>NC_081363.1:45193253-46509864 GCF_030684315.1 Stegostoma tigrinum
AAATCTTACTGTGTGAAGACTTAAAGGTGCAAGTCCTAATACACTGTAGCAAAACATTGGATGACATATTGAGATAGCGTGCCAAAAAAAGCAATTTTGATCTTGATTAACTATGCTTGATTGTGTCTGAGCTATCCAAACGGTTTGCTGTTGTTGTTCAAAGCTTTTCAACAGCTTTTATCATTGTCAATTTTCAGACTACCTAATAATGAGTTATTGGTTTAGTTTCAGTAGATTAGACTTGTGTGTTTTAAAGCAGATGAAGTTACAGGGTGCTCCTGAAATGCTGCTGGGCCTGCTGTGTTCATCCAGCCTCACATTTCATTATCTTGAAGTTACAGGGTTATGGCAAGAGACCAGAGGAGTGGGACCAGTTGTAGATTGCTCTAACAAAAAAAGCCAGAAGCAACACAAAAGGTTGATTGGCCTCCTATGTAGTAAACAACTGTAGTACTAAAGCCGTAGCCAGAATGCTGAAAGAATGTTTGCAAAGAAAGACATTTATTTCAGAAATAAATAATCTCACACAAATTGGAATGTTATTGCTGCATTATTACAACATTCAACTGAACCACTATTCTCATTATTCCTTCTCCTCTTCATTTCGCAGAGTACTTACTGAAAGAAATTTGACTAAAAATGCACGTGTGAAATATTTCAGATCCCAGACAAGTACAACATTAGGACTTTACTCATTATCAGTTTCCTTATTCTTATATGATGGGGCTAAGAAGCTAATCAGAGGGCTCACTGGAAAGGGAGTATCTCTGAAATTGAGTCAGACAGTAATTTTAGGTTCCTTAGCATTCGTATTTCTTTAGCTTTCTCTGATGGATGTGAGCAATTAGGAGCTAGGCTTATCTATGCACAGCACTATGTCTGTGCACAATTTTCTTTGTTTTGCAAATGAGATACAATTCACTTGAGAACATGAATCCATTTAGCTGTGAAATTTCCCTCAGTTTTTAAAGTAATGATCCAAAACTCTCAGTATGGAACTTTTCCTTCCAAATGCTGCATCTGTCTGTTACTTCATCTTGTTTATATGAGCCTCCCTTACCATTTTAATTAATTACCTTTGACCCAAATCTGAAAGGGAGGATAATTCATATCATGAACAAAGATGCAAAAATAAGTCTTTTTGTGACTACTAGCACATCCATTTTTCTTGTGTACATCCCCCCACCATTGAAAGCATCTTCGTGCTTAACCCAAGCAGACATATTGTTGAAGAATAGAGACATGCCTAACCGGTCTTCATATTTTGGAAAATACTGCAAGCAGCTATAGATTTTAGTTGTTTCTCTGATCCCACATATTTTGTTTGTAAACGTGCCTTAAACATAAATATGCCAATATTTAGAATAGATTAAATGCATCTTTTCTACAGTCTAAATTATCTAAGATATTAGTAGAAAAAAGCTCTACTTATGAACTAAATTGCTATGAAACTTGGCATAATTTCCACGCTGTATTCTCCTTGGAGCAGGGAATATTATTGCAGCTGTGAGAGTGGGCTCACAATTGCAGCATGTAGTCAGTACATTGAAATAATTTTATTTTAATATTTTTATATTTAATATATTGGGTAAGCTATTGCCTGCTTGGTTTCAGAGTTTCAATTTCTGTGAAGGCAGAGAATCTCAATGTCTGCTTTGACAAAATACTTTCAAAATATCATAATATTTCCTTTTTGTAGGTTAAAGCCTTGTGCCAAGAATTATTCGTTCAAGTCTGCGACCTTCTAAGGCTGAAAGACTGTCATCTGTTTGGACTTAGTGTCATACAAAGTAAGTGAGACTGAAAACTGACTAACTCCATAACAATGAGGTAAACTGTATTATCTGCAATTTATCCAGTTCTTTGGAATCCTGTCGACTGCTGAGAGTTTTATTCACAATCGCAATTTTTGATCTTTTCATTTTGATGGCTTCATTTTAAATGGAATTATTCATAATATGCTACTGTGCCTTAACTTTTCTCTCATGTAGTTAAGGCATCGCAATTTATTTTCTCAATTGCCGACATGGCTGAATGTAAGTGAAGTAAATGAACTGAAAAAGTAAAGCTTCAAAACAAAAATATTTTTTTAAAAATCAGTAGTTTCCATTCCTTGAAATGGGTCTTTGATTTACTTGTTCAGGGTATTGACAATCTGTGGGTGTGCGCGTGTATCTTCAACCTCTCTTTCTGTTCTTTAGGAACAGCCCCTTCGACCCGCCAAGCCTGTGCTGACCATCATGACCTAATTAATCTAAAAGCAAACCTGCCATTTTTCGATCCGTGTCCCTCTATTCCCTCCCTATTCATGGACCCATCTAGGTGCCTCTTAAATGTCTTCAATGTGCCCACTTCCACCACCAGTTCTGGTTGTGCATTCCAGGCTGCTTCCACGCTCTGCATGAAAAACTTCCCTCGCATGTCTTATATAGTACTGCGACCCAATATCACAACATTTTGCCATACAATGCATTACATATACTGGAAAATGACAGTAACTCTTGGCTAAGCAAATAATAAGCTAAGTACAAGTGAAACAACAATGACATTTGAGGAAAAAAAGGAAACAATTGACTACAAAATGTATTATTATTTACCAGAAAATTTAGATAGTGCCTTTAACATAATAAAATATTTGTATTCATTCACACATGTATTATAAAACAAAATTTGACACTGAACTACAAAAGATATTGGGGCAAAGAAGTGGGTTTTAAAGAGCACCTGAAAGGAGGGGATTGGGGGGTGGGTGCTGCAGTGGAGAAAGCCAGAGGTATTTTGGGAGAGGATTCCAGAAGTAGGGGTCTTGAATGTGCAAAATTATAAGACTGCAGTTATCATGGAGGGATGCAGGAAAGTTGGTGGGGGGTGGAAGGGGGGGGGGGGCAAGAAAGATTTGAGCATGAGGATGAATAATTTAAAATGAATTTGTTAAGCTAACTCAGAGCCAGTATAGATCACTGAGCATAGAGGGATGTGTGAATGGGATTTGGTGCAAGTTACGTCAAGGCAATGCATTTTTAAGTTGGCCTTAACTTAAAGCATGGGAGAGTGGCCAGGAGTATGCTGGAATAGTTGAGTAAAGAGGTAGCAAGGACATGGATTATAATTTCAGCAATAGTTGAGCTGACTGGAGCAACGTTAAAGGAGATCTAAATTGATTGTTTTGGTGATGATATAGATATGTGATCAAAAGCTCACCTTTAGGTTAAACATTATACCAAGGTTGCTGAGTGTCTTCCAGTTACTAGAGAGAGTGACAATCAAGTGTGGAAAGACAACATTTATTTTAGAAACTGAATAATGAAAATTCTTTTTCATGTGTTTATTAAGATATAGTGAAGTTATGGACAGTTGAGCAGAATATGAAAACTTTCAGATCACTTTTTTCAAATTCCTCTTGCCCACTATGAAAGATGTCTTGAGGTAGTTCAACCATCAAAAGGATGAAAAATTTGAGGCTAGACAGACAAATATGGCTTTAAGCCAGATGCAAACACCGAAATCTGGGGCACATCTCTCAATACTCTCTTCAACCTGCCAGCCCTTATCCAACAGTAGTTTTTTAAAAATCCATTCTAAAGGTTTACCTAAAATACTCATACCTTTGAGGTTAATTATTATCCCTTTGTTTGGACTGTTATCAGAGATATTTATTTTGTCAAAGTTTCCAAGTAGCAAGATGTCTACCCTCCAGTTGGATGCCACTTTCTCAAAGAAATAGGCTAGATTGCTGAATCAGAATTTCTTTCTTTCTGAATCTATGTTAATTGTAGATGGATAGTTTATTATTATACAGATGATCTTCATGTTCAATCTTTAGGATTAATTCCATTGCGTGCAATAGAAGTCAAAAGGATATGAAGTGATCAGTGTTAGTTTTGTCACTCTGTTAATTTATGGTCACCAGATAAGGTTATTAGTGCCTCCTTGCTATCTATTGAACCCCCTCGCCTTGATTATCAGTGCTTCACAAATCCCCTTCCTAATCTCTATCAGCACATTAGGATAGATATCGTCTATCCCTGGGAATGTATTTGTTTTTGTTAATTTGCTAGTCTGGAGCTTTTACCTCATGGTGAAGTCCTTGGTATTATCTTTGATAACTTCTTCAGTGACCATGTCTCAGGTACCTTCCCATGTGAATACATGCAGAAAGAGTTGTATAAAACATTTACTACTTTTTCCTTGTATTTATATTCAAGCCCATTTAGCAATTGTTTGCCATCTCTTCTCTGTCTGCCCTCTTGCTGTTGTGCCTTTGACAGTAAGTTTTATTATGCTTAACCTCAGCTGCTCTGCCTTTTTCTTGTTCTCTCTTTAGTTCTCAATTATTTTAATTCTTTAAAACTCTTTCACTTCCTCCCACGACTTTGACAAGTCCATCTTTCTGTGTCTTACACTTGTAATCTCTTCTTATTTTTCAAATGTCTGCTTTCAAGTTTGTTGGATTTCAAAATGTATTTTTATTTGTTCACATGTCTGTCTTATTTCTCTTTAAATGTGTTTCTTTTTTGCCTTTCTTTTCAATTGTCGTGAATGACCTTCCCTAAGTTATTTGTGAAAGGTTTCCCTTGTTTTGGTAAATTAGCCCTTTTAAATTCATTTGCCAGGTTCCTGGTCTTGGGTATTTTTGACTCTTGGGTAATGTTAAAAGTTATTATTGTCGGTCACTGTTTCCCTAGGATGCCAAAGCTCTATTTCTTATACATTTGATGATCATCTTAAAAAAAAGATCAAGATGAGTGTTATTGTTTGTGGCCTCTTCAACACTCCAGCTCAAGAAGCAGTCATTAACTGAGTCTAATAACTCAGGCTCTAAGGATGTGGATTATTCTGTTTATGTTACATTGATTAGTCTTCCATTGAATTAACCTTCCCATTTTTACATAAAGTTTTTCAGTGTGGGAACTGAGCCGGTTAACTTTACCTGTTTGGCTGTAAAAACAATACTCCCAGATTACTTACAAGCTGGAATGAGGTCAAGTTTCAGCTGAATGGTTGCTCACACATGTCAATCAACATTTGATCACTTTCTCAAAGCTCGACTGGCTTTTAACTTGGGTTTGAATGAGAAATCTTTTCTTAATTAATATGGGAAGGATCAGAAAGCTGAAGGTAAATTTATTTTCTTTCTTGGAGTCAGGTGATGTAGGAGTTCTCCACAAGGCAAGTTTCCACTGCTTCTGTTCTACACTCTTTCCTTGCACCACCACCCACCTCAAGAGCGCCCCCTGTAAAGTCTTATCCCCTTCCAATTAATGGAGTGTTGGCTGACAATCCTCTGACCAATTTTCATAGCTGACATTCAATCCCCACTTCTCCACAGAAGGCAGTCATAAAATTACCTGGAACTTCCTGTTTCCTGTCAGAAACTTCTTACATTTATTAATAAACTTGGTAAATTTTGAAACCATTGGTTTCAGTCTCAGCTCCAAACTGCACTCTCAACCTTCTGACTTTGCCTTTTCTCCTTGCAACTGCCTGAGGTCAAACCAGCTTGTTCCCAACCTTGGGACTGGATTTTCGTGGAGACTGGTCATCTCCTTAGACCTTTGAAAGGCGGACAGGACCTGGATGCAGATGTCCTTGTCCCAACTTTCAACGGATCCCATTTTTTCAGGCAATGGGAAGGTCACAGGTTATGAATCACACAGGCAAGAAACCTGGACTCGTTAGAGCCTTTTGAAAATAGTGCTGTGTTGCCAATTTCTCTAATAAATGTGTCCTGTATATGGGAGTCTTGAATTTTAGGGAGTAGGCATAAATGGTATAGAAGGGTTAATAAGGTCTGTTTAAGTGTCATGGTCTGATGTTATTTAAATCTTCAGGCTTTTACAAACAAATTGAAAAATAGGCTGAAGCTATAATGTGGAACTTAAAATAGAAATGGCTATTGGAGTGGTTTTGTTGACAGTTGTCTGGTATAGGTTTGTAAAGGCTATTACCATTTATTCAGTTTAGATTGTTCATTGTTGAGATTTCAAAAAGATCAATTATTACAGCTGACATCATTATGAATGCTTCGTTGAACTTTAACAGCTTCAAAAATGGGGACAGGGCGCTTCATTCACATTCTTGCTGATAGTTCAACAGGCTATTAAAGGAAGAGTTATCTTTATGGTTACTGAATAGAAGTTGCATCTTTTTCAATAACGGATTGAACACTTGTGGAGATTTAACATCTTTGCATCAGTTTCATGACTGATATTCTTTTCTGTACCAACCATCTATGACTGAGAATATTTTTGGGTTACATGTGTAGTTTTATTTTGGTACCCCTCCATGTAGCTCCTGAGGTCTGTTCATACTGGATATTGGATGAGTAGTGGTGGATGTGGCATAGGAATGTGAGGTGCCTTGATAGACATAAGCTGACTAATTAGGTGGGTGGCTTTGGGAGTGTGAAGGTTTCTAGGTGTTCAAACGGTCTGGGATAAGGCGTATAACAGCTTCTAAAGCAAGCTGGCTAAAGTCCTAAAGAACCAAAGTGGGTCTTGTTAACTGGCTGCCTGAGCATTTGCCTGCTACAGAGTCTGTTCATGTGAGTCCAGTATCAGTGGGCCTGACTCTTTCATTTTCCAGGGAGGTGTGAGCAGGATAAAGTGTAGTCATGCTTTTAAGTTGGGGTGTAACTACCAAGTCAGGAAATTCCAAACTGAGCTCCTAGTCTCAGTAGTGAAAATCCAGCACTCGGTCATTTTTGATCCTGATGTCAACTTTCAATCTTGTATTCACGTTGGACCACTCATTTCCACCTGCGTTTCATCAGCCGACTTCATTCCTGTTTCATATCATTTACGGCTAAAACCCTCCATTTTTGTGTTGCTGGATTTGACATTTTCCAGCGCTGATCTTCCAAAGTCTAGCCTCTGTAAGCATTGGCAGCAGGGCCTTGGTTGACCTCCTGTCTTAACCAAGTCCCATTCTGCTATAGCCTCTGTACTCCTGACATACCCTGGCAAGCAATATCTTGATCTTAAAACTCTCATTTATATTTTCAAATTCTTGCATGCCCCCCTCCCCCCTTCTTTGTAATCGCTTCCAGTCCCACAGCCTTCAAGATACCTCAGTCCTCTAATCCTGGTCTCTTGTACATTCCAAGTTCTAGCTGCTACATCATTAGGCTGCACTGTCAGTCGCCTAGGGCTGAATCTCTGGAATTCTCCCCTTATTGCCAGTCCTGTCTGTTTATCCTTCTTTTATCCCTTAAGATACTCCTTAAGACCAATCTCTTTTGACAGAGCTTTTGAGTGTTGTGTGTAATATCACCTTATGTGCCATACTTTGTTTGATACTGTGAACCACCTTGGGATTTATCTTTACATGTTACAAACAATGGGATGAGAGGATCGTGTTTGTAATCAAGCCCCACTGCTCCTCCAGTCACTCCATTAATGTAAACGTTTTGGATCAATCACCAAAATGGCCAACTGGTTCCCTTTGGTACTGTTATCCAGAATATAGGCTTTCTTAATGAACTCAAAATAATCTGTTTATTGTAAAACACAACTCGAACAACAGTAAGTGGCAAAACTGATTAACATCTAGATTGTAATCCAGAATTGTAACCATCCCTTTTAATCCAAACACAGAAACAGGGAATTATAAAGACTCTGCACAGATGGTATTTTAGAAAGGGCAAAGGAAACACACACATTGGCTGATGATCTGAAAATTAATAGATACAGTTTGATGAACTCTGGCAGCTCATTGTGTTTCCTGTTGTTGAAATCAAATTGCTGACTGTTGTATAACAGAGAACATAGAACCCCTAAGGTGTGGAACAAATGCCCAACAAGTCCACACCGACCCTTGGAGCATCCCACCCAGACCCATCCCCTTATAATCCACCGATGCTACACATCCCTGAACACTACAGGCAATTTAGCATGGCCAATCCACCTAGCCTGCACATGTTTGAACTATGGGAGGAAACCGGAGCACCCGGAGGAAACCAGCACAGACACGGGGAGAATGTGCCAACTCCACACAGACAGTCACCCAAGGGTAGAATTGAACCTGGGTCCCTGGCACTGTGAGGCAGCAGTGCTAACCACTGAGCCACCGTGCCACCCAGAATGTTGGAAGATCTGTGAAACAAGGCTTCGATTCAGATCTAAACAGATTTTTAATTAATAAAGAAATTGAGGGCTATGGGGAAAAGCAAGACAGTAGATTTGAGGATTTTCAGATCACCCAATTTCTCATTGAATGACAGAGCAGAGTTGATGGGCTGATTGGCCTGCTTCTGCTTCTACATGTTATGGTCTTAGGTATGGAGATGAAGCAGTATCCAAGTTTTTAACTGATGGTCACAGTTCAGTTTTTTAGAAATTACAAAGTAATTAAAGCACCGATGTATAGAAGGTTCCAAAGTGATTCAATGAAAAGAGGGATAAAGAGAATCTTGCAGGCATACTGCTGCTTTAGGTGTTTTTTTTAAAAGCTTCTCCTTAGACTGCCTAGATTGGTGAAACCAAAATAACCAAGTCCAGAAAGGGTTGCTAAGCAACCATCAGCACAGCAGCCCCCATAGTCCAAACTGTCTAAATTAAGAACAATAAACTCTATGTCTTCCTTCCTGAAACGTTTAGTTTGGATATTTTTCCAAAATCCTTCGACTTCCTGTAATCAGCTGATGGATCACAGCCTGCATTAACCTACTGACTCATTTCCAGGAAACCACATGGGTTTCCTTCAAACCCTCATTAAAAATAAACCTTTTTAATCCAGAAAGTTCCCAAGCAGTTCAATATCTTTTATTTCTCACGCAGTCTGTAAACATAGATATGTAATCCCATCAATGCTGTTATCATGGATAAAGGGGGAATAGGCTGACTTTAAATTTTGATTGCTCTTCCCCTACTAAGACTGAGACAAGGTCTGGTTTGATTTAGATCCTTTCTCTTCTCCTTATCGTTCTTTCCGGAAGTAGACTGACGAATGCTCTCTAGCCCTAGTTTTTGGATTCCAATTTTTGAAATAGACCCACAGCATTAACCTTGAAGATGAAATCAAAGATAAGATTTATTAACAAATATTTTTAAAAAGGGAAATTGTTTTGCTACTCCATCCACACACTCAAGCACTCAGGAAGTTATTGAGTACAGGGCAAATAAGCAGTTATAAATTGAGTATTGGTAATCCAAGTATTAGAATCAGTCGATGTGGTTACAACCACCAGGCGGATAATGTTTTAAACAGATTGCTTGGTGAGCTGGGCACAGTTGTCATTCTTTTTATAAGCAAAGTGTAGGCTTCTTTCCAGCCAGCAACTTGGAGACAAAAATGGAGGGTCTAATGCTGGCAACTCGGCCTGGAGCCCTGAACACTCTCTAGGTCAAAAAGGAGCATTAAAAAAGAAGCAGGAGTCAGTCGTTTGGCCTCTCAAGTGACTGATGTGCTCCAGGCCTGAACTCTTACTTTGGGACAGCTCCTCATAGCCATCAAATACCTCAATATTTCAAAAATTTAGCAACCTTCTCTGGGTCCTCCACAACTTTCTGGGTTCGAGAATTCCAGAAATTCACTTCCCTTCAGGAGCAGAAATTTCCTGTAAATGATTGTTCCCTTATTCTGTAACTATGTTCCTTAGTTTGAAATCTCCCCTCAAATGGAAATCTTCTCAAATTCTCCCCTGCTCAAGCCCCCTCAGTATCTTGCATGTTTCAGTGACATCATCCCTTATTCTTCTAAATGCCAGTGAATAAAAGCCTAATTGATTTAGCTGTTGTTCATCATTCACAGTCTTCATTCCAGGAATCAGCCCGGTGACTCTCTTTTCTGCTGCCTCCAATGGCAATATGTCCTCTAATGCCAATATATCCTTTCATAAATACAGAGATCAGTACAGTGCACAGTACTCCCAGGTCTGTCCTCTCAAAAACCCTGTAGATGTAACAAGATTGATCCATTTTTAAACTCCAGCCTCCAGGCAATGAAGGCCAAAATTCTATTTGCTTTTTTGATTAACACCACAACATACCTGACAGTAAATTACTACAAAATTATAGAGGCAGTTTACATCATCTTGTCAAGTTTGTTAACCTAGCTTTGTTGACAAATTATTTCGTTTACCATTGTTACTGATATTGGGCCATATCTTCTTGAGAAGGGGAAGGATATCCATAGAATGAAGGACAAGTTAGGCTTCTCCATGCTGCCTATTCATGCTGGCCAATTGTTACAGTTGCATTGGTATAATGGGATCTTAACACATCTCTACTTTCTTAATTACGCAATGTGATATGGTAGGGCAAAAGTTAGTGTGGAGAGCACAATTTTAAAAATGGAAAAATAATCAATTACAATGATATCCTGAAAAACCTCAGGGTAATTTTTACATTAAAAGTCAGTGAACCTTTTTAGAATTGAAAGCATCAATAGGTGATGCAGTAGGACAATCATCTACTTTGATTATCACCACTTATTATACATCTCTCTAAAAATCTAAAGTAGTTTTAAAATAAATATGGCCCCAAACTTGGCTAAAAAAACTTATCATCAATTAACAGTGTATGCCCTTATTAATGCATAAATGCTAATGTAAGGCTAGGAGAAGTTACAAATTCAAACAATGTTGGACAACTGTGTAGCTTCCTTGACATTCTCTCCAAACTTAGGGCTTGCTATCAACCCCCCTAATAACGTCAAAACATTATTGAATTTAATGGAATAAACACATTGACCTTTTTTGCAGAAGGTTTTTGCAGCTATTTCCCAGCATAAGGACCCTGTTAATTGAGTAATTTGTGTTTCAAATAGCCTCACGTCTTGAAACCAGCTAGCAAGTGTGCATGCCAGGAAATGGTGCAGCCAGATGCAAACTGAACTGGGAACATATGAAAGGAATAAAATGCCTTACAAAGAAAAATAAACATGTTAGGAAATGCAATTAATTGATAGAGTTAGGAGCTTTAAACTAACTCTGCAAGAGTTTAGGAACTAAGAGAAAATATTAGAGAATAATACCAAAGTGCAGTCAAATACTGGAAGAGATAAATAACTTGCTATTTTCTATTTGAATGTTAGTTGAGAGCGTCAGAATAAGAGAGAAATTTTGAAACTTTCCGTATCAGGATTACACTTCATGTATGTGAATGATCAAAGCATAATAAATAAAATTGGGAGTTAGAGGTGCAGATTGCCATGTGTAATTATAAAGTGGTAGTAAGAGATTTGGCTGAAGGAAGGGCAAGATTGGGTGTTAAATATTCTTAGTTATAGGGTGCAGGAGAGACTGGAAAGGAAAAATGGAGATGTGGGTCAAGGGGAGCATTGTAGCATTGCAGAATGAGGATGTGACAGAGAGATCAAGGAAAGAAATGATTTGGCTAAAGCTAAGAGTGCAGTTACATTTCTTGGTGTAGTCTGTGCACCATCCATTGTGGTTAAACTGTGGACAAGCAAATCTGCAAATAAATTGATATGCAAGCGTCATAGAGTAGTTCTAATGGGAGCTTTAATGAGCTGAATTTTGACTGGGATCCTGGTAGTGTTGCGAATAAAGAGCAGTAAGATAGAGATATTTGGAGGGTCAGGGCAGGGAAGGAATGACTTGAGGTATTAAATTCATATTTTGCATCTGTTTTTATCAAGGAAGCAGAGGCTGTCCAGACCAGAGGAGACTCGGTCACTAGATGCCTTCTGAATTGATAAGGAGGAGGTTCTGGATGAGCTCGTAGTATTTTGAGTTGATATGGCATTGGAACCAGATGAGATGTATCAAAAAACATTGAAGGATGTGCAAAAGCACTGACCATAGTTTTTTTTCAATCATTACTGGATTTAGGGTAGTGCCACAGGACTGAAGAATTGCAACATTACATTCTTGTTCAAAAAAGGTTGCAAGTATGAGCCCCCCTGTAATTACAGAGCAGTCAGTTTAACTTTGATAGTGGGGACACTTCTAGAAACAATAGTTTGGGATATAACTAACAGTCCCATGGACAAACGTCGGTAATTAAGGATAACCACCAGAGATAACTAAAGGTAAAATAATGGTTTACTAACTTTCTGGAGTTCATTGAAGAGATAAAAGTAAGCAAGGATTGTATGTGGTGTACTTGGATTTTCCAAAAATTGATCCAGTGGAATACAACAAATTTGTGAGGAAACTTCATGGGACATGGAATAAAAGGGACAGTAACAATATGGATGAAGATTTGGCTGACAGGAAGGATGGTGGTTTTCAGTCATTTAAGTGGAGTTCCTCGGGGTTGGAATTGGGACTCTTGCTTTTCTAGATTTGTGTTACTGATCTAGATCTTGGAGAGCAGAGGCCAGTTGCAACGTTTGCAGACAATACAAAATTTGGAAATAGATTCAATTGTGAGAATAGCGCAACACTTGAAAAGGACATAGACAAGTTGGAGTGGGCAGGTAGGTGGCAGAGAAATTCCCTCCTTAAGGGATTGCTGTCAACCTACAGTATGTGGACTGCAGTGGTTCAAGAAGGCAGCTGATGACTACCTTCTCCAAGGCAACTGGGGAAGGGCAATTTGGGTCTGTTTTCCTTGGTGAAGTGAAGGCCATCAGGAGATTTTTCAAAATTGGAAATGTTCTGGACAGAGTTGACCAAGAGAAACTGTTTCCTGTTTTAAAAGTATCGAGAATGAGGGGTACAGTTCAAAGTGATTTGCAAAAGAAGCAAATGCAGTGTGAGAAAGCAAACATTTTCATTCAGTGACTGGAACACACTGCCTGAAGTGAAGTGGAGTTATATTTAATTGCAGCGTTCAAGAAGGTACTGAATGAATATTTAAACATAAACAATGAGTAGGGTTCTGATTGAAGAGGGGGAGAATGACACTAGGTCATAATGCCCATATGGTGAGCTGGTACAGACATGATCGGCCAAATGACCGCCTGCACTATAACAATCCTGTGATATACATAAACAACATAGATGAGAATGTAGGAGAGATGATAAATAAGTTTGCAGATGACACAAAGATTGTCTGGGTAGCTAGTGAGGAAGAAAGTCTTCGGTTACAGGAAGACACAGCTGTATTGGTTTGATGGGTAGTTCAGTGGAATTTAACCCTGATAAGCGTGAGATGATGCACTTTGGATGAAGTAACAAAACAAGGAAGTACTCAATAAGAGGGAGCTTGCAAAAAGATAGATCTTGGAGTGCTTCCCTACAAATCCCTGAAGGCCTCAGGGCAGGTGTATAGGGTAGTTAAGAAGTCATACAGGACACTTGTCTTTACAGAGAATTCTTTCATCTGAAGATCCTGAATCTTTGGAATGCCCTCCCTCAAAAGGTAAAGGAAGTGGTCTTTGCATACTTTTAAGGCTGAGCTTGATTTGATTCTCGATAAATGAGGAATGAAAGCTTATTGGGGATGGTTAGATAGGTGGAGCAACTAGATCAGTCATGATCTAGTGCATATTCTTATGATCGGATAATGAACACAATTCCACCTTTCTACCTCCCACTGATACCCTATGACTTCCTTATTAGACAAGAAATTATTTGCTTTTGCCTTGAAAAATGTTGACTAACTCTGCCTCCTCTGCATAATGCAGAAGAGATTGCCAAAGCCTCTCACTTCTCTGAGAGTGAACATTTCTCTTCATCTCCATCTTAAGTGGTAGACTCCTTTTATAAACTATGTTCGCTAGTCTGTCCCACAAGGGGCAACCTCCTTTCAGCATCTACCTGGCCAGTACCCTCCTGCTCTCTTGTGTTTCAATAAAAACATTGCTCACTCTAGTAAACTCGAATAGATATACAGACCTAACTTATCCAACCTTTCTACATAAGATATTTGTCACCACCACTATCTGCCCAAAATAAATTCCCTATCCGTGTTTCCACTGATTGAACTTTCCTTGAATTGCTTCTAAAATGTTTATACTTTTTTTTAAGTAAGGGGACCAAAACTTTAGATGAGGTCTCACCAATACTCTATACAACTCTAGTAAAATATCCTTATCTTTGTCTTCCATTCCATTTGCCTTCCTAATCACTTGCGGTATCTACATACCAACCCTTCGTGATTCATGTACCTGGACAGTCGGATCTCCCCGTATCCAGAGTTCTGTTAACCCCCTCTGATTTCATAATTAGTTGCTTTTCCCACATTCTACTTCATCTAACCAGTTTTGGCCCAGACACTTAACCAATCTGTATCCATTTTCAGACTCGTAATGTTCTCTTACTTTCCCACCTACCTTTGTTACACTTGCTAAAGACTCAACCATGCATTTGGCCCCTTCAACTAAATCATTGATATAAACTGGAAATGATTGTGGTTCCAGCACTGATTTTGTGGCTTTCCACTCATTATGTCTTGCGAATCTGTAAATGACCCATTTGATTCCTATTCTGTTTCCTGTCAGTGAGCTAATCTTCCAATGATGCTAATGTGTTCTCCACAATGCCTTTGACATGATGCTTTTTACGAAGTGCCTTTTGGAAATCAAAGTGCATTCACATTGTTTAACACTTTTTCAAGGAACTCCAATAAATTAGTACACAGCATCACAGAATTGTTATTATTACAGAAGGAGGCTATTCAGCCCATCATGCCTGCACCAGCACCTCAAACGAGGATCATTATCTGTTGCCAATCTCCTGCATTTTTCCTTACCCTTTCACACTATTTCTTTCAGAGTAATCATCCAGTGCCTTAATTGAACCTGCCTCCACCATACCGCTAGGTAGTGCATTTCATACTCTAACTACTTGCTGCGAGAAAAGGTGTTGTCTCGCTTTTGTTCCTTTTACAAATGGACAAAGCTTCATGTTATCTACTGTCCAGCCCATAGATAATTTTGAAAACCTCTATCAAATCTTCTCCTAGCAACCTTCTCTCCACGGAGAATAGTCCCAAATTCTTTAGTCAGACTTCATCACTGGGACCATTCCTGTAAACCACTTCTTCACTCGCTCTAATGCATTCACATCTTTTCTATAATGTGGCACCTACAACTATACACAATACTAGAGATAGTAGGAACTGCAGATGCTGGAGAATCTGATATAACAGGATGTAGAGCTGGATGAACACAGCAGGCCAAGCAACCCTTTGGTCTAGGCCTGAAAAAGCAACCCTTTGGTCTAGGCCTGAAAAATCAGCTTTCTGCTCCTCTGATGCTGTTTGGCCTGCTGTGTTCATCCAGCTCTACAGCTTTTCATACACAATACTACAGCTGATGTCTAACATGTGTCTCATACACTTTACTTTCCTCTTCACAGTTTACAATTCTTCCATGCTCGGTGTTAGAGTTAAACTTGAGATCATTTTCATAAAACCATAAAGCCTGGTTACATTGAGATTTTCTGAGTTCCTTGCTGTGACCTGCTTAATAATAATTTCCAGCTGTTTTCCCTACAACAGAAGTTAATTTAACTTGTCTGTAGTTTCCTGTTATCCGTTTCCTTCTGCTTTTTAGAGTCATGTTTGCCATTTTTCAATCTGGAGGGCTCTTTACAGAATCTAGGGAATTTTAGAAAATTAGAACCAATCGATCTGATGTCTCAGTAGCCAGCTTCTTTATAAGACCACACAATGAAATCCATCAAAACCTGGGGACTTGTCAGCTTTTAGTTCTAATATTATTTTTGTATATTTTGTTAATAATTCTTTGTCCCTGGTGACGGAAACTGTTTTAAGTTCCTTCCTCCCTTTCAATCTTTGATTCACAATTATTTATAATATGTTAATTATATTCTGGATAGTCAACACAGATGCAAAATATCTGTTCAGTTCATTTGCCAGCTCTTTTTTTTAAATCATTAACTCTCCAAGTTATCTTTCTCACAAGGACCAACGCTCCCTTCATCAGATCTCTTGCTTTTTAAATATCTGTAGAAATTCTACTATCTATCTTTATATTTCTAACTACTTTTCTCTTGTAATCTAATTTCCTCCTCTCATTTAACCTTTTAGTGATTCTTTGTTCTTCCTTGTTGTCTGCCAATTTTCTGATCTGCCACTTGCCTCTGCTGAAATGTGTGCTTTTTCTTTCATTTTGATAGTATCTTTAACTTGCTTAATTAGCTACAAATGGAGCATTCTTCCATTCAAGTCTTTCTCTCTCATTCAAAAGTATCTTTTGTTAAGTATTCTGAAATATCTTCTTAAATGTCTGCTACTGCAGCCCTGCCAACTTGTCCCTTAACCTAATTTTGCTAATTTACTTTAGCCAGCTCTCATAATTGTCCTCAAACTATACTTAATTTAACTTTTTATTATTCTGTTCTTAGAGCCTTCTTTTCTGAACCCGAATGTGAAATTTGATCTTACTATGACCATTGCTACCCAAGGGTGCCTTTGCTGTGAGATCATTCATTAATTCTGCTTCATTGCACAATACCAGATCTACCATAGCCTGCTCTCAAGAAACTGTTCCAAAAACATCCACTAAACTCACCGAGTCTTGCAGCATCTGTGAACAGAAATCAAAGTTAACGTTTCAGATCTGGTGACCCTTCCTCAGAATCTTATATGTTAACTCTGATTTCCCTTCACAGATGCTGCCAGACCTGCTGACCTTCTCCAGCAACTTCTGTTTTTGTTCCTGATTCACAGCATTTGCATTTCTTTTGCTTTTCATTAAACTCATCATCGAGGCAACCTTTGCCGACCTGATGTGTCTGATTTTCTCCTGGATTCAGAATCACCCATGACTTTCTTCGTAGTTTTCTTACAAACTCCCATTATTTCATTCCATATATCTTATCCTACAGCATGGTTACTGTTAGGGGACTTTCAAACCACTTCCATAAGTGACTTCTTGTCTTTACTTCTCGACTGAAACTGATTCGAGATTTTGATCTTCGGAACTGTGATATAGCGTGATCCATAATTCGCAGAGCCACCTCTCCACATTTCTGAGCTAACAGTCTTTGTAAATGTCATGGATCCTAGTCCCAGCTTATGCCATCTTTTATCCATGTTCCTGTAATGGCTATCAGATAATATTATTTATTTGTAATGTCATTTTATTTGCTTTATGAATGCCAGGTGCACTCAGATTTAAAGCCTTCAGTTGTGACTTCTTATGAATTTTCTGACCAGGGTCTTGCCTATTGGCACACTCGTAGATTTGTCCACTCTTCTGCCTACACTCTGATTATAATTTTCTATACTGCTACCTTACTCTCTTGTGTATTGTTGCTGCATGATCTTTTAATAGGCATCTGCTGAGGATACCTAAACAAAAAAAAGGGCCACACAAATTTAGTGGGACCAAAATAAAAATGTGTGCAAGCGAGGTATTTTCAACACTGACAAGATGATGGGGAAGATAGTGGGTATTCTACTCTCTGCCTTCCCTCATCGTCTTATGAGGTTCTGTCCAATCTGCCTGAGAGAGCCAATGAAATCTGTTCTGTGGTTGCTGTGATCTTCTGCAATAGGTCATTGATAATAATTCAAAGTTAAGCATTTAGCTGTTTAGAAAGTTGTCTTCTCTTTATAATTACAAGACTGAAAATTATGTGGTGAGTTTGAAAACCTTTTGGTGAGTGTATAGGGTTCTTCTGGAACTTAGAACACTTTTTGTGAAATAATTTATTTGCAGCTGTCGTGGGTGGGAGTACATCAGTGAATTCTTTGTTATGTTCAAAATTATAGTCAGCTGACATTTAATTTATGAGAAGATATTTCTTATGATTGAAGTGTCGTGGAACATTTTTCTAAAACGCCACGTTTTACTCTAAGTTATGAGAATCTTTCTTTATCTTGTGGCCAAATACTGCCTACTCCAAAGGATTGAGGGCCAGTAGTGAGCTGAGGGCATTAAACATATGCAGAGCTCCTTTGGAAAGCACAGATGTGAGACTGCTTATGGCTCTGGAATTTCTCTTAAAGACCACCTGTTTAAAGTTTCCATCCAGTGACATATGAAACCACTTAGATTGAAGCAAGACCAACTGAACTTTATTCTTAAATTAATTGGTTGACAAGTCTTGCTGTGCAACAAGAGATATTCTAGGCCATTACCAGATCAGTATGCCAAATTATGATGAATACATTTTGGAACCTTTTGATTTATTCTTATTTCTGAACATTATATTTTGCTTAGTTTTAGGATTGCACGGTGATAAATGTGACTATATTTAAATAGAATGTAGTTTACAATCTCTGTGTGACAGAACCACCATGCTAACACAAAAGAGAAGATAATTACATGTGCTTTGGGTGAAAATGATTCAGCAGTGACTGTACTAAAGGTGCCATAATGCAACTGTGTGCTATAATTGATAGATGGCATAACAGTGTCTGAATATCTCAGTTGCATTCTGTACAAAATTAATTATTTTTTCAGTGTCATAAATTGTGACAATTATGAAGCCAAGAAAGATCAAAATGAGGTTAAAAACCATTGGCAGTAAATATAAAGGATTCGTGGTCATTGCAACCTTTGAGAACATTCATAGAATATTACTGTTATTTTACAATTAGAAATGAACAAATTGCATTACACCCATGATAACGCTGAAAGTTTTATTTGTTATTATAATGCCTGCAGAGATAGACAAACTGAAAAACAAATTTACAAAACTAACCTTAACAAAAAAATGGACAAGTTACCACCTTTTCTAGAACTTTAACAATCCAATGAAAACCAATATAAATTTCACTGGCAAACCAGTGTGTATATAATATATGAATTGCCATTAAATAACAAATGCAGCAGAAATAGATCTCAGATTTGTCAGGCAGTCCACTCAGTAGACATGGCACTAATTTCAGCCACATACCCTCAGCTTCTTCAAAACTCCAGCTCATTTTTCTTCAATGATTTAGCTATTTCAGGGACCCTGATATCTAACCCAAGTGCCTAGGTCAGTTGCAGATACATACTTGAGTGATGATGAACAGTAAGCAATCCGAATATAACAACATGTTGCCAAGATATTGCAAAATGGTTGTAACAATGCTGTAAATCCTCAACCTCAACTGGATCCAACCAATCTCCCGCACTTCCGGGCTCGCCCCCTCTCTTCCCTCTCGTAACAGTAATAGGGTTCCCCTTCCCCTTCCCTACCACCCCACCAGAATCCACATCTAGAAGATCATCAGACGCCATTTCCGGCACCTCCACCGAGATGCCACCACCGGACACATATTGCCCGCCCCTCTCTTGTCCACCTTCTGCTGGAAATTTCCCTTCCAGGCCACCATGGTCTACTCTTCCTTCACTCCCAACATCCCCCCACAGTTCAATGGCACCTTCCCCAGCAACCGCCGATGGTGTAATACCTGTCATTTATCTCCTCCCTCTCCAGTATCCAAGGGCCCAAACATACCTTCCAACAGAAGCAGCACTTTACCTGCACTTCGCACAATCTAGTCTACTGCATTCGCTGCTCCCAATGTTGTCTCCTCTACATTGGGGAAATGAAGCGTAGACTGGGTGACCGTTTTGCAGAACATCTGTGTTCTGCTCACAAAAAAGACCCTGAGCTTTCTGTTGCCTGCCACTTTAACACACCACCCTGTTCCCTGACCAACATCTCTGTCTCAGGTTTGCTGTAGTGTCCCAGCAAAGCTCAAAGCAAGCTGGAAGAACAACACCTCATTTTCTGCTTGGGAACCCTGCAGGCCTCTGGACTCAATATCGGGTTCAATAACTTTAGGGCTGAACTGTACTATGTTCTAGCCCCCTAACCCACACACTAGGCCTTGTTATCATATAACCTGCACATTACCTATTGTTAGCTATTTACAGTCCTCATTAACAGCTATTCACCCTCCTGGCCAGTCTGTTATCCACTCCTTTATCTGTCCAACTGTTCTTCTCTCTCTTTGTGGTTTATCTCCACTTATTGATTATACCTTTCCTTCTTCCCCACCCTATCTTTTGCATATAAACCAACACTTTCCTAGCTACTATCAGTTCTGAAGAAGGATCCCTGGACCTGAAACG
Organism: Stegostoma tigrinum; assembly: GCF_030684315.1. Classification (NCBI taxonomy): domain Eukaryota; kingdom Metazoa; phylum Chordata; class Chondrichthyes; order Orectolobiformes; family Stegostomatidae; genus Stegostoma; species Stegostoma tigrinum. Next base: position 45,213,147 of record NC_081363.1, read on the forward strand.
TTAACTCTGAGTTTTTCTTCACAGAGGCTGCCAGACCTGCTGAGCTTTTCCAGCAACTTCTGTTTTTGTTTCTGATTTACAGCATCCGCAGACGGTTCTTTCGGTTTTTATTGACATGACTGACAATGTTTTTCATTTAACTGGCAACTGCCATGTAACCTTCTCTTTATGTGATATTTCTTTATTTTCTTTTTCCGATGCAGACAATGAACATGTTTATATGGAACTGATGCAGAAGCTCTGCAAGTACTGTCCAAAAGAATGGAAGAAGGAAGTAAGCAAAGTAAGTTTCCCCCAGCGGCAAAACTCAATATGTGCTAGTTCACTATAAAGACCCACTTTAACACAGCCATATTTATATTTATATAATTATACTCCAATTAAGACTAACTCTGGTAAATCAACTCCTTCTTCTTACTCTGGAATAATGACTCAGTCAGCTAGCACTACAGAGGTAATAGTTCAAGGTTGTTGATATCTTTAACATGAAAGGGATGTTTGAATGGTTTGTGATTGTCATCTGACATCTGAGTGGTCAAAGCTATACTCACTATGAAGCTATTTCTAAAGTTAATATAGTTGCATTGTTTTAACACACACAAATAGTGATAATGCAGTGAAGTTGATCAGATTGGATACCCCGCTCCATATTAACGTACATACTGGATTGAATTGTAGAGGTCACAAAAAGCAGACTATACTGCAGCAGCAATAGTGAGGAATAATGTGGCTGGAAAGGACAAAATTGGCTGCAAAATGCCGATACCTTCCACAATATAAAGTCATGTTAGTTGCACACAATCCATATTGCTTTCACTTAGTAAATGTCACTAGCATTTTTAAGCAATCTTCCCTATTTCTTCAACATAAAATATCAGAAAATGGCTGCATTAGCCAGTGCTATACCCTTGGCATCAGCTTGGCTGTATAATTCAACTTTTAAATGATATAATTTCAGCAAATAAAACATTAATTTAAAGTGACATCCTGTGTTAATATTTTGGTGAAGAGTATTCTGGATTTTCTAATAATTATGGAGGTCAGAAGTCACACAATACCAGGTTTTAGTCCAACAGGTTTATTTGAAATTAAACCCTTTTGGAGCGCTGCTCCTTAATCAGGTGAAGTGGACATGAATGAAGTAAGTCATAAACAGTATTGCAAAATGGACTGACAGTGGATTGGCCATTCGGTTTACACCATGTGCAGTTTTCTTATACATCATCTTCATTGACCAGTTGGACTCCTTTACCTGTCAATGTGAAGATTTACATTGCTGATACATTATTTGTATTCTGCCTTATAACTGAAACAAAGAATTCTTTGTTTTTGGGTTTGATATGAGAATGTCAATGGGCATGCAATGCGAAAAATTTTGAAGAATCTAATGATTGCCTGTAATGCCGTATTATTCATTTTTCCAATATTTCTGCAGGGCATTGACCAGTTTGGTCCCCCTATGATTGTTCATTTCAGGGTACAATACTACGTGGAGAATGGGCGATTAATCGGGTAAGACGAATGACCTTTTCAAATGTAGGGAATGGAGGTACACAAAATCTAGCAAATAACCTTCCTGTCTGACCTGACCCGTCTCCCATTTTACAGAGGGCAGAGGAGGTATTTGGTGGCTTGCCCACGCTTGGGCTTATTGAGGCCTTTAAATGGCCAATTTAGGGCCTCATTCCTCCACTAAATGAATTTAACTAATGGTGGGAGAGCCCTGCACCACGTACGAGCCTAGCAGCTTGAGCTACTGTGATGGTATGAGGCAGGTTGGCAGTAGTGACTCCTGAACCTCCCTCTTTCATATGCAGCCCCCACACTCTGCTGAGCTTTTGGATGGTGAACTTAACCTGGGCCCTTCTACCTAGTTGGGACAGTCTGGAATCCAAGCAGTAGTCACTCCACTCTCGGCTTGCATTACTGAGACAACAGAACTGCCAGTCATCCAAAGCCTGCACCTGACTATGGATTCAAGAGCCATACTTCTCTGTAAATCCCAGCATGTGGACATGTTGGGATGCAGTCTAAATCAGTAGGGGGAATTTGGGGAACGTGTGGTGTGGACTGTGGAATTTTGTATGAGTTGATAGTTGTGGCAGGAGGAGGTTTGAAGCCTGAGCAATGAAGTAACAAAATCTGGAGTAATGACAGATATGATTGTGCCTTTCAGTGAAAGGTGGTCTGCAATAGATGGCAGAGAGGAGAACAGGCGATGTAGTGGGTTTAATAGTAAAGATTGAATTAGGTAGCCATTATGATTAACAGGTCAGAAATTCAGTCCAGGGTTGAACTCAAGCAAGCAGTTTGGTTAAGCTTGTATCAGTGATAAATGGGAACTGCAGATGCTGGAGAATCCAAGATAATAAAGTGTGAAGCTGGATGAACACAGCAGGCCAAGCAGCATCTCAGGAGCACAAAAGCTGACTTTTCGGGCCTAGACCCTTCATCAGAGAGGGGGATGAGGTGAGGGTTCTGAAATAAATAGGGAGAGAGAGGGGGAGGTGGACCGAAGATGGAGAGAAAAGAAGATAGGTGGAGAGTAGAGTATAAATGGGGAAGTAGGGAGGGGATAGGTCAGTCCAGGGAAGACGGACAGGTCAAGGAGGTGGGATGAGGTTAGTAGGTAGGAAATGGAGGTGCGGCTTGGGGTGGGAGGAAGGGATGGGTGAGAGGAAGAACAGGTTAGGGAGGCAGAGACAGGCTGGGCTGGTTTGGGATGCAGTGGGGGGAGGGGAAGAGCTGGGCTGATTTTGGGATGCAGTGGGGGAAGGAGAGATTTTGAAGCTGGTGAAGTCCACATTGATACCATTGGGCTGCAGGGTTCCCAAGCGGAATATGAGTTGCTGTTCCTGCAACCTTTGGGTGGCATCATTGTGGCAGGAGGCCCATGATGGACGTGTCATCTAAAGAATGGGAGGGGGAGTTGAAATGGTTCGCAACTGAGACGTGTAGTTGTTTATTGCGAACCGAGTGGAGGTTTTCTGCAAAGCGGTCCCCAAGCCTCCGCTTGGTTTCCCCAATGTAGAGGAAGCCACACCGGGTACAATGGAGACAGTATACCACATTGGCAGATGTGCAGGTGAACCTCTGCTTAATATGAAAAGTCATCTTGGGGCCTGAGATAGGGGTGAGGGAGGAGGTGTGGGGGCAAGTGTAGCACTTCCTGCGGTTGCAGGGGAAGGTGCCGGGTGTGGTGGGGTTGGAGGGCAGTGTGGAGCGAACAAGGGAGTCACGGAGAGAGTGGTCTCTCCGGAAAGCAGACAAGGGTGGGGATGGAAAAATGGCTTGGGTGGTGGGGTCGGATTGTAGATGGCGGAAGTGTCAGAGGATGATGCGTCGGGGATGGAGTAAGACACAAAGACACTAAGATGTTACCCTCAGGCTTCCTAGTGTGTGACTGGAAGAGTTTGTAGATGCAGTTGTGTATGTGGTGGTATGCTGCAGCCTTCAGGAAGATAGCAATGGAATGCTCTGTTGTTGGTTCAGAATATGATAGAATTGGAAGCAAATGGAATTCAATGCAGGGATGTATGACGTATATTTTGGAAGGACAAGTAAATAAACAATGAATGGTAAGATTTTGAGAAACATAAGGGAACAGAGAGAACTTGTCTACATACTCCTGGACAACTAATTATGCTAATTAAGAAGGCACTCAGAGGTTACATTTTTTTGGCTGTGGTTTGGAATGTACGTTATGTCATAGCTAAGAGTACAGCATATGCTTATATGCTTATTTATAGGAAGGGGCTGATCCTGCTCCAGAAGTTACAGAGGACACTTTGCAAGGAAGTTGGCAGGAATGGAGAATTTTTTTCGGTTGAGGAAAGATTGAGTAGGTTGAATTATAAATCTGAAGACTCTCCATAGTCTGCAACCATTCAAATTCCCCATCAGAGAGGTCAATGAGCAGAAAGCATAGATTTAAAGTAATTGCCAGAGGATTAAAGGGAAATTGAGAAGAATTTATTTTCATCAGAGGTAGCCTGAAAAAGTGACAGAGACAGAAAGCTTCACCAAATTTTTAAACGGGCTTGGAAATACCTTTGAAGTGCCACGTTCTGGAGGGCTTGAAAGTGGGATTAGGCTGCATTGGTGTGTTTCTGGCTAGCACAGACATGATGAGCCAAAGAGCCTCTTTTGTCCTCAAATTTCTATATTCTGTGATTCTAGAGACCAAATTTTTTGTCTGGGTGTGAAATGACTGATGCTTTAATTTTTTTCGAAGTCTATTTGCTTATCTTCCTTCCTGCACCATTTTCGTTTAGCCTTTTTACAGGTTGGCAATTTGCTTAATGTGTAAAATGCAGACTCATCCCACTGAGAACATGGTTCCTTGTTTCAATGGAGGATGGTATTCACACCATTTTCATTCTGTGCTGCTACGTTGTGGAAGCCAATTAACAGCATGCCAGAGTTGGAGAGTTTGTGAGGAGAACTAGGAGCACTCCGAAAGATAAGAGTGTAGTGCTTTCATGTCTTCACATGTTACTGTTAGGTGCTTTATTGTAATATAGTTCTGTTTCTAATGTAGTGATTCCCACGCCTTACTTATCAGTAAGCATGTAACTTTATTTCGGTGTGCTTGTCAGACATTCTAATATGGCATTTTTTTTTGCAGTGATAGAGCAGCTAGATACTATTACTACTGGCACTTGCGGAAACAAGTTCTCCAATCCCAGTGCATGTTACATGAGGAAGCCTACTTTCTACTTGCTGCCTATGCTTTACAAGCAGACCTTGGCAACTACAAAAGGCACAAACACTATGGGAAATACTTTGAGCCAGAAGCTTACTTTCCTCCTTGGGTATGACCTTTTAAAATCTTTAATCTTTCAAAACCTTGTATATGAAATATAGATACAGAAACAAAAGAGCCAAAAATCGTTTGTTAAGCTGTAAACATGAAAGCTGTAACTGAGCAAAGAAGAGTGGGGTTTGTGATTCAGTGACTGAATGCACCACCTTTGAATTCCACCTTGAATTTCACCGGAAATATAAAACAAGTTCATTGTAATTAAGTGCGACCGTGTGCATCGTGGCATTGGCTCAGGATGATTCATCAGTCCTGAGCTCCACGTGTACATCCTGCAGGAAGTGCCCACAAATGAGGCTGAGAATTTTGCGCAGAGTTTTACTTAGATTGCAACCTGAAAATGATAACTTCAAGGTCTGTGGAGAGGGTGAAATTTTCTCCTTTCATCCGATGTCGTAAACTGTTGTTTACTGCTGTCTTTCAGCTAGCACTGTGGAGATAGACATAGTAAGCAAACGAGGAGGAAGATTGCCAGGCTCTGAACTCTACCCATCAATTACATCAGGATAATGGCCGTGCATTATGTTAGGAATGGGAAGCGGGACGTAGAGTAGAATGGGAGTGAAGCAGCACAATGCACTGCTCAATTCTCCGTCATTTTCCAATCTTATCTCAGTTCAGCAAGAATGATACTGATTAAATCCTCCATGGTATCTACCTAAGATAGTAGAACTGCAGATGCTGGAGAATCTGAGATAACAAAGTGTAGAGCTGGATGAACACAGCAGGCCAAGCAGCATCAGAGGAGCAGGAAAGCTGACATTTCGGCCCCTACTACAGAAATGGGGAAGGGGAAGAGGGTCTGCAATAAATAAGGAGAGAGGGGGAGGCAGATAGAAGATGGATAGAGGAGAAGACAGGTGGAGAGAAGACAGACAGGTCAAAGAGGCGGGAAATGAGCTGGACTGGCTTTGGGATGTTGTAGGGGGAGGGGAGATTGTGAAGTTCACATTTCCTGCAACTCATCCCTCACACCACCTACCCACAATAACAACCAAAACAGAATCCCCCTTGTCCTCATGTACTACCCCACCAATCTCCAGACCCAATGCATTATCCTCTAACACTTCCACCATCTGCAATCCGAACCCACCACCATTTACATTTTTCCCTCCCCACCCTTATCTGCTTTCTGGAGGGACCACTCTCTCACCCAGCAACCCTGCAACTGCAGGAAGTACTACAACTGCCCCTACACCACCCCCCCCCCCACCCCCATCCCAGGCCCCAAGAAGCCTTTTCACATCAATCAGATGTTCACCTGCACATCTGCTAATGTGGTGTACTGTATCCTCTACATCGGGGAAACCAGATGGAGACTTAGGGACTACTTTGCACAACGATCCTACTGGAAGGTTGCGGGAACCCTGCAGCCCAATAGTATCAATATGGGCTTCACAAGCTTCAATATCACCCCTCCCCCTACTGCATCCCAAAACCGGCCCAGCTTGTCCCCACCTCCCTAACCTGCTACCCATCCCATCCTCCCACCTGAAGCCCCACCCCCATCTCCTAACTACTAACCTCGTCCCGTCCCTTTGACCTGTCCATCCTCCCTGGACTGACCTAAGCCCTCCCTACCTCCCCACCTACACTCACCTTTACTGGCTCCATCCCCGCCTCTTTGACCTGTCTGTCTCCTCTCCACCTATCTTCTCCTTTGCCCATCTTCTATCCTCCTCCCTCTCTCTCCTTATTTATTTCAGAACCCCCTTCCCCTCCCCCATTTCTGAAGAAGGGTCTAGTCCCGAAACGTCAGCTTTCCTGCACCTCTGATGCTGCTTAGCCTGCTGTGTTTATCCAGCTCTACACCTTGTTATCACTGGTATCTACCTAACATCCTTTTGCAGTTGTTTGAATTTTGTATTGATGAATACAGAATTTCTAATAAACCAAATGATCAGGGTCACCTTGTAAATATTATTTCACATTTACACCTCCTGTTTGGAACTAAAAGAAAAGTTTGAAAGGTGAGTGTATAAGTTCTTTCATCAAGAAGGTAGCTTCAGTCAGTTGGATTTGTAAGCATAGTAAGATGAATCCTTATCATATTGAAGCTTTTTCATCTGTGTGCAGCTCCCAATGTATGCAAAACTTTCCCTTCTGTCTCCACCTGCACAAATTTGCATACTTTTGAATGCATCACCCATTCCACACGAGTGTTAGGCAACAAAGTAGAATCAAAACGTCTCTCCTTTGATATTGCCATTGCTGAATTCCCTACCATCAACATCCTGAGGATTACCATCAACCAGCAACTTAACTGGTTCAGCCACATTTCAAGACCAACTCAGAAGCTGGAAATTCAGCTGTGTGTGCTTCCCCTCTCAACTGCCCAAATTTGTCCACTATCTCAAAAACACAAGTGAGGAATATATTAGAACATTCCATTTTCTCAGATGAGTGCAGATCCAAAAAGAAGCTTGACTGTTCAAGACAGAGCAGCCCACTTGACCAGCACCACAACGTTCACTGCCTCTACCACTGTGGCAGCAACGTGTACCATCTACAAAGTGCATTGCAATAACTTATCAAGCCACGTTGACAGCATGTCCTAAACCTGTGCCTCTACCACTTAGAAGAATAAGAGCAGCAGATTCCCAAAAGCAGCATCACGTGCAAGTCACGTGCCATCCTAATATCGAATGAATCATTACACCTTCACCTTGGACCTCTCTCTATAACAGCATTGGGTGCAATGACACCACTCAGACTGCACTAGTTTGAGAAGTACTTTCTCATCACCTTCTCAGGGACAAGTATGGGTAGGCAATAAATGCTGAATTTCCATATCCCATGGACTATGCTTTTTTAAAAAAGAGGTCTGGTCTTTTGATTATGTTATTTCACAGCAGCAAACATTGTAAGCTGTCCCATAGGTGCAGCTCTTTAATCAACTGTAACAACTTTAAGTATTTTCTGCATAGATGTGTATGCTAATTTTTCCGTAATTAGTTATTTTACACATTTAGCTAATTTAGTTGCAACAAGAATGCACTGACTGTTAGCAAGGAGAATTTTTATAAGAAATAGTTTAGACAGAACAAGGACTTATGAGAATGCTAAAAGATATTCTGTAATATTCCCTAATGCTGTTTTCTTTTAAGTAGCAAATTGCTGACTTAATTATTTGTGTGCTGAATACCATAATGACCTCAGTGCAGAAACCGAAAAAAACAGAACACAGAAACCACAAAATAACAGGGGACTTATGTTACTATGTATTTAAGATAAATCTTAGAGAATTTAAAGGCAATGTTTTGGGTCTGAATACACAATCTCATGTTTTTAGGAAGCTTTGAAGAATAAACCCCTGGCTGTTTTTGCTTTGTAAATAAGATGTGTGTGTGTGTGTGTGTGTGTGTGCATTGTATGATAATGAAATACAAAATTTTAGACTGACGTAAGTACTTTTGTCATTTTAAATCGTCATTTCATTATGTTTGCAAACCCTTAAACTTTATTCTCAAAGTTGATCCAAATGCTAAACTGGCATCTTTTGATCCAGATTAATTTAATAGGAGGGTTCAACTGAGTGTTCCAAACTGGGAACAACATGAAATAGAAATTAAGGGAGCAGACATCATATGTTGTATCATCTGTATATTTCAGCCATACAGTTACTAACATTGTGATTTGACACAGTCCAATAATTATTATTTTGATTTGAATTTCTTATTGTCTCATCCTTTAGTTTCTGTTACAGCAAAGCGATAAATATGAGCACAACATGACTCCTCTGTGCTTTTGCTTTTGGCCCTTTTTGTCAGTATATAGTGCGCATTCATTTTGAAGCACAGTTGGCCTTGAATAGGGAGTGTGATCTGTTTTAGTCTGAGATTGGGTGGGAAGTGATAAAATCTGAGGTTGATTAGACATAATATTAGCAACAGACTGTTGTGAAGCAGTCACCACTTTAGCACTCACTCGTCATTTTTAGTGCTGTCATTCAAAATGCACTAGTCAGAGTTGGAGGCAAAAAGAGGAAAACAATATGTACTGGGAAGAACATCCGAAAACTTCAACCATATATTTATTTCATATAAGAACTGAAAATATCACTCTGATACCAATTTTGCTCTTTGTAAAGCGAGTGTTGGGTTTTAATGACTGATTGACAGACACCAACAGCTGGATTGTTGAATTACTTACTTGCCACGGGTAAATTGAAACATAATTCAAATAGAATAGAAAGTGTCATGAGTTAACACCTTGAAAACAACTGGACAGCATTGAGCATTTTACATATTCAAAGTTAGACAGTGCTGTTTCAACTTGTCATACCCCTAATCATTGTAATGGATCTAATGCTATCATGAAAGGGCTTGTTTGCCTAAGTGTGAAACTGGTGACAATATCATAGACAAATATATGCATAAGGATACATGTAAGTACTGTAATATTTTGAAGCTGCAGTTATTTTATTCCAAGAAGATTGTATAATTGTCACAGATTATATAACATGGTACAAAAATATTTGATTTAAAAAGATTATTTACTCTTGTAGGTGGTTACCAAGCGAGGAAAGGAATACATTTTGAAACACATTCCAAACATGCACAAGGACCAGTACGCACTTACAGCCTCCGAAGCACATCTCAAATACATCAAGGAGGCTGTCCAGTTAGATGATGTAGCCGTTCATTATTACAGGCTTTATAAGGTAAGGAACAGAGTAGATATATTGTGGCTTCAGTTCAGACAGAGTGCTCAGAATGTTTATAGAAAGCACTGTCTGGAAGAATTTTCTGTTTAATGAGATTTATTTTTATCTGGTTGCTTTCACAACCTGAGAAGGTTAATCAGGTTAGTGGAATAGTTGCCTGCAGTCAGATTAGGATTGTCAAGCAGAGTTTGGGGAAATAACAATCCAGAACAAAGATCGAAGTAGTGAGTGACATGTTAGAGATGAAAACTGCAGCAACTCTGCTTAAAGAATGGTTTGTGTTGTTGTAGCAACTGATCAGGCTAAGATGGTGCAGGGTAAGTATGGCATTTCACAAAGGAGGAAAATGCTAGAAAGGAGCAATTTTTGCATCTAGCAATAACACTTCACCTTTGGCTTTTGTTACTTTTTTTGTCTTCTTTTTATTTAGTAACAATGGAGGCCAAAAGGAATTAAGAGTCCTGTCCTGGTTTAAGTGGAGGGAGGGAGTGGCATAATGGGAATGCCATGGGACTTGTAATCCAGAAATGCAGGCTAATGTTTTGGGGATGGGTTTTCAAACCCTATAACAGCAGATAGTGATATTTCAATTTAACAAATATATAAAAATAAAAGCTAGCCTAATGATGAGCATGGCGCTATGGCTGATTGTTTAAAAAGCTGTTAGGTTCACTAATGGCCTTTTGAGCTTGAAATTGTCGCCCTGGCCTTATGTGCCATACGTGCAACTCCAGATCCACAACACTGTGTTTATGTTTGACTTGTAACTGCCCTCCAAAATAGCTTAACAAACCACTCAGTTGTATCAAAATGCTACAAAATGCTACAAGGGAATGAATCCAGGCAGACTACCCAACATCAACCTGCGCATCAGAAGAAATGAGGCAGACAGAGTCTTGTTGACCTTGCAAAGTCCTCCGGGGGTTTGTGCCAAAATTCAGAGGTGTCTAACAGACTAGTCAAGTAACAGCCTGACATTATCATACCCATAGACTCATACCTTACATACAATATCTCAGACACCACCATTGCCATTCCTAAGTAAGTCCTGCTCCACAGCTGCTAGGCACTGTGGTATACATTAGGCAAGATATTGCCCCAGGAGACCTCACCATTGACTCTGAACCTTGAAGGTACTCTGTCTGAGGGATTTCAATTTTCCATTACTAAGAGTGACTCCATAGTATTGCTACTGATTGAAAAGGTCAAAGCTGAAAGGACATAGCTGCTGGGCTGGGTCTGTGACATGTATTGAAGGAACCAACAAGGGGAGAATCTGTTTGACCTCCTCCTCAGCAATCTGCCTGGTCACAAGTGTATGTGCTCATGACAGTATCAGTGGCAGTCACCACCATGCAGTCCTTGTGGAGATGAAAGCCTGTTTACACACATTGAGGATACCCTCCATTATTTTATGTGGCACAATCACTGTGCTAGTGGGACATACTTGGGATAGATCTAACAACTCCAGACTAGGCATCCAGGAGGGCCTAGGAGTTGTCATCAGTAGCATTCTATCATTACCATCAGATCAGGAGGTCAATCCTGGTTCAGTGAAGACAGCAGGAGGGCATGGCAGGAGCAGCACCAGGCACAGTTCAACTTAGTGAAGCTGCTTGTGTGCCAAACAGCAGAAGCAGCCTGCTAAGAAAGGGATATGGGAGTCCATAGCCAATGGATCACCTCTAAGTTCTGTATTCTTGCCATATCCAGTCATGAATGGTTATGGACAATTAAACCACTAGCGTGGGGGTTCATCCTGAAATGCCAAGAAAATGATTCATTGGAGCCTTCTGCTGAAATCCCCAGCGTCACGAATGCCAGTCTTCAACTTGATTCAGCTTCTTGTGATTTGAAGAAATGGCTGAAGACACAAGATACTGCAGGGTCTATGGGCTGTGAAAAGATTTTGGTGATATTACTGAAGACCTGTCCTCTAGAGACTAGCCTCATCTCTAGGTAAGCTATTTTAGTACAGCTACAGCACTGGTATCTACCCAACAATGTGTAAAATTGCCAGGTAAACAACAATTCCAAAGATAACAAGGTGTAGAGCCGGATGAACACAGCAGGCCAAGCAGCATCAGAGGAGCAGGAAAGCTGACGCTTCAGGCCTAGAATTCCAAACCGGTGAATTTCCAACCCAGCAGGCTACACCTGATTATTGGCAATGTGATGGAAGAGTTTGTCGACAATGTGACCCTGTGAAGGAACAATCTCACCTACACAGAGTTTGGATTCCTGAAGGACCACTCAGTACCTGACCTCATTCGAGCCTCGGTCCAAACATGAACAAAAGAGCTGAACTTCAGGGGTGAGTTGAGAGTGACTGTCCTTGGCAACATGCAACTGAGTATGACATCAACGGCCCTGTCAAAACTCAAGTTGAGGGGAATTAGGGGAGTAAATACTCTGCTGGTTAGAGTCATGCAGATCATAAAGGAAGTTGGTTGTTTTTGGTGGAGGTCAGTCATTCAGCTCCAGGAGATCTCTGCAGGAGTTCCTCAGTGTAGTGTCCTTGGTCCAACCATCTTCAGCTCCTTTGTCAATGACATCATCTCCATCATAAGGTCAGAAGTGGTTAACTGTGAAATTTTCAGCACCATTTGCAACTCCTCAGAAACTGGTGCAACCCAAGCCCATATGCATTAAGATCTGGACAATGTCCAGCCTTGAGCTGATAAGGGGAAAATAATATTCAACCATGTATGTTGTGGATACCAGAATGTGTAAGAGGCTAGGAATTCTGAATGCAGTGACTCATCTTCTGTCTCCTAATGCTGTTCACCATCTACAAGGTGAAAATCAGGAGTGTGATGGAGTACTCTCTCTATTTGCAAATAGCAGTTTAAGCTCAACAGTATTCAGGACAAAGCAGTCCGCTTTCAGCATTCATTCCCTTCACTCCTGATGTACAGTGGCAGCACTTTGTACTGTCTACAACATGCATTCACCGAAGCTCCTTCAACAACGTGTTCCAAGCCCATGATCTCTAACACCTACAAGACTAGGGGAGCAACAACATCTGCAAGATCCCATGCAAGTCACACACCTATCTGACGTGGAACAGCATTGTTGTTCCTTCACCGGTATGGGGTCAAAATTCTGGAACCATCTTCCTAACAACAGTGATCTTACACCGTAAGAACTGCAGCAGTTCAAGAAGGCAGCTTACCACTACTTTTTCCAAGCCATTAGGGCTGGTCGATAAAGCTTGCCTAGCCAGTGACGCCCACATTCTATGGAACAAATAATAAGAAACATGCCTTGTGTATCCAGCAGGAATATAGCAATATGTAAACGCATCTTAACACTTTCTTCTTGGCTCTCACTATATCATGATAACCTACTACAAATCCATTGCCCTGATTAACACAAAAAGCACATATTCAAATCTCAGAAACATTGGCCATTGACCTAGCCATTGTATTTATGCATAAACTCTTACTCTTCTGCACATGTGTATAACACAGTATGTTCTGTTCAGGCTTGTTGCCTCCACAGACTAAAGCTATTTTGCTGAGCAAAGTGAACTGCCACAATTGTCACTTACCTACTGTATGTTGCAAACCTTTGTTTCTGTTATTCATTCTGTTAATAGTGGAACAAGTGCATGAGGAGAACTGGCTTACACATTATTCCAATGAACAGCAAAATACGAAGGATGTTTCTTCATTTTCATTGCAGTCTAGTTTTGATACCTGCATTAGCAGAATGTGTTTTATTTCATTGGATATAATTTGGCACGCATTGAATAAGATAGCACTGCATCACAGGAGAATGATTGCTGTATGTGATTGTAATGCTGCCAAATAGAAATTATATTGTAAACAGGAAAAAGCAGACTGACTGTGTTCCCTGTTGATGTATGGCCAACACCCAAAATAGAAATCATGTCATATAACTAATTTTGAAATATTCACTAAATAACACTCATTATTCTGTATCTGCCAAATGTCCTGTGCAATCTACTATTTTGCCTAGGACTCGTATAGTAAATGGTAAGGTCCTGAGGAGTGTTGAGGAACAGAGGAACCTAGGAGTACAAGTACATAGCTCATTGAAAGCAGCACCATAGGTGGACAGAGTAGTGGGGAAGGCATTTAGCATGCTGGCCTTCTTCGGTCGAGACATTGAATATAGGATTTTGGACATTATGTTACAGTTTTATACGTCATTGGTGAGGTCGTACTTGGAGCGTTGTATACAGTTTTGGTCACCCTGTTACAAGAAAGACTGGAAAGTGTGCAAAGATGATTTCTGAGGATGTTGCTGGGACTAGTATGCCTGAGTTATAGGGAGAGGTTGTCCAGGATAGGACTTTATCCCTTGGAATGTAGGACAATGATGGGTGATCTTATTGATGTGTATAAAACTATGAGGGGCTAATAGGATAATGCATATAGTCTTTTTTCCAGGGATGGAAAATTGAAAACGAGGGGACACAGGTTTAGCTGAGAAGGGAAAGATTTAAGAAGAATCTGAAGGGCAACTTCAGAGAGTAGTGCAAGTCTGGAATGGGCTGCCAGAGAAAGTGTTTGAGACAGGTACATTAGCAACATTTGAAAGACATTTGGATAGGTACATTAACCCACACTATGGCCAGTGCTTTATGTTTATGCATCATGGTAGATTTGGTGGCTGGGAGGTTGTTTATTGTGTGAGATGGTTGTGGGTGGGACCCTACTGCCTTTCTGCCTTGTCTCCAGTTGGCGAAGTTGAAAAGCCCCTTTGGGCGGTCTTCAAGACCTATCACCAAATGCAGACTTCTAAGAGCCTTCCATTGCCTCCACTACTATTAACCCAGCAGTGGACACCCATGTCTCTGAGCATGACATATAACTGGAGCTGGTCACTTGTGATCTTTTGTCCTTGTCCCTCATTCAAAAGTTGTAAGATTAGGTGGATCGTGAGACCTAAGGTCAGGAAGGAGAGGAGACACTGAGAACCACAGCCAGCCCTTGCTGCTGACCTCCTTAATACCTCCCTCCACTATGACTTTATGCAACTCCCCCTGCCACCACTTATCTGTAGGTCACTCCATGATTCTGGAGCCCCTGTGAATATATTTCCTACTGTCTTGTGGTGGCGCTGCTGAGCAGAAGAACTTCTGGCCTCTCAGTCAGTGGGACTTCTTGCCAGCTGGGTCCTGATCCAGTGAAAGGGATACTGGTGATCTGCCAACTGCCCGATTGGCTTGTGACATGGTGGACATTTTCAGGAGGGAGATGTATGAGTCTTCTGCAAGCTCTCCAAATGGTAGCTGAGACCCATGATACCTGCATAAAAATCCCTCGGTGACACACACCTCTCTGCAGGACAAAGCGACCCATAATTGGATGGAGTAGCACCTAACCTGGGGACGGGGGTGCTGAGGTGGGTAACAGCAAGACCTGACCTCACAGGTGAGAAGGTGCTGGCAATCATTGGAATGGCCAAGCACAGTAGCATGGCTGAAACTATAGATTCTCACTCCACTTCTCTCTCATCTCAGTTTATGATTTACAAGTTGCAGGATGGTGTAAGCATGCACCTCCAGTTCACTGATTGGTAATAAGCTGCAAATAATGTTTTGTTAAAAATGCGAGCCTCTTCTTGTTAGACAACCAAGTGGTCTTTCTCTACCACATGTGACCAAATAGGCCCTGTAGAGTTCTCCCAGGATAGAGGATAGCATCAATAAAACAACCCGCTGGATTTTGTACCATGCTGAGTTATGGAGATGATTAATCTTACAAGACTGATGCTGCATGGTGCAGATACCAGCCTCTTAAAGGGTCTCTCCGCATCCAGCAATCTGTGCTCCAATAGGTTCTATTGAGATCTGCTGAGATGTTGGCTTTGGTGGAATCTATGAAAAAGAGTTGTCAGGATGACATCACTGCCATTCCAGTTATGGCCCACTGTTGACTGTAAGCCAGTCCAAAGTATGCCATTTGTTCAAAGATGGTGCAGTTTGAAGCCTGACCTTTTAAAGCCCAGAACTAGTTGCAGACAATCCCTGACAGAGTCCCACAGGAAAAGCCATCAGTGTTCCACCAGCCATGCTGAAGCCCCTGGGGTAGTATTGTACAGAAACACAGGAACAAAGACTCTCACAGCACAGACACAAGGGGAATGCTCAATGGTGGCAGGCTAGTTTAGTGGTTAGCACTGCTGCCCCACAGTGCCGGGGACCTACCCTTGGGTGACTATCTGTATGGCGTTTCCATGTTTACGTGGGTTTCCTCTGGGTGCTCCAGTTTCCTCCCACAATTCATAGATGTGCAGGCTTGGTGCATTTGCCATGGGAAGTGCAGGGTTACAGGGATAGGGTAGGAGAATGGGCCTGGGATGGATGCTTTTTGGAGGGCTGGTGTGGACTCAATGAACAAAATGGCCTACTTCCACACTGTAGGGATTGTATGATGATTTAACTTTTGCATGGAATATTGGATGTCTAACTGGATAAAGTTCATTTGAACTTGTTGTTTGTTGTGACTTTTACTGTAGTTTGGTAACCAACAGGACTCTTTAATTCTATCCATCTTCAGTCCGCCTCCCCCTCTCTTCCTATCTATTTCAGTACCCTCTTCCCATCCCCCTCTCTGATGAAGGGCCTAGGCCCGAAACGTCAACTTTTGTGCTCCTGAGATGCTGCTTGGCCTGCTGTGTTCATCCAGCCTCACATTTTATTATCTTGGATTCTCCAGCATCTGCAGTTCCCGTTACCTCAGGATACTTTAATTATTTATTTAGTGTGGAGGTCTTGTATAGTATGGTTTGGGCAAGTGTTCACGCAAAGTGAGGCAAACATACGGATGTTAATGTGTAGGAGCAGGAGTAGATCATTCAGTCCATCAAGGCCACTTTCCTAACCAGAGAGATCATGGATGATTTGATTATCCTCAACTCCACTTTCCTGCCTTTACCCTTCAACCTTGAATATGTTTAATAACCCAGCCTCAACAGCCCTCTGCGTTAAATTATTTTGCAGATTTATCTTCATTTGAGAGAAGAAAAAATCCTCCTCATCTATGTCTTAAATGGGCAGCCCCTTTATTCTGAGATTATGCCTCCCAGTCCTAGATTCTTCCAGAAAGAGAAACACCCCCTCCGTATGCACTCTGTCAGGTCTCCTTAGAATCTTGTATGTTTCAATAAGGTCCCTTCTCATTCTGCTAAACTCCAACGAATACAGGCCCAGACTGCTTAACCTGTCCTTATGAGAAAATTCCTGCATGTCTGAGATCAACCTCATGACCCCCCATCTGTGTTGCCTCCAATACCAATATATCTTTCCTTAGATGGAGGATCAAAACTTTTTTTACAATATTTTGTCTATGGTCTGCCAGGTGCCTTGTATATTTTTAGCAAAGCCTCTCTGTTTTTACTCTCCTTTGACGTAAGAATTGCCATTTGCTTTCCTTATTACGTACTGAACACGGATCCTAGCTTTTGGTGATTTATGCACCAGACACCTTCAAATCCATCCATGTTGCAGCTTTCTGCAGTCTTTTTCCTTTTAAATAATATTCAGCTCCTCTATGCTTCCTGCCAAAGTGCATAACCTCACATTTTCACATACTATATTCTATCTGCCAAGTTACTATCCACCCATTTAACCTGTCTGTACCCATATGTAGACCCATCCTCGAACTTGATTATAGTACATTCACTTTCCTCATCCAGGCCATAAATATATATTGGAAATAATTGAGGCCCTAGCATTGATCTGTGTGGCACTCCATTAGTTACAAGTTACCATGCTGAAAAATTGTCCCTTATCCCAAATTAGTCATCTGTGAGTTTGTGAATCCTCTTTTATTTTAAGGAGTCTTAATTGGGGTACCTTATTAATTTCCCTTCAGAAGAGTCCTAAGTTCTTTCCTCCCTCCTTCCTCCTTGCTCTTCTTGAGTGGTTTACCATACCCCTAATGGCTAGTGCTGCGTCCTCTACACAGAATACTGCTGACTGCTCTTCAGTACTGTTGAGTTCCTCCAGAATTATCAAGACAACAGGACTATTGCTTCAAACCCCCTGTAATCTGTTCTGTCATCTTTCACCTAGTGACAAGAGCATATCTGAAGCGGTGAGATTGAAAATGGCCACTTCCCTGGAGGTGATATTGTTTAAGACAACTGACTGTCTCTGGCCAGCAGTTCACAGTGGGTGGGACTACTGTCAGGCTTTTTCATTGACCTGCCTGATGCTGTGGCTATTCATGAGAAAAAAAAAGGCAACTCTGGGCTCTTGCTGGTTCTCCAGCCAGTGGACCAAACCACTCATTGTTTCCACTGGCATAAATTATCTTAATTTAGGGCTGTTGTGCATCCTCAATGCAGATGTGAAAAACTTCTTATTCAGGTGTATAAGTTCATAAGTTGGTTATAATTATTTAATGCTGTCAGAAATTATTCCAGACCTATTACTTCACTGATGCTCCATTGCTAACATATAGCTGAAGAAATCATGGTGCAGCCTTCAGCTGCTCAGAAAACTCTTCATTCAGTGAATACTATTGATCTCTATATTATTTTTTCATTCCATTTAGGATAAAAGAGAAATTGATGCTTCACTGATGTTGGGCTTGACTCTTCAAGGACTTCAGATATTTCAGGTCAGAAAAAGAACTGTTTTGTAAAAGTCCAGCTCCTGTCCTTTTTCTTGCCTTTCATGGGTGCTGACCTGACTGAGAGCCATCCATCTTGAAAGATAATGCAGCAAGTGTCAAATCAGTTCAGCTTCTTTGTCATTTTGTCACACCGTATGTGGCTGAAGAATTCAATTCCTTAGCAACGGTCCTTGCCAAAGGCAAAAATCACATGTTGGTCATTGTGGACTTTCAGTTTGCTACACACTGAGTTTGCTTAAAACATCATGTTTATGAAGACCGTCCTAACACATTACTAGCTTCCAATCTCACTGTCCTTAACTCGCTACTATACTTAACCCTACTCTATCCAATGTACTGTGCCCAGTTCCATCTCCCTTCCTCCTACCCAAACATGGCCCATGTCTCTCTCCATTTCCAATGTGCTACAAATATAGTAACAGATCTCCTTCACTGCTGTAGTTTAGATAAGTTTTGCATTTTGTACATTGTTTTGTTTAGAATAAGTTTAGAACATAGAACAGTATAGCACAGTAAAGGCTGTTCGGCCCACTATTATGCTACTCCAAGTTCAAACTACCCTGCATACCCTACATTTTGCTATCATCCATGTGCTTATCCAAAAGTCGCTTAAATGTCCCTAATGTATCTGACTCCACTACCACTGCCGGCGGCACATTCCATGTACTCGCCATTCTGTGTGCAAAGAACCTACCTCTGACATCTTCCCTATACCTTCCTCCAACCGCCTTAAAATTATGCCACCTCATAATATTCATTTCCGCCCTGGGAGAAAGCCTCTGGCTATTCACTCTGTCTATGCCTCTCATCATCTCTTACACCTCTATTAAGTCACCTGCCATCCTTCTTTTCTCCAGTGAGAAAATCCCTGGCTCCCTCAACGTTTCCTCATAAGACCTGCCCTCTGGACCAGGCAGCATCTGGGTGAATCTCCTCTGCACCTTCTCTAAAGATCCCACAACCTTCCTATTATGAGGCAACCAGAACTGAACACACTATTCCAAGTGTGTTCTAACCAGGGTTTCATAGAGCTGCAGCATAACCTTGTGGCTCTTAAACTCAGTTCCCTGCCAATGAAAGCAAACATGCCATATGCTTTCTTAACAACTCTATCAATTTGGGTTGCGACTTTGAGGAATCTGTGGACGTGGACATGGACCCCAAGATCCCTCTGCTCCTCCACTCTGCCAAAAATCCTGCCATTGACCCTGTGTTCTGCATTCAAATTTGACCTTCCAAAATGAATCACTTCACAATTTAAATTTTCAGCCTTCATATGCTTGTTGAATTTTACGCAGACTCCTGCTTCTAAAAAGGATCAAATGGGGAGACAGTTTGGTCTCCATCAGCACAGTTGTATTTTTCTGTTATTCATTCATATGATGTGGCCATTGCTGCCTCGGTCGGCATTTATTGTCCATTTCTAATGGTCTTTGAGTAGATGGCGGTGCCACTCCAATGGGTCTGGACCTGGTTTCCTAATCAATACTGCTTCTTGACTCTCAAACTTGGCTGGCCCAAGCCCCAAAAACCTTGATTCTCATTGGTGTTTGCTTCCTTCAACAGCCTCCAGTTCAGAGCTTGACCTCCAACCACCAAATAGCTCTGAGCTCCTCCTTAGTGGCAACAGGTCATGGCTTTCAGTGCGTCTCTCTTGCAATCTTGCTTGGAGTCTATGCTGCACTTGGTTTCCTCCTCTTGCTAAACAATTAAAACTCCAAAAATTATTGTGATTCAATTCATTTTCATTTTCACAAAGAGATTTTCTGCAATTTGGTTACTAAATAGCAGAAGAAAATTCAATCATTTTAATTTTTATTTAACTCTAATTTAGCAGCATTAATGTGTATTAACTACTCCACTGTAAACAGACTCCTTTCTCAACCTAAACAGTTGCAAGGGCCAAAATTACTGTTGAATGCACATATTGTGTGTTTGTTCATAATGTACACGGTGCTAAATTTCAGAGGTGTTTTCTGACACAGTGTTAAAGCCTTGAAACGTTAAAAGTAATGTTAGAGATCCTGCAATTCCTAACTTGCTGCCTAGTCAGAATGATCTCAAATGACTATATATTTCACAACATCAGGGTGAGTCTTAGTCCATTTTCTGAAGGCCAGAAACATTATTTGAGCTGAAGAAAAGATAGAATTTAGGTTCAAAGATATAAGTCAGAGTGAAGAATAAACAATAAGAAGGTTTCAGAAACATAATGTTTTGAATAAGTTTTGTGAAATTGTAAATGTTTTATGTCAGACATTTTCTGCTTCATGTGTGCTGCAGCCAAGATATGTAAACATTATGTAGAGTGTCTATGCATTTGATAATACAGATTAGTGGAAGTTCGTGGATACGATGGACCTACATTTATATTCTCATTTTGCCTGTATACAACATTGATGTATAGTTCAACCTATTATGCTGTAAATATGATCTTACATTTTTTGCATCTTATAACACAAAACAGTGATATATCTTAGTTACAAGATAACTGCTTTTGTTGAATTCGATTGTCAGTGCTACCTCTTACTATAAGAGGGTACTGAGCTAATAGTTATAAATGCATAAATCAACATTTTTCTTTCTTACCCCTGGATCCAAAACAGTTATCTGGGCATTTTAGTGCCTTGTGATCCAGATTTTAAAAAATTTAAATATGGACAGTCATGCTCCAGAGTCATCTATGCATTGAGGAATCCCCAGTGCTATTGGCATATATTGTCCAGGATCCTATAGGGAAAGTTTACCTCAACATACCTAAAATATTTTCCTTATTTTAATATATCTTTCGCTTTTATGTATTTTGATCATCAGCGAAATCTGAATTTTGCTAAAATTGCTCTTTGATGATTACATAAAAATGTCAAATTTAACTCTGCACATGATTCAGCAGAAGGTAAGAAGATGCTGATATGGAGCTACAATTACATTGTAATCATTATCATTTTCACTGTACAACATTTCATTTTCCTTATAGAAGACAGAATATAACTATAATGCTGCTTCTTACTGAGTACTAGTAGACTCAAACACTTTCTCTTATTCTCATGATTAGTATGGTCATGCTAGCTAGGAAAAGGAATTCTCATTTTCAGTAACTAAATCTTAAATGCATTTCTTCCTCACTTTTATGTCCCAGTATAAAGGATAATTAATTGAGGATTTTGTCAACTGAATATATTTATTTCATGATTTAATGTTTTCCAGGTTGTGGGAGAATCTAAGCAATTGTTGTATGATTTTCCTTGGACCAATGTTGGCAAGCTTGTGTTTGTGGTAAGTTATAAAATCCATAACAGAACTTTACTCCCCTTAAACTATGAGGGAGAGAATGTGTTACTTCCTAGATATTATTTTAGGTCTAAAGGAGACAGATGCTATATTGTTTTAACAGAACAGAATCGTTATCCACACCTTACTTTGGCATCTTTCAAAGCACCACAATAACAGACTTGGAATTTGTTACCAGCAAACAAACCTGTCCACACCTTTCAGCTTTATTCGAAACAGATTTCACAAACAGCATTCTTTTTAAAAAGAAAAATACAATGTATGCTGTGAAATATCACCTTAGAGCCTTTGGTTGTGCTGGAGTGAAACTATACAAATGTACATTGGAGGTGTTTGTCAAAATATTTGCACCATTTTTGTGCTCATTATCATTGCTTTTGGTCAAACCTAAGGAAGTAAAATAAAGCTGTACAATTAGTCTATTACCGTTATTATAAAAACAGAAAATGCGTAAAATATTCAGTAGATATGGCAGCATCTGTGAAGAGAGGGGCACAGTTAATGTACTGGATTGAGACCTTTTCAAGAGTTCTCCTGAAAAGATAATCAGCCTGGAATACCAACAATGTTTCTCTTTGCACAAATGCTGGCAGGGTTGCTGAGTACTTTCAGCAGTTTGGATTTATATGTCAAACTTCCATTGCCTGCAGAGCTTTGCTCTTGTCTACTTTTTAACCCTTTTCGCTGCTGACAATGAGGATCTGCACAGTACTGAATTGAAAAACTTGTAATTATTCTCCGGAACAGTGGAATGCATTTTGCTATTTATTCTTTGTCAGATTCATAGATAAACGAACAACTAATATACATAATTTGATGACATACCTATGTTCATTGCATTTTTGCTGGTCTTTTCACTTCATCGAAGTGCATAATATATTACAGGATTAAGGTAGATAAGGGAAACCATTTGGCTAATCCAGACATACTTCCACATCAAAGCGTCATCCATTGCCTTGTGAAAGTCCCTGAGGTTTTACCTGCACTGAGGTAACATAAGATACTTGTACCAGAGATAATGGGAACTGCAAATGCTGGAGAATCCGAGATAACAAAGTATGGAGCTGGATGAACTCAGCAGTTCCACAACTCATCCCTCACGCCCCACCCCCACAATAACCGCCAAAAGAGAATCCCCCTAGACCTCACATACCACCCCACCAACCTCCGGATCCAACGCATCACCTTCCGACACTTCTGCCATCTACAATCCGACCCCACCACTAAAGACATTTTTCCATCCCCACCCTTGTCTACTTTCCAGAGGGACCGCTCCCCCCGTGACTCCCTTGTCTGCTCCACACTCCCGTCCAACCCCACACATCTGGCACTTTCCCCTGCAACTGCAGGAAGTGCTACACTTGCCCCACACCCCCTCTCTCACCCCCATCCCAGGCCTCAAAAGGACTTTCCACATCGAGCAGATGTTCACCTGCACAACTGCCAATGTGGTATACTGTATCCATTGTACCCAGTGTGGCCTCCTCTACATCAGGGAAACCAAGCGGAGGCTTGGGGACTGCTTTGCAGAACACCTCCACTCGGTTCTCAATAAACAACTTCACCTCCCAATCGTGAACCATTTTAACTCCGCCTCCCATTCCTTAGATGACATGTCCATCATGGGCCTCCTGCAGGGCAACAATGATGCCACCCGAAGGTTGCAGGAACAGCAACTCATATTCCACTTGGGAACCCTGCAGCCCAATGGTATCAATGTGGATTTCTCAAGCTTCAAAATCTCCCCCCCACCCCCCCCCAACCAACTGCATCCGAAAACCAGCCCAGCTCGTCCCTGCCTCCCTAACCTGTTCTTCCTCTCACCTATCCCCTCCTCCCACCTCAAGCCGCACCTCCATTTCCTACCTGCTAACCTCATTCCGCCCCCTTGACCTGTCCGTCCTCCCCGGACTATCCCCTCCCTATCTCCTCACCCATACTCTCCTGTCCACCTATCTTCTCCTCTATCCATCTTTGCTCTGCCTCCCCCTCTCTCCCTATTTATTTCAGAATGCTCTCCCCATCTCCCTTTTCTGATGAAGGATCTAGGCCCGAAACGTCAGCTTTTGTGCTCCTAAGATGCTGCTCGGCCTGCTGTGTTTATCCAGCTCCACACTTTGTTTTCTAACATAGCATACTTTGTGTTTTATGACATAATTCGTAAACTGCCTTTTACCACATTATGCTTCTGGACCCTTCTACAGTTTATAATCCTATCACTCCCCATGCATACACAAACAAAGTTGAATTGAGCTTGTGTTTTTGATATAATTATACAGAAGATGCATGGAAGCAAGTTCTAAGCATGTGTTTGGCTACAATGATTGCATAAATGCTAAATTTGAAGTACATGTAATTCAAAATGTCACAACTCAACAGGGTCAGTTCAATAGCAGGCTGAAAACGTGGCTGTCATAAGATTAATGCGTCATTTTGTGTTTTCAATATTTAGCCTGAAATATTTGAATGAATGAGTCTGAGCTCAGAATTAATGGTAATTATAACTTGTTACATCTGCTCTAATGATCAAACCGAAGTAAATAATTGCCTCACATACAAAGGAATGCAGAATTTATAATCTTGTGCCTTAAAATTAGTGGTGACATTCTGTGTATTTAAATACCAAGCTGCAAACCATTTTACTAATTCGACCAGCTGGCCGTTTTTGGTGCAGAAAATCATCATCACAGAGCTGCCAGCGAAAGCACAACTGTGAAGATTTCAAAACCTGCGTGACACTGTGATTTTTTTGAAAAATTGCTGTTCATCTCCATACATCTGCTTAGAGTGCTGCCAAGATTTTATTCCCACGGTCTGAGAAATAATCCCCTTCTCCTCGTACACTGTGAAAGATGTGCATTAAGAATAGCTTACTTTATCCATTTTTTTTTCCTTGATGGCAGCTGATATAGATAGAAGAAAATTTTCTGGCATGTACCAATTTGGGACTAATTTTTAACTCTTGAAAACAAGTAGGTTTTGATGGGTTAAAGTTGGGCGCGTGGCATTGGAATGTGTTGACTTTGGGATTCTTACTTGAACTGTCCCTGACAGACTATTTCAACTCTATTCTCTCAGACAGGAATTTGGACAGCGTTGATCAACATGTGTGTTCTTTTTGTAGTGAATAGGGAGGGGATGTTGACCTCAGTCCAGAGGGTGCATCATTACACTTCTCAAAATCTTTTCATAAGACTTTTTGTGTTCAGGGAGAGCAGAAATTGAGCATTTTCTGTTGATTATTGTATTCTGAATTTACAAGGTCTTAGCCATCTAATGTCAGCAAATACCACATCATTTTCATCCTGCTCACATATTCCGATTGAAGCCAAACATCTGCAATGCTGACTAAAAAGCAGAAGAGCTGAAGAACAGACCGAGGCCCGGATTGACCCAGTCGCTCCCCGCCTGCACCGAGGCCCGGATTGACCCAGTCGCTCCCCGCCTGCACCGAGGCCCGGATTGACCCAGTCGCTCCCCGCCTGCACCGAGGCCCGGATTGACCCAGTCGCTCCCCGCCTGCACCGACGCCCGGATTGACCCAGTCGCTCCCCGCCTGCACCGACGCCCGGATTGACCCAGTCGCTCCCCGCCTGCACTGAGGCCTGGATTCACCCAGTCGCTCCCCGCCTGCACTGAGGCCTGGATTCACCCAGTCACTCCCTGCCTGTGTTGTTAGCATCCATAGGGCCTCACAAAAGACAGAACCTCTGTCTGCACATTACCAGATAATCAAAATGCAAAATACCGTGCATGCTTGAAACTGAAAGGAAGAATGAAAAGTTCTGGAAATATTCAACATTAGTTGCAGAGGGTAACACTGTTATGGTTTTAGCCTGATACTTCTTATTGAGATTTAGAATAAGATGATCCACATTAGCTGACTAAAAACAGGGAAGCACAACCAAAGGTTTTTATTAGATCTAGCATCTCGGAGGCCTTATGTTGAAGTACCAGCTGGTACACTCACACATGCCTTTTGGTCTGACTCACCAGAATTTATTGTCGTCTAGTTTCCTAACCATTTTTGATCATGTAGTAGGAAGCTGCCTCAAGCTATCAGTTAAGTATTTCAAAACTTTTACAATTAGTTGATGAATTAGGTTTAAAATAAGTCTCTCTTCTGTTCACTTAACTGATGTTCACTGAGACATTGTCACTTCAGGCCATTAAAACAAACATTTAACTACAAACATGTGAGTTAGCTTTGAGTCCAATATAACTTCTTTGGAATTCAAAATAATTCAAACAATCTGCTCCTTGGTTTCATTCTCTTTTAAACTAACATTTAGTTCAGTAAGGAGCCTTGTACCGTTTGTTTTTAACTCTTTTCCACTCTGCTGAGGCACCTGGCACTTTCCTTCAGAGAATGGTTGAGGTCAGAGGCTGTGTATATGAGAAATAAATACCCTGAATTCGTAAGAGTGGATGTTCATACTCAAGTGTCATAAACAATTCTGAAAGTATTATTATAATGTGCTCAATGTTAATGGAATGTCTTATTTCAAATTCACATGACATAAAAACAAAATTGCTGAAAAAGCTCAGCAGGTCTGGCAGCATCTGTGGAGGAGAAAACAGAGTTAACATTTCGGGCCCGGTGACCGTTCCTCAGTTCTGCTGAGCTTTTCCAACAACTTTATTTTTGTTCCTGATTCACAGCATCCACAGTTCTTTTGGTTCAAATTCATATGAATTTGTCTAACGAATTGTCCACTGTAGATGTTGAATCTGAAGTAGGTCAAAGCATTTGCATGTGCAACAGATATTATGGCAACGTTTTACTGTTAGATCCATATAAAATCATGCCAAACAAAGCTTTCTTGCTGCAAATTGACAGATTCCTAAAAGACAACAGTGCCAAAATAAAGTCCAAGGTAATAATTCTCTCTCTCTCTCTCTCTCTCTCTCTCTCTCTCTCTCTCTCTCTCTCTCAGTATTTCCATTTTATATCTCAAGATAGTGTAAAATTTGGCATCTTCAGATTTCCAGGTTCCATAGGAATGATTGAGTCAAACATTCGCTTCTAAGAAAACTTAGTTTAACAGAGTTAAATTGCCACAAATTTCCTTACAAATTAGAGAACTTTTGGCTTCAGGTTTAAAATCCTGTTGCAGGATTTGTTCTATGTTATATTTCCTGCTTATGGTGCAGATTTTGTCCTTTCTTTACAGGGAAAGAAGTTTGAGATTCTGCCAGATGGCCTCCCTTCAGCTAGAAAACTTATTTACTATACTGGCTGTCCTATGCGCTCAAGGCACCTACTCCAGCTACTCAGTAACAGCCATCGTCTCTATATGAACCTGCAGCCAGTCCTGCGACAAGTCAGGAAACTGGAAGAGAATGAAGGTATTTTTGAAACCTCGAGTACTGGTGTAACCTAATGGATTCTGAATTTGCACTGAAATCAAATGCTTTGTGTATACCAAAGCTGCTGGGCTGCTCACATTGTTTCCTCAGTTCTACCAGGGGAGTTGTGATTTATAGCATGTCCCTCTTTTTCTCTGAGGCATCATGCTATCTTTAGTGGCCTAATGAGAGCTTCCCAATAACTTGGACTCCCATATTATCGGAAATATCTCCCAGCCAACTCTCCTAAATAACACAGCAAAGCCTGTGATATTATAGTTGAAAATTTGATTGAAAATTAGAGTAGGAAGAAGTAATATGACTGACAAATAATTGGATATATCTGTATGTCATGTATTAAAATCATACATCTGCATACCTTCTTGGAATTATTAATTCTTATTTCCACCATTATGATGAAATAATTTAGGGACGCTCATTCCACTGACTGTGCAAGGTGTCCACTGAGTTTTGACAATTATTTCAAAGCATTCTCCAAAGATGATTTCTCAATAAAAGCCCCTCCTCTGTAAATGACATTTCCAGTGTCTGAAATCAAAAAGAAGTTAATTCCAAATTTCGCAAGGCTAGGCTTACATTTGTCCATTGAATTGTCTTTTGCAATTTTTAATGTGAAATTTGAATGTTTTACTTGGAGATCTTTACTCTCCCAAAAGGCTTGAAATGAATGCTGGGTATTTTGGCTTACTCGACTCAGAGATGAAGGGTACAGGTGAACCTGGATCGGGGGGTCCCCACGCACAACAGATCCACAATGTGTGTGTTATTACTGGTGTGTTTCCCATCTGGAAGCCAGGCTAACTGACCCAATCAGGAGGAAGGCAAAAGACTAGCTTAGTCCATGCCCCAGTCTGGAGGTGTTGTGTGCAGAGGGGAAGTGGATACTGACCCTGGGGTTGGGAGGTTTGATCATTTGATACCTGACCCAGGAAAGGGACTGTTTGCAAGGTTTTGGAGAGGGTGGCAGAGATCAAAGATCTGAGCACAGCTGTAAATCCGAAGCTTACAGGGTATGAGGTGAGAGCCTTGGAGAGGTGATGGAGATCAGACGTCTCAGTAAAAGGGGTATTGAAGGTCTGTAATGCAGAGAGAGATTGGAGGAGTTGTGGCCATTGTTGAGATTTTGTGTGGGTGTTGATCAGACTGCATGCCGGTATGTGTCCCAAGGTGAGCCATTAAACTTGAAATGGTGAATGAGTTGTTGCTTCATTTAAATATATAAAAGACCACTTGTTGTTCTCCTGCCCTCTGTCCCAACCCCATTAAAGTCAAAATTGGCTACATTGCAAGTGGGTCATAGTTGGGATTCAGAGCTTTAATACACGACTGTCCGATAACAACCAATTTTTCGGGTTTAAAATCAGCCCCTCAGCCACAGTTCTCCTTCACGTGATGTTTTTGCTCCAATCTCTAGCAACGAACTGAAATTTATGCAATCTATGGATGCCAGGGACCATCAGCACTGTCTGTCAGCTAAAAAAAAAGTAGCTTTCATTAGCTTGTAGTAGATTGTCCTAAAGAGATCTTTTGTAAAGTTTTAAGATTAAATTGTTATAAACCCACAGATCACGTCGATTACAATTATATACACCCTTGAGTTTATCATTATCGATATAATCTAGTGCTAAGGGCAGTCGCTTGGATTTTGACAGAATAGATGCCAGTGCATTCAATTTTCTTTTTGCATACATTTTCCAATTAAACACTCCGGTATGAGTACTTAATCTCTCTCTCTCGCTCTCTTTTTTTTCCATTAAGAAAAAAAGCAGTACAGAGAATCATATATCAGCGACACAATGGAATTGGATATTGAGCAACTAGAGAAGCGATCCCGAGCCAGCGGCAGCAGTGCAGGCAGCATGAAGCATAAACGCCTTTCCAGGCATTCCACAGCTAGCCATAGCAGCTCTCACACTTCGGGCATTGAGGCAGACACCAAACAACGGGACCTTGGACCAGAGGACAGTTTCACTGGAAACATCCTTCATAGGAAACTCAAATCCTGCAACTCAATGACCAGCCACGGGAGCTCTCACACCTCAGGCATTGAGAGCGGTGGGAAAGACAGAATAGAGGATGACTCACAGGATGATGGTAATCCAACTGGATAGTGCTGCAAGCTACCATTGCGTCCGCTTCATTTACTTGTTATTACTGTCGTAAAGCCTAACAAAGTCGTCACAAAAAACATTAACAAGTAGGATAAGACAACAGACATAAAGGCTTCTTTTGCATGCTGAGCATTTTGGTTCCGAGAATGGAAGCAATAAGAATTTCAAATGGTTTGCATTTTGTAAGATTCTTACGTGACAAGTGTTGTGATGTATTCAGCTCCCTTTCAGATGTGCTGTGTAAGCAGAGTGTAATCCAGGAAAGGACACCTTTTGCTTCACTGCTCTTTGAACAAACTATGGAACTAGCGACTTTACTGATCAAAGCTGATCTGCAGATATTTTCCCTGAAATGTTTTCATTTCTCAGGGGAGTGGGGGAAGGGCCTGAAAGATGGAATCAGTCTTAAGTGTATTCCGTCCATTGGATACAATGGAGTGGTGGAGGGTCAGAGGGACATTATGAGACTGGACATTTGATGACTGTTTCCCATCAAAAACCATTTCTAATCTTAGTATATTTTTGAAACAATTCATTTTTTTAAAGAATAAATTTGTAAACATTTTGTAACATTCTTGTGTGGTATAAAGAATTGCTGTTAAAATGCAGTATGATAGATCTCCCACTGTAGATACTTACAAACTGATAAAAACCAAAACAAAGCTGACCAGAAGTATAGGATGCTGACTGCATGTATTTTGTTTTAAAATGGTTGATTCATCTTATCATTATAGATAACTTATTGTTTATAGCAGGGAGACCGCACAATGATGGGGCCAGAAACAAAGTGGGAAAGAATGTGGCATTCCTAAGTGACTGAACGAAGGGCCAAAATTTCTTTAAACCTTTGAAACGGCTTCAAGGGCATTTAATGCTAACTTTGCCAAGGCTGGAACTCCCGGGGGGAAAGAAAATTAAAGTGAAAGGAAATCAAAGTGCAGGCACTACTGAGAGACTGTAGGAATGTGGCAGAGTTTCTGACTCAGTTTGAAACAGGGGTCCTTGAAGTGATTGCAAAATGGGTGGTGCATTTTGAATGTTGGGGCATTGTTCAGATAGAGCAGCATTTCAGCATGCCAAAAAGGTGAAAGCAGGCATGAGGACTTAGTTGACTGGTGACGTTATAGTTGTGCCATCCTTGCCATCCATGTTGGCTGTAGGTGCCATTGCCCGTTTACTTATTTACTTTGAGAGTATGAAGATACTTACCCATTGTGGCAGTCAGGTAAGAGTTCCATCATCTGTGATCACACCTCATGCATGGCTAATTAAGCCTGAGCTGCCTATTGATCTCCCTAAAATGAATTGCCACTCAAAAGCTGAAATACTAGATGTTGCTGAAATAATTTCACTGAGGCTGGTATCCCATCACCAAGTCACCCTTTATTTCCATATAGAAAGTTCTTGACACTGATCTAGCTCCCTCAGAGGCAGCACTCAGAGTGAACAGGATGTCTGAAACTCCTGTTCATATCTGTTAGCCAGGGCTCCCTGATTGAGCTGTTAATCTGATCCAATCAGGGAACTCATATTCTGAGATCCACCTGGATGACCTCATTCCAATCACTATAATTGCCATTAGAGGCACTCTGTATTTCATACTTGTGTCAAGTATGCTGGCAGGTTCTACCTTCAAAATTTGGGCCTCCGCATACACAGACTATCTGCCTCACTGAGGCCTGTGTATTTGTGTAGAAATGAGAGTATTGACAGGTGGCAAGGAATACAGCCTGACTGTCCATTGGTCGTCATCTTTTCAAAACAAGACTAGAATGAAAGAGGATTCTGTTCAGGAAACCCATTATGACATTCATGTGTCAGCCTTAGTCAGTCATAGTACTCACCTCGGAGTCAAAGCACTGACTCTAGAGGCTTGAACATTAACATCAAAGAAGATGTCTTTGTGTCCTGACCACATTTATCCTTCACCTGTTATTAAATAGTTATCTTGCATTTACCTCAGTGCTGTGTGTTGATTGTTTGGGAATTCACTAGCCATCAATACTGGAACTACAATTCCAATGTTCTTAGTTGACTGTGATTATTTTTGGACACTGAGGTTAGAAAACATCGTATATAAATACAAGTTCCTTCTTCTTTAACTCCAAATGGGGTTACAGGGACAAAGGGACAAGTGAGCAGTTGCCAAGTACATTTCTTGAAAACCTGAAAGTCATAGGAAAAATACAGAGCCAAAAGGTACAGAACAAGGCTGAAAGCTGTGATCTGAATTTTCATTTTGTGTTTTTAAAGGATTTTATGTCTATCTTGCATTTATATAATGCTTTCAATGTGAAGAATATTCCACGGAGCTTCAGAAATTATTGCAGAGAAAATGGATGTCGAGTTTGGAACAGAAAGGAAGATTTATTCCATTGTACTTCTGGCTGAATTTGCATACTTCACCATTCTTAAATTTCAACTGATTTATCACTCTTCTGTCTATTTCCTAATATACACCTCAGTCCTGACCGGCATCATTCCTCTGCTCCCGTTACATTGACTTCTGCTCCCTCAATGTCTCCAAATAAAATTTCTCATATTGAACTTAAACCCTTTTGTGGCTTTGCCCATACTATCTGTGGGACTTCCTTCAGCCTTGCAATTCTAGATATTTTATATTCTTCCAACTTCAGACTCTGATATAATCCTCAGTTTTCTTCACTGCACAATGATGGGTTTTCCTTTAGCTGTCTAGGTTCAAAGCTCCAAAATTCACTCCTTAAATCTTTTTCTCTGCCTGCCTATGTCTCACTCTTTGTCTACCTCTGTCTTTTTCACTCTGTCCCACATTGCATGCCCTCATCGAAGCTTCACTGTTTTGACCAAGCATTTAAACATACTGCCTAATATCTGTCTTCTATGGCTTAGCATGATTTATTATTTCTGATTGTGTGCTTTATTGAAGCCTGTTGGAATTGCATTAAAGGTGTTATGTAAATGCAATCTGTTGATGCTGAGAGAACGGTTTTGGAATATTCATGCCATAATGCATGCTTCATGATCCATGGCAACTCGATCACCGTTGGAACACAGGACAGGGCTCTAGCCAGTGGCATCGTAGAAATTTCACAGGCAAGCGATGCAATCTAACAAACTTTATTTTGAGACTCTGACTACCTTTGCAGTTCACTTGTCTACAAATCAGGCTCTGTATAATTTCTTTTTCTCTCTCTATCTTTCCTTAAAACAATTTTTCCTTCACAATATCTTTTTGGCTTACCTCACTTCACTCTTTCAACCTGGGCTGTATCCAGCGTTTGAGACTTTGGACTTTCACCTACATTATTCAATAAAATAACGTTCATTATGGCTCACTTCCGGACAGGTCTTTCAGACTAAACTTTGAAAGTCTGCACAAGTTTCAAAGAAAAATGAAAGCAAATCCTGAAACAGAAGTTACTTTATGAATTAGTCAAGGGCTTCAGTTTCTGTGATGCACACAGTGAGATCAATGAACATCTAACTCCTATAAACTCCTGGGTTGGGGATTGTGTAAAAAATCTCAATCCTGACCTCAACTTGTCTCCAAGCTGCTTCCTGATTTATCTGCGGTGGAGCAAGAGCTTGCCGGGAGACAGATTGGCCATTTGAATACAATGAGACCAGCAGCTCAGAATAAACTAGTTTTTCACGTTTAAAACCGGCTGGGTATCCCAGGCCTCAACCACCTGGAAACTACAGCTATGGAGGCACAGAATTGCTTTCCCCTAGTCTGACATGTCTGTTCTTGCCTTGAATGTTGTCTCGCTCCCCACCGCAGGCTAATATCAGGGAATGGAACCTGTCAGTGGAGTCCCTACTGAGGATTGCTCCCTGCACCGGTGTGCTCCTCAAGTGACTCATGACAGCCAAGTCTGTCAATCAGGCAGAAATCTTGGCACATATGCACACTGCA
The DNA here is from genome assembly GCF_030684315.1 of Stegostoma tigrinum. Classification (NCBI taxonomy): domain Eukaryota; kingdom Metazoa; phylum Chordata; class Chondrichthyes; order Orectolobiformes; family Stegostomatidae; genus Stegostoma; species Stegostoma tigrinum. The sequence goes on from NC_081363.1 coordinate 45,245,920, forward strand.
GCTTTATCAGAACAGATCAAATATGTCCCTATTTATACACTTTACTGGAAATAGTGTGTTAATTTTGTAATGAAGGCACTGAAAACGTGCTGGTCATACTGAAGGGTTTGGTGGTGTTGAGTAAAACTACAAAATATGTAAAAGAATGAGAAACCTTTGGTAAACTGCCCATGCCCCTTCATAAGTTTCAGAGAAAAATTAAAACAAATCCTGAAACAGAAATTAGTTTATTAGTCAAGGGTTTCAGTTTCTGATAGTACTGGGCCACACAGTTAGAAAAGACAAAGACTAAGGATACAAAATCTAAAGGAACTCTGTGATTGGATGACTTTACCAAAATGGATGCAAGTCATTGTTCACAAATCAAATCAAGAAATCCCTTCAAACAATTTGATCTTGTATCTCCAGAACCTTAATCTTATTATCGTTACTTATTATTTAACTGATTTGACCTTGATTATCCTCCATAGGATGTTCAACTGCAAGAATGAGCTACTGTTTGCAGAGAAATACTTCATTTCAGTTGCTCGTAACTTGCTCTGCATGGCCATGTAGCTCTCTTTGCTTGATATATTTGAAAGTATAGCTGCAGATTAAGTTAATCACATTTAAGTATATAATCTGTCTCTTTACGGGATAATCTGAGACATGTCTTTTCAAGTCTGAAAACACCAATGGAGTCAAGGCTGTAGTGTCCAAATTATAATCTCATCCATAAGCCTATTGATATTCCCTGTAATAGTTGAAGATATTGGCAAATGCTTTTAGAAAATGAAAAACACCATAGTGCACCCCACTGCAACAGAAGATAACCTTTTACAAAGGAAGTCAGTAGAGTAAACTTAGAACCTATTAACCTGATTTATGGCCAAGAGTTATAGGACACAGTCTTCCAGCAGCAATTCTGTACATGAATTCTTCTTAGTCAGGTAAACTGTGAGGGGATAAATGTTATCTTCATAAGGATAAAGAGAAGTATTATTAACAAGGGCTCTGCCAACCATTCTCCCAATTTACTACATGAATGAACCAACCCTAATAATATGCACAAGCCACGTTACTTCAGGTAGATATAGATCATTTATTTTTGTCAAGCTTGGAATTTTCATTTTCAGTTTGACTCTGGAGTTTAGAAGGGATGGCATTGATTGCACACGACTAGATCACCGTAACTGGCTGTTATTGCAATAAATGTTTCTCATTCTCCTAATTACATGGAAACTATAAGATAGCAAAATAGGAGATGTGAAATCTATTTGAGCTAAGTGTACTGTTTTTGTTCTAGAAATAGAAATGCTGGTTGATGATCCCAAGGACTTGGAGCACGTGCATGAACTGGCCCCAGAGATCAGTCCCGATATGTGTATTCATATTACTGAGGAGATGCTGATGTCAAGGCAGCTGAATGGACATGCGGGTGAGCAGATCTGGAAGAACGTCTTCCAGGATTAGATAATCTTGTATAGACTCTCGCAAATGAGTAATTTAGTCATTTGTTTGAAAATGTACTAAGAACAGGCCCAAGTTAAAATGAGAATCTACAATCGATAGTATTAATTGAAATGCAAGTTGTTGTATGCAAAAAATAGAAGGCTTGAAATTCTTTGGTACATTTAGGCAGATTTGGGTACTACAAGATAGCTGCTCCTTTTTAATAGATTTTGCCAGGGACATAGGTGGTGGGTGCTGGATGAGTGAAGGCCCACGTCCCCTAACAAATCCCCTCTAGTTGTGCATCATAAGAGAAAGGATGAGCTAAATACTGTTTGCAGACCAACACACACTGCAGACAGGAGGTGTCTGAGACTCTCAGGAACAGTTCACAGCATAGAAATAATCCCAGTGCAGTTAATTCTTCCTCCGAAATGGAAGCTAATTGCAAACATAATTACTCTTAAAGTAGAGTGTGCCACCTACCTTCTTGCCCTTCTTCTCTGCTAAGACAATGACAAGGAATCAGTGTGGGATGGGTACCAAGGGGCGCCCTTTGTGGCACAGCTTCCTGCTCCCTTTGTGCTAATGACTCTGTTCCTGGGATTTTGGTTGCGATCAGCCCCTGGACAGACTGACAGGTGGTTGTCCAAGCCACCAAACATCCAAGAAGAGCTCACCAAGAATTGCTAGGCTAATGCACTTTAGATTTTCCTTAGATTATGGTTTTGGAGTAGATTACCCCAATTAAATCTTACAAAGAAAGGCATTGACGAAAAGGAAAATTTAAATCAGTTATTTGATAGCAGGAAGCCTGCTGGGGTATTTTGGCTTTTCATGCTGGAGATCTGATCAGGATTAGTACTAAACCTGGCTGCCCTTGTTTTCTTCAGACCACAGTATGCTGCCTCTACGTTGGCGGAAATGAAGCGCAGACTGGGTGACCACTTTGCAGAACATCTACGTTCTGCCCATAAACAAAGGTCCTGAGCTTCCAGTTGCCTGACACTTCAACTAAGATGTTTCTCATAAGATGTTTATTTCCTAAGTTCTGCTTTTCCAGATGATGATAGAAGAGCTATTTTTTTTAAAAAGTTAATGTTTCTTTGGTCAGAATGGATGCAAGGTCCTTGACATGTGATGTTAATTTTTTTTATTGCCAAAGGTGTTCCCAACTGGCTGTGTTTCTCAGCATATTAGATTTTATAGATTTTTCCAGAATCCATAATAATTATTTCAGTATTGAAATTTTTAAAACAATGTGTACATTTAAAAATACACCAACTGCACAAGAATTGCTTTCAGGGCTTTTGTTGGCATCAGTTTTGAAAGTGACTGTGACAGTCTGCTGCTGACCCAAGATTAATCAGAGCCACTACCATCCTTGGTATAAAGTGTTACCTTTGGCACCTCACTTGGAAAGTAAAGTTCCCGGCACAATTTAAAGGCAAGGTGTTCTCCTGATTTCTTAGCGAGCAATATTGCCTACAACAAACGATCTCAAAAAAAAGCAAGGTCATTCAACTCACTGCTATTTGTAACATCATTGCTGGATTTTTCTCAACTGGAGTTATTGCACTTCAAATCACTTCTTTGATGAAGTAGTTTGAAAAATTACAGTGATTAGATTAGATTGAAACACAAGTGTTTAAAGTGTTTTCAGGGCGGCACGGTGGCTCAGTGGTTAACACTGCAGTCTCACAGTGCCAGGGACCTGGGTTCGATTCCAGCCTTGGGCGACTGTCTGTGTGGAGTTTGCACATTCTCCCCGTGTCTGCGTGGGTTTCCTCCGGGTGCTCCGGTTTCCTCCCACGGTCCAAAGATGTGCAGGCTAGGTGGATCGGCTGTGCTAAATTGCCCGTAGTGTTCAGGGGTGTGTGGGTTATAGGGGGATGGGTCTGGGTGGGATGCTCCAAGTGGCGGTGTGGACTTGTTGGGCCGAAGGGCTTGTTTCCACACTGTAGGGAATCTAATCTAAAATTTGTTGTGGTGATTTTGTATGAAAACGATTAGGTATTTTGTAAATATACGAATATTTTCTTTGTTTCCTGTAAGTTAAATTAGTATAGGAAGAGTGCTGGGTGATGAGGGGGAAGAGAGATTTGTTCAAACATGGGAATTTTGATGTGCTCCCATTCATTTTGAAGCAGGCAGCACCCAAGCTTTCAGAAGTCTTGAGTATCCAGACGACTGCAGTGTGCAGCTCAGTGCAGAATGGGCTGCTGACTGGCTACGGGGTCACAGTGTGCGCAGCTAAATAACACTGGACATCTGAAAGGAGAGCTGCCTCCTACAATAGGTGCTACTGCAGCTTTATCTGGAACATTCAGAAACCTAGAGGTTTACAGCATGGAAACAGGCCCTTCTGCCCAACTTGTCTATGCTACACAGTTTTTATTTGCTTGCATTTAGTCTATATCCCTCCGTGTACCTGTCCAAATGTTTCTTAAATGACAATATCATACTTGCCTCCACAGCCCAAACCAATCATTCACCATCCTCTGTGTGGGGGAAAAGAAGTACCTCGCTGCACCCTCTTCTATCTTTTCCCCTCTAGTTTTAGGTTCCCTTACCCTGAGGAAAAGCTGTTGGCTCTCTATTTCATCTATGCCTGTTATGATTTTATAGACCTCTATATGGTCACCCCTCAGTCTCTTAAGTTCCAGTGAAAAGTGCCCCAGCCTATTCAGGCCAGGTTGCAGTTGTGGGGCAGCGTCAGTGGCCCAGAAACCTTTCTATCCTCTCTCAGGCAGACAGCTTTCATACTTCTCCCACTGCCGCTCTGCTGCTGTCCTTGCTGTTGCCTCTCAGATATACCAGGAAACTGCCACACTCACACCAAGATAGTGCACCTGAGCCTGGACCCACAGTGCCCAGAGTTTCTTGAGCAGGTTGTGAAAATTGGGTTGCCTTTCTCCCTGAGTGAAGGCCAGCAGCGTCCGTCAACCATGCTGTAGCAATTAGGGTAGCTGTGTAGAAGTGCAGGAAAGGTAACTGCATGACACAAACCAAGAGCATGCACAAGGGTTAAACAGCTTGAGCTTAGTACATGTGATTGGAAGTATTGAGAAATTGCTGTGGAAGGTGGGAGCTGAGAATAAATGAGGAAAGGTGATGTATTCAAGAATGAAAGTCGGAGAGCACGAGCCTCGGTTGGAGATAGATACAGTAGCTGAGATAGGGTCAGCTGAGTAGCTGTGAAGTAGCAGAGTGAAGATGGTGGCACGTTCCATGATGAAGCAGAGAAGGCCGCTTTCCTGCCTTGCTGAATCCCCGCCCAAGCTGTGGATGCTGCACTGCCTGCGTGGCAACCTGGGACCAGGTCGGTAGGGCTTGGTGTCACTGTCACCTCTACTGGTCCTCTGGAAAGATGATGTCCCTCCTCTGTGCCACACTGTCCACTAGGACTTCCAGGTCCTTGCTCACAAAGCGAGGCACCAATTTCCCTTCTCTGTCATGCCCGAGTGAATGCCTACAACTGTGCTGGGCTGCTTCGCACTAACACTTGACTAGGTTACGTGAAAATAAGACTCGATTTTGACGATACGAAGGTGGGTTGAGTTGTGGGCAGTGCGGAGGTCTGCTTTAGGTTACAAAGGGGCATTGATAGGATGCAGAGCTGGGCTGAAAAGCAGCAGATGGAGTTTAACCCTGAAAAATGTGAGGTGATTCATTTTGGAAGGACAAATTTGAAAGCAAAATGCAGGGCTAATTGAAAGATTCTTGGCAGTGTGGAGGAGCAGAGGGATCTTGGGGTTCATGTCCACAGTTCCCTGAAAGCTGCAACACAGGTGGATAGAGTTGGTAAGAGGCATATGGTGTGTTAGCTTTCATTAATAGAGGGATTGAGCTCAAGAGCCGTGAAGTTATGATCCAGCTGTACAAAACTTTGGTTCAGTCTCATCTGGAGTATTGTGTCCAGTTCTGTTCACCTCATTACAGGAAAGATGCGGATGTATTGGAAACAGTGCAGAGGAAATTTACCAGGATGTTGCCTGGAATGGAGGGAATGTCTTATGAGGAAAGGTTGAGAGAGCTGGGGCTTTTCTCTTTAGAATGACGAAGGATGAGATGTGACTTGGTAGAGGTGTACAAAATGATTTAGAGGTATAGATAGAGTGGACAGCCAGAGGCTTTTTCCTAAGGCGGGAGTAGCCGTTATGAGGGGGTATAGTTTTAAAGTGAGTGGAGGTAGATACAGGGGAGACGTCAGACAGAGGTTTTTTATTCAGAGTGGTAGGGGCATGGAATGCATTGCTGGAGGGGCTGGTGGATTTGGCCTCATTAGGGGCATTTAAGCGGCTACTAGATAGGCGTATGGATGATAGCATAAGGTAGGGGTGGAGGTTAGATAGACCTTATATTTAGGGTAAAAGTTTTGCACAACATTGTGGGCCAAAGGTCCTGTACTGTGCTATACTGTTCTATGTTCTATGTTTCACAATGGCCTTTTAAATATGGCACTGGTGCCAGGTTTGCCAGTACATTCTGACAGTAACAAGTACTTTGGGATGCAGTTAGTGGGAGAATTGTGCAAACATTGGATGAGAGGGTCACCACAGGGGTGTAGCACCTTGTTATTGAGGCATGTTTGGGCCTATCATGTGACTAAAACTCAGTGGATCCTGCAGAGAAAAACCTCTGTGAAATTACATTAAAATGAGACTCAGTTCAAATATGGGAGCGTCCAGCCCACCAGAGCTCTCCCTTGGAATTTGGATGCAAAACATAATGGTGTTGGGTGCTGTGGACTCCATTGTGAAGCTGGGAGAGATTACATGGAAATAGTAGTTGGACTTGAGCAGTTCAAAATGTCAGATTGTGCACCAAATTGAAGACAGAAGCTGTCTAATCCCTTAGTCTGCATTCATCTGGCACATGCACTGCACATCTGCATCTGTCCACTGTCAGCCAGAGTGCAACAGAGTGACATTTAACACCCAGTGGCTAGGTCCTGAGTTTGGGATTTCAGTAGCACAGCCAATTACAGCACTGTGGACCCTAAGTTTACTGTAAGTCTTTGCATCACAGAGTAATAAAGTAGTCCCAAAATTGCTGAAATAATGCATCTCTCAGCAAGCAGCCGACATTGGGTCTATTTCATTACTCTTCAGGTCAAACTATAGTCACAATGCAAATTTATGGAAATTCACATCAATGATGTTGCCATGGTGTCAGTGTCACATCTGGATGTCAAGAATGTTGTGTCTAATAATCTGATGCTGTGAATAAAGGATAGGAAAAAAACAGAGTAAGTAGCAGACAACAAAATACGAAGAATGTGTCAAATGTAGAGAAAGAATTCAATGGGTTAAGAGTGAAAGAAGAGGATGTTGTAATGGGAAGGCATGAAGAAAAGTTAAAAGAACAAGCAGAAACAGAACACATTGTAACGTGTGTGTTTGGAAACTATTGCACTGACTCTTGAGAAATTGAGTGAGCGGCAGGGCAAGTACATGAGATATACAAATGTTGTTTCTCATACTGTACTCTTTTTGAAAGAAACCAGTCCAACTGGCAATTGACTGACATAACCAAGCTTCACCTGGAAATTATTGACTTCTGACACTCTTGGCCAGGAAAGTACCACGTACAAGGATAGTAATTGAGTTTTGAGAAGCTGTAGGAATGATTCACTCATTGCTGGACTGGGACTGCTCAGCTTTGTCTGTTTCCTTGCTGGATCTTCAAGATTGTGTTTCATTGTCAGGATCATAAATTACATTGTTAACAATGTCCTCAGAACATGATATATTAGCTTTAACTGGCAGCAGGAGAAAATCCAATAATTTCAGGACCCACAATGCAGAGGCTCACTGTTGGGTTGCAACTTTTTTCACTTTGTCGAGGTTAGAAGCTGAATTGCACAAATCTGTCCAATTTGTGGAGAATTGGAATTGACGCTATCTCTTCTTCACCACAAATTGCTAGAGTTTATATTTAAAATGGGCTAATATTGGTGAGTGCTGCTAATTCTCAAATAGTTTTTAACAGTAAGCTCACTTTATTCAGTGAATTTCTGGACACCACATCAACCTGTATTTGTAAAGGATTCTGCAGCCATTAATGGCACCTATTTTATTTGCTGCAGGTCTGATTGTACGGGAGCTGAGTTCTTCTACTTCCAGTTCTTCTGAAACAGTGGTGAGACTTTATGGCCAAAGTGTGGATTCGTTACCACAGGTGAATTCACCCATGCATAACATGATACTTTGTGTTCTGTGTGCACTTGATTAGATCTGATTAAATAAGTACCTATTTACCTTAACTAAAATATATTTCCGTGCAACTGGTTTTGTCAGAACAGGTCAGACAAATGAACCAACAAGCTATGTGACTATTTTCCGTTCCACATGCTGCTGCACCTCAGTAGTAGCCCCAAGGAAATGGAGCAGGTCAGGGCGAGCTAAGATGGCAGGGGCATTGTCGAGTTGGTTTGCCTGCTGGCAGTAATCTCATTGCCTTTTGTTCCAGCCATGAGTTATATCTGGCATACAAATGAGGTGCAAGAGTTAATATCTCTGTCTGTGGGTGGACACCTGTAAAGCCATAGGAGGGGAAGCAACTTCTACACTATCTCCTGCTTCTTTTTAGATTCATTCACAGGATGTGCACCTTGCTTATTCGTCCATCATTTATTCCCCATGCCTAGCTGCTCTTAACAAGTTGGTGTTGAGCTGCCTTTTTGAACTGCTGCCTTGGTATAGGTATACCCACAGTGCCATTAGAAAGTGAGATCCTGGAGTTTTGACCCTGGACCAGTGAAAGAATGGCAACAAAATTTCCAAGTCATGATGGTATTTAGCTTGAAGGGGGACTTTCAGATATTGAAGATGTGGGCTGCTTTGCTCAAGATAGTTTTGAACTTGTTGGTGTACATGGAGTTTTGCCTATCCAAGCAAGTGGAGAATATTCCACCAAACTCCTGACTTGGTTCTTGTTGATGGCACATGTGCCGTGGAGAGACTTCAGGTGAGTCACTCATTGTAGAATTTCAAATGTCTAGAACATAGAACTGTACAGCACAGTACAGACCCTTCGGCCCATGTTGTTGTGCCGAACTTTTACCCTAAACCTAAGGTCTGTCTAACCTGCACCCCTATCTTATACTAGCATCAAGTCTGACCTGTTTGTTTTTAGTTGCGATATTTATATGGTTGCTCTAGCTCTGTGTCTGATCAGTGGCAAACCTCAGGATGTTGTTGATGCGGAATATCAGCAATGATAATGCTGTTGAGTATCATTGTCTGAAATAGTTAGGTGTTCTCTTGTTGGAGACAGTCGCTGGCTGACCCCTGTGTGGAACAAATGCTACTTGCCAATAATCAACTCAAATGTGGATATTGTGAAGGTCTTGTGGCTTATAGATACTGAGTACTTCAGTGTCTGAGGAGTCAGGAAATGGTCTTGAATATTGCGCAGCCATTAGCAAACATGCCCACTTCTGACCTTTGCAAAGAAGGGAATCTCATCTCTGACCACCAATGCCACACCTATAAAATTTGCCTGCAACGGTAGTAGATTCGCCAACTTTAGGTACATTTAAGTCGTCATTGGATAAGCATATGGACGTACATGGAATAGTGTAGGTTAAATGGGCTTGAGATCGGTATGACAGGTCGGCACAACATCGATGGCCGAAGGGCCTGTACTGTGCTGTAATGTTCTATGTTCTATGTTCTATGTTGACTTTGCCACTGAAGAAGTTTGGGTGTCGAACCCTAAGCTGTGGAATGCCTGGAGGCTGATCTGACTGACTTCTAATAGCCACAGCCATCTTCGGTTGTGCTAGGTATAATTCCTGCCAGTGGTGAAGACATACACATACACAGACATGCACGCTGCGAGTCCCTCTAACTCAGTGAGCGTCAGCTTCCTTTATGACACACTTCAATTAAATGGTCCCTTGGTATCAAGAGGAATCACTCTCTACCCAAGCTCAGCCCCTTTAATTCATATTTGGATCAAGATTGTAGTGATGTCAGGAACTAAGTAGCCCTTGTTGAGCCGAAGTGAGCTTTAGTGAGCATGTTTTTGCAGACTAAGCTCTGGAGCACACCTTCAGTGCTTTTGTTGAAATGTTGTTACGCTTCAAAGACTTTTCGGTGTCCGTGCACTGCAGGAATGCTAAAGCCCCTGCAGATGTTACCTCTTAGGTCTTTTTGTGCACTGCACCCAGAACCATATCCCCAGGGTAGCTATTGAAGGTGTGTTTGCATACGCTCCCTCAGTGTTGTTTTTGCACAGATATCATAACTTCATTCTGTTTTTCCACTGATGCAGATTTCTGGAGATGACTTTTTTTCCATTGCAACTGGCACCCCAGAGAGGTGACACTGCACGTTTCAGGCCTGGGGAGGGGAAACAGTTTCCTGTTTCAGGCGAATACTGTCAGAAGTGGAATCTTTCACCCATAACAAAGGTTTCATGTTGTGATTCACCCAAAGGCAGAAGTGTATTCCTGTAAAGGAGATAAAATATCACGTGTGCAAGTTTACTATTCGTTTTTTAAATATGGCACAATCAATGAGACAGGAATTTCCACAGATTTCAAAAGAACACTCTTTTTATCCTCTGGTCAACAAGTCAGTTGAACAAACAGTTACAGATGAAAATATAACAAAGCCAATGATCTCATCCCTGGAGTGAACACATTTGAAACTGGATTTGTTTTAAAAATGAAATCCTAAAATAAAACCCTGAGACCTGCATAGAGCTCTGCTAAGTACACCGAAACTGTTATGGGCAAGCTCTCCCTGGAACTCCCTTTTGATGTGATAATAGTTTTAAAGGATCAGCAATACATGTTAATTTAAAATAATTCCACTGATTTCTGCAATACAATGGGGTGAACATGTCTCTGATATCTTTCTGGAGCCTTTTTAAAGGAAATTCAAAACAAATATTTACATTTTTACTTTCTTTAGAATCCAAAGCAACTGTCGACCAGAACTTCAGCGACTGTAAAATATCTGCTATATACTGTACTTAAGTACTTCCTGTAGTTCCTGCTACCTTTTTAAAACACAATCACATGGCATATGTCACAAGAGTTGGACACTTGCTTTGGGCAACTAACATTTTCTTTTCTGTACAACTTAGAAATGGAAAGCTGCTGACTTATTTCTGTATTAAACATTTTTGTTACATGTTGCATGTTTCTGTATTTTTGTATTCAGTTACCCCCATCGGTGTTTCACACCCTTGCTGCTCTGTGCAAATATTTCCCTATAACTAAATTCTGTCATGGAATAGGGATATGTCACATGGGATGGTTCTGTACGTAATTGTTGTGCCACAATGGCCATAAGAAGCTCACTGCTTGCATCTGTGATTCTTCTCTTGGGCCAGTAACCTTATTACTTTTCAAAAAATCAACTACTATGATTTATGCAGAGCTGCATGATGATAGAGAATTACTAGTGACGTGAGCCTCAGCCAGATCTTTTCACAATAATCCATGCGTATTAGCATGCAACAGTAGCAGAGTAGGTCAACAGAAACACTGGCTTTCATTCTAACCCAACCCACCCAGTGAAAATAGAATGAGTGAGAGGTTTACAGTCGCAACAATCAATATATTCTCCTACTCCCCGAATTCACTGCTATATTAAGTTCAGGTGGAGTTAAATTCAGTATGCACCTGCCAAACATAGGCAGGTATCTCATGAAGAAATTCAAATCGGAGTCAGATTGTGTCATTTGGATCCCAGTACCAAAGTAACTGGAAAGGTCTAAAGTTTCATCTGGCAGCAAGTGCAGAGCAAAACTTGAAGCAGCTTTAAATCATGTCTAACCAATGCCACTTTTGCAATGCTCTGAACATAATGACAAGTGAATGCAGTGCTTGGTGGTGCACAGCTATCTGCTAATAGGCAAGTCTACAAAAACGTATATTCCCAAAAAGCAGTACTTAACATGTTGGACCTTCATCTCTCTCCCACCTGCACGCACTCAGTAGATCCAGACAAAGCCACAACATTTAATAGTGAACTTAAAGCTGAAGTGTGCATTATAGTTGAAGTACTGGCACGGGACAGTCAGACACCCAAAAATATTAATTAACATCCAAACTGGGTGATTTTATCTATTCATTTGGCTATTCTCCTTTAGATCAACTTAATTGTATGTATACAGTATGTAGTCATGTTTGTATCCACAAACCTTCAGTGCTTGTACACCTTGAGGTCTAGCTGAAACACTGTTTCCAAACATTAGATTTACCTATTTTCTAGAATTAAAAGTTCAGCTATTCAATTGAATTTGACAAACATCTACTGTATGCAAAGAGTTACCTGTCCAAGAGTTACCTTTCTGTAAATTTATTTGCAAAATGTTTTTGTAGAGATTTGCTTAGCAGTGACTTCTGATCAATTAAAGTTTTGAAGTTAATTGAGTGAAATGGTGCCTAATATTTTGGTATTGTTATGTACAGCCTGTATGCAGAAAACCAAAGACCTCCACTGACCGGCATAGCCAAAGCTTGGATGACATTCGTCTTTATCAGAAGGACTTTATGGACGTAGCCACCCTTTGCCAAGATGCTGCTCAGAGTTACACGTTTGGCTGTGCTCATAATCTGAATGAGGAACGTAATTGCTGTAACCGGTGCTTGGCAGAGCAGTACAATGCAACAAAGGAAACTTTCATTGTCAAACGAACAAGTAAATATTCATCTTTGGACCTTACAGCTGATGATTCTGTTCCTGAATTTGTGGTTTGAACATTTTTACTATGCATTAGTGATGTGTGCTGTAAGTCTGGCTGCCTACTGCATTCCAATGACCTTCCAAATCGACTGCCTACACTTCACTGTTGAGCTGAAAGACATTTTGTTTCAGTCACCCAAGGAACTGTTAGTTTATATTCTGCAGTTCTTCCATGTTTCTGAACAAAAACAACTTAGATAGCAATGGATGCCAAGAAGCCAAAGAAATATGTTAAGCAGGAGTCTAAAACAATGATAAGAAGATGTATATTTTTGAGAGTCAAAGAACGTTCAGTCACAGCAAGACAGTCAGAATTCTTTGCACATTGACTCTTCTGTGGAAAATTAAATCCATGGTGTTTGGAGTATTACAATTCAGTATTACACAAACAAAGTTCTTTCCAAACAAAACTTGTCTTTTTTTTTAATCAAGCAAATGTTATGTAGTAAAACATTAGGGTTTCTAACACTTGTGTGTTAGTGGCACCATTATTAATGTTGTTGATCAACTTCTTGAAAATGTTTCAGTTAAGGATGTAGTCTTGACCTTGGTACTGTGAACCTTGCAGTGTTGTGGCAGTTCCATTTTATTCCTGTACCTTTTTAGGTGCCTTTGTTTTACTTGTTGTCAGATGTATATGAGTGCAGTGACAATCAGAATCTTTCCTCAACTTGCACACTTTCATCCCCACCCATAAGACACAAAAAAGAAAATTACTATCTGGAGGGAAATGATTTGTCTCCTGCATAGGCAAGTAATTATATGGGGGATTGCATCTAAATTTGTTTTAGGTGAGGGGTGGGATTGTTGGCCTATTTGAATGTTCTTGCATTTAACTGGTAAATTCCATTGATTTTGAAGATGGGTGAAGGCTTTCTGTATATACCAGCAGATGACTGCAAGTGTGTGAGTTGAGAAATAGAGCCAGTTATAGTTTGCTGGTAGGTCAATGAAAGTATACACAAGTGGATAGCCTACTTGGCCTCTGAGTTCCAGTGTACCAAGGCACATATTCAAGTAAAGTACTTTTGAATACAGAACATTTGTATTCAAAGACATGCTATTTGTTTATATGCCGTTACTCAAGACATATGATTCTAAATTCATATTTCTGTTTAATTTGCTGTCAGATTGGTTTGAAAACTACAATTTGCATTGATTTTCAATTTAAATTCCAGCGTTGTACTTTAAATATGATGCAACATATAAGTCGAGCAATTTTTTTTTTCCAAGCATCATCGTCAACAATGATAATGTCCCACATACGTGAGAGGGTTCCCAGCTGCAGGACAACGGTTGTAATAATATATCATTTAACAGCCATTGGTATCCATCAAGCTTTACTTGCAGTATGAGTACAATAGATGACAAGGGAATTAATAGATTACATTATAGGAATTTCATTTTTAATTTCATTAAGACAGTAACATTTACATTGTGGCTGACACACAAATTAGCTTCGAGGTGAACCAGCTTTGTTGTTAAATGGATAATTTTTCAAGCTGATACATAGTACTTTACAATACATTATAGATGGCAATATTTTAACATTTAGCAGCATTTTTGCAACTGGAAGTTTCTTAAAATATTTTTTGATATGGAACATGTTTCTATGGTATTTTTATATAACTGATATTTTTACATGAAATTATATTAATCAAGTAGTTGTCAAGAGCAGTGCAATTTTTAACAGTATTATGGCAGTTAGCAGTACTGGAAGCAGTATTATAAACTGATAATGTCATTAGGTTGATATTTGTAAATATATTTGTGTTTGGGTAAGTAAGTGGATTGGCCTTGTGAAAACTTTGGATTACTCTGTCCCTTCCCCACAGAAGCATTTTAATGAAGGTTACTTCATAAAGGATCATGACACAGTTTTACTGTGATTTAGTAATAATGATTCACCATTTTCAGTCACGTATCACAGAAGGCACTAATTACAGTATGTTGGGTTCACTAACAAGGTAGGCATAGTTTAAGGTTTTCATCAGGCTCTGTAGATGTTTTAATTCTGTGCTACCTTAAACCTCCTTCTGATGAGATTATTAAGGTAACGATTGAATAATAACAAACTTGTTTCATTATATTCATAGAATGTGGGCAGTACTGGCTAGGCCAGTATTTATTGACCCTGTCTCTAATGGTCCTGGAGAAGGTAGGAATTAACAATAAGCATTATTTTAAAATATTATATTACATTCTTTTGGGTATCCACTTTAGATTCAATCTGTAGCTGCAGTCTGAAAATGCAATTATTAAATTCTCCAAAATAGTTTACTTATTGCTGAAGAATATTATGGCATTTTAGCCACATTAGCAGAAATCCTTTGTTAATTAACCACATCCTTTTAAATGGAGGCTTAAAGAAATCCACATCAGATTTTTGAAATAGCGTAATTCCATATTGCAGTTATATGAGGGATACAAAAGAGGCTGGTTATCCTCAGGTTAAGCTTGTAATAAAAATCAACATGGCACAGACTTCGTCCCACATTATACTAATAAGAGCAGCAGGTTTACCACATTGAAATCCCATCTGCTCCATGATGATGGGGCAAAGGAGAGCAAAACTGGATGACCGGTGATGCAGTTATTTGCATAAATATGGAGATCAATAAAATCTGTGTTTCCAAAGATCAAGTCTATCAATTAGTCTTTCACATGCATGTTTGTGACAGTGGGTTCATGTGTCCACAGAATCCCATTAATGCTAAATTTTCCTATCAACAATGTCCCAGAATCAAACAACAATTTCATGACAACGGGTTGTCATTAGCTAATGCTTGTAGTAAATCATCAGTAGAAACCAATTATTACACTATTTAGTGTGAATATTTTTTAAAGGCATGAATGATTTATATTGTATGCACAGTTCCATTTAGCAGAGCTATGAGAATTAGAAAAGCACAGAAGAAACTGATTATAAGTCAATTCACTTGTGTTTGACATACCACTCATGCCATTGATCATTTGTGCAGAAGTAAAATAAACATCACTGTTGACAGTTTATGAAAACTCTATACTAACTGGCAATTTTCAGTTGGTCATAACTTCTGACACCTTAACATGCTTTTTATATTCAGCAATGTTAGGAGCTTTTAAGAATGTTCTTTCGGGATCTATGTTTCCAGAATTATCAGGGCCGACGCAGTGGCACACTATTTCGAAAGCTGATAATGATACGCTAGTTTACAGTGTTTGCTCTAATTGCCCTTATGCATGTGATTATTGGACATGTGCAAAATACCAATAATCTGTCCATCAGAAACAAGGAATTTCTGTCTTAATGTTTGTTATTGAAGAATCAATCTACCATATTGTAAAATGTTTAAACATTTTAATTCTCAATTAACCAATCAGAAAAAGAAAATAACAATCAATGCATTTGGTTTTAAATGAGGATTCTTATGATTATAAAGGGGGCTCACCTTTGACTGGAATAATGATCTTCCATAGCTAATTAAATTTTGAATGCATTGCTGTAACTAGGTAGACATTTAAAAGAGACTGTGGTACAAGGGTCCCTGGGTACGTCATCTTTAAATTTCTTAGTACTTTTTGAAATTTAACAGAGATGGACATTATGGCCAAGCGCTGCTTTGTCTTGAAAATTTTTGATGTATCCAGGCTTGATATTTTGCTCATACTTTTTATTGGCTTCATAGAACCTGGGCTTTACACCATCCTAATGTCCAGCAACATCTGGAACCATACTGAAATATCGCATTGGTTATTTATTCCAAAATAGGTTTTACACATTCATTTAAAAAGGCCAATTTTTCAGCAGCATAGTAAAAATTGTTATCTTCCATATTCTTTAATGTAATAATTGCACAAACTGTAAAATCCTTTCTGTGAAAGGTGCTCCTGTCAAAATATGTAAAGTAAGATAACATTGTGCAACCTGCAATTGAATTACTTTGGTAGAATGAAGTCCAATGTGTACCTTCAAGGTACAAATGCCAAAATATAATAAAAGCAACTTTGTTTAAATGTATTACTGTTCTATGTATTAATTTTAAGTTGTCAAGATTGTAATTGAAATTCTGTTATGGATTATTGGATGCTGCTTTTTGCGTCCCAGGGGATTGTCACTACAATCTCCCACATCGGTTGATCAGTCCTTGCAGGAGCTTAATTAGCATGTGGAAGAAGATGATATGGTATTTTCCTATTCTCAATTCTAAGACTAGGATGTGACTAGAATGATTGGCACACAGAAGTTTAGAGCTCAGATTGTACAGTGTGTCTATCTGTCATTGATTGAAAGGTGCGAGAAAACTTGCTTTAATTTAACAACTTAAACCCTTGGCCTCCTCCAAAAACTTCAGCTTTAAAAATATGTACTGGAATTTTGGAGAATTATCTATTTTGACAAGTAGTAGTTAAATTTCCAGTGGTTCTGTGCAAGACAATTTTTGCTAGCCTACACCTTTCTCAATTTTAGTAGAAACATGAGATTAAACTAGAAACCATATACTGTACTGTAACATAGGTAGACAATGACCTAGTGGTATTGGCGCCTAACTATTAATCAGCAAACTTGGGTAATGTTCTGGTGACCTGGATTTGAATCCTGCCATGGCAATTGGTGGAATTTTATTTCAATTTTTAAAAAAATCTGCAATTATGAATCTACTGGTAACCATGAAAACATCGCCAATTGTTGGGCAAAAGCCTAACTGGCATCACTAATGCCCTACAGGAAGGAAATCTACCATACTCGTGTTGGTCTGGCTTGCATGTGACGTCAGACCTGCAGCAAACCTGTTGTTTACTCATAACTTCCATTTGAAATGTCCTAACAAGCCACTCAGTTCAAGGGCAGCCAGGAATGGGGAATAAATGCTGACCAGCCAGTGACGTCCACATCATGCAAGTGAATCTAAAAAAAATTAATTCATCCATGTTTACTGACCATTCGAGAAACTTAAAAATACAGAGATCTAGATAAATTTTCAATGAATTTCCTGGTTTAGAATGTGAAATCCGTGATCCTTATCAATAAAAAATCAGCTAGAGGGGCCACTATTAAGATAGCAGTTTTTGTCTTAAATTCAGCCAATGGCATCTGCGGAGTTAATGTGTTTTAAGGAACTTTTTCATTGTAGCAGCTTTTGAACATTCAGCCCCTTACTAAAACACCTTGTACAGGCAAAGTTTGGAGATATGACAGCTAAAGCTTTTGATAATATGGTAGAAGACAGTATGAAAATTCTGGGGTTTTAGTAGTGGAAGTAAAGAGAAACTATTTCTTCTGAAAAATGGATCTGAAACCAGAGGTCATAGATTTAAAATAATTGGCAACAAAATGAGTGGAGAAATAGATGTCTTTGCCTACACAGAGGGTTGTTAATCCCTGGAATACAAGGGTAATGATAAGAGATTGCAGAGGAACTTTCAAAAGTCGATTAGATGTGTCCCTCAAGAGGACTAATTTGAAAGGCTTTTGGAAGAATGTTGGAATGTGGGACTAAACTAGGCAACGCTTTCAGAGTACTGAAGGTTACACCCACGTCATCCTGTAAGAAAAACAAAGCACATTGATTCAATTTCTGTCTGAAACCAAATAAAAGCAGCCGAAATGGAAAATATTGACGAAAAGTGTTTCTAAGAATTCTATGGCTCAAAGTGAAAATGATGTCCTTATAAAATCTGCTGTAATCATGCAGTTTCTAAGAAATAATTACTATATCCACATATGGCGAATCAACATGTCAGTTGTTTCATCCCGAAATGGAATGAAAAGCTCCCTCTCTATTTCAAAAACTAATATTGATGTTAACCTCAAAGAACAACCTTTTGCTGGACCATTGCGTTAATACAATTGCATTA
This sequence comes from Stegostoma tigrinum, assembly GCF_030684315.1. Lineage (NCBI taxonomy): Eukaryota > Metazoa > Chordata > Chondrichthyes > Orectolobiformes > Stegostomatidae > Stegostoma > Stegostoma tigrinum. Next base: position 45,263,898 of record NC_081363.1, read on the forward strand.
TTGGAGCCTCTTGAAATTGACTAAAAAATAGTATAGTGCTGAGGATTTCATTTGTCTTTGGGCCCACAGCACTCAAGAAATGAATTAAAATTATCCAAACGTATCTCATGTAGGATGTCTACAAAAGAGTATTCTGAATCATAATCCATTCAATTCACATTACCTGATTTGTTTGTATTCTTGCTTGAGAATTGATGGTGGACCTACTAAAAAAAACATAGAGTTGAAATACAATAGCCATGAATTGCATTCATCCTGGAGCATTCCAGTGTGTCAGTTACATTTAAATATAGCACAGACTAGGCAGAAGGTAATTACTGCACAGGACGGGCCAGAATGATCCAGCTCAGAATAAGAGACCCCAGATCCTGCATGTACTCAAAGCCATGTTACAACACGGGTTGTGATAAAGCGCATCACATGACTGCTGAAAGACAGCTTTCACTGTCTGGAGGTACCATGCAGCTGTCACAGAGCAGAGGCAGGACTTGTGCAGCAGTAGATCATCTCCTCCTCACCATGATGAGGGCATTGCCCTTGCCAACAGCTATATGGTGAGGAGGAAGAGAAGGCAAATAGGTGCCAATCACCAAGGTATTGGCTGTGGTTGACTATCCAAGTGTGAAACCAAAAAGTGCAACCTCAAGATGCCATTCACTAACTATTCCTCATCTTCTTCATGCCTCCACCCAACCATGCTTGAGCACAATACTGAAATAAAAGCCAACCCTAAATAAATGTTCTAAACCAAATGTACAAATCAAAGCATTCCATACAGTATGTTCCATATCATACTGCACAGCAGCCCAGTCAATCTTGCTCCCTTGCTCTGTCCCTGTAACCTTTATTTACTCTCAGAGCCCATCTGGTTTCATTCATTGCCTCTGCTTCTATCCTCTAGTAGGCAGGCAGTTACAAGTCATTTTCATGCACTGCAATAAAAATCTTCCTCAGATCTTCCCTGTGTCCGTTGCATAAAATGTACAGAGACTAATGGAAAGTTATTCAATTAAGTTGTGATGAAGTATGGTGGGGTCAGGGTTGTGTGGAACATGGTCATCAGCACAGAACAGTTGAGCTCACTGCACCTTCAATGCCAAAACAAATGGCTGCACAGATTTGAGCTCTGACTTTAAGACAATAGGAACTCGAGCTCCAGGAACATCCTCCACGTGTTTGTTTGTGAACATGTTCAGCTGAACATGGGGCAATCCTGTTAAAAAAGGGTAGTGTTATCTGAGTTCAGGGGCCCGACAAGGCATGGGCATCAGTTATTAGCATACATACCTCCTCCCCTCCCAGGCCCTGAGAAGGAAGCTTTCTGAATTGTTGCCGTGAATCTTGTAGATGATACAGACAATTGCTCCTGAGCATCAACAGAGGGAACAAATGTTGAAGGTGTTGGATGTCATGTCAATCAAGCAAGCTGCTTTGTCCTGGATGTTATAAAGCTGCCTAAGAACTGCCCATATCCAGGCAAATGAAGATTATTTCTTCTCACTCCTGACTCTTACATTGTGAGTTGTGGATAGTTTTTGGAGAATCAGGAATTCAGTTACTCAGCACAGAATTTCTTATCTCTAACCTGTACTTGTAGCTACACCATTTATAGAGCTGGTCTAATTTAGTTTCTGGTCAATAATAATCCCCAGAATGTTGACAGTGGGTTTCAGGGATGGTAATGCTATAGAATGCTAAGAGGAAATGATTTATTGCACTCTTTTTAGGGATTGTCATTGCCTGGCCCTTGTGTGACATGACTGTTTCTTACCACTCATTAGGCCAAGAATGAATATTGTCCAGGTTTTACTGAATTTGGACATGGACTGCTTCAGTATCTGAGGAATTACAAATAGAGCTGAACATTGTGCAATCATCAGTGAGCATCCCCACTTCTGACCCTGTAATGGAGGGAAGGCCATTGATGAAGCAGCTGAAGATGGTTGGGTCTCAGGCCTGCAGAGATGACTTAGGACTGAGACGGTTAACCATAAACAACCACAATCATCTTTCTTTATGGTCAGTATGAGTCCAACCACTAAAGGTAGTTTTTCCTGATCACCATTGATTTCAGTTTTGTTGGGGCTCCTTGATGTCATGTTTGTCCAAATGCGGCTTGATATCAAGGGCAGTCATTGTCACATAAAACCATCAGATATAGGAAAGGAAATTAGGCCATTCGGCCCATCGAGTCTGTTCTGCCATTCAATCATAGGTGATAAGTTCCTCAATCCCATTCTCCTGCTTTCTCCCCGTAACCCTTGATCTCCTTGATAATCAAGAACCTCTCTATCTCAGTCTTAAATGTACTCAATGACCTGGCCTCCACAGCCTTATGTGGCAGTGAATTCTATAGATTCATCACTCTCTGGCTGAAGATGTTTCTCCTTATCTCTGTTCTAAAAGGTCCTAGTCTCTCCTACCATTGGAAGCATCTTCCCAACATCCACTCTGTTTAGGGCATTCAGTATTTTGTAAGTTTCAATTAGATCCGCTCTCATCCTTCAAAACTCCATTGTGTATAAAATCAGAGTCCTCAAATGTTCCTCATATGTCAAGCTTTTCACTCTTGGGACAATTCTCGTGAAACTCCTCTGAATCCGGTCCAGTGCCAGTACATCCTGAGAAAAGGGGCCCAAAACTGCACACAATACTCCAAATGTGGCCTGACCAGAGCGTTAGAAAGCCTCAGTAGTACATCCCTGATTTTATATTCAAGTCCTCTTAAAATAAATGCCAACATTGCATTTGCCTTCTTTACTACTGACTCAACCTGCAAGGTTACCTTGAAGGAATCCTGGACTAGAACTCCCAAGTCTCTTTGCACTTCAGACTTCCGAATATTCTCACCATTTAGAAAATAGTCCATCCTTTTATTCTTCTTACCAAAATGCATGACTTCACACTTTTCCACGTCGTACTCCATCTGCCACTTCTTTGCCCACTCTCCTAAACTACCCAAATCCTTCTGCAGCCTCCCCACCACCTCAATACTACCTGTCCCTCCACCTATCTTTTATCATCTGCAAACTTAGCCGGAACACCCTCAGTTCCTTCATTAGATCATTAATTTATAAAGTGAAAAGTTGTGGTCCCAACACTGACCCTTGCGGAACGCCACTCGTCACTGGCTGCCATCCTGAGATGGACCACTTTATCCCCACTCTCTGCTTTCTGCCAGACAGCCAATCTTCTATCCACGCTAGCACCTTGCCTCTAACACCATGGTCCCTTATCTTACTCAGCAGCCTCCTGCACACCACCTTGTCAAAGGCCTTCTTGAAGTCCAGGTAGATAACATCCATTGGCTCTCCTTGGTCTACCCTGCTTGTTACTTCCTCAAAAAATTCCAGCAAATTTATCAGACATAACTTCCCCTTGATGAAACCATGCTGACTTTGCTCTAATTTACTATATACTTCAAAATATTCATAAATCTCATCTTTCACAATGGAGCCCAAAATCTTACCCATGACTGAGGTTAGGCTAATCAGCCTAAAATTTTCCATCTTTTGCCTTCCTCCCTTTTTAAATAGGGGTGTCATGTTCGCAATTTTCCAGTCTTCTGGGACCCTCCCTGACTCTCATGATTCCTGAAAGATCACCACTAAAGCTTCCACTATCTCTTCAGCCATCTCCTTTAAAACTCTGGGGTGTAGTCCATCTTGTCCAGGTAATTTATCCACCTTCAGGCCAATCAGTTTTACTAGCACCTGTTCCTTGGAGATGGCTACCATACTCAGCTCTTCCCCCTGACTGTCTTGATTTTTTGGTATATTACTCGTGTCTTTCCACCGTGAAGATTTTAGAGGTGTTTGGTATGCAGTTCTATTTGACTAGTGTTAGTACCCCACTACCATACCAGCTCATGACTTTAAAACTAATAGCCAATAAGCAATGTTCTAATAAATCAACTGAGCCAGAAGAATAGTTTTAGAAACCCTTCCAGTTAGTTATTATTCTTGCCTCAGAGCAATATTTCTAGCACAGTTTCAATGGCACTAGAACCTTTGGCTCAATGAATAATGATTGGGGAGTTTAATTTTAAAGAGTCATTGTAATTTATACTGTGTAATTGTTAAATTTGCTTATGCTTTGTGAGCTGTGTGCATGCAAGTTTAGAATATATAAAAAGGTCACCCTAAATACAGATGAATAATTACCCAGATAAATTCAAATCGCTGGAATATTGAATATACCAGACTCTGAGTGGAATGACTCTAGACAACCATTGTAGGCAGAATTATAAAATGTCGCAACACCAAGGTATACATAGCAGCTTCTAGAGTTAAACAGAAAGAGCCAGTAGCCATGGATACACCTTCGCTGGTTTGTATAAGCTAATCAGAAATGAAGGAAATTCCTATATGTTAAGAACAGGTACAAGCAGGAACTGGCTTCAACATTAGAGGAGTGGCTCATGTTTCCCAGGTATTGCATTCAGGCTACAATCCAAGTCAGACGAGTATCAAATTTCCATTCTATACTATGTAACAAATCGAATGCTCTGAGAAAGAACATTTTCAGCACTTTCGTGTTATTCACTTTTAGGCAGTTGGGTCAATTGAAACCAGCCCTGCTTCATGCAACACTTACAGAAAGTGAAGAAACCAGTCTCAGGTCAAGTAATAGACTGGAATAATTTATGGATTTCAGCTTGAATTCTTCAGTTGTTTGGAAAGTGCTTAAAATATATTCCCTTTGGAGAAAATGTGACAACCAGTAACATGATTTCAAAAAAATCACAAAAACCTTTCATTAACATGTCTGGGGCAAGTGGATTGCATCTGTACGAACAATTAAGTGCAGCCTTCTCTAATCTGTCAGCTGGAAAGGGGAGTGGTCCACAGACAGCCCTTTGAGAGCAAAAGAAAAAAATTGACAATCATTCCTTTCCATCAAAATAAACAGAGCTACAAGACATCTTCAGGTCTGATGGGAGCCAGAATACTATGGATCCTTTTGAGATTTATCTTTGCTCAGCTGCTGCATGTTTCGTTAAGGTCTCTTAAGAGTTTATGGGCAGGTCTCTCATGGTGTGATGATAGCGTCCATACCTCTGAACCCGGAGGATCTGAATCCACTTACTCCAGCCCTTGTAATGACATCTCTAGAGAGGCTGATTAGAAGATATCTTGAGTTAATGGGTAGAATTCACAGGACAATCCTGGAACTATCAACACGCCTTATTAATTCTGAGACTGGGTGAAAGATCTACCGTTGGCCTTCCTAATGGGAAAATGACTGGATTCAGGAATGAATTTGTAATCTACACCCTGTGTAGGAGGTTTCGGGCTCAATATTGTTAGAATGTTGAAGTGTTTTTGGAAGAATGGCACATATTGAAATGTAAATGTAATTGTGCATTGATGTAATTCTGGTACGTTGAAGATACAAGTAGCCTAATTAAAAATGAGGTGCTTCTTCATTAACAAAGAAGACTTTTGTACTTGTCAACCATTTTAACTTGATCCTGAATGATGTGATTAGCCATTTAACAACTAATCAGAATTTGATTTGCAAGATAGTAGTAAAATGATTAAATATTCATTCTTACCTAGTACGCTAAGATTGCAATTTAATATGTTGCTATTTCCTTCATGTGACAATTACTAGCTTATTTTGGATTGCTGAAAATATGTTGTCAAAGCTTCTCATCTTGCATTTATCACAACAGATGTCAGTATACTGGGTAATAAAATGTGAGGCTGGATGAACACAGCAGGCCAAGCAGCATCTCAGGAGCACAAAAGCTGACGTTTCGGGCCTAGACCCTTCATCAGAGAGGGGGATGGGCAGAGGGAACTGGAATAAATAGGGAGAGAGGGGGAGGCGGACCGAAGATGGAGAGTAAAGAAGATAGGTGGAGAGAGTGTAGGTGGGGAGGTAGGGAGGGGATAGGTCAGTCCAGGGAAGACGGACAGGTCAAGGAGGTGGGATGAGGTTAGTAGGTAGCTGGGGGTGCGGCTTGGGATGGGAGGAAGGGATGGGTGAGAGGAAGAACCGGTTAGGGAGGCAGAGACAGGTTGGACTGGTTTTGGGATGCAGTGGGTGGGGGGGAAGAGCTGGGCTGGTTGTGTGGTGCAGTGGGGGGAGGGGACGAACTGGGCTGGTTTAGGGATGCAGTAGGGGAAGGGGAGATTTTGAAACTGGTGAAGTCCACATTGATACCATATGGCTGCAGGGTTCCCAGGCGGAATATGAGTTGCTGTTCCTGCAACCTTCGGGTGGCATCATTGTGGCAGTGCAGGAGGCCCATGATGGACATGTCATCTAGAGAATGGGAGGGGGAGTGGAAATGGTTTGCGACTGGGAGGTGCAGTTGTTTGTTGCGGACTGAGCGGAGGTGTTCTGCAAAGCGGTCCCCAAGCCTCCGCTTAGTTTCCCCAATGTAGAGGAAGCCGCACCGGGTACAGTGGATGCAGTATACCACATTGGCAGATGTGCAGGTGAACCTCTGCTTAATGTGGAATGTCATCTTGGGGCCTGGGATGGGGGTGAGGGAGGAGGTGTGGGGACAAGTGTAGCCCAGTTCGTCCCCTCCCCCCACTGCACCACACAACCAGCCCAGCTCTTCCCCCCCACCCACTGCATCCCAAAACCAGTCCAACCTGTCTCTGCCTCCCTAACCGGTTCTTCCTCTCACCCATCCCTTCCTCCCACCCCAAGCCGCACCCCCAGCTACCTACTAACCTCATCCCACCTCCTTGACCTGTCCGTCTTCCCTGGACTGACCTATCCCCTCCCTACCTCCCCACCTACACTCTCTCCACCTATCTTCTTTACTCTCCATCTTCGGTCCGCCTCCCCCTCTCTCCCTATTTATTCCAGTTCCCTCTCCCCATCCCCCTCTCTGATGAAGGGTCTAGGCCCGAAACGTCAGCTTTTGTGCTCCTGAGATGCTGCTTGGCCTGCTGTGTTCATCCAGCCTCACATTTTATTATCTTGGAATTCTCCAGCATCTGCAGTTCCCATTATCTCAGTATACTGGGAGTTGGGGGAATCATGTTGAGGCTGTATAGGACATCGGTTAGGCCACTTTTGGAATATTGCATTCAGTTCTGGTGTCCCTGCAGTAAGAAAGATATTGTAAAACTTGAAGGTGTTCAGAGAAGATTTACAAGGATGTTGCCAGGGTTGGAAGGTTTGAGCTATAGGGAGAGGCTGAATAGGCTGGGATAATAGGAGATAACAAGGTGTGGAGCTGGAGGAACACAGCAGGCCAGGCAGGATCAGAGGACCAAGAAAGCTGGTGTTGGGGCACTTCTTTAGAAATGGGTGAGGGGAAGGGGGCTCTGAAATAAATAGAGAGGGGGGCCATGATAGAAGGTGGATAGTGGAGCAGATAGGTGGGAAGGAAGATGGACAGGTCAAGGAGGTGGGGATGAAGCTAGTAAAAGTGAGTGTAGGTAGGAAGTGGGGATGGGGGTTGGTCACTGAGGTGGGAGGAGTGGATAGGTGGGAGAGAAGATGGACAGGTCACAGGCTGGAATAGGCTAGGACTACTTTCTCTGGAGTGTTGGAAGCTGAGAGGTGACCTTATGAAAATTTATAAAATCATGAGGGGCATGGATTGGGTGAATAGCCAAGGCCTATTCCTTGGGATAGTGGAGTCCAAAACTAGAGGGCCTAGGTTTAAGGTGAGAGGGGAAAGATTTAGGAAGGACCTAAGGGGCAGCTTTTTAACACAGAGGGTGGTGCATGTATGGAATGAACTGCTAGAGGGAGTGGTGGAGTCTGGTACAATTACAACATTTAAAAGGCATCTGAATGGGTATATGAACAGGAAGATTTAGAGAGATCTGGGACAAATGCTATCAAATGGGACTAGATTAATTTAGGATATCTGGTCAGCATGAATAAGTTGGACAGAAGGGTCTGTTTCCATTCTGTGTTGCTCTATTACTCTGAGATTCTATACTAATTATAAAGGGAACAACAAGTTATATTTCATGAGAAAAGGGGTACTGGCAACTAGACTCTGATTGACATCTGCTATGGAGAATGCTCCAGAAAATAGTTTTAGTTCTTTCACAGGATATGACCACCTCACTACAGAACCACCATTTGTTGTCCATCCTTACTACCATTGAACTGAGTGGCTTGCTGGGCCAGTTCAGGATCAATAGGTTTAGAGGCACATGTAGGCCAATCCAATTAAGAATGACAGATTTCTTTCCTTAAAAGCCGCTCGTGAAGTAGGTGAATTTTTTACAACAGTTGATGGGAGTTTCATAGTCATCATTACTGAGACAAGTTCTCAATTTAAAACTTCAACTCAGTTTAAATTCCACCCACTGTAATGGCATTTTAACCCTGTGTCCAGGGATTGCTCGTCCACTGATATTCCCACTGTGCCACCATCTCCACAAGCTTTTGTTTATGTTTAAAAAAATGATAGGTTGACTCTGATTGATCGAAGTGTTGCCATAAGGAGCAATTTTCCCATACTTTTATTGAAAAAAGTACAAGGCCTGGGTAAGTTATCTATTTTTGCAAAGGACATGGCTCTGCATATGGATAAGTGTAGCTTTTAGCAAATATAATGAGCTATACTGGCAAGCCCAAATGATAATCTTAATTGATGGTCAATGTAATTTTTGGCACACTTGGGATTGTTTTGTGAATGCTATCCATTCATAGACTTATGTTTGCTATTAACAATATGTTCTGAGTTGTGAGAGCATTAATTGATTGAATACAGTAAATACTCTCACTTTTGGAAGCAGCTGAAGGAATATAATGCTTGAAATCATTTCCGAGTCTGTGGAAGGGCTTACTTACTTGCCAATACTAATTTGTATGGGAGGAAGGATGTTGTTTTGGCTTGCTGGCAGTATCCTGTTGTGGAAAATATCACATATTGCTACTGCATAGCAGCATCAGCACCAATGCCAGCTGCTGCTACTGCCAAAGAAACTTGTTGAACTTCCAGAGCAGGAAGTTGACCTCAACTGATTGTTGCAGACTAGCACATTCCAATTCCAGGACTACATGCTGAGGGATGCATTAAAGCTTGAGACAGCTGCTGCCGAGGTGCAGTGGGGAAAGGCCACCATCTGAGGTCTTTCTGTTTAAGTTAAATGGGATCTATTCAATTACTGGGCTCTCCCAGTGCTTCAAATATGTGAAAATATTATCCTGCACAAGTAAGAGATCCCTTTGGTTTTTTTATTGGATGAATTCAAACTCCAATATTTACTTGTTTCCTCATATGCTAATTTGCTTTAGCGACTATGTGCCTACATAAGGATATTTTATGGATAATTTACAGTTTTGAAATAAAAAAACCCAACTGTACAACAACTAGCATCACCGGTTCTTGATATATTTGAGACACATTACCTTTACAGATTAATCTAAGGTACATTTGGCACTTTGCAGGACTGAAAGTGACAGCCTTAGGCCTAACCATGAGCTTTTATGACAGATGACGAGTATCTTGTATTTCCGGTTGGACAGGTATTATCACACAAGATAGCTTATGTTTCATGTTTTGGGATCAAATTTGTACAGTGAGCAAATGTCTCCAAGTTCTCTTTACAAAGATGTAGGATGGATTCTCTTCAAATATAATCACACAGTTGTCTTTAAGGAGCCACCAATTTTATGGAAAAGGCACTTGATTATTACAATTGAACATAACTTAAAAATGCACAAGAGATGAGAACAGGACTAGACCATTCAGCCTGCCTGGTACTGCCATCCAATATGACCAGGGCTGATCTTTGAATTCGGCTCAACTTTCTTGTCATCTCCCTGTATCCCATGTTTTCCCAAGAGACCAAATGTCTCCCTATCCCAGCTTCAGCTATATTTAGTGATGGCTCAATCCTCTGAGGTTAAGAATTTCAAAGAATCACAATCTTTTGATCAAAAAATTTTCTACGCATTTCTTCTTAAATGATTGGCCCTCTTGTCCTGTGGCTGTTGTTGTGACCCAAGCTTCAGATTCCCTAGCTGGTGGAAACAAATTCTCGATCTTTATTTGTCAAATTCTTTCAAAATCTTGTAAGATTCATTAAGGTCATCTTTCATTCTTCTAAACTCTAAAGAACATAGACTCAATTTACTTGATGTATCATTCATAAGAAAATCCACATATTGCAGGAACCAATGGAGTGACTCATCACACACTGCCTCCGATGGAAGTAGATCTTTTCTTGTATGTGGAGACCAAAACTGCACACAGTATTCCAAATGCGGTGAACATCAAAGTTCATATATCTGTAAAACGTAGGAGCTGAAATAGGCCATTCAGGCACTTCAGTTTACTCTGCCACTCAATGACATTATGGCTGATCTGATAATCCTCAGTTTCACTTTCCTGCCTTTACCCCACAACCCTTGATTCTCTTGCTGATTAAAGATTAAAGTCACTCATCAGTAATATACTGCCCTTTTATATGTGATCATTATTTCCTGAGTTTTTTTTGTCCCACTGTAATGCTACTGTCAGGGGCCTATAGACTATTCCTACGAATGGCTTCTTTTCCTTTTGATTTATTACATCCACCCATATGGATTCTATAACTTATAATTCAAGATCGTTTTTCTCTTGTACTTATTCCATCACATATTATACCAACACTGCTAACCTACCACCCTCTCCTTCCTGCATGTCCTTTGAAAAGCCACACTCCCCTGTATATTTAGTTTCCAGCTTTGATCTCTTTGTAACCATGTCTCTGTCATGGTAATAAAATCACACCCATTAACCTGTGTTTGTGGGGTTAATTTGTCTATTTTGTTCTGAATACTATGCACATTCAAGTAAACAGCTATTAACCCTACCTTTTTCTAAAATAGTTTTTTCCCCTTTTTGATCCTATTTACAGCTGTTTTCTCTTTGTATGTATACTTTGTTCCGTCCTGTACTACTCAGGCTATTGTTAGCTAAATAACGGCCCTTAAATTCTGCCATATGCTCTTGCTTTGTAAGCCCGCATTTCCCCTCTCCCAACAACTGCACACCCCACCCCAATTAGTTTAAAGATCTCACTATGCCTTAGTTATACAATTCACCGAAATATTGATCCCAGTATTGTTCAAATGAAGCCCATGACACCAGAACAGCCTCCACCCATGACCATCCTGATGCCAGACCCCCACAAACGAAATCCTTTCACCCACAACAAACCTTTGAGTCCTGTATTTATTCCTTAATCAGAGATGATTACCTTGGAGGTTCTGCTTTTCAATTTATTTCCTCATTTCTCAAAGTCTTTCAACAAAGCCTCCTTTCTCACATTGCCAACATCATTGGTGCCAACATGGATGTTGATTACTTGATCCATTCCCACCCTTTACATTCTTATTTGGAGTCGACCCATGCAACTGCAAAAGGTCTGCTTTATGCTTTTACTCCAGTCCCTCTTTTACTCTGGTCCCTTTCCATTAAGCATTAACTTGCTGTCTTCCAATTTGCGGGTTGCAGTAGATTCTAGTGCTTTCTTGATGCCTCAAGTCAGATTAATTAGTATATTGTTCCCAGTTTTCTTGAATAGTGGCACTCTGTTTTCTAAATTTCAATTGGTTTGGACCAGTCCTGGATCCAAGGAATTTTGGAAAGTTATGGCCAGTGTATCGACAATCTTTCCAGTAGCTATCTCCTTCACAAACCTAAGATGTTGGTCACTAGATCCTGGTGATTTGTCAGATCTCAGTCCTTCAAGTTTTTCCAAAACATTTTTCCCTGTTAACATTAGTTATCCTAATTTCCTTACTCTGTTTAACACTTAAGCAATCCTGTATTTCAGGCTATATACAGTTTGAGTTTCTGACTGTGAAGACAAGCACAATATAATTATTCCATTTTCTGCTGTTTTCATATTCCACACCATTTCTTATGCCTTTGATCCAAATAGACCAACATTTACTTTAATTATTCCATCATTATTTAATTTTATAGTTATATTCTAATTATATTTTAAAGGCTATTGTGAACACTGACTTATCCCCCTTGCTCTTGTATTCATTTTTTTTCATGAATCTGTTGGTGGAAGTTTGATGATTTCTAAGAAGTAGGAGGGATTGAGTTTCTTAAGTGTGACACTGTTGCAATCCCTGTCTACGGAAGTCATGTTTAAGCATCTTCTCCAACATTATCCTCATATTTCCCAGGTAAGCTGAGCGATGCTTAAAAAGGTTGTTCAGGTGACATAAAGTTCTACTTCTACTTGCTTTCACTAATGTCTTCACTAAGGATCTTTGTTCTGAGCCTGTGTGCAGGTTCACAGCTACAGCTCCCAGTGAATCCACACTTGCTCCTGCTTCAGGTGGCCACCACCAGCAGACATAGGATAGACAGATGATGGAAAGATAATGAAAATGACTTCTGCATGAAATGGATTGTAATGTAGGAATATCGCGCATTGTCAGCATCACTCTCATATCCTGACATATCTTGGTCCTAGGGCAAGATGGTTCTGGACTGCTGGAAATAGAGCTGAACAAGATATGGAAAACATCTTGGTTATCCACTGAATCTGGATATAGGGCACACTGGTGTTGACTTGCCTTTAGGGCTATTGGATTTTTGATTGATCTCATCTACTATATTTGCACACCAGGGTAGATAAATTGCCTCAGTTGCCAAATGTAGGAAAGCTAATTTCTAAGCTCACCTGGTTTGGCCCACCTATTGAGGCTGTTTTCTGGTGTGTAGTCACTGGCTACCTGGACCACAGGTGAAAGCTGAGTGAAAGTAGCTTGCAATCCAGGATAAGCTGCAATGAGATGTTGTCCTCTACCGAGTCCTTGTGTAAGTTGGGTGTATGTTCTCTAAAGTTTAGAAAAGCGAGGGGTGATCTTATCATAACATCCAAGATTGTGAAGGGGTAGATAGTGAGAGATTGTTTCCGTTGACTCAGGAAATCTAGAACAAAGGGGCTGAGTTTCAGGATTAGGGGGTGATTGTTTAGACTGAGATGAGGAGAGATGCCATCAGTGAAATGGGTGTGAACATTTGCATTTTCTACCCTCAAAGGTTGTGGATGGGCCATTATTGAATATATTTAAGTTTGAAGTTGGTGCATTGTTGATCTCTCAGGGAATTAAGGAGAAAGAGGAGCAGACAGGAAATTGGTTTTGAAACCCAGCAAAGATCAGTTGGCGAAGCAGAGTTGAAACATTTATGTTCTGCGTTGACATGATGGTTGAAAGATTGAGCAAACAGCAGACTATACAGAATGAATGATGTGCCGACTGTGGCCAGGCACCAACTGCATATTCAGGGAGTGGTAACATTAGCAGAATGATACACCTCAGTCTTGAGGTGAGGCATCCACAAAACTGAATTTGCAGTTAATGGCATACTGTAGAGCCCAGTGGCTAATCTAGTAAAAGATACAACAATACCAAATTGTCCTGTCATTTCACATTGACATTAGGAATGAAAACTTTAGGTAAATAATTCCTGCATCTGAATGCAGATGGTCAACCGTTTCTGAGAGAAATCTTTGAGCTTAAACAATTGACTCTTTATTTCTTAAATTGGATATCATTTTTGAATATATATTCTCAGACCTAATTATCAAAACTCTGAAACACAATAGATCATTAGGCTGAAATCTTTATGGCAAAAATCAAATGTTTTCTGCCAGAAATAAATTTGACTAAACAGAATAATAGAAATCAAAATGCACAAGCAATTTATACCAGTTATAGTAAGTACCATAAATCATTGCTGAAAGTTTAATGGAAGTTATACTCTGCACACAAGGAGCTAAACTCCTCACTAAGGTTCATTTGTTCTAAACTGACAGTGACAACAGAAATTGCTTGTATCTGCAATTATTGTACCGGGGTTAGCCCTTCATTATGGTGTCATTTTTAGATTTCTACCCTTATGCAAATATTTATTAAATAATCCCAGGAACCAAATAAATTATTTTTAAGGCTCATTTTATTTTGATCAATAAAATCACCCAGCATATAAAATTTGTAACTGGTAACACTGACAAGATTACATAAAGTTTCAAATGATTACAATTTTTTGCCACACATAATTAAACCAGTTCCTCACTCTAGAGCTCCAATGTTAGTGTTATCCATTCTCATGTCTGATGTAGGACCACGCTTTTGCTACCAAGACACACAGCTTGACTTGGGGAATTCCCTGATTTGGCAAGCATGACTCAGCTTAAAGGACCTGCCAGAACTAATGTCTGCTTTGGGGAGGAGGGCACAGTGAAACGCATTGACTCTGGAAGTAGGGCAGGTACAGTGATGACCACGCGTGGGACTTTTGCCTGGAGGCTGCTCTACTTCTCTGGAACTTTATCCCCCTTCCTTTAACAAACTCTTGCCTTCTCACCTATCACATCCCTTCACACTTAGCTGGCCCCACTATGCCAACTCATGACCCCTATTGAGTACTACATGCCTCCATATTACTTTCATAGATATTCACTCAGTATCAATCATGAGCAGAACCTAGGAGACTTATGCAGGCAAATAAAAATATTCTAACAATGCATTCAGCTCTTACTCATACACACTTCATAGTGAAAATACTCCCATTCATGAAACTCAATCAAGGGTTTGAAATCTGCTCAAGTGATTAATCTCTTGCAAAAACAATAGTTTATTCTGGTCCCATATAAAAGACATTTAATTCTTTGAACAATGAATGCAGAAGCTCCAGCTGAGGTAAATCATCACACTTTTGAAATTCAGCCAAGCATTCCAATTGAAATTACAATAGCCCTGTATTGAAACTGCATGACAGATGGCATTACTTTTATCTAACTCATATCAAGCGGTCAATCAATAAAAATAGTCCAGTAGAAAGTTTTCCTTTCATGTTTAAAGAGATTTTCAAAAACTTGAGATTACTGTGTAAATTTATGATGCTCATACTGCAAGTTAAGGATCTTGGATAGGACATGTTTGAACTTAGCACTACGATCCAATGGCCTTGCAGAGTTCAGATTTACTTCCTGTGTGAGTCACATAACTTCATACAGCTGGTAAAAATTCTGCCTTTGGGACTTGTCCATGACTTTAAATGGTTCCAGAATTTTACTGACTCTGCAAAAACCCAGGCCAGCGAGTACGATTCCCTCTACTCTGCTAGTACTTGTGTGTTGTACATTATCTCCTTCCTCCCTTCAGCATATATCTACACCACACATTGTGATACTGGACTCATGTGATACTTTAATTCTACCAGCATCAGGTACCATGTACCTTGCCAGTTGGATTACAATCAAATCCAAATGCAAACAGTTAAGTGAACCCAATATTTTTGCTGCTCTCTCTTTATTGGGAACAGTTAACAGAATTACAATTGATTTCAGCCCACTGACTATTTATTTCTGATCGGCCCTAACAACTAAATTATAGGAAATTTCACCACTTAGTTTCTTTATAATCTTCTCAAAGCAGTGAATAATTATGAATTTGGAGATTCCCCCCAATTCATATTAAATATTTCTACTGCAAGAAAGATCACTTTTCCTATCTCCTTAATAATTTCCAGTATCTTGCCTCCATTAGTCTCACTCATGTCTTTATTACTTCTAATTTTGACTATTCCAAAGCTCTCGTGCTGATCTCCAACATTCTACTTTCAGTGAACATGAGATCGTCTGCACCTCTGCATCCTATATCTTTTCTCACAGCAAATCTTTGACAGCTGCGATCCTGATGTTCTCTGACTTATATGAGTTCTTCAGTCTTAATTTTAAAATTCCTATTCTTTTTATCAAATTGTTACATGTTTCAGTGCTCACTACTTCTGTAAACTCCTCCAGCCTCAAACCCTCTGAGGTAACTGCGCTCCTCTAATACAGGCTGCTTGTGTATCTGAAATTTTGATCACTCCACCATTGCTGGCTAAACCTTCAGTTAGTTTGGTCCCAAACTCTGACTGCTGTGTCTGGAGCAAATATCAGAAGCTGTGCAAAATTTCAGGAACTGTGCAAGGCAGTTCCGGAGTAACAGTTGTTGCATTAGGTGCGCGGCAGCCTTTTAGAGATGATGCTGGTTTCAGAAAGGTTGGTCTATTCCAGGATATCCTGGCAGTGGCAAGTTGTTGCAGGAATAGTGGGTGGTAATATGGAGCTAGAATAGAAGTGGCATAGCTAACTGGTGAGCATGTTTGCTAAGTGAGAAAACCCCTGCTAGCTATTATGGCGAGAAACCTTCCATAAAACCAAACACAGCTGGTACTTAGCCTAAAAGGTAAGATTCAGCGCATTGACTTTTACCAAGATTTGTATCATCTGATCTGAAATTTCCTTATGCAGCTTGGTGTCACATTTGGTTTCATACTATTCGAATGAAGCACCTTGGAACAGTGAAAGTGGTACATTAATATCGGGTGTTGATGATGATGATTACAGGCTGTTACCCTGTAGCACCTTTTATCAGGGCTGTTCCCTTTTAAAAAAGATTGATTCCTATCCTGCAGAATTTTACTTACATTAATATTTCAAAGCCGGTGTACAAATCTTCTTCAAATTCTAAAATAAATGTAATCTAGCCTCATGACTTTGATGATTGTCAGCCCTCTAATTATTTGAAGAAAGTCTGAAACAAATTATAACCATTGTCAGGTAAAAGTTATGAGTAAATAATCATTCTCAGCCTCCTCCTTAAGGCCATACTATCACAGATACCGGCACGAAGCTAATTTGACTCACTCCATATGCTCTGCACCGTCTCAGTTCATTGGTTGCAACTATTGCCACAGATTCTAGCAATATCGCAGTTTTAATACTCAATGGAGTGAAAGATAATCATTCATTATAATCTTTTTAATGCTGTTGGCATCAAGCAATTTTAATTATTTATAAAGCCCAGGATCCCATTTTCTTTATGAACTGCTTTGTTAATCTCTCCTCGAGCTCTAAAAATTTGGGCTCAACTATCCCAGGTTTCTTGCACCTCCAGCAGATATCATCCTTTTTCATTTGCTCTGCATTGAATTTTATCTGCTGTGTGCCTGCCACTTCTGCAGCTGGTCGTGTCCTCTTAAAGCCTATTACTATCTTCCTCAATGTTTAGTGTACATTCAAGTATTGTGTCATCTTCACATTTTAAAATTCCATCTTGTCCTTTTTTTGGGTCCCTTGCTGCTTGTTGTATATATTAATGCTTAAGACTCAAAAGTAGGAGGCATGATTGGGAAATTTGCAGAGGAGCTAAAACTTGGCTATATGGTTGACTGTGAACAGGATAGCTGTTGAGTGCAGGATGATTTGAGTGGGTGTAAAAGTGGCAAATGGAATTCAATCTGGAGAATGCAAAACAACAAAGCAAGGGAATACATAACAAATGGGGGGTGGGGGTGGTATCGAGAGGGGTAAAGGAAGTGAGAGACTCTGGAGTGCGCATCCATAGGTTCCTGAAAGTGGCAGGAGAGGGAGATCAGGTGATAATGAAGGCATACCAGATTGATTCCTGGGATGGTAGTACTGTCATGTGAAGAAAGACTGGGCTTGCACCCGCTGGAATTTAGAAGAATAAGGGGAGCTCTCATGGAAACACGCAAAATCCTGATGAGACTGGGCAGGCTAGATGTGGGAAGAATGTTCCTGATTTTGGGGAAGTCCAGAACTAACGGTCACAGTCTAAAAATAAGGGATAAGCTACTCAGGACTGACACGAGGAAGAATTTCTTTACTCAGAGAATTGTTAACCTGTGGAATTCTCTACCACAGAAAGCTGTTGGGGCCAGTTCAACAAATATATTCAAGAGGGAGCTAGACATGGCCCTTGTGGCTGAAGGGATCAGGGGTATGGATAGAAAGCTGGGAGTGGGATACTGAAATTGCATGAGCAGCCATGACCATATTGAATGCTGGTGCAGGATTTAAGGGCCAAATGGCCTACTCCTGCACCTAATTCTCTACCTTTTTATGTTTCTATGAAGATGTTCTTTATTGGGTAAGGTAATGAATACAAATGCAGGAATATAATGCTGGAACTATATAAGACACAGGTTAGGCCTCAGCTCGAGTTTTTCTTACACTTGTGGTTGCCATATTACAGGAAGGGCAAAATTGCTCTCGAGATAACACAGAGATTTACAAGAATATCATTTTTTTTCCATGCTGACATTACTGATTGGAAATCATTTGTCACAATCCAAGACAAGAATCCCTGTATTCAGATCAGCTTAAACATTCATTATACCATAGAAGGTCAAGTTGACACAGAGCTTTTTAAATGGGTGTAAGCGCTGGGGTCAGCATAGTTGTGAAAAAAATGGTTACTCATTTAAGAAGAGATCCTCCAAATTCATCAGCAAGTCATTTTCAATCAAGGCAGCTGGCAACCTGAACTGGCTCAGTGGTTAGCATTGCTGCTTCAGTGCCAGGGACCCGGGTTCTATTCCAACTTTGGGGCACTGTCTGTGTGAAGTTTGCACATTCTTCCTGTGTCTGCATGGGTTTCCTCCCACAGTCCAAAGAAGTGTAGGTTTGGTGATCGGCCATGCTAAATGCCCATGATGTGCAGGTTTATATGGGTTAGCCATGATAAACGTAGGATTACAGGGATATGTTAGTCGGGGCTGGGCGTTGGTGGGTGGACATTGCATGGGTCTGTGCGTGATGCTCTTTAGAGGGTCAATTTAGACTCAATGGGTTGAATGGCCTGCTTCTACACAGTAGGGATTCTATGAGTCTAGAATGTAAGATTACCCTTTCAGATAGCCTGGAGTGATCAGCAGTTCCTGCGTTTCATTTGCAGTTTTAGTGTAGGGTAACTTTAAGATTATCCCGCTTGTGAAGTCTCAGTGGTCTAACCAGCTGTGCATCATCAAATGCAAAGGCTAGACTGTTTACAGGTTTTCAGGCAGATGTTCTATATTATGTTCCAGGTGAATGTATTTAAACTCACTGTTCATAATAGGACACAGGTGAAACAGTAGTAGACCTCCATTATTTGAAATAAAAGAGTGAGGTGAGTTAATGATGTGCCAGTTCACATCAGCTCAAATCCTTTATCTGTTGCCAAATATTTAAAAGTTTCTAAACCAGACAGGAATTTCAGCTTCACTACATTCTGGAGGAAGATTTCAGATATACATTCATTTTGTTGTCTCTAGTAAATTACTAATAAGGTATCAGTTCTACTCAAAGGCCAGGGACTTACAGGATTATGTGTACATGGTGACTAAATTCAAAATTATTCTGTTTTATGTGTTGATCTCGCTAATAGCTCACATTTCTTGCTGAGCTCATTTTCCTGTACCAGAACATAAAACACAGCATAAAGCAAGCACATGATTAACCATGTGAGGCTGGATGAACACAGCAGGCCAAGCAGCATCTCAGGAGCACAAAAGCTGACGTTTCGGGCCTAGACCCTTCATCAGAGAGGGGGATGGGGGGAGGGAACTGGAATAAATAGGGAGAGAGGGGGAGGCGGACCGAAGATGGAGAGTAAAGAAGATAGGTGGAGAAGGTGTGGGTGGGGAGGTAGGGAGGGGATAGGTCAGTCCAGGGAAGACGGACAGGTCAAGCAGGTGGGATGAGGTTAGTAGGTAGCTGGGGGTGCGGCTTGGGGTGGGAGGAAGGGATGGGTGAGAGGAAGAACCGGTTAGGGAGGCAGAGACAGGTTGGACTGGTTTTGGGATGCAGTGGGTGGGGGGGAAGAGCTGGGCTGGTTGTGTGGTGCAGTGGGGGGAGGGGATGAACTGGGCTGGTTTAGGGATGCAGTGGGGGAAGGGGAGATTTTGAAACTGGTGAAGTCCACATTGATACCATATGGCTGCAGGGTTCCCAGGCGGAATATGAGTTGCTGTTCCTGCAACCTTCGGGTGGCATCATTGTGGCAGTGCAGGAGGCCCATGATGGACATGTCATCAAGAGAATGGGAGGGGGAGTGGAAATGGTTTGCGACTGGGAGGTGCAGTTGTTTCAACCGGGAACCCAACCCTCCTTCCACTGACCCCTTCACCCGCTTCCAACACAAGTCCTCCTCCTGGACACCACCCCCAGGCCTCCTACCCTCCCTCGACCTCTTCATCTCCAACTGCCGTCGACACATTAACCGCCTCAACCTCTCCACCCCTCTCACCCACTCCAACCTCTCCCCCGCAGAACGGGCAGCCCTCCGCTCCCTCCGCTCCAACCCCAACCTCACCATCAAACCCGCAGACAAGGGTGGCGCAGTGGTAGTATGGCGTACTGACCTCTACATCGCCGAGGCCAGACGCCAACTCTCCGACACCACCTCCTACCGCCTCCTCGATCATGACCCCACACCCGAGCACCAAACCATCATCTCCAACACCATTCATGACCTCATCACCTCAGGGGACCTCCCACCCACAGCCTCCAACCTCATTGTTCCCCAACCCCGCACGGCCCGTTTCTATCTCCTTCCCAAAATCCACAAACCTGCCTGCCCTGGTCGACCCATCGTCTCAGCCTGCTCCTGCCCCACCGAACTCATCTCCACCTATCTGGACTCCATTTTCTCCCCTTTGGTCCAGGAACTCCCCACCTATGTCCGTGACACCACCCACGCCCTCCACCTCCTCCAGGACTTCCAATTCCCTGGCCCCCAACACCTCATATTCACCATGGACGTCCAGTCCCTGTACACCTGCATTCCGCATGGAGATGGCCTCAAGGCCCTCCGCTTCTTCCTGTCCCGCAGGCCCGACCAGGCCCCCTCCACCGACACTCTCATCCGCCTAGCGGAACTCGTCCTCACACTCAACAACTTCTCTTTTGACTCCTCCCACTTCCTACAGACTAAGGGGGTGGCCATGGGCACCCGCATGGGCCCCAGCTATGCCTGCCTCTTTGTAGGTTACGTGGAACAGTCCATCTTCCGCACCTACACAGGCCCCAAACCCCACCTCTTCCTCCGGTACATTGATGACTGTATCGGCGCCGCCTCTTGCTCCCCAGAGGAGCTCGAACAGTTCATCCACTTCACCAACACCTTCCACCCCAACCTTCAGTTCACCTGGGCCATCTCCAGCACATCCCTCACCTTCCTGGACCTCTCAGTCTCCATCTCAGGCAACCAGCTTGTAACTGATGTCCATTTCAAGCCCACCGACTCCCACAGCTACCTAGAATACACCTCCTCCCACCCACCCTCCTGCAAAAATTCCATCCCCTATTCCCAATTCCTCCGCCTCCGCCGCATCTGCTCCCACGATAAGACATTCCACTCCCGCACATCCCAGATGTCCAAGTTCTTTAAGGACCGCAACTTCCCCCCCACGGTGATTGAGAACGCCCTTGACCGCGTCTCCCGCATTTCCCGCGACACATCCCTCACACCCCGCCCCCGCCACAACCGCCCCAAGAGGATCCCCCTCGTTCTCACACACCAACCTCCGGATACAACGCATTATCCTCCGACACTTCCGCCATTTACAATCCGACCCCACCACCCAAGACATTTTTCCATCCCCACCCCTGACTGCTTTCCGGAGAGACCACTCTCTCCGTGACTCCCTTGTTCGCTCCACACTGCCCTCCAACCCCACCACACCCGGCACCTTCCCCTGCAACCGCAGGAAATGCTACACTTGTCCCCACACCTCCTCCCTCACCCCCATCCCAGGCCCCAAGATGACATTCCACATTAAGCAGAGGTTCACCTGCACATCTGCCAATGTGGTATACTGCATCCACTGTACCCGGTGCGGCTTTCTCTACATTGGGGAAACCAAGCGGAGGCTTGGGGACCGCTTTGCAGAACACCTCCGCTCAGTTCGCAACAAACAACTGCACCTCCCAGTCGCAAACCATTTCCACTCCCCCTCCCATTCTCTTGATGACATGTCCATCATGGGCCTCCTGCACTGCCACAATGATGCCACCCGAAGGTTGCAGGAACAGCAACTCATATTCCGCCTGGGAACCCTGCAGCCATATGGTATCAATGTGGACTTCACCAGTTTCAAAATCTCCCCTTCCCCCACTGCATCCCTAAACCAGCCCAGTTCATCCCCTCCCCCCACTGCACCACACAACCAGCCCAGCTCTTCCCCCCCACCCACTGCATCCCAAAACCAGTCCAACCTGTCTCTGCCTCCCTAACCGGTTCTTCCTCTCACCCATCCCTTCCTCCCACCCCAAGCCGCACCCCCAGCTACCTACTAACCTCATCCCACCTGCTTGACCTGTCCGTCTTCCCTGGACTGACCTATCCCCTCCCTACCTCCCCACCCACACCTTCTCCACCTATCTTCTTTACTCTCCATCTTCGGTCCGCCTCCCCCTCTCTCCCTATTTATTCCAGTTCCCTCCCCCCATCCCCCTCTCTGATGAAGGGTCTAGGCCCGAAACGTCAGCTTTTGTGCTCCTGAGATGCTGCTTGGCCTGCTGTGTTCATCCAGCCTCACATTTTATTATCTTGGAATCTCCAGCATCTGCAGTTCCCATTATCTCTGATTAACCATGTTGACTCCTATTCTCACATTTATATTTTAAATGGCTGGACAAGAAGCGTAAAATGAATATTGTTTTTGCCACGTTTTAGTAAAGTTGCTCACAACTTTATATGTGCTAGCTAACAATTCTACTTCATGGTATAATTCTTTATATACTATCTAATTCAGCAATACCTTGCAAATAAGCAAAAACTAATTTTTTGTTCACCCATTATTGATCTTTTATATATCTAGTTCATTAACTCATCCAGTGCAGAAGGAGGCCATTCAGATAACCATAATTGTGATTGTATGCATATCTAATTTAAGGGAGCCAAATATGAACTTACAGAAAACCAGATTTGTGTAGTAACTAGAACTGGGTTGTATGGTTTTGTACAAGCTTTGCAATTGAATGCTGAATTGGACTGTATTATATACTTCAATGAATACTTGCAGAATAACTTGTATTCAATGAATTTTTATTCAGCCATCGAAAGGTAATGAAGAATAAGTAATTGTGCCTAAGTTACTTACAGAACAAAAGTAGTAGAATGAAATGTTTGACAGCTTTTAAAAGTTACTCATATGCACTAGTTCAGTGAGGATACTTTGGGTAGTACAAGGTATACGTTCAGGCTAAATGTTTATTTAAATAACTTAATAATGTACAGAAGAAGAACATTAGAAAAAATTTCCATTTCTAGGGCAGTAACTGCATATTTCATTATAAACTAAATCATTATTAAGGAAACAAAAATGGTATTTTGAACAGAGGGAGTGTCAATAATTACGTATTTTCTCTTTCCCTACAACAACCAAAGCTTCAAACCTGAAAAGTGCAATTATTTCTCTAGTTAGGTCTATATGAGGTGAGATCAGGACTTACAGTATCTACGTTGTCTAGTGTGAATCTACTTCTAAATGTGAGGTCCTCTCTAGTTGTGGTTTTGCATGATGTACAGCTGTGTAAACATGCTTGAACTTGATGTTGTTTCTCAAAAGTGACAAAGTGGCACAAATGCTTGAGGAAATTCATGCGTAGGAATATTTGAGTTTAGAACTAGCACAAGTCATTTGCACACAGACTTCCTTGTGGGGAAGAAAAACGTGCATTTCTGCTCTCAGGTTGTACTTGCGCTGAAAAGCTTCCAAAAATTCTGGACCAGATTGCGACTCACATCTCCAAATATAAAATAATATTAGTTTCTTACAAAAACTAACTCAATCAATCAATTAGAATCTTTATTTTATCATCCATAAAGAAACAAGTATTTTTGTTTTATCTCTATGTACTTTAACATTTATTTTTCTTAGCTACTTTAGGGGTTTCCCAAATCCATTCCCATATCCTAGTCTAGACGTTGACTGCTGGTTGTGCTGTTGAGAAACCTGCAAGTTCCTGAGTCTCTACTATTTTCAAATCATTACATCACAGGCTGCCAGGAAGTTCACAGTATGAGAGGCTTCCAGATTTTCCCTCTTGCTACTGATTTGCACTGACCACAACATTTCACCATATAGGGCAACTAAATGTGTCACAGTTTTCAACTCAACAAATTGACCATGTCAAATTTGACTCATCTTTGGAATTTCTCGACAACACAATTAGTAGGGTGGATAAGGTGGGCAAAGTTCATTAGATTTTCAAAAACCATTGGACAATACGCCACATAAAAGATTACTTACGCAAATTAGAACTCAAACTTAGAATAATATATTGATGATATTAATAACAATACATCATTGTCTGTGTGGAGTTTGCACTTTCTCCCTTTGTCTGTGTGTGTTTCCTTTGCATTCTCTGTTTTCCTTCCACGATCCAAAGATGTGCAGGTTGAATGGATTGACCATGGGGAATGCAGGGTTTTAGGGATGGAAGAGGGGGTTCTTGCGGGATGCTGTTTGGAGGGTTGGTATGGATTTGGTGTGTTAATTGGTCTGCTTCCACACTGTAGGAATTGGATGATAGTAGCATGGAATAAAGATTAGCTAATAGACAGATAACAGAGTAGGAAAATTGAGAAATTTTAAGTTTGCAAAGCTGTATCTAATTAATATATAGGCCTCAGCAATTTACAATTTATATTAATGGCTTAGGACAGAATGCAACATATCAATATTTCCTAATGGTACAAAGATAGGGAGAAAGCAAGCCTGCATTTTTTTTTCATGCAGAAATTAATATGGAAGCAATCATATTAAGGATTATGTGCATTAACATAAGAATAATAAATCGCAATAAAGTTTATAAAGCAGATCTGGGCACAGTTTGCATTACCTAAACTGGTGGGCCTCCAATTCAAGGCACAGAGTCTCTTTGCCATCGACCTGTATAATTCCAGTAGCGGAAAGGGCATAGAACATAAAACAGAACAGTGGGCCTTTCAGCTCACAATGTTGTGCCAAGCATTACACCAAATTAAACTAATCCCTTCTGCCTGCCTTTGGTCCATATCCTTCCATCCTTGCACGTTCATGTGTTTGTCTAAAGTCTCTTAAACATTCCTATCGTATCAGTCTCCACCACGAGGATCCTGCCATTCTCGCTGTTTTAAAAAATAACTCCCCCCCCCGCCACCATCTCCAGTCAAGAAGGCACAACAACACCTCTTCTTCATCAGGTGGCTTAGGAAATTCAGCATGTCTATAAGGATCCTCACCAACTTTTACAGATACACCATAGAAAACATAATATCAGGGTGCATAACGGCCTGGCACAGTGACTAGTGTGCCTCAGACTGTACAAAACTACAGTTGGTTATGTGCACAGCCCAGATCAGTCCATCATGGAAGCCAATCTTCCATCCAAGCACTCCAGTTACACTTCTTGTTGCAGCACAAAGGCTGCCAATATCATCTAAGACCCATCCCACCTTGGTAATGCTCTCCTACAACCTCTTCTGTCAGGCATAAGATACAGAAACTTGAACATGTGGGCCAGCAGGTTCAAGGACACCTTCCCTGCCCTTATTAGACTCAAGAATAGACTCTCTAACTTCAAATAATGTTGAGGTTGTCAATGTTGATCTTCCATCGCGCACATACCAGTATGCCTCAGTCTGTCCAAGTGTTTTTCAACCTATTGTCTGTATGTCCTTGCTTACTATGATCTGCCTGTTCTATACACAAACAAAAACTTTTCATTGTGCTTAGGTACACATGATAATAAATTAAATCAAATTAATCAATCAAGCAGTGCTTTGAATTTTTCCCCTGCTCACTTTAATTGCATCTTCCTTAACAACAAACAAAGAAACAAAGAAACCTACAGCACAGGAACAGGCCCTTCACCCCCACCCCCCCAAGCCTGCGCCGATCAAGATCCTCTGTCTAACCTGTCATCTATTTTCTAACGGTCTGTGCCCATTTGCTCCCTGCTCATCCATGTACCTGTCCAAATATATCTTAAAAAACGCTAATGTGTCTGCGTCTACCACCTCCGCTGGCAACGCGTTCCAGGCGCCCACCACCTGGCTCACTGGTTAGCACTGCAGTCTCACAGCGCCAGGGACCCAGGTTCACTTCCCGCCGCGGACAACTGTCTGTGTGGAGTTTGCACATTCTCCCTGTGTCTGCGTGGGTTTCCTCCGGGTGCTCCGGTTTCCTCCCACAGTCCAAAGATGGGCAGGCTAGGTGGATTGGCCATGCTAAATTGCCCGTAGTGTTCAGGGGTGTGTGGATTATAGGGGGATGGGTCTGGGTGGGATGCTTCAAGGGGCGGTGTGGACTTGTTGGGCCGAAGGGCCTGTTTCCACACGGTAGGGAATCTAACCTAATCACCCTCTGTGTAAAGAACTTTCCACGCATATCTCCCTTAAACTTTCCTCCT
Source organism: Stegostoma tigrinum (assembly GCF_030684315.1). Taxonomy (NCBI): domain Eukaryota; kingdom Metazoa; phylum Chordata; class Chondrichthyes; order Orectolobiformes; family Stegostomatidae; genus Stegostoma; species Stegostoma tigrinum. Next base: position 45,290,084 of record NC_081363.1, read on the forward strand.
CTCACTTTGAACTCATGACCCCTAGTAATTGAGTCCCCCACTCTGGGAAAAAGCTTTTTGCTATCCACCCTGTCTATACCCCTCATGATTTTGTAGACCTCAATCAGGTCCCCCTCAATCTCCGTCTTTCTAATGAAAATAATCCTAATATATTCAACCTCTCTTCATAGCTAGCACCCTCCATACCAGGCAACATCCTGGTGAACCTCCTCTGCACCCTCTCCAAAGCATCCACATCCTTTTGGTAATGTGGAGACCAGAACTGTACACAGTACTCCAAATGTGGCCGAACCAAAGTCCTACACAACTGCAACATGACCTGCCAACTCTTGTGCTCAATACCCTGCCCAATGAAGGAAAGCATGCCATATGCCTTCTTGACCACCCTATTGACCTGCGTTGTCACCTTCAGGGAACCATGGACCTGAACACCCAGATCATCAATTTCATCTGTTCATCAATTTTCCCTAGGACTTTTCCATTTACTGTATAGTTCGCCCTTGAATTTGATCTTCCAAAATGCATCACCTCGCATTTGCCTGGATTGAACTCCATCTGCCATTTATCTGCCCAACTCTCCAGTCTATCTATATTCTGCTGTAATCTCTGACAGTCCCCTTCATTATCAGCTACTCCACCAATCTTAGTGTCATCAGCAAACTTGCTGATCAGACCACCTACACCTTCCTCCAGATCATTTACATATATCACAAACAACAGTGGTCCCAGCACAGATCCCTGTGGAACACCACTGGTTACAGGTCTCCAATTTGAAAAACGCCCTTCTACTACTACCCTCTGTCTCCTGTTGCCCAGCCAGTTTTTAATCCATCTAGCTAGCACACCCTGGACCCTATGTGACTTCACTTTCTCCATCAGCCTGCCGTGGGGAACCTTATCAAATGCCTTACTGAAGTCCACGTATATGACATCTACAGCCTTTCCCACATCAATCAACTTTGTCACGTCCTCAAAGAATTCTATTAAGTTGGTAAGACATGACCTTCCCTGTACAAAACCATGTTGCCTATAACTGTTAAGCCCATTTTCTTCCAAATGGGAATAGATCTTATCCCTCAGTATCTTCTCCAGTAGGTTCCCTACCACTGATGTCAGGCTCACCGGTTGATAATTACCTGGATTATCCTTGCTGCCCTTCTTAAACAAGGGGACAACATTAGCAAGTCTCCAGTTCTCTGGGACCTCACCCGTGTCTAAGGACACTGCAAAGATATCTGTTAGGACCCCGGCTATTTCCTCTCTTGCTTCCCTCAGTAACCTGGGATAGATCCCATCCGGACCTGGGGACTTGTCCACCTTAATGTCTTTTAGGATACCTAACACTTCCTCCTTCCTTATGTCAACTTGACCTAGACTAAGCAAACATCTATCCCTAACCTCAACATCCGTCATGTCCCTCTCCTTGGTGAATACCGCTGCAAAGTACTCATTAAGAATGTCACCCATTTTCCCTGAATCAGCGCATAACTTTCCTTCTTTGTCCTTAAGTGGGCCAATCCTTTCTCTAGTTACCCTCTTGCTCTTTATATATGAATAAAAGGCTTTGGGATTTTCCTTAACCATGTTTGCCAGCAAGATCTCATGTCCTCTCTTAGCCCTCTTAATCCCTTTTTTCAGATTCGCTCTACATTCCCGATATTCTTGCAAAGCTTCGTCTGTCTTCAGTCGCCTAGACCTCATGTATGCTTCTTTTTTTCTCTTGGCTAGTCTCACAATTTCACCTGTCATCCATGGTTCCCTAATCTTGCCTTTTCTATTCCTCATTTTCACAGGAACATGTCTCTCCTGCACGCTAATCAACCTCTCCTTAAAAGCTTCCCACATATCAAATGTGGATTTACCTTCAAACAGTTTCTCCCAATCTACATTCCTCAGATCCTGCCGAATCTTAGTATAGTCGGCCTTCCCCCAGTTTAGTACTTTTCCTTTAGGACCACTCTCATCCTTGTCCATGAGTATTGTAAAACTTACGGAATTGTGGTCGCTATTTCCAAAGTAGTCCCCTACTGTAATATCAACCACCTGGCCGGGTTCATTCCCCAGCACCAGGTCTAGTATGGCCCTTTCCCGAGTTGGACTACATACATACTGCTCTAGAAAACCCTTCTGGACACACCTTACAAATTCTGCTCCGTCTTGACCCCTAATACTGAGTGAATCCCAGTCAATGTCGGGCAAATTAAAATCTCCCATCACCACCACCCTGTTTCTCCTACACCTTTCCATTATCTGTTTACATATTTGTACCTCTATCGCTGTTGGGATGCCTGTAGTACAGCCCCAGCATTGTTACTGCTTCCTTCCTATTTCTGAGTTCTACCCATATTGCTCACTGCTTGAGTCCTCCATGGGGCCCTCCTTCAGTGCGGCTGTGATATCGTCTTTGACCATTGCTGCAACTCCTCCACCCCTTTTACCTCCGTCTCTATCCCGCCTGAAGCATCGATATCCTGGGACAACTAATTGCCAGTCATGCCCTTCCCTCAACCAAGTCTCAGTAATAGCAATAACATCATACCTCCAGGTACTGATCCAAGCCCTAAGCTCATCTGCCTTGTCTACTACACTTCTTGCATTAAAACAAATGCACCTCAGACCACCTGTCCCTTTGTGTTCATCATCTGCTCCCCAACTGCTATTCCCTTTAGTCACACTGACTCCATTATCTAGTTCCCTACAGCCTTTTGATCCTACCTCTTTTCTGTCCAATATTTTGTTCCCATCCCCCTGCCCTCTTAGTATTAAACATTTCAACTCTGAGAAAAATATTCTGACTATCAACCCTATCTATGCATCTCATAACTGTATAGACTTCTATCAAGTGTCCCCTCAGCCTCCACCACTCCAGAGACACTCATCTGAGTGGAAGAGTGGCAGAAGTAGATCATATGGCCCAAGAATGTTCTGTTGTACCATTCAATAAAATTGGGCTGATCCGAATATCCTCACCTCCACTTTCCTGCCTTTTCCCCATAACCACTGATTCCGTTACCTTAAGACCTATAGATCATCAAATGTAGGTGCAGAAGTTGACAATTCAGCCCATTGAGGCTGTTCTGTCATTCATTGAGATTGTAGCTGTTCTAATAATCTTCAACTACACTTTTCTGCCTTTTCCCCGTAATCATTCCTAGCTAAAAATATGTTTATCTTAGCTGTGAATATAGTTAATGACCCAGATCTTACCACCATTTGCGGTAAAGAATTCCATACATTAACTACCATCAGAGACAAAAGGAATGTCCTTGTCTCTGTTTAATCTGAGATTATGTCCTCAGGTCCTGGAATCTCCCAAAATCGGAAAGAACATTTCCACATTTACCCTGTCAAGTCTTCTAAGAAATATGTATTTCAAAACTGCCACCTCTCATTCTTCTAAATTCCAATGTGTATAGGCAGAACATACTCATGCTGTTCTCTTAAGACAGTCCCTCCATTCCACAATCAACCTCATGACATTTCCTGCTCAAATGCCAGTACTTTCTTAGAAGGGGGAACCACCACAACTCTTCATGGTATTCTAAGTGTGGTATGACTTATGCCTTTTGTGGGAATGTCTTGTTAAAACTGCATTTTTTTTCTCCAATGCCTTTGAAATAATGATCAACAACCTATTCTCTTTCACTATTACTCACTGAACTTACATGTGGCTTTTTTTTATTAATGTATGAGGGCTACCAAATCCCTCAGCCTTATGGCTTTCTTCATTTAAATAGTATTCTGCTGCTCTGTTCTTCTTGCCAAATACCTAATCTCATATCTTACCACATGATATTCCATCTGCCAAATTTGTCCGTTTGCTTAACGTACCTATGTCCCTCTGCAGCAGTGATCCCTCATTGCAGCTCAGCAGCTTACAGGGAAGTTTGATCTCAAGATTCTTTGTGTCATCCTTGCCACTTTCCTTCCCAACTATATCTGTGTCAGCCACAAATGTGACTATAGTACATTCACTTCCAACTCATCAATATATATTGTAAGTAATTGTGGAAGTCCATTATGCAATGATACTGTAGCTTTAAGAGGTATATTTTGACCCTTTTTTATGAAGAAAGGTTGAGAGATTCAGAGCCAATGAAGTAAACAGTTTGTGAGGCCTTGAGTTTGTTTTTTAACTTGGAACAGTAGAAGCAGCCTAAATGGGTGGGGTGAAGCTCCCACAGAACCAGGATTTTTCTTTAGTTTTATCCTTCAGTAGCAGTTGCTGGGGTCTTGAAACTGGGAAATTCTTATTCCTCTTTCTTGTTACTGTTAAAAGCTGGGGTCTAGCAAGTTCCTCCTGCTACAAGTATATGTGAGATAATCTATTTTACTGAATTTGCCTTAGCTAAGGATGTTTTTATAAGATGTTACTGTATTAGAACAGTTAATTAGTAGTTAATGTATATATTATTTTGTTAAGTAATTTGATCGAGTAACAGTTAAGCAAATTCCTTTTAATTTTGCCTGTATTGTAATTATAGTGTGTTTTGTTTCAAGTCCGATAGTTTGACCGGTCGCATTGCATCCGGAAAACAACGCCTTATTTTTAGCTTTAAAATCAGAAATGTTAGAGTCTGGGCTCTCTTCTTAATATACTTTGAGGGGGTTTGGTCTTGTTCGTAACACTAACTATATGTTACTAAAATGGCTCCACTGGCCAGACTGTGACATCAAACACACACAGGAAGTTGATTTTAATACACAATTTACAAACTTGATCCCCAGTGGTTCATTCAAAGTGTTCCCATCACTAAAAAGCATGTGTACAGCTGCAACTAGGACACCTTACTAGTTTATTTAAAGGGTCAAACAACCAACCTGTAGATAAATTGATTAATTCTAACTTCTGGTCTTACAAAGTCTCTGGGATAACTATGAATTGCTTTTTGGAGATTTGCCCAAACACAGGCTACAGCAAGTTGGGGGGTTGCAGCTGGAGTGTCCCCTGGTCAGCAGCCAGATGCAGAAAGAGAAAGAGAGAGAGAGAGAGAGAGATCTATGGTACTCACTGTACTCACTCGAGTTCTTTCACAGTGAAAGGAAGCTGTGTGGCAGGCAAATCAGCACAACCTGCATCCCTGCTCATCTTCTCATCCTCCCCTGCATCCCTTCTAGAGGAAATGGCCTGTGACCTTGCCCTCTGGGGAGCTAACAAATGGTCTGTCCTTTCTTTTTGACTTTGTTGCAACCTGCTTGAGCCAAATAACTAGTCATGTATTGATCCAAATTATACGCAAACCTCCAAAGTGGGTAGAGTGCCAATAACTGAGCTGATGGTTGCAAAATTAAATGATGGATCTTATTTGTAAATGCTACACTGTGGCCCAATCCTATATTCTGAGTAGATAAAAGTTCTTGGGCATCTGAAAGCAGTAAACTGGAAAGTGGAAGTTTTGAATGAGAATATAGGGATCTGGGAAATAAAAAAGGCCATGGTCATATCAAATGCAGTTTGCGCATCACACCTGCTTGAGGATGAGACACAGCCATGATTTGAGAAGAAGCAAGAAGCAGCTCTGTCATCCTCAATATTCCCAGGACTGTAAGCAGCAAGATACTCTGTCACATGTTACAGAGAAGTGTATCCATCATGGAGCTCATCAAAAGCAGGCATTATTGATTGCCAGCAGTTCTATTCTGCTCCTCTGTTTCGGGTTAACCTTGTGCTGAAAGGCAGAGGACAAACGTCAGTGGTCATATTGTCCTGTGTTCGGGTAATTTCTTCTCACAATTGCCAATCTGTAGAAACAAGATCAGATTGTCATCAATAAACTCGTGATGGTGGAGTGAAGCAGCTAGACTGATTGATGGGCATGTGGGACGTTGAGGGATTTAATAAGAGCAGGTTGGCCATAGCATATGCTATCAGTGTGTGCTTTCCGGCTCCCTGCTAAGTGCTCAGGCAGCTTGCTTTAAGATGGAAAGACAGCCTTTAGGAATGGCAGGCTGGCTACACTGTGCCCACATTGCTTGTCCCTCTGCTCAAGCAGCTGAGTGTGCCATAGGAAGAGATAGCACCAAACCTACGTGATCCTTACCTCAGCAGTAATGAGCAAGGCAGGTCCTAAGTTCCAGAGAATGGGCCATAACCAGTGCTTAGCCCATGGTTCCTGGAGCACAGGCAACCATCCAGTACAGTGCTGGACCAGAACAAATGTTTGAAAGTTAATATTCTGGGCTGCTACATCTTGTTTTTTTTCTGAGCCAAATTGGATTTTGGAACAAAATGAAAGCATTCCAATCTCTTGGTGGTATTAATCAATTTCATGCAGAGTAAAATGGAAAAGAAGACAAGCTTGACATTGTTTCAATTAACAGCAGGTATTATTGAATGCATTCTGAACAATAACACTTTATTATTAACAGTTGCCTGTCCCAAATGCCTGGATCAGCATTCTTTTCAATCTACTCTTTGTACACGAAGTTCATTTTCTGATAAAAGATGTATGAATCAGAAGATAAATCAGCACTCAGTCTATTGAACCTTACGACAACCACTTGATAGTCTGTTTTACACTGCAGTATTACAACCAGGTGGTATTTGGTTAAAAAGGACCTTGTTTCTATTATAAAAGGGGAAATTTAAAAGGAGATATGGGAACGGGGGATCTTGGAGGGTTTTGTGCACAAATCACTGAAGATTGTTGAGGTGGTTGACAGCATGATTAAAAAGACATATGTGATCCTGGGCTTTAAGAGTACAACAGCAGAGATATTATAACGAACATTTATCAATCAATGATTCAGTCTCAGTTGGATAAGCATTGTCAGTCTGGAGCTGCCCTGAATGGTTCCTGACATTTGCCCTGGATTTGGCAGACAGGGGGAAATCAGTATCCTAAGGATCCTGCTGATGGGATGATGCACAAGTCCAGCAGTGGAAACAAGGGCACTAAACCATGTCAGCCTGATCTGTGGTTGCCACCTGGGTTAAAGCAGTCTCTATTGTTTAGTTGAATGCCCAGCAATATAGGATGAAGGTAATGTCTTTTTCTACTGCAGGGAAATGCCACCACCTTCTCTCTGCTACCTCACACTTACTCTATCTCCTGCTACACTTCCCGCTGCCCTTAATACTCAAACTCTACCACTCTCTCTGCAACTTCTTCCCCATTCACTCTCACTCACCCTGACCACTACTTACATTAAGAATATTAGCCATGCCACCCGCTTTCAACACCCTTAATATCTGCCTGTCTCTCACTCCATGAGAAAAGCAACCCACCACACTCCCCACCCCCACCCCACGCCCAACCAAGAAGTGCAGAAAGAGTCAAGGCAGGAGGTGTGCTGCCCATCATTTAGATCCTGGCTCTTAATGGCCAGAACAGGGCTTGGGCTGATACAGGAGACTGCCCTTGACTGACTACCGAACAAAGGCTCTCCTCCTCATTTGGATTGAAGCCTCTGTTAACTATGATGAGCTTCCTGACTTTGTGACTGCACTAAACAGCACAGCAGCATCAGCAATTTGAGCCTGGTATCTCCAGCTGAGGGCCAGAGGTCAAAAAGGCAAGGCAATGTATGTCAGGGATGCTGAAAGCATCCAGTTTGGTTCAGACAGAGTGAGCACTATGCAAGCAAGAAAAGAGCCCGGGGATGCAGCCTGGTCCAATCTACCAGTTGGATGCATGCCCTTGGGTGTACAGTGTCCCAGCTGTAGATTTACAGCGATAGCTGCTAGTGAAGCTTTGAAATGCAGAAGTACTTGAAGTGCAGGCTGGCACATGTCAGACATTAATGTAAGTACGCCGTGAGATGTTAGTGCTTGGTGACCAACATGGACATCATTCAGAGCGTGCAACAAGGTGCTTGCTCTGGTTTACCTGTCAAATTTTCCTGACATCGTGCTCATTTAGCAAATTTGATAAGAGTGGAGGCTAAATACTAATGAGTTGAGTTGAGCCATTAACAAGGTACAACCTCCCTCAATTGACAACTTGCTGCTGCCCAGTGAGAATCTTGCCGCACTGCTTCTGAAAAATATAAAAGGTGGATCAAGATGATCTTGACCTTGACGGGTCTAGCTGCTCTTGTTGCCCTTCCCTGCCACACAACTCACCACAGCCCACAATGTTGAGACACCTGCAAGACTCTGTCCACAGTCCTTCTTTATTTAATTATTCAAAGCTCTTCACAATCAGAAAAGCTTTTATTGAATGTCCTTCTAGTCATTTCTAGTTTCTGTGGAAAGAGATCTCCAGCCCAGGGATGCATTAACCATGATAATGGGAACTGCAGATGCTGGAGAATCGAAGATAACAAAGTGTGGAGCTGGATGAACACAGCAGGCCAAGCAGCATCTCAGGAGCACAAAAGCTAATGTTTCGGGCCCAGACCCTTCATCAGAGCATCAGAGCTCTGATGAAGGGTCTAGGCCCAAAACGTCAGCTTTTGTGCTCCCGAGATGCTGCTTGGCCTGCTGTGTTCATCCAGCTCAACACTTTGTTATTGTGCATTAACCATGATCTTTGTCTTCTCTGGACTTGGGGAGATTCAGAAGATAGGAGAATGGCAAACGTTATTCAACAAGCATAATCCGAACAATTACCGACCAGTCCATTTAACTTCAGTGGTGGGGAACTTCTTGAAATAATTCTTTGGGAAACAAGTAGCAGTCACATGAAAAAGGTGTGTTGATTAGGAAGAGTTGACATGGAATTCAAAAGAGAAATCACACTTAACTTACTTGCTGGAGTTTTTGAGATGTAACAGATAGAGTCAATGAGGGTAACACTGTTCATGGGGTTTACATGGATTTCCTGAAAGAATTTGATATGATCTCACACAACAAATTTGAAAGGAAAATTCCAAGTCATAGTCTAAAAGGAACAGTAGCAATGTCAGTACAAAATTGGCTAAGTGGATATATTTTGGTGCTGAAGGAAAGTTTGTAGTGGACCCAGGTGTTGGTATTGAGACTCTTGCTCTTCCTGAGACATATTAGTGATCTGGATCTTTGTGTGAAGGGAACAATTTTAAAGTTTGCAGATGACACAAAACTTGTAAGACTTGTGCAAAAACAAAGTTGCTGGAAAAGCTCAGCAAGTCTGGCAGCATCTGTGAAGAGAAAAAACAGTTAATGTTTTGGGTCCAACGACCCTTCCTCAGAACTGAGGAAGACTTGTAAACTGGGAGGAGGACAGTGTGGAATTTCAAAAGGATGTTGACAAGTTTGATGGAGAGGGTGGATTGGTGGCAGATAAGGTTCAATGTAAAGAAGAGTGAGCTGATGCTGTTTGGCCAGAACAACATTGTAAAACAAGACAAAATAAAGAGTATAATTCCATTGGAGATCCAGAACAGGCATATTTGCATGTATATATATTCAAATCATTGAAGGTGGCAGGACATGTAGAGCGAGCAGTTGATAAGTTAGCACTGCTGCCTCACAGCACCAGGGACCTAAGTTCGATTCTAGCCTCAGGTGTCTGTCTGTGTGGAGTTTGAACATTCTCCCTGTGCCTGTAAGGGTTTCCTCCAGTTTCTCCCCACAGTCCAAAGATGTGCAGGTCAGATGGATTGGCCATGCTAAATTGCCCATGGTCTTCAGGGATGTGTAGCTCAGGTGAGTTATAGGAATGTGGGTCTGGGTGGGATGCTATGAGGTTTGGTGTGAACTTGTTGTTGGGCTGAAGGGCCTGTTTTGACACTGTACGGATTCTATGATTCTTCCAAACTAGAGATCATTCTCAGTTTTGTTAATAGGCGTATAGAATACAAGAGCAGGCAAATGGTGTTGAAGTTACAAAAGACACTTCTTAGACCTCCCATGGTAGTCATGAGAACCAAATTATAGGAAGGTTGTGAATCCATTGGAATGCAGAAATGATTCACAAGATTAGTTCCAGGAATAACAAACTTCAGTTATATGGATGGATTCTCTTTGGAGAGAAGAAGGCCAAGAGGAGATTTGAAAGAGGTTGTTAAAATTATGCAAAGGCTGGGCAGAGTGGATACAAAGAAATTGTTCTCCCTCATCAAAGGTAAAAGAATGAAATGATATTGATTAAAGTGATGTGCATACAAAATAAGGGTGATGTGAGGAAAAAATAACCTTTTCATACAGCGAGTAGTGAGGGTATGAATGCACTGCCTGGAAATGTGGTGGAAGCTGGTTCAATTAAGGCATTCAAGAGGCCAATGAGATGATCATTTGGATAGAAATGGTATGTAGGGATGTGTGGGAAAGGCAGGAGATTGGCATTAGGTAATAGATACAGTGTACACATAATGAGCCAAATTGCCTCCATCTGTGCCATAATGATTCTGTGATTCAGTAACCCCTCAGAAACAAAATTTCCCATCTGGCATCCTTCTGTAACAATGTAACAATGATTCACCTTCTGATAGATCCTCCGCTCACTTCTCCATCCATTACTTGAAAGTTGCTAGTAAGAGCCTCCTTTTATCAATTTCAATGAGCAATGAGCACTATGACTAGAGAAAACAATGTAAAAGATGCTTTCCTATTTCCTTGCCCGTGTGTGCTTAAAGGAAACATTTCCTCATTGCCAAAGGATCAGCTACAGAGCTACGCAGCATGTTCTTCATCACCTTTCTATGATAAGGTGCTCTGCATTATACACAGTACTCTGACTTAGAATCAGAAATTTGGACAAATTCATCATTTGTTTAATCTTGTTTTCTCTGGTTATTAATAGCTTTTAACTGCTGCATTCTCAGTTTTAGAGAATTGTGATTTTGAACATCTAGCTCAGCATCTTCTCAAGAGTACATTCATCCATTTTTTATTCTTTTACTCTCAATATATATTTCTTCACATATTTCTAAATTAAGTTACACCCACTACCTCTCAGTGCATTCCATAAACTTGTCTTTAACCTCTTGGTAGCGTCTTTCTGTGCCACAGCAAATTTTAAGGTAATGTTTGCTATGCCTAAATCTAAATCATCTATGTATACTGAAGACTCAACATTGGTCTGTAGTGCAATCCACCAGGTCAAGCAACAAAAGTAAGCTTAACTCTTTCTTCTCTGTAGTATTAACTTTTATATCTACATTGTATTCCAACACTATGAAAAGCGATGGTAGAAGCTCCAATTTTCTTTCTGTCACATGTCATCAGTAATTTCTCCCGCTCTTGCCACATGCCATTGTCTCATGTTGGAACAAATCACAAGTTGATATTCACAGAGTCGCAGTGGTCTATAGAACAGAGAAAGGCCCTTTGGGCCAGTGAGTCTGTGCTGGTCAAAAACAACCACCTAAATATTCTGAGATAGTGGGAACTGCTGATGCTGGAGAATCTGAGATAACAAGGGGTAGAGCTGGATGAACACAGCAGGCCAAGCAGCATCAGAGGAGCAGGGAAGTTGACATCTCGGGTCTGGAGCCTTCTTCAGAAAATTACCTGAATATTCTCATCACATTTTCTTACTTGGCGAATAGGTTTGAATACTGTGGCATCACAGGTGCACATTGAAATACTTCTTAAATGTTATGTGACTTTCTGCCTTATAGGCATTGAGTTCTAGATTCCCACTATCCTCTGAATGAAAATAATTTTCCTCACATCCCCGCTAAATCTCTTTCCCATTATCTATGTTCCCAGTCATTTCCCCAGAAGGAATTTTTTCCCCATGTATGCCCTTTATAATTTAGTACATCTCAATCAGTCTCCTCTGCTTCAAGGAAAACAACCCCAGTCCATCCAATCTCTCTTCATAACTAAAATTGTCCAGCCCAGGTAACATTCTGACAAATCTCTTCTGTTGTTCAACCTGTTTGGCCTTGTTATGAATGCACCTTCTTTGGCCATCAAGTCCTTGAGTGGGACTTCTACCAGAACTTCTGGCTCAGAGGCAGGGAAACTACACACTGTACCACATGACATGCCTTATATGTGGTTGAACTTCTTTATTTGGACTGTGGAAGATCTGGACAATATGCATGGTTCTGAATAACCTGAAAATGGGAATGAGCAATGGTGAATTCCAGTGGCTGGCACAGACAAAAGATGAACTTTTAAACATAAATATAGGTTTTTAAAAAAAAATTGCTAACATTTTAATTATTTTTAAAGCTAGATTAATAAATTGGTTCTTTCATATCTGTCATTTTTGTATTGATAAGTGAATTAGAGTAATGACGTGATGGTGTGGTGAGATTTTCTTCAGATTCATTTTTCTATTCCTTATTTTTCTTCACAAATATGGGAACATGAGATAGATGTAAAATACATTGTTCAGAATGTTCGTTTTCTCTATGAAATGCACAGGTTCCAAATGGCATTCTCTGTTCAATTAATTAATAGCTTTGATATTCAGTCTCTGCTCATGAATTTCAACTGCTGGTAGTTGTTTTATGCTGCAGATATTCTTATAATTACTTTGTTGCTATGTGTGCAGTCATTTGAGATTTCTCTCGTGCTTTTGCAAACCACTGATCATTTAGAAAAATAATAATAGCCAGGCAGCTTTCATCCTAGACTAAACAACCAGCAACAAAAATGAGGAATTATCAGACTGTGAAATCATGATGACTAAATCTCCTTTACTGAAACTTTAATGTTAGAAACATTACAGGGTGACACCCGACAGGGCTGCAATTGAAGTCTTATTTTATTGTCCACAGGATTGTCCTTTTATGGTGACAATTAGTTGTAGTGTAATGGAAAATGCAGACCATGTTTTTTGCCTATTAACTGTGTACACCAGAGACACTAAGGATTCAATGTTTATAGAAAGGTAGAAAGGAGAGGGATGCTGTGTTTATGGAGGTGAAAAATGCAGTTCTGCCAAATCTAATGTCAGAAATCATTATTAATGTTTAGGTTGGCTAGCTGTTGGGTAGTGAATCCAATGGTAGAAGGCCACAACAGAGACTATTAAGGCAGGTCTTGCATAAGTGGACAAGATTGGAAGCAGGGGGGTCATAAGAGGGAGGCAAAGATCCGGGCAACGTGGGTGGGTTCTTGGAAAGGCCTATTCATCCCAAGAGGCGGTTAGAAGGTTTCTTGATGGGTCTGGGTATACTTGTGCTCTTTTTGGCCCACAAGCCAAGGCATTCAAAAGTGGTTAGCTGCTGGAGTTGGCAGCTTCCAGCTCACTATAATCTCCTGAGTCCAGAGAAACCAGGCTAGCCAGCATTCAATGTAACTAGCCGGCAATATCTGAGGAACAAAACTTTGTCGAATTAGTATATCTTCAGTGCTTGATTGTTTGTGATGGATTATATGACCCTTTTTACCATTCCTGCTCACTGTGCTTGATTATTCATATCCAAGTGTGGACTCGGAAAAAAAACAGCTGTCAGGATTGAACAGATTTGTTTTTGAAAAGATCCTTGTTACTCAAGTTCCTTTGTACGATGTGGGCAATGGTGGTTCAGTTGGGAAGACAGAGAGAGATCAGAACAAGAGTTTCTTGATGTCTGGGTGGACAAACAGATTTTCACTTCCTGTGTTTTAATGGCCAGATGAGAATCTTACTCATCAGTGGCAAGAGACCTACCTGCATGTGTTAACATCTCCTATTATCTATTCTCTCCTCATTTACATGCAAGTTGCTATTTTACCAGATAGTGGAGAGAAACTGGAAGGTGATAATTCCTGAGATAGTCACCACAGATGCCTGGCAGCTCAAACTCAACCCTTGCTCCTCCCAACTCCCCATCATGGCCAGCAGCGCCCAACAGCTCGGGGCGTGCTCTGTGGGCAGCAACTGTGCACATCCTACCACCTACCGCATCCAGATTTACCACATCATGACATACCTCTGACTTACATATAACTCCACTTTAATGTTGCACTCTGGAGAATACCAGCAGTTTTCAAAGCTGCTGGCAAGCAGGGGCTTGCACCCATATCAAACACTGGAGCAGGTTGCAACTCAAGGCTTTTTGCTTGTTTGCTTAGCATTCACTAACTGCGCACCTACTCTGTGCTCACAGCCACTCTGGTTTTCCTTGGCTTTTTGCACATTTCATCATTTGGAAGTTAGAGCTGCACCGTGCTTCTGTCTTGGATTGCCTTTTATCGTTCAGATACAAAATCAGGTAGAGATAATAGGAACTGCTGATGCTGGAGTCTGAGATAACAAGGGAGGGGAACACAGCAGACCAGGCAGCGTCACAGGAGCAGGAAAGCTGACGTTGCGGGTCTGGACCCTACTTCAGAAAAAGAAGTTAGGAAGCTTGTCATGGTTTCCAGCAGTGATCAGTTAAGGGAGGGAGGGGCATATTCATGTAAGGCACGTTATTATGTCATTGTTACAACTACAATATGTGCCAACAGCCTATGCAGCAAACAACTTCAACCAATGGCTATGCCTCAAAATCTGAACAGAGTTTTTCTTGGTCAGGTCAAGGCGATAGTCTTTAATCAGGGAATGTTGCCAGAGTCAGTCAATGGCAGCATCTGATCTCTGTCCGGAGGATTGGACATGATCATTCAGGTGCTTTGGTTTAGTTAACTGTGTAGCTCCTTTCTTGTAGCTGCAGTGCCAATGACAGTCAATCAGACAGGTGGTGATTCAAAGATAATGGGAACTGCAGATGCTGGAGATTCCAAGATAATAAAATGTGAGGCTGGATGAACACAGCAGGCCAAGCAGCATCTCAGGAGCACAAAAGCTGACGTTTCGGGCCTAGACCCTTCATCAGAGAGGGGGATGGGGGAGGGAACTGGAATAAATAGGGAGAGAGGGGGAGGCGGACCGAAGATGGAGAGTAAAGAAGATAGGTGGAGAGGGTGTAGGTGGGGAGGTAGGGAGGGGATAGGTCAGTCCAGGGAAGACGGACAGGTCAAGGAGGTGGGATGAGGTTAGTAGGTAGCTGGGGGTGCGGCTTGGGGTGGGAGGAAGGGATGGGTGAGAGGAAGAACCGGTTAGGGAGGCAGAGACAGGTTGGACTGGTTTTGGGATGCAGTGGGTGGGGGGGAAGAGCTGGGCTGGTTGTGTGGTGCAGTGGGGGGAGGGGATGAACTGGGCTGGTTTAGGGATGCAGTGGGGGAAGGGGAGATTTTGAAACTGGTGAAGTCCACATTGATACCATATGGCTGCAGGGTTCCCAGGCGGAATATGAGTTGCTGTTCCTGCAACCTTCGGGTGGCATCATTGTGGCAGTGCAGGAGGCCCATGATGGACATGTCATCAAGAGAATGGGAGGGGGAGTGGAAATGGTTTGCGACTGGGAGGTGCAGTTGTTTGTTGCGAACTGAGCGGAGGTGTTCTGCAAAGCGGTCCCCAAGCCTCCGCTTGGTTTCCCCAATGTAGAGAAAGCCGCACCGGGTACAGTGGATGCAGTATACCACATTGGCAGATGTGCAGGTGAACCTCTGCTTAATGTGGAATGTCATCTTGGGGCCTGGGATGGGGGTGAGGGAGGAGGTGTGGGGACAAGTGTAGCATTTCCTGCGGTTGCAGGGGAAGGTGCCGGGTGTGGTGGGGTTGGAGGGCAGTGTGGAGCGAACAAGGGAGTCACGGAGAGAGTGGTCTCTCCGGAAAGCAGACAGGGGTGGGGATGGAAAAATGTCTTGGGTGGTGGGGTCGGATTGTAAATGGCGGAAGTGTCGGAGGATAATGCGTTGTATCCGGAGGTTGGTAGGGTGGTGTGTGAGAACGAGGGGGATCCTCTTGGGGCGGTTGTGGCGGGGGCGGGGTGTGAGGGATGTGTCGCGGGAAATGCGGGAGACGCGGTCATGGGCGTTCTCAATCACCGTGGGGGGGAAGTTGCGGTCCTTAAAGAACTTGGACATCTGGGATGTGCGGGAGTGGAATGTCTTATCGTGGGAGCAGATGCGGCGGAGGCAGAGGAATTGGGAATAGGGGATGGAATTTTTGCAGGAGGGTGGGTGGGAGGAGGTGTATTCTAGGTAGCTGTGGGAGTCGGTGGGCTTGAAATGGACATCAGTTACAAGCTGGTTGCCTGAGATGGAGACTGAGAGGTCCAGGAAGGTGAGGGATGTGCTGGAGATGGCCCAGGTGAACTGAAGGTTGGGGTGGAAGGTGTTGGTGAAGTGGATGAACTGTTCGAGCTCCTCTGGGGAGCAAGAGGCGGCGCCGATACAGTCATCAATGTACCGGAGGAAGAGGTGGGGTTTGGGGCCTGTGTAGGTGCGGAAGATGGACTGTTCCACGTAACCTACAAAGAGGCAGGCATAGCTGGGGCCCATGCGGGTGCCCATGGCCACCCCCTTAGTCTGTAGGAAGTGGGAGGAGTCAAAAGAGAAGTTGTTGAGTGTGAGGACGAGTTCCGCTAGGCGGATGAGAGTGTCGGTGGAGGGGGCCTGGTCGGGCCTGCGGGACAGGAAGAAGCGGAGGGCCTTGAGGCCATCTCCATGCGGAATGCAGGTGTACAGGGACTGGACGTCCATGGTGAATATGAGGTGTTGGGGGCCAGGGAATTGGAAGTCCTGGAGGAGGTGGAGGGCGTGGGTGGTGTCACGGACATAGGTGGGGAGTTCCTGGACCAAAGGGGAGAAAATGGAGTCCAGATAGGTGGAGATGAGTTCGGTGGGGCAGGAGCAGGCTGAGACGATGGGTCGACCAGGGCAGGCAGGTTTGTGGATTTTGGGAAGGAGATAGAAACGGGCCGTGCGGGGTTGGGGAACAATGAGGTTGGAGGCTGTGGGTGGGAGGTCCCCTGAGGTGATGAGGTCATGAATGGTGTTGGAGATGATGGTTTGGTGCTCGGGTGTGGGGTCATGATCGAGGAGGCGGTAGGAGGCCATGGGCACCCGCATGGGCCCCAGCTATGCCTGCCTCTTTGTAGGTTACGTGGAACAGTCCATCTTCCGCACCTACACAGGCCCCAAACCCCACCTCTTCCTCCGGTACATTGATGACTGTATCGGCGCCGCCTCTTGCTCCCCAGAGGAGCTCGAACAGTTCATCCACTTCACCAACACCTTCCACCCCAACCTTCAGTTCACCTGGGCCATCTCCAGCACATCCCTCACCTTCCTGGACCTCTCAGTCTCCATCTCAGGCAACCAGCTTGTAACTGATGTCCATTTCAAGCCCACCGACTCCCACAGCTACCTAGAATACACCTCCTCCCACCCACCCTCCTGCAAAAATTCCATCCCCTATTCCCAATTCCTCCGCCTCCGCCGCATCTGCTCCCACGATAAGACATTCCACTCCCGCACATCCCAGATGTCCAAGTTCTTTAAGGACCGCAACTTCCCCCCCACGGTGATTGAGAACGCCCTTGACCGCGTCTCCCGCATTTCCCGCGACACATCCCTCACACCCCGCCCCCGCCACAACCGCCCCAAGAGGATCCCCCTCGTTCTCACACACCACCCTACCAACCTCCGGATACAACGCATTATCCTCCGACACTTCCGCCATTTACAATCCGACCCCACCACCCAAGACATTTTTCCATCCCCACCCCTGTCTGCTTTCCGGAGAGACCACTCTCTCCGTGACTCCCTTGTTCGCTCCACACTGCCCTCCAACCCCACCACACCCGGCACCTTCCCCTGCAACCGCAGGAAATGCTACACTTGTCCCCACACCTCCTCCCTCACCCCCATCCCAGGCCCCAAGATGACATTCCACATTAAGCAGAGGTTCACCTGCACATCTGCCAATGTGGTATACTGCATCCACTGTACCCGGTGCGGCTTTCTCTACATTGGGGAAACCAAGCGGAGGCTTGCAGACCGCTTTGCAGAACACCTCCGCTCAGTTCGCAACAAACAACTGCACCTCCCAGTCGCAAACCATTTCCACTCCCCCTCCCATTCTCTTGATGACATGTCCATCATGGGCCTCCTGCACTGCCACAATGATGCCACCCGAAGGTTGCAGGAACAGCAACTCATATTCCGCCTGGGAACCCTGCAGCCA
This sequence comes from Stegostoma tigrinum, assembly GCF_030684315.1. NCBI lineage: Eukaryota > Metazoa > Chordata > Chondrichthyes > Orectolobiformes > Stegostomatidae > Stegostoma > Stegostoma tigrinum. Next base: position 45,307,909 of record NC_081363.1, read on the forward strand.
TATGGTATCAATGTGGACTTCACCAGTTTCAAAATCTCCCCTTCCCCCACTGCATCCCTAAACCAGCCCAGTTCATCCCCTCCCCCCACTGCACCACACAACCAGCCCAGCTCTTCCCCCCCACCCACTGCATCCCAAAACCAGTCCAACCTGTCTCTGCCTCCCTAACCGGTTCTTCCTCTCACCCATCCCTTCCTCCCACCCCAAGCCGCACCCCCAGCTACCTACTAACCTCATCCCACCTCCTTGACCTGTCCGTCTTCCCTGGACTGACCTATCCCCTCCCTACCTCCCCACCTACACCCTCTCCACCTATCTTCTTTACTCTCCATCTTCGGTCCGCCTCCCCCTCTCTCCCTATTTATTCCAGTTCCCTCCCCCCATCCCCCTCTCTGATGAAGGGTCTAGGCCCGAAACATCAGCTTTTGTGCTCCTGAGATGCTGCTTGGCCTGCTGTGTTCATCCAGCCTCACATTTTATTAGGTGGTGATTCAAAATGGTGATACATTTATGAATGTGATCTCCTATCCCTAAAGAAGCATCACCCATGCCACTTGTGTGCCCTCAGCTTTTCTTTCCTGTTGCCATCACACCGGGTTGACTGCAAGGGAGTATTTGTGGCTGGCAGGGTTTGACCTGGCCTTTAAGTATGGCTCTAGCAGCAGGAATCCTGGAAGATCCTGACAATAGCAAATGTGTCTGCCTATGGTGAGCACAAAATAGCACAGTAATGCAGAGATGTGGTGCATTGATAAAGAAGTGAGCTGTAGAGAGCTATGTGAGGTAACTTGCTAGACCTCAGGGGGAAAAACATGCTGTGACCCTTCACAAAATATAAACAAAGCCCATTTTTGGTCAAATTCAGCTGCATATTTTTGCATGCCTCCAAGGTTTAAAATATACAGCAACAGTGAAGCACCCAGTCCCCCAGAATAGGTTACTCCGCCAACCTTGGATTAGGATCAGGTTTCACATAGTTACCGATTTAACTTCACCTCTGCCAACCTTTTTCAATCCATTATAGGTTGGAGGTTTGAAATTTCCCCAATGTCTGTTGGAACCCCATGCTGAAAGTATACTTGGGTGATCACCACATTGGGTAGCTGCAGGAGTAAAGAGGACCCAGCAGCAGCTCCTGTTTCCTCTTATTGCAGCATGTCCCCATTGTGTGGGAGCAAGGGGGCTAACAATTAGAAATAAATATCAAAGTGCAAAAGAATCAAAGATAAAACAAAGAGACCAATGACGACCATTTCTTAATAAAGTTGCGATATTTTTGTGAAGACATTTGTGAGTCATGGTGAAATAAAGACGTAATAAAACCACTCAGGACTCTGAAATTACACTTTAAAAAGAGCAAACCTACCGTGATACAATAACTGTACAGATCATATTTTGACTCATACTTTCCCTTGACCTTATGTGCATCTTCAACTAACCTTTGTATTCTTTCAGTGTTCCAAGACTGAATGTTTGGATATTTACTGCCTGTGTATTGTCCAGTTGAGATAGTTGCTGACTCGTGAGTCATTACCACATCTACAGTTCCGACATTCCAAATTTGTCGACCGGGTACTACTTTCACAAGCAAGACTTTTATCAAACTTACTTTTTTCATTTGTAATCAGCTCATTGACACAATGAAGCATTTTATTACCTGAATGTTAATGTCACTGTGACCAATATTTGGCCTTTCAGTGATTTACCTTCCTGAACAAAAAAATAAGGAAAAGTGCCAAAGATTTGTTTTTTCATGAGGAGAATGCCCCTTAGCTATCTGAGTGGATTTAACAAAAAACATGAAGAAACATGTCTGAAATAAGCCTCTGGCTGCTCGCACAATTTGCTTGTACATATCACATCATATCATGATGGCATCTGAAAAACATTTTCAGGATTTGTGCAAAACCACCTGCTACTACTTACTGAAAGAGCACAGAGGCAGACAGGTAACCTCAAACCCTGACAAATTCTGTGGGTTTGTCCTAGAAATAGGGCAGTTGCTGACGATAAATCTGATGACCGTCAGTACAGCTTCTGTTTTAGCCAGTACGCGTGTGAAGCCATAATCCTTGTAGTTTGGTGGAAAGACGCTGGTGGACATTTTTACTCACCTGCCCAAATTCTTAGACAGATTGACAGTTTAAACTACCACAGTGCCAGTTCAATTTTCCTGATGAAGAAAGATTAATTATTCCCATCAGGTATTTTTAACTTGCAGTACAAAAGCCTAGAAATAAGCCTGGAAATTTGACCATGCCCCAAAAAAAGACATAGGCTGCAGACACCATTGTAAAATGGGTTTAAGCATGTAACCAGCACCGCAGATGCTATTTATTAGTTATATCCTCGCAGAATGGAAATTGGAGAAATTGACCTTTCCTGCCATTACTTAAAGGCAGCCAGCAATTTTTAAAGTGAAGGCGAACTCTACTTGCTTACAGCATGGAGCACTTAAAGAAGTAAAGGGTTGTAAGATGTCCCAAGAAGATACCCACCTTCTCTATCTAAGGCCCCACTGCAAACAGCAGCCAGGAGGTGAAATTGAATGGGGTCAGCTTGGGAGGGTGAGCTGGATGCAGAGAACAATCTCTTAGCTGGGCTCCATACACCCCAGACATATTCAACATTGGTCCTCAAGCCTCATGTGAATGAGATTGACCAACTATAGATATGAATCGCACCTCTCCAGTTAACTTGCAAGAGAAGGGGATTCAAATTTACGTTAAGTCTTTGGCAATAGTCCTCAGGTAGACGTTGGGAAATAGAGAAGGTGTCTGCCAAGATAACCAGCAATGATGTTCAGAAGAACTCTTGCTGCTCCCAGCTCCACCTTCAAGTATTCATTTTAAGAACCTACTTATTTGTGGTAGTGTCTGCTGTCACGTTTGTGAACTGCATGTTAGATCAAGCATGAGCATTGTTAGAACACAGGAAACTCTGGCAACAGCATTCAGCAGTCCAGTTTTGGAAAGACATTCTGAAAGAGGCTTTAGATTCTCAATATACATATGTGAAGGGTATGTAATGCCTGCTTCAGGCATTTGCCGTTTGTGTATAATTCAGCTTTACCTAGTTTCAGGACTTCAGTCAGATGTTCCTGTTCTTGATTATTTTCTTAGCTGCTCCAATTCTTCCTCCAGCCCTAAATACAGACCAGACTAATCATCCACGACTGTGATGAAACCAGTTCAGGTGCATGTTTGCACCATAAAACAGGCACAGAGCCAAGAGGGCTCTTAAACTGCTATGCTTAAAAGAATCAAAGCAGCAATGTATATCATATTCCTTTCTGATTTGTTATGAACTAAGAGTCAAGTTTCTTTGTTATCTACAATCTTTCATCTGCGTAGGCTGCTGCTAAAGTCAGTCTCTGGACAAGTTTCAACCAGTTGGGAGTGTTTAACTGCCAATCTCGCATGAACGTAATTCAGCTCTTCCCTTCAAATCTGAGTGGTGAAACATTTACTGAATTCATATCTGAAATAAAATACTTAAATATCAAGAATAATCCTTGCAGTGTCTGAGGATTTTGAGGTGAACAGAGATTGATGTCAGTAGAATTAAAAACTTCCATAAGTGACAACATATGTCTACAAAATATCCAGCAACCAAAAACTCATTGGCATAGGATTTGGTTGATGCCACATCTGTGAAAACCAGGTATAAAGTAAACAGTGGCCTATCCAGTTTGGGAAATGGTATGTTCAGCTTGCTATACTCATGAAGATTGCACTATAATCGTCCATAGCCTGAGGCTGAAACAAACTGTAGAATACATATGAGCACTTGCTCAAACTGAATCACTAGCACGCCCTCTACAATATATTTCAAATAAACTCTACAAAATCGGTGATGTGGTAGACAGTGAAGAAATACAATGGCACCTTGATCAGATGGGCCAATGGGGCCAGCAGTGGCAGGTGGTGTTTAACCTAGATAAATGTGAGGTGGTGCATTTTGGTAGGACAAAGCAGAGTAGGACTTAGACAATTAATGGTAGGACCTAGGAGTGCTGGTGCATTGTTCCTTGAAAGTAGAGTTGCAGGTAAACAGGCTGGTGAAGAAAGTGTTTGGCACACGTGCCTTTATTGGTCAGAACATTGAGTATAGGAGTTGGGACATCATGTTCTGGCAGTACAGGACATTGGAGAGGCCATTTTTGGAATACTGTGTACAATTCCAATTGTCCATCTATAGAAAGGGTTTTGTCAGACTTGAGAGGGTGCAGAAAAGATTTGCAAAGATGTTGCCAGGATTGGAGGGCTTGAGTTATAGGATGAGCTTAATAGGTTGGGGCATTTTCCCTTGTGGCACCGGAGCTGAAGTTAAACCATAAAGCTTAGAGTTTTATGAAATCATGAGGGGTATGGATAGGGTGAATATGCAAAGTCTTTTTCCTAGGATTGGGGAGTCAAAAACCAAAGGGCATAGGTTTAAAGTGAGAGGGGGTCACATTTTCACACAAAGATTGGTGTGTTTATGGATCTAGCTGCCAGAGGAAGTGGTGGAGACAGATGCAATTACACGCTTTAAAAGGCATCTCTATCTTAAACTGGCAAGCCCTAACACTGAAATTATGCCCTTTGGTCTTAGGCAGTCCCACAAGGGGAAGAAACCTCTCCTCATCTACCCTATTAAGTCCCCTAAGAATCTGGTATGGTTCAATAGGGTTGCTTCTTAATCTTCTAAGTTCCAATATTCAACTCCTCCGCTTTTTGGTTCAAGCAAGAGCTGGGGGCAACACTATAGTACCCTATATTCTTCCTGCCAGTGCATAACCTCATGCTTTCCCTATTATGATGAATCTACTACATTTTTGTCCACTCAATTAACCTGTTCTATGTCCTGCTGTAGATTCTTACACCATGCTCCCCACTTGCCTTCCCACCTAGCAACAGCACGCTCATTTCCTTCATCAAATGATCAGTTAATATTGTAAATAATTGCAGCCCCAGTAATAATCCCAGCGATACTTCATTTGATATAATGGGAACTGCAGATGCTGGAGATTCCAAGATAATAAAATGTGAGGCTGGATGAACACAGCAGGCCAAGCAGCATCTCAGGAGCACCTGATGTGCTCCTGAGATGCTGCTTGGCCTGCTGTGTTCATCCAGCCTCACATTTTATTATCTTGATACTTCATTTGTACCTGTTTACCATCCAGAAAAATGTCCCCTTTATCCCAACTCTCCGCCTCCTATTGGTTCGCCAAACACTAGTCATGTTAATATACCACTTCCAACATATTTTGCTATTACCTTATTCAATACATTGCTTGCAATACCTTATTGAATACCTTTTGGAAAACCAAATTTATGTTCCCCTTTAACAATCCTGCTTGTTATCTTCTCAAAGAATTCTAATCGATTTGTCAGGGCTAATTTCCTCTTCATGAAGCCATACTGACTCTGCTTGATTATATTATGCATTTCAAAATGATCTGCTACTACATCTTCATAAGAGACTCTCTAACATTTTCCCAATGACAACTGGTAAGCCAACTGACCTATACTTACCTGCTTCTTGTCTTCCTTTTCGTTTTCCAATTTTCTGGGATTTTTCCAGAATTTACGTATTTTTAGAAGATTCCTATCAGGTCATCCTGTACCTCTTTAAATATCAGTCTCCTAGGATGCAACCCATCAGATTCACTACTTATCAGCCTTTAGCCTCATTAGTTTCCCTAGTGTTTTTCCTGTAGAGATGGTGATTGCATTTATTTCCTTCCTGCCTTTTGCCCCTTGATTTGATCATTTTGGAATGCTATTAGTATCCTGCACCATGAAGATTCATCTAAAATAATTATCCTCTGCCATTTCCAAGTTCCCATTATTATATCCCCAGCTTCATTCCCAAAGGAGGCTAAGTTCATTTTGGCCTCTCTCTCTTCCTTTAGATATATTTGCAGAACCCTACTGTCTATTATTATTTTACTTGCTAGTTTACCCTTGTAATTTATTTTCTAACTTGCTTGATCTTTTTTTCTGGCTGTTAAAACATTCCAGATCCACTGGTTTACCACTACTATTTGCCACACTATATATTTTCACTTATACTTTGATATTTGCTTGAACTGTCTTTCTTTACCATGGTCAGTTTGTCCTCTTCCTAGAATCCTTCTTCTGCAATGGGACATACCTTTGCTGAGATATGATCAACTTTCTCAAGTGCCTACCACTGTCCTGTTATTAAAGCTTGGATTTTCATTAGCCATGTGATCCATGCAAATTGGGTAAATTCCTGGCTTTGCATGACCATCTTGGGGAATGACAGGGTCATCGGTGCCGAAGGCTGCTTGACCGTGAAAAAAAGCATGAGACAGCTATAAGGGTTGCCAGGTGCCATAGTGGTCTGTTTAAAAGGCCCACCTGAATGCTATGGGACTTTGCCCTATGTATAATGAAGAAGGAAAAGCTCTCTACCTCTCACACCTCCTCCTGGACCACGTACATACCTCAACCATACCACCTCATGCCCCCCATGCTTGGCTAGGCCACTGCCCACTCCCTCCCAAGGCCCTCAAAATCCAATATTCTGAAAATATGTGACTTATTAGCCATTTTCAATTTTGGAGGCATTAGAAGGAATAGAAGTCAAATCTAAATATGGTGATTTTTCATTTCCAATTCTTATGGAGAATAGATATTGTGCTTTGAGTGATCTCCAAGTATTTTTGCATATTTAAATGTACAGAGAATGATTCAGAAGTTTACAGATAGTCCCAAAAGTGGCCATGTGGTTGATAGTGAGGAAGAGGGCTGTGACTTGCAGGAAGATATATGAGAAGTATGGTGATTGACTTCAAGAGGACGTAGTTTGTTCAAATGGGCAGGCAGTGGTAGAGAAATGTGAAGCACTACATTTCGGTCGGAAGATCAGAAGAGTCAATATATAATAAAGGGCAGAATTCTAAAGTGGTACAGGAACAAAGAGATTTGTGGGTAAATCAGGGCAAGTTGAGAAAGTGGTTAGAAAGGCAATGGCATCCTAGACTTTATAAACACAGGATGAGAGAAAAAGGAAAATTACAGATAAGCCTTGATAAAACATAAGTTCAGACTCAACTGGAGTGTTGTGTCTAATTTTGGATTCTGCATTTAGGAAAAAGATGAAGATTTTATAAAGGATGCAATAAAGAATTTTGAGAACTGCACAAAGGATATGAGATCTCTGTTATATGGATAAATCAAAGAAGCTGGGATATCTTTGCTCAGGGAAGAAAGGTCTGAAAGGAGATTTGATTGAGGTGTTTAGGAGCATCTGGAGCTTAGACACATTAAATAGAAGGAAACTGTTCCCATTAGTGAAAGTATCAAGAAGACAGATTTCAGGCAGTTGGCAAAGGAACTTAAAGCAACTTGCAAGAAAAAATGATTTTCAATGGAGCAAGTGGTTAGGTTCTGAAATGGACTGCTTGGAAATATTACAGAGGCAGGTTTAGTTCTGATTTTCATAAGAGAATTGGAAAGGCACTTGAAGAGAAAAACAACTTACAGCGATAAAGGAAAGGGTGAGGAAGTGGAGATAGTTGATCTGCTTTTGCAGAAAGCCGACATAAAATCTAAGAAAGTAGATATTGAACTTCTAGACTGTAAGCTTTCAATGATTCAAAAACTCCATATTAATAGACCAGTAACATGGACAGTAAAGTAATTAACCAAATCCAGCCTGGGCCAGTAATGAGGATATATATTTGGAAAGGCAAGAGGGCAAGGAAGTCCTTGATACAGGTAAGAAACAGATGGTCCATCTAGTGTATGTCCATAGATCTCCAAAAGGTAGCAGGACAAGTTGGTGATGTGGTCAAGCAGATGAACTGAGCACATGCCTTTACTGGACCAAGCAATGAATACAAGAGCTATGAGGCTATACCAAACTGTATAAATCCATAGTGATGCCACAGCTGGAGCATTATGTGCAATTCTGATCAATGGAAGATGTGATTACACTAAAGTCGGTTTGGGGGAAATTTAAGAAGATGTTGCCAAAACTGGAGAACGTCAGCTAGGAGGAAAGATTGGATAGGCTGGCATTATTTTCATTGGAACTGAAGAGTAGCGTAGATGGAGCAAATAGGAAGGATCTGTATCTGTTAGCAGGGAGGTTAACAACTAACAGGCATATATTTGGTAATAATTGGTAGAAGAATTAAAGAAGAATTGAGGAGTATTCTTTCACCTACGTAGCTGTATGCATAGAGGCTCACTGCCTGGGGAGGCAGAAGCCCTCAATGCATTTAAAAAATACTTAGCTGGCACCTGAAGTTCTGTAGCCTACAAGAGCTGAAAAGTGGATTAGGCTGGATCATTATGTTCCAGTTGGCACTAAAGATAAGCTGAATACTTGTCTTCTGTGTGGTAAATTTTCCATGTTTTCCTCCTGCCAATGGAATGATTAGCTTCCATAAACATTTTTCTCTGAATGGAAACATTTTTTTTCTGCAGCATGTAATTTGAGAGATGGCATATTGGTGTTGAACAATAAGGCCCTTAAAATGCTGATTATATCACAAGGAATGTTGGGTGATGTTCAACAAAACACCACCTGTTCCTGAAACAAATGGCCTACAGTTGAAAATTGGTGTTTGTTGCATTTTTCTATTTTGTCACAGACATATCGATCAAACATCAAGGATTAGTAAAACAATAACATGGATTCTTTATATGAAGATGAAAACAATATACCTATCATGTTAAATAGAAAGCGATGTAGATTTGTCTGACCTTTTTGATTGGTGCTGTATATGGTCATGGGGTTATAAATCACATCCTTTGATAATTAATAGCAGCTTAAGAGATGCACACTTAAAGATACACATATACCCTGCCACAACATCCATTTTTTTCTGACTTAAAAGTTTTAACATTACAGAATTAAATTTATTTCCAGAATAGCAAAAGAAAATAACAATGTGGTTGAATAAACCATTATGCAAAGTCATAAATTTACAAATCTGACATTTCTTGGCCATTGACCTCATTGGCCTCGGTTGGAAATAGCTGTATGTTTTCAGAATGCTGGTTGTGGATATAACTGCTGTGTTTGGCTGCGTCTTGGATCAATAGGATTAGTCATTGTTTCCAGTTGTGGCATCTGATTGGGTTCTGTTTGATCACACAGTGCTAGTGCTTTATATGATCTCAAATCCAAACATATGTTGATGATTTCTGCTGGGTTTAATCAGTTGAGTGTCGTACTTATACTTTTGACCAACATTTAGTTCAGGTAATTCATTAACTGCGTGCTGGCCATGAGCATCTTTCATCTTCCCCTTTAATGATCAGTGCATCCTGTATGCCTGGGAATATCAACACATAATGACTGGGAAGTATTGTCAGCTGAATAGTAATTCTATAGGTGAGAAAACAGTCACATTAGCAGTGTTGTTTTAAGGTATAGCATGGCTTCTTGTACATCTCATTTCATTTAGCAACAGTTTTGCAACTGAAGATTTTATACCTAAAACCATACATTTCAGCACTCCACTGGATCTAGGATAATGCGTTGATGAAGTTCTATGGCTGACTCCCTACGTCTCACACACTGCCTTAAATTATTTTCTGGCATATGATCAACCACTGTCCAAAATAGCTTACTGTGGTACCCCAAATAGATTTAAAATTTAACATAATGTGACATTTTTGCAGACATGGGATGAGTTACAGAATTACTGGAAAATGGAAAATTCACAGAATGACTTTTCAGTGAAATAATCTCCACAAATGATAGACGGATCATTTGTGAGTCTGTTCAGTTGATCTTTGAGCACCCCACGACGGTATAGCTGTTTGTTCTTGATGTAAGCATAGGGCTTCTAGAGAAGCTCCTACGGTCTATGGTTGTTATCGTTGTCTTGTCGACAGTGTGGGTGCTGACCAAGGATTGGTCCCTGCATGTTAGTAAGCCTGCAATCACTGGACCCATGGTGTCCACTACCTACAATATCTGGGTTGACCAGCATGAGCAAAACCTAATTCTAACCGACCTCAGGTGGAATCGGAATTATTGTGCACAAGGTGGCTGGTTGAATTATCTTTTGCCATAATTTGGGGAAAATACTTCAGTGTGTTTGGGGAAAGATGTTTGCCCCTGTATTGATGTTCCTACAGACTGGTGGTGGTTTTAACCTGAAGGTCACTACCCCTCAGGGGAGGGAAGATATTGGGGACAAGAGACTCTTATGGTCACTTCAGCTGGTGCAGGAGTTAAACCTACACTCTTGGCATCACTTTGCATTGCAAACCAGCTGAAAAGCCAACTAAATTGAAATAAAAACCTAAAGAACTGCTGATGCTGTATATCAGAGACAAAAACAATAGAAATTGCTGAAAAAGCTCAGCAGGTCTGGCAACAACTGTGGAGAGAATCAGAGTTAAAGTTTCATGTGAATAACTTCCTCAGAACAGTTGACCTGAAATCTTAACTTTGATTCTCTCCACAGATGCTGCCAGACATGCTGAGCTTCTCCAGCAATTTCTATTTTTGTCTTAAACAAAATCAACCCCTCTTCTGTTGGCTATCATGCCAAAAGTGGATAGATAACATTTACCCTGTGCTCTCTGTCTGCCCAATAATATGACTTTATACTCCCATCAGCTTTGTAATAATACTTCCATTCTATAACCTTTAGGCTGGGTCCAGACAGTTTTTGGAATGCCTGGATGGGGATAGATACTATCATGGCTCAATTACTCTGGCACCTAGCTCTGCTGCATAAGTTTGAATCACATCTCTTGTCGCTGCTACTTATAAATAGGTGAATGTTTCCATTATTTGTTGCCTAAAGAACATGAATTCCAGAAGGTCAATTCTAAAGTTGAGAATCACTTAGAATCGATTTTCAAATGTTGACAATATTTAAGGTCATTGTCCTGAGTACCCACAAAGAAGTGGGATGGGTACTGCTGAATCTCTAGCATCTAGTTATCAAGAAATGTTTAGGGTAAAATAATGCAAAATAATAGACATAATCATAATCATTATGAAATTCCAAAAAAGATCATTTAGGCAGCTTAAAAGAATGTAGAAAGTAAAGGGGTGAAATAAAAGGGAAAATAAGGTAAGTATGGAGAGGATATGAAAAACAATTGGCTGGTAAATTGAGAAAAATCCTAATTGTACATTAAGAACAACAGGGCAAATGAAGAAAAGGCTTGGCACTATCAAAAATGTACATTGGAACCTTAGTTATAGAAGATGCAAGCAGGGTTCTTAATGAGAACTGTCTTCACAAAAGAGAGGCTGCTGTAAATGTTATTTGAAGAGGTGGATTGTGAAATATTATATACAATAAACATAATAAGGAAGGAAATACTGGTATGACTGACCTCCTTGAAAATAAATCTCCTTGGATAAATCACTAGGGATGATGGATTATATTGTAGGCTCTTCAAGAAAACCAGGGGAAGAAGTAATAGATGCTCTGAGGATCGCTTTCCAAACTTTACAGGCAAGATATGAGATAATTGGAGGTTTGCAAATAGTATCATTACTCAAAAAGGCCATGATGGATAAGCCCAATAATTCTCTGTTGGTCATTCTGACCTCAAGATTGGGAAAATCACAAGAATAAAAACTGAGAGATAGGATTATCTATTACTTATAAAGGCATGGATTAATCATAAATAGTCATCATGGTTTTAAGTCTTACTGACTTAATTATGTTTTTGAGGAAGTTAAAAGGACGATTAGTGCAGTTGGTATAATAGATGTTGCCTATATGCATTATAGTGAGGCATTTGTTAAGGTCCCACATGGCAGACTGGTCTAACAAAAGCCAGATGTCCATGGGATACATCACAGGGGATTGTGATGAGTTAGATGCAAAATTGGTGTCAGTGATACGAAACAAAGGGTAAGAGTGGATGAATGATCCTGCAAACAGAAATCAGTTTCCAGTGGTGTTCTGCTGGGCTCGGTACTGGGTCTGCTGCCGTTAGTGGAATATATTGATGACTAAATGTGGGATGCGTGTTTGGGAAATTTGAAGTTAAGATGGAAAATGCCATTTAGTTGATAGTGATGGGGCTAACTGTCCACCACCATCAAACTAACTTCTGGGAATTTTGTGGTCACGTGTGCCATTTTTGCAGGATGTTGGGGTCTATTGGAACACAATCAAATATGTGGGCTCCTCACAGCCTTTGAGGACTTTGGTTCCCCTCCATTGCAGCACCTTAAGTGGTCATAGTTTTGGCTGATTATGGCTTTTTGCTTCACTGCAATGGTGGGACCATTGAGCAGTTCCTGCCTTCCTAAACTTATGTGAAGCTTTGCCCACATATCTATGACTTTAGCCTGGAAGTGGACAGCAAATTTATAAAGGAAAATGTAACTGATAAAAGCGAATGAGAGCAATTGCCAGATGGGTTCTTCTTTTCTTGCCCAGTTTCCAGTGTTTAATCAGCCCTTTGACCTTCTGAAGAAATAGTCTACAGCAACAATGAATTGTTCAGCCTGTGGGTTCCTGTTTGGGTTCAATCCCCACTCACCAGGTCTAGCTATTCATTGTCTGTTCCAACACAAATTGTAGCAGGTACACCTAGATTTCATAAGTTCTCTTGAATTTGAGCAATATTACTGAGACCTGATATGTGCTGGTTAGATTGAAGTGTGATATTCTAAGATAAAGATGTTATGTGTAGGATTCGTACACTTAAATGCTTTTTATGTTGTTTCACTACTATGTCTGTCCTCCTCCTGCTTGTGAAAGAGTTAGAACTTGTATATTTCAGAGTCAAATCTTCAAAACTCACTATCTGTAATATTAACATATTGGCATTCTTCTCTTTGTCAGATATACTAATTGTTCAATAAAAAGTGGTACAACAATATTGTGTTTTCTGCATCTGTAGGTAAATGATATAGATACATTATGTACTGGTAAGCAATGTAGAAGTGCTTGATTTGATACGCCTACTGGTCTATTCTGTGTTCAGAGTTCTGGGGTCACACATCACATCCTGCTTTGAAAATGGTTGATGACAGTTTAAGATGTGTCCCCTTAAAGTTACATCCACATCACAACTAGCAGCTATAAAGGAAGACATTTGGTCACCCCAGTTGACCTATTAATTCCAAGGGTCTGTAAACAGTGAACAGGAGGCCCACTTATTTTCAGTGGGGGTCTGAACAAAGAACAAAGAACGAAGAAAATTACAGCACAGGAACAGGCCCTTCGGCCCTCCAAGCCTGCGCCGATCAAGATCCTCTGTCTAACCTGTCTGCTTAAGTTAATAACTAGGAAGCCTTTTTCTAAAGGCCTATTTTTCTAATAAACCTGTTCAGAGGTGTCATTACACAGCTCTGGAGCAGACAGAATTTGAAACCATGCCTCTCAGTGCAGGGGGTAGGGGCACTACAACACTGCCACAAGAAGGCCCTCGAGACATTTAAGTAATGCTGTCAGTGATTGACCAGCTAAATCCGGGCCCTTAAATGAGCCAGATAGCTGCTCAAAAAGAGGCTTGGAAATATTTTATGTGGAGCTAGAAGGAACACATGGCCAGCTTCATTCCAGGGTTAACTCCTGTGCTGCAGGTCCTTCCCAAGCAATGGAAGCATGTTTCCATATCTGCAACAAGCCATCAACAGGCAAATAAGATGCAAAGCCAAAAAATGATTTGGAGCTGCTGACACCTTTGCATTGGGCTCACTTTGGATATTATGGTGTCAACAGCACCTCAGAGGTAGCATTCTCAGTTTTGAAACTCTCAGCCTCAGAAGGCAATGGTGACAGATCCATTGACTATTTTGGAGACAGAGAAAACAGATTCTTGTTAGGTCATCAGACATAAATGAGAAAGTGGTACTTGGGACTGCAACAGATCAGTCATGGCCTCATTGAATGGCAGAGCAGCTTGAAGGACTGTATGGCTTACTTCTGCTCCTGCTCCTAATTTGCTATTCATATGAATCGGAAGGTTGTGGGCTTACATTTTGCTTCAGAGACCCTGAGCACCAAATCTAGGGTGATAAAGTCAGTGGAATACTGAAAGTGCTGCACAGTTGAAGATGAAGTTTCTCAGGTGAAGTATTTAACTGAGGCCCCCTTTTTGTCTTCTTAGTTGGATATAAAAGACCCCTACTGCTCCAAAGAAGGATGTTTGAATTCTCCCTGATATTCTGGCCAATACTTATTGCTTAACAATCATCACTATCTCATCAGTGTTTTTGGAGCTTGCTGTCACAAATTTCCTATGTGATACCAGTGAAAACACTAGAGCTCTGGTTCAGTAATAGTATCCCTACCTCTGAGCTAGAAACCCTGCATTCACACCCACCTACTCCAGATGAGTGTAATAGCATCTCTGGATACATCAAGTATAAAACATCAACCAGCAAATACACTGTCACACTGTCTTCGATGAAATGTGCTTTGGGATGTTTTGAGATCGTGAACCAAGAGATCTGGTGGTGTCGATTTACATAAATCTCATGATACAGATAAATGAATCATTCTTTTCAAAACAAAACAAACCAAGTATTAGCGGTCAATTCTAGACAGGTAGAATTAAAGAGCAGAAAATTAATGTTAAAGCCATATGGAGTCTTGATCAGGCCACATTAGGACCCCATTCAGACTTTCATGCCGGGAATTCTCAGTATCTAGTTTCTATCTGGCAGATTGGAGAGTGAGGTGAGATTAAGACAATACATGTTAATTCTTGGCATCACTAGCGACAATCCTGATTCAATGTCTAGGACCCGTTCGGAAAAAGCAACCTTTCACTCACAGTACTCAACATCTCACCCAATTTCTCCAAATGTCTTGCCATTGCCCTTGTCATTCATTGACTGAGAAGATTGTACCCTATGTTTCAGGTAGATGAGCCTTCATGAGAATTGGAAAATGCTAGATATGCAACAGGCTTTAAGCAGGTGAAAGAACGGATGGTCTAAAAAGAACAAATGAGAAGTAGGGATGAAATGGAAAGCAGGAGAGATTTCAATTGCAAAGGAGTTTTTCAGATCCAAAAAGAGTGGTCACAAAAAGAAATTAAAGAGTGGAAGAGTAAATGCCAAGACTGATGCTCAACTGCCATCCAAAATGAAGATTAAAGGACAGGCAAAAGTAAAGCAAAACCTCCAAAGAAGAGGAAACAACACTGGGCTCAGAGATAAACAACATAGAACCAGACTCTTCAGTTCAACTTGTCAATGCTGACCAAGTTTCCCAAACTAAGCTACTCCCACTTGCCTGTGTTTGGCCCATATCACTCTAAACCTTTCCTATTTATGTACCTACCCAAATGTCTTCTAAATGTTGTAAACTATACCTGCATTCACCGCATCTTCTATCAGTTAATATCACATATTAGTGCGGAAAAGTTGCCCCTCAGGTCTCTTTAAAATCTTTCTCCTCTCATGTTACAAAAGATGTTCTCTAGTTTTGAACTCCCCCATCCCTACCTTTGCTGTTCACCTTAACTATGCCCCTCATAATTTTATAAATCTCTGTAAGATCACCCCTCAACCTCCAATGCTCCAGTGAAGAAGGTTCCAGCCAATACAGCCTCTCCTTACAACAGAAACCCTCCAGTTCCAGCAACACAATGGTAATTTTTTTTTTCTGAGACTTCTCCAATTTAATAATATCCTTCCTATATCAGAGCAGTCAGAACTCTATGCAGTACTCCAAAAGTAGCCTCACCAACAGTCTGTACAACCTCAACAAAATGCCCCAGCTCGGTGGTCTGAGCAATGAAGGGAAGCATGCTAAACACCTTCTTAACCATCATATTTACCTGTGACTCAACTTTCAAAGAATGTATAGTCTGTAAACTTTTAAACTCCCTGCAGTGCAGAAGCAGGCCATTTGGCACATCAAGCCCACACTGACCCTCCAAGCAGCATCCCACCCAGACCTACCCCCTGCCCTAGCCTTGCATTTCCCACCCTAAACACTATGAGCAATTTAGCATGGCTAATCCACCTAACTTGCACATCTTTGGACTGTGGGAGGAAACCAGAGCACCCAAAGGAAATGCATGCTGACATTGGGCAATTATCTGTGTGGAGTTTGCACAGTTGCCCCAGGCTAGAATCGAACCTGGGTCACTGGCACTGTGAGGCAGCAGCACTAACCACTGAGCCACTGTACCACCCCAAGAATTAATGCTTAATCGTTCGGAATTCCAATAGGTAATTCAGAAAGAACTTCATTACCAATAGAATGGTGAGAACAAAGAACCCGCGACATCCAGAGAATGGTTGACTGGAGTAGTATAGACATACTTAATGGTTAAAATAGATAATCATAGCAGGGAGAAGGGAGTAGGTAGTTACCATGCAAGATTTAGATGACAAAAAATGAGAGGAGAGTCTAATGGAGCACATTCACCGGTATGAACCGCTTGGGCCAAATGACTTGTTTCTGTGAGTATATCTTATGTAATCTTGAGAAATCTTCTGTCTTCCAAACATTACCAAATGCCTGATCATAAGGTGATGTACTGTTCCCAAAAACTAGGTTGAACTTAATTGAAGCACTGCAAATGACTGACAAAAGAGGTCAGCATGACAGCAAGGTGAAAAATGAAAATAACAGATGACCAAAAGTTGGGGCCATGTTTGCATAAACAGCAATCTACTTCTTTCAGTTTAACATAATGTATTCCCTGCATGAGATATGGTCCACTTTACATTTGGTTTTGGTCAGCAGATTTATTTGAAATCACAAGCTGTCAGTGTGCTGAAGATACAGTGTTTCAAAAACTTGTGATTTCAAATAAACCTGTTGGACTGTAACCGGATGTCGTGTGACTTTTGACCACGTCCACCTCAGTCCAACACTAGCACGTCCACATCACTTTATATTTGGGAGATCAAATACAGATTCGATGACTACTCTGAAGGACGTCTCTTTCCAATTATGTTATTTGGATCGTTCCAATTTTCAGTATTCCTGCTGGTCAACCTACCCCTAGTAAGAGCAGTACTCACTATGACATTTGCCAACTGGAAACTTTCATAAGTTGGTACTGATTTATTTATCTGCTTCAGAAAGGTTACAAGATTGCTCGTGTGGCAAGTAGAGAAACAGACTTGGCAGTGAATGAGTGAGTTTCTGACAGTGAGGTTAAGGCACATGGTTGCAGCCTGATTCAAGCATTTTCCTGAACTTTGCATGTTCTGTTTGCTGTACTAATTTGGAATATTGACACTACATGCCAAATGGAAAATACAGATTAACTTTGACTGGAAGAAAATGAGCTGTTCTTGAGTTTTATGTGCATTTTGGGCTGACTGATGACAAAGCACAGGGGAGATGAAGCTTTGAAGAATTCAGCTGCAAAACAATGAACTATTTGACAAATGTCAGTCTCCACAAACTTGTAGCCTGTGATTTTGTTTTGTTAAGTAAGCTTGAATATATTTTCCAACATTGATCTAACCAAATCTCACAGTACTAGTTAAATGTGTAAAGAATTACAGTTTTTGAAATTTGTCAGGCTTTACTAACTCTGGAACAAGAGAGCCGATAAATTTTGAAATATTCAGTTTTGAAGATAACAGCATCAAGCAATATGCATTGCAACTAGACTGGTTATATATTTAGAAAGTCTTTTTCTTCTGAAACTCCCCACATCTTTCTGATAAAATATTGGTGTTCTGTAGAGGATTGAACAGTCTCATAAAGCTTTGTGGCTAGTGAAACACTGAGTTGTCCTTAGCCAAATCACAAAAATGGAAGAAAAGGTTTATCGCTAAGTCATAAGACTTGTTCTTCATAACAACGTGTATAGCTCGATAACTTGGTGCATGTAAGTGCCATTTTCTAGTTGGTTTCATTTGTCATCTATCAAATTTACACCATGATGATGCTATGGTGTTAAGACGTGTATTTTGTCTGGTTTTTTATACAAAGAAAGATTGAGGCAGATGTGTTGAGTCATATGCTCAAAGTCAATGAAACAGATTGTGAGGCCTTGGGTTTTTTTTAAAGTTGGAACAATAGAAGCTGCATGTAAGGATGGAGTTAAGCCCCCACAGAACCAGGATTTTTAGTTTTAACTTGCAGCATTTGCTGGGATCTTGAAGCTGGATGTGGAAGCTCTTACTCCCCTCTCTGTTACAGACAATAGCTGAGTTTCTCTTCCTGCTGATAGAATTGCATGTGAGACAATCTATTTTACTGAATTTACCTTTGTCAAGGGTTTGTTTATGGGATGTTACTATATTGGAACAGTTAACTAGTAGTAGTTAATATACATACTATTTTGTTAAGCATTTCAATAGCTACAGTTAAGCCAATTTTTTCTTTTATTTTTATTTTGTCTGGATTTTAACTGTCGTGCAAAATAAATTGTGTTTTTTTTTAAAGTTGAGTAGCTTAACCAATCATCTGATAAAACAAATTAAACTATACTGTAGAGATAACAGTGTGGCCTGGAGGAACACAGCAGGCCAGGCAGCGTTAGAGGAGCAGGAAAGCTGATGTCTTCGGTTGGGACCGTTCTTCAGAAAAAGAATCCTGATCTGAAGCATCAGCTTTCCTGCTCCTCTGATGCTGCCCATTCTGCTGTGTTCCTCCAGTCCACACTGTTATCTTTGACTCCAGCATTGCCTGTTTTTACTATCTTTAAATTATAATGTGCCCTGATTTAAATTGTTGTTAGTCTAATTGGAAAAAATGCAAGAATATAAAGGTCAATCCGAAAGCATCATGGCCCGGATTTAAAAAGAAATCTAATTACATTTGAACTTTACGAAGTTTCATCATGACTGTTAATCAGAAGATCAGTGAGGACAAACAGGGAGGACAATGGAGAAACTGAACAGATCTGAACAGTGGCAAGAGCAATAAGGTTAACATTTTGAGTCCAGTATGATTCCTCTTCAGAAGTTCAGGGATTATTACTGTACAGAGTTCTGAGGGAAGGTCACTGGACCTGAAACGTTAACTCTGAAATTTTTTCACAGCTGCTGCTAGACCTGCTGGCCTTTTCCACGAGTGCCTGTTTTTATGACTGTACAGTCTACTTTGCTAATTATGATGTGAAAATTGCATTGAAATTAGTTTATTCCTTAACAGCAACAAGCTTCAACAAAATATCAAACTAAATGCATCATCTTCATTCATGATGTAAGTTTGTAAAATGCAAATGTAATTTGCCTTTTTTAATTAAGGCTATGATGCTTTAGGATTGAGCTTTATATTCTTTCTTTTCCCATTAAACCAGTAACAACTGAAGTCAGGATACATGATGATAATTTAATTAGTTTTGTCACATGTTGTAAAACAAACCACAGCAATTCCAATGACTACATGCATGGATCACAACTATTCACCAGCAATGCAGCTTAGCACGTTAACAGTACCAATTGTTGATCTTTTGATTATTGAACAAATCTTTCATGGTTTCCATTGATCCTTCCAATTTCCCATTATTGGTGGCATTGAGAGCTGCTAGTAAATCATTTATTCTTTGAAGAAATTCAATGTCTTCTACCAAAAAGTATACTGTTTTTGCTGACATAATTGGTTTTGTGTTTTCTTGGTGGGTAAAGACAAAATTTATAGAATAAGCATGGTTATGCATAATGCAATATGGCTGTCATGCAAGCATTGACATCGCCAATGACTTAATCTGGCTCCAGGACAAGCCACAAAAAACATTTGTGCACAACATTGCCATGCTCAGCGTGCAGAGGGCGTATCATCAGAACATGCAGCTGCTGAAACACGGTTGTGGAATTGGGAGCTAGAACATGCAAAAGGCCAGCAGTGGGAGAAGAGGGTCAAGGTGCGAAGGTTGCCAATGTGAATAAGGGGCAGAGACGAGAATGGAAGTCGGGGTTGGATGTGGGAGGGTTGAGAGTGAGAGCTGGAGGAGAAGCTATTGGGAAGTGAGATCTTCTGCCCTCTCAAGTTGTTGCACAACCCTCTCTAGCCATCACTGGCCATCACTCCCATGGCATTACTCAAAGAGGAGCAGATAAGTTGAGTAGAGTCTTAGCCTATGTCTGACACTTACCTCATTGCCTTACTGTGTGCCAATCACTGCCATTTGTGTGGACATTGCAATAAGAACCAGAAACCACTTCATTAGATCTGTAGCACTGTGTGATATGCTGGACACGATCAAGGTGCTATAAAAGTATAAGTTTGTACTTTCTATATAAATCATATTCTGGCTCTCTAAAAGGCAAACTTTGGACTTGAATGAGTCAGAGCTTCAACCAAGTTTATTTCCTCCCTGTCTCTCTTATGACTGTTCTCCGTGATCTATCTGAATTTGATTACCCATCCAATAACCTCATGAAACTCTACAAACTCAGATGTGGTGCATTAATACATGAATTACCAGCCAACTACTTATTAAATAAATCCATCTTGGATAGTCAATTCCTTTGCACAGACCCACCATGGTGTGATTCAGCCATTCAGCTTTAAGCTATCTTTGCACAGATTGTTCCATGATCAGTTTACTGATCTGCTTTGCTGAAACATTTTTTTATCTGATTTCCTGTAGCTGGAATGCTCGGTAAAATTCCATTCACGTCTGCTTTTGTCTCTGCCTGGAAGCATTTGCAGAGCTCCTAATGCTGGAGCTGGTGACGCAGTAGCTGTTGTTATCAGATTATTGCCTGGGACATGTGAAATAAAAGTTTGTACCAAACTCCCAGAAGGCAAAGATGAAATTTGTTACATTTCCAGCAGAAGCTTATCAATATTTTGTAGCCAGGAAGTGATACATCTACACAATCAACTGACAAGACAATACAGGCTATTCAGTGATAATGGGAACTGTAGAGGCTGGAGAATCCAAGATAACAAAGTGTGTAGTTGGATGAACACAGCAGGCCAAGCAGCATCTCAGGAGCACAAAAGCTGATGTTTTGGGCCTAGACCCTTCATCAGAGAGCTCTAGAAGAGCCCAGAAGGGTCTGGGCCCGAAACGTCAGCTTTTGTGCTCCTGAGATGCTGCTTGGCCTGCTGTGCTCATCCAGCTTCACACTTTGTTAATACAGGCTATTCAGCCCAAATTGGTGCAATCTTGGAATAATCACAACAAACAGAAGTTGGCTGATAGAGTCTGTGTCACTTCTCTGCCAGGGTAATTTAGCTAGACATGCCCCCTCACATTTACTGCATCTCCACAATTCCTTTTCCTTTGAAAGCCAATCCAATTCTTTTGTGAATCTCTTTATTTAGTCTGCTTCATCTACATTTTCAGGTATCACATTCCAGATCAAAAACGCTCACCGCTGTGGTTTTCCTCACGTCACTATTGATTCAGTTGCCAGTTGTGTTGCATCCATTCCCTTTGGTTCTCGACTTTTCTATCAATGTCATTCATAAATCCTGAAACTATATCCTGTACCCCAAGATCCAGAAAAGCAGTGGGCCCGGTACCAACTCCTGGGGACCATAATTTCTATCAGTCCAATAAGCAGACATTCACCATTACCACCACCCAACTGTTTTCTGCTATTACCCGTATCCATGCTTTCAGTGTCCATTTTATTTAATGGACTTCAACATGGTGCTTTAATCAACAATTCATTGACACTCTGGGTGGAATCTTCCCAGGTCCTGAATGGCTACGTTCTATGGTGATAAATCTGGGAGAATATTGGGAGATGTTCAGCAAGACCTTTCTCAACATCTGGAGGCACAAGCCGCATTTTCCAACAGAGTTCCAGATATCAACACAAAATTCTTACTAGTGATTGGTGAAGTGCGCATTAACAAGGATTATTACTCATTATCACTTCACCTTATTAATAGGCAGGTTGCTATCCTCCCCACATCGTGTAGAAACTAGACACCAAGAATTCTCAACATTAAAGTGTCAGCAGTTATCTGGCAGCTCAAATTCACCACTTGCTTTCCTGAATTGCCACCTCGGACACCTAGCAACAATATCTTTCTGAAGAAGAGTCCTGACCTGAAATGTCAACTTTCCCGCTCCTCTGATGTTGCCTGACCTGTTGTGTTCCTCCAGCTCCAAACTTGGTTGTCTCTGACTCCAGCATCTGCAGCTCTTGCTATCTCAGGAGCAGTGGCTGCACACACACATGTCTATGAACTCTGGCAGACAACACATACCAGCCTCACTGCATCATCATGGCACATCTCGGATCCACTTGTGACAATGCTGTGAAAAAACATATTGTATTTTGGGGTGCATTGCCAACTAAAATTGGAAGGCTGCTACAGGGAGAGGAATTCAGCTCACAGGTTGGACCAGACTGCATTCTCAGGGCTGCTGGCTTGCTCACTTACTTTGTGCCCACTTCGATACTCACAGAATCCCTGCTTTGCCTTCAATGCTATCTTGTAGCCTGGCTTAAAGGCTTGCTCTGCTGCCTAGCACAAGCACAAAGCAGGGCAAGCTTTTCATGCTTGTTTGAATGAAGGAATAGAGGTAATGCAAGATGGAATATGCCTATATACTGATGAAAGTTGGAACGATTTAAAAGGGACCTAAGCGGCAAGAGGATGATGCATGTTCGGAATGAACTGCCAGTGGAAATGGTGAAGTCTGGTACATTTCTGGCACATTACCACATTTAAAAGGCATCTGGATGGGAATATGTATAGGAAGCGTTTAGAGGGATATGGGCCAAATGTTGCAAATGAGATGAGATTAAATTAGGATAACTGGTCGGCATGGATGAGTTAGACCGAAGGGTCTATTACTATGCTGTACATCTCTATGACTCTGATAGGATTCTATAGAAGAAAAGTCTTCACCAGTATTCAGAACCAGTTCAAGAGTTTTGCATAATCTGGGAAATACCTGCTTGGTCCTCCTTGGCTGTTTGCCTCTTTGGGGTGACCATCTCCAGAAGTGTGCTATTCAATTTGCCTTCGTTGCATTGATGCCAGTGATACTTCAGCTCCGAAACCTGATTTCAAGCTTGTTCAGTTGATTATATTTCCTGTAAATGTGGCTACCCAGAAAGTATCCTGCATGTTACACATTGAGCATTGGTTGCCTTTCACAGGATTGAGATGCCCTATGTCTCTTTATTAGGGTATTAACTAATTTAAGAAAAATGAACTGAAAACTTAAACAAATGATCATTCGGTATCTATTATAAGTTAATGACTCTTTCCTTTTACTAATGTCACTTTCTTTAAAATATACATTAACTTCATATTTTCACATCACATCACCTGTAAATGTTAGATTTATATTTAAATGAAAGTTAAGAACTACTTAATGTTACAACCTCCTTTTAAATTTTAATTTTCTCCTCAAATATTTGATCACTTAAACACTGAGTAGAATTACATTCAATGCATAAAATAAGTTGTTGTACTAAGCTTATCTTTACTCTTTTTCACGAATTAATTGATCTAGCCTAATTCATCATTTATTAAATTAAATTCACATCTGCAGACTTATTTTCATAGGCCTCATTGTGTGAAGGCTTCATCAGGAATTTTCCTCCCTCTCTTGAGCCATTTTCCATCCCTGTTCACTCAACCCCAAGCTACTTTCTCTTTTTGTTTAGCTTGACTTTTAATGCATCCATATCATTCATTCTGCTACTCCTTGTATAAACAAGTTCTACACTCCAACTGTTTTCTAACTAAAGCAATTGTACCTGAATTTTTTGATGAATTTATTTATGCCTATAATATATATTTATGTTTACTTATTATTTTTCTTTTATTCATCTATCCATTTTTTTTTCCACAATCTTAATGACCTGTCACTTACTTCTGCTCCACTCTTCTCTATTTTCTGCCATTTTGCCCTGCAAAGAAGAATAATAATCTTCAGTTTTAAAAAAAAGCAAATGTAAGCTTATGTTTGATGGGAATGTTCGGCCATGCAGAATGCTTATGTTCTAACACAGGGAAGGCATGTGAGCTGGATGAACATTTGCTGGAAGTGCTGCCAGCTGCAGAAACTTGAACTCAAAGTTTTGGAACTCAAGAGACAGCTAAAGACACTACGTTACATCCATCGAACTGGAAGTTATATGGCTACTTTGTTTAGAGAAGTGGTCGCATTGCACATCCAGGGCATCAGGCAGCTGGCGATAAGTTACTGGCAGACAGCCCAAAAAACCAGACTGGAAGTGCAGGAGTCCATAACTTCCAAACTGGATACTGGGAAGGTGAAGATTCCTCAGGAGTTCAGCAATTGCATCCCACGGCACTACGCCAGGCCAACTGAACAGCAGTAAAGGAAGAAGAGTGGAAAAAGCAGTATGGTGAGGGGATTTTTTTCTGAAGAAGAGTCCTGGCCCGAAATGTCAACGTTCCTGCTCCTCTGATGCTGCCTGGTCTGCTGTGTTCCTCCAGCTCCACACTGTTATCTCTGACTCAAGCATATTCAATTCTTACTATCTCTTTATGGATAGGGGATCCATTAATTGGGGGATTGACAAAATATTTCAGTGGCTGTGGACTTGAATCCTGTCTCGTATGTTACCTCTCTGATGCCAGGGTCATAGATGTCTGGACATTCTTCTGATGGAAGGTGATTAGCCAGACATCATGCTCTATGTTGGCACCAAACAATATAGGAAGGAAAGGGATTCTGGGTCTGTGGTCAGAACATAGACAGACAGCTAAGTCGAATGTGAGAAAGCTAGAACCAAAAGTAATAATTACTGGATTACTCTCAGTACCAAAATTTGGAGGATGAGGCAGGTGAACACGTGGCTGGAAACCTGATGCAGAATGGAGGCTTAAAATTTCTGGGACAGGCTCTGGGGCAAATGACATTTGTACAAGTCTGATTGGTTAAACCTGAATAGAGTCAGAACTGTCTTGGCAGAGGTGTGGAAACCAGGAGAGGATGTTATAAAGTAATACAAGGGTGCTCAAAACTTTGGGAGAACCAAGTTTTGCTAGAATAGAAAACAGCAATTTAGCAGCTGTATTTGGAGAATAGGAAACATTAAAGCATTCTAATTCATCCCAATAAGGGAGGTGACGGTCATTATGTGAGTCAGGGGCTAAATTAAGAAGCATAAACTTAAGAGTCTTCATCTCTGCATTATTTCCTGTGCCTTGTGCAAATAGGGCAAATGAGATTAGGGAGATGAAAGCATTTCTCAAGGACTGCGGTGAGACAATTGGGCTCCATTTCCAATGGGGAACTGGTACCAGTACTGAACAAAGTGGATTTATATCAGTGAGGCAGTCTCTACTTCAACTGTGCTTGGGTTGATGTTCTTGCCAACTGCATAACTGGAATAAAAGAGGAATTTAAACTGACTAGTTGGGGCAAGGAATCAAATTTGTGAGCACAAACAGAAATTGCTGGAAAAACATGGCAGATCTGGCAGTATCGGTGGAGAAAAGCAGAGTCATTGTTCCAGCAGCCCTTCTTCAGAACTGATTGTACTTAGGAGAAGATTGGTAAGTATGAAGTAGGGGAGAGGAGGAAGCGTAAATGATAGGCGGAGATGGAGGTCCGAGAGAGAGTAAAACAGGTGAGCTGCTAAAGATAATAAAGTGTGAAGCTGAATGAACACAGCAGGCCAAGCAGCATCTCAGGAGCACAAAAGTTGACATTTCAGGCCTAGACCCTTCATCAGAGAGGGGGATGGGGTGAGGGTTCTGGAATAAAAAGGGAGCGAGGGGGAGGCGGACCGAAGATGGAGAGAAAAGAAGATAGGTGGAGAGGAGAGTATAGGTGGGGAGGTAGGGAGGGGATAGGTCAGTCCAGGGAAGACGGACTGGTCAAGGAGGTGGGATGAGGTTAGTTGGTAGGAAATGGAGGTGCAGCTTGGGGTGGGAGGAAGGTATGGGTGAGAGGAAGAACAGGTTAGGGAGGCAGAGACAGGCTGGGCTGGTTTTGGGATGCAGTGGGGGGAGGGGAAGAGTTGGGCTGGTTGTGTGATGCAGTGGGGGGAGGGAACGAACTGGGCTGGTTTTGGGATACGGTGGGGGAAGGGGAGATTTTGAAGCTGGTGAAGTCCACATTGATACCATTGGGCTGCAGGGTTCCCAAGCGGAATATGAGTTGCTGTTCCTGCAACCTTCGGGTGGCATCTTTGTGGCACTGCAGGAGGCCCATGATGGACATGTCATCTAAAGAATGGGAGGGGGAGTTGAAATGGTTTGTGCCTGGGAGGTGCAGTTGTTTATTGCGAACCGAGCAGAGGTGTTCTGAAAAGTGGTCCCCAATGTAGAGGAAGCCACACTGGGTACAATGGATACAGTATACCACATTGGCAGATGTGCAGGTGAACCTCTGCTTAATATGGAAAGTCATCTTGGGGCCTGGGATAGGGGTGAGGGAGGAGGTGTGGGGGCCGAGCGTAGCAAAGAAATGGGTAACAGTTAGCCCGGGAGAATCAATACCTGCTAATGGGGCCTGTTAGTGGGCTAACAATGGGTTGTTTGTAGTGGCAGCCCATGTGATGACAGGGTGGTGTGTCGGTGTTGGGGTAAGGACATGGGAGAAGGTGCACAGGCTGTAAAATTAATGAACTTGAGTCCTGACGGCTGTGGGTTGCCAAGTAGAAAATGAGGTGCTGTAATTCCAGCTTGCGCTGAGCTTCACTGGAGCACTGCAGAAAGCCTAAGATGGAGATGTTGGCCAAGAAACACAGTGGTGTTTTGAAGTGGCAGGCAACCAGAAGCTCAGGGTCATTTTTGCGGAGAGAACATAGGTGGTCTGCAAAGTTGACTCCCAATCTGCTGCCAAACTGGCTTGGATTTTCCAGCAATTTCTGTTTGTGTTTCTGATTTCCAGCATCCACAGTTCTTTCATTCCTTTTATCAAATTCGGGAAGAAGTGCTAAATCAAAGAGTAAAGTCAAAGCCGAGGACAAATGTTTAAATACAAGAAATGATAGTGAATATGAATCTAACGGTCAACTAACAGATACATTTAGAATTTACAAGAAGTGTAAAAAAAAGACTCTGTAGCTGAATGCATGTAGCTATTGAGCTGTGAATACAAATAGAAACGTGTGAGTAGCCATTACAGAGACATGGCCTGAATCTTAAAAATATGGAACATTCAGTACGCATGGGAAAGTAGGAAAAGGTGAGGTGGTGGCTGTATTAATTCATAATGTTTGCACAATATGGAGCCATGACCTAAGTTCAGGAAACCAAGGCATGGAAACAGGTTGGGTAGCAATTAAAAATCATGAAGGCAAGAAGTTACTTGTGGGAGTAGTATATAGGAACCTGGACAGTTATCTCATGAGAGGGTGAAGCACAAAAGAAGAAATAATAACAGTTTGTCAGAAAGGCATGATGGTAATCATGGGAGATTTTAATAAAACATATCAACTAGAAAGGTCAGATGGATAAAGCTAGCCTAAACATTCAGAGAATGTTTTGCAGTATAATCGTGAGTGGAGCTAGGATGAATTATTGATCACATATCAAAGGCACTCCTAAGTAGCAGCAACCATAATATGATGGTATTTTATGTTCAGTTTGAGGTAAAGAGAAATGGGTCAATTTTAGAAAAATTAAATACAAGAAATTATGAGGGAATGAGGCAAATTTGGCTAAAAGCAAAGCCAACAGAAATGATGTTGCAGACATTTAAGGAAATATATATCATTCCAATGGGAAAGAAAAGATCCATGGGATAGACTCACCACCTGTGGTTTACTAGAAATGGTAAAGACAATATCAAACATAAAGAAACAGCATTTAACCATGCAAGGACAGGTGGCAGATGAGAAGATTGGAGAGAATTTAAAATACAATGATTCTGAACACAGCAATGAGAGAGGAGGCAGCAAATTTAAAACCAGCATGATAACTGGGGAATGACTTCGTTCTGAACACAACCTGAGAGACAGCGTGTGAAAAACATTCTAAAAGTGATGTTTAAAATTGTGATAGTTCAATCAGGATTCAATGGATAGTTGTTACCGAAATATTACATCGTTTAGAGCAATAATATTTCCTTCACGATGTAAAAATCCCAGAACAGGCAGTCAACCATGGCCGACAAAGGAAGTTAACGATTGTATAAGCTTAAACGGAAAGACTTATAAAGTGGCCTTGAATAGTAATAAATCTGATGATGGGAAGTTTTCAGAATGCAGAAAAAGAGGGCCAAGAAATGGTGAGGTAGGGAAGAATACAACATGAATGCAGTCTAGCAAGAAGCATGAACGTGAACACTAAAGATGTCCCTGATATGTAAAGAGGGAACGTTTGGCCAGGACAAGTATGGGTCCATTAAAAACAAAGCCAGGAGAATTTTTAATAGGAAATACAGAAATGGCAGAGAAGCTAAGTATTACCTTCTGTCTGTTTTCACGGAGAATGATATAAGAAATCTCCCAGAATTAGAGATCCAAGTAACTGCAGAGAATGAGGAGTTGAGGCAAATTAGTGTTGGTAAAAAGGTTCTGCTAGGGAAATTTATAGGGCTGAAAGTGAATAAAGCTCTGTGTTCAGCCCGTCTCCATCACAGAGTACTGAAGAAGGTGGTTGTTGAGATAACTGATGCATTGGTAATCTTTTAAAATTCAATAGGTGCTGGAATGATTCTTGCAACTTGGTTGCCTGAACATGCCACCCTCCTTTTTAAAAAAATGAGCAAGGGGTGAAAACAGGGAACTACACATCACTCAATCTTAAATCAATAAAAGGGAAAATGCTAGAATTTATCATAAAGGATGTGATAAATAGACACTTGGATAAAGATTATCTGATTAAGCACGGATTTGTGAATTGCAAGTTATTTTTGACAAACTTGGAGTTTTTTAAAGGTGTTGCTAGCAAAATTGATAAAAGGGAGTTGATGGATGTAGATTCTTCAGAAGAGTTTTGATAATGTCCCCCACAAGTGGTTGGTTATCAAAATTAAAGCACATAGTATAGGAGATAATATATTGGCATGAATTAAGGTTTGGCTAACGGACAGATAATGGAGAGCAGGAATAAAAAGGTCAAACAAACATATGAACATACAAACAAGAAACAAGAGTAGGCCACTTGGGCCGTCAAACCCGTTCCACCATTCAGTAAAGTCATGGCTGATCTGATTTTAGCCTCAACTCTATGTTCCTGTACAAGCCTGATAATGTTTCATTTCTCAGTAATCAAGAATCTATCTAAATCTTCCTTTTTAAAAAAATTGGAGATTTTGCATCCACTGTCTTTTGAGAAAGAGAATTTCGAAGACTCACAATCTTCTGAGAGAAAAGAATATTTCTTCATCTCTCTGTTTTAAATGAATGACACTTCAATTTTAAACTAAGACCCCTAGCTCTTGGATTCTCCCACATCCACCCAGTCAAATCCCCTCAGGATCTTAGATAATAAAATGTGAGGCTGGATGAACACAGCAGGCCAAGCAGCATCTCAGGAGCACAAAAGCTGACGTTTCGGGACTAGGCCCTTCATCAGAGAGGGGGATGGGGTGAGGGTTCTGGAGAGAGGGGGAGGTGGACCGAAGATGGAGAGAAAAGAAGATAGGTGGAGAGAGTATAGGTGGGGAGGTGGGGAGGGGATAGGTCAGTCAGGAAAGATGGACAGGTCAAGGAGGTGGGATGAGGTTAGTAGGTAGATGGGGGTGCGGCTTGGGATGGGAGGAAGGGATGGGTGAGAGGAAGAACAGGTTAGGGAGGCAGAGACAGGTTGGACTGGTTTTAGGATGCAGTGGGTGGAGGGGAAGAGCTGGGCTGGTTGTGTGGTGCAGTGGGGGGAGGAGACGAACTGGGCTGGTTTAGGGATGCAGTTGGGGAAGGGGAAATTTTGAAACTGGTGAAGTCCACATTGATACCTTTAGGCTGCAGGGTTCCCAAGCGGAATATGAGTTGCTGTTCCTGTAACCTTCGGGTGGCATCATTGTGGCACTGCAGGAGGCCCATGATGGACATGTCATCTAAAGAATGGGAAGGGGAGTTGAAATGGTTTGCGACTGGGAGGTGCAGTTGTTTGTTGCGACGCCGACGGAACCCCGCCCATGGCCGACGCTGACGGAACCCCGCCCACAGTCGACGACCTCATCGCTCCGCCCACAACCTCCATAGCCAGCAACCCCAGAGAAGACAGCAACACTGAACCCTGCCGCATCTTCACCATCCCCCCAGACCTCCCACTGACTGAGGACGAACGGTCAGTCCTCAGCAAGGGGCTCACCTTTGACCCCCTACAACCACACATCAACGAATACCAGTCACGGTTGGACATAGAGCAGTTTTTCCACCGTCTTCGCCTCCATGCCTACTTCTTCAACTGGGAGCCTAACCCTCCCTCCACTGACCCCTTCACCCACTTCCAACACAAGTCCTCCTCCTGGACAACACCCCCAGGCCTCCAACCCTCCCTCGACGTCTTCATCTCCAACTGCCGTCGAGACATTAACCGCCTCAACCTCTCCACCCCTCTCACCCACTCCAACCTCTCCCCCGCAGAACGGGCAGCCCTCCGCTCCAACCCCAACCTCACCATCAAACCCGCAGACAAGGGTGGCGCAGTGGTAGTATGGCGCACTGACCGCTACATCGCCGAGGCCAGACGCCAACTCTCCGACACCATCTCCTACCGCCCCCTCGATCATGACCCCACACTGGAGAACCAAACCATCATCTCCAACACTATTCATGACCTCATCACCTCAGGGGACCTCCCACCCACAGCTTCCAACCTCATTGTTCCCCAACCCCGCACGGCCCGTTTCTATCTCCTTCCCAAAATCCACAAACCTGCCTGCCCTGGTCGACCCATTGTCTCAGCCTGCTCCTGCCCCACCGAACTCGTCTCCACCTATCTGGACTCCATTTTCTCCCCTTTGGTCCAGGAACTCCCCACCTACGTCCTTGACACTACCCACGCCCTCCACCTCCTCCAGGACTTCCAATTCCCTGGCCCCCAACACCTCATCTTCACCATGGACGTCCAGTCCCTATACACCTGCATTCCGCATGCAGATGGCCTCAAGGCCCTCCGCTTCTTCCTGTCCCGCAGGCCCGACCAGTCCCCCTCCACCGACACCCTCATCCGCCTAGCCGAACTCGTCCTCACCCTCAACATCTTCTCTTTTGACTCCTCCCACTTCCTACAGACTAAGGGGGTGGCCATGGGCACCCGCATGGGCCCCAGCTATGCCTGCCTCTTTGTAGGTTACGTGGAACAGCCCCTCTTCTGCACCTACACAGGCCCCAAACCCCACCTCTTCCTCCGGTACATTGATGACTGTATCGGCGCCGCCTCTTGCTCCCCGAGGAGCTCGAACAGTTCATCCACTTCACCAACACCTTCCACCCCAACCTTCAGTTCACCTGGGCCATCTCCAGCACATCCCTCACCTTCCTGGACCTCTCAGTCTCCATCTCAGGCAACCAGCTTGTAACTGATGTCCATTTCAAGCCCACCGACTCCCACAGCTACCTAGAATACACCTCCTCCCACCCACCCTCCTGCAAAAATTCCATCCCCTATTTCCAATTTCTCCGACTCCGCCGCATCTGCTCCCACGATAAGACATTCCACTCCCGCACATCCCAGATGTCCAAGTTCTTCAAGGACCGCAACTTTCCCCCCACAGTGATCGAGAACGCCCTTGACCGCGTCTCCCGCATTTCCCGCAACACATCCCTCACACCCCGCCCCCGCCAAAACCGCCCAAAGAGGATCCCCCTCGTTCTCACATACCACCCCACCAACCTCCGGATACAACGCCTCATCCTCCGCAACTTCCGCCATCTACAATCCGACCCCACCACCCAAGACATTTTTCCATCCCCACCCCTGTCTGCTTTCCGGAGAGACCGCTCTCTTCGTAACTCCCTGGTTTGCTCCACACAGCCCTCCAACCCCACCACACCCGGCACCTTCCCCTGCAACCGCAGGAAATGCTACACTTGCCCTCACACCTCCTCCCTCACCCCTATCCCAGGCCCCAAGATGACATTCCACATTAAGCAGAGGTTCACCTGCACATCTGCCAATATAGTATACTGCATCCACTGTACCCAGTGTGGCTTCCTCTACATTGGGGAAACCAAGCGGAGGCTTGCAGACCGCTTTGCAGAACACCTCCGCTCAGTTCGCAACAAACAACTGCACCTCCCAGTTGCAAACCATTTCCACTCCCCCTCCCATTCTTTAGATGGCATGTCCATCATGAGCCTCCTGCAGTGCCACAATGATGCCACCCGAAGGTTGCAGGAACAGCAACTCATATTCTGCCTGGGAACCCTGCAGCCTAATGGTATCAATGTGGACTTCACCAGTTTCAAAATCTCCCCTTCCCCAACTGCATCCCTAAACCGGCCCAGTTCGTCCCCTCCCCCCACTGCATCCCAAAACCAGTCCAACCTGTCTCTGCCTCCCTAACCTGTTCTTCCTCTCACCCATCCCTTCTTCCCACCCCAAGCCGCACCCCCATCTACCTACTAACCTCATCCCACCTCCTTGACCTGTCCGTCTTCCCTGGACTGACCTATCCCCTCCCCACCTCCCCACCTATACTCTCTCCACCTATCTTCTTTTCTCTCCATCTTCGGTCCGCCTCCCCCTCTCTCCCTATTTATTCCAGAACCCTCACCCCATCCCCCTCTCTGATGAAGGGTCTAGTCCCGAAACGTCAGCTTTTGTGCTCCTGAGATGCTGCTTGGCCTGCTGTGTTCATCCAGCCTCACATTTTATTATCTTGGATTCTCCAGCATCTGCAGTTCCTATTATCTCTGATACTATTACCCCTCAGGATCTTGTATGTTTCAATTAAGTCACCTCTGACACTTCTAAACGCCTAGATGGTCTGATCTTTCCTCATAAGGCAATCTGCTCATTCAGGCATTGGTCCAAATGCCGTGTATACCGTCTTTAATAATATCTTGTAACATTTTCCAATGACAGATGTAAATCTAACTAGCCTATGAATTCCTGCTTTCTGCCTTCCCTCCCTTTTTGTATAAACTCCTGCTACACAATGGCCTGACTGATGAAGGCAAGTGTGCCAAATGCCTTTTTCACCACCCTGTCTACCTACAACTCCAATTTTAAGGAACTATGAACCTGCATCCGTAGGCTTCTCTGTTTGGCAACATTCCCCAAGGCCCTGTTGTTAACTATTTATGTCTTGCCCTGGTTTGCCTTCCCAAAATTTTGCACAAAGAATGATGTAAGTATGCTGGTGGCAACTCAGCAAATGTTTACCAGACCTGGTGCCTTTAATGGGGGTGAGGTTTGTCTTATGAGGAAAACCTGCACTGGCTCGGATTGGATTCACTGGAATTTGGAAGAGTGAGAAGTAACTTGATTGACATATATTAGGTCCTGAGTAATTTTACCAAGGTAGGCATAAAGAAAATGATTTCTGTTATGGGAGAATCTAGAACTAGGGAGGCCAATGTAGAAAAATTAGTGTCTATTTGAAACTTTTTTTCATTTCAAGAATATACATCTTTATTCATAAAAAATATCTTTGCTTATACACATAGTTACAAATGCAATTCAGTTCGGCACAGTCGCTTATCAAGGAAACAAATAAATAGTGGAGTTTGACTCTATCCAAACAAACCAATGATAACTCTTACACATACAAGACAATATTTTCATGCACTTGAGGCAGTAGGGTAGCCCAATAACTGAATGGACCCTCATCTAACTTCAGCAGAAAAACCGCAGACAGTGGTCATTCCCCAATGCCTTGGTGGCAGCTGCCCTAAGCTTTAGGTGTTCTCTCAATATGTAGTTCTGGACCCGACAATGTGCCAGTCTGCAACATTCGGTCAGGGTCAACTTCTTGGTCTGGAAGGCCAACAAGTTTCAGGCAGACCAAAGAGCATTTCTCACCAAGTTGACAGTCCTCTAGCCGCAGTTGATGTTTGTTTTGGTGTGTGTCCCAGGGATCTGAAAGTAAAGCATGGGTCAACCCAGGGAAACAAAGAGTAGACTGGGTGACCACTGCAGAACACCTATGTTCTGCCACAAAAAAGACCCTAAGCCTCCAGTGGCTTACCACTTTAACACACCATCCTGTTCCAACAGCTTTATCTCAGGCTTGCTGAAGTGTTCAGGCAAAGCTCAGCATAAGTTCGAAGAATAGCACCTCATTTTTCCACTTGGGGTCCCTGCAGCCCTCCAGACTTAACATCAAATTCAATAATTTTAGGGCCTAAACTCTCCCATGTCCTAGCCCCCTACCCCACACTCCAGGCCTTGTTATCACATAGCCTGCCATTACACCTAGTTTTAGTCAATTAACAGTCCCCATTAACAGCTATTCACCCTCCTAGCCAGTTTGTTATCAACTCCTTTGTCTGTCCAACTGCTTTTCTCTCTCTTTGGGCTCTAATCCCACCTATCATTTACTCCTAACCCTCTCCTCCTATCCTACCTTCTGCATATAGATCAACATTTTGCTAGCTGCCATCAGTTCTGAGAAAGGGTCACCAGACCCGAAACGCTAAAGCTGATTTCCCTTCACAGATGTTGCTGGGCCTCCTGAACTTTTCCAGCAGCTTCTGTTTTTGATCTCACTCTTCTCACCTCTAGCCAAGTGATGTCTTGGTGCTTGTTGGAAAGTTCTGGTGGTGAGTCATATCTGCCAATTGACTTTGACAGTCTACTCAGGGAACGACGCAACAGGATCCACCTTGTCCTTTCCCCGCAGGGTCCAAAGACATTATGTGCTGACCACTTTCTGAAGAACTTGTGGTCAAATGTATTTTTCTTTGCTAATTTCTCTATGAAGGACAGGTGATGAAACAGTCGAGTCAAAAATGTTTCTTTGTCTCAAGAGTCTTCTTGAAAAGGTGATAAATTCCTTGAATATCTTTAAGGCAGAGGTGGATAGATTCTTGTTTAGCAAAAGCGTTATCAGGAGTTGAGGGGAATGTGAATTTAAGACTACAGTCAGATCAACCAGGTAGGACAAAGCATGCTCCAGGAGTTGATTGGCCTACTCCTGCTCCTAATCTCCATGTCCATATGCATGACCTCTGCATGTATGTAAATGCATGCAGTATAGTAAGTAAGGTTAAGCCACAGGTGAACATACAATGTAGAATTATGATGTTATGGTGATAATACAAATGGAGCTATTGTCAAATATAATAAAATGTGAGGCTGGATGAACACAGCAGGCCAAGCAGCATCTCAGGAGCACAAAAGCTGACGTTTCGGGCCTAGACCCTTCATCAGAGAGGGGGATGGGGGGAGGGAACTGGAATAAATAGGGAGAGAGGGGGAGGCGGACCGAGGATGGAGAGTAAAGAAGATAGGTGGAGAGAGTGTAGGTGGGCAGGTAGGGAGGGGATAGGTCAGTCCAGGGAAGACGGACAGGTCAAGGAGGTGGGATGAGGTTAGTAGGTGGCGGGGGGTGCGGCTTGGGGTGGGAGGGAGGAAGGGATGGGCGAGAGGAAGAACCGGTTAGGGAGGCAGAGACAGGTTGGACTGGTTTTGGGATGCAGTGGGTGGGGGGGAAGAGCTGGGCTGGTTGTGTGGTGCAGTGGGGGGAGGGGACGAACTGGGCTGGTTGAGGGATGCAGTAGGGGAAGGGGAGATTTTGAAACTGGTGAAGTCCACATTGATACCATATGGCTGCAGGGTTCCCAGGCGGAATATGAGTTGCTGTTCCTGCAACCTTCGGGTGGCATCATTGTGGCAGTGCAGGAGGCCCATGATGGACATGTCATCAAGAGAATGGGAGGGGGAGTGGAAATGGTTTGCGACTGGGAGGTGCAGTTGTTTTTTGCGAACTGAGCGGAGGTGTTCTGCAAAGCGGTCTGCAAGCCTCCACTTGGTTTCCCCAATGTAGAGGAAGCCGCACCGGGTACAAACCTCTGCTTGATGTGGAATGTCATTTTGGGGTCTGGGATGGGGGTGAGGGAGGAGGTGTGGGGACAAGTGTAGCATTTCCTGCGGTTGCAGGGAAAGGTGCCGGGTGTGGTGGGCCCCCATCCCCCTCTCTGATGAAGGGTCTAGGCCCGAAACGTCAGCTTTTGTGCTCCTGAGATGCTGCTTGGCCTGCTGTGTTCATCCAGCCTCACATTTTATTATCTTGGAATCTCCAGCATCTGCAGTCCCCATTATCTCTGATACTATTGTCAAATATCCTAGTTCCAGGATGCTCATGAAAGATAAAAGTAGTAGGAAGGGTGATATTTTGGTCAAACACAGCATTGCAGTACAGAAATAGAAGAAAAAGATGTCTCAGACTTTTCAAGATTGATGCTAGTTTTGTCGGCCGACACACAAGAGCCTATCTGAAACGGAGACATAGCTCACAACGACCTATGACAGCCAAATAACACAGAAGAACTTGATCTCTTAGGCTGGATTAAAATTCAGAGATGAAAGACCAACAACTAAATCACATGACTATCCAATCCAAACAGTTATAGATGTTCTGTTAAAAATGTGCACAATATTACAATTAATGTTAGAGGTAGTTAGTTCAATAGTGCAACGCATCCTTGTATTATTGTGCATTCTGAAGGGAGTATTTTCCTACATTAAATGTACTAAAAATACGTTGGGGAAGGTAACAAATCTCTCTCTTTGAATAAGATGAGCAGCTAAATTATTTACATAAAAATGTTATCATAATACGCAGTCATCGTTCTAGCTTATCCTACCTCTTGCCTAGTCCACCAAAGCATGAATACAATCTGTGAATGGTGCTGCCTCCCTCTTGTGACAGAAGGGCAACATGACAAAACTTTGAGCTGTATTGAACATTTTAAACATGGGGCTTTAATCTTCTGGTATCCAGATTATCAGAGACCTGACATGAGATTGACGGCACATATCAAGTCCTGAAGGGTAGATCAACATGGGAACTGCCCATAAAGTTCCAATGTTTAATAGGCAATCCCTCTGCTCCACAGCATCCTTAGTGAGTTAGAGTCAGAGACTTAGGACAGTGTACTTACCTGAACAGTTACTAAGATTAAAATGTACCCAACTCCTGGAAAACTCCAGAATGAACTCCTCAGCAATCCCCTGTGAGCCCCTGACTACCATCCTGAGGATCCAAACAAACCCAATGAGTCTTCAGAGTAGCAAAACATTCAATAAGGGCCCAATTCATGGCATAATGGAAAAGGAATAGTAGTACAGCCTGGATGTGGCTTTTCCAGATGAAATATGGGAATCCTGTCAGTTGCTGCTTTGATCAGTAAACGTATTCATTGATTAAAAAGTTAAGTAAAGGCACAATACTGTCATCTATTGGAGTACTCAGACAGAAACACACAAATACATCGTGGCAATGTTTATGCTTCATCTGTTCCAGTTTGAATGGCTGCATGTAATAACTAAACTTGTCAAAAACATCAAAACTAAGACTGCCTGCATTGAGTGGATACTTCAAACTTAGTGCACTTTTGTCCTCTGTCCTTTGTATTCTGCCAAATGTTAACAAATTTCTGCTAAGTGTTAATTTCAGAGAGTGTTTCCCTCCATGAGTCCTACCAAGTACTTTCACGCAATCTTACAATGCCCACCTCGTTCTGTATGCACCACTTTTCTTTGTTGCTATAGCCACCACTTGAAGTACTCACCACTGCTGGGACCTTCTGGCATTTCTGGCACCAGCATCATATCTAAAGCCTAACTATGCACCAAGTCAAGTGCTACCAGTTATGAATAGCTCTTCACAGTGCTCATTGAGCGGGAAGTGAGAAATTAAGACATCTGAGGGCATAATGGTGGCACAGGAGGTACTTCAATGCAAAAATAAGCTCACATTCATGAATGATTTATTATTTAACATCATTGCCTGCCTGATCAACTTCATAAGTTACCTGCTCTTAGTGCCCTTTCATCTCAGAACCCTGACTACTTTTTACGTAACCTCCAGCATCACACAACTTTTTCTCATTGTTCACTGTGGGAGCATTACATGCTGGAAAACCTTCACACACTTGAAAAATGTTAATTTTTATTGAATAACAGCAAAAGTAGAGAAACAAGTACAAACAAGATAGCTGCACTTGCCTTTTCAACAATAGCAAATTTACAGTCAAAGAATGATCACTGAGACTGAAATAACTCCATAGAGGCTGGTATCCCATCACAAGGTCACCCCTTACCTACATGTGGAAAGTCCTTGATATTGATCCAGTGTCTTCAGAGCCAGCTCTCAGGCTGTTTGTATCTGTCAACCAGATTAACTGTCCCAGTCTGGGAACTTATATCCTATGAGGCCCACCTGGCTGACTTTGTTAAATCACCACAGCAACTAACTGAAAACATTGTAACCAGGTTACAATTAGTTGAGAGATAATGGGAACTGCAGATGCTGGAGAATCCAAGATAACAAAGTGTGAAGCTGGATGAACACAGCAGGCCAAGCAACATCTCAGGAGTACAAAAGCTGACGTTTCGGGCCTAGAATGCCAGCTTTTGTGCTCCTGAGAAGCTGCTTGGCCTGCTGTGTTTATTCAGCTTCACACTTTGTTACCTACAATTAGTTGAGTTAATGTTTCAGGTCCAGTGACCCTTCTACAGAACTTGACACATCAAATCTCTTTTCCCTCCACAGATTCTGCCCAACCTGCTCTATGAACTTTTAAAAAGCAGACTTTTACAAAGAAAAGTCTGAAAATGATTTGAATGCATTGCTGAGAGGGCTAGCTAATTTGCATTACAGTACATTCCACATGCCAAGCCCATTGGGGTTGAGATACAACTTCTGCAGAAACCCACATAAAGGCTCTGACCTCAGAGGAACATGAATGAACCGTATTTCCTATTTCATTAGCACAACATCCAGATACTCAGCTGGATGGAAAAAAATGATGAAAGTTTAATCAATTGAACAATGAGATCCTGGATCAGAGGGGAACACCTAGACCTGACCTAATCAAGTTACAGTTAGAATGCATGATCATGTTCAAATTACTGGTGATTTGGGAGAGGGCAATCACATGACAAACCAATGTCATATATTTTCAGCAAATGTTTTCTTTGCAGACCCAAGTACAGGTAGTGGAGAGAGAGAGAGAAATCTATTCCTTACAACATGCAAATGTTTTGGACCTGTCTGCTACTATTTGAGATAGCCAGAGAATTTAAAGAAATAATTCAACTCCAAAGCTTTTGTTGCCAGAAGAACAGATTGATCAACCCTGCAGTTTTAAACCACCTTGATACGAATAGCAGAAAGCATCAAGTGAAAGCAGAAAGCACATTGGATTCCATATGAAGCCAGCTGAGTGTCCAAACAACCGAATGGAGATCTTTTTTACATTTTTTATAGACACTATTATGGTCAACCTATCTTTCCCCACTCTGTAATCTGTATTTGTCTGCAAGGCCATAAGATTATTAAACAATAAGACATTGGGCTGAATGGCCTAATTTCTGTTCCTTTGAGTCTGCTCTGCCATTCAATCATGGCTGATAAGTTTCTCGATAAGTTTCTCACCCCATTCTCCTGCTTTCTCCCCATAACCTTGATCCCTTTGACAATCAAGAACCTATCCATCTCCACCTTAAATATACTCAATGACTTGGCCTTCACAGCCTTCTGAGGTAGTGAATTTTGCAGACTCACCATTGTCTGGCAGAAGAAGTTTCTCCTTATCTCTCATCTAAGGCTGTGCCCATGGGTCTTTGTCTCTCCTACCAATGGAAACATCTTCTCAACATCCACTCTGTCTAAGCCATTCAGTATTCTGTAAGTTTCAATTAGATGCCCCCTCATCCTTCTAAATTCCATTGGGTATAGCCCCAGAGCTCTTCAACTTTGCCCATATGTTAAGCTTTTCATTCCTGGGACCATTCTTGTGAACATCCT
Organism: Stegostoma tigrinum; assembly: GCF_030684315.1. Lineage (NCBI taxonomy): Eukaryota > Metazoa > Chordata > Chondrichthyes > Orectolobiformes > Stegostomatidae > Stegostoma > Stegostoma tigrinum. Next base: position 45,347,574 of record NC_081363.1, read on the forward strand.
CTGAACCCACTCCAGGGTCAGAATATCTTTCCTTAGATATAGGGTCCAAAACCAAGTACAATACTCCAAATGTGGTCTGACCAAAGCCTTATAGAGTCTCAGAAGTACATCCCTGCTTTTACATTCAAGTCCTCTCAAAATAAGTGTCAAAGTTGCATTTGTCTTCCTAACTTCCTTACTTTAGTGGTAGGCAAATTATTGGAAACGGCTCTGAGAGATAGGATTTATGGTCTCTTGAATAGGCACAGTTTGATTCGTGATAGCCAGCATGGATTTGTGAAGAGGTGACCAAACACTTGGATGAAGGTTGAACAGTGGATGTGGTATACATGGATTTAAGTAAGGTATTTGAAAAGGTTCCCCATAGTAGGATCATGCAGGAGGTAAGGAGGCATGGGATAGGGGGAAATGTGGCAGATTGGATTCAGAATTGGCTGCCCCTTAGAAGACAAAGGGTGGTAGCAGACGGAAAGTATTCAACATGGTGCTCAGTTATGAGTTGTGTACCACAAGCATCTGTTCTGGGTCTTTTTCTATTTGCGATTTTTCTAAATGATTTGGATGTAGGAGTGGAAGGGTAGATTAGTAAGTTCGTGGATGATACAAAGGTGGGTCGTGTTGTGGATAGTCCAGAGGGCTGTTCTAGGTTACAAAGGGACATGGATAGGATGCAGAGCTGGGCTGAGAAGTGGTAGATGGAGTTTAACCCTGAAAAATGTGATGTGATTCATGTTGGAAGGACAAATGTGAAAGCAGAATGCAGGGTTAACGGAAAGATTCTTGGCAGTGTGGAGGAGCAGAGGGATCTTGGGGTTCATGTCCACAGTTCCCTGAAAGCTGCCACTCAGGTGGATAGAGTTGTTAAGAAAATGTATGGTGTGTTAGCTTTCATTAATAGAGGGATTAAGCTCAAGAGCCATGAAGTTATGCTCCAGCTATACAAAACTTTGGTTCGGTCACATCTGGAGTATTGTGACCAGTGCTGGTCGCCTCATTACAGGAAAGATGTGGACGCGTTGGAAAAGGTACAGAGGAGATTTGCCAGAATGTTGCCTGGAATGTAGGGAAGGTCTTGCGAGCAAAGTTTGAGAGAGCTAGGGCTTTTCTCTTTAGAACGACGAAGGAGGAGAGGTGACTTGATAGAGGTGTACAAAATGATCAGAGATAAAGATAGAGTAGATGGCCAGAGACCTTTTCCTAGGGTGGAGGTAGCTATTACAAGGGGCATAGTTTTAAAGTGAGTGGAGGTAGATACAGGGGAGATGTCAGACGTAGGTTTTTTATTCAGAGAGTGGTAGGGGCATGGAATGCATTGCCAGAGAGGGTAGTGGAGTTGGCTTCATTAAATGGCTATTAGATAGGCGTATGGATGATAGTATAAGGTAGGGGTAGAAGTTAGATAGACCTTGGGTTTAGGGTAAAAGTTTGGCGCAATATAATGTGCTGACTTGAACTGCAAGTTAACCTTGAGAGAATCCTGTACTACAACTCCCAAGTCTCTTTGCACTTCAGACTTCTGAATTTTCTCCCCATTTAGAAAATAGTCCATGCTTCTATCCATCTTACCAAAGTGCATGACCCCACACTTTCCCAGGTTGTACTCCATCTGCCCACTCTCCTAACCTGTCCAAATCCTTCTGCAGCCTCCCCACCTCCTTAATATCATCTGTCCCTCTACATCTCTTTATATCGTCTGAAAATTTAACCAGAATGCCCTCAGTTCCCTCATCTAGATCATTAATGCATAAAGTGAAAAGTTGTGGCCCCAATAGTGACTCTAGTGGAACACCACTTGTCACTGGCTGCCATCCTGAGAAAGACACTTTTAACTCTCTGATACTCTCTGCTTTCTGCCAGACAGCCAATCTTTGATCCATGCTAGCAACCCTGCCTCTAACACCATGGGCTCTTATCTTACTCAGCAGCCTCCTGTGCATCACCTGGTCAAAGGCCTTCTTGAAGTCCAGGTAAACAACATCTAACGGCTCTGTTTGGTCTAACCTGCTCATTATCTCCTCAAAGAATTATAACAGATTTGTCAGCCATGGCCTCCGCTTGATGAAGTCATGCTGACTTTGCCCTATTTTACTATTCACTTCCAAGTATTCAGAAATCCTATCCTTAACTATGGACTCAAAATTTCCCAACAACCGAGATTAGGCTAAATAGCCTGTAATTTTCAGTCTTTTGCCTTACTCTCATTTTTAACAGGGTTGCCACATTAGCAATTTTCCAGTCCTCTGGGACTCTCCCTGACTCTAGCAACTCCTGAAAGATCACCACTAATGCCATCACTATCTTCTCAGCTATGTCTTTAAGAGCTCTGGGGTGTAGTCCATCTGGTCTGGCTGATTTACCCACCTTCAGGCCATTCAGTTTTACTAGCACCTTCTCCTTGGTGATACTCAGCCCTTCCACTGACTCTCTTGGATTTTTGGGATATTACTCGTGTCTTCAACTGTGAAGACTGATGCAAAGTAATTATTCAGTTCCTCAGCCATTTCCTTGATACCCACTATTATCTTTCCAGCATAATTTCCCACTAATCCAATGTCCACTTTTGCCTCTCTTCTGCCCTATATATATCTAAAGAAACTCTTCTCGTCCTCCTTTATATTACTGGCTAGCTTACCTTCATATTTAATCTCCTCCCTCCTTGTGGGATGGTGGGGGTGAGTGCAACTGCCTACTGGCAACTTACTGGATTCTGGTGTCATCATTGGATTCCAGATCAGAAGTGAGTGATAGTGAGAGGGGTGGCATAAGAACCAGGAGTAGATGTAGGCCATCTGCTCCACCATTCAATGAGATCATGACCTCAGTTCCACTTACCCACTCGCTCACCATAACCCGTAATTCCTTTACTGTTCAAAAAATTGTCCATGTTAGCTTTAAAAGCACCAATGTGGAAGCCTGAACTACTTCACTGGGCAGGGAATTCCACTGATTCACAACCCTTTGGGTGAAGTAGTTCCTCCTCAATTCAACCTTAATGTGCTCCCCTCTAATTTTGAGGTTATGCCCTCTTGTTCACACACCAGTGGAAATAACCTCCCTGCTTCTATCCTATCTATTCCCTTCATAATTTTATATGTTTCTATAAGATTCCCCCTCAATCTTCTAAATTCCAATAACTATAATCCCAGTTTATTCAGCCTCTTCTCAAAAGTCAACCGTCTCAACTCTGGAATCAAAATAGTGAATCACTTCTGCAACCCCCTCCACTGCCAGTACATCCTTTCTCAAGTAAAGAGATCAAAACTGCACACAGCACTCCAGGTGTGGTCTTACCAGCACCCTATACAGCTGCAGCATAGCCTCCCTGCTTTTAAACTCTATCCATTTAGCAATGAAGGACAAAATTCCATTTGCCTTCGTAATTACCCATTGCAGCTGCAAACTACCCTTCTGCAATTCATGCACAAGGGCACCAAGGTCCGTCATCACAGCAACACGTTGCAATTTTTTATCCTTCAAATAATAGCCCCTTTTACTGTTATTCTTACAAAAATGGATGACATCACATTTATCAACATTGAATTCCATCTGTCGGACCATTGCCTACTCACTTAAACTATCTACAACCCTCTGCAAACTTTGGTCGGCTACTCATCTTAGTATCATCCACAAACTTTGACACACTACATGTGGTCCCCAAATCCAAATCATCTACATGTAAATTCTGAACGATTGTGGTCCCAACACTGATCCCTAAGGCACACCACTAGTCACTGTTCACCAACCAGAAAAGCACTCATTTATCCCCACTCTTTGCTTCCTGTTAGTTAGCCCATCCTCGATCCATGCTAATACATTGTCTGAAATGTGTACACCTTTATCTTATACAGCAGCCTTTTGTGTAGCACCTTTTGGAAATGCAGATGCAACACATCTACTGGGTCCTTGTTATCCACCAAACTCATAATGCCTTCATAGAATTTCAGCAAATTAGTCAAGCATGACCTACCTTTCATAAACCACTGCTGCAGCTGTCCAATGGGACAATTTCTATCTAGATGCCTTGCTACTTTTTCTTTGATAGATGCAAGCATTTTCCCCACTACAGAAGAAGTTAAGCTAACCAGCCTTTAATTCCCTATCTTTTGTCTACCTCATTTTTTGAACAGTGGCATCACATTGGCTGTTTTCCCATCTGCTGGAACTGCCCTAGAATACAGTGAATTTTGGAAGATATTTAATTTGCTATTTCTCCCATCATCTCTTTTAGTATCCTGGGATGCATTCTACCAGGGCCAAGACACTTGTCAACCTTTAGCCCCATTAGCTTGCCCAGCACTTTCTCACCTACCTTAGCCTCTGTGTTATCAATTACTGGCAAGTTATTTGTGTCCTCCATTGTGAAGACTGATGCAAAATACTTGTTCAATGCCTCAGCTGTTTTCTCATTTCCCATTATTAAATCCCCTTTCTCATCTTCTGAAGGACCTTAGTCACTCTTTTTCATTTTACACATTAATAGAAACTTTTGCTATCTGTCTTTATATTCTGAGCTAGTTTAGTCTCATAATCTATCTTACTTTTCTTTGTATCCTTTTTTGTGGCTTTCTGTTGACCTTTAAAGTTTTCCCAATCTTCTATTTTCCCAATGGTCTTTGCCATTTTGTGTGCCTTATCTTTCAATTTGATAGCGTCCCTTATGTCGGTGGCTGATTACCCCTTTTCCTGCAGTCTTTCCTTTTCACTGGCATGTGCTTTTGTTGAGTGCTTTGAAAGTTATCCACTGTTCCTCAACTGTTCCACCACACAGTCTTTGCTTCCAGTCTACTTTACTTTAGACAACTCCTTCCTCATCCTATCGTAGTCTCCTTTGTTTAAGCACAGGGCACTGATATTGGATTTAATCTTCTCACTTTCCATCTATATTCTAAACTCAATCATACTGTGATCACTCCTTCCAAGAGGATCCCTAGCTATGAGATCATTAATTACCCCTGTCCTATTACACAGGACCCAGATCTAAGATAGCTTCCTTCCTCATCACTGTTCAAGAAAGCTATCACAGATCCATTCAATGATCTCCTCCTCAAGGCTGCCTTGACTGACCTGGTTTGACCAATTGACATGTAGATTAAAATCTTCCATGGTAATTGCTGTACCATTTTTACAGGCATTAGTTATTTCTTTGTTTATTGTCTGTCCCAATATGATGTTATTATATAGTGGCCCATAGACCATGTCTATCAGTGACTTTTTCATAGAATTTCTAATTTCCTCCTGAATGGATTCAACCTCATTCTTGATAGAACCCGTATCATCTCTCACTACTGCCCTGATGTTGTCCTTAACTATCAGAGCAACACCACGTCTTTTATCTTCCTGTCTGTCCTTCTGAACAGTCTGATACCCCTGGATATTTAATTCCCAGCCATGACCATCCAGCAACCGTGTCTCTGTAATGGCTACTAAATCATACTCATTCATGATAATTTGTGCCATTTACTCATCTACCTTGTTTCGAATGCTGCAAGCATTTAGCTAAAGTGCCTTAATGCTAGCTTTTATACCATATTTTTGAATTTTAACATCGTCATTAATAATATCTCCTGAGGTTTCCTTCTTCTTCTTAACTCTCTTCATAGTTCTCAATGTAGTTAAACCCTCCTGCATAAATGTTAACCTGTTGCTTCCTTTTCTATTTACGATTGTACTTCCTGTTGTTCCCCTCGCCCCCAACTTCACTTGTTTAACGCCCTAGTGACAAACCTATTTACCTTTTCATTGGAACACTGTTTCCAGATTGGTTCAGGTGGAGAACATCCCAATAATACAGATCCCTCCTGTTCCAAAACTGATGCCAATGCCCCATTAAATGGAACCCCTCTTTCCCACAACATTCCTTTAGACACGTGTTTACTTCCCTAATTTTCTTATCCCTACCTATGCCAATTTGCACATGGCTGAGGTATTAATCCAGAGATTATACCCCTTGAGGACCTGTTTGTTAATTTCATTCCTCGTTATTGATAATCCTCAAACAGGTTGTTTGCCCCAGTGTGGACTACAACAACCAGATCATTGCCCTTCTGCTCCAATGTCCTTTCAAGCCAGTCAGAGATGTCCCTCAAATCCCCCTAATTATAGAATGCCCTACAGCTGACACTTGTCTTTTTGCTACCCCCTCTCGAATCGTTTCCTGTACCATGGTGCAATGGTCAGTTGGCTCATCATCCCTTAAAGGGACCAGGTACCTTGTACCTGTTAGACAAGGTCAAGAGCTGAGGCTCCTCCATTCCTCAATTCAGGATCCCCCTATCTGCTTTACTTGCAATCACACCCTGCTGTTTCAGATCAACAACTGAATTTGAAGTACTTAATCTACCAGGTATGACTGTCTCCTGAAACAAAGCATCCAGGTACTTCACCCACTCCTGAATATGCCACAATGTTTAAAGCTCAGATTGCAGCTCATCAACTCTGGGCCAAAGTCCCTTGAACAACAACATTTGCTGCAGATGTGCTCATTGCAGCTCGCCATGGGATCAGTCAGCTCCCATATCATACAGCTGCAGCACGTCACTCGCCCAGCCATCTCTACTTTGGATAATTAAGTTATTAGTTAATTAATCCCAGCTTCTTAATTTATTTATTTTTTTCTGGAGGGTCCTTTTTAAATTTAAGGCGGAAAAAGTCAGGGTGATATCCCCTAGCGAGAACTTGCCTTCCTGATGCTGGATCTCTCAATTTGGTGGAGAATGCTTTTGAAGAAGGCCTGCCTTTGGAATCACACAAGCAATTTCCATGAGTTTACTCATCATGCCTCCTGCACGGTGTGCCACACTCCCCAGCAGGTGAGGCTGTTGTGTGGTATTTAATGCCACTTAACTCCTCAGTCGGTAGGAAGACACTCCATGGGCTTCCCCTTTATGGACTTGATTGGCTGGTGGTGGGAAGGCAGGCAGGATCCCCACTCTCTTACAAAAAAATGTTAAAGCAAAGTACAGTGGATGCTGAAAATCTGAAACAAAAACAGAAAGTGCTGGAGAAACTCAACAAGATTGGCAGCACCTGTGGAGAAAGAAACAGAGTTATCAGCGACAAATTCTTCACAGGGGGAGGGCATCAAACGTTATTTATTGAAAGATTTCACTTCTAATATATAATTACTCAGAAGATATAATGCTTACTTCAAGTTTATTTATGCCCAAGATCCAATCAGTCTTTCTGATTCACTTTTGATTTTCTGCATTCCGGCTGAGGCTACATTTTGTAACTATTCAGTACATTCAATACAGTGGGGTCTTATTTTTCCCTTCACTGCATTTGGGTCATTTTGTTACTAATGTATTTTCCATGTGTTTCAGCATATGAAGAACCAGCTCAGCCTCAGGCTACAATTGATGCTTATGCTACACTTCTAATTAAGGTATAATTTTTAATTAAGGCTTTATTAGACTTTGAAGAAAGTGGAATGGAAATCCCAGGTTACATTAATTGCAAGGAATGCAGCAAAATTCTGCTAAGCAGAGAAGAAGGAAATCTTTTACCTAGTAATAAGCAAGTCCATTATTTTCATGAAAGAATGTTCACAAATCTCTATTTGTTTGGGGATGATGAAGGACCAGAAAGTAGAATTCAATATGTGTTAAGATCAGTTTAACTTGTTTGATGCAATTAATAGCAAAACATTGTGAGATTGTTGCAATGTAGAGGGGGCAGGTGGTGAATGAGAGGATTGGAAATGGGGAAGGAAAACATGACATGGAGAGTAAGGACTTTTCACCATTTGGTCATCGGATGCTTCAGTACCTGAGGAGTCAAGAATGGCTCAGAACATTATGCAATCTTCAGCAAAAGTTTTCATATCCGATCTTATGATTAAGGGAAGATCATTGATGAAGTTGCTGAAGATTATTGGGCTGAGGACACTCTCTCTCCTGAGAAACCAGGGTTCTTGTGGTGCAGTGATAGTGTCCCTACCTCTGGTCGTGAGGTCCAGATTCAAGCTCCACCTGCTCCAGAGATGTATATTAATACCTCTGAACAGGTTGATGAGGAAAATGTCTGTCTTTCTTGGACTCCTGCAGTGTTGTCCTTGGACTGAGATAAATGACCTCCAACAACCCATAATCATCTTCTTTTGTAGTTGATATGGCTCCAACCAGTGAACAGTTATCCCCAGTTTTTCTGGTGCAGCTCAGAGCTTTACTCGGGTAATTGCTGTTTTGGTATCAAATGAAGTCACTCTCCCTTACATCAACTATAGAGTTCAGCTCTCTTGCTCACCTTTGGACTAAGGCTATACTGAGGTCAGGAGCTGAGTGGCTGTGGAGAAACTGAAATTGAGGATCAGTGGGCATGTTAATTCTGAGCAAGCGCCAATTGATAGCACTGTCAAGGACACATCCCACCATTTTACTAATGCTCATGTGTAGACTGGTGATGTGGTAATTCACCAGGTTTGATTTGTCCTGCTTCTTTTGAACAGGATATATCTGGGTGATGTTCCCCTTTGTCAGGTAAATGCCTGTGTTGTGGTTGTACTGGAACAGCTTTGCTTTTGTTGTGGCTTGTTCTGGAGCATAAGTCTTCAATTTGATTGTAAAATTTTACAGACTGTATTAAGTTTATTATAACAAGAACAGAAGAAATAATGCTTCATACAATCGATGGTTTTCAGTCGATCAATTTTGGGATGAGGATTCCTGATCCTGGTTGACTGAACAGCAGTCTCTCGTGCGGTACTGTTGACCAAGAATCTTTTTTGATTTTATTTTCAGTCTTCTATCCTGTACACTGAACTCTATGAATCATCAACTATGAACCTTGGCTAATCATTACTCCCTGTACAAGAACAGAGACATCCTGAACAGTAGATGGACATGGTTGGCCTGGTAGTACCTGACCAATTCCTAACTGATTCATTTCAAAGTAAATGGCCATCTTACTGATATCCCTTCTTACTGCTTCCTGATCCATTCATTAACTTTCCAATCACTTGTAAGATCATCCCTATACAACAGCTTGTGTCTCTTAGTTTGACAATTCCATTGATCTTTACCAACATAAGTTTGAATCAGTGAATAGTTCTAACAATATAGGTAGAGCTAATATAGGTAGAACGGCTACATATTTTGTCACAAAACTAAACTAATTTGAAATATGGCTGTGGCTTTGAGTAAAAGCTCCTTACTTCAAAGCATTTTCACAGTTCTTGCACAAGGAATAATGGTTAGCCAAGGCTCGTAGGTGATGATTCATAGAGTTCAGAGCACAGGGCAGAAGACCGAAAATAAAATAAAAGACGACTCTCAGTCAACAGTACAGAATGAGAGACTGCTGTTCAGTCAACCAGTATCATGAAAACTAAACCATTTTAAAACATGGCTGTGGCTTTGACTAAAAGCTCCTTCCTTCAAAGCATTTTCACAGTTTACACTTGATTGAATCAGAAACTCAACCATAAGACCCTAAACCAATGACCTTAAAATCATAGAGTCATAAAACCTGAATCCTACAGTTTAATTTGTTGGAGGGATTCTTGATGTGAGGCTTTGAGTTTTCTCGACGAATCTTACCAAACTCACTGTATTAATTGTCATTCCCTCCTCTGTGACCTACATCCTGTCAGCTTTCTGTCCCCTTTTACCACACAGCGTTCCCATAATGACTCACCAACCACTGAATATCTCAAAATTGACTGGCATCCCTGCCCTGGGTGCCACCTTTAAAGATCTGTTGTGCTCCTCAACAAGCTCTGTCAGTCCAAAGGTATGTATGCACGGTGTGTGACATCTGGCTCAGACATGACAGACAAGAGGAGGTTGGTCACCCACTTTGCTGTCAGGTCCTTGAAGGCCCTCTTCACTCCCCTAATTATTTTTTAAGTAACCCATGTATTTTTCATATTTCTCTAAGGCTTCCACTGTTTTGGGCTCTTGAAATCTACCATAAATTTCCCTTTTTCCCATGTAAAAATCTTGTAGATTTCCCAACATCCAGGGTGTCTCAACTCTAATCTCTAGAGTGACCACCTCATACCTTACTGAATTATGGCCATCCATCACCAAAGTGCTCTCTGACTGAAAATTTTACAACTCATCCTGTTTCATTCCCAAAACTTCAGACAAGTGCCACCTCCTCGCTTGTAGAATGTTCTGGATGCTGGATTTAGAAGCTGTCCTGGATACAATTTAAGAATTCTACCACCTTTTAATCCTTTCACAATTTGTCAATCCCAGTTACTATCAGGGAGGTTGAAATCCTTACTATTAATACTTTATTATTTTTAACATTTCTGAAGTTTACCTAGATTTCTATCCTTGTATCTCTCCCTAACTGTTTAGCATGTCCACGGACAATGCTCAACAATGTGATTGCATCTTTTCATTTTGACTTATTTGGCCCCAGTTGAGGAACCTCATAAGACATTAACTCTGTTTGTTGCTATTGGGTCCTTGATCGATTTGCAATCCTTGTTTCTTGTCTCTCTGTCTCCCTGCTCAGTTCCTCAATGCCCTGCCACTGTAGTTGAAACCCTCTCCAATAGCACCAGCAAACACCACCTCCCCAAAATCTGGCAAATGCTGACAATGATCCTGGTCCTGCCCAGATGCTACCTGCCCTGTTTGTACTAGTCCCATCGCCTCAAGAACCAGTCCCAATAATCTGATCTTTTCCCCGGCACCATTTCTTCAGCCATATATTCGTGTGATAAAACCTGTTATTTCTACATTACTAGCATGTGGAACTGGTGGTAATCCTGAGATTGCTACTTTTTGATGTCCTACCTTGTAATTAACGTCCTGATTCCTATACCTATCTTGGCGGATCTCCTGTCTTTTTCACTTGCATCGTTGGTGTCAATATGTACCACGCCCATTGGTTCCCTCGCTTGTGCTGGTTCAGATATGTACATTTTTATTCGAATCTTGAAGTCGAAACACAGAGACTAAGAGCAATTGCCCAATAACTAATCAGCTCCGGACTTTCCAGTGATGTCATTCTCACTCATTTCAAAACTTAGCCAAGCAGCTCACGAAGGAAACTCACTGCTGCCTCATCTCTCTGTGCTGCATTGAGGATAAATCACCTCCTCGCCCTCTACACTTTTGTTTCAAACTTACTGCTGCTTCCTCTCTCTGTGCTGTGTTCAGAATAAATCATCTCCACACTCCATAATCTATCTAATTTACTGCTTCCTCTCTGCACTATGTTCAGAATGAATCCCCTCTCCTCACATTTTTAAACTGGTTGCTTCCTCCCTGTATTTGTTGAAAATAAATCCTCCCGTCTTGCTCTTTTTAAACTTACTACATCCTCTCTCTATCACATTCAGAACAAATCCCCTCCCAACTCTGCTTTTTGTAAACATACTAAATCCTCTCTCTGTGATGTTTTCAGTATGAATTCACTTCTCGTTCTCTTGGCTTGGTTCTTTTTGCATTCCAGGCTTTTATAAAGGTTAAATTTTACCGTTGCCACTGTGGGATTCAAACCAGGTCCCTAGAACACTGGCTTGAAGTTCTGTGATCTTAGTCCATTGACAGTAGAAACAAGTTGCTGCCTCCTCCACTCCCACTGCAGTACCCAAGGCCTTGATGTCATTAGGAGTAAATCACTTTGGCTGTAGATTGGATCATTGGAGGTGAGCTTCTCAGAAAAAGGCCAAGCTGGATTGTTTACCTGATATTTCTGGCTGAAGATATGCACAAATGCTGCAGCCTTGTCTTTTCTGCTATGTACTAGGTTCTCCTGTTGTTGAGAACGAGATTATTTGTGGAATCTCCTCCTGCTGTTATAGTGTTGTAGAGCTGCCAGAGTTGAGCAACAAAGACTGGTGCTGCCAGCAATGTCCATATTCCAGGGAATATAGAGAAAATAATCAAGCAGCATCATGGAGAAAGAAACAGAATGAAAACAAAAACAGATGTTTTCCAAGCCATTGGAGCAAGATTAAACATTAATGGAATGGAAAATATTACATGGATCAACATCCGAACATGATCTCCTCTATTTCTGCTTTCCCTAAAATGACAGTGAATGGAGGAGAACACACATAGATCTACTGTGTAGGCAATGTGTAAGAAATTGTTGAGGTTATTAAGAAGTGGTTATGGACTGCTGTAGTGCTAAATCCTGGAATTCCCAGTCAAGAAGGCTATTTCCTGACCTTTTGGGAATAGACCCAGGTTACCAAGAGCTTCTTCAGTTAAGCAGAAAAAGATCTGCTCTTTTTTTTATCACTCTCTGATGAACTCCAGCCATGGCATGGTGAGAGAATCCTGTTCAAAATATTTCTTCTCTCAGTGCTTTCATTGCTTGACAAGCGATCTTCAGCTTCTTGGAAGGTCCTTCATTTGTCATGCATTGGACACCTTCAATCTGTGCAAAGAAGATTTATGTGGATGTTGCCAGGTCCAGTAGGCCTGTGTTACAGGGAGATGTTGGCCAAGATAGAACTTTATTCTTTGAAATATAAGAGAATGGGAGGTGAACTTATTGAGCTGTACTGAAATCATGAGGCGCATAAATAGGATGGATGCGCGTAGCCTTTTTCGCAGGAATGGGGAATTGAAAACTAGGGGTGTAGGTTTAAGGTGAGATTGGCCTGTTGCCATTGGGAATAATGAGATAAGATTCAACTTCCAATTGTTCTCTAATAAGATTTACAGAAAATATGTATATGTATATTAGGAAATGATTAGGTCAGATTGGCTTTGATCCTTGTGCCATTCAGTGTTCCACAATCTTGGTAGTCAAATCTTCAAGCAATAACCAATTACAGCTGATATCCATTTATCAGACAATAGATAAATTTTGAAGTACACAGATGCCAGGGAATGACCATCTTCACAAGCGAGATTTGCCCTTTAATGTACATTGGCAGTAACACTGCTGAAGTCCTTGCTATCATTAGCCATTGAACAAAAACCAGACTGATGCAGCTATATAAGCACTGCGGCTACCAGAGTCTAGGAATTCTGCATTGAGTTACTCACCTTTTGTCTCCCCAGTGCCTAACAATTATCTACAAGGCATAGGTCAATGTTGCAATGGAATTCTATCCATTTGCCTGGATGGGTGCAGGCTCAACAACATTTAAGACTGACAACACCATCCAGGACAAAGCAGTCCATTTAATTCATACCCCATTCATCAACTTCAACATTTAACTCCTCACCATGGATTCACAGTGGCAGAAGTGTGTACCATCTACAAGGTGCACTGTAGTAGCTCACTAAGGCTTTTTTAACATCAACTTCCAAACCCATAAACACTACCTCGTAAAAGGATGAGGGCAAAAAAAATGGCAACACCACTGCCTGCACATTCCTGCCTAAGCTACTCACCATCCTGACTTGGAACTATATCACCACTCCTTATCGCTGGTCCTTGATTGTCACTGGGTCAAAATCCTGGTATTTTCTCTTAAGCAGCATTATGGATGCATCTAAACAAGAACATTGGTGTTTCAAGAAGGCAGCTCACAAACAATTCTCAATGGCAATTAGGGATGGGTAATAAATACTGGGTGCAGCCTGTGTTGCCACATATAGAATGAGAAGATGATGATTTAATTTCAACAAGAAAACTTTTTATCCGACTTCTTCCCAGAGAATTGAGGAAAGGTCAGGTGTGATGAGCTGAATTCTAGGAGACACTAGATACTCTGATCCTGTGCTCCCCCACCTCTCCACCAAAAAGTTAGGATGGAACATTTGCTGCCCCACAGACATATAATGACTAAATGACAAAGAATAGACTGAGGGCAGGGTTTTCACGTTTCAGTAACAAAGGTAATCAGCTAAACTATGTAGGATATCCCAGCATAGGGCCCATATAACCTAACAATGTTGTGTACAGGTATGGCCACCCTACTTATTAAATCTTTTTGGTATGACGTTATTTGGATCCGAGTGAGAAGTGTCTCAGCTGCTATTGACTAGTCTGCCCTCTATCTCCCATTAGCAAGCCAGATTATATAGTACGATGTCAACTATACCTGAGAGCAATGTTCTCGATCTATTTGCTTCCAGAAAACACTTCTAACACAAGATAAGCACTTTATTTTTATATAAGAACTACAGTAGAATTAATTGTATGTTTTATTTTCTTTTGACAAGAAACTTGATGCTGCTTCTATTGTAGGATTGTTATTTTTAATAGGTATGAATTATGACTTGATTGAACAAATGAGGAATTAAATTATATTTTGTTTAATTGTAGTTGTTCGTAAAAGAATATCCATGTGGACCAGACCAAATGTCTTTTATTGTTTTGATCTTTTTAGATGTGTTAAATGAATGTATTCTGTTGTCTCAGTGTTAATATACTGATTATATCTATGTACTGATTTTTCGATCACACTGTATAAATTTTTATCCTAAAACATCTTGTCCTCTTGTTGTTTTTAGTTAACTTGTCTTAGGCACCAGAGTCATGATGAAATCATGCATTGACAAATGGTTCTTTTAATTAAAACAAGAGACGTTGGTGTATTCTTTTTTAGGACATTCAGATTTATCAGTTGGGTCTTTTGGAATTATATTAAATCACTAGTGGTTAATAAGACGTAATTCCTGGGTGGAAAATTTGCTATTGGGGTGGATTTAAACTAGCTCAGAAGGGGGATGGGAAACTGAGGTGTAGTTCTAGTACACAGGAGGATGAGCTTAGGGAGGATGCGGACAGGACCTCACTGTCACAGGAGTGTGCTGGCAGACAGCAAATGTGTCTACTTTAACACCAGGAGTATCCGGAATAAGGTAGGTGAGCTTGCAGCATGGATAGGTACCTGGGATTTCAATGTTGTGGCCATTCCGGAGACATGAATAGAGCAGGGTCAGGACTGGATGTTGCAGGTTCCAGGGTTTCGATCTTTCATTAAGGTCAGGGAAGGTGGTAGAAGAGGGGGAGGTGTGGCTTTGTTAGTCAAGGACAGTATAATGGTGGCTGAAAGAACTTTTGATGAGGACTCGTCTACTGAGGTGGTATGGCTGAGGTCAGAAACGGGAGAGGAGAGGTAACACTGCTGGGAGTTTTTTATAGGCCTCGGCAAAGTTCCAGGGATGTGGAGGAGAGGATTGGCAAAACTATTCCGGGCAGGAGTGAAAGGAACAGGGTGGTCATTATGGGAGACTTTAACTTCCCCAACATTGACTGGAAATGCTATACCTCTAGTACGTCGGATGGATCAGTTTTTGTCCTATGTTTGCAGGAGGGTTTCCTGACTCAGTCCGTCGAAGGGCCGACAAGAGGGGAGGCCACACTGGATCTGGTACTTGGTAATGAACCAGGCCAGGTGTTTGATTTAGTGGTAGACGAGCATTTCGGAGAGAGTGACCATAATTTGGTTATGTTTAGTTTAGCGATGGAAAGGGATAGGAACATGCCACAGGGCAAGAGTTATAGATGGGGGAAGGGAAATTATAATGCGATTAGGCAAGACTTAGGAGGCATAGAATGGGTCAGCAAAACACGGGGGATGGGGACAATCGAAATGTGGAGCTGGTTTAAGGAACAGATATTACGTGTCCTTTATAGGTATGTACCCTTCAGGCAGGGAGGAAGCGATAAGGTAAGGGAACTGTGGTTTACTAAAGGAATTGTATCTCTTGTTAAGTGGAAGAGGGAGGCTTACGTGACGATGAGACAAGATGGTTCAGATGAGGCGATGGAGAGGTACAGATTAGCTAGGAAGGATTTAAGGAGTGAGTTAAGAAGAGCAAGGGGGGGACATGAGCAGACATTAGCAGGTAGAATAAAGGAGAACCCTAAAGATTTCTATAGGTATGTGAGGAATAAGAGGATGGCTAGGGTAGGAATATGGCCAGTCAAAGACTGACGTGGGAAGTCGTGTGTGGACCCTGTGGAGATTGGAGAGGTGCTAAACGAATATTTCTCGTCTGTTTTCACTGAGGAACAGGACGATATTGTAGAGGAGACGACTGAGTTACGGGCTACTAGAATTGAAAGGATTAAGGTTAGTAAGGAAGAGGTGCTATCAATTCTAGAAGGTGTGAAGGTAGATAAATCTGCTGGGCTGGATGGGATTTTTCCGAGGATTGTCTGGGAAGCTAGGGAGGAGGTGGTGGAGCCTTTGGCCTTGATCTTTGAGTCTTCATTGTCTACAGGCTTAGTACCAGAGGACTGGAGGATTGCAAATGTTGTGCCCTTGTTCAAGAAGGGCAGTAGGGATGACCCAGGTAATGAGAGACCTGTGAGCCTGAAGTCTGTTGTAGGAAATGTTTTGGAAAGGATTGTAAGAAATAGGATGTATAATCATCTAGCAAGCAACAATCTGATTGGAGATAGTCAGCATGGATTTGTCAAGGGGATGTCGTGTCTCACAAACTTCATTGAGCTTTTTGAGAAGGTGACCAAGCATGTGGATGAGAGAAGGGCAGTTGACGTGGTGTACATGGACTTCAGTAAAGCCTTTGATAAGGTTCCACATGGTAGACTATTGGAGAAAATACAGAGGCCTGGGATTGAGGGAGATTTAGCAGTTTGGATTAGAAACTGGCTTTCTGTAAGAAGGCAACAAGTGGTGGTTGATTGAAAATATTCAGCCTGGAGTCCGGTTACTAGTGGTGTGCCTCAAGGATCTGTTTTGGGACCACTACTGTTTGTCATTTTTATAAATGACTTGGACACAGGCATTGGTGGATGGGTTAGTAAGTTTGCAGATGACACTAAAGTCGGTGGAGTGGTGGACAGTGTGGAAAAATGTTGCAGTTTGCAGGGAGACTTGGATAAACTGCAGAATTGGGCTGAAAGGTGGCAAATGGAGTTTAATACGGATAAATGTGAGGTGATTCACTTTGGGAGGAATAATAGGAAGGCAGAATACTGGGTCATTGGAAAGATTCTTGGTAGTGTGGATGTGCAGAGGGATCTTGGTGTCCATGTACATAGACCCCTGAAAGTTACCACCCAGGTTGATAGTGCTGTTAAGAAGGCTTAAGGTGTGTTAGGTTTTATTGGTGGGGAGATTGAGCCGTGATGTCATGCTGCAACTGTGCAAAATGCTAGTGTGGCCTCATTTGGAATATTGCCTGCAGTTCTGTTCACCCCATTAGAGGAAGGATGTGGAAGCATTGGAAAAGGTACAGAAGAGATTTACCAGGATGTTGCCTGGTCTGGAGCGCAGGACCTATGAAGAATGGCTGAGGGACTTGGGTCTGTTCTCATTGGAGAGTAGGAGGCTAAGAGGAGATTTAATAGGGACATACAAGATGATTAGAGAATTAGATAGGGTGGACAGTGAGAGTCTTTTTCCAAGGATGGGGACTTCAGCTTGTATGAGGGGGCATAGCTACAAATTGAGGGGTGATAGATTTCAGAGGCAGATAGACAGATGTCAGAGGCAGGCTCTTTACTCAGAGAATGATAAGGGCGTGGAACAAGCTGCCTGCCAATGTAGTTAACTCATCCACATTAGGGGTATTTAAACAGTCCTTGGATAAGCATATGGATGATGACGGGATAGTGTAGGGGGAGGGGCTTAGATTAGTTCACAGGTGGGTGCAACATCGAGGGCCCAAGGGCCTGTTCTACGCTGTATTGTTCTATGTTCTATGTTCGAACTCCTAGGTAACACACACAAATGGCTCCATTTGTGTTGTATTACCAGCAAAGGTGTAATAAATTTGCAGGTTGTTGCCCTCAGGCTATGACAAAAGGGGTAATTTTACAATGTGCATGGCATGTCAAAGGTAGAATCAGGATACAGCAATAAGAGATGTCAATAAGGTGACCATTACCTTTAAAGAAACCAATTAGAATTTGGGATTATATTATTTCGCCAATCGAACGTTCATCATGTGGTGCTCATCCATTGGTAAGCGAATTAGAATTCAGGGTGTCTGACCATGCATGGGATAGAGATGGTGATTAGACAGGCTTACAGATGATTGATAACGGTTGTGCACAAGAAAGGAAGAGTGAAAACAGAGACAAACTCCAGTCAACAGAAGAGAACAGAGACGTATGCTTCGTCAATAAGTATTATATACTAGTGTCCTGAAGTAGCTTCACTCATTTTATTAAGTATCAATTCTTTTGCACTGCTTTGATAAACTTACAAAAATCTACAAAACCTATGAAGACATAGTTCTGCCTGAAATGGTCTTATCAAGGCTTGTAAGCATTCAGTTTGGCTCTCTGAAATAAGTCCATAATTGTTTAATAGAAGGGGGCTCTTGTGGCTCAACTGTAGTGTCCTTACCTCTAAGTCATGAAGACTGGGTTCAAGTCCTACTTGTAATACCCCTTCAAAACAAAACATTTGAACAGGGCATTCATAGATATCTATACTGATATAGACCTGCGTCTTATGCTTAGGCTCAAGTGAAACTCCAAAATCTTTCACTGAAACCTGGATGGAAGTTCAAGTGAGGGGAATGGGCATTCAAACTGAGGTTCTAGGGAAAAAGGTATGCTCCAGAACAATGATTTTCTGAAGAAGCGTCTAGGCCCGAAACGTCAGCTTTCCTGCTCCTCTGACGCTGCTCAGCCTGCTTTGTTCATCCAGCTCCACACCTTGTTTGCGTCAGAACAATGTTCCCGCTTTCCTAAAATACAGCATGGAAACAGACCATTCAGCTCTTCTGGTCTATCCTTGCGATTGTACTTCACATGGCCTCCTCCTCATTCAAATCCCCCCCCACATTCTAAATACGATTAGATAGTTTGTTTATTCTTTTCAGACTACACCCCCAACCCACACGCCCAAAGTGAAGATATAAATTATAGGGTTGAATTTCGTAAACCCCAAAGAAGTCCTGTCCCTGGGTCAAAAAGCAGGAACGGACCCTGATCTAATTGGCAGGGTGCCTTCTCCTCTCAAATCACCATACCCTCCACCCTCAAGCTCATCTCTGGGAAATTTCAGCCCAGTTCCATCCACATTTACCCTGCTCAACTCATTGCCAATATTAAAGAGCTTGATTAGGTCATCTCCAAACCTTTTCCGAAACAAAAATATAGGCTTAACCTGTTTACCCCTTTCTGACAGCAATATGGGCTCAACTTGGTTTTAAAAATTCTGTATATATTTTCCTATTATTTACACGAGTCCCATGTTTCCAAGCTGGACTCATAGCTTTGAATATTTTGACATTTCAGGTGCTTATCCAATTACTTTTGAAAGGTTATGAGGTTTACTTCTTGAATTACCCTCTCAGGCATTCTAGACTCCCACCACCCTCTAGGTAAAAACTCAGATTCCCTCTAAATCTCCTACATTTCACTTTAAAATTATCTCCCCTTGTTAATATCCCTTCGAGTATGGAGAGCAGCTGCATTTTATTCACCCTGTCCATGCCCCTCATAATCCTATACATCTCTATTAGGTTCCTCATTATCTTCACTGCACCAAAGAAAATTACCTGAGCTTATCCAGCATCTCTTCATCACTGAAACGCTCCATCCCAGGCAATGTCCTGGTGAATCTCCTCCAGGAATTATCAACTCCAGTGAAGTTGCATTCTGCCTACAGCACACTGCCCAGAACTGTACACCATACTCCAGCAGTACCCTAACCAAAGTTTGATATACTTATAATTTTTGCCACAACTGATAAGGGAAAGCATTCCATATGTCTGAACTAGCTTAATAATGTTCAGGGATCAGTGAACAAATACCCCAAGATTTCGGTTTCTCAGAACTTCCAAATGTCTTGTCTTTCACTGAGTACACCCTTGTAACGTTCCTCCTCCCAAAGTGCATCATCTATCATTTGGGATAGATTCCATTCGCCATTGATTTGTCCAATCTGTTTATATCCCCGTAACACCATCCTCCTCACTGTCAGCCACCTGGACATCCACATACTTATCATTCATCACCACCTTCTCATCTGTATAATTTATGACAATCGCAAACAGTAAGGGATCCAATGTTGACCCTGTGGTATGCCATTGCAAGCTGGGTTCCAGTCAAACAAACAGTCTGCTATTGCCATCCTCCATCTCCTGTCACTAAGCCAGTCTTGAATCCAACTTGCCAAGTTGGATCCCATGAGCTTTTAACTTTGTTATTAGTTCCCTGTGGGGCCTTGTCATAAACTTTGCTGAAATCCATATAATCTGCATCAACTGCCCCACATCATCCAAACACTTGATTACTTCATTGAAAAATTCCACCAGATTTGTTAGGCATGACCTCCCTCTGACAAAGCCAATGCTGACCATCACTGATCAAACCTTGCCTCTCTAAATGGAGATTCATTGGTTCCTTCACTATTTTCTTCAATAGTTTCCCTTCCGTTGATGTTAGACTCACTCGGCTGTAGTTCCCTAGTTTATCTTTCCAACCCTTCTCATAAAGTGGAGCCATATTTGCTGTCCTCCAGTCCTCTGGCACGCCCTGTTGCCAGAGACATCTTTTTAAAAAAATATTGCATCAGGGTTCCTGTGTTATTTTCTTCCTGTGCCCAGTACAGCCTGGAATATAACTCAGTCAGACCTGGAGGTTTCTTCACTTTTAAGCCACCAAAACCTCCAATACCTTCCTCGCTCCTTGTATCAATTTGTTCAGGAACTTCTCAAGTTCTGTGCTGGCATCCTTTTTCTCCCAAGTAAAGACAGATGTGATTTACTCATTTAACACTCTACCAATGTACTTCGGTTTTGTGCACAGATTGACCCTTTGGTCCCTATAGACTCATTCTTTCCCTGTTTATTTTCTTCCCCTTGGTGTCATTGTAGAATTTCTTGGAATTCTTTCCAATCTTATACTGTTTTTGAAATCCCCTAATATAATTACACTGTTATTGTTTTTACTCGTCTTAGCGAATTGACGATATATTTTTTTCCTCTATTGCCTACTGACTAGGGGTCTATAGTGCACTCATAACACTATAATTGCCCCTTTTTTATTCCTACATTGTGTCCACAAAGTCTTATTTCATGACCCTTCCTATCATCCCCCCTTAAGTTAATTCCGTCTGGTCTTCAATTGGGAGTGGATTTCCTGGTTCATCAAAGGTTTCTAGCTGGGGCACATTCGGATTGATTTCTTTGGTACACAGCCCTCCATGCATTTGCTAATGAAGTCCACACGGTGGTGGGGTATTCATCTAAGCTTTCTGCTGAGTGTTTGAACATGGTCCAGTCTACTGAGTCCAGGCAGTCCCGGAGACACGTTCCACAGCCTTGGACTAGCGTTCTGTTTTTGACACCTACATCAGACTCCTGCTCTGCCTTCAACACCATTAGCCCCTCCAGACTGATCTCAAAACTCTGTGAACTTGGTCTCTGGTCCACTCTCTGCAACTGGATCCTCAGCACTCTGAGCCACAGACTACAATCAGTAAAGATAGATACTGCACCTTCTCCACAGTAACACTCAACACTGGACCCCGCAAAGGATGTGCTCTCAGCCCCTTACAGTACTCCCCCTACACCCATAACTGAGTTGCCAAATCCTGAATCTTCTAGTTCGCTGATGATACCATTCTGTTGGGATAAATATCAGACATCGACAAGGCTGTAGAGGGAAAGGAGATGGGGGGCTTGGTGACCTTGTGCAATGATATCAACCTCTCTCTCAATGTCAGCAAAACTAAAGAACTGATCATTGACTTCAGAAAGAAAGGAGGAGAACATGCCCCCATCTACATTAACAGAGCAGACTTTGAGAGTATTAAGTTCCTAGGAGTGATGATAACCGACAACGTGCCCTGGGCTTCCCATCTAGGTATGACAGTCAAGAAGGCGCAACAATGCCTGTTCTTCCTTGGATAGCTCAGGAAGTTCAGCATGTCCATAAGGCCCCTCACTGGCTTCTGTAGAAGTGTAACTGAAAGCATACTGTCTGGGTGCATGACGGCCTGGCCTGGCAACCACTCTGCCCAGGACTGTAAGAAACTACAGAAGGTGATGTGCACAGCCCAGACCATCACAGAAGCCAACCTTCCATCCAGTTACAGAGCTCGCTGCTGTGGAAAGGTGGCCAACATCAAAGGCCCATCGCATCCCAGTAATGACCTCCTACAACCTATTCCATCAGGGAGAAGATACAGAAGTCTGAACACATGCACCAGCAGGTTCAGGAACAGCTCCGTCCCAGCCATTATTAGACTGATGAATGGACTCTCTAGCCTCAATTAATGCTAATCTCGCTAACATTGACCTTGCTGCCACCCTGTACAATATAACCTACATGCCTCTGTCTAAGTCTTTTTGATCTGTACATCCTTGCTTACTATGATCTGCCTGTACAGCTCGTAAACAAAGCTTTTCACTGTACTTAGGTACACATCGCAATAATTCGCTCAATCTAACTAATAAGGCGAACACCATCTCCACTTCTGTATCCTATGTCTCCTGCGTAAAAATCTTATACGACAGAATGTTAAGTTGCAAGTCTTAGGTAACAAGGTGTAGAGCTGGATGAACACAGTAGGCCAAGCCACATCTCAGTTCCAAGTCTTGTTGCTTCCTGAATCATGTCTTCATGAGAGAAGCAACATTTCAGTTCCATGTGTTCAATCCATACCCTAACACGTCTTACCTGTAATATACTTGGCATTAAATTAAAGCCCACCCAACCTTACCTTACTCCTTGGAAACTCAATTGAACTTGATCTTCCTTGGTTCCTTTTTGCAGTTATACTGTTTCACTATTGACTGAATGCACTGTGACCCCTGCCCCTGCTGAGCTGGCTTAAACTCTTCCCAACAGCATGAGCAAACCTTCCCACAAGAATTTTATTCCAATTCTGGTTCGGGTGTAGACTGTCTCAATAGCAGAGATTCTATTTTTCCCCCAAAACAGGTCCTGGTTGTTCAGTGATAATGGGAATTGCAGATGCTGGAGAATCCAAGATAATAAAATGTGAGGCTGGATGAACACAGCAGGCCAAGCAGCATCTCAGGAGCACAAAAGCTGACGTTTCGGGCCTAGACCCTTCATCAGAGAGGGGGATGGGGTGAGGGTTCTGGAATAAATAGGGAGAGATGGGAGGCGGACCGAAGATGGAGAGAAAAGAAGATAGGTGGAGAGGAGAGTATAGGTGGGGAGGTAGGGAGGGGATAGGTCAGTCCAGGGAAGACGGACAGGTCAAGGAGGTGGGATGAGGTTGGTAGGTAGGAGATGGAGGTGCGGCTTGGGGTGGGAGGAAGGGATGGGTGAGAGGAAGAACAGGTTAGGGACGCAGAGACAGGCTGGACTGGTTTGGGATGCAGTGGGTGGAGGGGAAGAGCTGGGCTGGTTGTGTGGCGCAGTGGGGGGAGGGGACGAACTGGGCTGGTCTTGGGATGCGGTGGGGGAAGGAGAGATTTTGAAGCTGGTGAAGTCCACATTGATACCATATGGCTGCAGGGTTCCCAAGCGGAATATGAGTTGCTGTTCCTGCAACCTTCGGGTGGCATCATTGTGGCAGTGCAGGAGGCCCATGATGGACATGTCATCTAAAGAATGGGAGGGGGAGTGGAAATGGTTTGCAACTGGGAGGTGCAGTTGTTTATTGCGAACCGAGCGGAGGTGTTCTGCAAAGCGGTCCCCAAGCCTCCACTTGGTTTCCCCAATGTAGAGGAAGCCACACTGGGTACAGTGGATGCAGTATACCACATTGGCAGATGTGCATGTGAACCTCTGCTTAATGTGGAATGTCATCTTGGGGCCTGGGATAGGGGTGAGGGAGGAGGTGTGGGGGCAAGTGTAGCATTTCCTGCGGTTGCAGGGGAAGGTGCCGGGTGTGGTGGGGTTGGAGGGCAGTGTGGAGCAGACAAGGGAGTCACGGAGAGAGTGGTCTCTCCGGAAAGCAGACAGGGGTGGGGATGGAAAAATGTCTTGGGTGGTGGGGTCGGATTGTAGATGGCGAAAGTGTCGGAGGATGATGCGTTGTATCCGGAGGTTGGTGGAGTGGTGTGTGAGAATGAGGGGGATCCTCTTTGGGCGGTTGTGGTGGGGGCGGGGTGTGAGGGATGTGTTGCGGGAAATGCGGGAGACGCGGTCAAGGGCGTTCTCGACCACTGTGGGGGGAAAGTTCCGGTCCTTGAAGAACTTGGACATCTGAGATGTGCGGGAGTGGAATGCCTCATCGTGGGAGCAGATGCGGCGGAGGCGGAGGAATTGGGAATTGGGGATGGAATTTTTGCAGGATGGTGTGTGGGAGGAGGTGTATTCTCGGTAGCTGTGGGAGGGATTGGTTGAACAATTTGCTACCACCTTCAGTAAGAAGTCCATTTTAATTTTGTGTTTAGCTCTTAATACTGTCTATGCAGAATGTCATTCCTAGTTCTACCTAGGTAGTTGGTACCAACATAGACCATGAAAACTGAATCTTCCCCTTCCAGGTACAAATGCCTTGCCAGCCTCAGCAAGTGTCTCAAACACTGACACTTCTGGCAGGCATTATAGCTGTCTGGTGCCTCGCCCTTTGTTGGATAAAATGGTGGTAATCCCCTGATTGCCACCACTTTCTTGTTGTTTCTATCACTTAAATGCCACCCCCTCCATACCTCGGCACTATAGTTAGTTTGCTCATTCAGCTTTTAGCCTCATTTTCAGCCAATCAAGCTGAGAGATCTTCAATCCTATTGGACACTGATACTCCTGCATTTCCACCCTCTGGATCAACTTGTCTGCCTCACGTACAGTCACGCCCTCCTGTCTTTGACCACTTACTAAATCAGCAGGCCCTATCCTAAATGGTGTGACAGATTCCCAGCACAAATAATCCATGTAATTTAGCCCCTCCCTGCACAGCAGTGTCTGCAGTTGAACCTCCAACTCATTAACTCTGAGCAAAAGCTACTTGAAAGTGAAACATTTTATACAGACATTTGCCCTAGATCACAATAGAATCAAGCAGCTCCCACATGATGCAGCCTTTACCGATCATAAATCCTGCATCCTTAAAGATCTTAGTTAATTACCGCCAACTTGCACACTGTTTTAAAACAGAACACATACCAGATATGCACCAAACTGGCTGCTTTCTTTGTCGTGCAGCAAAATCAATTCCTAAATGGCAGAAGTATTAAAAAGCTAAAGCAAAAGAACACAAACACTTGCTTCTCCTCTCCATCTTCATCAAACTCCCCACTTTAGATAAAAACTTTCAACATTGCAAACAATTTCCTTGATGGATTTGTTTTCCTCTGGCTGCACTAAACGACATAATTTTTAGGAACTGTACGGGGATTAGAGACACCAGATTTAACCATTTAGCTAAAATTTTAAGCTTATTTGCATAGTACTTCCCATTTATTGCTAATTACTGACTAGATTTGATTTTAAGAACCGAGTTTAAAAACAAAAATTTACACAAACTCTTCGCTCACCAAACTCAATTGTTCAATTTCCTCAGCTACAAAATATCACCTGCCCTTCCAACTTGATGGAGTCATAATTTGTTAAATAATTTATTAATTAATTAAATTTAACTAATGCCTTCAGTTCTGTCTGTGCTTTTTTATTTTCCTTATTTTGTTTAATATTCTACTTACACTTATTGAAATTCCTTAGTTTTCCTGATTACTATTAAACAGGAAATATCCAGTCGCCTACCTGTTTCCAGACATTAGTTTCTCTTTCTGTAATCTGATTCAGAATTGACAGTAGACGCTCCTGTATATCACAGTCCTGTATATCCTTCTCCATGATCTTATTCAATGAAGGAGCAGGCTCGAAGGAGTGAGTGGCCTACTCTTTTTTTCCTTGTTTGTATGTTCATGTGTACTCCCGTTCATATATTCCACTTTCCTGTATATTGGCCTCTCTTCTTGTATATTCCAGTCTTATATAGCTTACTTCTACGTATCCCACTTATGTATACCTAATTTCTGTATACCTAACTCCCACAGACCTCAAGACAACAAAGTGTGAAGCTGGATGAACACAGCATCTGCAGTTCCCATTATTTCTTTCCCACAGACCTCAGTTCAGTCTTCTGTGCTCTCTTCCTATACATCTTAGTATTCTCTGTAATCTGCTCACCTCCTATATACCCAATTCCTTTATATGTTCTCCTCATTACTTATGCTCCACTCTCACTGAAATCTCTCTCTTTATACTCCCACTAACGCGTCCTTCTTTACAGCTCCACACTCACCTTGCTTTTTACATGCCTCTATCCTCTTTGATAGCTTGCTGAGTCCCAGCAAAATTGAGGCCAGTGGGACTGAGAATGAAATCTCTGTACAGGTTGGGGTCATCTCTAACTCAAAGGAAGGTTGTCGTGCGCAGGCAGGTCTGACCAAATGTGTCTTGTTCATATCCGGGTTGAATTACTGCTGTATGTAGTACACAATGTTTAGAGATCACTGGTTCACAGAGATCAATAGTAAATCCTCAGCTGTCACCCTTCAGGGTTTAGGCTATGTAACAAGTGAATGGGGCGCTCAAAGGAAACATTACATGTACAGCCTATTATCTGTGACATGTCAATAACTTGTCATGGCTGAAACTTTACTTTTGAACAAATCACATCCTTTTTTCATGAAAAAAAGACGTACACTCGAAGTGTCTAAAGAAACGATAATATTCTGGTTTTAAACCTCTGAGGATTAGATTCTGATTACTGTTCTGTGTCTGCTGTGCAAAGAAAGAGGCATTGCCACATTTACATAAACAACACAGGAAATCAGTCATTCACCGTTGCCATGGTAGCACTGGGGAAATCCATTTTATTAAAGTTCACTGTGTCCCTCTTAGGAACATTGCAAACAAAGAGCTGGAATAATAGAAGTAGACTGGGTGCAGATATAATAGCATAACTCTGGGTTTTAGTATGGGCAGTCTTTGCTGCTGATGTTGGTCTATCTGGTAGTCTTGTTCAGGAAGCGCCCCTTCATGCCAGCAGCTGGGAAGAATATCAAAGTCACACTGAGGTTTCTGTTAGTGAGGGTGGAGGGAAGCAAGCCCTTAGAATGATTTTATCATTTATTTAATATTTCAGACGCCAAGATGAATTCCTTTGATTACTTCACCTAATGCTTCAAATGAAGCTCAGAGAGCAGAGCATTGGTTGTAAAGTGCGGTGGAATTGCTGCAGAAATAAGCTGGTGAAAGGAACAGTTGCAAGGAGGGAAGCACAAGGCATACAGGAGAGAAGGGCTAAATGAGAGAGAAAGAGAGGCAGAGAAGGGGAAGTTACAGCAGCTAGAAAGGGGAGGAAGTGGGAGACCTGCTGCTTCCTGTAGACAGAATGATGATTGAAGACAAAGCTGGGTGTGGACTCGTCTCTCAGGGCTGCTGCCTACACAGCTGGTAAGCTTGGATTCTCCTGAATATTTAACCAATTTTAAGAAGAGAAGAGTGAATATCTGCTCACAGTTTAATGAACAAGGTAAATTAGCCTTTTTTCTTTCCTGGTTTTAATTCTACACTGAGGAATTTTGTTGATTACTGTATTTTTTTGCCAAAATAGACTTGATTGTATTTGGGACTACAGATATTAAAGCCCTATGTGTATTCCACAAACCGATATGATCAACAACTGTGCAATAACCATTATTGATTATTTTATAGTGTTGATGCTAAGAAAATGTAATGCTTTAATCTGAAAGCTTGCAGAAACCAAGTATGTAGCTGTTAGCAAGGAGAAGAAGAGCTGTCTGCTGTGAAGGAAGGTAGAATGATTTAATTGTAATTCATTCAGTGTGATTGGGAATTTGTGCTACAATCATTTAATGCCGATTGTAAAATTTTATACAAAACAACACACAACAACAATCAGCAGCTCAGTTCTTCTGATAACACAGTATGCCACAAAGGACTCAGTATGGATTTTGCTGTATGATTTTTTTCGTGTTCATATTCTCATTGCAGCTAAATGTCTGTATTTGTAAAATAATTCTTCAAACCAAAATGCATAAAATAACTGAACAGTAGAGTAATAATACTCATAATAAAGAAATTTTTTAATATCAAAATTACTGTAATTCTGAGAGCTGTAGGGATGACTACACGGGTCAATGCAAAATCAACCAGTTTTTTTTCCATAATATCACAGCATCTGCATTGAAAAGTCCATCATATAGAAAAAAGGTGTTGATTTGGTTGCCAGTAATAGCATTTAATTAGTAACTATGAATGCTATTTTTATATGCTGTGAAATCACATGACTTATTTAGACTGCACCGCCTCCATTTTATTGAAGAAAATGTAGATACCTTAAAATTAATTCAGTGATTCATAGCTGCTTACTAAATTAATGCCTTTTGAATTCTATCGGACAGTGTCATGAAAGATGATAACTAGGCAATGAAGAAACGATAGTTTCTGATGTGAAATACCAGTCAAATAATTTGAAGTAAAGGCAGAACATGCTAGAAATATTCAGCAGGTCAGGGAGTGTCCATGGAATCACTAATCCGAAACTCTCCATAGCTTCTCTCCACAGTTTTTGCTTCACAGCTGCTGCCTGACAAGCTGAACATTTCCAGTTTTCTTTTAAATATTTTATCTCAGGTTTCCAGCATCTGCAGTATTTTGCATTAGAGATAAATAAGGTATTTTCGTTACTTTATGGAAATCCACAACCATCGAGAGGTTTACATTTTTACTAGTGAGCTGTATCGTGTGTTATAGGTCTTACAATTCCCAAATATATGAAAAAACAAATATTAAATATTGCAGACAAACTTGTATCATAATAGCCTAAGTTTTATATCATCACTAATTAGCTTTTATTGTTGTGTAATTTGAGACTTGTTTAATCAATTGGTTCCATGTTCAGACTTAATGTGCTCAGGGGAATGCAACTGTTACACAAAAGTGAACCAGTTGGGAAATTATACAAACAGCAGTCTCTGAAAGTTTACAGCCCAATGGGATTTCCATTGCCCCTCCTAATCAAGGAAAGAGATTTTCTGTTGCCTGTTATAATGATAGACACTTCAGAGTCAAATTTCTGTTTTTGACAGTACATTCCCTACGATCAGTCTGTTAAATGGAAATATTAGTGAAATTCAATAAGCATTTGATCTTAACATTTAAATCAGCTGCCAGATTTAGCCTGCTGTCAATATTTTCTTTTCTAATGTTTAGACATGTTAATGGGACTAGATTATTGACCAACACTACTTATTAAATTATTCCTTCATGTTACATTGTTAACTGAATTATGAATCCAATAATTAAACTGTAGCACTTATTTGAGTGTCACAAGGAGGTGCAATCTGATACAGATACCAATACAAGGAGTTTACAATTACGGCCTACAATTGTCCATCTATTGTTCATTCTGTATTGATGAATAAATCACCACCAGGTGTCTGAATTAAATTAGATATGATCACAATGGTTCATTTATAGAAGTACAGATGTTGCCTTTGGCACAATACCACCCTATTTGTTTGTAACTGGTACCAGTATCACTCATTACTTTAGCACCATTTTCAACAACAATAGTAATAGTTCATAGTCAGAGTTATTTACATTCAAGAATAAATTGAATGTTGGAAAATGATACCATATTATAATAGTTTTGTGCGTACAATGATCAGTGTATTTTTTTAATTGTAAAACAGATAAGTTTAAAACAAAGAAGAGCCACACCCTAAGAAGTGCTTTTAATCTAAATGTAGAAATTGTTGTGGAAGAAATAGACATTTTTAATGGTCATAAGATACATCACACTACGTGGATTTATATAGTAATATGAAGAACATAGGACTAAGAAACAGCCATTTGGCCCAACCAACCCTACCCAGAGGTTATATTTCATTTATATTCATTTATATTCCTTTATTTCCTCATTTAAATCCAACTCTATCAACCTCGATTCTCTTCTCCCGTCATAATTTTTGCTTCATCACTCCATGAGGTATAGCGTTTCACAGCCTCATTACTCATTGGTTAAAGAAATATATTCTGAACTATATATTAAAATTCTTGGCTACAGTTTTATGTTGGTAGTATGTACATTATGCCTTCCCACATGTGGAAACTTCTCTTTGCATCCGCTCGATCAAAATCTGATGTAATTTTCGACCTCTACTCTCAGCATTCTTTCTTCTTTCTTCAGCCTACTCAACTATTTTGAATTATCCCCCCATGCATTTTATTGTCATTATTTGCTGCTTCTCCTGGACCTCAATTTTTTTTGTAAATATATTACAAATCTGCCTGCAGTGCTTAGAACGGTATAACTAAGGTTTGACACAGGTTGAGTACAGTTTTCTCACTTTTCAATTCTACGTCTCTAGAAATAAAGCCTGTTGTTTGATTTGTCTTCTTGAAGCCTTGCTAAAGTGCAGTGTAACTTTTATACTGATATATTTTGTATGCCTTGAATCCTTTACTCCTCTTTCTCCAACCTACGCTGTCCAGGTTTTATTCTTCCCACCACAATGTACTACTTCACATTTATGTGTTGGGCTTCATTTGCAAATGTTTATCCATTTTGCAAATTTATTAACTTCTTCCTACAACTTATGTCAGCCCTCCCTGGTATTGACTACCAATCCCCTCTCGCAATTTGATGTCGTTTACAAATTTATAATAGGACGAACACAGCAGGCCAAGCAGCATCAGAGGAACAGGAAGGCTGAAGTTTTAGGCCATTAGGCCCAAAACGTCAGACTTCCTGCTCCTGTGATGCTGCTTGGCCTGCTGTGTTCATTCAGCTCTACACCCTGTTATCTCAGATTCTCTAGCATCTGCAGTTTCTACTATCTCTGTAAATTTAGAAATTGTGTTTGTATGTTAATGTAAATCCGAGCTACAGATCTTTGCCAAAACTTTGAATGTTAATATAAGTTAATGTAAAATGTTAATGCTCGTGATCCCAGCACTGATCTTTGTGAAACGCTATTTCCCTACCTCTAGTGGTTTGGGTAACTGCCCTTTCCTCCCACTTTCTGCTTTCTGTCTCAAAGCCTTTTGACAATCCACCCTGCTGGTTGTGCTTCAACTTCATATTCTCTGACCTTATTCATAAGTCTATTATGGGACACCATATCAAATGGCTTTTGATGATCCAGATAATTTATATCTACTATATTATCACTCTCTACCTCCTCAAAAAATTCAGTAAAATTAGTCAAACAAAATGTTTCCTTTTTAAAATTCATGCTAATCATTCATGATGTTTCTCTTCTCAAGTTGTCTCTCAGATCCTCCATTCATTGGGGTTGTAGTTCCTGCATAACTAGGAGCAATGTTACAGACTTTAAGGCTGAAAATGAGCAGTTTTAAATGAGGTGGGCCTCACCGATGGCAACACTCTTAAGATTTTATTGCATTAAAATAGTCTGGTATTTTGTAGAAAAAGATGTCAAGGTTACTATGGTACTTACTGATCTCAAAATAGAGAATAATGATTATGGGATCAGAAAAAGTGATGGTGTTTTACTGATTCTGTTTATTTTGTTCTGCTCAAAGATTGATAAGATCTAAAGGGACTGCAAGATATGTCAGATACCCATTCTATGTTTACGTACTTAAAGTTGGTACAAAAGACATTGTTTTGGTGGCTGAAAACATTTGAGGCCTGGGTTAGGAATGACTATTGCCTGGACATCACAAAATTTCAGAATTTGGTGGGGACTGAGGAAGCCTGGATAAGTAAGGGTGCACTGGACTTAGGAAGTGGTATTTATTGCCTTCCCCTGTGACATGTTTCAAGGTGAGAAGGGCATTTAATCAGCCAAGAAATTGGTGGGTGCAGACACTGCCACCTTTTGGCCTCTATCCTGATTAAGTCCAAGACAGCCTTCCTGCGCTGCTGTGAATGGGTCCCTAAAGAATGGATTTAACGCCAATTTAAGGGTTGTATTGCACTGCTGCTGGTATTAACATAGTGGTGGGTGGCATCATGACACATGGGGACTACAGCAGTGTGCTTGTTGCTTGTGGCCTCCCGTGGTGACGTTCCTGTTTCAAAGGCAGTCTGCCTAATCAAGAGAGCGGGCACTGGGGAGATGGGAGTTTGGGGGCTGCACTGAGAGGCACAACCCTTACTGCCCACCACTCTGTAAAGCTCTGCAAAACTCCTCCTGCCATCATTAGGCTCTGGCTTATGTCGTTCTACAATCCTCCACTTCTGGCAAATGACACGTCAGGAGCTGCCATCATTTCCCCAGTGGCACTGCTAAGTGAAAGAGCTGTCAGCCCCTGATTGGCTGGCTTAGCCGGGACTTGCTTCCCCAGTGGAAGGTCCCTTTTCTGACCTGTTAGGTGCCTGATTGTCTTAGGTGGCCCTTTCCCAAAGGAGGGAATGTGGGTCTCTTGCTGACTTTCCAAAGGGCCAACCCCTTGCCTCCAAAGATTACCTCCTATTTTGGGAGAATCAGACATCGCAAGGGTAATGGAATGAACTGGGTGTAATGCGGGCTTAGGGTACTGCCAAAGGTCAGATGTAGCGCAAGTAGACCTGATGGGCCCGAGGAAAGCATTCCTGCTCCTCATGGTCTACAAGCAACACAATCCTACTCCACTGATTGGGGCTTTCTCACCTCTTTTTGCCTGCTGGAACGAGTTGGGAATCCCAGTCACGGTGTTTTGCAAATTCAGTTAAAATGGTGACCATCCATTTGCATGGTTCTGGATGATAACCATACTATGTGTGACAAGTATTGTGTAACCACAAACCTCCAAGCACTTAGTTTGCAGGTCATTTATTTTGCAATGGTAATAATGGGTGCAGACAGTTATTGTCACTGCTGATGACATCTGATACGTTTAAATGATCTCAGGTTTGAAAATAAAGTAGGGGGTTTCACAGTGGCTCAGTGATTAGCACTGCTACCTCACAGTGCCAGGAACCAAGGTTCAATCCCACCCTCGGGCAAGTGCCTGTGTGGAGTTTGCACATTCTCCACATGTCTGCGTGGGTTTTTTGCAGGTGCTCCAGTTTCCTCCCACAGTCCAAAGGTGTGTGGGCCAGGTGGATTAGCCATGCTAAAGTGTGTTCCATAGTGCTCAGGGATGTGTAGATTAGGTGGGTTATAGGGGAATTGGTCTGGGTGGGATGCTGTGAGGGTCAGTGTGGACTTGCTGGGCTGAAGGGCCTGCTTCCAGACTGTAGGAATTCTATGAAAACACACAGGGCTTACTCTTCTTGGCTATATGCAAGTTGCGTCCATTTTTTTTTTGTCAGGAGATTCTTTTCGTAAGGCCCAGTGAGATTTCTTGCTGTATTTTACCAAATGTGCCTCATTATCAAAATGCCCTGCCGTCAGTGCATCCATCACACCTGATTCTGTTCTTATCTTCCCACACGCAGCTGTCGGAAGATCTCATCACTCACCGAAATCTCTCCCTCACTTTAACGTCACATGGGCAAGCACTGTTAGTTGCTGTATGGTTCCTGACATTTTCCACAGATGTGGCAGGTTTCGGGGGGAAGGTGGGGTGTAAAATTGTCTACACCTTTATAGGGGTATTCTTGGAGGTTCCGCAAATGTGGGGCTTCCTCTTCACCCATGACCAGCAGTAGGGGGCCACAAGATCACACTGTGCCAGCCTGGTCCATGATTGCACCCAGGTTAGTGCAGTTTCATAAAAGCCCAGCACAGTAGGAAGAAGGTTAATGGCCTTCACAATCCTGCAAATTTAAGTGTCACCATCTACTCTTGGGCAGCACACACTCACTCTATCTCTACTCCTGTACCCACCTTCTGCCAACACTCGTGTTCTTTGACTCTCACTATTGCCTGTAACATCTTCCCTCACTCATCCCAAAACCTCCCCACCAGTATTAGCTGTACCATCACTTTCATCTCCTGTATTAGCTGCCTGTATCTCATTCCAGGAGGAAAACAGTTCACAATAAGACAGCATCAAGGAAGATGGTGTACTGCCTGAAATTTGGCTCCCCCACACACCGACCACACCCCCCCCAACCCCTTTAACAGGAGACAATTCCAAATATGAACATCCTGAGCAACTGATTGCGTCCAAAATTGCTATTGGAAGCTGCCCTTGTCATACTGTGCTGGAACCCTCTGAGTGAAGGTTATTTGCCTTGATTTGACTGAGGACTACTGCTGACGACTGTAGCCAGCTTCCTCCCATTGTGCCTGAACTAAATGACAAGACAAGACAGAAGTGTCGCAAGCTGGTAGATCTGGCTGAGGAAGCAATATGCAGAAAGGCCAGGCAGGGTTGCTGTAAATATCCAGATGGGCTCAGAGCAAGGATGTGAACAGCACGGGAATTCAGTCCAGCCTGGTCTGGGAGCTGCATGTGTGTCCTTGCAGCAGCTTTCCAATGATAGCTGTTGGCCAGCCATGGTGCAGCCTGAGGGTCAGATGTGCCTTTAAGTGATTTGGAAGGGTCCTTTAGAGGCGGATACATAGCAGATGTAGTACCTATGGGGTGAGTGTAGTCAGTGTTCCCTTCTGTTTCTTATATGCAAGCCTTGTCTAAACAATGTGATCCAAAAGCATGGCATCAGTTATCACATGCAAATCGACGACATACAGCTTTGCCTGATTCCTGTCTGTCAAGTCCTGCGCTAAATTTTCTGTCTGCCTATCCTCTGTCCAAAACTGAATGAAAAGATATTTTCTCCAATCTATATTGGAGAGCTTGAAGCCATAATTTTTGGTTCCTGCTCTACATCTCGTTCCCCAGTTGACAACTTCGTTCTTCTCCCTGGTAACTATCTTGAGACTTTCTTTTATCCGTTCATAGGATGAGGGTTACGTCAACATTTGGTGTTATCGCTAATTGCCCAGAGGGCATTTGAAAGTCAGCCACAGTGCTGTGGGTCCGGAGTCTCACATAGGCACTAGATAAGGGTGGCAGTTTTCTTCCTGAGTGAACCAGATGGTTTTTTTCCAACAATCAACAATGGTTTCATGATCATCATTTACCACTTAATTCCAAAACTTTTTTTTATTGAATTCAAATTCCACCATCTGCTGTGGCAGGATTTTTGCCTAAGTCTCCAGGGCATTACCTAGGACTCTGGATTAATAATCTAGCGATAATGCCACTCAACTATTGCCTCCCTAATACTGAATTGTTCACGATTGATCTTGAGTTGTTCTTCCACTCATATGTTCTATACCTTTTCATTAAAATGAATTTTCACCCCTTGAGCATCACTTAGCTTCAGCCCTGTCTCCACTTGCCAGCTGCTGAAGTGCTCATTTGTATCTTTGTTACCTCAAAAATGGACCAGCTGGACTCTCACATTCAAGCTTCTTACTATCTTCTAAAATTCTTCCGCACGTTTCCCAAACTCTGTAAGTGCAGTTCACCCATCGCCCCTTTGTTCCAACATTCGTGTTTGCCCATTCACTTGACAAGTCTCTGATTCTGGAATTCCCTCCTTCCACCTCTCCACCTCTGCTTTGCTTATCTTCTCTAAGCCACTTTTTTAAAACCAAGCTTTTCATCTCAATTTTTGTTCACCTGACCAAATATTGCCAGTTGTAATTGTTAATGCCCCTGTGAAAAGCGTTGGGCATACATTATGCTAAAGGTAATATATACATATAACTTATTATTGTGGAATGATGTTCATGAAGATATGTTTTCATGGTGGGATTATTAGTCATTGGTTTTGCTTTGGGCAGTTTACATTACGGCACATCTGGCACTGTTCTAATAGCAGACGCACTTAGGTTTGCTAATACCCATTTCAACCATGAGCTCAGCAAAACATTGCTCTGGGGGCTTGTCAAGACACTGTGGGAATGGGAATGAGCTAGGGATCAGGCCACAGCAATGATGGGACAGAGCTGGGGACCAGACATGGGTGCAAATGGTTGCATGTAGGTGGCAGTGGGAAGTTGGGAATCTGAGCCGGAGCTGGAAATAGGCTGCAAAGCTTTTGTGAGAGCAGCAAAGTGCACAGACAGCAGGGGGAGAGTGGGTCGATGGGTTGAAGGTCTGAGGATAAGACCATGGGTTGGTGCTTCTCTCTGATGGACAATATTTTTGGTCAAAGTCAAGAAGAACCTGTGATCAGGATTACAGTCCTGGTTCTTCCATGAAGCAAGTCCAATTAATTTAGATGCCAGTTCTTTTCACTTGACAAGTACAACATCACTGTTACCTCTATTAAACGCCTTTTAATATATGTATGTTTCTGTAAGTTTATGTTCTTGGTATTTCAAAGGTTCTTGGTATTTCAAAAAGCAATGCAATTCAGTGTTACATAATGCAATCGGAACGGAACTATTAATAGCTATTCTGTTAAAACTGTTTGTCTTTCCCTTCTCTGACATATACAACAGTTTTATTAACATCTCCTTTTATGTGTATTTAATGTTGCCTATGTTTAGTTGGCTGGTCAGCCGGTTTGTGATGCAAACTCGCGTCAACAGTGTGGCTCAAATTCCCATACTAGCTGAGGTTACCATGAAGAACTAAGGTAAAACACAGATATACAGATGTTGGGATTGTGAAACAAAAATAGAAATTGCTGGACAACCTCTGCAGATTTGCCAGCATCTGTGGAAAGAAAACAGGATTAACATTTCCGGTCTAGTGACCCTTTGTCAGAAGTGATAGGTGCCTCTGATGCTGCCTGGCCTGCTGTGCTCATCCAGCTCCACACCTTGTAATATAAATAATAGGTGAAGATGGAGCCCAGAAACAGAGATACGGGCAGACAAAGGGATGGATAATGGTGAACCAGGGAGAAAGACTAGCTGCTCATGGAGACTGTGAGTGGTCTACTCTACATTGACGGGATGAAACCCAGACTGGGTGACCATTTTGCAGAACACCTGTGTTCTGTTTGCAAAAAAGACCCTGAGCTTACGGTTACCTGCCACTTCAACACACCAACATGGCCAATATTTCTGTCTCAGACCTGCTGCAGCGCTCCAGCAAGGCTTAGCGCAGGCTGGAAGAACAGCATCTCATTTTCCATTTGCAGACTCTTCAGTTTTCAGGACTTGATGCCCAGTTCAGTAATTTCAGGGCCTGAGCACGTTTTCCCATGCCCTTACCCCAACTCCCACACCCTAGGCCCTGTCGTTACATGACCAACTTTCAGCACAGCCAAGCAATTTTCACTTACTTATGGTCCCCATTAGCAGTTCTCCCTTCTCCCTCGCTCACCATTATCTATCTCTTCATCAGTCTAACTGTCTATTTCTACCTCTGGGCTCAATCTCTACCTATCACTTACCCCTTTACCACCTCCAAACCCCTGCTTTTGGCATATATATCAACGTTTCCTAGCTACCATCAGTTCTGAAGAAGGGTCACTGGGCTTAAAAATTAACTCTGTTTTCTCTCATTTCACAAGTGCTGCCAGACCTGCTGAGCTTGTCCAGCAATTTCTGTTTATGTTACCACAGAGGAATTTCCTTCTCAAGCTCTCCCCTCACCTGAGGCTTGGTGAGCTCAGGTCAAGCTGCTACCAGTCCTAGCACTCTCTCATTGTCGTGCTCTCGCTGTCACTGTAAGGACAGCCTGTGATCCAGTAGTACTATGGTGACTTTGATTTACCCTGATGGATCCCAAACAGGGTTTCAGTGTCCAAGTAACCCAGCAAAGTCCAACACCTGTACAATTGCAACAAACAATGTTTGCATGTATGCATTTGTGATGGTTAGGGGTGGCCTGACACGGTTTGTGTCCTGTCATCCTGCCCAGTAGCTTCTGCTGTCTATTGGAGTGCAGTCAGGGACAGATGTGTGTGCATATACTTGACACAAACTGTGAGCAACAGCACATAAGCAGGTTCAAAACTGTGCTTTTCAGCTTTTGGACTGACTCTAGCTTTAAGGGTAATGCTCAACAGGATTTACATCCCTGCTTTTGGAGGCTAGAAAATGAGTTTAATTCATTTCAGTTTGCATTTGGACAGTCACAGAGGGTTGATTACAGTGTAGGAGTTCTTAATATTATATATCCCATTCTCAAATTATTCTTCTGGTTAAATATGAATAAAATGCAACTTTTAAAGCATCACAACATGCTGCGGTACAAGTTTTTATAATAAGGTGGCAGGTAGGTTACAGGTTACAAAGAAACAAAATACTGTTCTTGCTGGAAATCTAAAACAAATATAGAGATTTCTGGAGAAAATCGGTCGGTTGGAGAGAGAAAGAGTTGATCATTCTTCATCAGAACCTCTTAAGATACACTTTAACTGATATAATCATAGAATCCTTACAGTGTGGAAACAGGCCATTCAGCCCATTGAGTCCACACCGACCTTCCAAAAAACATCCCACCCAGATTCCTCTCCCACCCTATTCCCATAGCCCTGTATTACCCATGGCCATCCCACCTAGACTACGCATCCTTAGACACTATGGGATATTTAGCATGGCTAATGCAGCTAACCTGCATATCTTTGGGCCATGGGAGGAAACTGGAGCATCCGGAAGAAACCCACACAGACACAGGGACTGCATTGCACACAGACAGTCACCAGAGGCTGGAATCAAACCCAGGTTCCCAGTGCTATGAGGCAACAAAGCTAACCACAGAGCTACCTTACCACCCTATAAGGCTGATTATTTATTGGGAAATTAGTAAATAAGTTGGAAAGGCCTTGTATGTAGAGTTCCTACACGGTCTGAAGTCAGAGGATAAATAAAAGCCTAGATTTTCACAGAGTTGTGCTGACTCGGTGGCTTATAATGTAAAATGGTGCTGAGAAGCTGGATTTGGAAGCCACAGTACCATTCTGACAAATCTTACTTTTGCCAATGGGAGAGTGGGAATAGGCAGTGACTACTAAACTCAAAGCCAGAGGGTCATTTCAAGTTATTGCTCAGTTCAAACGGACCCCCTTTTCACTGAAGTGAGAGTCTTATTTCACAGAGTGTGGTGAGAATATTTTGATGAATAGATGCAAGTCCTCTCAAGGGTAGATAAGGTCTGTGAAACTGCCAGGCTGTGAAGTTATTTAAATAGCCTTCTGTTTACAGTTTCAAATTGAAAAAGAACCTGCATTCTGATTTTAAAACAGTTGATGCTGGCAGTTTCATTATTTGTTTGTTGATATAACCATAATGGCTATCATGATAACTCTACTACTGCTTGGCTGCTTTTCATAGCCTATCATCACATCAGAGGTTTGAATGTTCACAGTATGACAACCTTTAGAGATTATTAAAGGATTAGCTGTCACTGATGGGTTATGGATAAAAATATTTGGTTTTGTAAGAGAGAAATTAAATACAGTGAATAGGTTTTTGTGAATGGCAGCATGTTTTATGAAACATTTGATATTTGAACTTTGTTTCATCTTAGTGTGGCTGTTGAAGTATGCAAATGGACACTGGGTAAGTTGGCACGGAGGGCATAAAGATAGTGAGTGAGGAGAAATGAATGAGAATTAGGTTTTATTGTCACGGGTATTTGAGTACAAAAGTACATGAGTACAGCAAAAAGTGTACGACGGCACTATGTGTGGCGACCTCTTAGGTACATAGTACCTAGTTACAAATCTAAGGCACTAAAATAGATCAGTGAGTGAGCACTAAGCTAATATAGTGGCTCTAAGGCCTAATGGGGTGGGTTTGGATTCACATGGAGAGTGGTTGGGGTGAGGCGTAGAGACCATAATGTTTAAGGACACAACTGGAAATAGGTCTCATGGAACAGAGATTCTTCCTTTTGCTTTTAAATTAGCCATCCTTGGCAAATGGCCGCCATTGAACCATTTCCAATCTCCATCTGAGAACGATGGGCCTGACCCATCTTTGTCTCTCTCTCCCTCTCACACACACACACACACACACACACACACACACACACACACACACACACACACACACACACACACACACACACACACACACACACACACACACACGGAACAAAGATCCCACCATGATCCCACACTCTATCACTAAGTCTGTGCAATAAGCCAGGAAATTTCC
This sequence comes from Stegostoma tigrinum, assembly GCF_030684315.1. Lineage (NCBI taxonomy): Eukaryota > Metazoa > Chordata > Chondrichthyes > Orectolobiformes > Stegostomatidae > Stegostoma > Stegostoma tigrinum. The sequence goes on from NC_081363.1 coordinate 45,387,299, forward strand.
TGATTCCTACAATCCAACTCAGTAACAAGAAACAATCTGCAATTGGTTATGGACAGTTCATACCTAAAAATTGGTCTAATGTCGCCTAAAACTAGATTTAAAATTGAAATTTACTGTTAAGCCTGTCTCAAGTCAAGTTGTTTGAGTATCCAAAAGAAAGTCAGTCATCTAGGGTTCTTGTTAATTGGATGGCTTCAAGCAGTTTTCAGTGATCTTCTGCATTTTGCATTAAGGTGATGTAAAAAGTTCCTGAACAATTCCTGAGTTTACCTGTGGCACAGCAGCTGCTTGGTTTATCTTGCAAACTTTGCCTCTGGTTCGTCAACCAGATTGGTCAGCCACAGTCAGGGTATATGCTGAAGAAAGAGGGAGAGAGGGAAGGACTGTGAGAGCTCTCTTCACTGTTACCCATACATTGTTCTCCTACTTCTGCATAATTGACCCTGGAAAAGGTACTTCTTTAAACATAAATAGTTAGCGTATTACCCCAAGACTTCTATTCACAAATTGGTCAATTACCAGATATAGTCTCAGTAAATTGCAGAGCCATCGCTCCAGCCCTATTGTTTTAAAGAGATTACACTGTCTGGTTGGTGGAGTCCTTTTCTCAGCTCGTGTACATTGTCTAAAGTGATTTCAGTTTAAAGGCTTAATCCACAACTATCTGATTAGAGAGGTTATGCCTGGAACTTGTGAGTAGTTCAGGAGCTGTGTCTAGATTTGAACCAGCTGATACTTTTGGTGTTGTAATAATTTTGTCATTTGTAAGATGGAGTTAAAAAAATGTTCATTTATCTGATGGGCTCCAGATACTGTCATTTTAAAAATATTGTTGTCAATATTTTTAAACTTTTTCTGTGGTTTCAGACCACTCAATAAATAGTCACTTCCAATGCATGAAATCCATTTGAGGTGTTAAGGATTTCACCTGTTATCTGGAGAAAGGTCTGGCATTGCCTCATGTTGGGCAAGCCTGCCAAAGTACAAGCAAACTGAGCAGCTGTGCAAACTTCAGTAACTCCCACCCCCTCCCTCTCTATCCTACCCACCACAATGTCAAGTCCTTCAATGACTGTGCAGTTTTATCTGCCATCAGTGCCTTATAAGGACAGGCCTCCCTGCAGCTGGGCTCATCCCAACAGTGGCAAGAAGAGGTTCTTCAGTGGTAATTGTCAGCCACTTAAATGATGGCAGCATAGAAACGTTGACAATATGCCTTCCCAATGTAATTCTGCTGGAGGCAGGAGGTAATAGGTTTTAGGTGGGTCTGCCTAATTACATGCCCTTCTTGCGTCCATGTTGCCAACAGTGAGATCAGAAGATCTGCCCAATGTAAAATGAGTGTTGATAACAACTGACTTCATAATATGTTCCCATGATCCTTTCTGTCTTGGGGTACAACACTTGGCAGGAAGCAGTTTTTTTCTAATTGAAGTGAGCGATGTCCTAAAATGTATAGGTGAATTAATCCATTTACTTGTTTTAGGTCTTCATGAAATCTTTGGCTCCATGTGTTCTCTGAATTAGACAAGGGCTTTATCTTGTCAGTAACTACGTCAGGAAGAGATGACTAAAAATCAAACACAAAAAATAAGAACACCAGTGTATTTTCCTTTGCTATCAGTCCATTAATCTTTATGTTATAGGGTACTCAGGTATCCCAGGCACACATGAGTTGTGTTTGATAGATTTGCAAGTTATATATTCACCCATGATATACAGCATCATGTGCAGCTTTATGATGCCTATAACTGAAAAATAATAATGTGTATTTTTCCTTTAATGTGACAACAGACATTATCATAATATGAATGGATCGTTATTATATTGTAGTTAGAATCTTTAGCGGTTTATTGGAACATCAAAGGACCTCGGGCTGGCAATGAAAATAAATGAAGCACCATTATAATCAATAGAAAAGCTAAAGAATTCTCAACTGTTCATCATAACAGACAATATCTTGACTAATTACCATATAAACAACAGAAATACTGCATTATTTTATTTTTGGGAACTACCTAGATTAACGTGTATCTATTTACACAGGAAACCATTGAAGCTGGTTGTCTCAATGATCAACCTACGGCATTTATATCTTTAGAAGGATAGCAAATTCTAAAATTCAATACTGGTCCATCCTTAAATTGTACATTCTGAGCCTGAACATAATATTCATATCTGGATGAAGAAATGATCTTCCATCGATCCACTAAATAGGTTGGCATAGTTTTGCTGATAAAAGTCCCATTTAAAGACTGGTCAGGATGCTTAATTTCTATAATTCTATAATTTAACTTCTTTAATTATCCAACCCCTACAGCAAAGTAGTACAGACAAAACAAAAAGCTTGTGACAGCATCTTAAGTATGTAATTGAGTCATAATACTGTCTCACTCGATAATTATAGCTTTTACTGAAGAAACGAGAATGTAGGAGATAAGAAGAGGAGACCAGGTGGCCTGTTAAGCCGGCTCTGCTATTCAATTTGGTTTCAACTTCCGCTTTCTCACTCATTCCCCACATCTCTTGCTTCCCTGAGAGACTAAAAATCTGTTTACCCAGCCTCAAATGTATTCAATGATGGAGCTTCCACTGTGCTTCGAGAATATAATTCCAGAAATTAACAACGCTTTGAATGGAGATAATTCTCTTTCGTCTAGGTCCTACATGTTTGGGCCTTATTGTGAAATGGCGTTTCCATGTTGTAGACTCCCCAGTCAGAGGGACCAACCTTTCAACAATATTTGATCAAGCTTCTTCATAAGCTTGAATGTTTTAATCAGATTGCCTCTGTCTTCTAAACCCCAGAGAAAGTAAACCCAATTTATGCAGACTCTTGGAATGTCCCCTTTCATCCTAAGCACCAGTGAATCTAGTGAATTTTCCTCGTGCTGCCTCCTCTGTGAATGTACCTTTTCATATGTGAGGAGACCAAAGTAGCAATCTTTTAGCTTTAGTCTCACCAAGACCCCATACAATTGTAGTGAGACATTTTTATTTTTGTACTGCAATTTCCTTGCAATAAAGGCCTACATGCTATTTGCTTTCTCAAACACTTTGTGTACCTACAGATGGACCTTTTGTGTTCTTGTTATAGAAGTACTCACAAATTTCTGTTTTTATAGCCTCTTGATGTCACAGTTTTCATTCCCATTTAGGTTTGTTTCATCAGCAAACTCAGATGCATTATTCTACTTCTTTGCTCAAGTTATTAATGTGAATTGTTAATAGCCGAGATCCAACCCTGATCATGGTATACTCCACTAGTCATAGCCTGCCAGCTTGAAACTATCCCATTTATCCCTGCTCTGTGCTTCATGTTTGTTAACTAGTCATCTATCCATGCCAATGCATCACCTTCAACTCCATAATGGTTATCCTGTGTATTAACCTTCAGTATGGCACCTTATCAAATCTGTGTTGGAAATCCAAGTATACTACATCTACTGGCTCCTCTTTATCTACACAATTGATTACATTCTTAAAAAGCTCTAAATTTACCCAGAAGAAATTCCTTTTGCAAAATCATGTTGACTTGTTTCAATTAATGCTCTGCTTTGCCATGCGCTTATTAAAATATATTTCTGATATCAAGATGAACATTCATTCCCTCCTTTCTTAACTAAACATGTTATATTTGCTCATTTGCAATCTGCTTGAAAAACCTTAGCCAATTTATCCACTATCTGTCCAGCTATCTATTTTTAAGAAACTTGTAGGCTCTCGAGGTCCTAAGGATTTGTTGGATTTTTGTAGCATGAATTTCTCCAGTATTTTATCTTTGATATTAATGACTGTAATTTCTTCCCTCTTATTAGCACTGATTTACCCTGTTTTTCTAGTGAACGGAAGGTGTTACAAAAATTAGTGTCCCAGTGAACGTTGTTCACAGGTGTTAGCCTATTCCTACTTCAAAAGCTAACAGTAATGATGACACAATTGTCTAAACATTCGTCAAACAGCCTTCAGTAGTTGCAAAGATATTACTTGCACAAGCAATGACAAACTAGCTTTGAAAATCCATTTATGGTTAAGTGCATAAGAAAAATGGGTGATCTTGCAAGCTTTTCCTTTAATGAAATATCATTTTGTGTTTTTTCTGGCAAATCTCCTTACTTCTCATCTGACAAAACCAAAGCTATTTGACTTCATTGCAAAACTTCCTTTTCCTGTCAAGTCATTTTAAAAATAAAACTGCACAGCCCAAGTTCTGTGGGCAAAATGTTGGGTGTTGTTGGTAGCAAGAAGGATGATGAGTATTTCAATGGCAAAACGTGAAAAAGAATGTTTTTCGGCTGCACAAAACAAGACCAAAAGATCGTTATTTGTGCGTATTATACTGCAAGTGGCTGAAAGTGTACACTGACTGCAAATGACTGAAGTTTCATCAGTGCAGTTTGCGAAACCAGAGCCTCTCAATGGCACTACAGCCTTGTAACATACTCTGTCTTCTAAACAGGAAATAATTGTTCTCTGTAATATATTGGGAGTGGTAGAAAGCTCCTCTGAGTCTAAATCCTGTGAACCAGGTTGTGAAATAATTGTTATCATGTAGATGTGCACACCCTAATGATGTCGTTGTAGTCCTGTAATGGGTGTGTTTTATTTATCCATTATAAATAAGCCAATTTTGTGCATTATTCTGTACTGTGCTGAATAATTTACTCAATAGCTTGGAGCAAAGTCAAATAAAATAATGAATCATATATAATATAAATGAGATTCATTTTATTGATATGAAATGAAGAATTGTTCACTAATTCTTTAAATTACATGATGATGTCTATCTTAAAAGTCTTATAAGACAGAATCAGTTACGATTAGAACATAGAACATAGAACATAGAACATAGAACAGTACAGCACAGAACAGGCCCTTCAGCCCACAATGTTGTGCCGACCATTGATCCTCATGTATGCACCCTCAAATTTCTGTGACCATATACATGTCCAGCAGTCTCTTAAATGACCCCAATGACCTTGCTTCCACAACTGCTGCTGGCAACGCATTCCATGCTCTCACAACTCTCTGCGTAAAGAACCTGCCTCTGACATCCCCTCTATACTTTCCACCAACCAGCTTAAAACTATGACCCCTCGTGCTAGCCATTTCTGCCCTGGGAAATAGTCTCTGGCTATCAACTCTATCTATGCCTCTCATTATCTTGTATACCTCAATTAGGTCCCCTCTCCTCCTCCTTTTCTCCAATGAAAAGAGACCGAGCTCAGTCAACCTCTCTTCATAAGATAAGCCCTCCAGTCCAGGCAGCATCCTGGTAAACCTCCTCTGAACCCTCTCCAAAGCATCCACATCTTTCCTATAATAGGGTGCCCAGAACTGGACGCAGTATTCCAAGTGCGGTCTAACCAAAGTTTTATAGAGCTGCAACAAGATCTCACGACTCTTAAACTCAATCCCCCTGTTAATGAAAGCCAAAACACCATATGCTTTCTTAACAACCCTGTCCACTTGGGTGGCCATTTTAAGGGATCTATGTATCTGCACACCAAGATCCCTCTGTTCCTCCACGCTGCCAAGAATCCTATCCTTAATCCTGTACTCAGCTTTCAAATTCGACCTTCCAAAATGCATCACCTCGCATTTATCCAGGTTGAACTCCATCTGCCACCTCTCAGCCCATCTCTGCATCCTGTCAATGTCCCGCTGCAGCCTACAACAGCCCTCTACACTGTCAACGACACCTCCGACCTTTGTGTCGTCTGCAAACTTGCTGACCCATCCTTCAATTCCCTCGTCCAAGTCATTAATAAAAATTACAAACAGTAGAGGCCCAAGGACAGAGCCCTGTGGAACTCCACTCACCACTGACTTCCAGGCAGAATATTTTCCTTCTACTACCACTCGCTGTCTTCTGTTGGCCAGCCAATTCTGTATCCAAGCAGCTAAGTTCCCCTGTATCCCATTCCTCCTGACCTTCTGAATGAGCCTACCATGGGGAACCTTATCAAATGCCTTACTGAAGTCCATATACACCACATCCACAGCTCGACCCTCATCAACTTTTCTAGTCACATCCTCAAAAAACTCGATAAGGTTTGTAAGGCATGACCTACCCCTCACAAAGCCGTGTTGACTATATTTGATCAAGCCATGCTCTTCCTGATGGTCATAAATCTTATCCCTCAGAATCCTTTCTAACACCTTGCAGACGACAGACGTGAGACTTACCGGTCTATAATTGCCGGGGATTTCCCTATTTCCTTTCTTGAAGAGAGGAATTACATTTGCCTCTCTCCAGTCCTCAGGTACGACTCCAGTGGAGAGCGAGGATGCAAAGATCTTCGCAAGTGGCGAAGCAATTGCATTTCTCGCTTCCCAAAGCAGCCGAGGACAAATCTGATCCGGGCCTGGCGACTTGTCAATCTTAATGTTTGACAAAATTTTCAGCACATCAGCTTCGTCTATCTCTATCCATTCCAGCATGCACACCTGCTCTTCAAAGGTTTCATTCACTACAAAGTTGGTTTCTTTCGTAAAGACAGAAGCAAAAAACTCATTTAGGGCTTCCCCTACCTCCTCAGGCTCCACACACAAGTTCCCTATGCTATCCCTGATCGGCCCTACTCTTTCTTTGACCATTCTCTTATTCCTCACGTAAGTGTAAAATGCCTTTGTGTTTTCCCGGATTCCTTCTGCCAAGCCTTTCTCGTGCCCCCTCCTGGCTCTCCTCAGACCATTTTTGAGCTCCTTCCTTGCCTGCATGTAATCCTCTCTAGCTGAACTTGACCCTAGCTTCCTCCACCTTATGTAAGCTACCTTCTTCCTTTTCACTAGAAGCTCCACCGCTCTCGTCATCCAAGGTTCCTTAATCTTACCCCTTCTTGCCTGTCTCAGAGGGACATATTTACTCATCACTCCCAACAACTGTTCCTTAAACCGTCTCCACATATCTATAGTTCCCTTACCATGGAACAACTGCTCCCAGTCCATGCTTCCTAACTCATGTCTAATCGCATCATAGTTTCCTCTTCCCCAATTAAATATCCTCCCATTCTGCCTAATCCTCTCCTTCTCCATAGCTATGTAGAATGTGAGGCAGTTATGGTCACTATCACCAAAATGCTCTCCCACCACAAGATCTGATACCTGCCCCGGCTCGTTTCCGAGCACCAAGTCTAGAATGGCCTCTCCCCTCGTCGGCCTGTCAACGTACTGCGTTAGGAAACCCTCCTGAACACACCTTACAAAAACAGCTCCATTCAAATCTTCTGCTCGAAGGAGGTTCCAATCAATATTAGGAAAGTTAAAGTCACCCATTACAACAACCCTACTGCGTGCACACTTTTCCAAAATCTGTCGACCTATGCTTTCTTCAATCTCCCTGCTGCTATTGGGGGGCCGGTAGTAAACCCCTAACGAGGTGACTACTCCCTTGCTGTTCCTAATTTCCACCCATACTGACTCAGTAGGCAGATCTTCCTCGACAAAGGAAGCTTCTGTAGCTGTGATACCCTCTCTGATTAGTAGTGCTACACCCCCTCCTCTTTTTCCCCCCTCCCTATTCTTTTTAAATGTTCTAAACCCTGGAAGATCCAGCAACCATTCCTGCCCATGAGAAACCCATGTCTCTGTTATGGCCACAACATCATAGCACCAGGTACTGATCCATGCTCTAAGTTCATCACTTTTATTCCTGATACTTCTTGCATTAAAGCAAACACACTTTAACCGATCCCTTGGTTCCTTCCCAGGAAAATCCTTCCCACTAGCTGGTCTACCTCTTGCTACTGCCTCACCTGCATCAACGCTCACCTCTGGTATACAGCTCAGGTTCCCACCCCCCTGCCATACTAGTTTAAACCCTCTCGAACTACTCGAGCAAACCTTCCACCCAGGACATTGGTCCCCTTCCAGTTCAGATGCAACCCGTCCTTCTTGTACAGGTCCCACCTTCCCCAGAAGGCATCCCAATTATCTACATATCTGAAGCCCTCCCTCCTACACCAGCTGCGTAGCCACGTGTTCAGCTGCGCCCGCTCCCTGTTCCTCACCTCGCTATCTCGTGGCACTGGTATTAAACCAGAGAACACTACTCTGTTCGTCCTGCTCTGCAGCTTCCATCCTAACTCCCTGAAATCACTTTTTATATCCTCAAACCTATTTCTGGCTATATCGTTTGTGCCAATATGTAACACGATTTCTGGCTGTTCGCCCTCCCCTTTTAGAACTTTATACACCCGATCGGAGACGTCCCGGACCCTGGCACCAGGGAGGCAACATACCTTCCGGGAATCCCGATCTTGCCCACAAAATCTCCTGTCAATTCCCCTAACTATCGAGTCCCCTACCACGAGTACTTTTCTATTCTGCCCCCTTCCCTTCTTTGCCACAGTGTCAGGCTCAGTGCCAGAGAACTGACTACTATGGCTTTCCTCTGGTAGGTCATCCCCCCCAGCAGTATCCAAAACGGTATACTTATTGCTGAGGGGAATGCCCACAGGGGATCTCTGCACTGTCTGTCTGTTGCCTTTCCTCCCCCTAACTGTAACCCATCTATCCTCGTCCTGAGCCTTAGGAGTGACCAACTCCCGGTAACTCCTCTCAATTACCCCCTCTGCCTCCCGAACGATCCGTAGTTCATCCAGCTCCAGCTCCATTTCCCTAACACGGTTTTCAAGGAGCTGTAGCTGGGTGCACTTCCCGCAGATGTAGCCAGCGGAGACGTGTGCCACATCTCCCAACTGCCACATTCTGCAGGAGGAGCAAGCAACTGCCCTAGCATCCATACCCCACTTATCTGAACACCCACTCAATACTAAAGTAGAAAGCTTACGTCAAGTAATAATAACAAATTAATAACAAACATATTCAATAGAGAAAGTTTAGAATGAACCTTACCTTATTAACGAGGTTAGAGGAGGAGGGCGGGTGGGAGACACTACAGTTGTAGAGTCTCGGGTTTAGCTTGCAATTTAGATTGTTAGTATCAGTACAGTGATTTCCTATCAATGGACGTAATGGGAGGAGCGAGGAGGTTAAATCAGCACAAAGCACAAGCCGAATGTTTTTACATTAAGATTGTTATAAAGGTGATCTGTCAAGTTTATAGGATGACTGTCCATATTTTAGTTCAGTTAGTGATCATACTTTTGCTGTGGTGAGAACTAGACTCCTTTTAGTCAGCAGAACGGTAAGAAGTGTGAATGTACATTGTCTTGTGTAATGCCCTGAGTGTATAGAATTATCAATAAGCCAAAATGGATTGAATACACTCCACACAAAGGGAATTGGATCTGAAAAAGTATGATGACTGGGAGTTGATAAGCTGCAATAAATATCATATCAAGACATAATTAATACTGACAACCAGAAAAATAGGATGTCTGAAACTGAAGACAAGTCGTCAGATTATCCAACCAATCTCACATTTTCAAGACAAATCATTTTTTCTTTGATCCTCCCTAGAAAAAATGGAATTTTCACCAAGGAATTATGCATCTTCCACTAACATTTGCTGACACCCCCTTTCACATGAATCATCCTCTGTATGAACAGACTATTGAAGGAGGTAAATCAAACCTTTCTATTCACCTTGCTTCTTCTGACAGACTACGCCCATTATTCCTTGGGTCTGTCAGGCAGATTTTGTTCACTTGTACATCTTAGAATTCTAAATACTTTGATAAAATTCCACTCTGAGTCATTTACTTTCCAGTTCGAAGTTTCCATCTTCCCAGCCGTATCTTTAAGTACCTTAAGTGCCTAAACACCAATATTTGTTTATTTGTATTCTTTCTAAACCCCAAATGGTATCATTGAAGTACACCGGGTACAATAATGAATGGGTTTAAATGGTGGTTTATACAAACTTGCTATTAAGATCTGTGATTGTTGTTGAATCCCTTCGTTTCTAATCAAGATGCTTTCTTTACCTCTGCTGTGCACTGTGCTGATGGTTTTAATGGGTCCCTGTTATGTATGTGTTTTGCAGTCTACTAAGATTCATTTTAGATGTCCACTGTTTATTTCCATTCCAAATCCCCTTTAAGTTCCCTTAATTCCCTTTTATTTATTATTTCTAGTTGTTAACCTGATCAATTAAAACCTTCCTGGGCTAGCTGCCATTTAGAGATCTCCTGAAATGGGAAATTGTCAGCAAACCCAAATATTACTGAACAAGTCCTGTGAGGGACCCTATTGCATAATTTCTGGCTGATGCAGCTCTGTGCTAAGACTTCAGATCAGTTTTTAATTTAATTTTACTCTTCCATTTTGAAAATTGTTAGTTTCATGTGATGCGCTTTCCAAGGTGAGAGATGTCACCCCTGTGGATTGGAATATTTTCCTGTTTTTCCTACTAGAAGAATCAACATTAAATAACGTCCAGATTAAATATAATATGCTTCATCTGAAATTTGAAGTTCCACGTACATTTGGCAGTGCCTCGTAAAGACAACCTCAATTGGACACTACAACACAAATTCATGCAAATACCCTCACTGGAATGGAGATTCTCTTTTTATTACTGAGGGCTACAAGTGAAATGTGTTTGGCACATTGACTCAGTTCCTTTTTGCAATACGCCAATATATAACTTTTTTAAAAACGTTTTTCAAATCAAAGGCCATGAAGTGAAGGGCAGTGCTCTAACCCTCCAATTGATATTTCTCAATTTCAGCAACAATATTTTATATTCTGTCAGTTCATTAATCATAGTCAACTATCGCTGGTACACAACCATGCCAACAGACTTCTCCTTTGCCACACAGATGTCTGCCAATTCTCAGACTTCCATTCTTACCATCTTATGGCTCAGTTATTACCTGCATTTTGACAAACCACATGGCCTCTCCATAGCTGAAACCCATTCAATATCCCTTGAATCTACCCATATGTTGTAATGTAATATACTTGTAATACCAACTGCTCTCTGCTTGCAGTAATACACTGTTTTTACACATAAACCACTTCTTTTCCCTTCAGTGTTGCTCATGCAATCCTCCCAAGCTGATACTCATCAGTTCGCGAGCATTTAATGAGTTCTGAAGAATGACAATCATACCAAGATTGCTATCCTGCTCCTACTTTCATTGTCTTAAAAAAATGCTCATTTCTGGAAAGAGATTCTGATCATGGATCCTGCAGAAATGTGGAACATACCTTCAATCCAACTGTGTACTTATATTGCAGGCTAGTTAAGGTAAAGCCAAGCACAGCCCCCACCCTTTTCACACCATTCCAGTCGTCACTTTATTATGTGATCCAGTTGCCCAGCAGCACAGACAGCTACTTTTACTGCTCCAGTGAAAAGATGAGTCTGTAAGGGAAATGTGAAATTAAGATGCCGGGTTAATAACGTGCCATGTGGGTAGGGTGCAAAGTAGGTGAGTGCCATGGTGCAAGATAAGAAGTGAGCATGGTAACTGAGTGAGCATTTAGGGTGGGTGGGGAATGTGTGATCTGGAGGGAGGGGGAGTATCATGTAAATGGAGGAGAGGACGTGTCAGGTCTGAGGGAGAGGAGAGTTGGGTGACGGGTCCCACTAGGGGTGTTGACTCTGCTTGCAGTAGAACAGGAAGGATGGGTGTTTGGTCTCGGGGCAGAGAACGGTGTTAGGTCAAGGGCAGAGGATTCTTGTCAGATTCCAGGATCTGCAGGAGAGGGTAGTGTGGTCCTGATAAAGGAGGCCTTTGGTGGGATAGTAGTTAGGGGTGTTAGTAGTGAGGGTGGGCATGGGAAGCATGGGAAGTCAGTTCCATAGTTGCCCAGGAGCAGGACTAGATTTTTAATTGACCAAAATTTCCAGGATAACTATTAACTGCAGCAGAATCATGTGAATTGTCTGATGTTAGTGGATACTCTCAGAATGTTCCAGGAATAGGGAAATTGCCCAGTGCAATCTTCAATTTCCTGAGCAGTTCTCTTGGAGCCTGTTATGTCTGAGATTCAACCGGATCCTGGTGCTCAATTTTAGTTTTTACTGCAGAAGTGACCACCTGGCCATTGGAAAATATAGGCCCAATGTTCCAAACTCTTTCAAGCTCTACTTCTGTGCCTTCATCTGGGTTCAGCTTACAGCAACAACAATTAGTTTTACATTTCATGGCATGTGAAAGGAAAATGTGATGCGGTGATCTATGGCATTTAATTCGAGAGTGGTTTCTATTTTTTTGTCAAAACAACTCTTGTCAATAGGTATCCCAATTAATAAGCATTTGTGAAAATTATGATGTTAAACCATTATGATCTATGGTTAAACCTGAAGTCTCAAACACTAAAGATTTCTGAAACCCAACCAGTAACACAGAAGCAAGGAAACAGATCTCCTCTCTATATTGCAAAAATTTGGTACGAGCTTTCTTGCCTAATGGCATTGTTCAGTTTTATTGCTGGAGCTGTTTATTTTCCATAAATGAATGCTCAATCTACTCATGTACCTGAATGGTCCAAGATGTTAAACTTGTCTGTTTGCAAGGGCAGAATAAACTTGCAATTTATAATGTGTCAACTATGAATACCTATATTTCTGGTTTTATCTGTTGGCTGTTTGTCACCAGAATCTTAGTCTGGTATAGTATGGAATCTGTTTTTATTTTTGCTGTGCAAAATTGTGTAATACTCAGCACATGGTTATATTTGCAGAGACCATTTCAAACTATACAACACAAGATTGAAGTACAGGCAATTACAAGTCTGTCACTTGTTGTGGTTACAATGAGACCAGTTTGAGATTATCATTTAAGAATATTACACAAGTGTATTGACACATCTTCTAAAAAAGTGTAAAGTGCAATTTTTTCTCCACCACTGTGCTGGAATAACAGATAAACTAAACAGCAAAAGCACCAAATTCAAATACATAGCATCTGTTATAGGTATGTGCCAGAATTCCCAAAAGAAATCTGTAATGATCCACAAATACTGCCTCATACCAAGCTCTTGTGGGAGGATGCCAAAACCTTAATGGATCTTTAAGTCTGTTACATTAAAACAGTAGGAACTCTTTTGGTCCCAACGGCAGGAACTCTCACGTGCTTTTCTATGTATAATTGTAGCCTTTTGGTTCTCCAAATTGAAAATTGTTTGTGTTTGATGCTGAATGGTGAATGCTGTTTGACATTTAACAGTGTGGACCATCATGAAAATGCATAATCCTCAGGAAGCCACTAAATAGGAATTAAAAGCTGCACTCCATGTTGTATTCCCCTCTTAGGTGTACTGATCCATTTATGATGTCCCTTAGAGAAACCTTCTGTATCTGTTATTGTTTCATTGATTTAAGCTCTCATTCTGTATACGAATCTGCAGGTAGAGGAGAAGTGATGAGATGCTTTAAAAGGAATTATGACAAGGAATATGTATTCATTGAGCTCTTACTGTGAAGATCAAAGGAGATGTAAGTCTCCGCAAAGGTCATCAAAATCATTAGCTTGGAGCCTGTACAAGCAAAATCATGTAGTTTGGATGCCCAGCAGCAACATCAACTTGTTTTTAAATAACCTTCGACATTAGCAGAAGAATATTCAGCCAAGCCCATGAGTCGGACTTAGTGGGAGAGGAGCAATGGTTTATGGAACAAATTCCATTTTGCAGAGCCGTAGTTTAAAAGTAGTTTAAAAATGTAGTAGTTTTAAAAAAAGGGCTTTCGGGTGGGGCACCTGGAGGTAAAATGCAGAAAAGGCCCGAATCAGAGTAATATATAGGTTAATTTGGAGTTTAGAGAGAAGGAGTAGATAATATCCCAGAAAGGTCAGCGCAAGGGTAATAATTTTAAATTTGAGGATCTGGGAGCTACTGTAGGTCAGTTGGGCCAGGGGTGGTAGTCAAGAAGGACTTGGTGTGGGATAGACTATGAGCAGCAGAAGTTTGGGATGGGCTGAGATTTAAAGGATGGGAAATAGATAAGCACCCCAGTTAGCATTGGAATAGTTATGTTTGGAGATGATACGGCATGAATGAGGAGTTCACTAGCAGATGGGCTGAGGTAGAGAGGGAGGTGAATAATGTTACAGAAGTAGACAGTCTTTGATTGAGAGACAGTGGATGAAATGTTTTGAAACCCCTGGGAATGGGAAACAAAGTGGACAGGGGCGCTGAACTGAGTAGAAAGCAAGCTGTATGATCCTGATGGTGGGATAAAAGTTGTTCAGTAAGGTAGTAGTGGACTGAACACGATTGTGCTTGTCATTTGGCAAACACTGGGAAGCTGTTTTTAATATATTGTCATACCATATGTCAGCATCAAGGGATAAACACATGCCTTCACATTGGTTAAAGATGATGTATGCTGGGTAAGGAGGCTTACCTAGTGGATTTAAATTGACTAGGAGCTGCTATCCTTGTATAAGGAGATTCATTGAAGTGGGGAGCCAGAGGTACTGAGATTGGGTGATAGTGACAAAGCTAGTTGAGGGAGGGAGTTGGTAACCTCATGACATTTCATGAAGAGACAAAAGAAAGAAGCAGGACTACACAGGGAACGTCAATGTCTACAGGTAGTGAGTGAGTCAAGCATCATTGCACGTAGAGCGTGGTTGTACATAGAGGGTCAACGGTGAAGCTCTGACAGTTGAGGATATCAGAAGGCAGATCAAGGTTGATGGATGGCATATCAAGAGCATTGAAGGGGGCAATGTCTGAGTGTGCTGGGGGAAGCAGGGTTTGTGGTTAGTGACTGATGCTAATGGGGTGAGGGGGAAGCTCCAAACTAAATGATACATTTTTGAGGACACTGCTGTGTTGCAGAGAATGTGTTTTTCTTTTCTCTATGGATTCACAATGCAACAGTCAAAAGTGGAACTGTGTGGCATTCATTTATTAGTTACACAAGGTTCTGTAGGGCTGCTACCAGGGGTCTTTGGGTTGAAAAGTAGCCTGGTAACAGCCTGTAGAATTTAAAGTTACCTATTTGAACCTAAAGTCTCCTTGAGGCTTTGGGCAGGGCTAATTGGACAAATCCAGACCTCTATTGCAGGTGAGATTAGCCAAGTGAGAGTCAAGCCTGTGGCGCTTGGAGTTGATCAGTGGCATGGGGGCAGGGATAAAGAATAGGAGAGCAATAGTAATAGGGAATGCTATCATATGGGGAGCAGGAATGTTTCTGCAGCCACAGATTTAATATCAGGATAACACGTTGCCTACTTGATGCCAGGGACAAGGCTGCAGGACAGTCTGAGGGGGGAGGGAGAACAGCCAGAGGTTGTAGTCCATGTCAGTACCAGGAATATTGGTACGAAGAGAAATGTGGTCCTGCATGCAGAATAAATTAAAAGGCAACACCTTGAAGATAGTAATCTCAGGATCACTCCCACCACTATGTCCTAGCAAAATCACGAATAGGAGAATAGACCATTTAAATGTATTGATGGTGTAACGGGGAGAAGATTAGATTCTTGTGATTTTGGGATCAATGCTGGGGAAGATGGGGTCTGTGCACACTTGGTGGTTTACAACCCAGCAGCACTGGGACTACCAGTACTGTGGGAAAGAGTTTAAACTAGAGTAGCAACAGAACAGGGCAGTGGCTGGGGAGGGGAGAGGGTCGGTGATGGGCAGGGATGAGCAAGAGTGAGGGAAACAAAAACGTAAATGAAAGACTGAAAAGAAGGGAGCAAAGGTTTATGGTAGCGGAAACAAGGACTGGCAGCAACAGGTCGATAGTGCATAAGAATATGTAAAAATGACAAACCTAAAGGTACTATATTTGATTGCTCACACCACTTGCAAAAATGTAGACAAATGAGTATTGTGATTACAAAGATAAGGATGCAAGTTGTGAAGGCTGGGAACTGAGCATCCTAGGGCATTCAATCTTTAGGAAGAATAGGCAAGAAAGAAAAAGGAGGTGGAGTGATATTGTCTCTGAAGAATGAAATCTGCACAATTATGAGAGCGAATATTGGTTCAGTAAATCAAGTTCTGGAGTCAATGTGGGTGAAACTAAGAAACAATAAGAGGTAGAAAACATTAGTGGGAGTTAGCTATTAGCTTCCCAACAATATAAATGATGATTTGACATCAAACAGAAAATTCAAGATGCACACAAGGTGCTACAGCAATTATGGATGACCCTAATCGACATATAATGGGCAAACCACACAAGCAACCAGAGAATAGTGGATAAATACCTGGAGGGTGTACATTCAGTGATAATGGGAACTGCAGATGCTGGACAATCCAAGATAATGAAATGTGAGGCTGGATGAACACAGCAGGCCCAGCAGCATCTCAGGAGCACAAAAGCTGACGTTTCGGGCCTAGACCCTTCATCAGAGAGGGGGATGGGGTGAGGGTTCTGGAATAAATAGGGAGAGGGGGAGGCGGACCGAAGATGGAGAGAAAAGAAGATAGGTGGAGAGGAGAGTATAGGTGGGGAGGTGGGGAGGGGATAGGTCAGCCCAGGGAAGACGGACAGGTCAAGGATGTGGGATGAGGTTAGTAGGTAGATGGGGGTGCGGCTTGGGGTGGGAGGAAGGGATGGGTGAGAGGAAGAACAGGTTAGGGAGGCAGAGACAGGTTAGACTGGTTTTGGGATGCAATGGGTGGAGGGGAAGAGCTGGGCTGGTTGTGTGGTGCAGTGGGGGGAGGGGACGAACTGGGCTGGTTTTGGGATGCGGTGGGGGAAGGGGAGATTTTGAAGCTGGTGAAGTCCACATTGATACCATTGGGCTGCAGGGTTCCCAAGCGGAATATGAGTTGCTGTTCCTGCAACCTTTGGGTGGCATCATTGTGGCAGTGCAGGAGGCCCATGATGGACATGTCATCTAAAGAATGGGAGGGGGAGTGGAACTTGTTTGCGACTGGGCGGTGCAGTTGTTTATTGCGAACTGAGCGGAGGTGTTCTGCAAAGTGGTCCCCAAGCCTCCACTTGGTTACATTCAGCTTTTGTTTTAGATCAGTACTTTGAGAAGCCAGCTAGTGAACAGGCTATCCTGGAATTGGTTTTGTGCAATGAGTATGATGATTATTATTAGTAACGAATAATCTTGTTGTATGAGGCCCTTAAGGAAAAGAAAGGTGACTATAACATGATAGAATTCTTGATTGGGACAGAAAACAAAGGAGTCCAATGCAAAACTAAAACCTTAAACCTAAATGAAGGATAATATAAATGTGTGAGACATAAATTGGCTGCAATAAGAAGCTTCCTTAAAAGGTGACAATGGATAGATACTAGTTAATATTTAAAAAATGAATGTGTTCATTGTAACAGTTATGTTATTTTGAAGTGAAAGATCACAACAGAAAGCATAGCCCAACCAGAGCTACCAAAAGAAAATGAGGATAATTTTAGTGCAAAAGAAGAGTCATGGTAAAGTTGCCAAAAATCAGTAGGTCTGAGGATTGGGAGCAGATTAGAATTCAGCAAAGGAGGACCAAATGATTTATAAAGACGGTGCAAATATAGTTTGAAAGTAAATCTGCAAGTAACTTGTGTGGACTGTAAGAGCTTCTATAAGTGCAGAAAAAGATATTCGTGTATACAATATTAGGCAACTTACAGTCTGAAGTGGGGGAATTGATAATGGAGAACAAGGAAATGACAGAACATTAAACAACTTCACAGAATATTAAACAACCAATGGCCTGTTGGGAAGGAAGAATGAATGAGATTAGTATTAGTTTAAAAGAAATATACTGGAGAAATTAACAAGACTGGAAACTGATAAATTGTAAGATCTTTGTAATCTTCATCCCAGGGTACTAAAGGAGGTGGCCATGGCAGAAGTGGATACCTTGCTTATTATCTTCCAAAATATTGTAGATTCTGGAACAACCCTAGTAAATTGAAGGGTACAACATATGACACCACTGTTTTTTTTAAAAATCGGTAGGAAAAAAGCAGGGAAATCACTGAACATCATTAGTAGGGAAAATGCTGGAGTCAAATATAAAGGAACACGTACAAAATATCAATGAGATTGTGCAAAGGTAATGTGGATTTATGACAGGGAATCATTTTACAAACTTAGTGGAGTTTTTTGAGAATGTATCTATTGGAATAAATGAGGGGGAACCAGTGGATGTGATATATTTTAACTTTCAGACAGCTTTTTATAAATTTCTACATACAAAGTTATTGTGTGAAGTCAAAGCACATGGGATTAGTAGTAATATACTGACATGGACTAAGCACTGATTAGCTGACACCAAGTAGTTGGAATAAATGGATCTTTATCAGAGTGAAAGTGTCGTAGGCGGCGTTTAGTGCTTGGGCTGTAACTATTTTTATATATAAATCATTTGGGTGATGGAATCAAATGCTGATGACACAACTAGGTAGGATTGTGAAGAGAATGCAAAGAGGCTTCAGGACAATTCATAAGTTGAGTGAGTGAGAAAATACATGGAAAATGCAGTATGGCACAGAAAAGTGTCATGTTGTCCACATCAGTGGGAAAAATACAATGAAAAGCATTATTTAAACAGTAATAGATTGGGAAATATTGATGTACAAAGAGACCTGAGTATCATTGTACACTGGTTGTTGAGAACAAACTTGCAGTTGAAGCAAACAATGAGGAAGACAAATGGTGTGTTGGTCTTCACTGCAAGAGAGTTTGAATGAGAAGCAGTACAGAAACATGGTTCAGCCCACACTTAGAGTATTGTGTGCAAGTTTACTCTCAATACCCAAAAAGAGATATATGTGCCATAGAGGGAGTTCAGTGAATGTTCTCGAGACTCATTCCCGGAATGCAGTTTTTCATAGGGGGAGAGATTGAGTTGACGGGGCATGTATTCCCTGGAGTTTGGAAGAATGAGAGGAGATCTCATTGAACCATATAAAATTCTGACAGGGCTAGACAGGCTAGATGTAAGAATGTTGTTTTTCCTGGCTGGGATTTTCCAGACCAAGGTTCAAGGTGTGTCTCAGAATATAGGTCAAGCCATCTCAGACTGATTTAAGGAGAAATTATTTCAGAGGGTGGTGATCTGTGGAATTCTCTAATAGAAGGTGGTGGAGGCCAAGCCACTGAATATGTTACAACAAAATAGATGGATTTCTCGGGGCTAAAGGTGTCAAGGAGAATGGGAGGAGAGCAGAGCATAACATTTGTGTAGTGATTCAGCCATGATTATATTGAATGGTGGAGCAGGCTCAATGGGATAAATGATCTGTTCTTCCTATTTCTACATTTCTGTTTTCTATAATTTACATTTGCAAAATATTAGCTGTTAATCCAATTTTCACTTGATAAAGGATACATTTGTTTGTACTAAGTTTTGTTTTCTTCTGTGTTGATTAAACCAAGTGTGAGTTTTTTTTCTAGAAAGTAGTGAAAGTCAGGCAAGTTAACCATCTTAGTGATACCATTGATCATGTCTACATTTCTATATTTTGTGATGACAAATCAAGCATTGGGGCTTGATTACCAGCACACACTACTGATCAGGTTCATGACACAAGGGTGAATGATGGTTGGTCAAGGGAGATGGGTGTAGGTGCAGCATCACAAGAGGCAAGGTAAGTCAAGGCAGATAAATTGAGGTTTGAGGGTGATGGGGGACAGGGGGTGTATGTCAGAGTTGACTGCAGGAAAGTGCAGGGTGATGGTAAGCAGTTCCAGGGTCATTCCAATAACATGAGTTCTCTAGAGTAAAGCTGCTAGAGTAAAGCTGGATATTGGAAATGTCCAAAGTGGTGTGGGTGAAGATGAGGGTCTCCAAATATAAGGCTTCCTGTTGGACAAAATTCTCAGGAGAGAAAGGAGGGTCTAAGAGACTCTCCTGCCCAGATCATTGTCTGCCATTGTTTGCAGTTCACCTTTGCTAATTAAGATCATAGAATGCAATAGCTTGTAGCTTACAGCTTGATGACTTCCTTTTTGAAGCACCTTAATGCTCACCACCTACACTTTGTTCCTAAAGTTTGTTTCATATATCAATTCCCTTTTCATAAAGGAAGTTTGTCTGAATTCTTTTTTTAGATTCCCACATTTTAAACTGTGCACCTGATTCTGAAATTGTATAAGGCATAAAAATGTGCTGCAAAGTCAGAAAATGCCTCACAATCTTATAAATATATAGTAAGATGCTCCTTTGTCTTCTGTCTTCAAGATAAGCACAATTACTCATTCCTTCATCTAAACTTTTGTTGAATACTTGCCAATAAAATTACATCTGACACAAATTCCCTTCATGATTTCAAGCCACCTATAATTTCACATTTATGGTTGAATTTTACATCACAGATTTTTGTCCAAGGATCTATCCTTTTCTTCTAAATCTACATGCTCCTTGTTGGAATAACCCACATGGAATCAACTTCTAGGGGGAGCATATTGTTGCAACATGAGGCTGTTCATCTTCAGTCACTACTTCTGCCCCTTTCACTGCATCTGTGTTGCCAGACCTGCTAATCCAACATTTGGTCTTGGTAAAGCCAAACACTTACATCGAGACAGGGCAAAGTCCAAGTTTGGATCTCACCATAAACTCTGTACACTTGCCACAGTTTGAATTTGTTTCTCCAGCCACTGTCCCAAACTGAGACAGCTAATGACCCTCGCAATATTTGACCCCAAGCTGATTTTGTGAATACCTCATCAGGCAGAATCTCTTCCTTATATCGGAGGTTCAGTGGGTGGATGAGAGATGACTGACACCTCTGCTCAGAGGGAAAGGGGCTGGCCATATCTGCTACATGGCAGCCATCCAGTTAATATCCAGAGCCCATGGCCCCAGCTGGACATGCAGCCAGGGGCAAACAGGATGCTGTTTGTCACCTCAGAGGATCAAGACCTTGAAAACAGCATCCATAAAGGCATTCAGTCCATGGAATCCAGCATTATTCTGGATGGAATTTGGATGCAATGAGAATGTTTCAGCTTGCCAGGCACAATTGGTATCTGCACTCCCTCTCTGCTGAGTTTCTAGAGTACCTAAACACTGTCACAAATCAGGTGTTCAACAGATAGCTGTTCCCCAAAAGCTAGCCCTGTAGTTGCTGTGAGAGTACTGTTTGGCGCTTGAATGTGAGAAAGAAGTGAATAGTAACGAGAACTTTCTGCAGCAAGCACACACCTGAAGGATGCATTTGTTCTGGTCACGCATCAGCTGCACATTTAGAGAGTGCATGCTCTTTCAGTTTATGAATGGCACTGGATGATCCCAAGGAGCTTGTTACTGCCCTCATCAGATATCCCACTGGTATCTGGAAATCCAGAAGTGATGCTGAATGCTACAGCTCCGATTGTCTGGCTCTGCATTTCTGGTGACTTTCACAAAACCATTTGCTGTTCTGAACAGGGCATTGGTGACCACCCTGATACGTTTGAGTAGATGACTGAGAGGTCGTACAGACACCCATAGAATCTTGGAAAGATCTGCTGGTGTAGAACCTCAATGCAGCAGTGTCTTTTATAGTGACTGACGTTGGATAAGAGAATATAAGCCTTCCTGAAAGAGCTGATATAGCTAAACGACAGAATCCTCTGATACCTGCAGGTGTGTCAGATTTTTGCAGGTAGCTATAGCACTTGTGGTATATTCCATCATGCGCCATTCTTGAAATCTGACTGGTCCCTATTTATAAGCATCCTGAGCTACCTGGTCATTTGGCATCCCTTTGCCAATTCCTATTCAGTTAATGATTCAAAAATTCTCAGTTTTATATAATCACCATCCAGTTATTAATGCAAATGTTCCATAACAATTTTTTTTGTACCTGTGAAATGTGTAATTGTATTATGGCAAATGAACACTCTTCAGTAAGAAATTCATTTACAATGAATTGGTAACGTTAAAATGGCTTAATTTTTGAAGAGGCAAAAATGTGAACTAAGTCATGTGTCAGTGAGAGTTATTTATAAATCTGGCAATAAGGAACTGCGTTGTAACTCCCAGATTTGTCGCACCAGTTTGGTTGGGGTAACATCTGAGGAATGTCAATCTGATTGATAAAATAAAGGCAGAACAATTGAAGTTCAAAGTGAGAGGCTACTACTCATTGCTATTGACAAATGTGATTATTAGAAAACTCACCTCCTGTTTAAAATTGGCAACATCACAAAATTGAGTCAGCTTATGTGCCACTCTGAAATCAAGATCATTTCTTTCTCTTCACCTTGCCCCATGTTCTGTGGCACTGCCTGGTTAGCAGCAAGGAATCTTAGTCTGATGCAGGGAGGCTTTAAGATACCACTTATTCAGTTGAAACAAAAGGGATGATGAAAAATGAATGTGCTCACTGCAAGAGCATTACCTACAGAGAAAGGGGAAAACATGTTGCAGTACTGGAAAGAGCAGCAGAAATGGGGATTGGCCAGTAAGTAGACTTATGACTCACAACACAACCTAACTTCCACTCAGTGAACAGGATATGGAATAAATTTGCTGTATTGTCCCCTGAGCCTTCATTGTCACATAGTTTCCTTTAGTTGGGAGGACAGACCTGCTCCTTTCTACTCCACAATATGTTTAAAAAAAAATCATTGCAACTTTTTGGGCCTTTCTCAACTTGTTGTTAATGCACTGATGATTAGTTTATTCAAGATATGAAATTCCATTGCAATATCGCAACCACAGTTGAGTATCTGTCTGAAATAAGAGTTTAAAACTCTGATGAATCTCAGCAGAATATCCCATGTCAGCCTCTGCACTGTTCAATCAGTTATTTATGTGCCTGTAGTAGGTGTATACAATGGACACAAAAAAGTTACATTTAGTTCCAATAAATTCTGCTGCTGTTATGTGACAATTATCTTGAGTTACCATTAAATCATAATAGGGATTGGCAAGAACACCAGAGAGAACATGCTTAAAAAGCCAATCCTGTTTTTTTTAAGCATTGTCCCCTGAATAAATGGTGTCAGGATCTGATTGAAAAATATGGCTGAGTTCTTGAGCGTAACCTCTTTTTATTTTATTTCATTTCATTGTATTTTGATAATATTCAAAGGAATTCTTTGATATTTCAGAAAGTGAATAATGATCACTAAATTCTGAGGGTCCAATATAATTCCAAGTCATTTTGGTATCACCTACAAGTACAAGAGATGTGATTAAGTGTTTAACTATTGAATAGATTTCTTCTAAAAAAAAAGAGACTCTACCTTACAGTTTTGCAGGGATGTCAATGACTTTCTGTTTTGAGGGGAAGCATTTCTGTGAGACCCGAACTTGTAATTTGCTGGTATGAATGACCAAAATAGCCACCTGTGTATTACAGCAGGCTGAACAAGGGATACAGGAAGAGTTAATGTGAAACAAAGGTCTGAATATTCAATTTACTTTGCTCACTGCAAAAGCTGAATACTCTAAACTTATTGTGTTAAGGCTGCCATCTGTTATCAAGTCTAAAGCTGAGCAGGAGCTGGGAAGCAGCTTCAATTTCTCGTTGCTGATGTTATGCATTCTTGACAACCACAAGATCCAAATAATTGAATCTATACAGGAGTATTCTTCATGTCCTATTGTAAAATCTGGTGGATGATTGAAACCAGTCAGGCAAGGGCAAAAATATAGGATAAGTCAAAGAGAATGTGCATACATGAGCGTATTTAGGTGTTTCCATCTGTGAAATATCCCCAATCTCTGTCCGCGCTCCAACTCGTCTGATAATGAAAGCATATCCATGCCTTTGTTACCTCTAGAAGAAGAGAATTTTACTGAACCTTTGGTCAGCCTCTGACAGTCATCCAAAGCTCTACTGCTTGTGTCTTTACTTACACAAAGTCCCATTCACCCTGCCTCCCTGGGCTTTATGAATATGCTGGCTTCTGGTCAACCAATGCCTCAGTTTAAAGTTTATATCCTTGTTTACAAATCCATTCATGATTTTACTCCTACCCATCTCCATAATAAAGTCATAGAGCCCTGCAGCACAGAAACCGGTCCTTTGGCCCAAACTGGTCCATGCCGACCAAAATGTCCATCCACTCGAACCCGATTTCCCTGTACTTGGCCCGTATCCTTCTAAACCTTTCCTATCCATGCATTCATCCAAATACCACTTTAAATTATGTTAATGTACCTGTCTCAACTACTTCTGCTGGCAGCTCATTCCATACGCATCCCACCCTCTGTAAAACAGTTGCCCCTCGGGTTCCCATATATTCTTTCCCTTCTTACCTTAAACTGATGCTCCCTTGTCCCAATTCCCCAACCTTGGGAAAAAGCTGAGTGCATTCACCCTATCCATGCCTCTCATGAGCTTATACACTTCTATAAGATCTTTCCTCGGCCTCCTCTGCTCTAAAGAATAAACTCCTAGCTTGTCCAACCTCTCCCCTAATTCAGTCCCTTGAATCCTGGCAACATCCTTGTAAATTTCTTCTGCATTGTTTCCAAGCAAGGTGACCAGAACTGAACACAATACTCTAAGTACAGCCTCACCAAAGTCATGTACCACTGCATCATAATTTCCCAACTTCCATTCTCGCTACCTTGACTGATCAAGCCCAGTGCATCAAAAGCCTTCTTCACCGTCCTGCCTACCTGTGACTCCACTTTCAGAGAACCATGAACCTGAACTCCAAGGTCCCCCTCTTCCACTACACTCCTTAAGGCCCTACCATTCACCATGAAACTCCTACCTGGATCTTACTTTCCAAAATGCAACACATCGCACTTATCTTTTTAAAACTCCATTTGCCTTTTCTTGGCCCACTTCCCCAGCTGATCAAAATCCTGCTGCTGTTTCTGATAACCTTCCTCACTGTCCACGATACGGTTTCTTTTTGTGTCATCCACAAACTTACGACTCATGCCTTGTACATTCTTATCCAAACCAATGATATAGATAACAAGCAGCAATGGGCCCAGCACCAACCACTGAGACATGTCGCAGGCCTCCAGCCAGACAAATATCATTCCAATATTACCCTCTTCTTCCTACCATCAAGTCAACTGTGTATCCAATTTGGCAGCGCTCCCGGGGTTACATGTGATCCAACCTTACAGCACAGCCTACCATGTGGACCCTGATAAAAGACCTTACTGAAATTCATAAAGACTACATCTACTGCCCTGCCTTCATCAACCTTGTTGGTCACTTCATCAAAGAACTCTTAACAAATTTGTGAGTCATGATCTCCTATGCACAAAGCCATGTTGCCTACTGCTAATCAAACCCTGTCTTTCCTAATGCATGTATATCTTATCCCTCAGAATCTTCTCAAATAACTTACCTACCACAGATGTTAACCTTACTGATCTATAATTCACAGGTTTTTCTTTGCAGCCCTTCTTGAATAAGGGCACAACATTCGCTACCATCCACTCTTCTGGGGCTTCACCTATGGCTAACGATGATGCAAATGCATCAGCTAGAGCCCCCGCAGTTTCTTCCCTAGCCTCTTGCAGGTTCTTGGATATATCTGATCAGGGCCAAGAGATTCATCCATCTTCTTACATTCTAATACCACCTCCGGTACTGTGATTTGGACTGTCCCCAAGATATCACCAGTAACTTCTCCAAGTTTCCAAGTCTTCATGTCTTTCTTGATGGTAAGCACAGAGGAGGAGAAATATTTGTCATCATTTGAGGTTCCAAGCATACATGTCCACTTGGGTCCTTGAAGGATCCTATTCTGTCTAGTTATTCTTTTTCTTCAACGTACTTAAAGAAGCTCTTTGGATTCACCCTAGTCTTCTCGGCTAAAGCTATCTCATGTCCCCCTTTTGCCCTCCTGAATTCCCTCTTCAGTAAATTCCTGTATCCTCTATATACCTCCAGGGATTCCAGCTGCCTGCTCCTGAGCCATGACTCCTCCTTTTTTCTGGTCAAAGCCTCAATATCTCTTGTCATCCAGGGTTCCCCACTACTGCTAATCTTGCCCTTCACCCTCACAGGAACAGAATCATGTTGAACTCTAGCCATCACACTTACAAAGGCCACCCACTTGCCAGAGGTCTCTTTGCCTGCAAACGAACTACTCCAATCAACCCCTGCAAGCTCTTGTCTAATTCCATCAAAATTCGCCTTGCCCCAATTTAGAACTTGAACATGTGGGCCAGTTTTGACATTTTCTATAACTATTTTGAAATTAATAGAACTATGGTCACTGGCCCCAAAGTGCACCCTGAACAGGAACCTCTATATTCCGCTTTAGGAAACTTTTCTGAACGCATTTAACAAATTCCACCCCATCTAAGCCCTTAACACTATGGAAGTCCCAGTCTATGATAGGAAAATTAAAATCCCCCACTATGACAGCCCTATTGCTCCTGCAAGTCTTCCCAGTCTCCCTGTATATTTGTTCCTCTAATTCCTGTTGACTGTTTGGGGGCCTGTAGAACAACCCCAAACCTCCTTATTTCTTAGCTCCATTCACAAAGCCTCACTGGATGATCCCTCAGTTATTTCATCTCTGACTACTGCTGTGATACTCCCCTTAATCAAAAATGCAGCTCCCCCTCCCCTCTTTCCTCCACCTCTGTCCCGCCCAAAGCAGCTGTACCCTGGCACATTATAATTACCAGTCCTGTCCCTCCCTTAATCTCGTCAGATAATGCCTCAGTAGAGGCCAGTAACTTTTAAAAGTAAATTCAAACTCCCAGGTATTAACTGAAAATGGTCATGTCAATGATATTTACACAAAAAGAGGTAATAACAGCATATTATGTGAATATGAATTCTTTTAATCAGGATGTCAAAAAAACATATCCTGTTCTATTGTTATTTCTGATCACAAGTTCCCCTTTACTTCCATCATGTTAAGGTTACCTCATTTCTTGTGGGACTAAACAGAGATGTATTAGAGCTATCAAGAAATCATTTTGATTTTCCTTAGTCTTCTCACTTTCTCTGAGGTGTGAAATACTTTTGAATCTTTCACTAAGCAACCATCTAGGCTACTCCAATTGTCCTTCAATACTTTGTGATTGTGAACACCTGATATCAAGCATGGGTCTCATTCTTGCTTAGAGACTGCAAAACAGAAAATGCCCTTGATTTCCTGATTGCCCTCTGCTAATATTATGCTTCTGGCAGATTCACTCCTTTTCAGTTTGTCACAAAGTTGCTTCCAGGTTTCAACGGCTTTTCTGTGAGGAATCACGAGGATAAAAGCCCTAAACCAAATGAGATGTCTTTTTGAGTTCTAACCTCACGGCAGTGTGGCATGTCTGGGATGTACCAGGTAGAGACTTAGACAAAATCATGTTGACTTCAAAACATCCATTTGCTTTGGGATCTGCATGAAAAGTTTATCTCTTTAATCAGGCCAACTGCAAACTCACCAGACACTCTATGGCTCCATTATGAAGTTGAGAGGTCCAACCACTGTATATTGCAATCATTCTTCTAATTCTGAAGCCAGATTATCCTTTGAATTGTAATTAGTTAATTCAGAGGTGTTTATCAATTTCTTTAACCAAGTACTTACATTTATCTTGCATTTAAAGAATTTCAACCACTTAAGCAAAAGTCATATTCCTAAAACACATGAACCATGAAAATATATGTTTATAATACATGCAGTTCTACAGCCGTCAAGAGATATCTGACTTTTTCTCGTTCTGGCATCTTGAGCACACCCAATTTTAACTTCTCTTTCAATGAAGCCTCCACCTTTGTTGGGACTCCATCTCTCTACTTCTGATGTATCAATCCTTAAAACAATCCTTAAAACCTGCCTCTTTGACAAAATGTTTGGCCAACTGCACGGTGGTGCAGTGGTTAGCACTGCTGCCTCACAGTGCCAGGGGTCCGCATTTGATTCTGACCTCAGGCGACTATCTATGTGGAGTTTGTACATTCTCCCTGTGTCTGTGTGAGTTTCTGCTGGGCGCTGCAGTTTCCTCCCACAGCCCAAAGACGTGTAGGGTAGGTAGATTGACTCTGCTAAATTACCTATAGTGTCCTGGAATGTAAAGATTAGGTGTGTTAGCCATGGTAAATGCAGTGTTACAGGGAAAGGGTAGGGGGCTGAGTCTGTGTGGGATACTTTTTGGTGGTTAGGTGTGGACTTGTTGGGCCAAAAGGCCTGCTTCTGCACTGTCGGGATCTATGATTCTATGATGATCTATTATATGTGGCTCAGTGTCAAACTATGGTTCATAACACTCTTATGAAATTTCGCAGAATGATCTACTACATTAGAAAAGCACTGTATAAATGCAAGTTGTTAATGTGATTTGTTGACAATCTGCCTTGTATCTTTATGACGACTGTTCACATAATCCAAATTAAGGCAAACGAAAGAACAGACTAGGCTATTAAGTATTATATAGCCCAACAGGCGGCAAAGTGAGCATTTGTTCTGGTATCCAGCTCTTCACCTTATCACATACTGAGAATTGCAAATCAAATGTTTAGTTTAGATGTTAAATCGATTTTTAAAAATTTATTCCTGGGTTATGAGCTTCACAAGCTGGGCCAACATTTATGGTACATCCCTAGGTATCCTTGGGAAGGTAGTAATGAGCTGCCTTCTTGAAACATTTCAGTCCATGTGCTGTTGGTAGATCCTCAATGCTATTGGGGAGGGAATTCTGGGATTTTGAGCCAGAGACACTGAAAAAATGGAGGTCTATTTCCTTTGAAGTGCCTTCGAGTAGAACTTGTAGGTGGCGGTGTTCCCTTGTATCCCACTCTTGTCCTTCTAGATGGAATTGATGGTGGCTTTGGACAGCTTTGTCTAAGGAACCTTTCTGAATTTCTGCAGTACATCTTGTAAATGGTATGCACTGCTGCTCCTGAGTGTGGTGGTGCCTGTCAAGTAGGTTGTGTTGGCCTAGATAGTATCAAGCTTCTTGAGTGATGTTGGAGCTGCACCCATCCAGGTAAATGAGGAGTATTCCACCATACCCCTGACTGGCACCTTGTAAATGGTGTACAAGCTTTGGGGAGTCAAGACTGAATTACTTGCTGCAGCATTCCCAGCCTTTAATCTGTTCATTAGTCACAGTAGTTCCTATTCAATAATAGTCCCCAGGATGTTGGTACTGGGTGATTCAGTAATGGCAATACCATTGAAAGTCAAGGGATGATGTTTTGGTTTTCTTTTGTTAGTGAAGGTCATTGCTTGGCATTTGTGTGGCACAAGTGCTATTTGTCACTTATCAATATCCAAATTTGGACGGACTAGGGCTTGCTGCATTTGGACATGGACTGTTTCAATATTGGAGGAGTTGCAAATGGTGCTGAACATTGCGCAATAATTAGCATACAACCCCACTTCTGATCTTGTCATGGAGGGAAAGTCATTGAAGGAGATGAAGATGATTGGGCCTAAGACACTTTGCCTGCAGAGGTGCCCTGGAGCTGAGATGACTGGCCTCCAATTACAACCATCTTCCTATGTACCAGGTATGACTCCAATCAGCAGAGAGCTCCCCACCCCCCAACCTCAGGTCCAATTGATTCTAGTTTTTCTAGGGCTCTTTAAAGCTAAACTCAATCAAATGTTGCATTCATGTCATGCCACCTATAGAATTCAGTTCTTTTGTCCATGTTTGAACCAAGGTTCTCATGAACTGAGTGATCCCGGCAGAACCCAATCTAAGCATCAGTGAGTTGGTTATTGCTTGTTAGTACTGTTGATGATACTCTCTATCACTTCATTGATTATTGTGAGTTAGGTTGGGGATATTTGTGGAACTTTGTCTTCCAGTGAGTTTGTTAATTGTTCATCACCATTCATAACTTGATGTGGTAGAACTTCAGACCTGAGATCTAGCTCATTTCTAGTAGAATAGCTCACTCATGTCTGGCATTTGCTGCTTATGCTTTTTCTTATGCAGATTGTTCTTTGTTGTAGCTTCATGAGGTTGACACCTCATTTTTGGCATGCTATGTTCTGCTTCTGGCCTGCCCTCCTGCATTCTTCGCATTTACCCTCAACTGTTATCAGAGGTAGGTATAAAGCAGCTGCTGCAAAGGGTGAACAGCGTCAGTAATCGTGTCACAAGTGGAAGGTCAGAGGAGAAGGAATTTAGGCCAGCTCCTGGCCAAGCTGCCTTCATTGTATACCACTGTGTGCTGAAAGAGAGCAGGAAGGGTGTCAGTAAGTTTCTTTTTATTCGTTCATGGGATGTGGACATTGTTGGCCTGGTCAGCATTTATTGAGCTAGACTGTAGAATTCATGTCCCACTCCAGGACTTGAGTACAAAGATCAAAGGTGAGTGTTCCAAAGAGGGTTTGCTGCCTGGGTGTGTTGAAGACTTTCTCCTTCAGGTAAGGAGTAAACTCCTGTTCTGTAGTCCCATACTCAACCTCACAGGTGAAGACATTAGCAAAAATGAAGATCAGGCAAAGCAAAACATTACTTGGACAACAAACATTACTTGGGCACTAGTGCTGCCATTTTGGGTTCAATAGTCCAACCAACATCCTCTAGTAAGTTTGTCATGTAGAACATACTAGCTTGTTACAGATTAGGCACTCATTCATTTCCTGCATAGGACCTGAGATTGAACAAGTGTTAATTGTGCTTTCTAGTGTTTTTTATAGTTGCTAAAGTTTACAGGAAGTGGTGTAGCAAGTGCAGAAGGACTTCAAAGTTTCTGCAATAAACAGTTGCTGTTGACAAGACTGTGTAAATTGACCTTCCTCATGGAATAGAATGTGAATGGATGAATGATCTGTCACTCATTAAGGAAAACGAGGGGAAGAGCGGGTAGTGGAAAAGAAAAAGAAAAAAATGGAGGGGAGGCAGCAAACTAAACAGCTGTTTTCTTGTGCTATCAATTTGAGCCAGATACCCATAACTATAGCCCCAATTTGCCATTTACCAACATTCCCTTATTATCCCTTTTACTGAACATTATGTTGTTATCTTCGCCACATACAAAAATAAAAAGAGCACATGTTCCAAATGAAATTTATGAATGTACGCTTGATGAGTATGGAAGTAAACTAATCACCTTAGAGTGTTCCCATTGTGCTTATCTTTGTGCTTTTGCATGCCCCTAGTGCCCTTAAGCAGCGTAATATGAGCGGTTGCAGCAGGGCTGCTGATTAACAGTTGTGGATCTTTTATTAGATAAAACACAGTGTGGAGCTGGAGGAACACAGCAGATCAGGCAGCATCAGAGGAGCAGGAAAGCCGATGTTTCGGGTTGGGACCCTCCCTCAGAGATGTTCTGTCGTTCTTTTATCACGTTGTTTTATCATGTAGATTGATGCCACATGAAGAGTGAAGGCAGATTGATCAAGGAGAAAGCAATATCAACAATGTCTTCAGACTTTGACTCCATGTAACACTCCTTATTATACATTAACAATAAATACCACTATACATGGTTAACATAAATATATCGGGTTTTGATTTTTATTGATATTAATCTATCTTCTGTGTTCATGACTATGTGCTCTTAAGACTTTCTAAATTTCCAGTGTAGTGTAGTCTAGTCTAACCTCATGTAGTGTGTGTAATCTGGTCTGGTTTATTTTAACTTTTCCTCCGCAATGCTGTTATACTTAGTGATGTTCCGTTTCATGACATCATCGCACAATTGCACCAGGGCCTTAAAGCCCTATACAACACCCTTCCACAAGCTTTAACTCATTATAAAGATTTATTAACACTTATCTACATTGTAAAATTAGTTACTTAGATTATTTATTTTTACAACACATATTGTACAATATTCTTGTCTTCCCTTTCCTATCCTTCCCCAAGTCTTTGACTTGATTTAGTTTCAGTAGGTAGATCAGGAAAGTCAGTGACAATAAGCAGAAACACATGAGGTGAAGCTGATGATCTTGCATTTCCCCTGCTGGCTTCCATTATCAGAGATTCAGTAATCTGAAGAAACTTGCAGTTTTCTAACGGGGTGTACAAGAATTGCAAGGTGTTAGGCATTTATCACTATATTATCAGTGTTGGACACTGTTGTTAGTTCCTCTAGGAAGAAACTAAATAATCCATCCTTGAATTGTTTTTCATGAAAAGAAGCTTCTTCCCGTTCGAAATTGATTTGCTCTTCAAGATTCTGGTCCAAAGCACGAATGTGTTCGGACCAATTTGATTTATTGCTTTCGTATGTTCTGCACACTGTAGCAAGTCATCAAGGTGACTCCATTTCTACTGTACATTGCTGATGGAATTCTGAACAGTTTTGACTTTGCTGATGTGGGGTTTTGCAATTACATCTGTAAAAAGATACTGTAGTGTTCAATTGTTTAGGATTTCATGTTGTTGTCAGGTGTGGTCTACTGTTTGGATGAAGTCAAAAGTCACATAACACCAGGTTATAGTCCAACAGGTTTATTTGAAATCAGAGGCTTTTTGAGCACTGCCCCTTTGTCAGGTGTAGCGAAGAGGTAAACCATTGCTCCCCGGACCTAGGCTATGTTACAGTGAAATGCTGTCCCCGCTATCTGCTGTGCGAGTTCACCTCCAATAGCCTGACAGCAGTTTACATACCACCCCACGTGGATGTGAAGAATGCCCTGGATGAAATTTACACCACCACAAACTCTCTGGAGATAAAATTCCCCAAAGATCTACTCATTGTGGCCAGAGACTTCAACCAAGCCAACGTCAAAAGTGCGCTGCCCAAGTACCACCAAAACATTTGCTGCCCCACCAGAGGACCAAACATCCTGGACCACTGTTACAGAACCATCAAAAATGTCTACTGCTCCATCTCCTGCTTACACTTCAGGAAATCAGATCACAAACACTGTGTCACTCCCCCTAGCTTACAAACAGAAAACAAAATGGTAGGATCTTCACAGAAAGAGGCAGCAGAAAATGATTTCCGGGACTGCTTGGAATCGGTGGACTGGACCGTATTCCATTACTCAGCAGGAAACCTGGACTGGTACGCCACCTTGGACTTCATTGACAAATATATGGAGGAGTGTGAGCCAAAGAATCTTATCCAGGTGTTCCCCAGCCAGAGACTTTGGATGAACCAAGAAATCCACTCCCTCCAGAAGGCGTTCTGCATACAAATCAGAAGACTTAGACCTATGTAGAAAATCCAGATATGACCTCCACAAAGCCATCAGGGATGCCAAGAGGTGGTACCCGACCAGGTTGGAGGCCCAAACCAACCATACAAACCACTGCCACCTGCAGCAAGGCCCAAACAATGTTACGGGATACAAAATGAAGCACAGCAAGATAGCAAACACAGACACATCCCTCTCCTCCAGCCCCACCGCCCCCAGCACTTTTCCCTGCAACCACAGGAAGTGCTACACCTGCCCCTATACCTCTCCCCTCACCCCCAGCCCAGCCCCCAAGAAGACCTTTCACATCAAGCAGATGTTCACCTGCACATCTGCTAATGTGGTATACTGTATCCATTGTTCCCGTGTGGCCTCCTATACATCAGAAAAACCAAGTGGAGGCTTCAGGACTGCTTTGCGGAACACCTACATTTGGTTCACAACAAACAGCTGCACCTCCCAGTCGCGAACCATTTCAACTCCCCCTCCCATTCTTTAGATGACATGTCCATCATGGGCCTCCTGCAGTGCCACAATGATGCCACCCAAAGGTTGCAGGAACAGCAACTCATATTCCGCTTGGGAACCCTGCAGCCTATTGGTATCAATGTGGATTTCACAAGCTTCAAAATCTCCCCTTCCCCCACCGCATCCCAAAACCAGCCCAGCTCGTCTCCATCACCTGTCCTCCCACCTCAAGCCGCACCTCCATCTCCTACCTACTAGACTCATCCCACGTCCTTGACCTGTCCGTCCTCCCTGGACAGACCTATCCCCTCCCTAACTCCCCAACTACATTCACCTTTTCTGGCTCCAACTCTGCCTCCTTGACCTGTCTCAGTGATAATGGGAACTGCAGATGCTGGAGAATCCAAGATAATAAAATTGTTTTTTAATCTCCTTGACTTGTCTGTCTCCTCTCCACCTGTCTTCTCCTTTATTCATCTTCTATCCACCTCCCCCTTTCTCCCTGTTTATTTCAGAATTCCCTTCCCCTCCACCATTTCTAAAGAAGGGTCCAGACCCAAAATGTCAGCTTTTCTGCTCCTCTGATGCCGCTTGCCCTGCTGTGTTCATCCAGCACTACATCTTGTTATCGCACGCATCCCTCCCTGATGTGTCAATCCTTTCTAAGGTCAGTTTGAGGAGAATGCTAGTGATGTGGTATCACCTGCTTCAACACCCCCAGACACATCTATACCGACTGTCACCGTTGCAGATGTCAGGTCGGTCTTCATGGGAGTCAGCCCAAGGAAAGTGAGAGGCTCTGTGCAGACCAGCTAGCGGAGATATTCACTGATATCTTCAAGCAGACCACCATCATCTCCATACCTAAGAAAGCACATGCAATGTGCCTTAATGATTGCCATCCAGGGGTCTGACATCCGTAGTCATGAGGTGCTTCGAAAGGCTGGTCATGGCTCACATCAACTCTAGTCTCACAGCCTGCCTTGATCCTCTGCAATTTACCTACCTACGTAACAGGGCATTTTCCCTCGCCCTGCACTCATCCCTGGAACATTTGGATAATAAAAATACCTACATCAGACTCCTGCTCATTGACTACAGCTCTGCCTTCAACACCATTATCCCTTCCAGACATATCCCAAAACTCCAAGACCTATTTCTCAGCTCAGCCTCTGGAACTGGATCCTCAGGTTTCTGACCCATAGACCGCAATCAGTGAAGATAGGTAACTGCACCTCCTACACAAGCACATGCACCACTGAAAACATACTGTCCGGTTGCATAACGGCATGGTCTGGCAACTGCTCTGCTCTGTGAGAAACTACAGAAGGTCGTGTGCACAGCCCAGACAATCACAGAAACCAACCTTCCATCCTGTTTACTTTTCGTTGCCACTGAAAGGCTGTCAACATCATCAAAGACCCATCCCACTCTAGTAATGTTCTCCTACAACCTTTTCCATCAGGCATAAGATACAGAAGCTTGAGCACATGCACCAGCAGGTTCAACAGCAGTTTCTTCCCTGCTGTTATTATACTGATGAATGGACTCTCTAACTTCAAATAATACTGATCTTGCTAATGTTGATCTTATGTAGCACTTGTCCGGTGTGATGTAACCTGCTTGCCTCTGTCCAATGTTTTTTCACCCTATAATCTGTATGTTGTTGCTTAGTATGATCTGCCTGTACTGCTCCTTTCACTGTACTTAGGTACATGTAATAATAAATCAATCAAATCAAAGCTAGCACCCAGGGCACAGACTTTATAACAAGAGAGATGAAAACATCATACAGATGCTGTGAGTGGCGTATTGACAGGCCAAATAATAGGCCTCTGATGGTGATCAAGAGCGTCACATGGTGTAAGTGAAGTGTTAACAGCTGAATAATAAGTGAAGGGATGATCTATCATCTCATTAATTGAGGCAGAGAGATAATTGCAAAAAAATTAAAAACAAGGTGGTGCTGGAGACAAGCCAAATGACTGGAATAACATGCTTGGTAAAAGAGCTGCATACCAAGAGTCTAATCAAAGTAACAAGTAATTAAGTAAACAAGTAACCACTTTTATTCCTGATTTTTCTTTCCTTTTGAATTGATTTTTTCTTTTAGCCTGAACAATAAGAATATTCTACTGTTAACTTTGTCATTAAATAATTTGCTTTAACTATGATCCTCTGTTTAGTTTGTTAGGTACAAACAAAACTTTTTGTCCTGTCCTTAATGGATTAAATCTGCCTGAAATGTCTGGTAATTTCTTCTTTTCATGGGTACTCAATTCACATTTATGCCCTTAACTGTTCATGGGCTTCTATTGCTCTCATTGCTTCTTTAAAGGCCTTGTTTCCCTATTACTGATTGTAAAATGCTTTTTGAGACTAGGATTGACTGCTCTGATGGCTCCTCTAGACAGATTTTCTGTTGGGTAATGTTCCCCTCAAAGCAGCTATTTAGCTTTGCGGCTTTTCTGGCTGCTAGCTTTTCAATCTAATGATTTCTTGAAAAAAAAGCTGAATTCTTTTCTCTAGACAATCTTGGGTCTGTTTTTTGATCTTCGCTCCTGCCAGAATTTTCTGGCAGTGTATTCCATCACTGGCACCATCTTCTATCATTGAGCTTGGCCTCAAAATTACCTTGTTCTCGAATAGTCTAAGTCGAGAATTGTCTTCAGGCTTAGACTTCAATGTAATACTATTTATTATACATTAATGCTAATTACAACTGTAAATTTTAATCATAGATATTTGGTTCTGATCTTACAACTTTGGATAATGACTAATTATCATCATTGTTTGTTCACATCCACATGCTGTCAAGATTCTGAAATTTCTAGCCAATCTAGTGTAGTCTGGTCTAGTTTTGCCCACATTGCTAATTATGCTCAGAAATGTGTAAGTCTGTGACATTCACAAGGTAATTTAGGGTCTTTAAGCCCTTACATGATAGTGGATGTGGTCTTGGGAGGGCAACTGAACAGCTCTGGACCTAGGCTTCAGCATGTACAATTTGGTCTGGATAGCAGCAGTCTAGGCTGTCTGACAGGCAACAACAAGGGCTGTGGTGAAGTGACAGTGTTAGTAGTTCATTCTGAGAGAAGGAAATGGGCTTGTGTTTCGCAGTAAAAACCAGAAAAAACTGCGGATGCTGTAAATCAGAAACAGAAATTGCTAGAAAAGGTCAGCAGCTCTGGCAGCATCTGTGGAGAAAAATTATAGCTAATGTTTTGGGTCGAGTGACCCTTCCTCAATCCCTCAGAACTGAGGAAGGGTCACTGAACCCGAAAGGTTAACTCTGATTTCTCTCCACTGATGTTGTAAAAACTGCTGAGCTTTTCCAGCAATTTCTGTTTTTGTTTGTGTTTCACAAAATCACTTTCCCTTGAGGATAGTTATTGGGCTGCCATGCTACTTTGCTACCTTTGAACATTGTTTTCCATAGCCATGATCGCAGTAAGCTGACCCTGCTGGACTTCATTCTAAGATAATAAAGTGTGAAGCTGGATGAATACAGCAGGCCAAGCAGCATCTCAGGAGTTCAGTCTGTGGTCTCTTTCTGTGGTGCAGTAGAAGCTGGGACATCAGCCATCAGATGTGGTGTCATAGTTGGGTTCATGAGTATGCTAATGGATTAGTCGCCACTTCAAAAGGTAGGTTTGAATCTCTGAATAAAAGCAGACTTATGGCAGTCTCTTCAAAGTGGTGGTTCAATGGTTAGCGCTGCTGCGTCACAGTGCCAGGGACCCGGGTTCTACTACAGCCCCGGGTGACTGTTTGTGTGGAGTTTGCACTTTCTCCCCGTATCTGCATGGGTTTCCTTTGGGTGCTCTGGTTTCCTCCCACAGTCCAAAGATGTGCAGGTTAGGTGGATTGGACGTGCTAAATTGCCCAGTGTTCAGGGGTGTGTGGGTTAAAGGGGTTGTAGAGGAATGGGTCTGGGTGGGATGCTTTGAGTGTCGGTGTGGACTTGGTGGGCCGAAGGGCCTGTTTCCACAACATACGGACTCTATGGTAAGCTGCTAGACACTGGCCACCAAAAGCTTCATTGTATGTACCCATAGCTGCCTTCTACAGCCTGTCCCATTAAAGTCTTCACTTAAGCAGATGACATCTTCTGGTGAGCAGATACCTGTATTTATCTCATCCCCTGTCGGATCCATGCCATTCTCACCTTGTGTCTCACCAAAAACATTAATACTTTCCTACCAATGATGCGGAGTGTCAGTATCTGAGACAGCAGCTGCATGTAATGCTGTTCATCATTTCTATTGCTGCTCAGGATGCACTTTTTTTGGGTAAGATAGTGTTGACGGAGGAAAGATGAAAGAAGGAGACGTATGTTTGCTCTATCTGCAGGTTGTAAATCATAAAAGATTGTAGGATGCAGAGGATTTGGATTTTCAGAAAGTCCTTAGATATAGGGATATGACTATTTCAATTGATTTATTCCTACGGGCTCTGCAATTGCTCCAATAATAGGATGCATTGTTTTGTCTATGGAACTTGAAACATTAGGTTGTTCCTCTCCCACATAGCAATCATTTGATTGGCCAGGCAATATAAATATGATATACTTCCAACAATCCAACCATCATACGTGGGTTAATCAAGCATCGTCATACCCTTGCCCATTTTCAGGCAATATCCAATTCCGCTCTGTGTGTGACCATAAGACTACACATCTCTCAACTTGTCTTCAAAGCATGAATCCTTGAACTCATTTTGAATCATACGATGGAGACCCACTGTAAAACATAGACATATTTCTTCTTTAGTAGATCCGATATCAATGAATACTTTGGATTTTTTTTTGTAAACAAGCAATGAAGAACATAGAAACAAACAGAAAATGCTGAAGAACCTCGGCTGGGCTGGCAGCTCCTGTAGTGAGAGAAAGATTGAATTTTTGAGACCCAAAATTCACCTTCCAGGTGAAGTCCCAAACAAACTTTTGAGGTGAAGAGTATTTTACTTGTACTTCTTCCAATCTTGTCTACTGCTCGGAGTGAGGTCACTTTTTACATTGGCAAGACCAAACATAGATTACATGACCACTTTGCAAAACTTCTCTGTCATTCCCTGGGAATAACTGTGACATTCAAATTGCTTACCATTTGAAGAAACCATCTTGCTCTCGTGCTAAGTTATCTTGTAGGCATGCTGCAATGTTCCAATGAAGCACAACACAAGCTCAAGGAACACCTTACTTTTCACTTAAGCAAGTTACAGGCTCTGGGACTTGATGTTAGATGGCACAATTTTAGAGTCTGTTGTCAGTCTTCCATTTTTCTTAATTTCACCCTTCCAGAGCCTTGCCTTGCTTGTATCTTCTATACTTTGCTGTCAGTACAGAGGACCCATGTTCTTCTTTTCAAGCCTAAATTTATACTCATTTTACATCTCTATTCCTCCTTCACCACAATTAACAACCTTATGTCTTTGCATTGGGCCACTACACCATCTTTTCCCTTCATTCCTCCTCTGCCTCTGTTCAGCATATAAAATGCACCATTCTTCAACCTCTTCAGTTCTCATGAAGAGTCATACTTGGCTCTATACATTAACTCTGTTCTTCTGAAAGTGGATGTTGCTAGACCTGCAGAGTTTCTTAAGCATCTACAATATTTTGTTTTAATAAATAAAGTTTACGTTATGTGGCTACAAAGAGCTTATGAAAAACAGGACCAATAAAAATGTATATGACCAAAAAAATTTCAGTTTCTGCAAAGTTAACCCTGAAGCTGTGCACAAAAATAATTTAAATAGGCATCCTACTTAAATGAGTAACTTATGTGCAAAAGCCTGGATTTGTTTATTTAAGTGCTATACTACCTTGCTAATGCGGTTTTGTTGAACAATTATTTCCTAATTAACACATTAAGCTATTTACAAGGGTTTTTGTCTGAGTGTGAATCATCAAGTAGCTGCAACAATGACGCTTTTGTAATCTTTTTCACCTCGTTAGGTATTAGGATTCTTGGCAATTAATGTGACAACCACTTTTCACTACAGCAAATGTGAAAATATCTTTGTGGTAATGTCAAAACACCGTTAAATGGTTAAAAACAACTAAAGAACCGTAGGTGCTGGAAATCTGAAACAAAAACAGAATTTGCTGGAAAATATCAGCAGATCTGGCAACATCTGTGGAGATAAAGCAGAGTTAATGTTTTGGGTTCAGTGAACCTGCATCAGAATGATTCAATGGCATATGCTGTGGTATAACGCTAGTTTTAAAGGATTTGTTTTAAAGATCTACCTTTCAAAAAAACTTACGTTTTGAAGTTTTTCTTTCATTTTTTTAAGACTTTTGTGTATGAAACAAATTATGCAGCCATTGTGCAGTATTGTAGTTGTAACTCAATTGTCAACACACTGAAATTTTCCTAGAAGCCACAGCAATATTGACATTAACGACTAGGAGATGTTTGCTACCAATCATTCAAAATGACAACACGTGTCCATCAAACTTTGTGTCCCATATGATGTAATGATGAGGCAGAGCGATGGTGGAGAAAGAATCCGAAACTAATCCTGCATTACGGATTCCATTATCTCAAGAGACATCCTGTTCCAGGCACCCTAAGATCTGTGGGTCGAGAATTGGCCAATTTAATCCTATGATGACCTAT
This sequence comes from Stegostoma tigrinum, assembly GCF_030684315.1. NCBI lineage: Eukaryota > Metazoa > Chordata > Chondrichthyes > Orectolobiformes > Stegostomatidae > Stegostoma > Stegostoma tigrinum. The sequence goes on from NC_081363.1 coordinate 45,427,209, forward strand.
GGTAGAAACCCATGACCTTACGTTGACATTGAGAGATAGCTGACTAGTGGTTTTCTATTATAAACGTATCAAATTTGAGGCATGAGCTAAAACTGATTCAATTACGTGTCCTCTGCACATTTATTTTTTCAAAATTTTTAAATAGCTATTTTTCTATTACATTCTTAAATTAACACTTTCCAGGGTGATGACAAAAGTCTATTTACAAACATTAATAAGAAATCTTCTAAACAAATGGCATTGGGATATAAATCCTGTGGCAGTGGCCAGTCATGTCATTTTTCCAGTGTTCATGCCAAGTTCAGGGAAAGTGGTTGGTAGAAATTCCAGTTGACTGCAAAGAAATGCGTTATGCGCTATGTGATGTCTGTACTCCAGCTTTGAATATTGGACTGACAATCACAGCATCTTACCGGCAAAGAAAGAGATCATTCAGCCCATCTTGCCTGAGCTGACTGTTGGAAAGAGTTATCCAATTCATCACCCACTTCTCCCACATTTTCATTGTAGGCCTGCAATATAAGTTATTTCTTTTAGAGGATATCGATAGGTTATCAGTAGGTTTGTTATCACCGCCCTTTCAGGTTGCGCACTTCAGATCATGTGCCTGCTATGTGAAAATAAAAATCCTCCTTAAGCAGAGATTCACAGGGATCGGACAGATCCCGCACTAAATTAGTGCCGAATCGGATTTCCGATCGTTGGCCACCGTCTCAGTAGCACCCGGCCTCCATTGGGTGCGCTGCTGTGACTTCAGGCAGGCCCACGGATGAGAACAAAGCAGACAAAGAACAAAGAACATTACAGAACAAGGACAGGCCCTTTGGCCCTCCAAGCCTGCACTGACATGCTGCCCGTCACAACTAAAGCCACCTACCCTTCTGGGGACCGTATCCCTTTATTCCCAACCTATTCATATATTTGTCAAGAAACCCATTAAAAGTCACTATAGTATCTGCTATCACTACCTCCCCCAGCAGCAAGTTCCAGGCACCACCCGACACACTATAAAAAACTTTCCTTGTACATCACCTTTAAACCTAGCCCGTCACAACTCAAACTCATGGCTCCTGGTAACTGAAGGGTAAATTAAACCTGATGGAACTCCAGATTTACATAAACTTTTGGCTTTGGATTTTGGAGTGAGGGTAGCTGGGTTCTGAAATATAAGCACATGGGAAGGGATCCTATCCACCATCAAAAAATGTCTTAAAGCTTTTTAAAAAAATATCTATTTACATATGGTGAGTGGGCTGCCAGTATCAGAGCTTTACAACCAACCCACCCCACCCCTACCCCCTGCTCAATTCTGTATTGTTGGGGTGAGTGGGGGGTGCTGCTGGATTACTGCCCGACTATTTTATGTGGCCTCCTGCCAAAATCATATCAAGTGAAGTCATATAATTTCTAGCCTTTCAACTCCCCATCGATTCTTTTTCAGGTATCCTAATCTGACCATTGTTCTTGTATCAGGTTTCCATAAAATCCATGCACCTACTGGTTGTCATCAACTGGAAAATAACCAAAAGCAAAACAGGAACCAAAAATTTTTTTCCAGGTTTTTTTTTCAGGTTTTTTTTCAGTTTCAGCATTCTCCTCTCTGTTCCATTTAATATCAAAACTAAATAAATAATTATTACTGGTTTTGGGAGAGCAACAGGCAGATATTCATGCTTTTACTTTTCGCTCCAATGTACCAGCAGTGTACTGCTGAATTTGGAAGCTAATGTTTTCTGAAGTGGATTATTTCATTACCCTATCAATGACATACTCCCAACTTGGCCTACAGAGGGATGAATGTTTGCCAGACACCATTCAATAAGGGTCATATTGTTTAGAACGTTCACCGTATATAAAGGATTGATTGTGTAAACCCTATAGTTTTAATATTGTTGATCAGTTTTGAAACTTAGAAGGAAAATAGTAAATATGAAGAGCTAACATGCTTTCTAACTGCAGTTAGTTGATTGATTGTACTAATACTCTGAAAACAATTCTAACAAAGCAGCATGCAGCTCCTTTGTAAAGCTTGCAGAAAGAGATTTTTCACTAGGTGCAGGTATATGTTTCTGTGTTTTCTGTACTTATGGGAACAACATCCTTTTAGTGGATATGTTTGTCAAATGAGTAAACATTTTGTACATTATTCAACTTTTTTGTGCTTATTATAATCTGCTGTTTTATCATATCTGACACTTTCACAGCTGGAAAAGAAACAGTCTGTTTCTTAAAAAAAAATTACAAATTTCGCCTTAAAATTCGGTTAGAAATCTTTAGAATGCTTTTACTGACCACATCTAGCATTTGCCCCAAATGCCTGAGATGCTGCCTCTGACCCAAACTAACCCAGGCACATTTTTACACAAAGGATAGGCTGTGCTGTAACTATGATCTGGAATGTAACTTGGGCAGTTTTATTGTACTGAATAACGCTGACAATTTTTTCTCAATTAATAAAATAAAATGCCTCTTTATCCCCTCCTAGCAAAGAAATCTATGAAACACTTGAACTTAATAGTGCAGGATTGGCATTAAATGATGTGTCTTCAAGTGACTTGAGCTAGGAAATGCTGGATAGATTGCAGAGATCCCAGTCCCTAGTTTAAACACTTTATATATGCCAGTCTAATTAATTGCAACATAATTAGTGGTGTAGTGGCAGCCCCAGATCCACTGCTTTTGGTTGACTGCACTATGAAATAGCTCAACAAATATAATGGTTTATGGCAATTGGGAAATGAAAGCAAATACTGGCCTTGTTAGCGATACCATAGCCCATAAAAGAATGAAAGAAAAGATACAAATTCTGATTTTGTACTTTTCCTTTACTTTGTAAATGGTGCTAAGGGGTCTATTGAAATCAGCAATTCCTGTAGGCAGGATGGTTTTCTTAATCTTCTTGATTATGAGTAAAAACAAGAGAATTTGAGGTGATTCATTTTAGAAGGACTAATTTGAAAGCAGAATACAGGGTTAATGGAAAGATTTGTGGCAGTGTGGAGGAGCAGAGGGGTCTTGGGGTTCATGTCCATGGTTCCCTGAAAACTGCCACCCAAATGGATAGAGTTGTTAAGAAGGCGTATGGTGTGTTAGTTTTCATTAATAGAGGGACTGAGTTCAAGAGCGGTGAACTTATGCTCTAGCTATTCAAAACCCTGGTTTGGCTACATCTGGAATATTGTGTCCAGTTCTGGTTTCCTCATTACAGGAAAGATGTGGAAGTGTTGGAAAAGGTGCAGAGGAGATTTACCAGGATATTGCCTGGACTGGAGGGATGGTCTTGCAAGGAAAGGTTGAGAGAGCTAGAATTTTTCTCTTTAGAATGACGAAAGATGAAAGGTGACTTGACAGAGGTGTACAAAATAATCAGAGGTACAGATAGAGTGGACAGCCAGAGACTTTTTCCTAGGATGGGGGTGGCTATTACGAGGGGGCATAGTTTTAAAGTGAGTGGAGGTAGACATTGGGGAGATGTTGGAGGTAGTTTCTTTACTCAGAGAGTGGTAAGGGTGTGGAATGTATTGCCGGAGAGAGTAGTGGAGAGGGTGTCATTAGGGGCGTTTAAGCGGCTATTAGATAGGCATATGGATGACAGTATAAGGCAGGGGTGGAGGATAGATACAACTTAGGTTTAGGATAAAAGCTCAGCACAACCTTGTGGGCCAAAGGGCCTGTACTGTGCTGCACAGTTCTATGTTCTAAATTGCCGTGTGTTGCCATGAAGCGGCACAGTGGCTCAGTGGTTAGCATTGCTGCCTTACAGCACCAGGGATAATGGGAACTGCAGATGCTGGAGAATCCAAGATAATAAAGTGTGGAGCTGGATGAACACAGCAGGCCCAGCAGCATCTCAGGAGCACAAAAGCTGACGTTTCGGGCCTAGACCCTTCATCAGAGAGCTCAGAGAGATGCTGCTTGGCCTGCTGTGTTCATCCAGCTCCACGCTTTATTATCTTACAGCACCAGGAACCTGGATTCCATTCCATCCATGGGTAACTGTCTGTGTGGAGTTTGTACTTTTTCTCCATGGGTTTCCTCCAGGTGTATAGGAACTGCAGATGCTGGAGAATCTGAGATAACAAGGTGTAGAGCTGGATGAACACAGCAGGCCACGCAGCATCAGAGGAGTAGGAAGGCTGACTTTTTGGGCCTGGACCCTTCTTTTTTTTTCTGAAGAAGGGTCTAGGCCCAAAACGTCAACCTTCATCCTCCTCTGATGCTGTTTGGCCTGCTGTGTTCATCCAGCTCTACACCTTGTTATCTCTCTTTCCTTCAGGTGCTCTGGTTTCCTCCAGTCCAAAGGTGGGCAGCATATGTGGATTGGCCAGGTTAACTTGCTCATAGTGCCCAGGGCTGTGCAGGCTAGGTGGATTAGCTATGGGAAATGCAAGGTTATGGGGATAGGGTAGGGAGTGGAATGCTCTTCAGAGAGTTGGTGTCGACGCACTGGGCCAAATGACCTGCTTCCATACTGTAGGGATTCTATGAATTAAGGAACAGTACTGGGTGCAGCAGAGGAAGGGAAATGGAACTGGGAATACGTGAAACAGAGACTAAAAGTTTTGCAAGTTATTGCCAAGTTTAGGATTGTTTTGTATTTCTTTTTGTTTCCTGCTTGCAAATGAGCATTATTTTCACACTGCTTAAATACTACACAGCAACTGACCTCTATTGATTTTCTTCAGGTTTTATTGAACTAGCTGTCGGAAGAGGAGGAAACTAAAAACGGATCATAAAGAAACCCAAGTCCTCAGAGAGAACATAACACCCACATTGAGTATTTAGGTACATTTTATTTTCTTCTGAGTGTGGAAAATGTTATAGATATTTAGTTCCGTGGAGAGAATAAGCTTTCATTGAGTGTGTTATTGAACATAAGAGTTGAAATGATCCATGCTTACAGTAAAGATTACGCTGTAACAAAGTGGTGTACTTAACTTTCTGATCTGTAGAATTTGTACATCCGTATCATAGAATCAGATATTAATCAGAAATCATCTGATTTTTAGAAAGTTTCTCAAATTTTGTTTGGACTTTTTCTTTCATTTTGCAGTTTGAACTCTGAATGAGATTCACTACCCAGTTGAAGTATGAGGCTGTGAAGTTCTTTTTAAAATCTCACCTTGTCCACATGGTACTGGCGAAAGAAGCTTCAGTAATGAATGAAAGAGTGCTGTGAACCCTTAGTTTGCTTCAGATGCAGATAAATATGTTGCAGATCCAACTTAGGTTCAGCTGACTAAATTTACATTTCAAGTAGATTTCAACTGCCTTTGCTCTTCATGAATTTCATTTCAAATTTAGTTGAATTTATTACGAAGTGTATTTGATTGCCATTGCTGAAAATATTGAATAATTTTTAGTATCTTTATGGATACATTATTTAATGGTAGGAGTATAGTTTATATTGCATTGTTTTACATATAGCTGAGCTCAGGAGATCATAAACAATTTTTGACTCGGGGGTAATGAATTGAGTATAAGACAAACATAACAGTAGTGGAAAGAGCTGACACAGCTTTTAACATTGCACAAGTCAGCAGGAAATCTTTTTGCTTTGCACTTTAGAACAAAATACAGAGGACTTATTAAACAAATTAATGATGTCAAACCAAAGTGATTAAAACTTTTTAGTTAAACCGCTATATTTATATTTACCATTCTGAGTAGTTCCTTAGATAATAACTATTACCAGGAATAGCTAGTACTGTTGGAAGTGCTTTGCTTCCTAGCATGTGGCGGAAGAAATACTTGAGAAATTGCTAGGACTTCAGAAAAGCATTTGAAGTCCTCCTGCTTTTGGCTGGAATAGCCTGAGGTTCTTTTGGATGGTCAGTGATTAGGGTTTGTGTTCTCTTTAAAATCCAGCATGGAGGTTGGCAAGAACAGAATCCTCTGCTATTAATTTGTCTACACTTTGCCTGATTAAAATATTAAAAAGAAGGAAAATGGTTGTTTCAGATAAAAATATAAATTGCTATTATGACATGCAGAGGTTAGGTATTCTATCAGATAGAAACAGATTGAAATGTTAATCATAGAGTTGAGCCTGCAGGGTTGGAAATGCTGGATAATTTGTAAATCTTTCCCTTCTTTGAAACACTTTATAGATGTGACTCTCTTTACTTTTGAAGGTCTGGTATCAATTTATATTAATGCCTATATGGGTGCAGTGAATGACTGACTGATATTTGTGCAATGCAGTTCATGCATAAAGCTTAGGATTATAAATATAAAGGGATCTGTACCTCTTTTTCGTTGCATTGTAATCCAGAACTATTTGCATTGTCATTGTGGAGAAAACATCCTAATACAAAGAATGAAGCAAGTGGCAGTTGGCATTTAGTGAACTGAAATATCTAACATACATCCAAAAGATTTCTCATATATTGTAAGTTCCAGTGAAGTGGTTAATTTCTAAAGCCAAAACCCCCAAAAATATGTTTTTCCTTGGAGGCCCATTCCCTCCTTGACAGTCTGCTCCTGAATCACTGTCTGGTCAGAGTCCTTCCAGAGAGATGTCCCCACAAGCTCCCATTTGTTGGAGGTAGTATCTTGTCTTGGATAGTGAATTGGCTCATGGGCAGCGAATGGAGGTGTCTTCTTTTCCAGATTGGTACTTGTAACAATTGAAATCTACAGGGATCAGTGCTAGGGCCACAAATGTTTACTAATACATACATATATATGCTAATGAATTGGAGGAAGGAAGTGATTGTACTGTAGCCAAATTTGCAGACAACACAAAATAGGTGGAAAGGCAAATTGCGGGAGGAATACAGTTTGTAGAAAAATATTGATAGGTTAAGTAAATGGACAATAAGTTGGCAAATGGAGTGTAGTGTGGGAAAATGTGAAGTTGTTTATTTTGGATATAAGAGCAAAACAACAGAATATTATTTAAATGGAAAAAAATAATAACACAAGGGACAGCTCTAGGACATCTCTGTCGGAGTTCCTCAGGGAAGTGTCCTTGACCCAACAATTTTCAGCTGTTTTGTCAATGACCATCATAAGGTCAGAAGTGGGGACGTTCACTGATGATCGTACAATGTTTAGCACCATTCACAACTCCAGATGCTGAAGCAGTCTGTGTTCAATAGCATCAAGGTCTGGACAATATCGACACTTGGGCTGACAAGTGGTAAGTAACATTCATACCACATAATTGCCAGGCAATGAACATCTCCACTATAAGACAATACAACCATTGTCCCTTGGCATTCAGTGGTGTTACCATCACTAAATCCCCCACTATTAACCTCTTGGGGTTAGCATCAAGCAGAAATTCAACTGGACTCGCCACATAAACACAGGGTCTACAAAATCAGTTCAAAGGCTAGAAACTCACTTACTGACCTCCCAAAGCCTATCTACCATCTACAAGGCACATGTCAGGAGTGTGATGGAATACTCGCCACTTGTCTGGATTGGTGCAGCCCCAACAACACTGCCGATTCTTGACCCAGTCCAGGTCAGAGCAGCCCGCTTGAGTGGCACTACATCCAGAAGTATCCACTCCCTCCACTGCCAACTCTCAGTAGCAGAAGATGTCTACAAGATGCACTGCAGAAATTCACCAAATATCTTTAGACAGCACCTTCTAAACCCTTAACCACCTCCATCTAGAAGGACAAGGTCAGCAGATTCATGGGAACAACACTGTCTTCAAGTTCCCATCCAAGCCACTCACCATCCTGACTTGGAAATAAATTGTCATTCCTTCACTGCCACTGAGTCAAAGTCCTGGAATACCCTCCCTGAAGGCAATGTGTGTCGACCCACAGCACGTGGACTGCAACTGTGCAAGAAGGCAGCTCACTACCACCTTCTGAAGGCAAAGTAGGGATGGGCAAGAAATGCTGGCTAATCCAACAGCACCCATGTCCTCTAAGTAAATTGAAAACAGTCAGAGGTATCTGGCACAAATCACAGAAAGCTAGGTAATCAGGAAGGTTAATGGAATATTGGCCCCTTATTTCAAGCGGATTGGAGCATAAGAGTAGGGAAACCTGACTGTAGCTGCACAATACTGTGAACACTTTTGGTCTCCTTATTTTTGGAAAGGTATTATTGCATTGGAGGTAGTTCAGAGACAGTTCAATTGGATGAACTCTGTTGTGGAGGGATTATCTTATGAGCAAAGGTTAAATGAGTTGGTACCTTACTCTTTGGAGTTTAGAAGAATGAGATGACCTCATTGAAATGTATAGAATTCTTAAGCAGCTTGGCAGTATAAGTGCTGAGAGGATGTTTCCTCTCATGGGAGAGTCACAGGGCATAGTCTCAGAATAAATGCGCAGCAATTTAGGACTAAGATGAGGAAGAATTTCATCTCTTAAAGGATTGAGAGTCTTTGGAACTCCTTGCCACAGAGATCTGTGGGAGTAGACTCTTTGTGTATATTTTAGGCTGAGACAAGACAGGTTCTCGATCAGTAAATGAATCAAGGGTTACAGGGAAAATGCAAGAAAGTAGATGGGAGAAATATCTGATCAGCCTTGAAGACCAAATGGCATACTGCTGTTCCTATTTCTTCTGGTTTTATGATCTTCATCTCCTACTCCCAATACCTCCATCTCTCTTTAGTCCTAAGCATAAGTTCAACATGGCAGGTCACACTGGTCTATCTCCTGGCAGTATAATAATACATTGTGTGAAAGATACAATACTTCTCCTTCCTTAGGAAATAACACATACTACGATTTATAATTGGCAATTAGCAGAAGGTTTCAGTAAATGTGCATCCTCAATGAAAAAGTAGTTTTGGCTTTGGAGAAAAATAAGAGGCTTTTTGTGTAACAGAGAATGGAAGAAAACATTTGATAGAGCTTTTAAAACATCAAGTGTCAAACAACTTAAATATGGAAATGCTGTTTCCTCTGATCAGGGAGACGGTACTTGCAGGACTGTAAATTAACACAATCACCAAAAAAGAGGAAAGATCTGAAGAAACATTTTTCAGCAGAGCATTTTAGGGTCTGGAGTGGTAGAGGCTGAATGCACAATAGGATGTTTTTGAAAGTGAAGAAACTAAATATTTGCAAATGAAAAAAATCAAAGGATCCAGGGAAGGATCAGAGAAATGAGGCTAAATAGATTATCTTTTCATTTTCAAAAAGCTAGAAGAGATGAGAGAACTGAAGTATCTTATTCAGTGCTGTGAAATGTCATAATTCTGTATCTTAGGCTGTTCTATTCATATGTAAGCTCTTTTATGAGCCTATAAGTTACTGTTGGGCCTGTGATTTTCTTTCATCTACTTGCTGAAGGTTTTGAACATTTCACTAAGAAATTATTAGGTTCTCTCAGCACCTGTAAAATCAACAGAAAACCTCAACATCCTGTTCGTGCAAATGTGCGCACTAGTTCAACAGTGCGACAGTTCTATAGTGATGGGTGTCAGTTTCCATTGAGATAGTTATATCATTGTTTAATCTCTACGAAACAACAAAAATACTCAGTACTTAGCTCACATTTGTTCTTACCTGTCCTTGAGCACCCCTGCAATATAACTTTTTGTGCTTTTTGATCTGTTGGCATCCTGACCAAAGATTTAGATTGTTGAGGAAGCTGTTCTGATCTGTCTTTAAATGCTGTGGTAATTACATGAATTGAATGTTCCATTTTTCAGTTCTGTGTTGGCTACAGATTTTGTGTGACAAAGTGTGGAACCTAGCAAATGAAAAAGATTTCCTCTGCTCTTTAATTGCGATAAATGCTCTTACTTACAAATGTACTTTGTTTTTACTGCAAGAAACTCCCACAAAATGGTTGTCTAGAGAGAATTGTGCAAACAACAACTTGCATTTATATAGTATCTTTGATTATCAATGCATTTCACAGGGATGTTACCAAATAAGATTGTCACTGAGCCACATAACGAAATATTAAGGCAGATAATCAAAAACATGGTCAAGAATTTGGTGTTAGGGAATGTCAAAAAGGGAGACAGAGAACTTTAGGGAGGGAATTCCAGACTTAGGGCCTTGGAACAGTTACTAATGATGAAGCATGTAATATTGGGATGCTCAAGAGGCCAGATTTAAAAGACTGAATATATGTCAGACTTGAGGGGATGGAGGTGACTAAAGTGATACAAACGGGCAAGGTCACTGAGGCCATGAAAATATAGATGACAACTTTGTAATTATATTGTTACTTAACCAGGAGCCAGTCTAGGGTCAGCAAGTGCAGGGCAATGTATAAACAGGACTGGTTGTGAGTTAAGATAGGGACAACTGATTTGGATGATCTCAAGTTTACAGTGGATGGGATGTGCAAAGCTGACTTGGATTGCTTTGGAACAGTCAAAGCTAGAGATAACAAAGGCATGGATGAGTGCTTCAGGTGAAGATATGCTGGGTGGCTACAGAGTTAGATGTTACATAGCTAGAAATAGGCCGCCTTAATTATGGTACAAACATGTGATTGGAAATACATCTCTGGGTGAAAAACTTCATGACGATTGTGAACTGTAGGGCTCTGCCAGGGAAAAGGATGGATTCAGCAGCTATGGAATAGAGTTTGGAGTGGAGACTGATGACAATGGCTTCAACCTTTAGAGGAAATTTCTGCTCACGTAACCCTCAATCTTAGACAACTAGTGCCAAATTGAATGAAGTGATGGAGTTCAGTGAAGTTGCGATAAGGCAGGGCTGAGCTGTCTTCCTCATACTTCTGGAAACTGATATTGTGTTTTTGGATAATGTCACCAGTTAGCTGAATACAGATGAGAAATGGGAGCAGGCCAAGGATATCCTTTGGGGCCACCAGACATAACAGAACACGAATGGGAAGTGAAATTGCTGCGGTTGATTCTCTGAGTTTGGTTCAGGAGGTATGAATGGAACAAAGCGTGGGTAGTTCTATGCAACTATGTGATGAACGTGAGGCACTGGAGCAAGCCCAAGGGGTCAACCATGCCAACGGCAGCAGCTAGGGCAAAAAGGAGGAGAACGGATGGTTTATTGTGTGACAATCACAAAACTTCATTTAAACTGGATTCACCACAATAAACACAGTGACTATAAGAGCAGGTCAGAAGCTAGGAACACTGTGACAACTAACCCACCTCCTGACTCCCCAGAGCCTGTCCACCATCTACAAGGCACATGTCAGAAGTGTGATGGAAAACTTACCACTTGCCTGGATGAGTGCAGCTCAATAGCAATCAAAAAGCTTGACAGCATCCGGAGCAAAGTAGCCCACTTGACTGGCACTACATCCACAAGCATCCACTCCCTCCACCACCAATGCTCAGTAGCAGCAGTGTGTACTATATACAAGATGCACTGCGGACATTCACCAAAGATCCTCAGACAGCATCTTCCAAACCCATAACCACTTACATCTAGAAGGACAAAGGTAGCAGATATATGGGAACACCGCCACCTTCAAGTTACCCTCCAAGCCACTCACCATCTTGACTTGGAAATATATTGTCATTCTTTCACTGTTGCTGGGTCAGAGTCCTTGAATTCACTCCCTCATAGTATTGTGGGTCACCCCACAGCAGGTGGACTGCAGCGATTCAAGAAGGCAGGTCACCACCACCTTGTAAAGGGCAATTAGCGATGGGCAAGAAATGCTGGCCAGCCAGCAAACACCCACATCGGACAAATGAATAAATGAAAAAAAATTTGTGTTGGTCAATTAGAAAACAGTAATTTACATAAATAACCTACTGTCTGGTGTAGCAGTAATTCATTAGGGGCTGGAGAGGAAACAGCTGCACATGGTGCAATGAGAATAACAGGTCAATTGTCCCTTATAGTTCCAAAAAAAACAGGAAAAAAGTATCTCTGAGGATGTTGGGAATATTAAAGAAAAACACACATGGGTGAATGAACAATTCCTCGTATGCTGGTTCCACCCACTTCCCCTCTTCCATAATCTTCCTGTGTCCTTCCCTGAGAAAATCCATGTCCTAATTCACTTACAATTGCAATTTCAGATTCCCAACTATCTGGCTTGTCGTCATAATTTATTCAACCACACCATCATCTCCACACTTGATGTGCTAGTCCCTAAGGAAATCAATACTATTTTTCACCCCTGCAATTTTTTCTGGCGCGGCTATCCTTCCTGCTCACTTAAGACCAGAGCAGGTGGATAACTTGTTTAGCCCGTCCACTACCAGATTTGGCTAGGCCACGTAAGACTGCAGGATCCTGCTCTCTACTACATAACTGTTCACTATTCCAGATTGTCTTGGATTGCAAAGATCACCCCTAACTACTTTTAAAACCTATCATTTTAAAAGTTTGTCCCCTGTCTCATCCATCCTCACCTCCAACAAATGAAAGGAGCTGATGTATTTCTTTATGTGAGATTGACACCATCTGATTCATTTGCTCTGCATGTCTCCTTTGCACTGGTCCAATGTGTCAAATTTCTCCTTGAGCTTGCACCTGCTTTAAGCCTAAACTTTCAACTTCTCCAATTTCTCTGCAGTTTCTCCCTGCTATGCTCTCATTACTTCTATGAGCTCATTTTATCCCACTTCCTCAAACCTATTCCCACTAAATTGCTGCCCATCCAACTTCCCCACTTGATCCCCATATTCACTGATATTTTACTCTCTGTTCGGATGTTTTCCCTTTAAATCTGTTGTCATCAAGTCCTCTTCAAAAAAAAACCCATAGCCTGCTGTCTTTGCAAACTACCATCCCTTCTGCAAACCTTTTATCTCACAAAAGTTCTTGAATGCATTGTGGTCTTCCCTATCTGTGTCCCTTTACCCCAGAACTCTGTTTTTATCTTTCTAACGTTTTCTACCTCAACTACTGAAACAGTTATTAGTGTCAAAAATGGTCTCTTAGACTCTTTGACAAAGGTAGGTTTTCCTTGCTCATCATTCTCAAATTAACCTGTCTTCTGCATTTGAACCACAACATTCTCCTTCAATGCTTCTACATTGACGGCTTCCTTTATTTATATTGGTGACAGTGAACACAGACTGGATAGCCACTTTATGGAACACCTCTGCTCTGTTTGTAAGAATGACCCTGACTTTTTAGTTGCTTACCATTTTGATAAAACATCTTGATCCCATGCTTACATCTCCTTCCTTGGCTTGCTGCTATATTCCATTGAAACTCCAGCCAGCTGGAGGGCTCATGCCTTATTTCCTACTTCCATGTTAAAGCCTCTAAGGACTCAAAATTGAGTTCAACCTCTTTACAGTATGACTTCTGTTCTTCATCTTAACTACACCCCATCCTCGCCACCAGCATCGGTGCATATAAGAAAATGTTAGCAAACGTTTCCAGTTCATGTTGAGAGGGAATTTGTTTGGTGCCCCTGTATGAGATCTAGCATTACCTATGTTTTGTGGCATGCAGGTGCCACTTTTAAAGTTGCTTGTGATTACTTCTGCTTCACAGAGATCAATCTGTAATGATGTATAACATGATGAAGATTGCTTGTGCACATTGTTGGGAACTGCATGTATTTCATGGTCACAATACTATGATTGTAAATGACTTCAACCTATACTGCGATTGCTCTTGATTGATTCTGTTGGCCTCACTTCAGTCACAAGTGGAATCCACATATTGAGAAAGGGAAAAAAGACTAACACTTATTTACCCACTCTGAGTGAGGTTGCAATTTGTAAGAGTCGAATGAATATGGCCTAGTCAGGCTCAACCTGAATAACAAGGGGCCCAGTCCCTTTTTTTCCGGTATTTCCTGGCCAGCCCAGCACTCTTGATTGTCCACCTATTTCCACACACTACCTGAAATTACATTTGCAACTCTCAATATTATTATTCCTGTCCCAACCCTACCGTTTAATGGTCAACCATCATGCTGCACAATTCCCCCTTGCATGTCTAGGCCATAATGATGGTGACACCTGCCACCTCTCCTGCAGTATCCATGTCCTCCAATGTACCATAGTCTTCTCACCCTCTATACATCAAATGTCTCCCCCTTTCCCATGTCCCTCTGCATCCTATAAACCCCAGCTGAGTTCCCCAACTTCCCTAACAATGTCCCTAAATTAAACCCCCTTGACTTTTATTTCACTTATCCCTGGGACTGACTGACTGTGGCCCACCCCACTGAGTGACTTTGGTGGACAGCCCAACTGTTGACCAACTACAGCAGTGACTGATCTCTGTATAGCTCCCTGACTGATTTACAATTGATTCCCTCAGAGCAGCACAGACTGTGGCCGATTCTCCAGCAGTGAAACGCACCTCTTGACCATGCTTCCTCTGAACAGCTAACTGCGTCCAAAACTCTGAGTCGAATTTGGATGGTGCACCTGTACGGTCGTATCTGTGCTGCACAACATGGCCAGGTAGAAGCACTCTCAGCCCTTTAAGGTGTGATTAGGGGTAAAACTGCTAAATGGCAAGGCAGGAACAAAAACAAAGATGCTGGAAAAGCTCAGCAGGTCTGACAGCATCTGTGAAGGGAAAAAAGAGTTAACATTCTGAGGAAGGGTCACCAGACCCTAAACATTAACAATGTTTTTTCCTTCACATATGCTACCAGACCTGCTGAGCTTTTTCAGCAACTTTGTTTTTGTTCCTGATTTACAGTATTCACAGTTCTTTCAGTTTTTAAAAGGCAAGGCAGGCTTGCTGTGAGTATTAAGGTAGGTGCAAGAGGAGTGAGCACTGAGAGAACAGGGGAGGTGTTCAGAGATCCACCCTGGTCAAATCCATGAGATGGGTGCCTGATCTTGCACGTAAAGCGTCTTTGTGGCAACATTACAATGAAAGGTTCCTGCGTGCTCCAAAGTGTAGCATCGAGGTACAGAACTTCGCAGTCAATGCCCATGGGAGTATGTCTTGAGATGTGGTGCTGACTGTCCAAGATAGAGGTTCAGAGGAGCAAATGTACAGTTTCTAAGCAGCAAGTGACTGAATGGGAAACTAAATATACGTGAAATGAAGTTAACTGTTAATGAGATTTTTACACATGTTAATGTATGCAAACTGGCCTCTTGCCACTCACTAGTGAGAATCTTGCCTCCCTGTATGGCTCTTTGTTGGAAAATGGAACTTTTTGCTTTTGATGTCAAGAGGGTCCTAATTGGTAAGCTTGCTCAAGTTCCCAACTTTCTTGCCATGGCCCACATTCAGGAAGACTCCTCCCCATATCTGGGACAACTCATGGAGGTGGGCGTCAAATGTTTAAAAAGAAAAGTAAAAATGCTTTAACTTTTAAAAGCTTTAATGCTTTGAAGTTAAAGCTGCAGCGGCCCAAGGCAGGTCAGGGGATGAGTTAGGGTTAAGAACATTGCCGACTCAAGGTCTTCCTCCCAGCAAGGTGTGGGCATCGAAGCACTGGGCATATCTGTCTTGAACACCAGGATGCCTGAAGTTGGGTCTGGGTTCTGCATCTTCAGAAACCCAGGCCATTGGAGATGAAGAGCAGCAAACCACTCAGGAAGGGCATCAAGAGGCCTGAGGAGATAGACAAAGGGTCCATCAAGGAGATATTAACCCTGAGTGCAAAATCTATAGCCAGAAGTGAAGATGCCTGGAAATGACTGAGACCCAATCTGAAGATCCCTGAAACTCTCTAAGTAGATGGTTATGAATATCTATGCCCTTTGTGATACTTCACAGACGAGTGCACACTGGTGATTCACCAATGTATCAGATGCCCTCTCTACCATTGCTAAGCAACACCATAATCAAAATCAGAGCAGTGCAGACTCAGAGGACACGGAGTCTGGCATCAGATCGGTCAGGAGGTGCCTAGCCATACCTTTCTGCAGGCATCTCTGTGGTGGTTTCTGTAACATAGCCCTCAGAGAAACAGCCGGGCATTGAGGACAGTAAGGCCTGAGAAGGAGACAGTTCATCAGGTAAGAAAGACATAAAATGGGGAGGAGAAATTATAGATAGAGGAAGCTGATGGTGAACAGACAGATGCCCCTTCAATATGATGAGATGAGAAGAGGACCTCCTTGCTTGCCCTCTAGGATGCCAGGCCTCTAGTTTCCCTGTGCCATCTCACCACCATGTCCTGTAGTGCGTTGGCAGTCTTTGGTACACATGCACTCCCTAATCACAACAGAAGCTTTTGTGGTGGTTCCCTTGGAGTTTAATACCCACCCCAATCTGACACCCACTAGATTTAGTTGGGCAGAAATCCTGTCTCTATTTAAGGGCTTAACTTGGTCCGTTTCCCACTGGAGGCACATTTTTTACACCAAAACATCTCAGGCTGCTGCTTCACATCTCCAAGTGGAAAATCCAGCCCAGTTCTCTAATTTAGGTTAACAGAATAAGTCTTTAAATGATATGTTCTCAGTACTACTCAGTTATTATTAAACACTCCATTAATTTGGTGAATTGTTCTGGCATTTAGACCAATGAAATGGCTTATCACCTGTTGAGGAATTGTGGTCAGCATTCTGACTCAAATTATTTTTTATTGTAACTGAAGAAATAATTGTCAAAATATTTGCTTGAATAGCCTTCCATAGCATTATTACTGTTCTTATGAAGTAGGTTTGTTCAAGCTTCTCATTTATTTCTAAATTTAAAAAGTAAATCTATTCCAAAAGTGTGTATTACAACAGGAGTGCATTGCAGAGTTCTGTACTTGAAAATGATATGGCCCAGAATTTGCTGGAGCTTAACTCTCATTGTCTGGCCTGTTAGTTTGACTTGTTTCTACATCCTTCACCTCAGAAATGGTTTTCCCTCTGGTGATTCACAGTTCATGGAATATTGGATGATTTGCATTATGAACACAGTGCAGTTTTCAGATTTTCTCATTATATTCTCAGTAAATTCCTGCCCTTAAAGTACAGTTGGAGATGTCTGGTTTTTGAAAACAATGAGTAATGCTTAACTTTTTAAATGACCCAGAACACTCAATCAATCCCAAAGCAATTTTCCAAACTCCCCCCCCACCCTTACAAGTGCACTAAGTCTTGTTTCAGGTTAAGCCAGCTGCTTGAAATAGTTTCTCCAAGGGGTTCTTTGTCCATTGTGTGTTAGAATCAAATGAGGAAGTAAAATTATACACAAGCAAACATTTATCAATATAAATAAAATACAATGTATTTAACTTTACATTTCATTACCTATTCCAAAGCAATAAAAGCCTTTGATTTATTTAAGTAACTTTTGAAGAGGAGTTTGTGATGAACAGCTTTAAGCTATGACTTAAGGAAATGGGAAACTGAAGAGTACAGGCCACCAGTTTAGGTCTTCTTAGCTTTAATGCTCTTGCCAGCATAAATTGTTTTTAAGAAGATATTCTTCCCAATTAATCAAGGCCATCCGGACACAGTCAAAACACAACCAGCACTGAACCAGGTAAAACTCAGGCCGTTGGTTGCAGAATGATACCAACAGCATTGATTCAACTCCTGCACTGACTGAGGTTACATCACGGACTCCCCTGTCAATCTCTTCCCATGCCTAAAACCTGGTGACCACAGCTTAATACGCCATAACTTGTCTCTCTCTCTCTCTGTCTGTGTCTCTCTCTCTCTAATACCCAGTAATCTGGTAATATTATAGCGACTTTTACCTTTTCTATTCCTTACTGGTGTTTTACATTGGAAAGTGTTTATATTTAAAAACCAAAAAAATTGCGGATAGTGGAAATCAGGACCAAAAACAAAAATTGCTAGACAGGCTCAGCAGATCCGGCATCAGTTCTGAAGGAGAGTCACTGAACCCAAAACATTAACTCTGGTTTCTCCCATATATGCTGCCAACCTGCTGAGCCTTCCCAGCAATTTTCTGTTTTTGCTTCTGAAGTGCTTATATTTGTCTAAGCATGACTCAGAATTTTCAGAATTAGAATTCTTACATATAATTAGAATTTTTAGAATTAGGTTTTTTGTCTCATGTACTCAGGTATAAAGTACAGGTCTCAAGTGAAATATGTACAATGTTGTCACATATCACTACCATTTTAGATACAAAGTATCTGGGTACAAATCTTAAGGTGCTAAAATAAATGAGGTACAAAAATAGAGAAATAAAGAGAAAGCTAAAAGTTCCACATTACAGTTCTTCATAGTATAAGTTAGGAAGTTAAAAAATAAAGTTAAAAGTAAGCAGTTATGGAAATACTTCCAACTGTTACAGTACAATGATTCAGTTGCAAGTTCATTGAGGAAGGAAAAATATGGAAATTGTTATTTTCTAAAGCTGGTATGAACTAGGAAATAACTTTACCATCCTATAATAAACAAAGAAGTACAGATGCTGGAGATCGGAAACAAAAACAGGAAAATGTTTATATTAACTCACAGATGCTGCCAGACCTATTGAGTTTCTCCTGCAATTTCTGTTTTTGTTATCATCTTACATCTGTGTAATCCCCTGTATCAAAGCAGGCCAATACTTTGCCACTAAATGCAGCTGTTTGCTTTGAAACCTTTAGTGATTGATACATTGAATGTTGTCCCATTCATCATGGACCTCAATTAGGAAGATATCAAAAAGGAAAATAGAGTATGTGCAAGAACTGAGGTCCCAGAACTGACTTTTGGAGATCTTCACCTATGATCCCTTTCCACTTTAAAAGTCTCCACTTAATAATTGTTGAGTGTTACTTAACAACCCTTATATTGTTTAACAATGTTCTTATTCTGAAACTGTGCTGACTGTTTTCTGTTTTCTCTTTCTGTAGAGATCAAATGGCGAGCAACAACACAGCAGGCATAGCACAAGCCAGAAAGATGGTGGAACAACTAAAAATGGAAGCCAACATTGACAGAATAAAGGTGAGAAGCCTATTTTTTGCACTTGCCATACATTGTATAAAATAACAAGAGTTTTTTTTTCAATTGTCTTTATATTGTTCTTTTGTTTGGTGTGTATTTTTTCTTCAAGCCATGGTGAAGATGATTTCCTATGGTAAATCTTCTGGATAAATGTTTGTTGCTGGTGTAACAAGTCTTGAGCTCCTAAAACTTCTCATTTGAAATTCCTAGCATTGACTTGCCAAGATTAAAGGAATAAAGCATTTTTGCTACAGACAATATATTTCTGAGTCTGTACACTCCATTTCAATCTGTCATGCTCAAATATAAAAGTTATAGCCTGGGAATTTATTTTCCTGGAACTATAATCACTGTATTCCGTGAATCAGAATTTGAATAACACACACACAGTAAGTAGGTGACAACAGTAAAACAATCCAGTAAAGTGTTAATAGGCTCCTGTTTATTGGTCTAGTCAACAGGGTAGATGATGCTTACAGACGATGGCAGACACCTATGTTGGATCATCAAACTGCATTTCAACACTAAATCACGAGCATTTTTCTCTGCAATTGTTTGTATTATTTTTATATTTCCAAGTTTGTAGAAGCTGTATTAAAATGATAAAATCAATATGAGAGAGAAAAAAAATCCATTTACACAATTACATGCAAGCAGTATTTGAAGAGAAAAATTGCAAATTTGGGAACTAATGGAACTACCAGCAATGGCACAATGGTTGTTTTATTCATATTTTATTTAGTGTAGTCTGTTCACAGATATTCTTAGCAGGTACCTCTTCTCAGAGCTAGTTTTACCTCATTTACTAATTCAGTTGATTTTTTTTTCTCATATAACCAAAACATAAGAAAAACTCTAGCGCTCATGGAAAAGTAATGGTGAGAGGTCATAAATCTGAAAGGTCAATGACCTTCTCTGCTGTCCCACACTCACTCTATCTCATCTCATCTCAGCTCCCACCAAATCTCATGGTCTATTACTTTCACTACTGCATTCAATATCCAGAAATAAGAAACTGGACCTTGTCTTTACCTATTACTGTTTCATCTCACTTCTTCTTTCCCATTAATATCTCAAAAGTATCAAGCTGCTACGTTGATCCTACCATCAGAGACCCTCTGTCTGAAATGAAGTTATACAAAAAGCATTGTCTAAAACAATCAAGATCTGTTCAGATCAAAATTTACGGTTTCATCAGGATTGTGCCAAAATGGTCACAGCATAGGCTAGAAACTAAATAATCCATCAAGTGCTGACCTTAGCAAGGAGTTTGCTTGAGCTCAGAACTTTTACGAAGCTACAGATCTTGATGGATCAGGGCTATTGTTAGGGCAGTAGTGAGAGGATAGTGGCCAGTATTGGCCAAAGAGAAATGTTCCAATATGACAAGTGATATTCACAGGATTCATATTGGGGTGAAGAAGTCAAATTTTATTTTTTATTCCTCTACCTGCCGAGGAAGCTGTTGGAGGTAAAAACCTGCAGTTTCAGGGGAAGGGAGATGACAACCTTCCACACTTTGACCAGATTATATCAATGCACTCTCTGCTGATGCCCACACATTTTGATGGGAGCTGCAGGGGCTGAGATCTTCAGTTGTCACATCTGCTGTTTCTCAGGAGCATGTAATTGTATTTCATTATATGGGTCTGAATGATATTAATCAAAAGCATAAGAGATTTACTCTAAATGATAGCATGAATGCACTACAATACATTGACTGAATGCATTACAAAGGGAGAAATGAATGTGAGCAATAATCACAACACAAGGTCCAACATCCCCTCCCCTGTCAGCTTTCCGGAGAGACCACTCTCTCCGTGACTCCCTTGTTCGCTCCACACTGCCCTCCAACCTCACCACACCCGGCACCTTCCCCTGCAACCGCAGGAAATGCTACACTTGTCCCCACACCTCCTCCCTCACCCCCATCCCAGGCCCCAAGATGACATTCCACATTAAGCAGAGGTTCACCTGCACATCTGCCAATGTGGTATACTGCATCCACTGTACCCGGTGCGGCTTCCTCTACATTGGGGAAACCAAGCGGAGGCTTGGGGACCGCTTTGCAGAACACCTCCGCTCAGTTCGCAACAAACAACTGCACCTCCCAGTCGCAAACCATTTCCACTCCCCCTCCCATTCTCTAAATGACATGTCCATCATGGGCCTCCTGCAGTGCCACAATGATGCCACCCGAAGGTTGCAGGAACAGCAACCCATATTCCGCCTGGGAACCCTGCAGCCATATGGTATCAATGTGGACTTCACCAGTTTCAAAATCTCCCCTTCTCCTACTGCATCCCTAAACCAGCCCAGTTCGTCCCCTCCCCCCACTGCACCACACAACCAGCCCAGCTCTTCCCCCCCACCCACTGCATCCCAAAACCAGTCCAACCTGTCTCTGCCTCCCTAACCTGTTCTTCCTCTCACCCATCCCTTCCTCCCACCCCAAGCCGCACCCCCATCTACCTACTAACCTCATCCCACCTCCTTGACCTGTCCGTCTTCCCTGGACTGACCTATCCCCTCCCTACCTCCCCACCTACACTCTCTCCACCTATCTTCTTTACTCTCCATCTTCGGTCCGCCTCCCCCTCTCTCCCTATTTGTTCCAGTTCCCTCTCCCCATCCCCCTCTCTGATGAAGGGTCTAGGCCCGAAACGTCAGCTTTTGTGCTCCTGAGATGCTGCTTGGCCTGCTGTGTTCATCCAGCCTCACATTTTATTAACAAGGTCCAACATCAGTGTTCTATGATAAAATAAAGACAGAAAGTGCTGCAGAATCTCAGAGGGTTCAGTGGACAGAAACAAAGTTTATGTTTTGAGTCCATTGTGATTTCAGAATGCTCCTTTTTCTCTACTTTGGACCTGCTGAGCTTTTTGCGTGCTTTCTGTTTTAATTTCAGATCTCCAGCATCAGCAGTATTTGCTTTTACATTAATAGTTCTGTTGTTGTTCACATGACAAATGTGGCATTGATAGGGAAGTCGCTCTAGCTGTGCTCCTCCACAGCATTTCAAACTAGGGGCAAATGAGTTCATTCCAATAAAAAAAATGAAATATTGTAGATTGCACGTCTTAAGTTCAGTGAATCACAGAATCATTTTTAAAATTATAGCTATGAACAGAAACCACTCAACTTCAGAAGCTGCAGAAGGGGAACTCCAGCACTTCGACTTGATCTATTAGAAGTCATTTTTGATGAGCGTGAAAGTAGAACTTCTTTTAGTAATGTCTAAGAGTCATATGATGATTAACATAAAACAATTCCATGAAATATCTTCTGATATAATTAGCAACAATTTTATAATCATCTTTGTAGGCTAAGCTTGATAAGTTGCACAAACAGCCTCACTTAAGTCAGCAAGCAACCATGAAAGGATATTGCATTGCAAACCACTTCTGGGAGATGGTGAGAGAACCTGTGGATGACTGATATATGTTTCCCTCTGAGGAAGCGGTTTGTGTGCTGCCTCAATTACATGGTCAAAACCAGTTACTGCCATTAAAGGAAACTGCAAGTAAAAATCTCCATCTTCGCAGTCTGTGACACGAACTCTGGGCCAATTTAATAAATCCTTGAGTGAAACAACTTCAATCGATATGGAAAGGACAAAAACAGTTTCCAAAGCAAAACTCTGAGATTCTGGAAGTCTGAAATTTAAAAAAAACTGGAATTAGTCAGCAGTTTAGGCAGCGTCTGTGGAAAGAAACAGTTAATACCTCAGATCAATGACCTTTTATCAGAATTGAAGAAAGATTTTGGGCTGAATCTGACTATCTTGGGCTAATTGGGAGTTGCAATGAATTTTCTGGAGAGTTTTTAGCAGTGAAGCCTCGCAAATTTTCTCACTCTAACTTACCAAACATGCCTCCATAACAGTCTACCACACCCCTCAGGCCCCTCTACACCAATTCCAGCCCCATCTTACCACATACTGTTCCTGGAACAATTCGGTGTTCAGTTTTATTTTGGAATTGACTACCATACCTGGTGACGCACCATCTTTAAAAGCCCATTGTACACATTGATAAGCCCTATCAGTCCAAAGTTGTCCTGCATGCTTCCTGAAATTTGCTCCGTACATAGGCATGGGGAAATTGGTGCCTTCTTTGCAAGCAGGGACCTGGAGATCCTGGGAAAGTGGGTGGTTTAGATGTGGGACTTCCTCATGCAATGACACCAGAAGAGGAGCTTATGAGACCACACCATGCCAACCTGGTGTGAGGTTGCCACATGTGTCAGTGCAGCCTTCTGGAGGAATACATAGAAATGTAGGAAGAAGGTCAATGACCTTCTCCACTTCACCTGTGTAAGTGCCACCTTCTTACCTCTTACATCTTATATACACTTTATCTCTGCTATGTATCCTCCGTCCACCAAGGCTCATGCTCTATTACTCTCACTGTTGCCTGTAACATCTTCGCTACTTGCCCCTACCCATTCCAAGCCCTGGCAGCACTAACCCTGCATGCCCTCTGCACTCAGGACACCTCCCCACCTGTGCCATAAGTAACCATAGTGTCACACACTTTCATCTTCCTTAATAGCTGCCTTTCTTTGCTTTCCAAAGAAAGCAGCCCACAATAGGGTAGAAACAGCCAAAACAAGTGGAAGGCTGCTTGAAATTTGCCTCCTCACCCATTATGTGGGCAGCATCCTGATTCTGACCAACCCGAATGGCTGGCTGACTGACTGTAGCCTTGATCCTGAACTGGTATAGCATACTATGTCAGGACTCCTGGTCAGGGACCGCATTTGTTGATTTGTCCGAGGCCTGCTGACAACCATATTGAATGTCTTGTGTCAGCACTAAGTGGAGAGGCAAGACAGAAGTAATGTGAGCTTGATATCTCTGGCTAGGGAGGGGGCAGGCAAGGCATTACAAAGCTGTGAGCATCCAGATAGGCTGAGAGTGAGTGAGCACTATGTAAGTGAGCAAACATGCTGGTAGTGCAGCCTGGTCTTTTCTGCGAGCTGGGTGAGTGTACCTGCGCACCCAGAGTGCAACATTGTAGTGATTGTTGCCAGTACAGTCCGAGGTGCAGCAGTAAAATGCACAAGTGACGTGTAAGTGGATCGGAGATGTGCCGTGAGGGTTCCTAAGGATGGCTCATGTCACATGCGGTGTTCCCTCTCACCATGCTGAGTTTCCTCTGAGATTCCACACGTTGGTTGACATGTTGACTCATTGACTTCTGGTTTTGACCTGATAAAATAATCTGAGGGAATATTATTTGATGCCAGCCTCTGTGGATGTGGGGTGCATGTGGCGAGTGCCCATGGAGTGTGCCCCAGGATATTGATGTCCAGCGTTGAATGCAAAGGTCCTTTGGAGGTGAAGTCATGAGGTAGCCACCCCAACTTCCACAGCAAACATTCTCAATATTTTAGCTTGTTTAGTGCATTTGGTAAAAGCTGAGTATTAATGAGGTGAATTGTAGCATTAATAAGATGTTTAACAAACTATAATCCAGCTTAGATGGTAGCTTGCTGCTGTCAAACAAAAAACTTGCCTCCCAGTTGACAGATGCATAAAATATGCAGAGAGTTGCTCCTAACTTAGAGATAATCATCACTGGATTGGTGCTTCTCCACAAATCTCACCATAGCCCACTCATAGCATCATAGAGTACGGAAGAGGCCCTTTGGCTCATCGAATCTGCACCACCAAAAACCTACTCTAAATCTACACTTTGTAGCACTGCAATCGTGGTCTTGAAAGTTATGACAGAGGTTATATTCTAAAATTGTTGAATTTAATTTTGTCCAGAAGTCTGTTAAGTGCTGAGACCAAAAGATGAGATGCTGTCCATTCAGCTCGTGTGTGCTTTGTTGTAGTGCGCCATGGACAATAATCTCAGAACGGGATCAAGGCGGAAGATATAGCATTCCGATGATTAATATTCAGATGATCCATTTCCTATGTCATTTTCTTTCATTTTAATTGTGCTGGTAAAATAACTGGCTGATGGTTGCTAGGCATTTATTGAACAACAATAACTTGAGTTCTCTCTCATTTCTTAACTGACGTGAAAAACCTTGAAGAAAACAAGGGCGAGAATGGGACATAATTTTGCTGCAAGACAAAAATAAAAACTAAAGCTATTTCTGATATTGAGATATTTCTGAAGTGTTGAATAATATTATCATCAGATTAGTAAATGTTTTCAGGCCGTCTGTCCTGAAAGTATTAACTTTTGTTGTCCAATTCTAGCGGTGCTGGTAGTGAGTGTTGGCAAATATGAGACCTTAGAGGATAGTGAGTCACGTTGATCCTGTTTCCACTCAACACTCACATAAATATTTTGTCAAAGCATAGATGGCCATTAGTTGAAGTCCTAGCTGATTTTTGTTCCCCTTCAGACAGAGACAACTGATAAAATTACGGTGCACAATTCATGTCTTTTCTGAGGTCAACTAAACTCAGCAGTTTGGGAATTATAGACAGACCCTTCTATCTGTGGGACTTACTGCTGTATTGGATTGTACTTCTACCCATAATGCCAAGAGCTGAAACTGGACATCGTCTTAATGTGGAGGGCTGAACAAAACAGATGACTCATTCTCTTAGCATTTGGTTACACTGTAGCATTCTATTGTATTTCTAAAGTTACTACTTTCTGTCCTTTCCAGCTTCATGTTTGTACTGTTCCATTAATTGCTTTGTAGACAGACCACAAAGAAGTACACTTTATTTTACAAGAAACTGAGGATTGGTTTATAATTGCAAATGCAATGACTAAGTCTGTGCATCAGAGGTCTTGATAAACAAACTTAACACAGACCATTCATCTCCTTAAGCTTGCTCTGCTATTCAGTAATATCATAGTTGATCTACTTACTCCACATTCTCACCTGCCCTTGATAAACTTAAAAATATTCAGACTCTGCTTTCCTCATCTTTTGATGACAAGAGTTCCAAAAACTCATGACCCTGTCTGAGAAAACATTTTTTCTTACCGCTGTCCACCACCAAACCAATTCAAGATTCACTCACAAGAGGAAACAGCCTTTCCACATCCACCCTGTCAGGACCCTTCAGAATCTTAGTGAAATAACTCCACAGAGGTCAATATCCCACTCTTGTCACTTAGGCACCCTTCATTCATACATTGCAAGTCCTTGACAGTGGCCCAGCTTCTGCAGAGCCAGCTATCAGAATGTCAGGATGTCTGACACCCCATTTATATCTGTCAGCCAGAGATCTCTGATTGGGCCAGATAAACAGCCCCAATCAAGGAACTCATATTGTAGGAGGTCCACTTGGCTGACCTCGTTACAATCAATACGCTCTTCTGTTTCAAATGCTCTCTTTTCCAAAATCCATTGAATAGAATCCCAACTTGTCCAGCCAATCCACCTATTCTAGAAATTCGCCTACCAAATCACCTCTGAACTACCCACAGTTGTCAACAATATAATTGATTTATGGGACTTGGACCCTCTAAGTTATTATAATTATGTATTATCTGCAAATTAGACTTGACTTGAATTCACCGTAAGCCAGTCATTTGACTTTCAATACAACAGCAAAATGTAGTACATGCAGAAACTGAGATAAAAACAGAACATGTAGGAAGACCTAATCACATGTGGCAGCATCCTAAAGGTGGAATTTAATGGTCATGCTAGTGGCCTGTCCATAGGCTGGAAATTGGTAGCTAGCTCCATTGTTACCATTTTTAGCCCCTACCCAATTTAGCATCCTTCAGATACTTGACTAGGGGCTCCTAAGCATTTATGAACATATAGCCTTTTGATATGGAATAGCTCTATCTCATTCGAAGTTAGGTTCATGGAGTAATCTAGCTTCTTAAACTTTAATCTGAAAGCTGAAGGTACCGGAATCTAAAATATAATTCTTGCATAGGCACAACATGTTTGTACAGTTTCTTTGTCCTACTAATTTCAACCTAGAATAATTCAAAGAACTGGTAATAACATTCCATTCTCAAGTCAGAACATTCCATACTGCCTCCCAACAAATTAAGTATTTTCGAAATGTAATCGGAAGGTTGTCCGAAATCAAGTCCCCATAATTAGCAAAGAGGTAAACAGGCAAAAAAACCTGTTTTGTAATGTTGGATCAGGAATAAACTTTGATTAAAACAACTCACCTGCACTTTTCAAACAAGCTTCTTTTGACTCCACCTGGATGGATAAAGAGAGCTCAATTTAATATTTTATCGATAAATCCCTCATTACTGTTCCAGAAAATCATTCTGGATCATATGCTGAAATGTTAGAAGTGGCGCTTCTCAGAGGAAAATTGTTGCTGCTGAACCAAGGTGTTCTGCGTAAACGTTACTGATTTCCCAATTCGCAACATATTTTAAAGGTGCGGCTGTGGCATTCTCTGGTGGAGAAATTGGCAACTGACTGAGTTTTACTTTTCATTGGAAGTGATCACTTAATTACTCTCAGCCTAGAAGTAAAACTGGAAATGCCTAACTTTCGTCTTCTTATTCAAGGTATCCAAAGCAGCGGCAGATTTGATGGCTTACTGCGAAGCCCATGCTAAAGAAGATCCTTTACTGACACCAGTTCCTGCATCGGAAAACCCCTTCAGAGAGAAGAAGTTCTTTTGTGCTGTCCTGTAAAGTCTCATGCAGCCTGAAAATCAGGCTGTTCTGAACAATGATGTTGAATTTTACCAATGTGGACACCTTTCTGTCCACAGAATTTTTAGCAAAGCCTGGAAGCTACAGGGATGTGCATGTTTAAAGAATCTTGTCAGCTTATTGGGAATGGAAGCAGAAGAACTACCTTGTGAAAATAGAGATTCTAAAACAGCTTAGAATGAAACAGTGTAGAGATGTGTAACATTTTTTGCTCTTGCAAAGACCATAAATTATGTTTGATAGTTTGATGTCTAAAATATGACAGTTGTTCTAAGAAAGCTAAATACTGAGGATAATGTATAATTTTATTGGAATGATAATTGTTGTTCTTCAAAATAATTTTAATTTAAGTGGCAAAGTATACAAATAAGATAGGTTACTGTGGTGTTGTACCTTAACATTTGGTTATGAGCTTTTTGCATTAGAGTAGCACAATGGACTTTGCTTTGAGAGCTGATTTTCAAGAAAGAGAAATGTTACTAAAAAACATTTGGCAAATGGAGTGTCATTTGCAAACCATCAAAGCTGGCAGCTTGTGTATTTTCTTAAAACTCTTAGAGCTCCTCCAACATTTGTGTATAGTTGCTTATAGTTTCTGCTAGTACAAGTAACATGTGCTATTTAGTGATCCTAATATTTGTGATAGCAACAAAAGAATTGCATGGAAATGTTCCAACCATTTCTCTTTTAATTGATTTTAGTTTAGATGATCAAAAATGATGCAATGTAAATATATAGAACACAAGGTTTTAATTTCAAATTCTAACTGCTAATGAAGCACAGCCTATTTCTTAACAGCCCTGTTCTCTCACTAATGCTTGTGAACACTATATGAAATATGTGTCATTAAACCATTTATATAAACAGTTTATACCAACTTAAACATTGTAATATAACAGATGTTTTACTGGAAGTAAAACTTGCATGCTAACAGTAGTACATAGACATACATGACAATGTTTGAAAAGCAAGACCAATTGTCAATAAGTAGTTTTGTATACAAGGAACTGAAAAACAGACCAGTTGACAAAATTTCTATTAGTTCGTAAATTTAACAAAATTAAACAATTTTAGAAACAAAAAGAATTCATCCCGTAATGCAATCTTCCTGTGTATGTTTTTTTACCCAATTCAAACAGCAGTAAAGATTATTGGACAGTGTAATGTGCAGATGAACAAACAGGTCTCAACGTCTGTGAATAATCAGATAATTTTACCTCAGACTGTTTCACCGCCTTTTAACAAACATTTTTGATATGTTCAGATATGTATTTTTACTCAATTGCTAACTTTCTTAGATCTGCATGTACCAACATCTGCCATTACACTGTCAAACAAGTCCTCTGCTTCATTTCCAGTTCAAATCAAAGGAGTGACTTACCATTGTATTAGACCCATATTAGCACAGAAAAGTAAGAGTTATCACTGAACAAATACATTAACCAAAGTAGCTACATTGAAAACATTAAAAAATAAGAAAGACTGACATGTATGACTATGGCTTGTTGAGCTAAATTTTCTCTAAATTGTGTTCATGGCAGCAGTGAGTTGTAGTGCCTAAATGAGTCTCCAGGAATGTTAATCTGATAGCGAGAATAAAAGGGATGTGTGAATTTTCTTAAACTGAGTGCATTGTAAAAATGTGTATTGTATTTCTGGTTGTATACCCTTGTTAGCTTTGTACAGGGAAATTTGAACAAAGTCTGATGTATTGCACATTTTCATGCCATGTGAACAATGTATCAGTTTTAAATAAAACCTTCAGAACATTTCACTTACAATAATTTTGAACAGTATTATGAATAATATACTTTGTTAATAAATATAACATTAAAGGGGAAGATTAGAAATGGTGCTATGGCACAACATCGAGGGCTGAAGGGCCTGTACTGTGCTGTAATGTTCTATGTTCTATGCCTCAAGACATTTATGCTACTATAGTAATGCACTGGATGGTGTCAAGCTTCTTCATTATTTTTGGAGCTGCACTCATCCAAACAAGTCGAGAGTGTTCCAATATGACTCATGCTTTGTAGGCAACAGGAAATCATAGTCCTGGAGTTATACAGCATGGAACAGACATTTCAGACCAACTCATCCATGCTGACTAGATATCCTAAACTGATCTAGTCCCATTTGCCAGCATTTGGCCCATGTCCCTCTAAACCCTTCCTATTCATGTACCCATTCAGATGCCTTTTAAATGTTATAATTGTACGCACCTCCACTGCCAGTTTGTCCCACACATGCACCACTTGCTGCATGAAAAAGTTGCCCCGCTCTTTTAAATCTATCCCCTCTCCCCTTATACCTATGTCGTTCAGTTTTGGACCCCTACCCTGGGAAAAAGACCTTGGCTATTCACCATATCCATGGCTCACATGATTTTATAAGTCTCTGTAAGGTCACTCCTTAGCCTCTAACTGTCTAAGGAAAAAAAGCCCAGCTTAGTCAGCCTCTTTCTATAGCTTAATATCTTCAATCCTATCAATATCCTTGTAAATCTTTCTTCAGAAATGGGGGAGGGGAAGGGAATTCTGAAATAAATAGGGAGAGAGGGGGAAGGCAGTTAGAAGATGGGTAAAGATGATAGGTGGAGAGGAGACAGACAGGTCAAAGAGGCGGGGTTGGAGCCAGTAAAGGTGAGTGTAGGTGGGGAGTTAGGGAGGGGATAGGTCAGTCCAGGGAGGATGGACAGATCAAGGAGATGGGATGAGGTTAGTAGGTAGGAGATGAGAGCCCCAGCTCTGTTGCTTCATCCACCACCTCCACAGCCAACAGCACCAGAGGAGACAGTAGCACCCAGCCCTGCCAGGTCTTCACCATTCCCCCCAGATCTCCCCTGGACTGAAGACGAACGGTCAGTAAAGGTCTCACCTTTGTCCCCCTCCACTCAAACACTGAAGAATACAACTCACGTTTGGACATTGAGCAGTCTTTCTGCCGCCTGTGCCTCTGCGCTTACTTCTTTAACTGTGAGCCTAACCCTCCCTCTACTGACCCCTTCTCCCATCTCCAACACAAGTCCTCCTCCTGGACACCACCCCAAGGCCTCCTACCCTCCCTTGACCTCTTCATCTCTAACTGCCGTCAAGATATCGATCGCCTCAACCTGTCCAACCCTCTCGCCCACTCCAACCTCTCCACCACAGAACGTACAGCCCTCCGCTCCAATCCCAACATAAAACCCACAGACAAGGGAGGTGCACTTGTAGTATGGCGCACTGACCTCTACATCGCTGAGGCCGGACGCCGGCTCTCTGACACCTCCTCCTACCATCCCCTTGATCATGATTCCAACCCCGAGCACCAAACCATCATCTCCCAAACAATCCACAACCTCATCACTTCAGGTGACCTCCCACCCACAGCGTCTAACCTCATCATTCCCCAACCCCACACCGCCTGCTTCCATCTCCTTCCCAAAATCCACAAACCTGACTGCCCTGGTCCACCCAATGTCTCTGCCTGCTCCTGCCCCGCCGAACTTACCTCCACCTATTGACTCCATTTTCTCCCCCTTGTTCCAGGAATTCCCTACCTACATCTGTCACAACACCCACGCCCTCCACCTCCTCCAAAACTTCCAGTTCTCTGGTCCACAGCACTTCATCTTTACCATGGACATCCAGTCCCTATACACCTGCATTCCCTATGCACATGGCCTCAGGGCCCTCCACTTCTTCCTGTCCCGCAGGCCCGACCAGTCCCCCAACAGTGACACCCTCACCAGCTTAGCTGAACTCATCCTCACCCTCAACTACCTCTCCTTCAATTCCTTCCACTTCCTACAGACAAAGGGGGTGGCCATGGGTACCCGCATGGGTCCAAGCTATGCCTGTCTCTTTGCAGGATATGTGGAACAATCCCTCCTCCAAAGCTACACTGGCACTATCCCCTGCCTCTTCCTCGTTCCCACGAGAAGCTCAACAAGTTCATCCACTTCACTAAGACCTTCCACCCCAACATTAAGTTCACCTGGACTATCTCCGATACCTCTCTTTCCTTCCTGGACTTCTCTGTCTCCATCTCTGGCATCTACCTGGAAACTGACATCCATTTCAAACCTGCCGATTCCTACAGCTACGTAGAATACACCTCCTCTCACTCACTTTCCTGCAAAAAGGTCATCCCCTATTCCCAATTCCTTCCTGCCTGCTGCCAAGATGAGGCATTCCACTCCCAGGCATCCCGGATGTCCTCGTTTTTCAAGAACTGCAGTGGTTGAAAATGTCCTTGACCGTGTATCTCACAATTCCCGCTACTCATCTGTCACACCCCTACCCACAATAACAACCAAAACAGAATCCCACTCATCCTCACGTACCACCCCACTAACCTCCGAATCCAAAACAGCATCCTCCCTCACTTCCACCATCTGCAATCTGACTCCACTACCAAAGACATTTTCCCCTCCCCACCTGTATCTGCTTTCTGGACGGACCACTCTCTCTGTGATTCCCTTGTCCACTCTACACTCCCCTCCAGCCCCACCAAACCCGGCACCTTCCCCTGCAACCGCGGGAAGTGCTACACCTACACTTACACCTCCCCCCTCACCCCATCCCAGGCCCTAAGAAGATCTTCCACATCAAACAGATGCTCACCTGCACATCTGCTCATGTTGTATACTGTATCGCTGCTCCCGTTGTGGCCTCCTGTACATCGGGGAAACCAAGCAGAGGCATAGGGACCTCTTTGCGGAACACCTACGTTCAGTTCGCAACAAACAACTGCACCTCCCAGTCGCAAACCATTTCAACTCCCCCTCCCACTCCTCGAACAACATTTCCATCCTGGGCCTCCTGCATTGGCCACATTGATGCCAGCTGAAAGCTGCAGGAAGAGCATCTCATGTTTTGCTTGGGAACCCTGCAGCCCAAGGGTATCAATGTGAACTTCACAAGCTTCAAAATCTCCCCTCCCTTGACCACATCCTAAAACCAACCCAACTCGTCCCTGCCTCCCTAACCATTCCTCACACCTGAAGTCCCACCCCCATCTCCTAGCTACTAACTTCATTCCACCTCCTTGACCTGTCTGACTCCTCTCCACCTATCTTCTCCTTTATCCATCTTCTATCCGCCTCCTCCTCTCTCCCTATTTATTTCGGAATTCCCTTCCCCTCCACCATTTCTGAAGAAGGGTATTGACCCGAAACGTCAGCTTTCATGCTCCTCTGATGCTACTTGGCCTGCTGTGTTCATCTAGCTCTACATCTTGTTATCTCAGATTCTCCAGCATCAGCAGTTCCTACTATTCCTGTAAATCTTTTCGGAATCCTTTCAAGTTTAACAACAGCTTTCCTATAGCAGAGAGATCATAATTGAATGCAGTATTCTAAAAATGGTCTTACCAATGTCCTGTACAGCCACAACAGATGTCCCAACTCCTATACCAAATTCATGAATCGTATCACAAGTATTTATATGGCAGGTTCATTTCAGTTTTTGGTCTATGGTAATTCTCAGCATGTGTATATTGGGTGATTCAGTGGAGGCTGTGCCACTGAATGCCCAGAGTCAATGGCCAGACTCTTGTTGGAGATGGTCATTGCTGGCAACTTAGGTGTCACACTTGCCATTCATCAACACATATTGGATATTGTTGCACATTAACACAAGATGCGTCAGTATCCAAGGGGTCACAAACAGTGCTGAACATTATGTAAATCATCAATGAAGATCCCCAGGTTTTTTTTTCAATTTCATTCTTGAGGCATTTATTACCATCCCTAATTGCCCAGACGGAAGTTAAAGGTCAACGTTTTGGATCTAGTGATCCTTCTTGAGAATGTTTTGATGAAGGGTCATTGAACCCGAAACTTTGACTCTGTTTTCTCTCCACAGATGCTGCCAGACCTGTTGAGACACAGAATGACTTGTTCATGAATTATATAAACTCTGGCTTAGTGGGTAAAAGCAACAATCTCAATCAACAGATTGTATCAGAGATAATAGTAACTGCAGATGCTGGAGAATCCGAAATAACAAGGTATAGAGCTGGATGAACACAGCAGATCAAGCAGCATCTTAGGAGTAGGATGCTGCTTGGCCTGCTGTGTTCATCCAGCTCCATACCTTGTAACCTCATTTAACTGATAGAACATAGAACATTACAGCACAGTACAGGCTCTTCAGCCTTCAATGTTGTGCCGACCAGCCATACCAATCTGAAGCCCATCTAACCTACACTATTCCATGTACATCCATATGCTTGTTCAATGACGACTTAAATGTACTTAAATTTGGCGAATCTACTACCGTTGCAGACAAAGCGTTCCATTCCCTTACTACTCTCTGAGTAAAGAAACTACCTCTGACATCTGTTCTATATCTTTTACCCCTCAATTTAAAGCTATGCCCCCTCGTGCTCGCCATCACAATCCTAGGAAAAAGGCTCTCCCTATACACCCTATCTAACCCTCTGATTATTTTATTTGTGTCAACATATATGATAGGAGAAAATAAACTGCCTTTCTGCAGGCTTCAAGTATTTTACTGGAGAGACACAACATCTGTCTTTTCAGCAGTCTGAAGGTTTCTGCCGGTATCATTCACACCCACAAGCTGTTCTGTTACTCAGGAGACAATGAAGTAGTTGTTGTCAGGCTGATAGTCTTTGGCATCCACAACTGGTCACAAGTCCACAAATCAATCAACAATCTGTTGCCAGTGAAATCTTGCTTTGTATACAGACCCCTGAGTTGTGCCATCTACAAATGTCTTCTCACGCTGCTTGTAAGAAGCAGCGGTGTGAACACAATAAATTTCAGAAACTCACTTTTTAAAATGATAGTTATTCCTTTTTTCAGTTTTTTTTATTGCAAAACAGTCCGTTTCCCAATTCACACAAATCAAAGTCACAGTAAATTGAAAAGATACAATCTTTACGAGTGTCAGTAGTATTGTCAGAATATTGTTAAACAAGCAACATTTGTCGACAAGCCCTTCCATCAAATTTCTGATGATAGAGAGTAGGCTGATAGGATGGAAATTGCCTGTGCTGCTTTTTGTGGACTGGTCTTACCTAGACAAATTTCCATTTTGCCAAGTAGATGTCCGTGTTGTATCGAACAGTTTGGATAGGAGCATAGCTAGTTTTACAGTTGTTGCTAGTTATCATTCGCTAACAAGTTTGATTGTCTACCTGGGAAATTCCATGTCACTGGTCATGGGTCTGTGGATTTTTGTGTAGTTGATGAGCCTGATCCTAGAGCTACGTATCTGACCACATATTTGGCATATGTTTTTGGAAGGTGGAATTGGTCTTTGGCCTTGAGATTTCTCTGGTTTCCTCTCTGTACTTCCTCTTGCTGACATGCATTCTCAAAATCTAATTATTGGGCTGAAGCTTCTTTTAACTTGTACAATGTCCTCTGTCTGTTTAGTAGCATTGTCTTCATCAGAACATTCCATACCATAAGTAATTTTGAAAAATTTTTATTCCATTTAGGATAATTCATAACACAATCATATTTCAAATTGCTTCTAAAGCATCAGTATAGGAAAGAGATTGAATGGTTTGTAGCATGGTGTAAAGATAACAATCTATCCCTCAATGTTATCAAAACTAAAGAGCTAATCATTGACTTCAGGAAGCAAGGAAAAGGGTACACTACCAACATCAATGGAGCTGAGGTGGAGATGGTCGAGAGCATCAAGTTCCTGGGAGTGACAATCACAAACAATCTGTCCTGGGCCACTCATGTTGATGTGACAGTCAAGAAGGCACAGCAACAACTCTTCTTCCTAAGGAGGCTAAGGAAATTCGGCATGTCCACAAGGACTCACAGCAACTTCTACACATGCACCATAAAAAGCATTCTATCAGGATGCATCACGGCTTGGTACAGCAACTAGTCTGCCCAGGACCATAAGAAACTATAAAGAGTTGTGAACGCAGCCCAGTCCATTACGCAAGCCAACCTTCCATCCATTGGCTCCATCTACACTTCTTACTGCTTTGGAAAGGCAGCCAACATCATCAAAGACCCAATTACCCCGGTTATAATCTCTTCTGATGTCTTCTGTCAGGTGGTAGGTACAAAAGCTTAAACACACATATCAACAGGTTCAAAGATAACTTCTTCCCTGCTGTTACTAGACTTCTGAATGGACCTTTCAAATTTCAAATATATTGTTAATCTTTCTTTTTGTGCACCTTCTTTGCAGCTGTAACTTTGTATTCTGCACACTGTTCTATCACCCTATGATCTTTGTATGTTATGTTTTGCCTGTACAACATGCAAATCAAAACTTCTCATATGTGACACACGCGAACATGTGACAATAATAAAGCAAATCAAATCAAATTAGTTGACCATACGCTAAACATTCCTGCAATTCAATCTTAAATCACAATACCCCAGTGCTGCTTGGCCTGCTGTGTTCATCCAGCTTCACACTTTGTTACCCCAGTACTGCTGTCTGTTATAATTGCCAGAGTCATCACTATGCTCACTCCTTTTAGTTACGAT
Source organism: Stegostoma tigrinum (assembly GCF_030684315.1). NCBI lineage: Eukaryota > Metazoa > Chordata > Chondrichthyes > Orectolobiformes > Stegostomatidae > Stegostoma > Stegostoma tigrinum. The sequence goes on from NC_081363.1 coordinate 45,463,036, forward strand.
GTTTTGATGCTTGTGACCACCTATTTGGTGGCATTGCATTGTTTCTAACATTCAATTCTCCAATCTTTATATTACTTCTGAATGTCCCATCTAAGCCACATAGACCACTAGGAAATAATGTCTTCTCAGGAACTTTTTAAGGCATCTGATGTCTATTCCAAAAGCACGTTTCTTTCTGATAACTTAACTCCTGTTAATACTTGCAGGCATCCAACAATGGAGCGAACAGATCAGACCCCGAGTCTTGGCAGGGGTTCATGTCCAATGTAAAGTGGGAGTCTGGTGGCACATGGATGTTAGGGAAATGAGCTGTTGAGTGGGTAAGTGTAGGAGATTTGGGAAGTGAAGCTACTGAGTGAGTGCAGTGACACATGTAGTTTTAGGATTTTTGGAACAGCTTATTGCAATCATTTTATGGATAGTGGGTTTGTATTCCAGAAATACGCAACTGCTTCTGAGCATCTGAAATGAAAAAAAAACGACCTTTTTGGGAAAGAATTTGACCGCGGACAGCGATAGAAGTAGTTTTGTGAAGAAGAAGAAGGACATGTTAACAAGCAAATTCAAATTTATGGTAGTAAGGAAGAAAATAATCATAAGATGCTTCACGTTATCTGCTTTTCCTGTATGTCTCAGAAACCCGAAATGAGTTACAATTAACTGAAGAGAATAAAAACCTTTGAAATATGGAGTTAAGATGTATGCTAACATTTCACAGAGAGACCATAGACACATTAAAAAGTACTTGAAATCACAAGAGCAAAAAGAACTTTTAAAACATGGCAACAAGAAAAATATAATATCAGTATTTAGACATTCAATCAGAGATGAAAAGAGATAACTTCTACAGTGGAAAGTGGCAAAGAGCAGGAGATGCCTACTTAGGAGTAGTGGGATGTTGGATGTCACGGAGTGGCTTCAGATGAGCAGAAGCAGATGTGATGTTGTATGCACAGTAGTGTCAAACACTACCAGCTTGTGTCTGGGGTAGTTTGCTGTCAACAACCTCCTTTCCTGATTGAGTCTGGGTCTACCTGGTTTGCAATGTCGAGGAAAACCACTTAATGAGAAGTTATTATAGTAAACAAGACAATAGTTTATTACATGATAGTAATGGAGTGCAAATTAGACATTGTCATCAAGATTTTTAAGAGACCTGTGGATCTAGCTCTTCAACAACAAATTCCCAAGATGTTTACCCTTTCCCCACCTATGTCTTAAGAGTTCATCAGATTGGGTGGAGCTTAATGCAGTCTCCAACATTAATCTTTTCAGAACCATTACCTCACACAACATGATTGAGCTACATGTAATGTGTGAGGATGGCACAAGATATATGAGTGTTATATAAGATATACAAGATATATATATAATATATAAGATATATACAAGATATATAAGAGCTCCCATAGCTCCACCTCAGAGCATTCTCAGAGAAGGGACTAATTGGTACGACCCCTAACAGCAAACACGACAACACAGGTAGGAGGACAGAACCCACAAAATTCAAGAACAGTGAGATATTACTCTTTGTCCAAGTTGCAGGATTTGGGGTCACACTTTAAGCGGAAGTTGGATGAACCCTTGGCATCTTGCCTGATGCGGTTGTGGAACCAGAGCTCTGTCCATATTATGCTGAGTGGGAGTCTGGGAGCACCAAGTGTTGATCCACATGCGAATAGTGTCTTTAGAAACATAGGCCAAACTGGATCGTTGTGGAATGCACTGATACTACCAGTAGGAAACAAGCACTCTTCACTGATAGACTGGGAAGGTGGTGTTGAAAAATGGGAGAGCATACCAAAAGGTATAAAATGTTTGAGGGATTTGGCTAAGCAAGCGCATATGTATTCTCCACAGTTTCAGGGTCCAGGCGAGGAAGCTTTCACACCTGAAATGAAGAGCAGGCTTATGCAAAGTGGTCCAGGCTGGATGGGGGGTGCCCTGTTAGCCCTATTAGGGCCACCTCAGGGGCAGGTATGTTTGTTGTTAGGACAGCTGAAGAATGTGGAGGCTGGTAAGCAAAGAGTGAGGCCCACCCAAGCAAGCGGTAAACAGAGACAACAAGGTGGAAATGGAGGAGGTTTCAAGGTGACTTCAGCAAGGCATTTGATAAGGTTCCCCACGGCAGGCTCATTCATAAAGTCAGGAGGTATGGAATACAGGGAGATTTGGCTGTCTGGATTCAGAATTGGTTGGCCAACAGGAGACAGAGAGTGGTTGTAGATGGTAAGTATTCAGCCTGGAGGTCAGTGCTGAGTGGTGTCCCGCAGGGCTCTCTGTTCTTGGTCCTTTGCTCTTTGTAGTTTTATAAATGACTTAGATGAGGAGGTTGAGGGGTGGGTTAGTATGTTTGCTGATGACACAATGGTTGGAGGTGCTGTTGATAGTATCGAGGGCTATTGCAGGCTTCAGTGAGACATTGACAGTTTGCAGAGCTGGGCTGAGAAATGGCAGATGAAGTTCAACCTGGATAAATGCGAAGTGATACATTTTGGAAGGTCGAACTTAAATGCAGAATATAGAATTAATGGCAGGATTCTCGGCAGTGTGGAGGAACAGCGGGATCTTGGTGTTCAAGTGCATAGCTCCCTCAAAGTTGCCACCCAAGTGGATGGGGTTGTTAAGAAAGCATATGGAGTTTTGGCTTTCATTAACAGAGGCATCGAGTTTAAGAGCCATGAGGTTATGCTGCAGCTGTACAAAACCCTGGTGAGGCCACACTTGGAATATTGTGTCCAGTTTTGGTCGCCCTATTATAGGAAAGATGTGGAGGTTTTGGACAGGGTGCAAAGGAAGTTTACTAGGATGCTGCCTGGACTTGTCTTATGAGGAGAGGTTGGCTGAGCTCGGACTTTTCTCTCTGGAGAGAAGGAGGAAGAGAGGTGACCTGATCGAGGTGTACAAGGTAATGAGAGGCATGGATAGAGTCGATAGCCAGAGACATTTCCCCAGGGCATGATTGACTGCCACGAGGGGTCATAGTTTTAAGGTGTTAGGAGGAAGGTATAGAGGAGACGTCAGAGGGACGTTCTTCACCCAGAGAGTTGTGAGTGCACAGAATACTTTGCCAGTGGTAGTTGTGGAAGCGGAATTATTAGTGACATTTAAGCGACTGCTGGACATGCACATGGACAACAGTGAATTGAGGGGAATGTAGGTTAGGTTATTTTATTTTTAGATTAGGATTAATCCACGGCACAATATCGTGGGCCAAAGGGCCTGTACTGTGCTGTACTTTTCTATGTTCTATGTTCTATGAAACGAAAAATAACCAGAAAGGAAATGTTTGTGGCATTATTAAAAGCAGGAAAAGACAGGAGTAAGTTAGACAGAATACCTAAAGGTGCCAAGTACAATATGTAGAGAGCACACTGCTCTCCCAAGCATAAGGAAGTAAGAAAGATAAAATCAGATATGGAGGGAGAAAAGGAAATCCAACCGAAGACAGGGTTTGCACTCCACTCTCACACTGAAAATGTTGAAAATGCTGATAATACATAAGGAAGCTAAAGTTGTTCCAAATCAGAATTCATTCATGAAAGATGTGTATACCTTTTCCGCTGACAAGCAATATCCCACTGCAAATACGTAGATTCCACAAAGTACAATACATTCACCTTTTATTAAAGAATATCTGACCTCCAGCGTGCCATGTGATCACACATCTGTGAACTTCATAATCAATCCAAATTCAACTTTAGTTACAAATATTTTTAAAAGTCATTTTACTGCTACAAAATGAGGTGATTGCATGTCACATAATTTATGTGCCTCAAACCTGCCTACTATATCTACTGTATCCTCTCCAGTTACCAAAACTGTATTTGTCACTCATTCAGAAACTTTTCCTTCCTTTTACACAGATTGCTTCAATATCAAGCCCAACACCAACATGTTTGGGCCTGTCAAGAAATTCAAACCCATCATTCAGAAGCCTGTACAAAAAGATGAGTGTTTACACAGTTTTCTAATGAAAACTATCCAATCAGGGCCAAGCATGAATGGCTTAGAAAGATTTCTGATACAGCGATAAATGGTAACCCTAAAAATGATTTGATTTTGTGGCAGAGTATGCACACTCTGCACTTCTGGCATCAAGTGGAGCACACAGTGAAAATACAAAACCGGAACAGACAACTTTTGCAGTACCTAAAGAACTACAGGATATAAGGGAATATTCTCAAACAGGACAACCAGTGACTGCATCTTGTGTTCCTGCTCCTCCACCAGATTTTCCAAAAACTGAGAAGTTTCAAATTTGTTGCGAATATAGAAGACACAAACTGCATTATTAGAAGCGATGGAAAGGATGGGAGACAGTTATAACTGGGGAAAAGGGTGGATTGGAGACCAGGTTTCTATACTGTGCAAGTGCACTAAACCTTGTAGAAGTGTTTACACCTTGTGGTCTGGTTTGTTTGTTAGTTGCTAAATGTCATCTCATACAATTTCCGCCTCTTTGTTTCCTGGAGCTCAAGATCTGGGGATACTTTAAAGTTGAGTCAGCATTTTGGGGATGTCTGGTAATTTGAATGTGTGTTTTATGCTTCTGTCTGCACAGACCATGTGTGGTTATTGTAATGACATTTTAAGAAACTGTCAGTGATTGTGAAATCCAAAATCTGCAAAGTGTTGATTCAAAAATTTGGTTTATAAAGCTTGGTAGATATTTACCCTTTGAAATTGGGTCTGTGTTGTGTTTGGACTTGGGTAAATTTTAATTCCAGAATTACTATGTTTGGTATTTCATTTACTGGCCAGAATAAATTCCAAATATTGTTCTGACATCAGTGAATCTTTGATTCCGGACGATAAGATTGACTCATTGTTAACGTCCGAGTGATTGGGATATTGGAATGTTGAAAATGCAACTTGTGGGCGAGGAGGTTAGAAAAGGCAAATTTAACAAAGGGGTGGGCTTTTCCTTCCTTTTCAGAGGAGGAGAGATGGATGATATAATTAGATGCAGGAGTTTATACTCCACTCCCTTTCGAATTTGTAGTAGTTTAATGTAATAATCTATTCTGCTTGTCGTGGAATAGATGGAACTTGTTTATTTTCTTTTAAAAATTGGAGACACTGAAATGGAATAGTTACCTGAAAATTTAAAGGGATTCTGGAAAGCGATAAAGTGCATACAAACACAGTCTCAATGGTTCAATACATAAAAATGATTAGTAACTTTAAGGGAGCAAACAGAATATTGAATGTGGACAAATTTACATAGAGATATATGAAATATCTAGACTGAATTGTCAAGTAACTTTGAGAAAAAGGCAGGTTATCTTAGAGAAAGAACAAAGCATGTTGTGCCTGAATCAAACATAAATATTTGATTTCTGTTTTAAAATATTTTAAGATTATGTTCCATTTACTTCCAAATCTCTACAGATCTCTGGAATTAGATATGATTGTCATAGTTAAATTGCAAAATTGAATGAGACAAAGTAATGCAAGGTACAGACTTGCAGTAGGAGACAAAAAAAGTTAGAATAATGGATTGAAACAGCAATTCAGGTTAAAATGTTACAGCAGTGAAAAGGAAGTTTAGATGAGAGCACCAAACCTATAGCTTTCTCTTGGTGATATTTGTGTCATTGTCTTTGAGAAAGATTGACTTGGTGATCAAACCACTACCCGAGGCATCGGGACCATATGTGGAGAGACAAGAAAACCTCATAGATAGTTTGATAAGATAACCTGGGAGTCAAGAATATGTGACAAATTCTTGGGGCATCAATGTAAGAGTGCAAAGGTGAATGTTACCTTAGAGGTAAGAAACATTAGATGGTTCAAAAAAATGCACTGAAGAATAGATCTGACATATACACCGACTTGACAAAAGTATTAGTGTGGCTTGGAAGAACACAAAAACTTAATTTAAACAATAAGACACCGGCATAAAATCCAGACAGAAACTGACAATTGAAACAATGTAAATAGTATTAGTGAAAGGGATGTAAAATGAATCACAATCAAAATAAAAAGTGTGATTGGCTGTTATGTCAAAATGTTGCAGAAATCAAAGAGTACTGATTCTGGGAGGAGTAATGGTGAACTGAGTGAAAAAAGCCCATCGGATGACATAGAGATACCTCATCTTGAGCATTTGTATGATCAAACCAGTAGATGAAATTGTAATGTGTTAGGGCAGTTAGTGTATGTGGAAAAAAGGCTGAGCTGAGACTCAGGTGGTGTAGGAGTCTGTGGATGAAGAATTGAAAAAAAACACAAATTATGGAAACTGAATCTGGAATTTACTGAATTCTACAGCAAATTATGTAAATAGATTAACTTAAAATAATGTAGGCAATATTCTGGTCACCTCAATTAGGTGACATGACTTGCTTGTTCCATTACAGCCTTAACTGTACATCAGGGGTTGTGTGTGTATATAATTAAAGGGTCAGTCCCCAAAGGCCACTGTGGTCATTAATTTGATGATACACCCTATTGTTGTATTCTTTGGATTGGTGCTGTTTATTTTCATTGTAGTTCAAATCTTCTAGTGCAGGTTACACACTCTTATTACACATTCTTGCGTGGCTGTCGCTGATTTGAACCTGCATTTGCAATTGTAACATGCACTGTCAAATATCATCAGAGGTAGAATGTATAGGATGGGCTGAAGGGTAGAATGTATAGGATAGGCTGAAGGGCTAAATTGTTGATGATACTTGATAAGCTGCATGATTTTGGATGAGTCCTGTGAACATTACTGTACATGCCACAGATAGCACAAGTGAAAACTTGTTTTCTGTACGACGTAGCAGTTTCATCTATTAGAAACATAGAAGATAGGAACAAGAGGAAACCATTCTCCTCTTCAAGCCTTCTCTGCCATTCTTCATGAGCAAGGCTGATCATCCAACTCAATAACCTAATCCTGCTTACTCACCCTAATCTTTGATCCCATTCACCCCAAGTGCTATATCTAGTCATCTCTGGAATGCATTCAGTGTTTTGGCATCAACTACTTACTGTGGTAATGAATTCCACTGGCTCATCACTCTTTGGGTGAAGAAATGTCTCCTCATCTCTGTCCTAAATTGTCTACCCTGAATCTCATACTGTGACCCCTGGTTCTGGACACATCCACCATCGGGAACATCTTCCCTGCAACTATCTTTCTAGTCCTATGAGAATTTTGTAAATGTCTATAAGATTCTGCTTCATTTGTCTGAACTGTAGAGAAAACAATCCCAACCTAGTCAATCTCTCCTCATATGTCAGACCCGTCACCCCCAGAATCAGCCTGGTAAACCTTCGCTGCACTCCCGCAAGAGCAGCAGCCTCCTTCTTCAGTAAAGGAGGCCAAAATTGCACACAATATTCTAGGTGTGGTCTCACCAAGGTCCTGTACAACTGCAACAACACATCTCTGCTCCCAAAATCAGAACCCTAATAACATAAACTTCAAAAACAAATGCCATCCTTGGGAGTACACACTCTAAAATTGAATAATATGATTTTCAGCAGCACCATTATAAAACAGCATAGATATACAGTATTATGATTGATTTTCCTTAGGTGCTGCCTGGAAGCAGAGCACAGAACAAGTGAAATGTATCTGTGAGTTCAGCTTAGTTCATTAGGTCCAGCCCTTTCACAAAGTTACAATAATAATCATATTGAAATGAATTATAATTATATGATTTTAAATTGTAGCATAATGAAGTAATCAAAAAGATGAGGGCAGAGCAGTAGATGTTGCTTCTTGGACTTTGATAAAGCCTTTGACAAGGATCTACATGGTAATCTAATTAGTAAATTAGCAAAAACAGGTATATCCAAAAGGTCCTAAAACAGTTCTCTACAATTTTTGCAGAGAAAAAACACATTGGGACCTGTCATTCCTCAGAGCACTCCTGCATTGCAAAACAAAGGCATTTACTACTCATTCAAAAATCTATTTACATTCATTATGAGGCAACAATGGGGTCTGACAACTGAAGAGACCCTTGTTATATTTTGGCGAAAGATCTTAGATGGTGGTCTTTCCCCACGGTGCCTTCACCTGTGACCAAACTTTAGTGCTTCCCTCACCATGTATCCCTGGACCTTAGAATGTGACAGTCTGCAATACTCAGTGGAAGTCAACTCTTTACACTGGAAGACATACAAGTTGAATTATCTCATAAACACACAGATTCTATTGAAAGCTGAGTAAATTGCTTGGAAGGAAATCTCAATGTGAGCTTGACAAGAGGAGGATCTAGGTTTAACGGAGGCTGACCGCTTTGGATGACTTTATGGCTACAGGATAATAATTTATTTCAGCATTTTAATGTTAGATGTTCTTCAGGTATTTATTTAGTAAGTAGAATAATAAAGCAGCATTTTTTAATAAATTCAGAGATAATGGGAACTGCAGATGCTGGAGAATCCAAGATAATTAAGTGTGAAGCTGGATGAACACAGCAGGCCAAGCAGCATCTCAGGAACACAAAAGCTGACGTTTCGGGCGTAGACCCTTCATCAGAGAGGGGGATGGGATGAGGGCTCTGGAATAAATAGGGGGAGAGTGGGAGACGGACCGAAGATGGAGAGAAAAGAAGATAGGTGGAGAGGAGAGTATAGGTGGGGAGGTAGGGAGGGGATAGGTCAGTCCAGGGAAGACGGACAGGTCAAGGAGGTGGGATGAGGTTAGTAGGTAGGAAATGGAGGTGCGGCTTGGGGTGGGAGGAAGGGATGGGTGAGTGGAAGAACAGGTTAGGGAGGCAGAGACAGGCTGGGCTGGTTTTGGGATGCAGTGGGGGGAGGGGAAGAGCTGGGCTGGTTGTGTGGTGCAGTGGGGGGAGGGGACGAACTGGGCTGTTTTGGGATGCGGTGGGGGAAGGGGAGATTTTGAAGCTGGTGAAGTCCACATTGGGCTGCAGGGTTCCCAAGCGGAATATGAGTTGCTGCTCCTGCAACCTTCGGGTGGCATCATTGTGGCACTGCAGGAGGCTCATGATGGACATGTCATCTAAAGAATGGGAGGGGGAGTTGAAATGGTTCGCGACTGGGAGGTGCAGTTGTTTATTGCGAACCGAGCGGAGGTGTTCTGCAAAGCAGTCCCCAAGCCTCTGCTTGGTTTCACCAATGTAGAGGAAGCCATACCGGGTACAATGGATACAGTATACCACATTAGCAGATGTGCAGGTGAACCTCTGCTTAGTATGGAAAGTCATCTTGGGGCCTGGGATAGGGGTGAGGGAGGAGGTGTGGGGGCAAGTGTAGCACTTCCTGCAGTTGCAGGGGAAGGTGCCGGGTGTGGTGGGGTTGGAGGGCAGTGTGGAGTGAACAAGGGAGTCTTTTTTTATTAAATTATTTTCTTTCCTCAATCTGTTATATCTGTAATCATTTTTTTCCGAAATGATTCTAAGCTTGTGCCCATTTTAAATCAGAAAAATGGATACAAACACATTAACTCACTAAGCATAGCAATTTTTTGAGCGAGCCATTAATTTGTTCTCTTAAATTCACAGGTCAAAATGAACAATAAAACTGAGAGTGGCTTAAAGCCAAAATGCTTTCAGATCACTTAAATCTTTCCTTTCTCTCATTAAAAGAAAGTGTGGAAAACTTGGGAGTGAACTGGAACTGTGTTAAGGTCAAAAGGGTAACTAGGGAGAAAAACAGGGCCATTTACAGTTCAGCAAGGCCGCTTATGTGTGGAACCACAGGCGATGGGGGGGGGGCAAAATAAGTATTTTGCATCAATATTAAGGATATGGAAGCTAGAGGACTTGGGAAATAAATTGAAAAATGTCCATATTACAGAGGAGGAGGTGCTGGCTGTCTTAAAATGCATAAAGATGGATAAATCCCCTGGACCTGATCAGGTGTACTCTACAATTTTGTGGGAAGCTAGGTAAATGATTGCTGGGTCCCTTGCTGAGATATTTGTTCATTGATAGCCTTAGGCGAGGGACCAGAAGACTGGAGGCTGGCCAATATGATGCCACTATTTAAGATACGTGGTAAGGAAAAGCCAGGGAATTATAGACTGGTGATCCTGACAAGAGTGGCGGGCAAGTTGTTGTAAGAAATCCTGAGCGACAGGATTTACACGTATTTGGAAAGGCAAGGACTGAGTAGAGTCAGTCAGCATGGCTTTGTGAGTGGAAAATCATGTTTCACTAATTTAATTAAGTAATTTGAAGAAATAATGAAGAGGATTGATGAAGGCAGGGCCGTGGACCTGATCTATACGGACTTCAGTGAGGCGTTCGACAAGGTTCTGCATGGTAGACTGGTTAGCAAGGTTAGATCGCATAGAATATAGAAGTGCCAATTTTGATATGGAACTGGCCTGAAGATAGGAGACAGAGCGTGGTGGAATAGGGTTACTTTTCAGAATCGAGGCCTGTAACCTGCAGTGTCCCACACAGATCGGTGCTACAGAGGTTTATAAAATCATGAGTGGCATGAATAGGGTGAATACAGAAGTCCTTTCCCCATGGTAGCAAAGTCCAAAACTAGAGGGCATAGATTTAAGGTGAGTGAGGAAAGATATAAAAGGGATCTAAGGGCCAACTTTATCATGCAGTGGTGATGCGTATATGAAATGAGCTGCCAGAGGAAATGGTGGTGGCTAGTACAATTACAACATTTAAAAGGCAACTGGATGGGTATATGAATAGGAAGGGTTTAGAGGGATATGGGCCAAATACTGGCAAATGGGACTAGATCAATTTAGGCTATCTGGTCGGCTTGGATGAGTTGAACCAAACGGTCTATTTCCATGCTGTAGAGCTCTGAGACTTTATGACTCTATGGTCCTGCACTGGTCTCACAGGTGAGAGAAGCACAGGAGGAAGTGCTGGGAACATTAGCATGTCAATTTTTTTTAATCCATTGGAAATGGAGATGTCTCAGCACACAAGGTGATTGTAATTTCTTCTTTCTTTTCCTTGTCAACTGGCAAATGGTGAATTCAGTAATCAAATAGAGCCAATAGAAACAACGAAGGGTGTTGTATATAGTGGTAGTACTGGGGGCAATTGATGAAGTCCTGCAGGCGAGGCAATTTCCACTTTGTTACATTGTAGCAAAAGGAGAAAAAGGTTTTAAAGGAACGAAGAACAAAGAAAATTACAGCACAGGAACAGGCCCTTCGGCCCTCCAAGCCTGCACCAATCCAGATCCTCTATCTAAATCTGTCGCCTGTTTTCCAAGGATCAATATCCCTTTGCTCCCTGCCCATTCATGTATCTGTCTAGATACATCTTAAATGATGCTATCGTGCCTGCCTGTACCACCTCCGCTGGCAACAAGTTCTAGGCATCCACCACCCTCTGCGTACTTTCCATGTATATCTCCCTTAAACGTTTCCCCCCTCACCTTGAAATCGTGACCCGTAGTAATTGAGTCGCCCACACTGGGAAAAAGCTTCTTGCTATCCACCCTGTCTATACCTCTCATGATTTTGTAGCCCTCAACCAGGGCCCCCCTCAACCTCCATCTTTCTAAAGTAAATAATCCTAACCTACTCAACCCCTCTTCATAGCTAGCACCCTCCATTACAGGCAACATCCTGGTGAACCTCCTCTGCACCCTCTCCAAAGCTTCGACATCCTTTTGGTAATGTGGCGACCAGAACTGTACACAGTATTCCAAATTCAGTGAAGCAGTTGAAAACTCAGCCATTTGGTATAGTTCAATTAGGTGTCAGCAATGCGTAAGCTGGGGAAAAGGGGAAGCGAGTGAGCGAACATTCGATTGCAACATTAAGCATTAAGAAAGAGAATCACATCTTCTTTTCAACCGTCCAATTTACAACAAGAAATAACTCATCAGGCAGGAAAACTGAGCCTGGAACAAGGATTCTCTTTTCTCTCCATAAAGAAGTAAGACCGCCTCAGTTTAATAGTTAATAGTTCCTGCTGTGAACTTGAAAAAATATGGTGAAAAATCCAAAACCATGGCCTAAAATCAATGGTGAGTAAAAGTTCATTTTTAAACAGTAGAGAAAAAAGTAAGATACTTGACACAGAAGAGGCATTGGGGAGTGGTGTACAGTTGTTTATCAAAGTATCATTTTAAACGAATTGTAAATCAATATGGTGATATTGCGTTACTGAAATTAAACTATCAATCTATCCTAAATTTGTAAGAAAAAGTTGAGGTGAGGGCTAGCCTTTACAGAGACCCTAAATGTGGTAATAAAAAATAGTAAAGTATGGCAGATGCTGGATTTTTATAATACAAATGAAGTTTTGGAGAAACTCAGCAGGTTTAGCAGCATTTGTGGGGAGAGGAACACAGTTAAAATTTTGATTCCAAAATGACTACTACACCTTATTTTCCACCTGGGAACCTTGCAGCCCTCTGGGCTCAATATAGAGCTTCTAAGGTTTTGGAGTAGATTTGTAGCTTGTTTGTGGATGTTGTGGTTGGTTGGTTCACTGAGTTGGTTCGTTGTTCAGCAGACGTTTCATTACCCTGCTGGGTAACATCATCAATGCAGCCTCCATTGAAGTGCTGTTGTGTTCACGCCTATCTTTTTAAATTCTCGTGTCTGTTGAGCTGGATTACCTCACTTCCAGTTTCCCCACACAATGGAGTGTATATGGGGTCTCACTCAATGTGTTTATTGATGGCTTTCTTAGAGGAGAAACAGGCTTCTAGGAATTCCTTGTCTCTGCTTTGCTTGTCCCAGGATCCTGGTGTTGTCCCAATCAAACTGGTGGTTTTCCTTATCCACATGGATGGAGATGGATGAGTATTAGTTGTGTCTTTTTGTTGCCAGTTGATGCTCGTGTACCCTTGAGGTTAATTTCCTTCCTGTTTGTCCAATGTAATGTTTGCCTCAGTCTCTGCGGGGAATCTTGTTTACAGCACTGGTCCTGTCCATTGTGAGTAGTGGGTCTTTGGTCCGAGTGAGCAGTTGGGGTAGGGTTGATGTGGGTTTGTGTGCTACTCTGATCCCCAGTGGTCGTAGGAGTCTTGTGGTCAGTTCAGAGATGTTCCTGATGTAAGGTAGCGTGATGAGTGTTTCAGGATGCGTAGTATCTTCTTGGTGTTGTTCATGTAATAGGCATCATCTGGCCCAGTTTTTCGGGTATCCATTTGGCGTAGTCTGTGCTGCTGCAGTGTGTTGTTCCCGTTTAAATAATGTTCTCACGCAACTTTGCTTATGTGTATTAGGGTGGTTGCTGTTGAAATTTTGTACTTGGTCTCTGTGTGTGGCTTTCCTGTGTAGCTTTGTTAGGAATTTCCCATTGGTCCTGCATTCCACCACGATGTCCAGGAATGGGAGCTGTTTGTTCTTCTCCTCTTCTCTGGTGAATCTGATCCTGATGAGGCTGTTGTTTATTATTTTGTATGTCTCCTCTAGTTTGGTCTGTTTAATAATAACGAAGGTGTTGTCCACATAACGTATCCATAGTTTTAGCTGAATTAGTGGAAGGGCCATACTTACAAGTCTCTGCATCACCATTTCAGCTATTAGTCCGGGGATAGTTGATCCCATGGGTGTCCCATTGATCTGTTCATATATTTAGCCATTAAAATGTGGTGGGTGGTAAGGCATAGGTCCAGTAGCTTCAGCATGTTGTCTGTGGAGATGCTGTCATTTGGGTTTTGTTCTTGTTTTAGTAGTGTTGCCAGTGTTTCTTTTGTTAGTGGTATGTCTATCAATGTTAGAAGGGTAATAACATCAAATGATACCATGGTCTTGTCATCATCTATTCTTATGTCCTTGATGGAATTGAAGAACTCCTGGGTTGAGTGAATTGAGTGGGGTGACTTGCTGATGAGGTGTTTTAGTCTCCTTTGTAGTTCCTAGGCTAATTTATGCGATGGCGTGCCTGGCAGGGAGACTGTGGGTTTAAGAGGTACTTCCAGTTTGTGTACCTTCAGGAAGCCGTAGAATGGTTGGACGTTTGCTGCAGTCTCTGCAGGGAATCTTGTATTTGGCACTGGTCCTGTCCATAGTGGGTAGTGGGTCCCTGAACTCTCTCATGTCCTAGCCCCCTACGCCACACACTAGGCCTTGTTACCAGTCTGCCATAACACACTGTGCATCGTTAGCCACTAACAGTCTCCATCAAAAGATATTTATGTTCCTAGTCAGACGGTCATCAACTCCTTTGTCTGTCCAACTGCTCTTTTCTCTCTTTGGGCTCTATGTCCACGTATCACTCACTCCTTACCCACTCTATCTTCTGCATATACACTGACATTTTCCTAGCTGCCATCAGTTTTGGGAAGGGTCACTGGACCTGAAATGCTAACTGATTTCTCTTCACAGATGCTGCCAGATCTGCTGAACTTTTCCAGCAACTTCTGTTTTTGTTTCTGACCTACAGCATCTCTTTTGCCTTTTAATCACAAACCTGATTCTATTTTGAGCTTGGGTGGGTCTGGTCATTGGAGTCACTTCAATTGTTCCTTGTGATTGCGTTATCGATATTCTCACCCGAACGAAAAACAGAAATTGCTGGAGAAACTCAGGAGGTCTGGATGGCTGAATTTGTGCAGAACTTTTAAAGCTTCACTGGGGCAGAAACGTCAACTCTGTCTTTCTCTCTCCAGAAACACTGGCAGACCTGCGGAGTTTCTCCAGCAACTTCTGTTCTTGTTTCAGAGATTGTAAGAACTGCAGATGCTGGAGTCAGAGATAACACAGTATGGACCCAAAGAAGGGTCCTGGCCTGAAATGTCAGCTTTCCTGCTCGTCTGATGCTGCCTGGCCTGCTGTGTTCATTCAGCTCCACACTGTGTTAGACAGGTAGTAGGAACTGCAAATGCTGGAGAATCTGAGATAACAAGATGTGGAGCTGGATGAACACAGCAGGCCAAGCAGCATCAGAGGATCAGGAAAACTAACATTTAGGGCCGAGACCCTTCTTCACAAAATCACCTTCTGAAAATCCCACACTGTGTTATCTCCGTTCTTGTTTCAGATTTCCAGCATCAGCAGTTCTTTGTTTCATCACATCCTCACCTGTTCTTGAATTAAGAAGTTTTTTTTCATCCCCCGCTGGGGGTAGGGAGGTGTGAGGCCTGATTCGTGCCGTATACAGTACAAGCTCCTCGAGTGAGGTGGTCGCTTCAAAGATAAAGTTTCGTTGAAGCATCCACTCCACGGTTGCTCTGGGAGACCCGCGGGTGTGACGTCACACGGCGGCGAAGAGCGCGAGCGCTTTAGCCAGAGGGGTGTGGTGACGCAATCGCGTCGCGGCAGGAGGGTAGGCCTTAGTCGGTGACGCCGTTGTCGTTGCGGGCCGGTTTGCGGGAGTTGGTACTGTGTAACGTGGTGGAGGCGAAGATGTTCCGCAGGAAACTGTCGGCTCTTGAGTATCACAACAGCAGCGTGTTTGACTGTAAAGGTACAGGGAGAAGCGGGCAACCGTTCACTGGGGCCTGTGCGGGGCAATCCGCGCCCGTCGGCGGGCAGCACCCACCCCTCAACACCTTAGTTAGGGCCTGCGGCTGGACACAGAGCCGGGCCCAGTAATTCCACGCTGCCTTTCAACATCATTTCAGAATTAAAAACAACTCACTGTTTGAACACGGTGCCGGAACAGTGGCCAAGATGCTGCCCAAAAATCGCTGAAGTGTAATTATTGTTACTCTTAATAGTGTGGTTAAATGGGGCAGCCATTTTGTGCATAGCAAGCTCCCACAGGCTACGGACAAATGAAAAATCTGATTTTGGTCGGTGAAGAGGAGAATCGAACAGGAGCTCTCTCCGTCTTTTCAGTTGCATCTCCGTGGATGCTGTTTGATCCGCTGTGATCTCCAGCATTTGTTGGTTTCACACTTCGTTACTCACGTATAGTAAACAATTTCAGAATACTTGAAAGGAATATGAATGATTGATTAATTGTTTCTGCAATAAAATTCAACTTCACAACAAAATTCTGCAAACACTTAAGACACCAAGATTTTCTCTTGTGTTATTTGAAGGAGGAGTGTGGAGCAGAGAATTACCTTGCTGTCTTTTGTATGAGGCCATGTGAACTTTTGTCTGTGCTTGAACCAGTGCAGAAACCCTCAGTTTAAATTGTTCTTTTGAACGATGACACATTTTGGAATTATGTATTTGTTTCCTTACCATATAACTAACAATGTTGAGGAAAATACTTAATTACAAGGCCTCTTTTTTAAAAAACATCAGATTCTTTCATTCAGTTTTATTTTTCTATTTTGGGCATAGAATCAAATTGTAATTCTCCAAAAACAGCTTGACTATGCTCAGCATTTCTATTTTGTTTCAATCTTTTTGAAACTGGTAAATTAAACTAAGCAAATTAGCAGTTTACTTTTTCACTGAGGCATGGAACAATGCATTAATCATAAAACTGAGCAGAAGTTGACTGATAAATATTGTTTTCTGAAGGAAGCTTGAACACAGGTTTACAATATTTAAAGTCAGACATATTGTAAAATCTGAATATAAGCCTTAAATCTAAATATACATTTTATAGAGAGTTACGGAAGTTTTGCCTGCTTTGCTGATGCTTCAACACTGGACTTAAATGTGCCAGTCCTTGATATTAAAATTAGTACATTGATGTGCAGATCTAAGTCTGGACATCAATCTCCTTTTGAGGTTGAGATGTTAGTGATAAGGTTTAATTTAGTATATTCATTTGGTTTGTAGAATGCAGTTTGTCATTTTTTAAAACAAATGTGTCTGAAATCGTTATTTTTTTATATTCTAGATGAGACGGAATTTAGAAATTTAATTGTGTGGCTTGAAGACCAGAAGATACGACATTATAAAATTGAAGAGAGAGGCAACCTGAGAAATGTACACAGCAATGAATGGCCAAAACACTTTGAAAAGGTGAGTTTCATTTTGAATAATGTGCTTTGTATGTGTTTAATCATATTTGCACATAATATATTCACATATCGTTTCACTAGTGACTTGTACTTCCAGTCCCTGAATATGAACTTGTTACAAACATTGTTGTGGAAACAACTGTGTACAGTGATGGAAATAGCTTGGGTGGGGAAAGAGAAGGATACAGATCGGTATGCATGGACAGTCAGAACAATATGGTTGATATTGAAATTGCTTTTTCCTTTTCTGTCATTTCATTCTTACCTGTTGACTGTATATCAAGGCCTGTTGTCAGTTCTGCAGCTAGTTGCCAGTGTTCAACATTTGACTTGTGTTTTGATAAGAATATCAACTAAATGATGTACTTGTGTACCTCTTTGTACAATAAGTATTATTTAATATGTTAAGATATATTGATGCATATTTCAGATTACAGTAGAAAGGGGAGCTATTCTGCTTTCTTACTATCTGCTGTATTCCCACTTCTTTTGCCCTTTTTCCTATGAGGTTTAAATACCTTTCTCTGTATTAAACGTTAAACCCTCTGCCTCAAATATCACTTTGCCAAGATTCCCTATTGTAAGACTGTATTGGGGGGAAAAAAAATCTTATTTCTTCTATAATGTAATGGGTAGAGTAATTGGGTGAATAACTCTGAATCTTGAAGGGGACAGATGTCATTTATATCTCCCAATATTCTTAGCAACAAAGTGTAACTCTACCTAATTTCTATCATGCAATAAATTAGCTTGATTAAAAGCTGTAGCTTCTTGTTAACTCTCACTGGCAGTTGTTCCTCTACCAGTGTAAATTAAGTGAGCCCTTGGACCCAGACAAATAAAAGGAATGATGACAGCGTTCTTCTACCCATAAATGCCACATCTCCCTTTTTTTAAACAAGCCGATATCTATATCTCTTTTTACTTGAAGCCAAGAAAAGGAATTTTTATACATTTCAACTTTTGCAGAATCTTCAAAATCAATATCTGATTCCCTTAACCCAAATTTTCTGGCTATTCAAAATTTTCTGAGACTTTGTTCTATTCTCTCGTGCATTGGTGCAAAATTAGGGCCTTCCCTCAAGCTAGAAAATCTTCTGTTCAAAACCCATTCCGTGAACCTGCAATGCACAATCGAGACAGACTCTTCAGTGCACTGCTGAGAGGCCGATGCATTTTTTTGGCTGAGGTGTAAATCCAAGACATTGTCTGCCGTCTTAGGTTGATATCAAAGATTCTGTGGTCCTATTGAAAGGAAGGTGGACACTTTTAGTGCCCTGGTAAATTTTCATTGCTCATCCAAAACCACAAAAACTAATTATCTTATTTAGCTGATTCCTGCCTGAGAGTCCTTGATCTAACAGTTGCCTGCCACATATTCTTATACTACAGTAATCATTAACTTCAGAAGTACTTAATTGGCATAATGCAATTTAGATATTCTGATCTCATGCAAGTTTTTTTCTGTCCTGACATAATTATAGTTGAATGCCAATTACTTTTGAGTCCCAAACAAAAACAGAAGTTGGTGGAAAAGCCCTGCTGGTCTGGCAGCATCTGTGAAGGGAAATCAGTGCTATGTCTGTGGTCAGCAAGGTTTTGAAAAGAATTCTGCGGGTTAGGACTTATGACTGTTTGGAAAAGCATAGCGTGATAAAAGGGAGTCAGCATAGCTTTGTGAGGGGCAGGTCATGCCTCACAAATCTTATTGAGTTCTTTGAGTAGGTCATGAGACAGGTTGACGAGGGTCGAGCAGTGGATGTGGTGCACGTGGACTTCAGCAAGGCATTTGATAAGGCTCCCCACGGCAGGCTCATTCATAAAGGCTTTCATTAACAGAGGGATCGAGTTTTTAAGAGCCGTGAGGTTATGCTGCAGCTGTACAAAACCCTGATGAGACCACACTTGGAATATTGTGTCCAGTTCTGGTCACCCTATTATAGGAAAGATGTGGAGGCTTTGGAGAGGGTGCAAAGGAGGTTTACCAGGATGCTGCCTGGACTGGAGGGCTTGTGTTACGAGGAGAGGTTGAAAGAGCTCGGACTTTTCTCTCTGGAGAGAAGGAGGAAGAGAGGTGACCTGATCGAGGTGTACAAGGTAATAAGAGGCATGGATAGAGTCGATAGCCAGAGACTTTTCCCCAGAGCAGGATTGACTGCCACGAGGGGTCATAGTTTTAAAGTGTTAGGAGGAAGGTATAGAGGAGACGGCAGAGGGAGTTTCTTCACCCAGAGAGTTGTGAGCGCATGGAATAGTTTGCCAGTGGTAGTCGTGGAAGCAGAGTCATTAGTGACATTTAAGCGACTGCTGGACATGCACATGGACAGCAGTGAATTGAGGGGAATGTAGGTTATTTTATTTTAGTTTTGGATTAGGATTAATCCACGGCCCAACATGGTGGGCCGAAGGGCCTGTACTGTGCTGTACTTTTCTATGTTCTGTGTTAATGTTTCAGGTCCGGTGACCCTTCCTCAGAACTTTTGAGTCCCCATGAGTCTATGAGAAATACATGAAAATAATTAAATTTTCTGTCCTGTCCTGTAGAATTGCCCCCATTTCTATCACTGATTTGTTATTTGTTTTCATGAGTTTAAAAATAAATCATAGTCAGTGTCTTATTGCAAAGAGGCTCAGCGAAAGTGCTGCAACTTTAGAATTCTGTTTGACTGTGAAATGAGATGTTGGCCTGCTGCAGCACAAATACAGCCTTATTCCAACTATGTCACCACTCACTATCTCGGCTCTTCCGTCCCTTTATTTCCTGTATATTTGACTATTCCAGTGTTCTTCAGCTTCCCATCTTCTAGCCTTTAGAAATTTGAACTCGTCCAAAACTCTGCTTATACCTTAATTTGCACCATGTCCGGTTGACCTATTCTCACTGTACATGCTGACCTACATTGCCTTCAAATCTGGCAATATTTTGATTTGAACATTTTCATCTTTGGTTACTCTCTCCGTGACCTCACCCTTCGCCATCTCTGGGACTATTACCGTGTTAATTTTTTTCAATTCTGTCAAGTTGCATATTCTTTGTTTTAATAGTGAATTATTATAGTTTCAGTGACTTGTCACCAACTCTGAAATTTCTTCTCTAAGTGTCTCTACCCTTTTTCAGTCATGCCTTAAAATCCACCTCTTTTCGTGGGTCTTAGATAAAGCTTCAGATCAATTATCTAAATATTTCATCTCATGTAATTCGTCCATTTATTAAGTTTCATTGGCCATTTAACTACTTTAAAGGTGTTCTAGAAATGGAATTTGTTGTAGAAATTTCTCAGCAAATTTACAGGCTTAAGCCTAAAGTAAATCTGGCTCAATCTACCATATTGCTGTGCTTCTCACAGCTCCCCAATGTTGTTAAACATTGATGGAAATAGGAAGGAAGATCGCAGCCTGAGAGGTTATAATTGGAACTACCTGCAGAAAAAACAGCAAGAATTGGTCTGAAAATGGAGATGAAATTGTGTATTCACTTTTTTTTATTCCTATAAAATACTAATATTATAATAAATTGTGAACAATGACATGAAATGTATGTTTCTTCGTTTGAGTAGATGCTCTTATTGTTAATATGGTCACAGTCCAATGTATTTTAATAATGCAAGATTTCCTATCATCTATTGTAGCCGTCAACATTGCACACTTAACATCTGTATGAAAATTTATTTTCAGTTATGAATCCTTTTGTAAACTTAATCCTTTTTTTAACTGACTTATATATTTTCAGTATCTGGCAGATGTAAACTGCCCATTCAAGGCTCAAGAAAGGCAAGAAAATGTTGACTGGCTTCTCGGCCTGGCTGTGAGACTTGAATACTCAGACAATGGTATGAGTTTTTAAACAAGTTGATATTGCTAACTATTTTATAATTGGCATATCTATCCTTCTATGATTTCCAGTGTTTTAAAATTGGCTTTTTTTGTTTACGTTATATTTTCCTCTTGTCTTTAATAATGTCAGCTTATAACTCGATGAATAAGTTTTCATTTGACATAGTCATTATATACCATTGCAACAGAATGTTTAGGCAGCATCAAGTTGCTGACCGACTATGGATTTCAAAATTCATCAGCCTGATGTCAACTCTAATTATTCCTGCATGACTGAACAGCTTGTGCATGTGAATAACACTGAAAAGTCCTCGGATGTCTGATAGGAGAGGTGGTATCTCCAATAAAATGCCTGAAGCTAAAGAGAGCCAGTTGTTTTCTCCCACCAATTGTTGTGCCTCAGTGGGGTAGCATGCTGGAAGTCAAGCATTACTATTCTTCGAGTCCTCACAATGCAGTAATTAAAGATTTTACTAAAGTATGCAGAGTCCTCAGTTTACCTGTTGGATAGACTCAGGTTAACACAAAACTCAGACCAGGTTTCTGTACTTAGCAAGCACTACTATTTAATAGAAACAAATAATTTCAACTGCACCTAACATATACAAAGCCTCTTCTAAGCCCCTCCTGTACATACATACAGGCAGGCACAGACACATAAAAAGAACAGTGTAATTATGGGTGGAGGGTAAAACTCTGCAGAAACAGTTCAATAACACCACTGTTCAAGATTCAGTGGGATGTTCCTTTTGTTTTCTGGTTCTTCAGTTCTCTGATCTTCCCTTCCGGTTCTACTTCACAGAGGGCATAGAGAAACTCATTCACAAATTATAAAGTCTCCGACGCATTGTTTAAAAACAACAGTTTACTGCAATTGTTGGGAGAAAACAACTGGCTTTCTTTAGCTTCAGATATTTTACATGGAGTTACCATCTCCCCTCCCAGACAACTGAGGGCTTCTTACTGTGTCATTTACATCCACAAGCTGTTCAGCCATGCGGGAACCAATTAGAGTTGACATCAGGCTGATGACTTTCGAAATCTGTAACCGGTCACAATTCCACAAATCGGTCAGCGATTTGATATTGGCTAAATCTAATTTTCGAGCATGTGAGTATTGTGTTGTTTCCCTTATACCTTCCCCACAACTCCTTGCAAAGCAACAGTATAAATGCAAATTGTAATGTGTTACAGTAACTTGTTTTCTAAAGTACAGCAATTCGTACAAACGAGGAGCTACTGTATGCCTTTTGAGCCTACTACACTATTCAGTAATGTCTAGTATGATTTAATTTTAATTTCAACTCAACAATCCTGCATATCAATGATAATCCCCAACACCCCTCCCACCCACTGCCGACCCAATCAAACGTGTATCTACCTCTGTCTTAAAAATATTTAAAAATTCTGCATCCCCTGCTTTTTGAGGAAGGAAATTCCAAAGGCATTCAACCCTCTGAGAGAAATAAATGTTTCTTCATCTCTTTGTTAAATGGATGCATCTTTATTTTTAAATCCTTCCTCAGACTTTTGCTGTAAAGCTATTCTTCATCCAGTTCAGTCCATAATCAAAACAAAGTGAAATAATCTTTACAAATTATTTAGCGAATAGCCAAGTTATTGCTTCCCTACTTACCAATTAATTTGTAGAGGGACCATTCCTATGTAGTGTGCAGCATTGTTTATGTCTCTCTGCAAGTATGTTAGGGATTTGTACTAAGGCACCAGTAATGGAAATGCACTGCATAGGGTTATTCTTGACTGTTCTTGTGGAGCTGGTTTAAAGCCTGAGACAGATCAGAATTATAATGTGGAAGCTCCCATCATTTGCTGTTCTATGATCAAGAGGATATCTGCTGGGAGATCATGGTTAGGAATAGGCGCCAAGATGGAAGCCAGGCAGTAGGTAGATTGAATATATCTTTGTATATGTCAGGGCATTTGAGTTGCAGTGTAGATTGTTTAATCCAGCTAGCAGGTTTTTGCAGTTGGCAGTGTGTGGAGGGTGTGATATCTGGAAAGAGTGGAAGATAGGGAGATGGGATGTTGAGCAGACAATTCTTGGAATTCAATGGATATGCTTTTAAAAGGATTCTGTATTAGAAGCCATGTGCTTCAGGAGCTGTCAACTTCTTAAGAGTGTTGTTAAGGATTTGGGCCAGGATAGAACATGGATGGCAGAACAGTTGTCATCAGTATACATGAATTTGTGAGATGTACTTGTAGGCAGGTTGTTTATGTATGTGTTGAACAGTGGTGGGGCTAGCAGTGAGTCCAGTATTAGTCCATTAGTTGGTCTTCTACATTGGCTAATCTTACTCAAGGTGGACTCAGTGGTACAATGGCACGTTCCAACAACTATCCTGACCTGTTGGAAGCACTCTGGCCAGTTTTAAGAGCAAGCCAGTATATTACATTTGCACCATGATGCTGTTGACCTCTCAAATACCTATGCTTGTTTTTAATTCTTTTGGAAGATATTTTTGACATAGGTAGTATTCACATGCATCTGTAATCCTTGCCCTTGTAGATGGTGGAAGTTGAGTTTGGAAGGTGCAGTTTGAGGAGCTTTGGTGAGATACTGCCATGCATTTTGTAATTGGAACATGGTTACTCAGTGGTGAAGAAATTAATCTTCAAGTTTGTGGCTATCCACGTTGGTATCAACTGTTTTGATATTTCTTTTGGTGTTGCATTCAGCCAGACAAGTGTAGAATGTTCCATCACACTCCTGATTTGTGCTTTACTGATGGTAGACAGGCATTGGGAGATATGAGGCAAGTTACTTGCTACAGAATTCCCATCCTCTGGTCTGTTGGAGACATGGTGTTTATATGGTGAGCATTTCTGATCTCATCTGGCTGTAGGTTCCCGTAATTTGGGGTCATGTACTGGGGGATGTGGTCTATGGTGCCCACTTTGGGAGCTGAACGTCATCATGGTCTGTTACTGCGTAACCCCAGTCAGTGCGGTACCTGTTGAAATTTCCTGTGTAAGTTGTTGGGTGAGGCAGTGTCTGCAGTTTACCACTGCCACTTGAAGGTTTGCACTTGGAAACTCCCAGCCTAAATTGTCACAGAATATGGTTAACGATGGAGTGACTGCAATTGGCATTGTCTGATTGGACATAAATAGCATGGCTGTAATTAGTACAAGGGGAGTAGCTCAAAGTCTTTGATTAATACAAACCTTTAGTTTCCATTTGGGTCTTTTGGAGTCAAATGATGTTAGTGTTAGGTGGCAAGCATTCAATAAGTTGTTATTTGTCTGCTCATGGGCCTTCAGTATTGTTGTAAGATTGGAAAGCCCTAACCATAAAGCCAGAGGGTTGGTCATTTTTTTGATGGCCCTGGGGTTATTAAGGTTCCACGGTCTATTTTGAAGTGTCTCTTGAATTCTCTCTTGGAATTCAATCTGCTGGTGAGGTCATTTGCTTCCTTTGGGGGGAGCTTGAATACTGATGGTGGGGTGGGGTTGGGTGAGGCTGATGTATACCTTGTTACCTGATGTTTCGTGTGAAGTCCCTTAACTATTTGGCTAATATATTCAACTGAACCTCCCCTTCTAAGCATTCATTATTGTCAATATATGAGAGTTCTGGTTATGGTTAGTTTTCTATATTCTGCTTTTAAAATAAAGCATCTAAGATTTCTTCAGGTTCCTGCAATTCATAAGGGTGGCAATACTGTTAATGGGTGGGGCATATGCAAAATACCCTTTCCACCCACCTTGTCCTCCTTCAGACTATGACTTTATTTCTCTGTCCCTCCAGAGACATCCGAAATTCCAACATAACTGTGTTGGTTATTTGAGTTAACATGCTATAGTGTACATAAATCATTTGGTACCTCTTTTAATGCCAAAAGGTGCATAATTATTATTTTACCAATAGGGTATGGGACCAAATTTTTCATATTCATGAGGTATTGATTATTTTGGAATGGTTTATCAAATGGATAGCTGGAGGCAAAAGTGTTTTAAACCGTTTCAAAAGTACATTACGTGACAAGATGAGAATTTATGTTGGAGTTGGCAGTTGTATTTGTTTTAGAGCATGAAACCTTTAAAGTTTTGGCAAAGATCTGTAGCTCGGGTTGTGGGTGAGTTTGTTGACTTACTCGCCAAGCTGGCTTGTTCTCGTTCAGACGTCTCGTCCCCGTGCTGGGTGAATCGTCAATGGAGCCTCCGATGAAGCGGTGTTATTCTACTTCGCTTGGAATTTATACTGTCTGGTCCGTTGTAGTGATTAGTGTCATTTCCAGTTTTGATCTGTATGAGTTTGTATATGGGGTCCAATTCTATATGTCTGTTGAATGCATTATGGGTGGAGAACCATGCCCCTAGGAATTCCCGAGCATGTCAATGCTTGGCTTGGGCTACTAGTGTTACCTTGTCCCAGAAAACTGATGACCTTCACTGCCTGACTGTACCGATATTAAGGAGAGTTTGTTGTGCTGTTTTGCTCCTTAATACTCTTACAGATCCAAACTGGAAATGACACTAATCACCATTATGGACCAGACAATATAAATTCCAAGTGGAGTAGAATAACATCGCTTCATCGGAGGCTCTGCTGATGATGTCACCTAGCATGCTGACATAATGTCTGAAAGAGAACAAGCCAGTTTGGCGAGTAAATCAACAGCCTCGGAACATGGAATTGTACAGGCCCTTCGGCACGTGATGTAATGCTGAACATGATGCCGGATTGAACTAATTCCTTCTGCCTACTCTTGGTTCATCTCCCTCCATTCTTTACGTATTCATGTGCTTATCTAAAAGTCCCTTAAATGGCCGTATCCTATATGCCTCCACCACCAACCCTGCCAGCCCATTCTAGATTCTGACCGCTCTGTGGAAAAAATACTTTCACCTCACATCTCCTTTGAACTCCCCCCTTTAACCTTAAATGCATGCCCCCTAGTTTTAGGCATGTTAACTCAGGGGATGGTCAGAATCTCTTTCCCAATCAGTGTATCTCATAATTTTGTAGACTTCTATCAAGTCTTTTCTCAGCCTCCACTGCTCCACAGAAGACAACCCAGGTTTTTCCAGCTTCTCCTTAGAGCTTTACCCTCTAATACAGGCAGCATCTTGGTAAACTTCTTCTGTACCCTCTCCAGAGCCTCCACATCCTTCCCATAATGCCACAGTCAGAATTGAACACAATACTTGTGGCCTAACCAACGTCTTATAAAGCTGCAGCGTGATATCCTGACTCTTGTGCTCAGTCCCTGATCAATAAGGCAAGCGTGCCATACGCTTTTTTATCACCCTATCTGTTTGCATGGCCACTTTCAGCGAGCTATGATGATTGTATTAAATATGAAAAGCGGTTGATTTGCGAAATATTAAATTCCCATTCTCAAAATAAGGATATAGAAGGAAATAGTTCAGCAGTAAAGAAAATAAGTTAACATCTCTTTCATGTTAAATGTGACAAATAATCTTTGCCATATCCAGTATGGAAATGGACAGTTGTCATCTAAAAGTGAAATACTGTAATATCTAAAACAATTTAGCATTAATCTGTTTCTAACAAAGAGCATCTAGAACCAGAACTATTGAAAATGTAGATATGGTACAGAATTGAGAGGCTCTGGAATTAACTTCAACTTCTTAATGGATAGGGCAGAAACTGTCAGCATTTAAATTTGGATAGATGGAAGAATGAAAACACAGTAATGACTTAATGCAAACATTCTTAGAATATTTGCTTGGCAGCAGACAAAGGAGTATCAAAATGGGCTTGCATGTGATTGCAGTTGTACGCTAGTTAGTTACATATGTTCTCTACCATTTGTCACACAAGCCCTCCGTTGTAAATACAATTTGTACAAACAGCTAAGAGGTGGCCAATAATTGTGGTCAATAATTGTGGTTTTGTCGGTGCTATGCACATATTGAGGAATTTTAGAAATGCAGTGTTCAGTCAATAAGCTTTCTTTTAAAACATGATTTTTTTTTTCTCTCCACAGTGGATAAATACAAGAATTGTACAGCAGAAAGTGTAAGAAATGATGCTGCTAAAGGCACGGATCCACTTATTAATCTGGATGGTAAGTAATAGCCATGCTTAATCATAGTTTACTTTTAAGAGGAAGAAAGAAAATCAGAGTAATTGTATGGGTTTTCCATATTAACCAAAAAGTTGCAGAGAAGTTGAATGTTACTGTTGACAGGCAATTTCCAAATACTATAGAAGCCTATCAATATCAGGAGGCAATAATCATTATTGGATTCATATTACCTCTTCTGTACTATAGAAAAAAATTAAGAATGTACTATTTAGGCAATCACGGTTGTAAACTTGTATTATTCATAATTATAAAGTTGTATTGGCACAGAATGAAATTATTTTGCTCATTTAGCCCATACTGGCAAGCACGTAGGGAGCTGAGGATAGTTATAAGCCATCAACCTCTGAGCAAGCTTTTGCTACACTGCTGTACCATAGAAGGCTGGAGAACCTGGGCATTGATCCCGCAACCTCTCGTATACTAAGTGACAACCTATCATTGAGCTAACTCTCCTTCTGCCTTCCATCCGCTTCACTGGGTTGTTGAGGCATGACTTTTTCTATTTGTTAGTATGATGATTAGAAGATCGCTTCTCAGTTTCTTGTGTTTCCCAGAAAGTGATTACTTAGGCCAATCAACTTTGGCTTGTTACCAGAGGTTAAAAGCATATCTTAAGTTTGTTATGTTGCCGTCCTTTCATTGATGCAAAATAATGTTGGATGCTCACTAATATAAAAGTTGTGGCATAGCTCAGGAGTTAGGGCCAAGAATACTCCTAGGTTTATCTAAGCTAATTATGACTCCTGTCACTGCATGCCACTGAGACTAAATCAGTTGTATAGAATTGTCTGGTGTACATCTGTAATACAGAAGTGTCGTGGTCTTTGTGAAACCTTTTAAATCTTTGTAATCTTCATAACACTAAACAGACCTTTCCTGCTTACTGTCATTAAAAATTAGCTGCATGTGCACATTACCATGCAGATATCCAAACATACCAAGAGCTCAGTTTACTGATTCATTTATCAGGGCAGTGACCTGACCAATCGGGCAACCTGCCTCGTTTAAAATCTAAACAAATTCTGGCAGTTAACTATAAATTGCCATTATCTGTTGTATTCTCCGTGGCAGCACCTTCAAGACCACTTGCCGATCAATCAGCAGTCTCCTATCACACAGTATAAAGGTTAGCTTTTCTTGGTATTCTTGCAAATTGTCCCAATGAATGTATGATCCAAAACTTCAACAACATGTCATTCTTTCATGGTACTTGAAATCTGTGCTACCAAATCTATTAATAAAAGCTATTGAGCCTTAGACAAGCATTGATTTTTGACTCCATCTGCTATATGTAAATAGTATATACATAGTATGCGAGTGGTCAATAAACATTTGACACTTGCCGTTTCAATGGAAATTCATAAATCATTTTAAACCCAACTTCGACTTTATATGTAGAACCCAACCTACTTCAACCCATTTGAATCACTGCTCGTAAATCTGTCTCTGTTGAGAATCTGTTGTTCCATTTAGCATAGACCATTCTACATCAGATGTATCAACAATATTCTATATTGCAAAACATTATATGGTTTCCATACTTTGTATAATTGTCACTGATGGATTGGATGCATGACAGTTTTATTTATTTCATCAATATCACCAACAGGGTAATGAAACGTCTGCAGAACAACAGCGAACCAGCTCGGCGAGTCATCCAACAACATCAATATCACTGCTGCAATAATTTCCTCACCATTATGTTTCTGGATTCTCAGAGAAACATATACCCTGCAGAGGGTGCTATTACAACCACTAGAATTACATTGAATTCTGCCATGTTTTCAAACTGTTTAAAGCGTTGAGTCAAAGTAAAATAGCTTTTTTTGGTGACTTTGAATTTTAGAAATTGGATTAGCCCAAATGTACATTTTTAAAAACTTTTAACTGATTTCAGTTCCATAACATTGTTTTCTATTGCAGTGAACAACCCTGACTTTAAGGCTGGTGTGATGGCATTAGCTAATCTTTTACAAATCCAGCGCCATGATGACTACCTCGTAATGTTGAAGGTAAGCATAATGAGCTTTGCCAGTGCCCTTTAAGAGTGTTTCTTGGCAACTTGCATAAAGTACATTTTTGTAGTAAAGAAAATATTTAGTAATTAATATGCTAATTTCCCAAGATACTTAATGAAGTAAATGTATCTCATTATGTAAAATGCAAAAACTGCAGTTAATAGAACTGAGATCAACACAGAGAATGCTCAAAGATCTATGAAGTGAATAACAGTAATTTTTGGGGTTTAGACTATTTCTGAGGCCTGAAAGACGTGTAAGGGAAGCAACAGATATTTCAAGTAGCAAGAAAATGAATGGATTCACTGATCAGCAAACTGCTATATGGAGAATTTATCAAATGTCAAGTGAGATAACGAAAATACAGTCAAACAAAGGTGTGCAAACAGCTGGAATGCATAAAAGAAGCAATGTATAAAAGATAATGGAGAAGCTCACTTGAAAATTGGAACATGATGGAAGGGCGATGTACATGCAGAAATTCTTAATAGTAGAAAAGGCTAAAAACCTAGTTGCTTGTTAGTCCCAAAAAAAGTCTAATATACTAGGTACAGTAGGTAAAGGTAAAGTCGCCAAAATCCCAGAGGACCATAAAGCTGCTGTCTCATTACAAAGAGATGACAGATGGTGGTTTAACCTGAAGGCCACCTCTTCTCAGGCAAGGTGCGAGGTTGTGAAAGTGGAACCTTCATGGTAATCTTGGCCAATGCAGGCATTGATCCCACATTGTTGCTGTCATTCTACACTACAAATCAGCCCTTCCATCCAACTGAGTTAACCAACCCCTCCCTCAGTCAGTAATTGATGATTGGAAAGGCAGTCTAATAACTTAGAGACAAAGGAGGGTTTTCAAGGAGGTTTTGGTGCTGAGGTAAAGCGGTATGTGGTCAGCAAACATACTAAAACTGCAGCATTTTCAGGTTTGGCTGTTAAGGGATAGCATATAGAAGAGAAATAAGAGGGAGCCAAGTTTGGATCATTAGGGGACACAGGAGGTAACAGTGAAAGTAGGAAGGAAAACATTGCAGTTCATTTTTTGACTACTACTTGGCAGTGAATAATGGAACTGGGCTAATGCAAACAGATCCAGCTATAAGATGTGAAAAGCATTGGGGGAGGCTAGTGCGGTCAGTCATGTGAAAGGCTACTGACAGGTTGAGGAGGCATATTTTACGTGTTTAATATGAGAGAGAGGATGTCGTTTGTGACTTTGAGTCATTTCAGTCCTATGACAAGTGTAGAAACCTGATGAAATTTATTCAAGTATACAGTTATTGTAGGGTTCTTGTGATATTGTGGTAGTGCCCATATGTCTGAATCAGGAGACCTGGTTTCAAGTCCCACCTACAGAAATGTTCAATAGAGCAGCTTGATTAGATAGTGCCCAAATATAAAGATGAGAGAGATGGACACAGGTGCGGAAGACGACACCATGTTCATGGACTTGGGAGAGGTAAGGGAAGTTAGGGGTATGGCATTTAGTTTAACATGATGTTGTGGGTTAAGGACTGGTTAAATGCAGCAGAAAGCGGGTAGGTAGCCTCTGAGGAGAAAGAAAGCTAAACTGCATCACTTGACATAGGAACCAGGAACAGAAACTTGGTAGTCAGTAGTTTAGTGGTAAATGAGCTTCGCATTGGTAATGCTGGAGGGCGGAAGAAGGCTATTGTAAGTGGAGAAAAAAATGGGAGTTTATTTTAGGTTCCTGATTTGACTCTTGAATACTGAGCAGTTTTGGCAGTGGAGAACAGGACCTGGGGATGCTTTGTGAGAGCAGCCAGACCTGATTGTGAGTGGCTAAACCAGTTGTGTTGAAATTAATTTGAAGGGCATATTATCTGGGTGAATACTGGAGGTATAGAGGACGGAAGCGATTATCATTGGAAAACAACACAAAAATGTGATCAGCATTGGCTGTACTTGTGATTAAAACTGAAAGAAGCGAGGCCAGAGTCCGGAATAGAGCTATAAATAATGATAAGGAACCTTGAATGGAGGGAGTAAAGAACCTGAGAACTTGGTGAATTGAAATGGAGATTGAAACCACCTAGGATGAGAAGTAACTAGGTTCTGAGGCTGGGGGTGAGAAAGCAATGAATGTTTCTAATGAGAACTTTTATGGTACTTGATCTGCTCATTGTGTTCTGTAATGTGATACTCGTTCAAATCTTCTGCATAAATCTCAAAGTTAGGGGTTGGTGACTATACACCATCAATTGCTTAGAATCAATTACTTAAGATGAACCTTTCAGTTGTGTTTTTCATTCTTTCCTGCTGTTCTGCCTCTTGCGACTGGTACTGCTGTCAGTGTGCCTCGTTCAACTCTGGGACCTTGGGTTAATGTTCACTCCTCACATATGCTGCTGCCACTACCTTATTTGTGAACAGTGATGAGTTGAAGTGCTGAATATGAAAACATGATTTAGCAACTGGTACTTCAAGAGCCACTCCAGTTGGAATAATAAATGTAAATTGTCGTGTACTTTTTGAATTACTAGTTGATATAGCACTTTTTCAAATGTACTTGTGCCCATATTTTGAAGCAAATGTATCAGCAGAAATTTTCTAGTAGGAAGAAAAGTATTTTGTCTGCTGCTACAGGACGCGTAAGATATCTGTTCTCCCTAATATTTAATTTTGGTTAGAACATCATTTGATTTTAGCCAACTATTGTATCTGTACTTTCACTATGGCCAACTAAAAATCCCTCAAGACATTGGTCTTAAAAAAAAACAGATGTAAGCACTGAAATGCACAACTAATTTCTAAAATTGTAAACAATGGGACTAAAATCTTCCCAGCAGAGTTATAAATCAAACCAGTTTGTGAAATTGATTCCATATGTTAAGCAATGAAATATGCAAGTTCTTTTGTGAACAGTATGATTTACCTTCTGATGTAGATACAATTGGCAATAAGGAAATGCTTCTCAGTAGGATAAGAAATTTGTTGTGATTCCAACCTTTGAATTTGGAGCCAGGGATGTTTAATTTTGTTTTTGTTTTACTGCCTTCATGTGTCTTTGAAATTTTGATTTTAGGCCATTCGCATTTTGGTACAAGAACGATTAAGCCCGGAGGCTATTGCAAAAGCAAACC
Source organism: Stegostoma tigrinum (assembly GCF_030684315.1). Classification (NCBI taxonomy): domain Eukaryota; kingdom Metazoa; phylum Chordata; class Chondrichthyes; order Orectolobiformes; family Stegostomatidae; genus Stegostoma; species Stegostoma tigrinum. The sequence goes on from NC_081363.1 coordinate 45,494,851, forward strand.
GGTCAAAGGAGGTAAACAATAATTTCTAAAGCTATTTGAGATGTAAATTATGAGTATATTGTGCTGTTTCAGGCTTTGATTTGTTTTGTTGATACAGTTGAATCAAATATGCAATTAGGTGAATCTTTTGTTACTCAAGTCTGGCTTGACATTGAAGGATTGTTGGTTTAAAACAGATTAAAAAAAGAAATGACGTTACTCGGTACAGACAGAAAACCAGAAAAGCAAAGTTTGAGCTAGCTTAACCACTTTTCTTTTGTATCTGTTTATAGACATATGCATTATACCACATGCTAACAAGTTGTCAAAAGCCAGGTGTAACATGTCAGAAGCAAAGTTAGTCTTTAATGATGGAGGGACACCAGAGCAGTTAGTTTTATAGCTTTCAAGAAGCTTGTGCTGGAAAGAAAGCCTGTGTTTTACCTGGAGTACCCAAGATATGAAAAAAATAAATTATTTGATATGCAGTGAAATTCTCACAAAGTTTGTCTGCCTTTGAAACATGCTGTATAAAAGGAACAAAATGACTGACTAGGTTCTCTATAGACCACCTCATCAAAATAAAAAGGTCAATATGCTAAATGGAAAGAGAAAAAGTGTGTGCAGAGAAAGCCTGTATACTGGGCCCTTTAGTAAACTTCGATAGATCTCATTGCTAAATTTGCAAATTTATTCAAGTCTAGTTACTTTGAATGACTCATCAATGGGCATTGGATCCTGTTACAGTTGCCAGAGAACAACCTCATTAAGTTGTCCAGTTAGGGTGAAGGAAGAACACAGCAATGATGCGTCTATCCTTTTATGATTATAGGAATTTGTTTTTTTGCATTTTCTTAGCACTTTGCCCAATTTTTGCAGATTAATCTGCGTTGTCCCTTATTGTGCCAGCTATTTGACTTTGATTCATATCTATCAAACAAAGCAGACAAATCTATAAAATGAATTACATTTTAACTACTTAACTTCATTGGGGAAAATGTTAGAAAAGTAGTGTCGGGTTTGTCATGGAGTCTGTTTTCAGGTATTGAAAACCAAGGTATTCTTCCTAAATATCTAATTTTAACATTTATGTTGGTGTGTGTGACTGTGTTTAATATTTAAAAATTTATTTGACAGTAGATACACATGAAGGCTCTGGTTAGGTTTTATTTAGAATACCCAGCACTATATCTCAGGAATGCTTCAGTGCTGTTAACTGAAATTGGAAATTTTGGAACTGAAATGAATAAAGTTTTGTTCAGCAAGTTTGGCAAAACAAGCTCAGAGCTGAATGGCAGCCATGTTCCTAATTTGACAAATGCCTATAAATTATACTAGTCATAACTCTATTACATTCATTTTATTAACCCAGTGCTAAAGGGCTATAGGCTCTTCAGATCTTCATTGGAAATATGTGTGACATTCACTTCTCCATCAACTTTCTCAGAGACATTTCTTTTCAGGCTGCATGTAGTAACATTGCAAATGCAGCAGGTAGATACTTTTTATGAGCCTGTTCAAATATGTTATTGATACACCTCTGGAGCAGATGGGTCTTGAACGCAAGCCAGAGGTAGGGTTATTGCCATTCCGCCACGAAACCTGTATTTGCGGAAGATACCCTTGTTAGGAAACCCCTGTCCTGTTTTTAATGGCATATTCTGGGTATAGTGTGCATTGCAATTTGTTAGTCACTAACAATTGATAAAATCTGGTCTCTGATTACCACTGATTTGCTTTCCAACTGGAGCTGATCAAAACACTGAGGTGGCACGGTGGCTCAGTGGTTAGCATACTGCCTCACTGTGCCAGCAACCTGCATTCAGTTCCAGCTTCGGGCAGCTGTCTGTGTGGAGTTTGCACGTTGCCCCCATGTCTGAGTGGGTCTCCCCCGGGTGCTCCAGTTTCCTCCCACAGTCCAAAGATGTGCCGCTTGTGTGGATTGGCCATGTTAAATTGCTGATAGTGTCTAGGGATGTGTAGGTTAAGCGGATTAGCCGTGGGAAATTCAGGGTTACAGGGATAAGTTAGGGGTGTGAGTCTGGGTAGGATACACTTCAGTGAGTCTGTGTGGACTTGTTGGACTGAATGGACTGTTTCCACACTGTAGGCATTCTACGATTTCATGTCAACGATATTTGTGCCAAGGAGAGAGAGTGCAGGAAACTAGGATTAAGCAGAGTCCACTTGATGGTAATGGGATGGTTTGAGTCCTACTAAACTGACTGTCTCTAAATAGATACTACAGGATTCTCAAGGGTTACAGCAGCATGCTGATAGTACTGTATTTAAACACTCCTCTGTACTGATTTTATGTGCCCAACTGACAGCAGAAACTGCTCATGTGCAAAGATGCCAGGGATGTTTCCTGGTCAATGTTCCACAATAAGTGTTTTCTCAAACTCTCTCAGTTCATAATTGTTTTCCCTTCCATCAGTTTAAGGTAGTGCTCACCTTCCTCTTCCCTAATTTATATAATAGTATACTACCTTGTGTTCACTGTGCAAGATGTTTCCAAATTCTTTTATCTCTCCTTCCAAACCAGCACTTCAAGCTACTTTCACTCTTTCCTTCCCACCAGAATCTATTTCTTTATCTCCTTTTATGATTATCAATATCCTGTTTGGGCCCTTAATTTCTTCGATCCTGAATGAATCTAATGGCTAATGTAGGGGAACAGGTTCTTGTCTGCTTTCTGTGCCATATCTGTGTTCTTAGGTCCCTGCCTATGCTAAAGAAAGTCACATCCTAGACAGTAGAAGCTATATAATAGTGAGCAGACAGAAACCTGTCGTCATGCAGTAATCACTTGATGAAAGAGAAACTGGTGAAGAACAGTGTGGTTCTTGCTGTGCTGACTTTTGTCAGCAAATACATACCAGATTCTCAAGCATTCATTGTCAGCATGAAGCACTGCCAGCTGGCATGTTGCCATGTATTTTTTTGACCTGTGGATTAGTATGTGCTCTCAGATTAATTATCCTGAAATGTTAACTTTTATGTTTAAGAGTCAACTCTGCTTGGAGCATAAAGTTCAAAATGACTACATCATACCAATACTTATAAGACATTTATTTTTGCAGTTTATGGTTAACTAATGCTGTATAGAATATTTATTTCTAATGACGGCTTGTAGAAGTGTTGATCTATTTGCTGTGTCCAGCTAACCATAAGATACAGCTTCTATTGAAATGAAAGTGAAGCAGGGAAGCAGTTCAGTTCTAGTGAATGGCTGTGGCTCAGTTATAAAATTTCTTTGGGTATTTAATGTAAACTTTGTTTAATAATTCAGATATTTTCTTAAAAATCCTAACATTTCATTTTGAAGGTGATTCTTATTTCTAAAGTTGAAAGCCATGTCTTTTATATTTTGTTAATACATTTTGCTAGTACAGTATAGCACAGTAGCAGGCCCTTCAGCCCATCAAGCCTGTGCTGATATACAGTTTTATTTTATTTTTCAGGGCTTATCTGTATCTCTAGAGAAACATCTACTTGGCTTTGATACTGGAGGTAAGTAGAATAACGTTGAAATGAAAAACTTATAATGCGAGGTTTGTGTACATTCTGTAATTCCTACATATAAATGTCATTAACACAGAGGAAGGCTGTGTAGCTCATCATAATTTAGAAATGCGGGTGTTGGACTTGGGTGGGCGAGGTCAGAAATCACCTCACACTGGTTAATTTGGAAACACAAGTTTTTGAAATCTTATTCCTCCTTTATGTGTTAGTGAGAGAGGTAGGATCAGGTGACATTTTAGGTCAGACAATGTATGTAAGGCGTCAGGCTTGGTTTAGAATCTGTTTTTCCTTTAGAGTCAGACTGGTTTTATTTCTAATGAAGGAACTTCTAAAACACCACATTGATTGATTGTCTATGAATTGTGTGCTTTTTGAACAAAATAGAATGTATCTGCAAATACAGACTCCCCTTTAGATTCGTGTTTTCGGGGGGGGCGGTGTGCGTGTGCGCGCGCGAGGGCAACGGCATGTGCGCGCGACGGGGGTAGGGCGACGGCATTTGCGCGCGAGGTGGGGGCGGAGTGAAGGGAGGGGCTGTGTGGAAGGCCGAGCAAAAGGAGTGTGTGGGTGGGGGGGAGTGGAGCGCGGAGGAAGAGAGGGCATGTGTGGCAGGGAGAGTGTGTGTGCAGGAGGCTGGGAGAGCATGTGTGGGAGGGAGAGCGAAGGGAGGCTGGGAGAGCGAAGGGAGGCTGTGTATGGGGGTGGAGAGAGTGTGTTGGGGTGGGTGTGCGTGGGATGGTGTGCCACTGTGTGGGAGGGGTGTGTGGTGGGAAGGGAGAGTGCATGTGTGTGTTGGGGGGGGCGGGGGAGAGTGACGGGAGGCTCAGTGTGTGGGGGAGGGAGCGTGAAGGGTGTGTGTGTGTGTGTGAGTGAGTGAGTGAGAGAGATAACAGGAATGCAGCGGAGAGAGAGAGAGTGTGAGTGTGTGTGTGTGTGTGTGTGTGTGCGCGCGCGCAACAACAACATCGAGTTGACGAGCCCAGCCTGGTGGCCAAGCTTGGTACCTGCCAGGACGGCCTCATCCAGGATCTTGGGTTCATGTGGCACTACAGGTGACCCCACCACACTATACACTATCTCTCACACACACTCATTCACATAAGCACACGCATACATACACATCCTCTCTCATACACACAGTCTGACTCGCTCCCTCGCTCACTCACTCATTCGTATATGCACCGTCCCTTCCCACACCTGTTACCTCTATGCTGATAAAACCTATAGTTCTCGTATGATCGTGACTTCAAATGAATTTGAGGATTCATATATACATATTAATCAATGAAAGCCTTCTAACTGGTTAAAGACTTAACAGCATCTTGGGTTTGTTTAGTACGTCCTCATCATTGGTGTGATGCTTTGATCTTTTTCTTAGATGAACCTAGCTCATCATAGTGCTAGCTGTTTGCTGAGCAGGCTTGTTAGTCCCGTTGCGCAGTTCTATCCCTGTAGCCCTACATATGTGTTTCTTAAAACCTTACATGACTATCCAACATCCTTTTAAAATAATTTTCTCTGCTTCTACCATCACCCTCTTAAATAGAGATTTCTAGGTCATTTATCATTTAAATTAAAAACTTTGTTTTTAACTACTTTGCAAATCTGTTTTTGTTTTGCATACTGATATAGGTTTCAGTATGTCTCTCCATGTTGCCTGGTGGCAGAAGATTCATTGAAGTGGCTCGGTTCATCCCTGCTGCACCCATTATCTCTTGTCATAATCAATATAATAATTTTCCCCTCCCTTGTACGAAAGGGCCCACTCACCCTACACATACTCTTGCACACAGTCACTCAGCAGCTGAGCCTTGGGATACACTGCTTCTCACGCCTGTCAGATGAGACATGATCCTTGTGTATTTTGAACCCTTATCGCTTGCATTTCCATTCCATCTCATCTCTCATAATAAAAGCATTATTTGAGTTCTCAACTACCAAGTTTAGTTCTACGAAATAAATTATTAAGAGACATTGATTTTGTTGCCCTTTAAAGGTGGCAAAAGATGTGGTTATTGAAAATGTATAATGGGAGCTACTAAAAACCAAACGTATATATGTAAACCGAATTACTTGGAATCGTACAGTCTTTCTGGAACATAAGGGTGTAATTTCAGGCTATGTCCCATTGTCTGAATTGAAAAAAACAGAACACATTACAAAATTAAAATTACAATCATTCACTTTCCAGGCAATGTTTCCATACTTATGATTTTATAATTCATGTGTTTATAATTCAGTGTTTTAAAGAAATACTTGAGAATTACGTTACTAGGTTATTACAGGATTTATTCAGTATTGTTATTGTAATTTCTGGTTTCTACATCAAACAATGCTTTAAGTAATTAAAATACCAGGGATTATTTGAAGTTAAATCTCTGTTCAGTTTTTTCGAACTGCACTGATGTTCAACTTTTCTGTGAGCAGTAATCCTAATGCCACATGCCTGTTTTATTTCCTTATTTTCCCATTTAGTTAACCTCCAATCTAAGCTATTTAAATTTAGCATGGTCTCCGTTATGTCACTGTTAGTTCATTCAAAGCCTTACAATCTTGTTTGTTTTTAGAAAGTTTCTTCTCTATCGTAAGTTTTTCTTTAGCATTCAGTCTTCTATCATAGAGATAATCTACATTTCTTCAAGGAAACATTAAAAAGACCGGGAGTAGAAATAGGTCATTGGACCCTCCAAACTTGCAGTGTCATTCAGTAAAGTCATCGTTAATTTGTCTGAATTCCATATTCCCATCATCCCTGTTGCCTTTAATATCTTTGTCTAAAAGGAAGCTATCTATCTCTGCCGTAAAAATATTTAATGACCCTCCCTCCACCGCCTTCTGAGGTGGAGAGTTCCATGGCTACTTCCCCCTCAATTTCTCCCTCTCTATTCTGAAAACTGACACCTAGTTGATGTATCCAAAACAAGAACTATCCCTTCCACGTCCATGTCAACACTATTTAGGATCTATAGGTATCAATCAAGTGACCCCCCTCACCTTTCTAAACTCCAATAAAAACAAGTCCAGCCTGTCCGACCTTTCCTCGTGAGACAATCTACTTATTTTAAGTATCTATGTAGTAAACCTCCTCTGTATTGTTTCTAAAATATTTGCATCCTTATTCAATGGAGAGCGAAGTTGCTTGCAGTGTTCAAGATGTGGTCTTATCAATGCCCTATATAATTGAAGCACAACATCCTTACATTTCAGAAGGATGGCATCCCATTAGCCATAATCACTTGCTGTACCTGTATGTTTATCTTTTTGTGACTCGTACAGTAGAGCACCCTCTGTATTTTGGAATTCTGATGTACTACTTCTTCATTTAAATAATACTGATTTTTACATTCTTTGTGCCAAAGTGAACAATTTCATTTTCTGTTATTTATACTTCATCAGTCCAATTAATTACCTATTCATTTAACCTTTGTTAATCTGATTTTGCTTCCCATGTGGTGTAAGGAGTATGATTTATATATTTGAGTTTAGATTTTTGAATTTGAACAACTGACATATGGGTTTTCTGTGTGTCGAAGGAGTTTAATGATTAAGTTATTAGTACTTCTGTAGCCGTGGTGATCTGTTTTTACATGTTGAGGGAAAGACTTTCTGCTGATTGCCGGTTTTGTTTGCTTGTAAAATTCTCCCAATGTAAACAGTTGTGTGTTAGGGTTAGTTTGGAAAGATCAGGGAATTTTTTTCTCCTATTGATTAAGGAAACATCCATAGCTTGGGGATTTATTTTTGTTTTAGTTCAGGCAATCTGTAGGAGTCATGGATGAAGCTGCATGTGAAAAGCAGTTGCTCCTGACAAACACAGAAATGAGTTAGAATTGTCAAAAATAGATGATTTCATTGTAAGGAGTTCGCAACAGTACAGACCAATTTGGTTAAACTCAGTTGTGTGAAGGCTGTAGGAAGAGGCAAGAAATTGAAGCCGTAGCAAATTCAAACCATATGTGGGATAGAGAAAGCAATTCTGAGTACTGTGGGCATTAATTGGATTGTATTTTATTACTGTTTTGAAAGCTTTAAATGTGTACTTATGTAAATGGTTTGGTTTCTTTTATCTTCATTTCTTTTGCATAATATATTGTTAAAACCAAATCTGCAAAATTGTATGCTTATGTTTCTGTGTAAGCTCATGTTGAAAGCTAGATTTCAATCTGGGATCAGTCCTGGTATACATGGAAGAGTGCAGCAAGGGCTGTTATATCTTTTATATATAATAGTCATATCAGTTTATCAACACTATTATTCAGTGCCTTCAGGTAGCTACAGGCCATATGTTTGGTTAATTCAGTGCAAAATCTACTGCCATTTACATTATACATCTGCATTTGTTCTTTGAAGAAACTGACTGTAATTGTCAGGTTCGTGTACTAGGAGAAATTTAAACCCTAGAATTAGTTGGTTTACCTTGCTATGTGTTAGCAACTTGGTCCCATTCTGTGACCATTACATCTGTTCCAGTCATTTAAATTGACTTTTAAATTGCTTGATTCCATTGTTAACCATTAGTGAATTTGCCAGATTATCATCAGTTTGGAAATAACAAATTGAATTGATTTTAACAGATGCCACCTTGAATGAGGCTGCAAGAGTTCTCCGATTACTGCATATAGAGGAACTACGAGATCTTCAGACCAAGATTAATGAAGCCATTGTAGCCGTTCAGTCAATAATAGCTGATCCCAAAACTGATCACAGGCTAGGAAAGGTTGGAAGATGATTAAAAGATTGAAGTTGGAACTTTGTAATCTGTATTTTGAAACTCAAAGAAATTGACAGAAGGAAATAACTTTTGAGTCCTGGTGATCAAGTAGTTTATTAGTGGCAAATTGTTCACTAAAGTGGAAATAAATAATAAAACTTGTGAAATTACAAGATTTGTTTCTTGAATTTTATTGTTAAATTGGAAGAAAGTTACAACAGTGTGGTTACAAGAGTATTGTCAAATTACACACATTCCAGGTAATGTACATGCTTCACAATAGGACATAGCAAAAGTACAAAAGTAAACTGTTCAAATTGTTAAATTTATAGATTATGCTGTGCAAGAAAAATGCATGGAAAAGCACTACAATATGTGATGTAAAATGAAACATTCAAAACAAGTTTGGGAGCAGGTTCATTTAATAAATGTTTTTATGGTCTTGTGGTTTTACTATCTAGTGCTAGTCAACATTTTTAGATATTTTAGTGAATATTTTAATTGGAGAAGCTGAACAATAAATACTGTTTTCTATGGTAGGCTGTAGGGAATCCTAGATTGAGCCAGTTGAAAATTTTGTTATGGAAATGGCTGTTTCACTGTCCCCACCTGGAGAAGCAGTTTAGAAATAAAAACAGGATTATTTTTAACATGCGTAATTTAGTGTTTGAAAGGCATGATAGAATCACAAACTCTGCATTGTGGCTAAATTAATGAAATAATTGGAGGGTTAGATTTTTTTAAACCTATCTGCCAGTTCTTATTCAACAATTTAAAAGAGAAGATGTGTTTATACTAAATTACCTGGTTAAACATTTTTGTGGCTTCAGTTTTTTAAATCATGCCTTAAGAATATTTGATAGCAATAGACTAGGAGGAAGCACTTTGTATAACTGTAATATGGAATCAGTAGTGCAGATCAGTGTCAGATTTTGCTATAATTGTTTGTAGTAGACATTGTTTGCAATTTTAAAATATAACTGAAGTCTTTAGAGGATATATATATATATATATATATTCCTCCATATCATTTGTTCCTAATTCCTGGCTCAATATAAAATTGAAGCTATCGATACTAACCAACATTATGGAGTAAATGGGGCAGCAACTTCTGGCATCTTCACATATGCAATAAAACATCAAAATCATGAAGTTCCTATCTGATTTGCCTTGTTCTCAATAGCTTTGTAACACTTGTATCTCTCATACGCTAATGAAACACATGAAAGGTGAGAAGTTGCAGTGCTTGCCGAATAGATAAACTGAAAAATGTTCAGTGAATTTACTATTCTAATTTGCACTACCTAGTTTGGATTTCATGCCTCATTTGTTAGAGAGACAAGGTGTTGCTTGTCTTGCTTTTTACAAGTATGGATTTCTTGGAGACGGTGCTGTTTGGTTTCACTGTCATAATTGTAAATTGATGTGCAAAAATCCACTAAAATTCTGGACAGCTTCAGTGTGATGAACAGTGAACACTGTTCTTAGTGACACATGTCATTTAAACTGTTATTACTGGGCAGAATACCTTGCGATAAAGTGTCTCATCTAGAATTCTGATTTGTGTTTAGTAAGAATCAATTCTGCGTTATAAAGTGTGTCTGGAGTAAGTGAGACTTTTTTTTTTAAAAGCAGGTACTATTGTTAAATTTCAACCTCTTCCCCACACCCCATTTAGGATATTTTAATAGCATTTGTGATTTTTTTTAAAAAGCAATATTAAATATATAATTGATATTCTTTTATACCCCGACTCTTCCTAATCTATAAGATAAAGTTTGGATGCCTGTTTCAAAATACTACGACCATTTCCTAACTCTTGATCATTCTGTACCTTTTAATTTGAAAAAAAATCAACTAGATTATTTGGAGGCATTTTTTCCTGCTACATTTCATCTTCATTTGGTGCCCAGATCTTGTTGAAAATGCTGCTTGTCTGAAGTCCAGTTTGTGAACTGTTCTTTAGAATTAAGAACTGCTGAGAAGGCTCATAGTCTTAGTTACAGTAACTCATCATCACTATGGCTAGTTACCTGTTATATAAGTGGCTATTATTTACTTGTGACAGGAATACTGCATCAGAACAATTTGAAGAAAAAATTTACATGAGGCAAAACCTCACAATGGCATTATCTGCATTGAACTAATTGACTGCTAAATAGGCCTGTATTTGGGAGATGTACAGTAAATCAGTAAATGCATCTGTGTGCCAACTTTAAGGGAAAAAAAGTTTAATTTTGATTATTTTTAGCAATCTTTATAAATTTAAAATCATTTTACATCATAGTTTGGCAATTTTAACTGCTTTTGAAAATAAGCCCAGGTCAAATACAATTTACTACAGGCATTATTCATTGCCTGCAATAGTTCAGTATGTCCACCTGATAGTTTGGGTTTTGTCTGTAATGTGTCTCAGAGACCTGAAATGTGTTAGGCTGGTTACAAGTGATTTTGAGCAGTTGTTGCTTGACTGATAATACACAATAAGAAAACCAGTATTGCCTTACTTTGATACATTGACATTTAATGTGGAACAATCTTTGGTACAACTTGTAGCATCACTGTGGTTGCGAGTTTTGGTTAAAGAAATATTTTCAGACTAACGAGGACTGGTTTTATTTTGTTGGACTAAAGTAGATTCATTGATGATTCATATGTATCTGTTGTTTGACAAAGATAACAATTACAGCAATACCTGACTGAATAACTGAATCTTGCTAAGTTTGACACTAATTCAGGTGTAGAGTCTGAAAGTCGTGATTGCTTACAGTTGTTTGAAGCTCACTGACAAATACTACTGAAATAAGTGCAGTAATTTTTGGATGATGGGGCAAGAAATTGAAACATTTGGTCAACCTTTAAAGAATACAGCCAGGCCTCAGGTTGTGAACAGGTTCTGTTCTGGAGTCCATTCGCAAGGTGATTTCTTTGCAAATTAGAACACGTTGCAGGACATTGTAAAGTGACTGTTCGTAAGTACTGGAGGCATTCATATGGCACCCTTGTATGGGATCACATTTGTAAATATGACCATTTGTAAGTTAGATGTTTGTAAATCAGGGGCCCTTGTACCACCACCTATTAAATCATCTCTGGAGTACTTTATTGCAGCAACATAAATTTGTGCTTTTTCTTCACTGCATTGTATACTTGTTATGTATCCATCACAGAAAATTTATGCTTGTGTTCTTTAAATTTAAGAATAAGCAACTGGGTGTTCATACCAGTCAGAGACTGTGTCCACTGTAGCAATCAAAAGGCAGCACAGTAGTGTTTTCTTCAAAGTCATGAGGTATGGAAGCTCTGACCAAAAAAATGTAGTTACCATGTAACATTTTCAGTCCCCACTAACAATGGGAGGAAAAATACAGACCAATCCATGCAGCATTGTGCTCCAACAGAAACCACCTCTTCCTCCAAATGTAATATGCTGAAATACAGTTGTCATTCCCAGCACATTCATTATTTTCTTCCTGCTAGGAGAGGAAAGAAAGGTCAGTTAAAGAAAGTGAGCAAATATTCTGAATGGTGATGCTAAAATAGACCAAACTGTCTTGTTGAATTTAAGTTGATAGTTCAGTTTTTCTTATTTGAGAATATTACCTTGCTAGTTCTCAAACTCAATCTGCTAAAGAATTTGGTTATTCCATATTTCTTTTATTTAAGAATTCTATTGACAGAATAGAGAAATTCATGGTGAAATCATTGAAAAGTGGCCATAGCTTGAGCATGGATGCAGAAATGAAATGAAATAGATGGGTTGAAGTTAAGGAATTAAAGGGTGTTGGATGATTATTTTAAAAAGGATGTCACACAAGGATATGCGTAAATGACAGGACGCTTTTTAAACAGAGACGCCCAGGTCTGCTTGTAAATCAGTGAGTATATTTCTCCATTTAGGAATTATTCTGGACTTTTATTCCTCCTACCACGTATTAATGTCACACTCAACCATTGTATGTTATGAATGCCACGCTCTTGCCAATATTGTCTGTCCATATTTTCTGATGCCTCTACATCCTCATCACAAAGCATTACCAAGTCTTGTATCATCTGAAAACTTGAAAATATTACAATTGCCCACCACATTCCAAAGCATGAGTATAGATTGTGAAAAGCTAGAGCCCAAGCACTGATCTTTGTTCTACTCCCTTTATCACTGTGTTAATTTCAGAATGACCCATTTATTCCTACTCTCTGCTTTTGTTAACCTCAGTCTATTCCATTTTCTCCACCTCCAATCGCATGCATTTTAATTTTGTTTAAATCGCCCCCTGTGGGACTTCACCAAAAACCTTCTGAAAATCCAAATCTACTACATCCAATTGGTCCCCTTTTGAGTCTGCTAGTAACAACCTCAAAAATAATTTTGCCAAACATGTTTTCCCTATATAAATCCATGTTGAATCTGCCCAATTACTTCCAAAATGTCATTTTGATCGTCCTTTTAAGAGCCTGATGTTAATTGTATGAAAAATACTAAAATCCAACAGAACCATAGTTCCTGGCTTTCGGTTACCCACTATCTATTCTTAAACAGTGGGGTTGCATTTCCAACCTTGCTATCTGCTTGCATCCTTGTAGAGTTAATAGCACTTTGAAAGACAGTCACCATCGTCTCTTTCAACATGAAGATGAAGGTCATGGCATTGTGGGGATTTATCAACTTTTAGTCCCAAAACAACTTTCCAATACAACATTTTTACTATTAATAATTTCTTTCAGCTCCATGTTCTCACCAGACCCTTAGATCTTCATCTGAGAAGACAAAGGACTGAGTTTGCTTCTCCATTATTTCTTTTTCCTAGTCTAAATTCTCCTCACTGTCTCTTGTCTTTCCTAATCTTTTAATATTTACGTAAGTATGAAGGCGCTTACAACCTGTTTAGGTTTCTTGCTATTTTATTCTGTTTTCTCTATCAATTTCTTGGTCCTCTTTTGCTGAATTCTAAAGTTCTCCCAATCCTCACACTTGTCCTTTGATCAGGTGAAAAGAAAGGCTAAGGCTATTAGAAGGGTTTTGGCCCGAAACATTGACTTTCCCACTTCTCTGCTGTCTGACCTGCTGTGTTTGTCCAGCTTTATGTTTATTGACTCCGACTTCCACCACCTGCAGACCTTACTATCTCCCAGGCTTAGAGTGATCTGTAACTGCTTTTGTCAGCTGGGATTCTCTCAATTTTCCTTTTGGGTACTTGTCACCTTAAAGGAATGTACTTTTTCTTTTGAAACCCAAGCATTGATTCTTTAAGTACTAGCTCTTGCACATGCATTTTTTGATTTCAACCAGAACTACCTTTATAATTTACCTCCTTTGGATTTAAAACCCTAGTTTCAGATTGAAATACATCTTTTTCAAACTTAATGGAACATTCTGTCATGCTAATTATTTCCTAAAGGGTATTTTACACATGACAGCCATTTCTCAATGGATAACAGTAGATCAAAAACAGCCCTAGTTGGTTTCTCAACATATGGTCGCAGAAAATACACACACATTCCAAGAAATTTATCTACACAACATAGGGTGAATTTACTGAACATCAAACTATAAGTAGTCTCATGATTATTGCATTCCCCTCGCTTGCACCTCTAATTTTCTAAATTAGATCATGCCGTACATTACCACGACTGATTAGTGAGCTGTAAACCTCTCCTATCAATACTTATTGCTTAAAAGCTACATTTGAAAAATTCAAGATAATAAAATGTGAGGCTGGATGAACACAGCAGGCCAAGCAGCATCTCAGGAGCACAAAAGCTGACGTTTCGGGCCTAGACCCTTCATCAGAGAGGGTCTAGGCCCGAAACGTCAGCTTTTGTGCTCCTGAGATGCTGCTTGGCCTGCTGTGTTCATCCAGCCTCACATTTTATTATCTTGGAATCTGCAGTTCCCATTATCTCTCTCTCATTTGAAAAATTCAGCTTGTCATTGTGCAGTTGGTTGGGACACCAGAAGTCCCCCTCTGTTCTTTTGAATAATTCCATGAAATATTTTAGATTCATTTGAGCAAGAGGTAGCATCTTGCTGTATATCCTCATCTTGCAATAAGTGTTCCTTCTGTACTGCACTGGTGTGTTTGGCTATGTTGTGTCTTCATTGGGACTGTGAGGTTTGAATCCATGACCGTCTACTAACATATTCTATCAGGTTATTAGATCATTAAAGACTAGCTTTAAAAACACTTTGCACAAACTATACACGTTCTAATTCAGGTAGTGTTGTTACGAGCAAAAATTGAGCCCTTAAATACATTAAGGTTAAAGTTTTTTTTTAAATTTTAAAGTTCTTGGGTTTTGAGTATAAGAGGCTAGAGTAAATCAAAGAATGTTAATGTGATCTGCACCAACAGATCTTTGAATATGCAATAGCAGTAGAAAGCAGCTACAACTTTAAGACATCTTTGAGCTATGGAAATTGCTTTAGAGCACAGTGCTTCAAGGGAGAATAATATCACAAAGCATACACTTCTTTGCAATTTAAAATTCCTATTCCCTAGTAACAATCTTCCAACTTCATATCCTCTTACCATGCGGACAACTAGGGTAGGCTACAGTTATGCCGTACAGATGTGATCGCTGATTAGGTAGGTATTCGTCGGTAATTTGATTATTATCTTTGGATACAACAATAATTCCATCTCTGAAAGGAAAGAAATAGAATCAGCACTTCTGGTTCAATGTTTGAAGCAACTAGGAAGGGAAAAAGATTGTTGTGGATGGCAAAACTAGTCTCCAGACAGCGGTTTATTTAAGGGCTTCCAACAGGTCAACCTTTTTCCCAGTGAACTACTCAATAGATTTTGCTTGAAGTTGCTATCATATTTGTTATGTATAGCATTTCCTGTTTCTATTTATTTTGTTTTGGTCCTTAAAAAGCACTATCCCCCATTATTACATTGCTGTGGCTTCTAGCTTCCCTATCCCACTCTACATCTGACCTGCACTGTCCTAGGCTCTCTGCTCTCCCAGGGCTATGCTGTTGTATTACTGTCCTGAGCAGTTCTCCAGCACTGGAAGCAGCACCTGGAGATTTGTGGCCTATTTTGAGGTATGACAACAAGAAGCTTTGACTGTCACAAAGTAACACAAAGGACAGTTTTTGTTTCTTTATTCATCCATGGGATGAGGGTTTTGCTGGCTAGGTAGCATTCATTGTCCATCACTAACTGCCCAGAGGGCAGTTGAGTCAACCACATTGCTGTAGGTCTGGAGACATGTAGGGCAGACCAGGTACGGATGGCAGTCTCCTTCCCAAAAGGACGTTAGTGAACCAGATGGGTTTTCCGCCAACAGTCGGCAATGGATTCATGGTCATCATTAGAATTTTAATTCCACCATCTGCTGTGGTGTGATTTAAACCTAGTCCCCAGAACATTACCTCGGTCTCTGGATTAACGGTCTAGCAATAATACCGCTAAACCATCACCTCCTCTAAATGGGATAGATTCTGTGATGGCTGCCACAGAAATTATTCACGGCTTTTGGGGTGGAGTGCGAGCTGAGTGCCACAGCAGAGGCTGGTAAGCAGCTGGGTTTTGGAAGATATGTATCCAGGAAGGGGTGGGGGTCTCATCTCGGGAGCCTCCCCTAATGCATAAAGATTATCCATCTATTGAGGGACAACCTTTCCTTCAAGCCTTTTCCTATCCAGGCTGCTCGAGGGGGGGAAAAAAATATGGCCTGACACTCAGTCAATATTATGGTGTGGGTCGTGTATTTTTCTGGTTAGTAAGCTTGCTAAAATGTCTGTTGACCTTTGATTATTCATTTAAATAGGGCACAAAGGCTGCCAATTTTGATATCTTGCTCACCCTCGTTTATTATGGGAATAGGACCTATGGATGGTGGGCTAGCCATCTAATGAACTTGATTATTCCCCATACTCAGGCTGAAAAATGTAGGCCACAGTTCCCCTAAATGTTGCTCTTACCTTCTCCAATCTGTGTAGTAGAAGTGATTTGCATAAGCAACAACACTAAAGGGATAGTTTAGACCACGTTGCACCACATGTCTTCCTGTACCATCAGAAAGTATGCACTCTAGATGTTTGGTTCCTTTTTGTCCCAGTCATCAATGAAAGCAAGAAGAAAGATCATTAATATTCAACAGCAAATTCTCAATTATTTAATCCCTACAGTGAGGAAACAGGCCCTTGGGCCCAACAAGTCCACACCAACTCTCACAGCATCCCACCCAGACCCACCCCCTCCCCCCTCCTTAACACATCCCTGGCAAATTAGTATGGCTAATCCACCTACCCTGCACATTTTTGGATTGTTGAAGGAAACTCTCGCAGGTACAGGGAGAATGTGCAAACTCCACACAGTTGCTGGAGAGTGGAATCGAACCCGGGTCCGTGGTGCTGTGAGGCAGCAGTGCTAACCACTGAGCCACCACGTTGCTCCAATTTCATTAGTGTATGCCTTCAGCAGTTCGGAGTAAGGGTCACTCGACCTGAAACATTAACTCTGATTTTTTCTTCAGAGATGCTACCAGACCTACTGAGCTTTTCCAGCAACTTCTGTTTTTGCCTTCTATTTTGTTTCATTCTTTAGCTTTAAAGCCAACTAACTTGATCCTTTAAAATGTTTCCTTGAATAAAGTATGCTTAGCCTGTGAAACATACCAGCATCAGCCCAACATAGTTGCAAGGAGAAAGGGTCAAATGTCAGCCCATTGGGCAATCCAATGTCGTTTTTAACCAACACCCTTCTGTTAGTTCCATCTACACGAGAAGTCTCAATTTTAGGATCTTCACGATTCCAATCTGTCCAGTAAAGATTGCTGAAGGTAAAGCAGAAGACGACAAGAATTAATATAAACAAGGCTGTGTATCTAATCTAAAGGCAATGGGAGCCTGTCTACCATTTACAAAATAGACCATTGTCCTAATTGAGGCTATCTTAAAGGAAAGATTTGCTGGTCCCAGGTTTTGTTTTTAAATTCTCTGTACTTTGCTATTAGTCAATTAATATGTGTATTTCAATTTTCTGCTATGTAAATTTTCTCCATTCAGTATAAGCATTTTAGGTGTACAGTATGGTGTGGTGCCAACATCTGGGCAACATGCTGCCATAAGACAGATGGTTTACAGATATTAGCATGTTGGAAAAACCCCATTGTTTGCTTTATGACTTGTAAAAGCTATGTAGAATCATATTGTTTGCATGTGCTATTTATGTTTAATTGAAAAGAAAGCATGTCAGATATTTAAAAATTGTTATTCTAGAAAATTCTTAAGTTGTAAAAGTTTGATATCTTTATGTGCAACCTACCCATTAAGCGAGTCCACTGCAATTGCTCTGGGATTTACCAGATCAGTATTAACAAGAACTCGTCGTTCGGATCCATCCATTTTAGCAACTTCTATCTTATCCAATCCACTGTCAGTCCAAAACATGTTTCTGTGGAGGTAGTCTATGGTTAGTCCTTCAGGACTAATCAGGTCTAAAAAGTTAGAGCAGAAACACAAAAAAATGGGCCATACAGATTATTCAGTATCCATCTGATAATTTACTACAGTAATTAGGCAGTACAACTGCAGTTATGAGTTGGATTTTATACAGTGGTGGGTTCTCCCACACTCTGGCATTTTGCACAGTAGCCATTTAATGTTCATTGGACACTAATGGCTTGAGGTAAGATTTTTGCCACTCATCTGGGGAGTGGGAGTGGAATATCCCAGCAGCTGCCTGTCATTCTCAGAGGAGCACCACGAGAAACTCTTAGTCCCTAACACAAATCACTGCTGGAGCTGATTGGATAGGCAGGTGAGCTTGGTGTTATTGATAGTGTAGGAGGTCTTGTGAAGACTTTGATGTTGAGCAGGACCTTGATGGGCCTGGAGAACACTAAAGGAGGTAATCTGTCTACACCAACCACCAGCTGATAATGAAAGTTGCTAGTCTCTGCTGGACGTGGATGAAGTTGTAGTAGGAGTGGGAAGAGACCATTATGGCCACATAAGAGCCTCTATAACCCCATGAGTGGAGACACCACAAGGCCTTAAGAATGCTTGCTAACATTTGTCTATTCAAAATTACATTATAATTATAAAATTAAGTTTACAGTAGGTAATTTTCTTTTCATAATATTTGTCTACTTGTAAAAACACAATAAATTTTAGAACCCCTTAATAAGAACTCACCTGAATTAAGAATGGTTTCTGGCTCAGCACCTGGTTCCAAACTAGCACGGTTAATAGTTCGGCCAGAAACATCAGTCCAGTAAACCATCTTATCCCTGCAGTCGTAATCAATACCAATGACAATTGAACCCTTAGAGAAAAATAAACCAAAGAAAAGTTAATCATCTGCTAAACAATATTTTGGAAAAACCTTACAAACTTGTATAACAATTGGAGAAACTCATTACCTTACTGGAAAAACAGACCACAGTTTACAAAGTTGTGGGTGTTCGGTTTATCCAAATACAAACTTAATGTTTTGGCAAAGATCTGTAGCTCGGGTTGTGAGTGAGTTTGTTGACTTGCTCGCCAAGCTGGCTTGTTCTCGTTCAGACGTCTCATCACCATGCTGGGTGACATCATTAGTGGAGCCTCCGATGAAGTGCCATTATTCTACTCCACTTGGAATTTGTACTGTCTGGTCTGTTATGGTGAGTAGTGTCATTTCTGGTTTTGATCTGTATGGGTTTGTATATGGGGCCCAATTCTATATATTTGTTGATTGCATTACAGGTGGAGAACCATGCCTCTATGAATTCCTATGCACATCTGTGTTTGGCTTGGGCTATAATGGTTACCTTGTCCCAGTTAAACCAGGCATCCCCCTCAGCCCCATTGTTTCCGTACTAAGCACACCTTCACACAAACTGGACAAGGACCTACAACAGAGATTGAAACACCTAGTTAACAAATCTCCCCATTCTGTCCGCTCAACCCAAGATTTCCTCAATACCCTCAAGAACATAAAAATCAGCGATGATGGGATTATGGTATCCTTTGATGTCACAGCTTTATTCACATCAAATCGACATCCCACTAACCAAAGAAACAGTGGCCACATGACTAGAGGAAGCAGCAATGACAACATACTTAAACTACTAGACCTCTGCCTCGCCACACAGTGAGTCTTTAATGGTCAAGTATGCAAACAGATCAACAGTAACCAAAGGGGCCAACCATCTCAGGACTCATCGCAGAAGCAGTAATGCAAAGATTAGAACACACCACCCTCCCCCCACATTCAACTTAAACTGTGGATCCGGTATGTAGATGACACATTTGTCATTATTAAACACAAATTAGAAGAGACCTCATCAACAGCATATTCACAGGGATTAAATTCACAAGGGAAGAAGAAAACAACAACTTCCGTTTCTGGATGTTAAAGTTGAGCCTATGATCAACAGCGAGTTCCAAACCTCAGTATACATAAAAGCAACCCATACTGCTGATCAAATCCTCAATTTCCACAGCAACCAACCAGACGTCAAAAACAAAGTTGCATCAGGACGCTACTTAAACGGGCCAGGACAAACCACAACACCCCAGAACTAGGCAGGAAAGAGCAAGAGCACCTATGCAAAATCCTTGCCTGTAAACAGATATCCCCACAACTTCATCTGCCGATGCCAACTAAACAGACAACAACAGGAGGACACAGCACACCCTAACACACTGGCCACACTGCCCTACATCAAGAACATATTGGAATTGACAAGACTCCTAAAGGTCACTCGGAATCATGGTGGCCCACAAGCCCACAGCCACTCTACGACAAACACTTACAAGGATTAAAGACCCATTCCCACAATATGCAGAATGAATGTGGTTTACAAAATACCATGCAACAACTACCACAAACATTACATCGGACAGACGGGTAGGAAACTAGCCATCAGAATACATGAACATCAACTAACAGCAAAACGGCAAAATGAACTTGCTTTAAAATCGGTACATTCAGACAATGAAGGCCTTCAGTTCAACTGGGATAGGGTAACCATTGTAGCCAAAGCAGACACCATGGGAATTCCTATGGGCATGGTTTTCCACCCGTAATGCAATCAAATATAGAGAATTAGACCCCCATATACGAGCCCATACAGATCAAAACGAGAGATGACAGTACTCACTGTAACCGACCAGACAGTACAAATTCCAAGCGGAGCAGAATAACCGCTTCATTGGAGGCTCCACTGGTGATGAAATGTCTAAAACAAGAACAAGCCAGCTTGTAAAGTTAATATCTTCTGTTATTTGTTAATCAGTGCAAAATAGCTGATGCACAAACATTATGACAATTTTAGAAAGACAAACTTTAAGTAATGGAAACAAAACTACTCACGAAAAACAATATCCTGCATAGATGTGGTAGCAGAACTTGAGTTACTTTATAATGTTCTAAGTTGATGTACAGAATATGACATAACTATTCCAATTTGATCATGATTTCCTAATTGACAGTAAAGTATTTTAAAATGTCAGTGTGCTTGATCACAGAAAAGCAGTGGCAGGTGTAAATAACAGAACTCAATGTCTGCTTCTGTCTTGCTTGCAGAAGGCCTAAGTGAAACCAGACCAAGTGTGATCTGATTTATAACTGTCAAAAATCACAACCCAAAGGTTCGAAAGAAGGCAAAACTCTGACTTATTAGAGGACCATCTGGAAAATGAAAGAATACTAGTTCCACTGGAACTTGTTTAAATTTAACTTACTGGGAAGTTAACAGGGGTTCTAATGGCAATGGTGGGGTGGGGTGGGGTGGGCCAGGGATAAATGACAAGGCATTATGGGATTAAGGTTTAGAGTTCCTAGATGTACCTAGGAAATTTCTCCTTTCAAAGGCCCGGTGGAACATGCCAGTTGAGATCAGCGTGAGTTCTTCGGAAGGGCCTAAACCTTTACTGGATTAAGGTGAGCAATTCAAATGCAGCAGTGTACCTTTTTAAGTGGCAGAATGACTCCTGTAGTAAAGATATTTCTGTTTGACTCATTTGTCCCTCAGCATTCTTGATGCCAAGTTGCAAAGTGCTACTCTGGTTGAACAGATCAACGTGAGCAGATGCCCCTTCTGTCCTGGCAATTCTGATGGTGGTTTCCCAGATTGGGAACAAAGACTTGGACTTGAGCTGTGATTGGTATGGGCACAGCTGGTGGTGCAGCACTGAGGAGCATCAATGTCCATTGTTCAACACTTGCTCCATGGGCTAAAATAAATGCTGTCAACAAATCGTAACATGAGACAACTTTGCTGTATTGCAACCATGACTTCTTGTCAAAAGTAATTAGTTAGTAGTAAAATACTAGGAATCCTGTAAAACTCCTGAGATCATAGAAGGCACTTTATAAATGCAAGTCTTTCTTTAAACTTGACAGTAAATGTGTTCAATCTTCTCACTTGTAGCTACTGTAGTATACTTGCTGCTATACCTCAGTTCAAATCATTTGCATGGTAATATTAGTACCAGCATTTGATTTATATGCATGGATGCAGTTTAATGATGTTGACCCATTTACATTTACTAAAATATGAAAGCAACGTGGCATTTTCCTTTCGTAAATGCTGAAATTATCTGCAGCTGGAGAAAATTATAAAAATAGATACTTTACGTGAAGAGCTAATAGGCTCTTGGCTCCCTCTTTGTTTAGCTGAGTACCGTTCAGGGGCAGGTACCCAATGTGCTGTCCCTGAGCATATAAAAGGAAGGTACCCGTGCTTGGTGGAGTCACGACAGGTGCTGGAGAAGGTTGTGTAATGGGAGGTGCAACTGTTGGTATACCTGACAAAATTCAATAGAAAAAAAACATCATAAAACACTAGAATGAATTCAAATCTTCGTAAAAATTATGATGATTAGAATGTGGTGTGTCAATAAGAGGCAATTAGCAAGAATAATTCTGATTAACCTATACAAATTGTGACTTTATACTGTTGCTATCTATAACACTGCATGGTCAAACCTTGCTTGAATTTATAGTACTCCTGCCTCTGAATTGTACACAGTACACAATACACAGGCTGATGCTTGAGTACCAAAGGAGTTCTAAACTATATTGTGGAGGAGTCTATAAATCAAGGTGGAGTGTTTTGGATATCAAAAATCTTCAGGAACCAATCAAAGAAAGGTAGAGGAGTTTTCCTCAGTCACCTGCCCAATATGTATTTCAACGAAAATTAATAAACCAGATTTGCCTTGGTGGGATCTTGCTGTGCACAAGTTGACTGATGTGTTTCACTATGTTATCAGTAGTGGTACAAGTTTTTAAAAAGAGTACTTTGAATCACTTCAGTAATGAAAAGAGCTTTGACCCCATCCCTATCTGCCTTTCATAAGGACCGCTCTCTCCACGACTCCCTCATCCGCTCCACGCTCCTCACTAACCCCACCATCCCAGGCATCTTTCCCCGCAACTGCAGGAAATGCTACACCTGCCTCTACAACTGCACCACCCACCCCCCCACCTTCATTCAAGGCACAAAACTAACCTTCCACCCTTCCACATCAGACAGAGGTTCACCTGCACATCCATCAACATGGCCTCCTGCATATCGGTGAGACCAAGCGGAGACTCACAGACCATTTTGTAGAGTTTCTGTGCTCTGTTCGCGACAAACAGCCCCTTCCAGTCGTGAACTCCCCTTCCCACTGCCAATCGCAACCTGGAGGAGCAGCACCTCATATTCAACCTCTGGAGCCTACAGCCCGATGGCCTAAACATGGATTTCACCGGTTTTAAAGTCTCCCTGCCCCGGCCTCATCCTGTGACCAAACCTCCCTCTCATCCCTGCCTCCTTGACCTGAAACCACCTGTCCATCTTTCCCACCTATCCACCCCACCCATCCCACTGACCAATCCCCAGCATTCCCTACCTGTACTCACCTATCACCATCCCACCCCTCCTCTTTCTATTTATTTGAGCTCGCTTCCTCCTCCCCATTTCTGAAGAAGAGTCCTGACCCAAAACATCAGTTCTCCTGCTCCTCTAATGCTGCATGGCGTGCTGTGTTCCTCCAGTTCCACACTGTTACAAATGCAATGGTAGCTGTTTCTTTCAGAGTGCCCCTAATGATTTGAACTTCTCATTTTAGAAATTAGATGTGAATTATTTTTACCAACACATTTTCATTATTCCTTTCCTCTATCTTAAAAAGATCTTTAAATTTCACTTTACAAACAAAGTCAAGACGGAAGTTCTCACATGCTGGTGGACTGCCGGGTTCAGTTCTAGTTCCTTGAATTTCTCGACCCTCTTTATCCACACACCAACAGTAGCCACTGTTCCCATGGCATTGCAGGGGGCTAAAATCCCCAAACTCATTACATTCAGGAATATATTGATCATTAGCTGGTCTGCCACCATAATGTTCCAGAAGACTCAGTCTCCACCGTTCACACACTGTTGGTTGTCGCTGTGTGGGTTCTGAAATGGATCAATACAGTGCAGTTAAAGTGTAGAATTTCCTTCTTAAAATGAAATTGTTTGAGTATTGTTTGAATCCCTTCTGATCATGATCCAATTTTATGAATAGAGTGCAAAAAGCGATCTAGCCCAAAATAATAGCTTTAAAATAACACAGATTTAACAACAGACCAAATAGTAGTTATTATATTTCAGATAGATTTAATTAAATTCAGAAAAGGTGTAAAGGATGCGCATCAATAGCTGGGTTCCAGGGATAAACAGATTTGAGCAAAAAAAAAATTTAAAAAACACATTCACAGCAGTTAGAGAATATATAACCAAACTGAGAACATAAACATTAGTTTCTACATTCCTTCTATAAAGTTAAAGAAAGCAACACCAAGGACTTTGTAAACACACACAAAGGGATAGTTAAAAAGACTAGTTGGTGATAAAGGTCTTTTTGTACTGAAGCTGAACAAATGATAGAGTAGCTAGCTAAGTATTTCTCCTCAGTCTTCCAGACATATGTGAAAGAGGCTCTTTTGGAGTTCCTAAGAGGGAGGATGTGGAATAATCATCACCAGATTTTTAAAAAATTCAAAAAGAAGCTGCATTTAAGAAAAGTTAAAGTTGTCTAAAAATAGAAAATCAGATCAAGCCCAAATGATATATATCACAAAATACAGAAGGAAATTACAAAGGAGGTAGCAGAGGATCAACTGTAATTTTTTAAAAAATGAAAATGGTAGTTGTGCCAAGACATGCAGAATTTCAAATGTTAAACACTAAACAAGAAAAATTAATTTTAACTATGAAGAACGATATTCAAAATGTGCGATGAAATTATTGATCACTTTAGAAAGCTATGGCTACTCTGCAATAGAATAGAATGATAAAAAGGGCAGGTTTAAAGGACCTCTTGGTCTTGGCCCCCTCTGGAGGTCCCCAGTATCATATAATGCCAGTCTTAAGCCAGTTCAGTTAACTTTATGTAATACCAATAAATAGCTGGAGGCACTCGATACCACAAAGCCTATGGGCCCTGACAACATTTTGGTAATAGTATGGAAAATAGTACTGCACCTCTAGTGAAGCTGTTCCTGTGTAGCTACAATGCTAACATCTACCCAACAATGTGGAAAGTTGCCCAGGTACATCCTGCATATAAACACCAGAAAAACATCTAACCCAGCCAATTACCATTCTTAGTCAACTCTCGAACATCAGTAAACTGATTGAAGGTGTCACCAGTGCTATCAAGCAGCTCGTGCTCAGCAATAACCTCCTCATTGATATCCAGTTTGGGTTCCACCAGGGTCACTCAGCTCCTGACCTCATTACAGCCTTGGTTCAACATGGATAAAAGAATTGAATTCCAGAAGTAAGTGGAGTGTGATTTCCCCTGATAACAAGGTGGCAAGGTGCCCTATCAAAAACTGAGTGAATGTGAATCAGGGGAAAATTCACTGGCTGGAGTCAGACGTGGCACAACCGCGTAGTTGACACTGCACACAGTGTCTGCTCTATCATATGTAATGTGTCTTACTGTTTTAAATAAATCAACCCACCGCATTAGTTAATCCCTCATGCCAATTCATGATTAGACCAATTCCATTAATATGACATGGTGGGACAGCAATGGAAATGATCATGCAGTTGAGAGCCATCATGTTTGAACAATGTTGAAAACAAGTTGTTGATAAGCACACACCTCCCTGTGGAGGGGTCAGTTTAACTCGTTTGATAGAGGCAAGCAATCAGGGTGCATACTGAATCGATAGCAAGCAAGAGAAAAATCAAAATCAACTTTTCAGAATGTCCGAATTTAAATTGAGACAAAGCAAATTTCCTCTGTCCAGAGGTATGGCTCTTAAGTTGGATGTGGCTGAGGCAAAGCTATGAACTACTAAGAATGGAATGCGTTGCCGGCAGCAGTTGTGGAAGCAAGGTCATTGGGGTCATTTAAGAGACTGCTGGACATGCATATGGTCACAGAAATTTGAGGGTACATACATGAGGATCAATGGTCGGCACAACATCGTGGGCTGAAGGGCCTGTTCTGTGCTGTACTGTTCTATGTTCTATGAGACTACACAGACAGAGCTGTCAGGATCACATTGAGAGCTAAGATATCCTCAAACATATTGAATTAGAAGACCAACTCGGAGTCAGATTAAGTTTGTTCCTGGACTAGATTTTGTATTATTGAGACAGACGCTATCAGAATCCAAGGGCTCACTTTGATTTTTCAGATAGGAAGCTAGCGAAAAGAATTGTTGAGTCAGCAATCACATCCACTCCCATGGAAGCTTTCTAGAAGGATTTTTTTTAGATGAGGCAAAAACTTACACCAATGAGAAGCTACTGAAGGATGGATGTAGGTATGATGTGAACCTCAGGTTGACAATGTTTATCAGTCTTCAGTACAAACTCAACTGTTGACACAATCAATCATCGGAACACCCAAATATACAAAGAGATGTCAAAGGTATGCCTTCTGAACACACCAGGCTAAGGCCCAGATTTTAATCAATTTTGCAAGGCATCAAACGAATAGGCCAATGACAAAGCCTGTGCAAACTAGAGCAAAAGCTAATGCAGCAACAAAGAACTATGCACTAACCTAAACGGACCACACACACAAGGAGTACATTCATACTTTTTAAAATGTCTATAAAACCAGAAGCTTCAAAAAAAGCTAGAAACTCAAGGGAAAAAAGAACAGTAAATACCAAGAAAATTTTAATTACTTAAAACACTTTGAGGAATGGGATCAGTCATTGGCTAAGCTCATGTAAAACATGGATGTAGTGCTTCAGGGTAAGCAACTGCAGCCCATGAAAGAAAAAGGTGGCAACAAAAACAAAAACCCAAAAACATAAACTGTCACTGATGACTGTGGTAATCAAAGGTTTTTTATAATTATGAGATCTGGATGTATCAGCAAATTACCTACACATTATAGTATGCTGTATGCTCCATATGTTCCTGTAAATTCTTCAACTGTTTTGGAAAGGAGGGGTGCATACTTTATAAGGCAGTTCACCTTTAAAAGGACTCCATGTACTGTGTATATTCAATGTTGTGAATGTTGCCCGCCAGTTAATAAGCAATGCAACATAGAATCAATTGGATTGCTATAGTGTCTACCTCATAACATATGCAGTGTATTGTGTTTTCCAGTTTTAAATTAACAAATCCACAAGGTAATCAATCAATTTCTGAGAAGCAACTGATTATTAGATAATCATCATTGATAGGACACAGCAGAGGCCTGAAATTGTTTGTTGTATCACTGAGGGAAATGTGTTTTGTTAGGAGCTCTGTGCAGGTTGTGTTCTGCTTGTATTTGGTCTCACTGCTCTGCACAAGCAAGTTTTCCCTACTGAGTTGGTGTTAATCAAATGAGAAAGCCAGACTTCAAAAATATTGCAGATAAAACTATAAAGGGCAATATTCAAACAGTTAGTATTACGTTTGGTATCTTTCAATTCCAATACTTCAGAGTATGCACCATGTGGCACACAATAAAGCTTGAGAGCATAAAATGACTACACTCACCAAAGTAACAATTCTTGTTACTTGTACCTCTTATTCACTTACGATTATGCTATGTTATTAATTTTTATTGTCAAAGAATGATAGAAGATCCAAGTAGTGCTCTGTTAGTAGATTTAAAATAAGAATCAAAGAACATGGGGTGGTCCAAAGTTATATAACGGAAAAATTATGTTTAAGGGTTTGATGTAAATATATTTATGTATTAAAAATATTTTAAAATGAATGATTTAATACATTAAATGTATATGCACTACAAAATTGTATTTGTATCTGGCAACATTTGTACCCTTCGGGGAAAATGCACTGTTTTGACCAATTTATTTGATCAGTTTCCAAATAGCTTTAAAAGGTTATCGAGCCAACACTTAAATGCCAATGACTTGTAGGTTTTAGAATCATTTGGTGGATCTGGGGAAGCATGAATGCATGTCAACACATTCCTAATAAAATCACCCACATTTTTCCCTTCCCCAGCAATGCGAAGCCCTCCGTCAATGTAACTATCTCTCTCATCACCTCGAATTGACCAGTGGCACATCTTGCCAACAGAATGTTAGTAAGACCAACAATAAAGATGTTTCAGATGTCTGACTGCTCCCACTGGGCTGTTGACAATGGACACACTCCACTTGCCTCCCATCCAATGTAGCTGAGCAGCTAAAATTTGGCCTCTGATGTACAATCCACTTCCATGCTCAAAGTTGCCCAAATTGACAATAACAGGCAATTCACTGCTATGGAGATAATGAATCCTTAATGCATTTAGCTTTCCTGAAATTTACCAGCAACACTAGCAGTTGCATTACTGTTAGCTGTGAGCTATAATTCAATGCCTCTGAGATTAAAAGGTTGTGGGTTCAGACCACCCCTCCACTTCTCCAAAAATTTAGGAACTAATGCAAGTTAAACACTTCAGTACAGCACTAAAAGATTATTTAACAATCAATGGTATTGTTTTTCAGGTCACTAAGATTCTATTTTACCTCTTGGGTACATGTAAAAGATCCTATAGAACAATTTTGAAGAACAGCAAAGAAAGTTAAGCTGTATTTATCAGCAGTAATCACCTAAGAACAGGTTGTTGAGGCACTATCATATTGCTTTTTTTGTGTGGTCTTGCCATATTATAATAGTGATTACACTTCCAACATTCATTGTATTTAAAAGACTTTAATGTTCTCAGTTCATGGAAAAAGCCAAGATTCTTTTTTTTCTATTTTTGCTACAATGTGATCATTTTTCTGAACTCAAACACTGACTGACCTGGCTGTTCACACTGTGGTTGACCAGCTCCAGGTGGTGTCCTTGTTCCAGGAATTTCCTGTCCCCTTTCATCCACACACCAGCAGTGGCCTGTACTACCATGGCACTGCAGAGGCCTGAAGTTCCCCTCCTGATCGCACTGAGGAATATAGGCTCCAACAAGAGAACCACGCAGACTCAGCTCTGCTTGCATTCTCTCATGAAGTTGCTCACAAGCCATCTTTGGACGTTCATTATTTGCTATACAATAAAAAAGAGAATGGTTTAAGCTTAACTATAATAAAATGGAAGTAAAAATCTGACTGCACAATCTAGTTATTTTCTTGGATAAGGGGACCAAGCTGTTCACGATATCTTAGGTGTGGTTTAACTAGTACCTTCTGTAGTTTTAAGGAGGTATCCCTACTTCATTGATAAAAGCATAAAAGTGACACAAGCTAATGGAAAATATCTCATTCTCTATTTAGGCATCATACTGCCTCAATACCAAATTCCAAAACTTCAGAGCATGTTCCGTCTCTATTTTTCTTAGAACCAAACCACATTCCACCTAATCTGTCTCCGAACCCAAACACACAGCTCCTTTTCACACTTCACTTTTTTTTTACATTTTTAATATCTCCCTCTTGTCCATCCACCATCTTTACCAGATATAACACAGTGTGGAGCTGGAGGAACACAACGGGGTAGGCAGGGTCAGAGGCACAGGGAAGTTGATGTTTCAGGTCGGGACCTTTCTTCAGAAATGGGCAATTGCTTTATCCTTGGGTATGAGCACCCTTAGAATCTGTTCAACTTGCTCATCCTCCCGTCTTACAACAAAAAATACACAAATTTCCAACCCCTAAAAGTTCTGAAGACCAATATCCAACTCAAAAATTTAACTGCGATTCACTCTCCACTGATGTTGCTAGACCTGCCAAGTTTCTGCAGCTCATTCTGTTTTTATTGCCTGGTTTTATTACACCCCATTCCCTTTGAAATAAAATCCAATATTCTAGTTGCATTGCCTATTACCTGCTCAGCTATGATGCTCACATTTTCTGATTCATACATGAGGGCCCCCAGGATTACACAGCACTGCAGCTTTTGTCATTTAAATAATATTCAGCTCCTCTATTCTACCTGCCAGAGTACAATAACCTCATTTTTCCACATTATATTCCATCTGCCAAGGTTTGCGAACTCACTTAACCTGTCTATATCTCCAGGCAGGCTCTGTCATCCTCACCATTTTCCTCCCCACCTAGTTTTGGTGTCGTTCACAAACTTTGGGATAGAGTATTAAATTTCCTCATCCAAGTCATTAATATATACTGTAAATAACTGTAGTCCTAACTTTGATAGCTATGGTATTCCTTTAGTTACAGGTTACCATCCTGAAAATGTCCCTTGATTCTAATTCTCGATCTTCTGTTAGCCTTCCAATATTCTATCCATGCAAAAATGCTACCCCCAACACCATGGGCCCCTAAGTAGCTTTACATGTTGTATCTTATCACATGCCTTTTAGAAATCCAAATATATTACATCTATCTGCCATATTAACAAAGGATTCTTGAAAGATCTTGACGAGCATGGTGGCTCAGTGGTTATCACCGCTGCCTTTCAGTGCCAGGGACCTGGGTTCGCTTCCAGCCTTGAGGGACTGCATGGAGTTTGCAAGTTCTTCCCATGTCTGTGTGGCTTTCCAATGGACGCTCCTTCCACAGTCAAAAGATGCGCAGGTTAGGTGGATTGACCATGTGAAATTCCAACATAATGTCTAGGAATCATAGAATCCTGCAGTGTGGAAACAGGCCCTTCGGTCCAACAAGTCCACATCAACTCTCACAGCATCCCACCCAGACCCATCCCTCATAACCCATCTTATCTACACATCCCTGAATATTACAGGGTAATTTAGCATGGCCAATCCATCTAACTTGCACGTCTTTGGACTGTGGGAGGAAACCAGAGCACCCGGAGAAAATCCAGGCAGATACGGGGAGAATATGTAGGTTAGATAGGTTGGCCATAGTGAATGCAGTGCTACAGGGATGATGTGCGGGACTGGGTCTGGGTAGGATGTTCTGAAGGGACTCAATGGACTGAATGGCCTCTTTCTGCAATGATTACTAGCAGTGCTTCTACTATCTCAGGAGTTACTTCCTTCAGTATCCCAGGATGCACCCCATCAGATCCAGGCCCCAATAGTTTCCCTTGTACTTTTCTCTGGTTATGCACATAATAGCACATTTTCCACAGGAGTTCAGTCATCAAATTAAAAAAATGCAGCTTCAAATAGATTTTTAAAAAATACTCAAAATATACAGGGATGATAGATTAGTCTGGAACAAAATCCCAAATTGCCTAGCCAAATTTACTCATGGGGACAAGCAGTAAACAGAATGGAAAGAAATGGCAAGAAGGTGCTCCTCCAATCACACACTGGGTCTCTGTAATTCTTGTTGCTCATGGGTTCACAAGTAAACCTATCAGCTACAGACATGGGACAGGATCTAGTCTGTGATTGGAAGAGTTGTAAACAGCTAGGAAAGTAAGTGCCAGCTGTGAAGGAGTTGCCAGGAAGCAGAGGATGCCAAGTTTGAGGATCTGAGAAGAGGTGGACTGCAGAGGTCTAGGAGCTAGAGGGCATGGACATATACCAAAAAGAGGCTAGGGGAAGATGGGGTTGGTGCCTATAAGTGGGCTAAAGGATAGGCATAGGGCTAGGATGTGTTGGGGAAGCCACAATGAAGTGAAACAGGGATGCTGTTAGCTCAAGTTGTTAAGAGAGAGAGAGGGAGACTGCAATGGGAGTGGAAGATAGCACCCTGTTTAAATATATCTCCCTCAGTTTGTGAAGAATTCCTGAACTCACTGCCAGCAATCAACTGAACACTGGAAATTTGAACTCCTGCAGTCCTTTCTCCTCAGCTCTGCCTGGTAGTTCACTAAAAACATGTAGCTTTCTTCCCTGACCATACTAGATTTAATCTTTTGCTTCTATGAAACCTCTCCCTCTCTCTTTCTGACCCAAAAAAAACCTAGAAATGGAGAATCTGTCCTAGACAAACAGCTGCTCTTGCTTTTGTTTCAGTGTATAGGTCAATAAGCCCTGACCCAAGCCCTCCTTCTCCATGGTAAATAAGTCACATTGGTTTGTTGTCAGGTAGAGGTCAAAGCAGGTCTTATGATTGTCTACACTGCATTACTTCAACTTGAATTCAAGAATTAGTTCAAAACATAATTATCTTTTAAAACTTCACACTCCTAACAGATCAGGTCACTGACTGACCTGGCTGTCCACACTGTGGTTGACCAGCTCCAGGTGGTGCCCTTGTCCCAGGAATTTCCTGTCCCCTTTCATCCACACACCAGCAGTGGCCTGTACTGCCATGGCACTGCAGAGGCCTGAAGTTTCCCTCCTCATCGCACTGAGGGATATAGGCTCCAACAAGAGAACCACGCAGACTCAGCTCTGCTTGCAATCTGTCTCGATGCTGCTCACAAGCATTCTTTGGGTGTTCAGTGCGTTCTAGGGAGATAGAAAAAAAAACTTTAGTTTTGTAAAAGTAAAAATCCCTCAATTTCCATTTTGTAAAACTGATTTCCTATACACTGCCTATTTCCAATACCTGATCTTACAGAAGGAATGCATTTCAGATGTGAAATCCGTTTTTAGTTTACAATGTGACTGACATGAGGTTCTCTATCAGACTCAGGTTTAATTAAAGAAGGTCTGTGTCACAACCAAAAACATTGCATTCCAAATCCATTGCCAGAATTGAAAGGTGTTTAAAATTAAATTTCTTTTGTAAATATTTCACATTAGATTGACTTCATTTTATTTATCTGCACACGCTGAAGCAGTCCATATTTAAAGACAGCAAGACCAGGACAATATTTAGGCTTGGGTTGAACTGCTGCAAATAACATACTAACCTAAAGTGCCAGGCGATGGTCATCTCCAAAAAGACAGAATCTGACTGTCATCTCTGAGCATTCAATAGTATTACCATTGCTGAATCCTCCATTATCAATATTCTGGAAGTTACCATTGATCAGAATCTGAATGAGAGTAGCTATGAAAACACTGTGGCCACAAAGGCAGATTAGAGGCTAGGAACCCTTCAGTGAGTACCTCATCTCCTGACTCCACATCAACAAGGCACAAGTCAGCAATGTGATGGAATACTCCCCACTTGGCTCCATCACAAGAAGCTTCATACCTTCAGGTCAAAGCAGCCTGACTGATTTGCACCACACTGACGAATATTCACTCCCTCCAACATCAATGCTCAGTAGTACATACTGCTGCTATCTACAAGAATCATCACAGAAATTCATTAAGGCTCCATAGAAGGCACCTTCCAAACTCATGACTACTGCTGTCTAGAAGGATACGGCAGCAGATACAGGGGAACAGCAGTTGAAGGGGGCCTTGTAGGTGGTGGCATTCCCCTTCATTTGCTGCCCTTGTCCTTCACAAGTTTACTCGGAGCCATGATGAGTTATTGTAGAGGCTACACCCTGTTGCCTCTCCGTGTCAATGTCAAAAGGAATCAATACAGAACGGGGCAGTGGCCTCGTGCTATTATCGCTAGGCTGTTCATCCAGATAATGTTCTGGGGACCCGGGTTCGTGTCCTGCTATGGCAGATGGTGGAATTTCAATTCAATAAACATCTGGAACTGAGAATCTAATGATGACTGCAAATTCATTGCCGATTGTTGGGAAAACCTATCTGGTTCACGAAAGTCCTTTTGAGAAGGAAACTGCCATCCTTACCTGGTCTGGCCTACATGTGACTCCAGACCCACAGCAATGTGGTTGTCTCTGACCTGCCCTCTGGGCAGTTAGGGATGGGCAATAAATGCTACCTAGCCAGCGATGCCCACATCCCATGAATGAATAAAGAAAAATAATATTGAAGCTGGTGGATGGGGTGCCAAAAAAGTGACTGTTTTGTTCTGGATGGAGTCAAGCTTCTTGAGTATTATTGTAGTTGCACTCATGTAGGCAAGTGGAAAGTATTCCAACACATTACTGATGGAGAGCTAGAAGGGGAGTAACTCCGTGCAAATTTCCTGGCCTCTGACCTGCTTTATAGCTACTGTATTTATATGTCCAGTCCAGTTCAGTTCAGTTTTTGGTCAGTAATGATTGGGGAGTAAAGGAGTGGTTTCCTTAATGGTAATGCTATTAAATATCAAAGAATACTGGTTAGATTCTCTCTTGCTGGAGGTGATCATTGCCTGGCAGTTATGTGGTGTGAATGTTGACCAAGTCTTGATAAAGATGGATGTACAGTGCATCAGTAGCTGAGAAGTCACGAAAGGTGCTGAACATTGCGAAATCATCGGCGAACATCCCCACTTCTAAGCTTATGGAGAGAAGACTATTGATGAAGTAAGCTGAAGATGGTTGGTTCAAGGGCATTACACCATGAACCTCTTCCAGAGGTGTCTTGGAGCTGTGGTAATTGAAGTCCAACCACTTCAGGTATAACTCCAGTCAGATTGGTTTTTCCCGACAATCGGCAATCGATTCGCGGTCAACATTAGATTCTTGATTCCAGACATTTATTGAATTCAAATTCCACCACCTGCCATGGCAGGACTCGAACCCAGGTCTCCAGAACATTATCTGGATCTCTGGATTAACAGTCTAGTGATAACAGCACGAGGCCATCACCTCCCATCTGTATCGATTACTTTCAACACTGACACGGAGAGGCAACAGGGTGTATTCTCTACAAGAGAGGTTCTCCCGATTCCCATTGACTCCCATGTTGCCAGGGCTGTTTGATGCTATATTTGATCAAATGCAGCCTTGTTGTCAAGGGCAGTAACTCTCAGCTCACCTCTGGAGTTCAGCTCTTTTGTTCATTTTTTTAAAAAATAAGTCTGTGAAACTGAGCATCAGCGAGCTTGTTATTCCTGTGCAACAATTGCTTTGACAATGGCAGTTTCCATTGCTTTGCTAAGTATTTAGAGTAGAAAAGGCAGTAATTGGCTGGTTTACACTGGGCCTGCTTATTGTGGCCAGAACATATCTGGGTAATTTTCTGTATCATTGGGTAGATGCCAGTGTTAAAACTACACTGGAACAGCTTGGCTAGGGACATGGCAAGTTCTGGAGCACAAGTCTTCAGTACTATTGGTGGAATATTGTCAGGGCCCATAGCCCTCACATTGTCCTGTGTCTTCAGCTAAATCTTGATCTCACGTGGAGTGAATCAAAGTGGTTGGAGGCTGGAACCTATGATGTGAGAACTTTGGGAGGAAGTGTTGGTCCTACAGTTGGAAACTAAAGGTCAGTTAGCTTAACTTCTGTCACAGGGAGTTTGTGAGAATCCATTAAAAAAGGGTATTTAGATTACACATGATGAAATGATCAACCAGTGTCCACATGGTTTGTTTGCAGAGTTATTGTTATTATCTAATGTATTAGGGTTTTATGGGGGCGTAATACATAAGCTAGATAAAAAGGAACTTACAGTTGTAGGTGTACTTGCATTTTTGAAATCCATTTGATGAGGTGCCACTGAACTTATTTCACAAGAGAACATGGTATGAGAGGTAACATATTAGCTCCTAAAGCATTGGTTAGCAAAAAAGGAGCAAAGGCTTGGGATAAATGGGTCATTTTCAGTTTGTTAACGTCTGCCACAGTAATCAGTGTTGGGCCTCAACAATCTCCAGTCTGTTTCAACGACACAGGCTGAATGTATGTGAGCTACATTTTTTGTATTCATTCATGGGATGTGGACTTCACTGTCTGGCCAGCATTTATTGTCATCACTAGTTGCACTTCAGAAGGCGGTGGTGAGCTGCTTTCTTGAACTGCTGCAAGCTACCATTGTGGGTTGATTCACAATGCCAATAGGGACAGAATTTCAGGATTTGACCTGCCTTTCATTGACCCATCAGTCAGATATAACATGGGTTAGTTTCTATCCAGATATCTCATTATTTCTTGCTTGATGCTAGATTCAAGCATTTTCTCCACTGGTAGAGGTTAAGTTAACAGGTCTATAATTATCTGCCTTTTGTCTACCTCCTTTTCTTAAAAAGGAGTGGCGTTATGTACATAGAACATAGAACATAACAGCACAGTACAGGCCCTTTGGCCCTCGATGTTGTGCCGACCTGTCATACCAATCTGAATCCCATCTAACCTACACTATTCCATGTACGTCCATATGCTTGTCCAATGGCGACTTAAATGTACCTAAAGTTGGCGAATCTACTACCGTTGCAGGCAAAGCGTTCCATTCCCTTACTACTCTCTGAGTAAAGAAACTACCTCTGACATCTGTCCTATATCTTTCGCCCCTCAATTTAAATCTATGGCCCCTCGTGCTCGCCATGACCATCCTAGGAAAAAGGCTCTCCCTATCCACCCTATCTAACCCTCTGATTATTTTATATGTTTCAATTAAGTCACCTCTCAACCTTCTTCTCTCTAACAAAAACAGCCCCTCAGCCATTTTCCAATCTATCAGAGCTATCATAGAGTCTCCACCCACTGAAATTTGGTAAATTACCAAGCACATTTGTTATTTCCCCTGCTATCTCTTTTTGTACCCTGGGATACATTCCATTATGGCCAGGAGACTTGCCTGCCTTTAGCCTTATTAGCTTGCCCAGTACTTCCTCTTTAGTTGATAATGATCTGCCATAGGCTGGTTGTCATCAATTATTAGCATGTTATTTGTGTCTTCCACTGTACCGACAGACACAAAATACCTGTATGGCCATTTCCTCATTTCCCATTACTAAGGCCCCCTTCTCATCCTCTTGAAGATGAACATTTACCTTCGCTACTGTTTCGTTTTATATATTTATAGAAACTTTTGTGATCTGTTTTTATATTCTGAACTAGTTTATTCTCGATCAATCTCACCTTTCTTAATAGCTTTCCTTGTGGCTTTCTGGGAGCTTTGAAGATCTTCCAGTCCTCTCATTTCCTTCTAATTTTTGCATTAGCTTTTAATATGATACCCTTCTTTGTTTTCTCAGTTGTCCATGGCTAATTATCCCTTTTCCTACACTTTTTCCTTTTCACTGGTATCTACCTTTGCTGAGCACTCTGAAGAATCACTTTAAAAGTCCTCCACTGTTCCTCAAATTGTTCCACCACATAGTCCTTCCTCAGCCTTCCTTTGCCAACTCCTCCCGCATCCCCATGTAGTCTCTCAAGAACCAGCCCGAAACGTCAGCTTTTGTGCTCCTGAGATGCTGCTTGGCCTGCTGTGTTCATCCAGCCTCACATTTTATTATCTCTGAATTTCCTCTGCATGTTTTTCCAAGCTTCAAGTTTGACTCATACAAAATTAAAAAAATAAGTTTCCTTGAACTAGTCT
Organism: Stegostoma tigrinum; assembly: GCF_030684315.1. Lineage (NCBI taxonomy): Eukaryota > Metazoa > Chordata > Chondrichthyes > Orectolobiformes > Stegostomatidae > Stegostoma > Stegostoma tigrinum. Next base: position 45,531,621 of record NC_081363.1, read on the forward strand.
TCTGCTCCAGTATTAATAATTTTGCTGAATTACAACACGGACTGACCTGGCTGTCCACACTGTGGTCGACCAAATCCAGGAGGAGTCCGAGTCCCAGGAATTTCCTGTCCCCTTTCATCCACACACCAGCAGTGACCTGTACTGCCATGGCATTGCAGAGGCCTGAAGTTCCCCTCCTCATCACACTCAGGGATATGGACTCCAACCTGTGATCCATGCAGGTTCAGCTCTGCTTGCATTCTCTCTCGATGCTGTTCACAAACAGACTTTGGGCCTTCAATATGAGCTGTTCAAACAGAAAAAACCTTTATGAAACACAAGAGTAAATGTCTCAAATTGGTTCTTTTATCATCTTTTCTTCTACAGGCTGTGTGTCGCCACTCTATAGGGCAGTATGTTTTAACATAGCTCGGTCATAATTATAATTCAGTATTACAAATGTTTTCCACTTCTAACATAACAGGAATACACCTGTACTCAGCAGAAATCAAGTTTTCAATCAATTACAATGTTTATTGCAGAGAGAATCCCAAGTGTAACTGGCAAATGTTCTTTTAAAAACAATGTTATAATGAATTGTTATACAAATCAACATTGTATGGAAGCATAAATAATTAGAATATAAAACTTTCTTTAGTAAAACATAGTTGTGTCAAATATAACAGGAAAGAAAAATGTGAGATCAGGTGATTCTTGACAGACCTCTTGTACTGGCTCCAGTTTTAGTCACCATACCCAATAAAGGACATGTTTACCTTCAAATAAAAGCAATGAAGATTTAGGAGATTGAATCCCAGAAAAAGGAAGCTGTGCTAGGATGGGGGTAAAGTGGAATGGGCCTAATTCCTCTTTAGTTAGAAGAGTGAGTAGCAATCTCATTGAAACAAGGGTTGACAGGTAGATGGTGAGGGGTTATTTCCCCTGACTGGAAAATTTAGAACACAGAGTCATAACCACTGGTTAATTAAGGATTTGTCTAGTAAAGACTTCAGGACAGGAGAAAGTTCTTCACTGAGAGAATTGCGAATTGTTGGAATTGATTTTAAAAATTAAGCAGAACTCTTCAGTTTTAAACCCGGGATGACAGAAAACGTGAATGAGATTTTTGTACTTAACTAAGGCTCAGAGTACATGTTTGCTTGCTGCAGTGACTTACAGGCTCTGCTTTTGGTCCACAAAATACCCCTTTATTCTTCATGTTCCAATTTAGTTGTGATCCCTGTGCCCCTATGATCCTTCATCCTTCCCCATTTTGGTTTAGGTCCTTTACTTGATCATTAATGTCCTTGCTTTCCTCCCAGAGCCCATGACTACTGAAATACCAATATCTTTTCAGGCTTTGCACCATCCCCACTGAGCCCAGAGACACCACAACTTGCCTTGAACCTCGTTTTAAGGCTGAGCAGTGCCCTCCCATATCCTACCAGATCACACCCAACAATTGACAATTGCCTCAGTGCCTGTGACCACTCCCTCGGCTAGTGAACACTGGTAGGGAATTGCAGACTCAAGTTGCCTGCAGCCTTGGTGACACCACAGACTGACCCTGACCCCTGGAATATGTATGATCCACCTTGCTGACTGCAGATAATCCTCCAGGCTGACTTTGCAAGATGAGCTCAAGCAAGTACTAGACTTGTTTTGCTCGACTTCGCGGCTTAATCCCTGAAATACAACACTGCAGACCCTTAGATTGAACTCAGAACGGTTGCCCGGCTGACCAAGGCCAACCCTCTCCTACTGTTCTAGAAATGAATTAACTGTGCTTGGAATTCTTGACCGGACCACACCCTCACCTGTGTTTGTCACTTAAGCTGCAGTAACATGCACCACCCCTGACTCTGATGTAGCACTTGTTGTGCACTGACGCTTACACCTTAATGTTTCACCGTTTTCCGGCTTCCTTCACTGTTACAGCCACATGCTCCGGTCTTGCCATCTGGGCTGGAGCTTCCTTTTCTTTTTGCACTACCGAGCCACTTGAGAAGCTGATGCATTGCTTTTGCCGAGTTGTACACAATGATGGATGTAATGGTTAACATGGAAGTACCTACTGCAGTTGTAGCAGGGGTGGTGAAGAGAAACAGCTTTGCAAAGATATCTGCAGAGGTAGAACAAAGCTGTACACTCATCCGAACTGGAAGCAGAGGAGCAAAGTAGTCAGATATCCAGTGATGTTTCTGAAGCATCAGTTAGCTCAATTTGGCAGAGGTTAATGGAGAAAGGGATGTTAATTCTGGTGAGTAATATAACAATGAGATGCAAGTGTATGCAGTGATAATGGGAACTGCAGATGCTGGAGAATCCAAGATAATAAAATGTGATGAAGGGTCTGGGCCCGAAACGTCAGCTTTTGTGCTCCTGAGATGCTGCTTGGCCTGCTGTGTTCATCCAGCCTCACATTTTATTATTATGCAAGTGTATGCAGATAGGTTTCTCGCCACCTAGTGTAAGAGAGTCATTTTACCATCTAAGGTGGGAGGCATTTGATTGTGAAAAGTTATGTTGAAGGCAAGAATCCAACTTTAGGAGTTTTGCTTGATTAATTCAGCAAAATTACTGTAATGACTCCACAGTTTGATTGCAACACTGGTCATTTTGCTTCATAAAAAATATTGACTGACCTGGCTGTCCACACTGTGGTTGACCAGCTCCAGGTAGTGTCCTCGTCCCAGGAATTTCCTGTCCCCTTTCATCCACACACCAGCAGTGGCCTGTACTGCCATGGCATTGCAGAGGCTTGAAGTTCCCCTCCTCATCACACTCTGGGATATGAACCCCCAACTGTAATCCACGCAGGTTCAGCTCTGCTTGCAGTCTCTCTCGATACTGTTCACAAGCAGTCCTTGGTTCTAATCAAACAAAAAGATCCATATTTTGTAGTAATTTTAAGGTCAAAGTAAAATACATGCAAATTGGGTCAAGGAATGTCTTTCCTTGTCACTGTCAGTCTGTTTTTCACAGAATTATTTTTCCTCGAATGGAATTGGAGGAATGTGGTTGTATAGAATTATTCTACTGAAATGCAAAGGAGAGAAAATTGATGTCATATGATTTCCAGTTCCTAGACACGTAACTAAAGAAAGATCAGTCAGATCATCAATAAGCAGACAGAGAGAATGACAGCGAGAGAAGAACTCACAAACATTCAAGTGTAGAAACACAATGACAGACAAAAATGTATTTGCTAAACACTGATTTTCCTTTCTGTTTTCTTCTGTTATTTCTTGGGGGATGTCATTCAATTTTAGTCGTTTCTTCATCAGTGTATTGTGCATTTCATACATTCCAGAATCTAAGAGTAAAAATGAACTATTGTTTAAGTATGACTGCAAAATCTGAGAGCATAATTAATGAATTTTGAGAGAACAATATATAAGGGTATCAGCAAAAGAAACAAGAAGTCATTAGAATTGAAGGATACAAAGCATACTGAGAAGTATCAGAGATAATGGGAACTGCAGATGCTGGAGAATCCAAGATAATAAAATGTGAGGCTGGATGAACACAGCAGGCCCAGCAGCATCTCAGGAGCACAAAAGCTGACGTTTCGGGCCTAGACACTTCATCAGAGAGGGGGATGGGGTGAGGGTTCTGGAATAAATAGGGAGAGAGGGGGAGGCAGACCAAAGATGGAGAGAAAAGAAGATAGGTGGAGAGAGTATAGGTGGGGAGGTAGGGAGGGGATAGGTCAGTCCTGGGAAGACGGACAGGTCAAGGAGGTGGGATGAGGTTAGTAGGTAGATGGGGGTGTGGCTTGGGGTGGGAGGAAGGGATGGGTGAGAGGAAGAACAGGTTAGGGAGGCAGAGACAGGTTGGACTGGTTTTGGGATGCAGTGGGTGGAGGGGAAGAGCTGGGCTGGTTGTGTGGTGCAGTGGGGGGAGGGGACAAACTGGGCTGGTTTAGGGATGCGGTGGGGGAAGGGAAGATTTTGAAACTGGTGACGTCCACATTGATACCATTAGGCTGCAGGGTTCCCAGGCGGAATATGAGTTGCTGTTCCTGCAACCTTTGGGTGGCATCATTTTGGCACTGCAGGAGGAGTAGTTGAGAAGTAGTTGAGTACAGAAGAGAGATGGGGATTGTCATCAGAAAATAAAAATAGACATTATGATGTAAACTAAAACAGACAGACTTTTTGTTCTGTCATAGTTAGAACTCAATATCAAATAATAATGACAGGCACCACATGTACACAGGAAATGACAGATGGCTATATTAGAGATAATGGGAACTGCAGATGCTGGAGATTCCAAGATAATAAAATGTGAGGCTGGATGAACACAGCAGGCCAAGCAGCATCTCAGGAGCACAAAAGCTGACGTTTCGGGCCTAGACCCTTCATCAGAGAGGGGGATGGGGGGAGGGAACTGGAATAAATAGGGAGAGAGGGGGAGGCGGACCGAAGATGGAGAGTAAAGAAGATAGGTGGAGAGGGTGTAGGTGGGGAGGTAGGGAGGGGATAGGTCAGTCCAGGGAAGACGGACAGGTCAAGGAGGTGGGATGAGGTTAGTAGGTAGCTGGGGGTGCGGCTTGGGGTGGGAGGAAGGGATGGGTGAGAGGAAGAACCGGTTCGGGAGGCAGAGACAGGTTGGACTGGTTTTGGGATGCAGTGGGTGGGGGGGAAGAGCTGGGCTGGTTGTGTGGTGCAGTGGGGGGAGGGGATGAACTGGGCTGGTTGAGGGATGCAGTGGGGGAAGGGGAGATTTTGAAACTGGTGAAGTCCACATTGATACCATATGGCTGCAGGGTTCCCAGGCGGAATATGAGTTGCTGTTCCTGCAACCTTCGGGTGGCATCATTGTGGCAGTGCAGGAGGCCCATGATGGACATGTCATCAAGAGAATGGGAGGGGGAGTGGAAATGGTTATATTAGTTGTTTTTCTGATAACCAGCTTCACTGAGATACACCCAGGTGCTTATTAAAGCTCAAAGTTTGAGTCCTTTACAGTGTTAAAGTTGTTTACAGCATAGGAGTTGTCAATTCAGCTCATCACGTTCAAACCAACTGGTCATGTTCAGCCTAATCAGTTCCTGCTTTATTCCCCCTAGGCATAGAGGTTCACTTCTGCCTTGCGTCCTTTCATTCTCTTTTTGAAATCACTGATTATTAAAGTGTCGTCACTCATTGTCCATAAAGATGGTGGATGCAGAAACAAAATATCATTGGCTGCTAAGCACTTTAAGCATGTTTAGTGGTCATGAAAAGCATTATTAAAAAAAACAAACCTTACTATATTTAGAAATTACATTAAAGATATTTTGAACTCCTCTTTTTTTCTTTTGAATGAAATGCTGGTCATTTTGCTTCATAAAAAACATAGACTGACCTGGCTGTCCACACTGTGGTTGACCAGCTCCAGGTGGTGTCCTCGTCCCAGGAATTTCCTGTCCCCTTTCATCCACACACCAGCAGTGGCCTGTACTGCCATGGCACTGCAGAGGCCTGAAGTTCCCCTCCTCATCGCACTCAGGGATATGGACTCCCACCTGTAATCCACGCAAGTTCATCTCTGCTTGCAGCCTCTCTCGGTACTGTTCACAAACGGTCTTTGGGTGACCATTGAGTTCTAATCAAAGATAAACATCTTTATTTTGTAGTTGTTATTTTAAAATCAAGTAAAATTCACACAAGTCGGGCCATGGAATTCTTTCCTTGTCACTATCAATCAGTTTCTCGCAGAATTATTTTTCCTGGACTAGAAATGTAAGATTGTAGTTGTGTAGAATTATTTTACCAGAATGTAATAGGAGAGAAGGTTGACGTTGTACTAGTCGATAAACATGCAACAAAAGAAAATAACCCACACGCTCAAGAGAGGGAAGAGACCGAGAGAGATGTGCTTTGTTCCATCATAGTTACAGTTCAATATCAAACAATAATGACAGACACCACATGTACACAGGAAATGACAGATGGCTATATTAGTTGTTTCTATGATAACCAGCTTCACTGAGATACACCCAGGCGCTTATCAAAGCTCAAAGTTTCAGTCCTTTACAGCGGTAAAGTCATTTACAGCATAGAATTGTCTGTTCAGCTCATAATGTTCATGTCAGCTATTCATGCACAGCCTAGTCAGTTCCTGCTTGATCCCCTTACTGGAGGTTCACTTCTAGCACGTGCCCATTCATTCTCTTTTTGAAATCACCGATTGTCCGTGAAGGCGGTGGATGCAGAAACAATGGGTGATGACACTTCAACGTAACTTCATTGGCTGCTAAGCACTTTAAGCAGGTTCAGTGGTCATGAAAAGTTTTATTAAAAAGAACAAGTCTTACTATTTTCAGAAAATTACATTAAAGGTCTCTTGAACTAATTCTTGGATGAAATGCTGAATTTTGCTGAATTACACACACATACTGACCTGGCTGCCCACACTGTGGTTGACCAGCTCCAGGTGGTGTCCTCGTCCCAGGAATTTCCTGTCCCCTTTCATCCACACACCAGCAGTGACCTGTACTGCCATGGCACTGCAGAGGCCTGAAGTTCCCCTCCTCATCGCACTCAGGGATATAGGCTCCAACAAGAGGCTGTGATCCACGCAGGTTCAGCTCTGCTTGCAGTCTCTCTCGGTATTGTTCACAAACAGTCCTTGGGTGATCAATGGGTTCTGATCAAAACAAACAGAAACTGATTTGAAACATATTCAAAACAATGTGCAAATGCCTTAAAGTGGATATCGTAATATCTTTTCTTCTGCACGCTGGGTAACACAAGTCCCTTTATGGTTAAAAATGATATCTTAAGTGAATATATTTTAACTTAATTCCTAGAATATAATCTTCATCATCATCTCAAATGGTTTTCACCTCTATCACCAGCAGAGCGCTTTCTCTACACAGCAAATTTTAGATTTGCAATGAATAGTATAAAGTTCATTGCAGCAATGAGATTTTTAAAATGTAATTGGATCAATGCGGTTTTACGGTATTGTTGAGAAACGGTCTTATTGGAACAATTTTTCATTTTCTAAAATTAATTCATGGGGCGTGGGAGTTGTTGGCTAGGCCAGCATTTATGGTCCATCCCTAAATGCCCAGAGGACAGTTAACATTGTTATGAGTTTGGAGTCATAAAGACAGCAGTTTCCTTCCCTAAGGAACATTAGTGAACGAGACGGGTTTTTTCTGAGAATCAACAGCTGTTTTATCATCATCACTAGACTCTTTATTCTGGATTTTTATTAAACTCAAATTCCACCATCTGCCATGGTGGGGATTGAAATTGTCAGAAGGCTGCCTGGATCACTGAATCACTGTCTAGCAATAATACCACTAGCAATCACCTGCCCTGTGGGGATAAGTATTTCCAGTTCAATCGCAGGAAGAAATTCTCTTTGGAAGAATGCGATTGTGTAGGAAAATTTGATTGGAGAACAACAGGAGAACATTGACATCTGATTATTTTAAATGGAGAAAAACTGCAGAGATTCAGAAGATCTTGAACATAAAACACAGAGGATTAACATGCAGGGATAGCACATGTTTGGAAAGGTTAACTGTACTGCCTTTGATAAGGGAGGTTGAACCAAATAAATCATGCTTACATAACGCAAACAGAAAACCGCATTTGCTAGATAAACTAAACTGGTTTGGTAGCATCTGTGGAGAGAGAAAGAGAGAGAGGAGAGAGAAAAAAGAAGTGGGAGAGAAAAAAAAAGTGGGAGAGAAAAAAGAAGCAGGAGAGAAAGAGCAAGAGATTTTTGGGGCCAATTTCTTACAAGGTCAGTAGCCTCAATGTTGGACATGAATTGTGGATAGTTGGACAGAGAAGAGATGCCAGATGGGTGATAGGTGGTATTTATACTGATGACAGGGAATGGCAGTGGAGGGGAAAAGGAGTGACAGGAAGGGCAACAGGGCTTGAAACATTAACCCATTCTTTATCCAGACATACTGCTTCAACCGCTAAGTTTCTCCAGCAATTCCTGATATTGTTTGTTTCAAATCTCCAGCATTCCTAGCCTTTTTTTAAATGCTTATATAAAAGTTTGGTGGGACCCAAGTTGAAATAATGTTTAGAGTTTTATTCTCCTTAACCACGAGGGACATACTTGCTTTGGAGGTACTGCAATAAAAGTTCTCTATTTGAATTTCTGCAATTAGGGAGCTGTCCTTTGAGGGAGATTGAGTAAAATTGCAAAGTTATTTTGGAGTTTAGAATAATGAGGTGGATCTTGTTGAACCATGTAATTTTTTTTTAAAAAATGCTTCACAGGTAAATGTTAGAGGCTTTTTTCCTGAGATTTGGTGAGTCCAGTGCTTAGAATCATAGTAACATATAAAGGAATTGGACACTTAGGAGTGAGATGAGGAGAAAGCTCTTCACTCAGAGACATTTATCTTTGGAATTCCCTTCTCCAGAGGGCTGTGAATGCCCACTTGGTGGATACTTTCAAGGTTGAAATCAATCCTTGAAACAAGGGATTAGAGCAAAGGGCAGGAAAATGGAGTTAATGCCAAGGTTCCATATAGCCTTCTCCTGCTACAATTTCTTATGTTCATATATTCCTGTTATAGTAACAGTTAAAATGTTATTTTAAACAGGACAAATGCAAGAATGCCACAAGTTCAAATGATCACGACCATATTGCTAGAGAAAAGGGTGCGAATTGGTTGGCAGGTTGATTCTGCTTTCTCCATCACAATACCTTCTAATCAACTGACAAATAAAAGCTCACCGAGATCCCAGATAACTGAAAAAAACGTGGAACATTTCAACATATTCCTTTTTGTTTACAGACAATGTCTTATTGCATATGAATGTAGCAAGGGCAAACGCATGCCTGGGTATCTTATTTGTTACTGTCACTACGATTAGACTCAGGATTGTTCAGCAAGCACTACCCAATCATGGAATCTCATCTAATGGTACACATTTGCGATTGTGAGATGGATCAATATGGTTTGTCTGCTGCCTGTTATGAACAACTGAAGGGACATGTTGCTTAATTCTATCAGCCAATCATTAGGACATACAGCCTACATATCTGGCATCATGCGATGAATAATCTTACAAGATGCTGTTTAATTGTGAGCTAGACAAAACCTAACAGTAGCACACTGTTAGCTGAAAATATCACTAGTGTGTCCACTACATTGTAGCAACATGAAACAACTTGCTTAAACTGTTCTTCAAATTTTTGAGGTGTTTTGAAATCAGGGAAAATTGAAGCAGACTGGGCACTTTTCAGGTCCAGAGACATTCACCATTTTGTAAAGTTACGCCTCAAGGAATATGTGCTTTGGGAGTTAACGAGAGTTTACTTTCTTTGAGGACATAGTCTTTAACTACATCCCTAAATCCTGAAAACTCTGACCAGACACCTCTAATGCTTGTGATCTCATACATCACTGCTACCAAAGTGCATTAAGCGCCAGGGTCTAATCTCTATCCTGCAAAATATTCTACACCCTGGCACCAAGAAGTACAACACCTTGGGGGATTCATGGTGACAGTTATTCGAGATGCCCCTCTCCCCCGACTATAGAATATCCTATGATAGCTCCATTAAAGACAAAAAAATGGACTGTCATTTCAGCTACGTCTTTTTGTTTATTTTTACATCATTCATAATGGTGCCGGAATATGGTGATAGTTGAAGCTTTTCACTGTACTTTCCCTTAAATACAATTGACAATAAATCATGTAATTTATTTTATTGCCCTTCAATCTTAGAAATCATGACCTTGAGCTAAAGCACCTAAAGACATTGCCTACTCTGAAAAACAAATGAAAGTCTCCTTGAACTCAACATTTTTTCTTTGGTACCATACTGGTCATTTTGCTGAATTACAAAACACGGACTGACCTAGCTGTCCACACTGTGGTTGGCCAGCTCCAGGTGGTGTCCTTGTCCCAGGAATTTCCTGTCCCCTTTCGTCCACACACCAGCAGTGACCTGTACTGCCATGGCACTGCAGAGGCCTGAAGTTCCCCTCCTCATCGCACTCAGGGATATAGGCTCCAACAAGAGGTTGTGATCCACGCAGACTCAGCTCTGCTTGCAATCTGTCTCGGTACTGTTCACAAGCAGTTTTTGTGCGTTCAATGGGTTCTAATCAAACAAATAGAAACCAATTTGGAGAAATTGCAAAGTATCTGAAAATGGACATTATAACATAATTTGCTTGACACACCAAGGGTCATTTGTTTCTTTATAGGAATGAAATTATACCTGTACCAACTTATTTTACAATAATTCACATGCCTTAACCTTAATTATCATTTCCGCCGGGGATTCATCTCTCCAGAATGAAATCCAGAATAACAAAAGAAGTGTTAAGGTTTAATGAGGTTTATTGTGGAGAAAACCCTCCATTTTGTGTCTGTAATTGAATAAACGTTTTTTAAGCAACAACTGTTATGAGTAAATGTTCTGGCAGTAATTACCTTGTAGAGGCATTCTTCCTGGAATGAAATTATGAAGAATATTCTTTTGAAGATTGCATGGGTTTTTTTGAAGGTATTAGGAGAGAACATGGATATCAGATTATTTAATACACAGAGATTTGGAAGTCCTTCTAGATGATTCATAAGGAGTTAATGTACAAAGACAGCACATTTTTGGCAGGTCAATGGTGAATTACTCTATTATTAGAACATTGGAGAAGAAACGAAAAATCACACTTGCATAAGCTTTGGTGAAATTACAGTTGAAATACTGTCTAAAGTTTTACTCTCATAAAAACATCTGAAATTTAGAGCAAAAATAGGCTATTCAGAGATCATAGCTGACCTTCTTTCTCATTGTCCTGCACTAACCCTAATAACCCTGAACATTTTTAATGTGTAGTTCAATCAATTGGTCCTGAACAAACTTAGTGACGGAGCCTCGACTGCTCACTGGGATAGAGAATTCCAAACTTTCACTACCTTTTGAGTGAAGAAATTATTCATCTCAATCTTGAACTGTCTACCTCTTATTTTGTCAAACTATCCCTTGGTTCTAGAACCCCCTTCAGGGTAAGCATACTTCCTGTGTTGATGATATCAAGTCCATCAAAAATATTGCTAAAGTGAGATCGTCACTCATTCTTCTAAACTCCAGAGAAGATAGGCCAGTCTATTTAATCTTTCCTCATAGGGTGATCCCTCCATCCCAGCAATTAGCTTGGTGAATCTTTGGTCTACTTGCCCAGTGGCAATAGATTTTTCCCAAAAATAAGATGAAAACTGTACACAATCCACTTGCCGTGGTTTTCCCAAGGCTTTAGAAAACTTCAGTAAGATGCCTTTAATCCTGTACTCCATACAAGTGCTATACCTGCATGTCTATTGTTCAGTGGCTCATGAACAAGGACGTCCAAGTCCCTTTGTCAGTCAACACTTCACAGCCTTTCAGCATTTAAGAAATACCACATTCTTGTCTTTTTCCTGGTAAAGTGGAGATTCTCACATTTCTCCCCATTGTATTCCCTCTGCTGAATTTTTGTGTTCTCTTCTAGCCTCTTCAAGTCTCTTTGAAGTGTCTGTGCGTCATCCTCACAACTCACTCTTCTGCCTGGTTTTGTGTCATCTTTAAACTTGGAAACATTACGTTAAATCTTCACATCCAAACCAGGGTTACATATTGGGAATAGCTGAGGCCCCGAACAATGATCTTTGCAGTACACACCCTATTTGTCAACTTCCAACCTGAAAATGGTCCATTCTGACTCTCTCATTTGTCTTTTAACAAATTCTCAATCCATGCCAGAATGTTCCCACAAATCCTATGTGCTCTAAATTTTGTTTACTAACCTCTTATGTCAGACCTTATCAAAATCTGCTGAAAATCTAAATGTACCACATTCATCGGTCCCTTCTTAAACTTATGAAGGGTCTAGGCCCGAAATGTCAGCTTTTCTGCTCCTAAGATGCTGCTTAGCCTGCTGTGTTCATCCAGGTCCACACTTTGTTATCTCGGATTCTCCAGCATCTGCAGTTCCCATTATCTCTGGTCTTTGCTGTTTCCTCTCACATTGTCACTTGTTATGGTTGGACTGGACTCTGCTTGGTTAGAGTCCCTCCCAGCAGCCTCCACCACTGAGAACTTTGAGAGTGGCTCTCACCCCTGAGACTTCTGCACTTTGTTTCTTCCCTCCAATCAAGACCACCACCGCCTACAACACACATCCTAAGGGGGGAACCACAATGCTGAACTGCAATTGATCCAGAAAACTCTCATCCTCTCTGATGTTATGTAGCAACCTTATTATCCCTCAAACTCAGAAATTCTGACTTTAAACTGAAGCAGCTGAAGACACTTCCTAATTTTGAAAACAAAATAAAAGACTCCTTGAAATCATCACTTTTGTGACACCACACTGGTTATTTTCCTTAATACAAACACTGACTGACCTGGCTGTCCACACAGAGGTTGATCAGATCCAGGAGGAGTCCGAGTGTCAGGAATTTCCTGCCCTCTTTCATCCACACACCAGCAGTGGCCTGTACTGCTGTGGCATTGCAGAGGCTTGAAGTTTCCCTCCTCATCACACTCTGGGATATGGACCCCGACCTGTAATCCACGCAGGTTCAGCTCTGCTTGCAGTCTCTCTCGGTACTGTTCACAAGCAGTCCGTGGGTGTTCAATGGGTCCTTTTCAAACAAATGGCAACTGATTTGTTACGGTTTCAAAACAACACACAGGTGTCTCAAAATGGACAACGTAACATCTTTTCTTCTACAATCTGACTGTCAATGAGACAAAAATCTATAGCTAGGCCAATACATTTTAACCATAATTAACGTGAAAATCTTGATCATCATCTCAAATGCTTTCCACTTTTATTACTTCCAGAGATCTGTCTGCACATAAAATAATTCAGATTTGCAATAAATATTATAAAATTTTTCACATAGATAATCCTAGTTTTTTTATACGTCCTTGGATGATTGTTGTTTAATGATATTGTTGTGAAGAGCTGTTATTTTGCCAAAATGTTATTCTTGGAATGGAATTGGAAAGAAATTCCTATGAAAGGTTGTGGAAGTGTTGGAGAATTTGACTGGAATATACTTGGAGACAAATCAATGTCAGATTATTTTATAAAAAATAAATTAGGAGGCCTTTATAGAAGGAACATAGAGAATTAATGTGCTGGATGGTATGCAGTTGGGAAGGTCAATATTGTGTCAGCCTTTAATATAAAGTGGTTGGTGTATAAGAGCAAAACAACAATCATGCTTATATAGAGTTTTGATGGGACCACTGTTGAAATAATGTTTACAGTTTTATCTCCTTAACCACTTCTTTGTTTTGGAGGTGGTGCAACGAACTACAACTCAATTGATTTCTGGGATAACAAAGTGTGAAGCTGGATGAACACAGCAGGCCCAGCAGCATCTTAAGATGCACAAAAGCTGACGTTTTGGGCCTAGACCAAACGTCAGCTTTTGTGCTCCTAAGATGCGGCTTGGCCTGCTGTGTTCATTCGGCTCCACATTTTGTGATCTTGGCATCTCCAGCATCTGCAGTTCCCATTATCTCTGATTTCTAGAATGAGTGTGCTGGTCTTTTGAAAAGAGATTGATTAGAATTGACAGTTGTTTTGGAGCTTAAAATAATAAGAGGTGTTTTTTTTAAACCAAGCAAAATTGTTAAAGCCTCCACATGTAGATTTCAGAGGCTGTTTCCTGTGTCAGGTGAGTTCAGAACTTGAAGTCATAGCAACAGGATGAAGAATTGGTATTTGGGACTGAGAAAGAGGAGATAGCTCTTTGCTCAGGCAGGATGCTAATCTTTGGAAATTTCCTCCCCAGATGGCTATTAGTGTCCACTTGCTTGTCATATTTAATTGACAACTATCAATTTTTACATACTAAGGAGCTACAGGGATAAGAGGAAGACTGGAAAATGGAGTTAACGTAAGGTTCCCCATAACCTTATTGAATAGCTGGGCAGGTTCAAAAAGCCATATGGCCTACTTTTACATTCATTTCTTATATTATTTTGTTCCTACAATTGTTAGAATAAGTAATTAAAAGTTTTATTTTTCAAGCATTTGCTTTGCATTCATCTGTTCATTTTTAGACTTGCTGAAAACAGAGACATGTTGCTGAATGTTTTGGTCTTACTCATGCCGGGACAACTGCAAGAATGCCACTTACAAATGATAAAAATAATTTATATTACTGGGTAATATGGTACGGATAGATTGGTAAGTTAATTCTGATTGGTCAAGGCATGCCATGGAAAGTTCTTGGGTAACTCAGTAACTTGGTTGGCCTGAACACATCATTTTTTTTGCAAGACCTGTGTATGAATATGCGTTATTTCTAGCAAGCATAAATGACTCACATAGCAGGTTTCACCAGTTCTTTTAAATTAGTTGTCAATGTACTTGTTAGTCCACTCAGGACTGTTCTGTAAGCATTACACAATCATAAAACTACATCCAACAGTGAATGCTTTCTTTGGGCTTTGCAACTGTGTGCTGATTGAGATTGATCTCCACCATGTCCATAACTAATAGACATTCATACTCTAATCAGACTCAGTAATGGCTTCATGAAAGGGAACTCGTGTCTGACGATTGTTGGGACCACAATTTTTTGCAATATATATTAATGGCTGGGTGGAAGGAAGTGAACATACTGTAGGCAAATTTGCAGACAACACAAAAATAGATGGAAAGGTAGGTTGCAAGAGGAATACAAACAATTTACAGAGAGATATAGACAGGTTAAGTAAATGGGCATAAAGTTGGTAAATGGAGTGTAATGCGGGAAAAAATGTACAGTTGTTCATTTTGGAAGGGAGAATGAAAGAACAGGGTATTATTTGAATACAGAAAGCTGCAACATAAAGGGACTTGGGGTACTTATGGGTAGGTGCACTCGATAATCAGAAAGGCTCATGGAATGTTGGCCCTTATTTCAAAGGGGTTGGAGTATAAGAGTAGGAAAATTTTACTGTACAATGTGAAGGTGAGACTGCATCTGGAGGACTGTGAGCAGTTTTGGCCGCTTTATTTACGGAAAGGTATAATTTCATTGGAGGCGGGTCAGAGAAGGCTCAGTAGAAAGATTCTCGGTATGAAAAGATTATCTTATGAGCAAAGGCTAAATAGGGTTCGAATCTACTCACCAGAATTTAGAAGAATGAGAGGTGGTCTCATAGAAACATACAGGATTCTCAAGGAACTTGACACAGAAAATGGTGGAAGGATGTTTCTCCTCAACCGAGAGATTAGGACCAGTCTCAGAATAATAAACATACAGGATTCTCAAGGAACTTGACACAGTAAATGGTGGAAGGATGTTTCTCCTCAACCGAGAGACCAGGACCAGTCTCAGAATAATGGAGAGCCAAATTAAAACCAGAATGAGGGGGAGAGTTTTTGGAGCTCCTTGCCACAGAGAGCTGAGGGGGAAGAGTCCTTGTGTATATTTAAGGCCGAGATAGATAGAAAGTTGATCAGTGAGGGAATAAAGGGTAATGGGAAAGGCAGAAAAGTGAACTTGAGGAATGTCAGATCAGCCATGATCCTACTGCATGGCAGAACACGTTCAAGAGACTGAATGCCTACTCCTACTCCTATTTCTTCCAGTCATATCGAATAACTAAAAGGTACAATCTGTTTGATTTAATCAGCCAATCATTGGAGTCATTGATTTAAAATTCTGGCAGCATGTTGGCAATGGAATTACACAACGTTCTTTATTTGTGTGGCAGACAGAATATCTTTTTGGAATGACAGTAATATCCTGAAAATATTTCTCATGTTGCTGCTGCATTATTATGTGAAATGGCTCACTGAAACTGTCGTTCAAACCTTTGAGATACCTTGCCTTTCCAGGGTAATTTGAAGTGGACTGGGCACTTTTCAGATCCAGAACTGGAAGCCTTTACCAAAATGCTAGTTTGCAGATGCATCACCCATTAAGCCGTACGTGGATTCTCCTCTTCTTGCTGTTTCTCTTCTGCCTTCTGGCTATACTAGAAATAGTTACCCTCGAGGACCTACTTTTGAATTTTAATCTAGAAGAATTTGACTAAATATATCCAGAATACTTGCCCTCTCTTGTTGCTAACAATGTGTTTCACAACTTCTGGTTCACTCCCTATCATGCAAAATATGTTGAGCATGATCCACGATGTCCATTAACCCTGGCATCACGTAAGCAATATGTCTTTAAGAACTCATGACAATGGTTACAGAAATGGCTCGCTGATCCTCTGATCATAGAATGTCCTGCCATGCTCCTTTTCTGATCTTTGCTGTTCCCTTCCAAGCTGTCACCAGTGCTGTGGTCTGGTCTACATTCTGCCAGGGTAGTGTCTTTCGCAGCAGTCTCTAATCGGGAGAACACAGAGCCCTCAAGACTTCTGAACTTGCTGTGTAAGATTTGGATAGCCACCCAAATAGGAGCCTGAACTCTAGATAACAAAGTGTGGAGCTGGAAGAACACAGCAGGCCAAGCAGCATCTTAGGAGCACAAAAGTTGACATTTCGGGCCTAGACCCATCAAAAAAATGAAGGGTCTAGGCCCGAAACTTCAGCTTTCCTGCTCCTAAGGTGCCGCTTGGCCTGCTGTGTTCATCCAGCTCCACACTTTGTTATCTCGCATTCTCCAGTATCTGCAGTTCCCATTATCTCGGAGCCTGAACTCTCACTGCTGAAGGGGAAGCCATAACCCAGTACCTATGATTGATCCAGGAAATTCTCTGATGCCCCAGTGACTGTTAACTCTGGAAACCCTAACCTCAAGCCAAAGGAGGTGGAGACACTTCCTACTTGGAAAACAAATTAAAAGACTCTTTGCAATCCTCTGTTTCACTGAATATTGGCCCCATTACAAACACAGGCTGACCTGGCTGTCCACACTCTGGTTGACCAGTTCCAGGTGGTGTCCTTGTCCCAGGGATTTCCTGTCCCCTTTCATCCACACACCAGCAGTGGCCTGTACTGCCATGGCATTGCAGAGGCCTGAAGTTCCCCTCCTCATCACACTCTGGGATATAGGCTCCAATGAGAGGCTGTGATCCACGCAGACTCAGCTCTGCCTGCAATCTGTCTCGATGCTGTTCACAGGCAGTCCTTGGACGTTCAATGGGTCCTGATCAAACACACAGCAATTGATTTGAAACAAACAGTCATAAATAGTGGACATTGTAACATCTTTCCTTCTATTCTTCAGATATCAGGATTCTCCTGTTCAGAGAAATATTGTATCTAAGTCAGTATATTTCAACATAATTAACATGTGGTAATCTCAATAATCATCCCAAATATTTTCACCATCTTTCATGACCAGAGATCGACTCATACACAGCAAAATTCTGAATAACACGTGTTATAAGGTTAAGTGTGTTAACAGCCTAGATTTTTGCATCTCTAATTGGATCAATGTTCATTTAGAATAGTGTTGTAAAGAAATTTTATCTCAGTAATTATGTCACAGAATCATTCTTCCTAGAATGAAATTGGAAGAATTTTCTTTGGAAAAATGTGAATATGTAGGATTATTTTACAGGAATGTAATAGGAAAATAAAAGATTGATGTCACGTGACTTCTAGTTTACATACAGGTAACTAAAGAACAAAGTAACCCAAATCCTGAAAAGGGGAGACAGAGACACCAAAGCAATATCAAAAGGCAAATGTAAGACACAAAAAGGCATATGAAATTTTATTTACTGAATACTCATTTTCAGCTTTTATTCAGCTTTAGTCTTTTGTTCGTACATGTATTGTACTTCTCATCCAGTCCTGAATCTTAGTGAGAATAAACTACTATTTGAATTCAGCTGCAAAACATGAGAAAATGATTATTGTAATTAATTTGGTGCAAACACGATGGTATCGGGGAGCAGCAATAGAAGAAAGAAGGCACATTGAGAGCTGGTTGACACCAGAAGAGGATGATGGTAGAGGCAGGGGCAATAATCAGGGAGGATAACCAGACCTTTATAGTGGAAGTTAATGTGGTCAGAGTTTTTGTTCAGTGACCAAATAATGTTACAATGTCAGACAGTAATGACAGGCTCCAAGTGCACATAGGAAATGACAGATGACTACATTAGCTGGTTCCATGATAATCGGCTTTTGTAAATTACACCATGTTGTTGATTGCCAAATTCCAAGTTAGACTCTCAAAATTATGCTTGTTTCTTTGAACTCCTCTGTTTTGCTGAAATGCTGGTCAATTTGCTTAATTACAAACACTGACTGACCTGGCTGTCCACACTGTGGTTGGCCAGCTCCAGGTGGTGACCTCGTCCCAGGAATTTCCTGTCCCCTTTCATCCACACACCAGCAGTGGCCTGTACTGCCATGGCACTGCAGAGGCCTGAAGTTCCCCTCCTCATCGCACTCAGGGATATAGGCTCCAACAAGAGAATCACGCAGGTTCAGCTGTGCTCGCAATCTGTCTCGATGCTGTTCACAAGTAGTCTTTGGGCGTTCAGTTGGTTCTAATCAAACAGAATGATTGATTATAAAATAATTACAAAATAATAGTATGAACCATGCAGTTCAGGGAGTGGCCCTTCTTGTTGTCACTGTCAGCCTGTTGATAGGAAAGAAAACAAATGGTATTTTGTACCCTGTCCCATGGTGGGGGGGGATTAAATCAGATAGGAGCTTGTTGACTGGGGACCCTGTAAACTTTTTTCTCTGCTCTGATTAAGCCTTTGGTGGGCTGGCCCATGGGTGGCCTTCCCTCCCATTCAATAATGCAGCTGGCCTTGAAATGACCACCAGCTTTCAGCAGATGGAACCACTGTCTCCGGGCTCCCCTATCCCCAGGAGAATTTGCAAAGGTACGCAGCAAGCCTTCCGTAAAAGTGGGGCTCAGTCTCCCCATGGCACTTCACCTAAGACTCCCATCGCCCCCACAGGATTCTGCCTAAAGACTGTACACAATAGTCTTAATGCAGCATCTCAAATTGCTTCCATTTGCATGACGACAAAACAATATCCAATTTTATGACCACAGTTAGTGTGAAACTTACCATTCCAAATGGAACCTTAAATTTGTCTTTGTGTTACTTGCATTTGAAACTACAATGTGGCTAAAACCATCAGAATATAGTATTTGGAAGTAGTAACTTCTCAACAGGATTAAACTTGAAGAACAAGCAGATAAACTGGAATTAGTAAACTAACATTAGCCCATGCTATTATTAAAACAGCTTACCACTGACTGGCTAAGGCCATGCTTTTTCTGACAGTACAACCCTGTTCGCGTACAAATTGGGTTCCTGTGGCATGTAAACATTCTGATTGCTACAGCAACAAAGTGGTGGTATAGTGCTAATGACCAGTAATTCAGAGGGCTCGGCTAACACTCTGCAAAATTTATTTCACAAACAAATTCTAGGATTTAAAATTGGTCTCATGCTAACTGTGAAGCTACTGTTGATTCTCCCAAAACCCCATCTGGTTCACTAATGCCCTTTAAGTTATACAGTTTGCCATCCTTGCCAAGTCTGACCTACATGTCACTCCAAACTCTCAAAAATGTGGTTGACTCAGAGATGGGCTAACAAGCCACTCATTTGTAGAAACTCCCTAAAACATGATACCAGGTGGATCACTCAGAATTGACATGGGCACCTGAAAACATAGTAGCAAATTCTGCAGGGCACTAACATCTGTGAGCCTGCACCAAAATTGGTAAAACAGTTCCATCAACTAGTCATGCAACAGCCCAAGTTAGTCTTACTCATGGAATCTTGTCTGACATATCATATCCCAGACACCAACATCACCATCCAGCAGGACAGACCCCATAAGAGCTGGTGGCACAATGGCATATATTTGGGAATAAATTATCCTGGGAGTTCACAACATTGGCTCTGGGCTTCATGAAGCATCATGACATCAGGTGAAACAGGGCAAGAAAACCTCCTGTTAATTACCACCTACCCCTCTCTGGAATGATGAATCAATACTCCTCCACATTGAACACCAATTGGAGGAAGTACAGAGGGTGGAAACAACAGAGAATGTACTGAGTGGAGGGCTTCAATGTTCTGGAGCAATACTACGGGCACAACACCAGCCCAGTGCTAAAGGACGTAGCTGCTAGACTAGGTTTATTGTAGGTGGTGAGGGCACCAACAAAAGGGAAAAACATACTTGATTTCTCATTCAACATGCAAGCAGCACCATGAAATGGCTGAGAAGATCAGAAACAATGATGTTGGAGTTTCACTTCAACTGATACCAGCGCCATCTCTTGTCTCCTCTGCCTCTCTGACTCACAAACCTGTCTATGCTGCAAGGTTCTTTGACAGAGGTTACCCTGCAATAATACAATGCAGGAGCCTGGGGAAGTGCCTCCCTGGGACAACAGAGATCATGGATGCTCCATTCTCAATGTCACCAGGTGGCAATTGGATTATTCAGATGTGTGTTTGCTCAATAGAAAACTTCTCTCTCAGATCAAAGGTGAGTGACAGAATGATCTGTCATAGATTAGAGTGCCACTCAAGTGAACCATTGTTGAATTAGCATGGATCTGGGCACCAGGCCAATTCTTCGAGCCCCAAGGCAACCTGAGTGACTGTCCTCAAAAGCCTGGTCAGATAGATCCTCTGCAAATGCCCCCATATCCTCTTCTTCCTTCTCCTCTCCTCTGCTGAGGAAGGTTGACATTCCAGGATCACCTCTTTACTCAGCTGTGGTCCTCTTTGTATTGTCACTGTCATTTTATGCAGCATAGATAGTTGTGCGTGTTTTGTTTCTGTGGGATGTGAACAATGCCAACAAAGTCAGCATTTATTGCCCATCCCTAACTGCCCTTGATCAGAGTTGTTTGCTCAGCCATTTCAGAGAACAGCTAAGAGACAACTACATAGCTGCAGGTCTGCAATCAAATGTCACCTGGAAGGAAAAACAGCAAAACCTATTAATGGCACATAATGATCCGACACATTTTGTATACTTCAAAATTGAGCTCCCATATGACCTTTCCAAATACTACCATTTTCTCCCCACCATGGGAAGCTAGACTTTTTCCTGAAAGTGCATTAATGAATGAGATTTCCTTTCTCCCCCCAACAATCAATGATAATTATTGAGACTCACTTTCAATTCCAGTTTATATCGATGAATCAGGTTGCAAATGCACCAGCTACAATGGTGGGATTTGAATTCATGCCTTCCAAGCATTAGCCTTGGCTTTGATAATAAAGTGTGCAGCTGGATACACAGCAAGCAAAGCAGCATCTCAGGAGCACAAAAGCTGACGGTTTGGGCCTAGACCCTTCAGAGACCCTTGGCTTTGAGTTGTTAGTCCAGTGACATCACCATTAAACAATCATCTCCCTGTTTAAAGAATATTTGAGGTGGGACATAGTTTTCGGGTGGGCGTGAGTGGGAAAGAGTTTTGACAGATACTCGAAAACATTAAGAAATAGAGAATCTACAGAATAAATCTCTTGTACAGAAAATGAAAATGTCTTGGAATCGATAGAGGAAAACTTGATGCTAAAATGGGGAAAAGTAGCAATTTCCCTGGACCAATAAACTAAATTGGCCGATCTTTCACTGCATATGAAACTATCATGTGAAAATATGCATAATAAACAGGCAATACGTAGATGGAGGGGAGAACATACTGATTAAATCTACTATTTCCATGATAATATGAATTACATACAGGTGCTCCAACAAAATCACTTTTACAAAAATTAATGTCTTTAGGGATACTTCCATCTTGCTACAACCTCGGTCATTTTGCTTAATTACAAACACTGACTGACCTGGCTGTCCACACTGTGGTTGACCAGCTCCAGGTGGTGTCCTTGTCCCAGGAATTTCCTGTCCCCTTTCATCCACACACCAGCAGTGACCTGTACTGCCATGGCACTGCAGAGGCCTGAAGTTGCCCTCCTCATCACACTCTGGGATATAGGCTCCAACAAAAGGTTGTGATCCACGCAGATTAAGCTCTACTTGCAATCTCTCTCGGTATTGTTCACAAACAGTCCTTGGGCGTTCATCAGTGGCTAAACAAACAATGAAAATACTTTTGAAACAATTACAAGTAAAACGGTCAAATTGGGTCATGTAATGTCTTTTCTTGCATTACTACATTTTTACCAGATTCTTTACATGAAAGAAAATATATCTGAACCAACGAGCTTTAAATATATTTCAAATGTTACACTTAATTCAGTGGTTTATTCAGGTGTGTGTTTGCTCAATAGATAGTCCAAATTCTAAATAGTCCAAATTCTAATTGCTACCAGGTGTATATCAAAACTCAAGATTTTAGTGCTTTCAAGTGTTGTTTAGTTCATATCAGACAATCCGAGGTCTTCGCAGGTGTAATCTTATATATGCCACTTAGTGAGAAATTATAGTGAAGTGCTGCATTGGCAATAGTTTTCTCAGAGAATTTCCTTTCCCAGCACAGTGGCTCAGACAGTCACCCGAAGGTGGAAGTGAACCCAGGTCCCTGGCACCGTGAGGCAGCAGTGCTGGCCATTGAGTCACCAAGCACTTTCTTATCATTTAACCAGAACTATGCTGTTTTGTTGTACATGCTGGATATTTTTATTTTGTTATGTGAAGTGGAGAAAATTTGAGAAAAAAGGATTCATGTCACAGGATTGGTGGATAATAAAAGCGTATGAAATATAGAAAAAGACCAAATGGAAAGAAAGATAAACCTAAAGACTGGAAAACTTGAACAAAGGGACAAAATTATCATTCCATTGGTTTTAGTTTTATTTTCTAATGGTCTCTGATCAATTTTAATTCGTTATGCTTACCTGTTTGCTCAATGCATGTATTTCTGAAGAGATACACACACTTTTCCGAGCTTGAAGCTCTGAATAAATGACAAATTAATTTGGTGAGAACCAGAAAGATGGAAACACAGCAGTGAAACAGAGAGTTCAAAAGAAGTGAGGGTTACAGTGGATATTTTGAGCGGTTTGATAATAGAAGAGAATAATGAAGAAGGTGAGACAAATGCGCAGGGATGATAATGAAATTGCTTCAGTGCAAATAAATACAGCTAGATGCTTTATCCTGGCTATACTGACAGTTCAAATTATAAAGATAAGTATTTTGTAAATGCGAGAAACAAATGCCCAAATCAACTACTTCGATGATACTCAGCTTTTCACACACATTTCATTAAGTTACAACAATCACTTCAAAAGAAAGAAGGTCTCTTTCAATTTATTTTTTTCTCAATAATACTGGTCATTTGGTATATATAAGACACTGACTGACCTGGCTGTCCACACTGTGGTCGATCAGTACCGGGGGGTTTCCTAGAGCCAGGAATTTCCTGTCCGTTCTCATATACACACCAGCAGTGGCCTGTACTGCTGTGGCATTGCAGAGGCCTGAAGTTCCCCTCCTCATCACACTCAGGGATATGGATTCCAACAAGAGGTTGCGATCCATGCAGTCTCAACTGTGTTTGTAGCCTCTCTCGATGTTGTTCGCAAGCAGACTTTGGACGTTCACTGGCTGATAATCAAAAAAAAAGAACAGTTAAACACAGTTCCAAACTCTGAGTACAAGTGTCTCAGACAGGGTTTATATCATTTCTTCTTGTATGTTGCATTTTGTCACCAGTCTGTTTTTTGGGACCGGGAACAGAATCAAACCAACAGGTTTGAGTAGATATCATCATTTCTCATATTGCAGTTAATTAATCATCTCAAATCAATCCTAATTTTCTTACCATCAGGGCTGGGAAACACCGTTACCTAGTGATATTTATATTTTCAATGAATGTTGTATGATTTATTAGTTCTGCTATCTAATGTGTTACTTTTGAAAGATAATGGTGAGGAAATGCCTAGCTGACTCATTGAACTTTCTCACTGTCGTGTATTTGGAGATACATTTGGTCAATGATAAATGATTTGTGTAGGTTAGCTTTCTGTTGTAACGTGATTTAGAACATTTTCTAAAAGAAAGGGTCAACGATTTTGGGTGAATTTTCACCTGACAAAGGTGGGCAGGTAATGAGTGGATTTTCCCACGGGCAGTTGGTTAAAAAAGACATCAGTTGTCATTGTGTTGGGAAGCCAACAGCTTTAGACCAGCTCCAGCTTCAATCTCCACACCTTCCATAGGACAGGTCAGGCACAAGCTTAAATACGCAGGCAGGTGGGGTTGAAGGTCTGTTCAGACAAATGTGAAGTGATTCATTTTCGAAGGAAGAACATGGAGAAAAAGTACAAGATAAAGCCTACCCCCTCAATGGAGTGCAGGAACAGAGTGTCCTTGCTGTATATATGCACAAGTTTTTGAAGGCGGCAGGGCGGACAGAGAGCAGTTAGTGAAACATACAGTTATCTCAGGCTTCATCAATAGGGAAATACAGTAGGAGCAAAGAAGTTACAGTGAACTTGTGTAAAGCATTAGTTCCACTTCTGTTTGAATATTATGCCCAATTCTGGGCAGTGCATTTCAGAAAGATGTTAAGGAATTAGAGAATGTGCAGGAAAGAGATGCAAGAATGGACCAGCAAGGAGCTTCAGTTACAAAGCTGGGATTGGAGAAGCTAGGATTGTTTCTCATTGAGAAAATAAGGTTGAGAAGAGATTTGTTGTGTTCTTCAAAATTAAGAGGGTTCTAGATTGTGCAGATAGGAATAAACTTTGTTTTTAAAACTCATGAAAGCATTGAGAAAGAGAGGGTGCAGATTTAAAGGTATTAGAGCAAGAAGCAAGAAAGCTATAGGAGGAAAAATTGTCTCAGGCAGCAAGTGTTAGGATCTGCAGTGCACTGCCTGGCAGTGTGGTGGAGGCAGCTTCAATTGAGGGAGTTAGACTGTTATCTGAAAAAGAAGAATGTGCAGGGTTATGGGAAGAAGGCCAGAGACTGTTACAGATGAGTTGCTCATTTGAAAGGCTGTTGCAGACATGGACCAAATGGCATCCTACTGTGCTGCAAGAGTTTAGTCAATCTGTGATAGCATGCCATTTGTGGAAAACATTTTATATTCTAATGTGAGCGTGGAGAAAATTTAAAATCAGTGTCAAATGATTTTATGTCACAGGATTATGAATGACAAAAATAACAAAACTGGAAAGAAAAGGTTCGAACACAAATAACAAGCATTTCTTTTCAGAGATAGTAGGAACTGAAGATGCTGGAGAATCTGAGATAACAAGGTGTAGAGCTATATGAACACAGCAGGTCAAGCAGCATCAGAGGAGCAGGAAAGCTGACGTTTTGGGCCTAGACCTTGAAGAAGAGTCTAGGCCCGAAATGTCAGCTCTCTTGCTCCTATGATGCTGCTTGGCCAGCTGTGTTCATCCAGTTCTACATCTTGTTATCTCAACATTTCTTTTCAGTCCTTTTAACTTAAATTCTCTTTTTATTTTTAATCTTTTGGATTCACCTGTTAGCTTACTGTACGTGATTAAGAATCTTAGAATGAAAATATTGATGCAATTCTCTGAATTTGAACAATTGAATAAGTGGTGAATTAATTTGTTGAGAACCAAGGAAGAGGAATTGAAAGGAGAAATCTGTAGAAATGCAAGATACATGTTTTATCATGAGCTGGTTGTCAAAAGGGGAGAATGACTGGATATGTGGTAGCAGAGAATATCTTCGCGAAAGGTAATCAAGCAACATCAGTGCAAATAACAGTAGTCAGGTACTTTATCCCAGCCACAGTTAGAGCCTAACGTCAAACAATAAATACTGGCATTTATAAAAAGAGGGAAAGTAACTATTGTTTAAATCACTCCTTTCAATAATGATCGGTTTTTCCCATATCCATTTCACCAAATTTCGAGGTAGAATCACTTTAAAATAAAGTTGCTCGAATTACTAATTATTCCTATCAGCAGATCTTTCACACATTTAAAACGCTGACTGACCTGGCAGCCCGCAGCGAGGTGGATTACTTCCAGGTGCTGTCCGTGTCCCTGGAATTTCCTGTCCATTTTCATATACACACCAGCAGTGGCCTGTACTGCCATGGCACTGCACAGGCCTGAAATTCCCCTCTCCATCACACTCAGGGATATGGATTCCAACAAGAGCTTGATTTCCACGCAGGCTCAGTTCCGTTTGTAGTCTCTCTCGATGTTGCTCACAAGCAGTCTTCGACCGTTCCTTACTTGCTAATCAAACATAAAGAAACTGGTTTTGAAAGAATTACAAATTTAAAAAGTACAAATCTCTCAAATTGAGTCTGTTAAATCTGTGTTTACCTTGCCATTGTCAACAGTCAGTTTATAGGATCAACAACACCCCTACTCAGAGTTTTAATTCCAATCCATTTCACATTCCATGGTTAATTTATAACCTCAAAGTGATCCAGATTCTATCACATCTGTATCCATCAAAACTTACTATTTTCACAGAGACATACAGCACAGAAGCAGGTCCTTCAGCTTACGATGTCTATGGCAACCACAAAATACTAAACTACACTAATCCCATTGAGATAGCAAGAACTGCACCCTCTCAGGCAGCGTGTTATGTACGAGTTCAACCACTGGGGGAAATTGTTTTTCCCTCAAATCTCCTCTAAACCACTGGCTTCTCATCCTAAAATGTGCTCTCTAGTCTTAAGCACATCTGCCTTGGGAAGAGATTCTCACAATCTCCTCTGGTCTATACCTCTTAATTTTTTATACCTCAATTAGAACCCCCTCAGCATCCACTCTTCCAAGGAAAAAAAACCCAGCCTATCCAGAAAACCCAGTCTCTCCTCATAACTGAAGATTTCCATCCCAGGCAACATCCTGGTGAATCTTTTCTGCACGCTCTCCAGTGCAGTCCCATCCTTCTAATCGAATGTTGACCAGATATGCGCATGCATTCCATCTCTGCCCAACCAATGTTTAATAAAGTTGTAAAAAGACATGCTTACTCCTATATTCTATGCCATAACTAATGAAGGCAAGCATCCCTTATACCTTCTTCAGCACCTTGTCTATCCATGCTGACACCTCCTGGGATCGATGGTCTTGTATACCAAGGTCCCTTTGTTCCACAGCACTTCCTGGGGTTTTAGATCTGCCAAAATGCATCACCTCACACATACCAGGATTAAATTCTGTCTGCCATTGCTCTGACCAATTTACCAGCTGATTAATATCAGACTGTAGCCTGATACCATGCTTCTCACTATCAACAATATCACTAATTTTCATGTCATTTGCAAGCTTAAAAATTACATCTTCTACGTTCAGATCCAAATTGTTAACGTACAATTGGTCTTATATATCAGTATTTGAAATGCAGATCTATTTAAAGGGTAAAATGGAACAGGTCTATGGTTGATGTACAGCACGTGACACTCACTGAAATTTGATAGTGTCTCCACCTCTGTCCCAGAAGGCCCAGGTTTCAAGTCCCACCTACTCTAGAGGTGCATGATAGCAACACTGAACAGGTTGAGTAGAAAGAAAAAAAAAGAGTTATGTCTTTAACTCTGTTGTGTGTAAAAGCCCCTCCAGATATAAAAATTAACTTTGTTTTTAGGTCCACTTGCAGTGCAGTGGTAATGTCCCTACCTCTGAGGCTGTAGACGTGGGCTCAAGTATCACCTGCTCATGACATCTCTGAACAGTTTGATTAGAAAATACATACTTTAAGAAAGAAGAGAGCTGTGTTCTTTCCAACTCCATTTTGATTTCCTGCTTTCCCTCACCTTTGATGATCTGCGCTGCCCCTATTGGAGTTTTCATTTAAATTAATCATTTGGAAAACACAGGTGATGATCTGGTGGTGTTTAACTGATGGTAAAAATACTGCAGGTGATTTAGAGAAAAGAAACATTCAGTTGTATGCAAGAGCATTTCTGGGTTTAAAAAAAAAATCACTGGTATAAAAAAAAGTCACTGGATGTTTAAAGCGAAAGATAATATCACTGGATGAATAATCCAGAAGCCTAGGTAAATGATCTGGAAATACAGGTTCAAATCCCACCATTGCAGCTGGTGGATTTTAAAGGATAATTGATTGAATTAGTCATGAGTTTTGGATGATACTATGGCTTTGAGGGGTATGTTTTGTCTTGGCTTTTTTTTAATGGTAGAGAGGTTTTGAGCAAGCGGTCCCAAGTTGTCTCTTCCAAGCAAATAAAACAAACAGTTTTACAGGCCCTGGAATTTTTTTCACAAAACATTAGAACAATGGAAGCAGCATGAATAGATGCAGTCAGGCTCCCACAGAACCAAGGTTTTAATTTAGCTTTCAGTAGTTCTTCAGGCTTTGAAATTGGCTGGGGAAGCTGTTTCGTCTCTCTCTGCCACAGCAAAAAGCTGGAGTTCTCTCGGCCAAAATTTTCTCTTGGTGTTCATTTCTTCTGGACTGGAGAAACACAGCATATAAGACAACCTATTTTTTCAAATTTGCCTTTACCATTGGTAAAACTACTTTTTACATAGCAGTAAGTCACTTGGCGGCAAGAAAGACAAAAATGGGTAAGAAAATAAATTCTAAGATGTAAGAACATGAAATGAAAATGTGACAATGTAACATGGCGTAAAACACATAGGTTAATCTTCCCGTGTAACCACGAAACCTCTCTCTTCCCTTTTCTGTTACTTCCAAACAGTGCTAGCCACATGACTTCAGCAGAACTGGAGGAAGGTTGCTCATTGCCCTGCTCTGTCGGCTCAAGTGTTCTTCACTGAACTTCTGAGTTTTGGAGCACATAAAGACATACCAAACATTGCCCCATCTGTACCATTGCAGGGGAAGATTTGGCCATCAAGACAGAGGGCATATGATTCCAGCTGAAGGGCTGCCAATGGTGAGGGAAAACAGGGAGTAGTGCCACAAGGAGAGGTAAAGATACAGAAGATGAAGCACTTTGAACAGAACGTTCATTTCCAGCTTCCATTGATCCTTCTTCCCTGCTCTCGTATTCCCTGCTACTAAGGTTGTTCCCTTAATCCCTTTTCCGTCACCCTCGTATCCCTGCAACCAATGAGTTGGACAGCACTTTCCTGCACTGGAGTGAGATGGCATATGATCAAGGCCAGGTTTTCCACAAACTAAAAACTGAAAGAACTGTGGATGCTGGAAATCAGAAATGAAAACAGAAGCTGCTGGAAAAGCTCAGCAGGTCTTGTAGCATCTGTGGAGAGAAATCAGAGTTAACGTTTTGGATCCAGTGACCCTTTCTCAGAACAATCCTGTTTTAGGCTGAGTGAACGTGCCACTGGCGAGGTCCACATCTGACGGTCAGTGTAGGTGGCCGCTCATTCCGCAAGTAAATCAGAGCTGCTGGAGAGGGTACTTAAGTCATGTGATCATGCCTTCTGAGAGATGGATGGCGTCTTTTGACGAGTCTTCATCCTGGTTGTTGAGCTAAAGTAACATCATCTGGTTTGCATCAGGCCACTTGCTCTAATTGGTTGGGAAATGGGAACTGAGATGCAAATACAAGAATGAGTTAAAAAGCTAAGCTACAAATGCCTACTTGAACTCGATGTTCTTCCTCATGCTTCCATCTTTCCCACCATTAGTGGGTTAGGAGGTTAAAATCAACCCCTAATGTTACAGTATTATTGAATGACAAAAATACAAGAATAGTAGAAAATATTCAATACAAAGATAAACAGATTGGAATATCTAATAAAAAGCTACCTATATAACTGATATCAAAGCAGAATACTGAAATAAAACAAAGTGTCGGGAACCTCAGTTGTGCAGCACAAAACAGAGTTTTTTTCAGTTGGTTTCACTAAGTTCCAAGCTAAAAAAAAATCACTTTTAAAATAAATTAAGGGTTCCTTTGAATGTTCATTTTTCCTACATTGCTGGTCATTTCATTTGTTAAAACATTGACTAACCTGGCACTTCACAGCTGGGCTGTTCAGTTCCAGGAGGTATCCGAGTCCCTGGAATTTCCTGTCCGTTCTCATATACACACCAGCAGTATCCTGTACTGCCATGACATTGCAGGCGTCTGAAGTTCCCCTCCTCATCACACTCAGGGATATGGATTCCAACAAGCGTTTGACTTCCACGCAGTCGCAGCTCTGTTTGAAGTCTCTCTCGATGCTGTTCACAAGCAGTCTTTGGCCATTCATTGGTTGCTAACCAATGAAAAAAAAGAGAATAGATTTGACAGAATTACATATTTGCTCACAGGACCTGTTCTAAAAGTGCACCCATGCTATTTTGGATGTGATGATATGCTTTGGAGGTAATTTCTGCTGCTTTGATATCTTGGTACTTGATTGATGCACACTTCCCAGCAGCAGCAGCAATGGGAACTTCACTGTCACGGGTGCCATGATCATCTGATTTAATGGTAGATATTTTCTAACCAACCTGTACAGAGATGTGACTACACACCTCTGTACCAGTGGCACTTGAGCGTGGGCCTCCTGGCTCAGGAGGTAGGGATGATAAATTTCTATGAATTACACACAGGTACCCAAACAAGTTCCCATTCAGACACACTTGCAATAACATTCTATCTGACCCTTTTCTTTTCTATTACATACAGAGAATGACCAGTGTAAACAGTGACTGACCTGGCTGCCCACACTGTGGCTGACTGGTTCCAGGGGGTGTTCTCGTCCCTGGAATTTCCTGTCCGTTGTCATACACGCACCAGCAGTACCCTGTATTGCTGTCGCATTGCAGAGGCTTGAAGTTCCCCTCCTCATCACACTCAGGGATATGGATTCCAATAATAGGTTGTGATCTATGCACCTCTATTTGCAGTCTCTCTCGATGCTGTTGACAGGCAGTCTTTGAACGTTCATTGGTTGCTAATCAAAAAAAAAGACACTGGTTTTGGAATAATAACAAATTAAAAGAAGAAATCTCTTTTTGGTCATATAACATCTCTTCCACTTCACTTTGTGTTGTGAACAGTCTGGTTATAGCAAATACATATTAATGCACAATTTAGCTGATGTGATATTCCTAATGTATCATTGAGCCATACAGCATGGAAACAGACCCTTCCTTCCAAACCAACTAAGTTTCCCAAACTAAACTAATCCCACTAGCCTGAGTTTGGCTCATCCCCCTCTAAATCATTCCTATTCAAGAAATATCCAAATGTCTTTTAAACATTGTAACTGTACCTGCATCTACCACTTCCTGTCAGTTTATTCCACACACAATTGTAGTATCTTGAATACTGTCGTGTCAACATCTACCAACCAAATTTAGTATCAAATATTTCAGTCCAAATACAGTCCTAGAACCTTATGTTATTTGGAACATTTTATATATTTGCAACAGGAGTTTCTAACATTTTCTTATTCCTGGTGCACAACTGGAAATAATTTGTTTTTGGTAGAATGAGGCCATTTCGGATTTAATCAAATTACATTTAGAAACCCAAACTGTCTGTGATAATGGAAATGAAATGCAGCGCATAAAAGGGATTGAGAGGGTGATTGGTTTTATCATCAGCTAAGGCGCCCCCTAAATCACCATATTCTGGACTACTCA
This sequence comes from Stegostoma tigrinum, assembly GCF_030684315.1. Classification (NCBI taxonomy): domain Eukaryota; kingdom Metazoa; phylum Chordata; class Chondrichthyes; order Orectolobiformes; family Stegostomatidae; genus Stegostoma; species Stegostoma tigrinum. The sequence goes on from NC_081363.1 coordinate 45,562,987, forward strand.
CAGACAGAAGCAAACAGTCTCGTACTGGGTTGAACATTACTATGAGGTAGATATTTCCCAGCACACGCGTGATGCTCTCCTGAAGCTGTCTTTCGTGGATGTGTTAGGTGAAAAACATACATTACTGGAGCTTGAGAAGGTCATTGGCCACTTAACAAACACAAAAGGCATCTGGTAAGAATGGTATCCCAGCTAAGCCATTCAAGCAGGTAAGATCCCATCCATTGCCTTTCGTCCTTCTTTTTTGGCTGGAAAGTAGTCTCCATTCCACAGATGTCTGACTCAGAAATCATTACATAGCAATAAAAGTAACCCTTTACTTTCATAGATCACACCAAGGCATCTGCATCGTCAGCACTGTTGGACTCCTTCCATGGCAAACGGCACTGCAGTGTATAGTTTGGTGACTCCACTTTCAACAGATTTGGAGTGAAGAAACAGTTTGTGTCCTAGCTCCCACTGTTTGATATCTTCTCTGAACTCCCGATCTTTTACTTTCTCTGTAGATATGGAAGGAGCATGCCTGCACACTATGTTATCAAATTCTAGATTCTATCAAGACTGAAAGTGAAGACAAAAACATGGAGTTCTCTAATGCTTATGATGCTATGCTAGTTGCTACATAGCAACTCAGCCATAGAGACTTATGGACTGTCTCTCCTATGCTGTACCTTGTTCTCCATGGTCTTGGGTGAAGGTGTTGCATTTCCACCCCTGAACACCCTAAATGACCTACTGGAAGTGGTAAGTAATTTTGCCATCTTGATGACAGATAATATGTTTCTTATTGCAGAATTATTTGCAGTGGCATAACAAATGTTACTGATAATAAAATGTGAGGCTGGATGAACACAGCAGGCCAAGCAGCATCTCAGGAGCACAAAAGCTGACGTTTCGGGCCTAGATCCTTCATCAGAGCCCTCTGAGGTCTAGGCCCGAAACGTCAGCTTTTGTGCTCCTGAGATGCTGCTTGGCCTGCTGTGTTCATCCAGCCTCACATTCTACTATCTTGGAATTCTCCAGCATCTGCAGTTCCCATTATCTCTAACAAATGTCACTGCCATTTTGACCAATTCGCAAAACATGGCAAAACATCAAACTGACCCTTATGATGAAGCTGACGGTTTATAAGGTCTGTTATTAACACCTTGTTTTATCGATGTGAAACATGTTAATTTACAGCTATCAAGAAAAAAAAAGCTCAACAGTTTCCTTCTGTGATACATTAAGAGTGCGTCCTTATTAGAGAGAACCAGGAAAGAAACAGTGGTCTCAAAGGCAGAGCCCGCTCTTTTGTAAGCACTCAAAGAGAAGTGGCTTTGTTGACACAACAGAAGATGGGTTGCATACCAATGGACCTCCCGTATGGTGAGATAGCTAGGGCAAGAGAACCAATGGTACATCCAAAGTTCACCTCCAAGGATATTTACATGTGTGACTTGAAGACCATAAACATGATCTTACACTAAGGAGTCACAACAGAGGAAAATGGCCACAATCTTTTGCAAGCTTATAATGCTTTGTTGTACACCGTGATCATTCTAGATGGCACAGCAGGCTTTGAGGGCCAAATGGCCTCTTCCTGCATCTACTTTGTGTGTACTAATGGTGATGACCAGTGGCTACAGATGCCAAGCAATGCCAGAAAGACTCTTGGAGACTTCATGGGCAGCACTTGTGGCAGAACCTGTCTCCCAAAGGTAGGTTCTTTTATCCTTCAGCAAAGTGTGCTAACATAAAGATATTCATCTGAAAGGGTTGTTTGCTACATGTCCATCATTTCCCATAAATGGAAAGATGCCATTGAAAACGATGTGTGGGTTAATTTACTGAAATGTGATGGAAATCAAATAGACCTTGGGGCAAATGGTTTATGTCACATGGTTGTGGACTGGCAAAAACCTAAAGGAAGCAAACAATTACAACAAAAATTGACACTAGAATAATTAAACAAAAGAAACAAAAAAGAGGTTAATGCATTGAAAAGTTACAGAGAGAAGGAAACCTATTGATTTCACCTTTTTTTTGCAATTTTAATAGTTTAGAGATTTTTTTTAAAAAGTTTTTTACTCATTGTTCATTATATCTATTTCTGAATCCTTAGAGCGAAAATGAACTGTCATTTTTATTCAGCTGCAAAATCTGAATAAATAGCAAATTAATTTGGGGGCATAAAGAAAGAAAAAGATGGAAACAATGGTTCAGTAAAAGGGATACGAGGCATACAGAGAGCTGGGCAACAACAGATGTGAATGATAGAAGAGGTAGGGACAATCAGACCTTTGGGATGCAAATAAATGTTCGTCTCCAACATGTGTCACAGTCACTAACTGACCCAAAAACAGCTGTTCCATAATAAGTAGTTTGTATAAATTACATATTACTGTTTAGCAAAATTTTAGGCTAGACTCACTTAAACAAATTAAAGTCTCTTTGAACTCCTCTATTTTGCTACAACCTGGGTCATTTTGCTGAATTACAAACACATACTGACCTGGCTGTCCACACTGTGGTTGACCAGCTCCAGGTGGTGTCCTCGTCCCAGGAATTTCCTGTCCCCTTTCATCCACACACCAGCAGTGACCTGTACTGCCATGGCACTGCAGAGACCTGAAGTTCCCCTCCTCATCGCACTGAGGGATATAGGCTCCAATGAGAGGCTGAGATCCACGCAGACTGAGTTCTGCTTGCAATCTGTCTCGATGCTGCTCGCAAGCAGTCTTTCGATGTTCATTTGTTACTAATTAAAGAAAAAGAAACTAGTTTTCAAACAGACAGAAACAAAAGTACAAAGCAAACACAGTTGTTTAACATAAACTCGTGTACAGTGACTATTTCACTAATCTCATTATGGGAAAGAAAATATACCTTTACCCACATACTTGAAATACAATGCCTCTCACATATTCTAGATGCATCAGCTGAATTTGCTTTTAATTCTTTCAACACCAGAGATATGCCTGTTATCAATCAGAATTTTGATTTCCAGAGATAGTCCTAGGTCTGTGTTGTTTACTAGCAATTATCATGAGAGGTTACTTGGGAGGGCAGCAACATCTCAAAGAACAGCATAATTGGAAAAGGGTATGATTAGAGAAGACAGTCTGTGGGATTTAGTTTGCTGGAATGTGCTGGGGAGAAAATCAACTTTGGAGTGAACGATTTTGGACTGAATTTTAATTTACAAGGGCACTTTAAGTTCTAGGATAGGGTGAGGATACCTGGAAGTGTGTGAGGTACAGAAACAAATGCAATTTGTCTGCCAGTGTCTAGATGTCAGAGATAGAGTGATGGATGCCTGCTAGCTATCTCATTGTCCTTTTTCAAGTTTCTCATCCAATATCCTGCATGATGACAGCCCACCTGGTACAATATCAACTCCATTCTTCAATGGGACACTCATGGCAACTCCAAATTTAACTTGTGTGATAAGGAAACTGTGAGAGGGGTAAAGACTGCACCCCACTTCAGCAATATGTCCCTCATGCTGAGGGAGATGCTGTCCTCCAATAATGAAAGGAAGCAGCCTGATGGTAACACGAACATAATGCGGTTGAAGGTTGTCCAGGAGGTCAACAGCAAGCATGTTGCTCCCAAACTGAGGAGATCAGTGTAGAACTCCAAAAGGGCACAAGCAAGTTGTTGCAGTGAAGACATGGACAGCAGAAAAGGTCTAATGCTGAGAAGTGAGAAGTGTGTACCTTGGTAGGAAGGATCTGGACAGACATCATAACATCAGGGCTATAATCCTAAAGGAGGTACAGGAGCAAAGGAGCCTTTGCTTATATCTTTGAATATTGCTGATCAGTTAAAGAGAATAATTAACAAAGCATAGAGTATCCTCAGCTTTATTAGTAGTGGCATAGGGTACCAAAGCAAGGAGAGGATGCTGAACTTGTATAAAATACGTTAAGACATTAGCTGGAGTACTGGCTACAGTTTTTGGGTACTTCATTGCAGGACAATCTGAATGCACTGGGAAGAGTGCAGAAGAGATTTACATGAATGATTGCAAGGATGATAAACTTCAATCATGGACAAGCATATGGATGTACATGGAATAGTGTAGGTTAGATGGGCATCAGATTGGTATGACAGGTCGGCACAACATCGAAGGCTGAAGGGCCTGTATGGTGCTGTAATGTTCTATGTTCTATGTATCATAAGGAGAGATTGGAGAAGTTGGGATTGTTCGTCTTGGGAGAAAAATGCTAAAAGGACACCTCATAGAAAAAAAAAAATCACAAGGAGGCTTTATAGAGTGTACAGGGAGAAACATTTGCAAAATGCTTAAAGTTCAAGATGGAACAAATTTAAAGTGATGTGAAAAAGTACCTGCAAACTTTTCATACGATGAATGGTTCCAGTTTGGAAGGTATTGCCTGAAAGTCTGGTGCAGGCAGACTCAACTGAAACATTCAAGTGTGCATTGGATGTTTATTTAAACATAAATCAATGTGCAAGGGTATATGGGAAAGTCAGGAGTGCAGCAGGAGAGATGGGTGAAGCCATGATGGGCTGAATGGCCTCTTTCTGCACCACTACACTTCTGTGATACTGTACCATTTTCCTGCGTTTTCCTTGTAGCTCTGAAATGTTGTTCTTTTTAGATAATGAATCCTTATACCCTCATGCAACGTATTCCAGATTCTCACTCCTCACTGTGTGAAAAAGCATCTCATTACATCAATGCTTCTTTTGCCAAGTAGCTTTGTTAAGATTGTGATGAAGATGAAATATCAAATTTTAACTTCCATTATCTGATTGTTGTACCTGACACCTTTATGGATTAAAATAGTCTTTACTGGACAAACAATGACCTAAAATGTCTGCAGCAATCACCTGAACATAGCTGTGGCAAGTTCAGGAAATCAATGTTGAATAACTAAACATCGGAATTAAAATAACTTTTATTACAAAGACAATGAAATCACTGTTAACTGAGAAGGATGTTTAAGAAATTGGCATCTCCTGTTTCAAGGTGCATGTACCTGATAAGTGGGACATACTGAATATGAAAGGTCACCTGCAGGCTATCCAGCTTGGACAGACATGGAGTCAGACTCAGGCATTCACAAATGAACCCAATTTCTGCAGCAGCTTTTCAAGCAGCAGAACAGAGAAAGAACATGGATTGGTAACAGGAAGGACCGAAACGTACTCTCTCCTTGATTCCTTCTTACGAAGTAGCAAGGCATTGTTCAGTTAGAAAAAGCGCAAACTGGGGAGATACTCATGCATTGACAATCCAAAGAGATTTCAAACTTTTGTCATTGCTGAGCATTTGGGCCAAAGGGCCTGTTTCCACACTATAGGGATTCTATGATCTAATATAAGTAAATAACAAACCAATTCAGGTCTGAAATTAAAAATCCATGCATCACAGTCATTGAGGACTTTTAAAATGTATAGCCCTTATTCTTCCCTCCCTTTCTAACTTGCATGTGATTCTGTGCATTTGATTTTGCATTTTTATAACTTTTTATTTTCAATATTAATAAATAACTGGTAAAAATAGTAAATATTCTTTTAGAAACACATACAATTCTCCTCATAGTATACAATACTTCCTAGCTTCAAATCACCTGCAAGTTTTAAAATTGTGTTTTGCCCACCAAGCTCTGGCTGATTAATATCTGTCAATATGCTAGGAATATAAAACAGCAAGTAACATAATATGGGACAGGAAAAATTCTATAGACATGTAAACATGAAAAATAAAGCAGCAGAGACAAATGCGGGCCTATTACAGACTGAAACAGGAGAATTTGTGGACAAGAAATAGAGAAATGGCAGAGAAATGAAATATGTACTTGGTCTGTCTTCAAAGAGGAAGACACAAGAGGTTTCACTGAAATAATTAAAATCCAAAGATCTAGTGAGAATGTAGAACTGAAAACAAATTAGTGTTAGTACAATGGTCATATGACTGAAGATTAGAAGCGACCCATGTTTTAAGAAAGGATGGAGGGAGAAAACAGGGAACTGGTTGTCTAATTCAGTGGTATGAAAAATAACAGGATCTGACATAAAGGATGGATAGTTAGAAAATAATTATCTGGCTGGAAAGAGTCAACATAGATTCATGAGGAAGAAATCATGGTTGACAAGCCTCATTAGAGTTTGTGAGGATATTACTAGCAGAGTCAATAATGGCGGGGGGGGGGGGGGGGGGACGACTAAATTCAGAGCATTTGAATTTTCAGAAGTCTTCTGATAAAACCCCACACAGGAGGTTAGTAAACAAAGTAAATATGCATGGATTGTGGGTAATATAGGTTGAGGATTGGCTAATAAGCAAAAGCAGAGTAGGAATCGATGAGTACCTCTCAGGTTGGCACACACAAAGATACAAAGCCACATACATTCACAATCCACATCGATGATTTGGGTATGGGGGCCAATTATAATGATTCCAAGTTTGTACATGACATATGCTTGGTGGGAGTGTGAATTTCGAGAAAGATAGAAGGAGGCTTCAAGGAGATTTGGACACGCTGAGTAAAATGGACAAAGTATGGCAGACGGAATATAACATATGTGGGGTTAAAAGAGATCTGTCGCAATGAACGATGTAAATATTAATTCTAAATGGTTAACAATAAAAAAAACTGTCAAGACAGCAGGACAAAGGATCTGAAAATATGAAGATCGATTTTCAGGTCTACTGGTTGCAACTATAAACATGATCAGAACTTTCGTCTCATCCATGCCTTAATCATGACAAGAACTGTACAACCACTGATACTAACAAATTGTAACTTGACCATTTCCATGTGATCAGATTCTATGAATTATATCTACATTTTTTCCCTAAAAGTCCAAGTTAAATTCACTTTAAAGCAAATGCAAACACTTTGAACTCCTCGTTTTTGTACAACTTTGGCCATTTTACTTAATTACAAGCACAGACTGACCTGGCTGTCCACACTGTGGCTGATCAGTTCCAGGTGGCGTCCTAGTCCCTGGAATTTCTTGTCCATTTTCATAAACACACCAACAGTGGCCAGTACTGCCGTGGCATTGTAGAGGTCTAAAGTTTCCTTCATCATCACACTCAGGGATATGGATTCCAGTAAGAGCTGGCGATCCACGCAAACTTAGCTCTGTTTTCAGCCTCTCTCGATATTGTTCACAAGCAGTCTTTGGGTGCTGAATGGGTTCTAAATCAAATACACAGAAACTGGTTACAAAACAAGGGGATGCACTCCATGTAAATTGGGTCATGCAATGTCATCTGTCCATTTATAGAAAAAAAACTGATGTACTTATAATTGGGAATGCATAGGAAGCCAAAACTTGAGGATCGCAGCTATCTCAGAGGACTGTGGTGTGTACAGAGAGGAGGAGGGACACGGCCATGGAGGCATTTGAAAATAAAGATGAGAAATTTAAAATCAAAATTATGCTTGACTGGGTAGATCAGCAAACACAGCAGTGATAGGGTGATCACATCAAACAATATACTTTTACCCAACAGAATTTAGCACAATTAACTTGCTCTATAATGCTCCACACTGACGGAAGTCAGAACTCTTGTGTCCCCCATTTGATAGATGTTAATTTATGAGGGTTTATGTCAGAGGAGACATTTCTATTTGAAAAATTCTTAAGTATAACTGGATAAAATCTGGTTGTGGAAGGCATTTTCTGTGGAATTTAGTTAAAGGCAAAATTAAAATCGCTGGGAAAGAAATCATATCTAACACATTGCCCTTCATTCTGCACCACATCTAAGCATTATATAGGGCATACATTAGTTTTTCCTTTACACACTGAGGTTTTTAAAACTTTTACATTTTGCATGCCAAATTGTTGATTGTGAAAGATGAACATTGCAGTGAAGGAACCAGAGACTTGAGTGCTCAAAACAACCAACTGTAGTGCAGGAGACAAATCAGATTATAATATTATGAAATTAACTGCTGAATGGCTGAGAATGATCTGATACAGAAAGTCAATTGAAGACAGAGATAAAGTGATTGACTAAAGGAGAGTAAAAAAGGAAGTGAAAAGTTTTCATTTATAATCCTCAAACATTTAGTGCTTCAAGGAATGAGACTCAATGCTTGCAATAGTTAATTTTCAATAGTACAGAAAATGATTGGCAGTAACTATCAAATGTAATGGTGTACAAAATGATAACTCTAAGCATGTTGTGGCATGTTTAATTCTTATATACCATACAAGTACAGCAACTTATTGCATTTAATATATTTTCATGTTGAAGCACAGAGTGAGTGAGATTCCACTTTCTGCATGCTATGAGTTCAGATGTAGCAAACCCAAACCGATGGTCAACCATACCCCATTAAGAAGTAAAGTAAGTAAACAAGTAACAAGAGATAAACAGGAGATAAACAGAATGCTTCTGAAGCACAACTGATCAATGACTTTTCTTCCTTTGGAATTTCAGTAAATCAGCAATTTAATGAGATAACAACTACAATTGACTTAAACAAGACCTACTGACCTGAGTGCCCACATTCTGGTAGATTATTTCCAGGCTGTGTTCTAGTTCCAGAAATTTCCCTGCCCCATGCATCTACACACCAGCACTGTCCTGTACTGCTGTGGCACTGTAGAGGTGTGAAGTTGCCCTGCTCATCACATTGAGGAACATGCATTCCAAAGTGGGGCCTAGGCCCACGGGGGCTGAACTCAGCTTCCACTTCATCTCGCAGCTCCTCACAAGCAGTCTTTGAACGTCCTAGAGGTTTTGAAGAAGGAAAACATTGCTGTCAGAGATAGTAGGAACTGCCGATGCTGGAATCTGAGATCACATGGTGTAGAGCTGGATGAACACAGCAGGCCAGGCAGCATCAGAGTAGCAGGAAAGCTGATGTTCCAAGTCTGGACCCTTTTTCAGAAAATATGCCATCAGCTGTGTTTCATGAATTGCAGAGCTGCAGAATGCAACAAGATGCAAAATGGCAATGCAACACCAGCACCCCAACAAAACTCCCACCTGCTTCCCACACCCAGCCCCACAGTCCCAGTCTGAGCTCAGAATTAAGGCACTGCAACATCTTCCAGTTAGAGAAAGGAACTGTCCAGGATTTGCAGCCTGTTGCAGTACTGGGTATCCTGACAATGGCACTGGAAATGGGTAGAATCTCCACTGGGATTGGAAAGGCTGGCCATGTTAAATCATGTGATAGCCTTGCCATTAATTATGTACAGCCAAGGGGCCTGTTATTTCTGCTTTGAGATGGGTAAGAGGTCACCAACCCTGCCATTAGTTCACCATGGTCAAAGGTCCGGGAACAATATTGAAACAGTGCTTAGGCATGTATCAATTCTTCACCTGTTATTAGAATAATTTTGCCTGTCCAAGAAGAGCACTTTGAACTTAATTACTCCCTTCTCCTTGCCTATCTCTCTTCAAACCTTGGGCCAGCCAGTCATCAGCTTTGACCTTTTCTTCATCATTTAGCTATGCCTTCTGAGACCCTTGAGCAACCTGCCATTATCCTGTCAATCAGACGTCCATTAATCCAGATCTGTCACTCTGTCGTTGCTGAACTACAATCCATCATTCTTGACCCTCTCTTTATCACCCATGACTCGCACTTGGTAACCCTCAACTCGCTCAGCCTCACTATTGACCTGTCTGTGATCATCCTTCATTTCCCCTCTATCATGCTTGATCTACCTTGAACAGAGACTAACCTCCTCTCTAAAAGCCACCTCTCTCTGAGCCCCATGACGCTCCTTAGGCCCCACCTTGACCTGATCTCCCATCCAAGGACAGTTATGTCTCCAAACTCCCAAGGCATTGCAGGGTGATGCCCTTTGGAAGGAGTAACAAGACGAGGTGTACTGAAATGATTGGCCGGACACTAGGAAGTTCAGAGGAACAGAGGGATGTTGGGATGCTTGTCCACAGATCCTTGAGGGCAGCAGGACAAATTATAGGGTGATTAAGGCTTAGATAATAAGTACGGAAGATTATAAATCGGAGCTATACAAGACTTCTGGTTCAGCCACAGCTAGAGTACTGTTTGCAGTTCTGGTCACTTCACTATAGAAAGGATGTGACTGCACTGGAAGGAGTGCTGTGGAGATTGAACATTGTATTGCCTGGGATGGCTGCAGTTTAGCTATGGAGAGAGGCTGGATAAGTGCCAGTTTTCCTCCCAGCAGAGAAGAGGGGACCTGATTGAGGTGTATGGACAATGGTGGATTGAAAGCAGTCTTCCCCTTAACTGAAGTTTCAATAACAGTGATGACATACTTTTAAGGCGAAGGCAGGAGGTTTAAAGGGGATTTGAGTTAAAAAAAACAGAGGATGGGAATCTGGAATGCACTGCCTGGGGAGGAGAGATGAAATGGGAAACTGCACAATGTTTTAAAAGCAGTTGGATGAGTACTTGAAATGTCATAACATTCAGAGCTATGGGCTAAGTGGGAAAGTGAGACTAGGATACATTTAGAGTAGTATTTTTGTCAGGGCTTTTACTGTATGATTCAACGATTCTATCAGTCAACATCTGCACTTTACTCAGGTTCTTCTCTCTAGACCAAAAAGGTTTTCCAATTCACAAATGCAGCTGCTATTCTCTCTAAATCCAACAGAAAGATTACTTTGCCTGCTGTATGCCTCCTTCAAGCAGTTGTGAGTCTGAAAAGACCTGTTTACTGGTGGCTAATCACAAAGGTACAATGCAATTTGGCAAAGTGTTTTAATGAGTATGCATCACGCGTTAATGTATTAAAGGTAGGTTTGCACTGGTTGCCTTCAGGCAATACAACCTGCATCTAATCCAATGTGAATTTATATCCTGCCAAGAGAGAGATGACATGTGGCAGCTCAATACTGATATTGATTTGGTTAGGGTTTGGTAGTGTAGTGGTAGTGTCCCTACCTTTGAGCCAGGCGAGGCCTGGGTTCAAGTCCCACTTACTTCAGAGGTGTGTCATAACATCTCTGAACAGGTTGACGTAAAAACAATCTGATATTGACTGTCCACGAGAGGTCCTGTTATGCAAATAATAATATGTTCTACTATATGACTGTAATACATCCTACAAGCAGGAAGTTACAAGGTATAATCATCTCAATAGATTAATGAGATGTGAGGCAGGAGTTAAAATTTGAATAAAATCCAGGGAAACTGCAGATTCTGTAAGTCAGGGACAAAAACAGAAGGTGCTGAAAAAGCTCAGCAGGTCTGGCAGCATCTGTGGATAAAAATGTCAGAATTAACATTTCGGGTCTGGTGACCCTTCCTCAGAGCTCAGAGTTTGGGTCACCAGACCCGAAACATTAGCTCTGATATTTTTTTCTCCACAGATGCTGCCGGACCTGCTGAGCTTTTCCAGCAACTTCTGTTTTTGTTAATATTTGAATGATTGGTTTACTGAAAGCACCAAGTTGTTAAAATAACTGAACTGTTAACATAGTTAAGACATTCTATACGGGAAAACAAAGAAATAGGGCTGGATTTTAACTCCAGGGCAAAAGCATGGCAAAGTGAATAGGAGTGATGGCAGGGAGACATGACCAATTTTAACAGCCGAGTCTCGTTAGGATATTGTTTCCAAGTATCTCTCTTTAAAAAAATCATCTCTTTTTAAAACAAGACTGCACTTCAAATTGACCCTGCGCAGTCATATAGTTGCCAGAGCCAGGATAATATTACTACTGTTGGATACAGATGCAATCTCCAGGAGATAATTCTCCTGCTTTTCCCAGTCCTTCAAATCAAATCCTAAAGATAGACACAAAGTTGCTTTGAAATAAAATTTGATTTTGGATTCCTACCTGGCTCTTTTGGTCTACACTGGGTACCATCTCCTTCGTAACCAGGGTTACACCGACAGACATATGAGTCAGGGGTGTCATAACAGGTTGCATGTGGATGACATAAACCTTCAGTACACTGGTCAACAGCTGCAAAAAAAAAACAGGTTGGTTTTAGTCAGGTTTTCAACTCTCAAAATTTCCTCCCTACTTTCATTACTCTCCTAACTAGGTATTTTTTTTGCAGAAGTATCATTCCATCATTGGGAGTAGGAACTACTGCAATTCCTTCACAAAAGTTTATTCTTTATGTTGGAGTTTGCTAACAAATGCATACCCTCAAGAATGTATCCATAGTGGTTAACAGATGGTGCAGTGTGAGCCCTAACATTTGCTTCACTGGGTCAGAGACAATTGTAACACTCTGACTGCTGCCTTAATTGATATTAGTTAGTTCCAGCAAAGAAAAGGGAAGCAAGCCTATGATCAGCTCAGCGAGTATGTCTACAATCTCATCTACAACCTGAGCTACAATTCTTCTTGAAAACTTTAAGCCTACAACTTTCCTCATGTAGTATACTTGCCTGCAGAGAAATGGAAATGAAATAGTCAACTGTAAATCAGGCACTAGCAGAATTTTTATACAAAATACTTTAATGTTAAAAGGTCCATGAGCACTTTTCACTGGGCCTGTACTATCAGTCCTTTTATTCACAACGGGCTTCGCTTCGTTAAAGACAATAGCATGTGGAAGCATTTTGCAAAATATCATTAAAATTTTAAATAGAATTGCACGTACTGTGTAATATTCCTAGCTACTGACACCATTCTCTTCTTAGCAACTGATAGTGAATCGGGCTGATTACAATTTCAGTGTCTTTGGTGTCAGAGATGAGTTTCTGACATGCAATCACTAAAAATGTCCATTTCCACCTCTATAATATTGCACAACTCCACCTCAACGTCAGCTCATTTGCTGCTGTAATCTTCATACATGTATGTTACCTTTAGATTTGACGATTCAAAGACTGACCCTCCACATTCTATCCTCCATAAACATAAATTGATCTAAAACTTTGCTGTCTATACCCTAAGTCACACAATTCCCATACACCAAAGCCACTGTGGTGCTGTCCTACACTGGATTCTGGTCAAGCAACACCTCAATTTGAAGATCCTCGTCCTTGTTTCTAAGTCCTTCCATGGCCTCACCCCTCAGTCACCTTCGCCAACTCCAAAGCTCGACATGAAATCTATGCTCATCAAATTTTGGCCTTTGAGCATCCCCAATTTTAATTTCTTCACTGTTGATGGCCATACCTTCAGCTGCTCAGGCTCCATACTCTGAAATTTCCTCCTTAAACCTTTCAATTTTTCAAATGCCTTTTCCTCCTTTAAGATGTTCCTCTATGGCTGCTTTTCTTGACCAAGTTTAATGTCCACCTTCACTTGTGGTGGCAGCAATATCTGTCTCATGAGATGATGATTTGCATCATTATGGTCAACTCTGTGTTAAGCATTGCTCGGTGTGCCTCAGAAGCCCCACTGGAGCATTGCCATTTGGCATTTGCTGCAAAGGAAGAGATCAGGCTGAGAAGGTGCACAATTCACTGGCATATGTTTTCCACAGGGTGTCCTCAACCATTTGAGTATTTCATTTCTGCTCATCATATTCAATGTTCTTCCAGAGAGCAGGCCTTCAGAGGTTACAGGCATCAGTAACAGTCTCCCAGTTATTGGTGTCAATGACCGCTATCTTCATATTTCACTCTGTTTTCTTATCGCAGAGAAATGGATATCCGGGCATCTTCATTATATTGCTATCATCCATGAGAGGGTTGCAGCGAAGTCACTGCAAATGTCTTGGCTCAGCAAAAGTGCGTGCTGATGGAATTAGTGGGCTTCAGGGCCTGAATAGATGACCTTGTTAGCATCACTTCGTTCAGCTTGGTCTGAAATTCTACTTTATATGTGAAGTGCCATAAGACTTCTCGTGACATTAAAGATGCCATATGAATGCAAGTTGTTTCTGTTCTTTTTATTTCTGGCAGAGGTCTTCCTAACTCAGCTGTCCAATTATTCCATGTGACATGGTATATTAGCTGTGCTGTACACCTCTAAGTGCAGTAAACACAAATCTACTTTTGCCTCTAGGAAATTGTCCGATTCCAGTTGTCACCTCAAAATTATACTTTGTCAAAAATCTTTGGGCTAGTTCTGTGAACAGGTGATCGCAACAGGGTGTGTTAGTTAAAGAATCAGGCCAGAGTGCGACATCTTTATTTGCGAACCATGCTTCCTTTGAGTGGAACCTTCTTATTAGGAATACAGAATTAATCTTACTGTTCTAGTTTATGTTTAATTATTTGCTGATGTAGATGTGAGTTAATTGCCTTAGAACTCTGGATGTGTACCAGGGTTGATTCTCTTCATCATGCCTTTGGCCAAATCTTTACCTAGTCATTGGGAGCCTAGTATTGTTCTTGAATGGGGGCGCTGTTTTTGACTGTGGATATCATGGAATATATTATAGTACTGCATCAGCTGTTCATGTCAATACTACTTTACTTTGGTTATATTTTTCAATACAAAATCTCAGAAATTTTATGAAACAGTATCGTTTCAAGGCAAGACTTCCATTTAGAAGTCACAAATTTAGAAACCTTAGAAAAGCAGCTTTGATCAGCTTACAAAACTGCAACAACATGTTTGATAGAATTTTGATAGAATTCTCTACATGAAAATGATGTTTGAATTTGTGCATTTTGTTTACACCCTTACAACAGTCGCAAACGTCAAATAATCCTCAGGCACTTTTCATTGTTAAATTGAACAAATGTATTTTGTGATTAAAACGTGTACCTAATTTCTTTATGACATGGCACATTAGTTTCTGGTAGTGACATGCTACACAATAAAGGGATAATTCTCAAAAATTCACAATAATTGAGTAATAGTTTAACTCTACTAGCAGCATTAATACAAGTAAGCATCAGTACGTTTAGTTTTCACTGTGGTCTGCAAAGCTATCACATGAAGGAAAATGCACAAAAGAGATTATACAGAACTGGGACATTAACTGAGTGACCGACTTCCCATGGCATCGCACATCGGATCTGGAATACAGTTGTGAGCTAAAATGAGGTCCTGTGAGTGCTAGTGACTAGAACTTTCCTGAAATACAGGAGCAATGGGGGTCAAGAATTGAAGCACAGTGGATGGGGTATCAGGTTACAAAATGTTAACATTGAAAGCACTTAAGGTTGAGAGTTATGTTTTTATTCAACCAATAGAAACAGAGACACCTCTGATGTCTGTGGCAATTGTTCTTTGAATCCGGGTGCCTAGCAGCCGATCATACATGGGAGAGAAACCACAGTTTCAACTCTCATGTCAACTCTGTATTAATTTGGATTCCAAAAGGATTTGCATTGAAAAATAGCCCTAACCTCCTTTACTGTTTAATTGAGTTGAAATAGCAGTGTGGGTGTATCGACGGCATACTGACTGCAACGTTTCAAGCAGCCAACTTTTCACCTTTTTAAGGATAACTAGTGATGGACAATGAACACCTGCCTAGCCAGTGACACCATTATCCCACAGATGAATTATAAAATAACCTCTGGGGGAGTAGCTTAAAAGTGAATGCTAAAGATTCAGAAGCTTGTCTTACATTCCAGAGGGTTTTCTTCTCTAATCAAGCAGAGGTACAATTCACGATCTTTGAGCATTTCCCCAAAACCAACATTCCCCTATTGTGTTTGTACTGTCTCTGCGGATTCCCTATTTAAAACGAGCGTTGATTTGTTCAAAAAAGACAAATGGCTGCTGTCAGCACAATGCGAGGCCATGCTGAAATCACATCTACAGTGCCATAAACAGCTGAAACTGCTCCTGCCAAACTATACATGTCATCTGTAATCCTTGGAGAACTAAACATTGTTTTAAATCCAGAGGGGAAAAAAAACTTCTTCCATCACATTTGTTTTCCACAATTGCATTTAGCACAAGCAGAATACTGATTACAGAGCAAATTTTTCAGCAAGGCTCAAAATATATCCTCAGCAGGATATGTAAAAACAACTTGTATGCAACTTTTTACCCTGGAGTCAGAAATAAGATCAAGGTTGGACACAATGCCAATAATCCTCTTCCTGCATCCCTTCCTGCAGCTCTGCAGTTATCAAGCTCATCAAAGGGGAGCATGTTCTCTAGGGAACTCATCCATAAAATTCAGTAACAGCCTGAGACAGCTAATTTCAGTTAATTAGTTTCTGTCATGAAAGTACAGAAAAGCCGACCAACAGATAACTAACCATACATAACAATCTTTCTGTTCCCTGAAAAAATTAGAAATGGAAGTGAAGCCAAGATAGGGATGACTTAATTACCTTAACAGAGAGAGGTCAAAACCCAGGGGGACTTCGATTCAAAATAACCAGTAGACAGAGAGTAGGTAAAGATTCAAGTCCAAAGGGTGGTAGGGACCTGAAACCTACTGTTTGAAAAGCTGGCAGAGACAGTAATTCACACAATATTTGAAAACCTCCAGACCTAGAGCAGGAAGTTTTGGTAAAGCCATCAGTGAACTTTTACAGGCCTCCCCATCTGCCAACTCAACACCAACAATCATAACATTCTGAGCTTGATCTCTACGATTACAAGTTCTGAAGTGGAAGGTACCAGCTAAGAATAGACCAGTATGGGATTTAGGCAATAACTCAGTATTATACTTTAAAGTCGTGTATTTTTTTTGTTCGTTCACTGGTTGCTGACTGAAAGGAATGTATTGGGTTTCTGCTCATCCAACTGCTAACAATAGTCATGGAAACCCCTGGAAAACAGCACCAATGCTGTTCTTCCGACGCCATACTGCTTATGATGTCTCAATGCGTCAGAGGCTCAGCAAAAATGTACTCCCACCCAAACTCAATTGGCTATGTCCCCTTGTTCCAATTTAAATGTAGCAAACTGTTGTTTCAAGACATGCAATCTTGTTGAATACAAAGTTGCTTGCAGGCACTGCATAATTTGATTGTGCACAATTAACTCCTCTGTAGAATCCAGGATGATATAAATAAAGAAATGTAAGAGAAAGAGTAGACCTTCAATACACTAGTATTCACCATTCAAATAGATTATAGCTACATTTTACTTAAACTCGATCTGAATCATAACAATTGTCTTTTAGTTATAGAGGCATACAGCACAGACACAGACCCTTCGGCCCAACTCATTCATGTTGATCAAGTTTCCAAGACTAAACCAGTCTCACTTGCCTGCAATTTGGCCTATATCACTGAAAACCTTTCCTATCCATGCACCTATCCAAATGTCTTTTACATGTTGCAACTTTACCAGCACCAATCACCTCCTCTTGTCAGTTTATTCCACATATGAATCACACTCTGTATGAAAAAGTTGCTCCCCAGGTCCCTTTTAAATCTTTCACCTCTCACCTTAAAATTATGGCCCTAATTTTGAACTCCCCACACTAGGGAACATACCTTTGCTATTCACCTTATCTATATCCCTCACAACTTTATAAACTCCTACAATGTCCTCCTATGCTCCAGTGTAAAAAGTCTCAGCCTATCCAGATTCTTCTTGTAACTCAAACCCTTTAGTCCCGGCAACATCCTGTTAAATCTTTTCTGAACCCTCTCCAATTTAACAATAACCTTCTTATAGCAGGGTGATCAGAGCTGCACAAGTACTCCAGGAGTGGTCTCACCAATGTCCTGTACAACCACCACATGCTGTCCCAACTCTAAGTCAGCAGAGCTGCTGGACTGATACTTGAAATACAGGGTTAAACAGATTAGAGAGAGTGAAACATATGGCTCAAGTAGGCATTGAGATCAGGATTTTCAATTTATCGGACACTGGCACCATTACCGCAGAAAAAAGGAGCTATTCCATTGGGATGGGTTCCATGCAATCTTCCAGAACATTGTTCCCAGCCGAAATTGTATAACAGAGGGTGTGCAAAGTGGGGGTGGGAGGTAATTGACTTAATGTTTAGAAACCTAAAGACAAAAGTTGACACAATACAGTGGTGAAGTGATTTGGGTGAAATGAAACAGAGTGGGAGAGGGAAAGACAGAGGGGCAAATTTTCACATGCTGTAGCAGGCCAATCCTCACACTTTGATAGTTGGTATGAAGATCTGAGATAGCCCTGTGTTACAGGGCATGAAAAAGTCATGGCTGCTGTCAGGAAAGAAGACACACACCTGGATGAAGCTTCCATTTTGTGCTGGCAGTTGGACATGGAGAGAGTGTGGGTGTCCTTCCTGTTGATGGATCAAACTGGCTGGTCACTAGTTGCCACGGTGGCCACCAGCTAAGTGGCGTGCAGCTATTTTTGAAATGCCACTAGGTCAATAGCTGATCCTAGGAAGCTCTGAAAAGCAACAAGGTCCAACCACCCTTTGTGTTGGTTAATCAATAAAGCAGAGACTAAAAGCTAAAGATGGCATTCATAAGTTGGCAAAGTGAAACTAGTAGTTTGCTCCAAGGAGGAACACTGGAGCCTCCACTGTTTACAAACTATATTAGTAATTCAGACTGAGTGTAAAGCGTCTACGTTTGATGATGATACAAAGCTATATGGGATTATAAACTGTAGGGAGGCTCAAGTGACTGCAAAGGAATAAAAGGTGGGGTTTTCAATTGCTCATAGGTGTTAGAAGAGGAGCAGAAGAAGTATCGCAAATCCTCCAAGACACATTCAAATTTTGAATTTCAGAACAGGGGCAAGTGATGAATCCATTTACCTAAAAGTAATGTCCTGTTAGCCTCCTTGAAAAGCTTGTTAAATGAACCATGCAGGGCAAGATGATGACTTTCAATTTGCCAAACTTTAGTAGCTTGATGGTAATGCAGGCCAAGAGGCCAGGTTCAATGCAGGTAGGAATTTATAAAAAACTTGAAATTAGTAAAATTTGAATACATTGAGGACTATGTTGTGGATTCTGTTTATTATCTTTAGTTTGAATGTTTGGCCACTATTATGCACTGAAAGATTGCTGGCCCTCTTTGATACTGCCACCTTTCTTTAGCAAGGCATTGGCTGGTCCCATCATTGCTACTATCTCTCTGTTCATGCTCTACAGACAGCTCCCACATCCTAGCAATATCCAATTACAGCACTTATATTTGAAGATTGATTTGCATAAGGATGCAGCTCCAGCATAGGTTTGTGAACCAGAAATGTTAGCTGACCAAAATTATAAAGTAAGCCAGTTAAGTAGATGGATAATAATATAAGAGACACGGTTTAACATGGGAAGTGTGAAGTTTAGTATTAAGAACAGCAAAGAAGAACATTCTTTGAAAAGTACAGAACATGTAACTGTTGATGTTCAGAGTGAATTGGCTTTATTTGTTCAAAGAAAACAGAAAGGTAACATGCCGGTATAGCCAACACTCATGTTCATTTATTGCAAAGAGTGAAGTACAAGAATAAGAACAAGTCTGGCAACAATTGTGCAGACCACTGCAGGAGTACAGTAACTGTTTTGGTCTCCATTTTAAAAAGAAAAATACATATGCATTGGAGCCAGTACAGCTAAGATTCACTAGATTGGCTCCTGGTGTGAGATGGTTTTCCCATAATAAGATGATGAATAAGATGATGAATAAGTTAGGCCTACACTTGAGTTTATAAGAATGAGAGGTTAAATTTAGAAAATTCTGAAGGGACTTAGCAAGTTAGTGAGAAATTGTTTCACTCGATTGGGGAATCTAAAACTTGGGGGCTTATCCCAGGATAAAGGGACAGTGATGAAGAAAATCTTCTTGACTGAAAGGGTTGCAGATTTTTGGAATTTGCCAAAAGCCAGACAGATGTGGATGCTCCATCACTGAGCTGAAGTTTATGACCCATCCTCTTTTACCTCCTCCAACTCTATTTTGATTTAGTCCCTTCCTGCTCTCCCTACACCTCTCCTCAACTTTATGGTTTGCATTGCCCAGAATAGGCTTTGTGGTAAATACTTAATTGGATACTCAGGGTGGAGGGTGGTGGAAAAAATGTCAGTGATTTTGGAGGACAGTGCTCAGCTTTGTGTGATAACAGTTCCAGGTAGAAAAAAGGAAAAGACTCATCCTCCATCAATGATAAGGAGTCTCAATGCTTAAGAATGCTACAGGATTGTAACTTGGTTATTGCTTTGGTAATTTCATTTGCTTCTACTATTACTGAAGCGTGTTTAGTGTAGTATGATGTACAGTGTTTTTTTAAAAAAAATGTAATTTCACTGTGATTTTTGTTCCATGTTCCTCACAGTTAACAATGTTTAACTGTGGTTATTTTTCAATTCTGGGGAATTAGCAATTGTAGGTGAGAAAGAAAACTCCTTCCATTCCAGTCTCTGCACCAATGTTAATTGTAAACCTGAAACTCTAAATCAGATCATGGGCTCCATCTCTGTTCAGGATGTAAACACTCCCTTAATTTGACATATCCACTATATAATTGCAGTTTAACAAGACTTTTTTCTTCTTGCTTTGCATAAACACTGTTGGATCCAATCAAACATTAATTACTTTGTCCATTAGTGCATTCTATCAGAATCATGCATATACAGTACCATAAAGCTAGGAGGTTCTTTGGGATAAGAATGTACATTTAAAATACAAAAGTCATTTAGTGTTTAATGCTTACAAGCACATTCACAAAATAAATGGACAATTTAAAAATACTTACGAACACATGTATTTCCATTCTCTAGAATTTTATAACCATGCTGGCAGTCACACCCATACGATCCAGCAACATTGATACAAACAGTATGTTCACCACATTCATGGGTGCTACTATCAGCACACTCATCGATATCTGAGGAAAATGATAATCTTGTTCTATTAATTACATAAACATTCCAATGAATAGTATCCTTCTAGAACAAGAGTGTTTTCTAATTAGCAATGAACTAGTTAAAATTCTGAAGTTGTTTTTCCCACCCCATTCCAGGTGTCAGGCATTCCATGTTAAAATAATGTTAAAGCTACTAAGTAGAAGAGATAGTTGGTGGTGAATGTATAAAGAAAAACTGAGTGGTTGTCCCACCTGGACAACAGGAAGCACTTCAGTTCATCTTTCAGAATTTGCAAAGAAAATTGATGGTCTTCCCCTACCCCTGAATAACTTGTTGGGCTAAGAGATGGAGATCACCAGCACACTGCATTTTCACTGCAACAGGAAGGTACATGCCTTAAATTGTTTAAAATCACATTAAGTTGATATCAATTCATACACAGTCATCAACTCATTCATACATAGAGGTAATCCAAATGATAACCTACAGACTAGATTACTGGATCGCATTTACAGAAAATAATGATTGTTTATTATACCAACCCTTCCAGTCAACACCTTGGTAAATGTTGGCACATGCCACTGTTCCTTCAATGTTTTTGATAAACATCCTGGAACTTCTAAATTTACAACTGGAGGAGCGCCATCAGCACAAGGAGACAGACAGACCAAGACTATCTTCACTGAGTAGTTCAAAAGATTTTAGATTGGATTTACTCAAATAACTGTTTATTTTCCTTAAGTAAATGATAAATCTTAACTGTCCCTTATTTCCATTCATGAATACACGATGTACTGAATCAGAGAGGAGCAGAGGGTTTCCTGCAGTTGGAGCTGTGCCTTACCAAACTGAAACTTGGTGGAGATTCATACATTTCTCAAGGAATCAGTGAATGGTTTAATCACCACTTCTGGTGAATGGGCTATAAATACAGCTGTACAGAGAATAGTGATTAGGATGCTCAGGCATGTCTGTCTAGACAGTTTAGCTAGCACGGCAGCAGCTGTTTATGTGGGACTTTATCAAAGGGTTGCCTCCAGTCCAAATACAGCACATCATAATGACTTCCCACATTCATCTGGAACACCAGTACCTCAATGTTAAGACAGCTACCAGATAGAACCTTCCCCTGCTGAGATCCTGTCAGCTATCATTTGTTTAGCACTTGGAGAGATATAATTCTCTGTAGTTATCCAGAATTATTTTATTAACCTATATGAAAAAAAATTGTCTAGTTTGTAATCCAATGAGACAACCATACAACAGATTTACAATTGTGTTTGTATCATAGGAGAGATAGAAGCCAATCTAAAATACATGTGAATTGGACAATGACCAGCTGTAGAAATGGCAACATGTGTAAAGTTGATCATTTTGGGAAAGTGGCCAGTTAATTATAAAAGTTTGTTTGTTTCTGCTGTTGGAGCTTCATGCTATGTTGTGCAATCTGGCAGTCAGTTACATCAGGAATGCAGCAGTTATACGGTCATACAACATGGAAACAGACCCTTCGGTCCAACCAGTCCATGCTGAACATAATCCCAAACTGAACTAGTTGCATTTGCCTGCTTCTGGCCCATGTCTCTCCAAACCTTTGGCTCGTATGTCGATCCAAATGTCTTTTGGATGTTGTAATTGTACCCGCATCCACCACTATCAGGAAGTTCAGTCCGCACACGAAATACCCTCTAAAACTTTTGGCCCTCATATCTTTTTAAAATCTCTCCTCGCGCCTTAAAAATGTGACCCCCTAGTCTTGAAATTACACATTTTTAGGGAAAAAGACCATTAACTCGATCTATACCTCTTATTTTATAAACCTCCATCAGGTCACCTCTCAACCTGCAATGATCCAGTGCAAAAAGACTCAGCCTATCCAGCCTTTCCTTAGAACTCAAACCCTCCCTATCCCGCAACATCCTGGTAAATCTCTTCTGAACCCTCTCCAGCTTGATAATATCCTTCCTATAACTGGGCAATCAGAACTGAACACAGTATTCCAGGAGAGATCTCAAAAATGTCCTGTACAATCTCAACATAACATTCCAACTCCTATACTCCAAAAGGACTGAGCAATGAAGGCAAGCATGCCAAACACCTTTAATAGTCCTGTCTATATGTGACACAAACTTCAAAGAATTATGTACCGGCACCCCTCAGTCCTGCTGTTCTACAACACCACACAAGGCCCTACCATTAATTATATAAGCCCTACCCTTTTTGTTGTACCAAAATCCAATACCCCATTTATCCACATTGAATTCCATCTGCCATTTTTCAGCTCATTGACCTATTTGATCAAGATCCCTTTGTAAGCTCATAAAAATTTATTCACAGTCTACAATGGCATTGATTTTGGTGTCATCGTTAAACTTATTAACCATGCCTTCCATGTTCTCATCCAAATTATTTATATAAATGGCAAACAAGAGGATCCAGAACTGATCCTTTGGAATACCGCTGGTCACAGATGGATTCCAACTAAGTCTTCTACTGGAAGGTGCTATTGGCATACAGATTCAGTGTAATTTTTGTTTGGAAAATCTTCAATACTTTACACACTTGTCTTCAGCTTCTTGTATATTGCTGTACAGAAGAAGTATAGGATGATTATAAAATTGCTCTTATTGTTCTATCCAAGTATACATTAGAATCACGGTATTTGTAAAAAGCTATATAGTTGTTCAATACAAGTGATCTATAAAAGTTTCAATAAAACCACAGTTTTTCTGCAGTGGAAGCAGAGTGGAGCAAATCCTTTGCAAGTGATAGATCAAGTGTTGCCAATAAGTTTTTGTTCTTTGCAGGTGGGCCTCTGCATTGTAGTGAGAATAAAGATTGAGAGGGAATGAGGTAGTAAGCATGAGTAAAGTGCCAGGTCAGTAGTTACAACTGCATTCTCCCTGTTGATCTAAAATCGAGTCTGTCCTTGAACCAGTCCTCACTGCAATGAATTCATTGCAAGTTACACTTAGAAGAATGGGGACCCAGAAACAAGCAAACAGCAGAGTTTCAGCCAACACTAGACTCCTTCCAGGGCCAGGATGCTATGTGAGAAGGGCCATCTCTGCCATATTAACCTGTCAAGGGAAGGGAACTGTATCTTTACTCCAAGCTATTGAGCATGTGTGAAAGGAGCTATATCATAGTTGTGACATCACACCGAGCTTGAGCCTTTGTCTGTGAGGTTCCAGATAAGATGAACTCTGATTGTCTTTGACAAGTAAGTACTTATGTTCAATAAAGCTTGAACACAAGAGCAGAGGTCTCATTTTACTAGGCAGTGGCATTGGTGAGTAGACCAAAGTAGAGGTCTTGATAAACATTGAAGTTAAGCTCGTAAATGTTACGGTGTCAAAGAAGAAACAGTAAGGACAGCCCGATGGTCTGAAGGTGATTGGCGGGGTGTAGGGAAGGGATGTGAGAGACAATACTGGAAGTGAAGATCAGTTGTGGGGGAGCTGAGTGAGTCACACTTTTTAAGGCTTATCTAGGCACAGAACCATAAACAAGAATGCACACACAGGAGAAGACCCATGCAGAGTACGCAGTAAGCAACAGGGTGAAATCTGTCACCCGCAGTGAGAGAAGTATTACAGAAATTTAAAGGGAAAAGGATGTGATCCAGGCCATAAAGAGAACCTGTTTAATAGAGAGTCAGGAGTGCAAAATGGGAGACCAGGGAATGGCTGCAGCAGCAACACAAAATTAAACACACACAGCAGGGAGTGCAAACAGGCAGGATGGCTATTACCTGGGAGATGGACAGGATTACAGCAAAAATACAACTCCCCTGACAATACGGATTCACAAGATGAATGCTGCTATGTAAAGTCGCAGATAATCAGCAGGAAAACACTAGGTTTTAAAAATTGGATATATCAGAGCAGATGTATCAAACCGTTTGAATTCCACTTCATGACTGAGGCCAAGTAGTGTTAAGTGTCTTCTAATCAGTTTTGGCATCCACGAATTTCTACGGTCAGTGTCACAGGCCACTTGCATGCTACACATCACTACAATGGAACAAAGGTTACAGAGTTCTTGTAAGTAATTCTTAATTATTATGATTTTTTTAGGAAGCAGACCAGCTTGTACTGATTTAAACAAACGAACAAAAAATAAAATTAAGCTGGCAGATAGTGAAGAGGTGGAATTCAATTCAATGCCCTATGGATTGCTGGTCTGCTGTGTAGAGCCCTAGGAGAGACACTATGATGTTTGTCTTTTTAACTTTGCTTCTTGTTTGTCTGACCTATGATTACACTGTGTACAGCTGTAATGCAACTTCTTTTCTTCACTTCTCTGTTCTGTAACTAGGGCCTAGGTATTCTGTACCCAAGACGGCACCATATCTTGTGACATTAGTTACAATGTAACTAATCTTGTAACTGAAAAAGCTGTACCTAGGTACCTTTGTATCGAAGGTGTTACTATAAGTGGCAACTTATAAACTTTTCACTACTGATTTGAGTACGTGGCAATAAAACCAATTCATTCAACATTCTCTCCACTGCAAAAAACATTCCTGCCCAAGCATTGCAAGATGTTGGAGCAGACCCTCCATTTCTCTTCAAGCAGCAGGCAAGCATTGTTGGTAAAGAAGGCTGCAAGGCAGTTGAGACCAATGACCAGAGGGATTTCTGGACAATGGGTTTGCTTTTTCATCATACAGTTACAGAGAAGGAAACCACTATTCAAGTTATTCATTTACTAGATTCTGAGACTTCTGATCTTCCTATAGTATTGAATTCGGATGATATTGTTCCTAAAAACCCAGCCATTTCTTATGGAGAATCAAACCTTTGAGGAGGACAAAAAAGTAAAATGTCTAATGATTAAACAAATCTGACAAGATGATGGTGCAGCAATAGCAGCTTAAGCTACAATTAGAAGAAAAACAGGTTCCTCCCTGAGTAGATAGCCAGATCACAGCTACAAGAAAGTAGCCGTATGTGAATTCAACCACTAAATGATTAAACGAGGTTTCAAAAGATTCCTATGGCCAGGAAAGTCATCATGGAATCTGAGACACCTAGGATTACGGAGATAAAGACAAATTTTAAATCATAAAAAGGAAGAAATCAGAGCTTCAAAACAAATTCACAACCATTCAAGTTTTTGGCAGCGACAACAAAGTGTGGGGCTGGATGAACACAGCAGGCCAAGCAGCATCTTAGGAGCAGGAAAGCTGCCATTTCAGGCCTAGACCGGTCTAGGCCCAAAACGTCAGCTTTCCTGCTCCCAAGATGCTGCTTGGCCTGCTGTGTTCATCTAGCTCTACACCTTGTTATCTCGGGTTCTCCAGCATCTGCAGTTCCTATTATCTCTGATACAAGTTTTTGGCAGGGCGGGCAGTGTCATACCTGCACCGGCAGAAGCCAATCACATGCAACACAATCTTTGCAAAATGTACAGACCCCCTGAAGAAGAAACAATTCCAGTAGCTAATAAAAAGCGATCCATGGAGGAAGGGGGTGGGGGATGGTGAAAGAGATCTTTAAGTCCAAAGTGAATCAATGTGCAGAAATTGTTGATGTACACAGGCAGCAGCTAAAGACCGCAACAGAAACTCATCAGCAAAACGCAAAACACCAATCGAGATTCTTACCGCCAAAATCTACAAGACCAAGCTCTGAAAGAGACAGAATGTATTCACGAAGCTTATTTGAGCATCAGAGCAAAATTGAGCAGATCAGAACTTGACAAGAATCAGCCAGTCTAAATGTCTCATCCAGACTACCAGGTTAAAAACCCAGCTGTTAGCTATCAAACAATATTAACTAGCTCGACAGGCTGAAAAAGAAAAACTTGCAAAAAGAAAATTAAAAATTTCACACTCACAAGCAGTGTTCTCATCCAGCTGACACTACAGAGATATGGAGGGGGGAAAGAAAGTACAGAAACATTCAAAAGACCATGGTGAAGAATTACCTGATGAAAACTTTCTGCTTGAATTACTGGATGATAATCTAACCTTTCTTAATAAAAACCTGCAAGAGGTTTCCTTGTTAATTTCAGGGATTACCTATACAAAGGGGTCAGTTTAAGTCAGTCTGCATATCAGTGTACCATGCACAAATTTCACTTGATCCTGCTCCAACAGTCTGTTCTGTTCTCTATACCCTACTTTCTCAGGGAGTCCTCCATGAGTCAAAGGGGATGTTGCATTTTTTCCTGGAGACTTTATGGACATCCTTGAAGCACTTTATTAACTACTTACCAAGAAGTTCAGAGGAGAGACTTATTTTGGAATTGAGTCCTCAAGAGGACCTCAGAGGAGGTTTACCAGGATGCTGCCTGGACTGGAGGGCTTATCTTATGAAGAGAGGTTGACTGAGCTCGGTCTCTTTTCATTGGAGAAAAGGAGGAGGAGAGGGGACCTAATTGAGGTATACAAGATAATGAGAGGCATAGATAGAGTCGATAGCCAGAGACTATTTCCCAGGGCAGAAATGGCTAGCACGAGGGGTCATAGTTTTAAGCTGGTTGGTGGAAAGTATAGAGGGGATGTCAGAGGCAGGTTCTTTACGCAGAGAGTTGTGAGAACATGGAATGCGTTGCCAGCAGCAGTTGTGGAAGCAAGGTCATTGGGGTCATTTAAGAGACTGCTGGACATGCATATGGTCACAGAAATTTGAGGGTGCATCCATGAGGATCAATGGTCGGCACAACATTGTGGGCTGAAGGGCCTGTTCTGTGCTGTACTGTTCTATGTTCTATGTTCTATGTTCTATGTTATTTCCTGCATCATGAGGTACAGGCAATATTGAACAACTACAGAAGAAGAATTTTCTATCCTCAAAGTATTGGAGAAATCTTCCCTCCCTCACCTCCAGTAATGTTTTCAAAAATGCCTTCCATTCTTCTTATGACATTATTCCTAGTCTAGAGCGAGAGAGAGCGAGCTCACCGCCTCATCTTCCTTCAAGAGGTTGTGCTCATTAGAATTTCCTCCTTCAAAATGTCCTCAATTGGTCTTCACTGCTGCTACTCTCATGACTTTGTGATTGTCACAGCCCAAGGACTAGCAATCACCAGAAGCTGTCATTCCTTTAAACAATGTTAGTTCTCCAACTTACACAAGAGTTCAAACATCCGACATGTTCTCTAAGAAAACAGGAAACATTGTTGGAGATTAGTTCCTCAAACAATAGAGAGTTGTTGGGCGAGAAAGTGGAGTAAAAGAGTTAAATATTTCTGGTTGAATATTGGTAAAAATGGATACCATTAAATAAAAGAAAACTTAGGAGATACAGACTAAGTACAGCTACTGAAACTGTAAAAAAGAGGTACAATATCATAGTGATATTAGATCACATGGAACTGGAGCTTGGGTCTGTTGGTTCCAGATAAATGGAGCCATTGCTGGGACTACTTTTCTGGCTAAGTTATGCTCAGTTGTAAGTGGTCACTTTCAATAAAGCCTGTTGCAGTTAATTCACAAGAATGCAAATCTCACATTACTAGACACGGACACCCACAAGAGCAACCATATTTAAATATTAACTGATTTGATTAGATACTTTTGACTCTTCTTTGCAACAGTCTTTGTTAGGCTCCATGACATTCTCTCTGCTGAAGCCACTTCTTCAGGAATCACTAATATCTGAACCTATTCGGAGAAGAAAGCTACACAGATCAAGGCAAGCTACAACAGTGCATGCTAAACATTCAGGCAAGCATTACACAGTTGTTCCATCCATGCAATGAAAGCACTCTTAAGGTTTTTCTTATTCTCTGTTATTTCTATTGAAGCACTTACGTCGTAGTACTGCTCACTGGAGGAGTCATGATGTCTGATGACAATGGTTTCACTTAACGAAAAAAATGCACATCATAAAACAATCCCTTCACATAATTGTCAAAACAGGTCAGAGAAGCTGGAACTCCTGTGGATGAAAGCTTCATAACAACCTCCAGTAAATTTGACATTTATGTAGAGGAATTAATGGGGCTTTGGTTCTACACAATCTGGAAAGCAACAATGATTTTATTCCACTCTGGTGCAGAGAATCCAGAGGTAACAGGCAGTCCAGTGGTGGACACACACCCTGCTTCAGGATTCTGTAGGTGATTCAAGAGGTGAGAGTGTGATAAATCGGTTTTTCAGCCTTCTGCTGTTTGTGCTTGGCTTCCACCTGGACCTGTTAGAGAGGTTCAAAATGACTGGTAACTTCAAGGATAACTCTTCTCCAGTTTGATTGGTTTTAGTCAAAAGATTTCCAGGAGTCAATGGGGATGTTGCATTTTTTCCTGCAAACTTTGTGGTCATCCTTGAAGCATTTTCTCTGCTTCTCAGTTAACTAATTGCCAAGAGGTTCAGAGGAGAGAAAGAGAGAGAACTTAATTCAGAAGTTTTAGACCAGCTATGTGGACAATGTTGGTTGCCCAACACAGCTGAGTGATCATAATTGATGCCTTAATGCTGGGGATATTTGATTAGATTCCCTACAGTGTGGAAACAGGCCCTTCGGCCCAACAAGTCCACACTGCCCCTTGAAGCATCCCACCCAGAACCATCCCTCTATAACCCACACACCCCTGAACACTATGAGAAATTTAGCACGGCTGATCCACCTAGCGTGCACATCTTTAGACAGTGGGAGGAAACCTGAGCACCCAGAAGAAACCCACGCAGACACGGGGAGAATGTGCAAACTCTGCACAGGCAGTTGCCCGAGGCTGGACATGAATCTGGGTCCCTGGCACTGTGAGGCTGCAGTGCTAACCACTGAGACACCATGCCGCCCAGCCCATGAAACAACACAGTTACTTACTAGCACTGTCATCAGATTTGCAGGATTTTGAAGATGCAGTAATAATATTTCCTCGGGAATTTGAAATGCTTGTTGTACTTCTATCTCTGATGCATACAGAAAGGCAGGTAACATGTTTCCCTGTTGTCTATGAACCTGGAGCTGGGTTTGAGATCTTCATTATTAAACACTGTTCCTCAGATGACTAAAGGCTGCACTAATGCACTTTTGGGTGATGTAGATTTTCATGATTGATGTCTGTCCTGAATGACAGGTGCCTCCCAAGGTATAAAAATTGGTTTACGTTGTCCTGTGGCTCACCATTGATCTTTTGAATGTGGAGAGCAGGCTAAAAATAAAGAGGGCTGTTAGCTTCCAGATGTTTAACCAAAAGCCCATTTGCTTATATACCTTCACAAATGTGCTCAGTGGTTTGAACATCAGCTGTGAAATGTATGCATGCACAAACATCATGCTACACTTAGCGCTCTCGGTTCTGCATTAGCAATGACAGATTTTGTTTTAAAACGTCTCTTGCTCATCTTGTATGGATGTCCCAGTCCAGTGAGAAGTTTCATGGATACGAGAGAAGGTGATGCAGTGAAAAAGATAGAGATGAGCACTGGTGTAATGACAGAGCCTTACGGGACTCTGGTTCAAACATTTATTGGCTATGGTAAGTTGATTTGTGAGAATGCATATTGTCTTGCAGTAGACAAACTGCAGTAATGAATTTCTGTGAACAGCCAAATTTGGCAAGAAAGTTCCATAATCCCTCTCAGAAAGTCAAAGCCTTTTGTAAGGTCAAAGAAGATCATTTATAATGATTGTTGTTGCTGACTGCACCATTTGTTTTGGACTTTACTTACTGTTAGGGTCACATCCATTGTGCCTCTTGATGGACAGGATCCACACTGCAACTCTAAGATCTCTTCACTGACTGGGGGTGGTGAAAGGGGACAAGTTCTTGCAATGACCGTCAGTGTTGCAGACTGCAAAAAGACCTCTCTGCTGCTATCGTAAATCAGTTTTATCATCTTTCTTGAAGATAATCATAATGACAGAATCTGAAGTCTGTTGGCAGCCTCCACCTCTAGATGTGGGACAAGAGGTCATGCATTCATACAAGAGTGCTTCTCATCCATTTCAGTATTTCAGCAGAGATTCAGTCTGCACTGATGACCTTGTTAGTACACAGCTTTTGGATGGCCATGTCAGGCTGAGGTTCTGGTAAGATGGCAATTCTGTTGTGGGAAGTGGTCAAGGGCAGCCATATGGAGGACTGAGTTTCACTTTGAGGATCTCCTCAACTGCTCCTTCCTGAGAGAGATGAGCACCTCATTGTTCATGATGATGAGTGACACTGTTCTAGATGCTCAGTGCAGTAGGTCCCAGGGTGGTTGGGCTGTAGATGGTCCTTGACTGAAATGAAGAATTCACACAAATCATGGTTGATCAGTGGGTTGCTGGAATTCCTATCCTCTGTCTGTTCTTTAGGTCACAGGTTCTTTATTAGATGAGAGTCTTAAAGAAAGCAAGCAGCTCCACAGTGAAATTAAGGTTTTGGCGGTGATTCCAATTCACAAATGCCTTATGCTTGCAATTCAGTAGCTCCTGGATCCTTTAATCATTCTCACTGAACCAGTCTTGATACTTCATGAAAGCCTAGAATCTCTTCACAGGAGGTGTTTATGATGGATTCAAGAGTCATTAACCATCGCCAGTTTGGATGTGAGGCACTGACTCATTACACATGATCTGAACATTCAGTAAGATGACACTGTTCCTATTCTGAAGGTTCAGTGGACCTGATGCAGGTGGTAGCAATGCTAGATAGATGCCATCTCTCGCAGCCCGATATTGGTGATACTTGCAACTGGATGATTCTACAGCGATCTTCCTGATATCGTGCCAAATAGTTTGAATACTCCAGCTCCACTAAAAATTATGTTAGGTTTCTGACAAATCCCTGGCTGACTATACAGGTTCCACATGGCTGCTTGGAATGAACCAATGGTATAGAAATTTTATAGTGGTGAAGTTTTCCAGCTACAGCCACAGCTGCTCAGCAGATGATCTTGGCTAAAGGTCTTCATTGCAAAAGCTGGCATCGTTCTCCCATTGAGTTTTTCCGCCGCCTTCGCCTCCACGCCTACTTCTTCAACCGGGAACCTACCCCTGCCCCCACTGACCCCTTCTCCCGCTTCCAACACAAGTCCTCCTCCTGGACAACACCCCCAGGCCTCCTACCTTCCCTCGACCTCTTCATCTCCAACTGCCGTGGAGACATTAACCGCCTCAACCTCTCCACCCCTCTCACACACTCCAACCTCTCCCCCGCAGAAGGGGCAGCCCTCCGCTCCCTCCGCTCCAACCCCAACCTCACCATCAAACCCGCAGACAAGGGTGGAGCAGTGGTAGTATGGCGCACTGACCTCTACATCGCCGAGGCCAAACGCCAACTCTCCGACACCACCTCCTACCGCCCCCTCGATCATGACCCCACACCCGAGCACCAAACCATCATCTCCAACACCATTCATGACCTCATCACCTCAGGGGGCCTCCCACCCACAGCCTCCAACCTCATTGTTCCCCAACCCCACACGGCCCGTTTC
Source organism: Stegostoma tigrinum (assembly GCF_030684315.1). Taxonomy (NCBI): domain Eukaryota; kingdom Metazoa; phylum Chordata; class Chondrichthyes; order Orectolobiformes; family Stegostomatidae; genus Stegostoma; species Stegostoma tigrinum. The sequence goes on from NC_081363.1 coordinate 45,594,934, forward strand.
TATCTCCTTCCCAAAATCCACAAACCTGCCTGCCCTGGTCGACCCATTGTCTCAGCCTGTTCCTGCCCCACCGAACTCATCTCCACCTATCTGGACTCCATTTTCTCCCCTTTGGTCCAGGAACTCCCCACCTACGTCCGTGACACCACCCACGCCCTCCACCTCCTCCAGGACTTCCAATTCCCTGGCCCCCAACACCTCATTTTCACCATGGACGTCCAGTCCCTACACACCTGTATTCCGCATGCAGATGTCCTCAAGGCCCTCCGCCTCTTCCTGTCCTGCAGGCCTGACCAGTCCCCCTCCACCGACATCCTCATCCGCCTAGCCGAACTCGTCCTCATCCTCAACAGCTTCTTTCAATTCCTCCTACTTCCTACAGACAAAGGGGGTGGCCATGGGCACCTGCATGGGCCCCAGTCATGCCTGTCTCTTTGTAGGTTATGTGGAACAGTCCCTCTTCCGCACCTACACAGGCCTCAAACCCCACCTCTTCCTCCGTTACATTGATGACTGTATCGGCGCCGCCTCTTGCTCCCCAGAGGAGCTCGAACAGTTCATCCACTTCACCAACACCTTCCACCCCAACCTTCAGTTCACCTGGGCCATCTCCAGCACATCCCTCACCTTCCTGGACCTCTCAGTCTCCATCGCAGGCAACCAGCTTGTAACTGATGTCCATTTCAAGCCCACCGACTCCCACAGCTACCTAGAATCCACTCCCCCTCCCATTCTTTAGATGACATGTCCATCATGGGCCTCCCGCAATGCCACAATGATGCCACCTGAAGGTTGCAGGAACAGCAACTCATATTCCACTTGGGAACCCTGCAGCCCAATGGCATCAATGTGGACTTCACCAGCTTCAAAATCTCCCCTTCCCACACCGCATCCCAAAACCAGCCCAGTTCGTCCCCACCCCCCCCCCCCCCACTGCACCACACAACCAGCCCAGCTCTTCCCCTCCACCCACTGCATCCCAAAACCAGTCCAACTGTCTCTGCCTCCCTAACCTGTTCTTCCTCTCACCCATCCCTTCCTCCCACCCCAAGCCGCACCTCCATCTCGTACCTACTAACCTCATCCCACCTCCTTGACCTGTCCGTCTTCCCTGGACTGACCTATCCCCTCCCTACCTCCCCACCTATACTCTCCTCTCCACCTATCTTTTCTCTCCATCTTCGGTCCACCTCCCCCTCTCTCCCTATTTATTCCAGAACCCTCACCCCATCCCCCTCTCTGATGAAGGGTCTAGGCCTAAAACATCAGCTTTTGTGCTCCTGAGATGCTGCTGGGCCTGCTGTGTTCATCCAGCCTCACATTTTATTACCATCATTCTCCCATTGCTTTTGTTTCAATAAACAATACTTTCACGCAAAGATCCCCACTGCTATCTTGGTCAGATTACCAAGAACTGTCAACTCTTTGACAGAGCCCGTTGTGCTTTATCCTCCTCAAATACAGCTTCACTTTTATTATGCTGACTTGCAATTTTCTTCTATTGGTGATAAACCATTCCTTGTATAAGCCCCAGTGCTGTCAGAGTAAGATGGGGTCTGTACAGGGGCACTGCAAAACTCAAAACTACCCCAAACAGCGTCTCCAAATATAGCAACCATTGTTCAAAACCTCTCAAGGCTGTGATCTACAATTCTTACCAATTCAAGCAACAGAAGCACCTCATTTCTTACATTGTCCTTAGCTCCTGGTCCATATGCAATACAAATTTGCATATACAATGAACTTCAGGCAATCTTAGTCTAGACATTGGCCTAATAGAAACAGAATCTACCTTCAGTTGCAGATTTGGCAGGGAAGTTCAATGCTTGCATTTCTAAAATGCTGGGAAGTGTTTGGAAATTTAAGTTACATGTAAAGAAAATCTTGCCATGTCAGTTTGAAACTACCATATTGCTTTACTGCTATATTCCAGGTAATAATTTCATGATCATTTATAAAAGGATGAATTTTAAAGTTGTAACACGACAAGTTGTGTCCGTGAATACCATGTAAAAGTGGATTTAAATCTACATTATGTCAAAAAGAATCAGAACGTAAATACAACTTGCTCAGGTTTGGTTAAGAAAATTCCAGTCAGAATGAGAGCAATTAAAGTATGTAAAACAAAGACCAGGCAGGACTGTCCAGTACTAACAACTCATTTATTCTCTTCACCCACCTGAGCAAAACTTGCCATCTCCTTCGTAGCCAGGAGCACACTTGCAGATGTGTTCACGTTCGTTTATTGGAAAACATTGTGCTCTTGGATCACAAGTGTGGCTTCCATTCTGACATGGATTTACTGTTTCAGGCCTTGAATGAGCTGTAGAAAAAAAACAGAGAAATACATGACAGACTGCACTGGAAAGAAGGGTTATGCATTTTGTTTGGAGGGGTGTGAGGGGAAGAACTATACATATAACTTCAGAAGGCTGGTTATATGATGACTCAGGGAGAGAGGAATAATTTAAATTATGTACCACATAATCCAGAACCTCCAGGAAATGTTAAGGGCATTGGTCCTGACCATTAGGGCAGGTGGTGAAACTTTAAAAATCAATAAAAGTTTGGAATAAAAATAGCTCAATTGATGGAGACCATGTAACCATTGTTGTAAAAACAAATCCTTTCCAGTTCAATTTGAGACCTTTAGGAAAAGAAATTTGGTCCATTCTAATCTGGTCTGGACTACATGTGACTCCAGACCCTCAGCAATGTAGGTGCTTCTTAACTGCCCTCTAGGCAGTGAGGAATGAACAATAATGTCTACATTCATGGAAGAATAATAAGAACAAAATGACCTTGGAATGGAAAAATCAAGAACATAGAACAGTAGCTCCTGTAGGTAAGCGTACAAATTAAATTTGGGGCTTGTAAGAAAATGTATTGCAATAAATGTGAGCAATTTTAATTTTCATGCAGATTGTGGCACAAAATTCTTGACCACATGCTATGCAAGTTTCTTTAAAAATTTTCCTTGTCTGGGGAGCTGCATAGTACATCAGTGTCTTCTGTGATAACAATATAATCAAATCTTCAGAGTTCATGTTATCCACTTACTACAACTGAATTATAGGTAGCAGTACTGCAGCACCCTGAAGCAGATCAGAAAAGGTTCAATGTTCTGGTCAGTCCTACCATTAAACCCAGCTCAATAAAAGCTTCATTGTCCTAAATTCATTCATTTTTGGAATGAAATTTGTACCAAGAGCACATAAAATTGGGGAAAAATGTGTTTTTAAAAGAATTATTGATCTACATTACATTTTATTACTAATCAACAATGTCCAAAATACTTTCCCATTGTCAGTAAATAAGCTTATTAGAAAAGAGTCCTACACATTTTAAATCAGAGAGCTCATGATCCCAATCCCAATCACACACTTTACCATTCATATGATATGAATAATAGGACTTGCTGACCTCCGGCCAAAAGCTAACTTAGTCACTTCTTTAAAATAAAAAAAAAGAGCTTTGTTAAGATATCTAACACATCAGGATCATTTCTCAATCTCTAATGATTTTAGGATTCAGTCATTATTCTTTTCTTGCCCACCTCCTTCATGAATACATTTTTATGGCTTAATATATGAACAAGAACTTTCTATTCAGGAATGACCAGAAGGCAGGATCAGTGTTCCTGTGTAGAATGGTATATTGTTTAAGGATTAAGCAAACAACATTCATACACCAGCAGGTAATGGCAGATATTAGCTAGCATGCATAAATAAGATAATTAACTGCTTTAAAAAGGAAAGAAATGATTAGGATACTTTTAAACTGCTAACTGAATGTCTATTATGGTTTAAATGCTGTCGAGGACATGCACTGAAAATTGCACTCTTATTTTTTCTTCACAGAGCTAATTAAACAAAAGAAAATGTAAAACGTGGTATGAGATTCTAATCCAAATGATTTACCTCTGGCAGGTCCAATCTGGTTAATCATTGCATATCTAACAACCTCCTCACTCTCATCATAAAGCACAAAAATACGATCAACATTCAGTTGTTGACTGGCTGGAATGCTCCTAGGTGCATGTTTACAGTCATAGTAGGTAATGTTCTGCCTCAATTGATATCGAAGTGTCTGTGTCTCACCACTCCTGGTTTCAACAGAATACTCTCTGTTGGTTGCAGAGGTAATTGCTGCAAAGGGGAAGTTTAAAAGTAACATTAGTATTAGTATCTGTGCTACTTGCAGTGTTACGGAAACTTAAAAGTGAAACGTTGAGAATTTAAGTATGGTTCATACTTGTCAGCACATTGTGTATAAATGCTGTCAGACTTTATAAAGTCAGCTAATTTAGAACAGGATTGGTTATAGTCCATTACAAAGCTGTTCACCTGCCAAGAGAATATTAATCTAATTGTTTAGCAACTGCTTTCAGAAAAATGCAGGACATATGATTTGAAACGAAAAACTGAAATGTTTCATATTGCATAATTTTTATTGTGAAATAGAAGGGAAGAACCAACTTAAAGATGTTAACGTACCAGAACTGGAACGATGGTAGAGTTCATCATATGGCTGGATCTGGACTTTAGCGCCTTCGGCAATATCAGGCAATTCACCTTCAATTTCAGTGGCAACACTGAGATAATTCTGTGCATCAAGTCCCTGAGCTATTTGCATTATATTTAACTTCTCATTGCCAGGATAGAAGATGATATCAACATTGCGAATAAATTTAGCACCTGGAAAAAAATTTTACAATGCAAAGTATTTTTTGCAGAGACCTGCTTTTGCAAGATTGCAGTTGTTCCAGTTATCTCTTTTGTTACACCCCCACTAAAATCAATATTTCACATAATGGTAAAATTACTCCTCAGAAAAATGCTACCCCATCACCAAGGACCCTTTATTTACATAAACAGTTCTTAGTAAGTACTGCTTCACACAGAGGAAGGCACTGGTGCATCAGTATCTCTGATGTTCATTTTTTTTTATCTGTCAGCCAGGACTCCCCGATTGCACCAGAACAACCACCCCAATCGAGGAACTCATTCTATGTCTTCCAGCTGGCTGATCTTGTTATAATCACTACAGGTGGCATCTTATCACAGCAGAAAATCACACTGGAATCAACTCAAATCCTCACAGTGAATTTCAACTGACATCTAAATGAGGAGCAAAGGATCATGACCAATGCTCTTCTCCACAACCTATTCTGAGGTCACCTATAGCACTACCATTCGACTCTATCATATCATGACAGTTACAAAACCATCGAATGATATAAACTGTACAGGGTGATTTGTAGAGATATACAGAAAATTGTGAAAGAAACAAAATACTTGGGGGAAGAAAAACAAATATAGAAATTGTTGGAAAATCTCAGCTAGTCTGGCAGCATCAGTAGACAGGCAGCAGTGTTCACATTTTGCAGGCAGTGACCTTTCAGGATGCTTGAAATTTAAGCAAATGAATCCTCATCTTAAATTGGTTAGTCATCGTAGGATACAGAAAAGTAGGTTGACAATGAGTGGAATCTCTGCTTGAGCGATTGTCAACTAAGTCAACACTGACTAGGAGCCTGACTTTACGTGAATGGATTTTGAATGGGGCAAATTTGGGTACCAGATATTAGAGGAGAAGCATTTTAGTTCTCACCATTAGTGTCTTTGTCTTTTGAGCCATAAGAAAGTTTCTAGCAAATGTGATTCATGCAAACACATGGTCAGAAGTCAGATGACACCAAGTTATAGTCCAACAGGTTTATTTGAAAAAGCTTGTGATTTCAAATAACCAAGCTGGACTATAACCTGGTGTCATCTGACTGCTGATGTAGCCTTAGTGATAATGGGAACTGCAGATGCTGGAGAATCCAAGATAATAAAATGTGAGGCTGGATGATCACAGCAGGCACAGCAGCATCTCAGGAGCATCCAGTCTAACAATGGCACCTCCATATCATGGAAAAACATAGGTAATAACTCACAATTGGTGTGAGATTCACAAATTTATTTTAATACAGTTTAAAATTGAGAGACTGGCTTCAAGCATTCCATTCAACAATGGCTATCACACAACATAGCACAATGTTAATTTAGGTTCAAGCTTTGATTAGTGACTTCAAATTAGGTATTTTGTAAACTGAAGCATAGATCTTTGCAACCATTTTGAAAGAACACCAAAAGACTTTATGCTCATCTGCATGACAGTTTACAGCTGTTCCATCATTAGGAGTTGGGGTCAGGAATTGACAATTTGTCACTTATCAATGCCCTTAATTACTCAGGATTTTGGAAATATGTCAAATTTCAATTAATGTTATATAATGTAGATGTACTTACCTGCAATGCTGAAACCATTTTTGAAGCCTGGTTGCTCCACAGCAAACAACCATCCAAAAAGATCTCCAATTATAGAAAGCGACTGCATTGCCCAACCTACCACCTCAGGAATTTGGCTAATAGCTGTAAAGGCTCTCCCATCATTTACAACTACATATGCATGCAGGTCAGCATTCCGAAACTCCACAGGCATTTGATTGGCTCCAACTATTAATTTTCCATTTACTTTTCCATTTACACGCTGGGTAACACCTACAGAGAAATTAATCAAGCCATTATTGTGTGAATGTGCAAGCGCAATTGTAGGCACACAGACAGTTTCAAAGCACAGAGCTAGATGTTAGTTAAGCTAGGAACGTTATTTCTTATCTACCTTCTGGTAGACATTCCCTTCCATTGCCGTAGTAACCAGAATGGCAATGACAGCAGAATCCAGTTGAGTAATCAGCACAATAAGCCTGCTGGGAACACTGTCCCTGGTTTCTTTCACAGGTTTCCCTTGTGCCTGTACTGTACGTGAAAACTGGAAGACAAGGAATGTTTTAGTTACGGTACCCAACATTTTTCCAGATTACAACAAAGACAATAGCAGTTCATAACTTCTATCACCCATGAGCCAGCAACAACATTGAATATAGCCAACATTGTTTGCTTTGACAAAATATATGTCTCATTAGGACCCAAAACTAAGGGGAAAGTAAGCTATTCAATCCCTATCCACCACATCAACAAATACAGGCTTCACTTGTACAATAATTTTATTTATACTTACTTTGGTTTCCAATAATTATGCCACTTGATGCCTAGACATAAAAATGTCAAAGTATACAGGGATGTGCACTAGCATTTATTTTTGCCACACAGTACATTGCACTTGCTCATCAATTGTAAATGTGTTTTTTTTTGAAATGGTAAACTCTAATTCTGTTGACTATTATAGATTAGAGTAGTGCAGGACAATTTCAAAGTGAGATTTTTAACTGTTACATTTTAATCAAATAGTACAAACTTATCAGAAATGAACTTTCCATGTTACTTACCACCAGTACCTAGTTCCTGATCTTCTTCTACACTGACAACATGTCTATCATGTGTAACAGGTAATGGATTTCTTGGTAAAGATTCAACCTCTGAGTATCTTGATGCTGAAATAACCTCAGGTTGCCTCTCTGGAAATGGCAGACCCCCAGTCTCAGGGTATGATGATACGATGCCTGCCTCGGGGTAGCCTTCAGGATAGGATGGTATTATGCCTCCATCTGGATATGGTGGGTTCTCTGCAATCCCAGGAACTCCGTCCACAGCCTCTGTGGGTATGGAGGGGGTGTATTCGTTGTCTTCATCATCATCATCATAGTATTGTTTGTAATCTTCATTGTCAGTGTATTCAGATTCCAATATGTTAGGCACAATTGGGCCACTTAAAGTGCTATCCAATGTAACAGAGTCCTCTCTTGAAGGTGTCCCTTCCACATTTGCTGGAATTACGTTGTTAAATGAGGAAGTTCCACCGATATGAAAAACCCAAACTCCTCGAGTCCCTGAATTCCCCATCCTACAGTGATCATAAAATAATGTGATTAGGCTTAATTTAATGTTAATTTTCTAGACAGCATTTATAGGCTTTAGTGACGAGCGTTTCAAGCAGACTTCCAGTAAATGTCAGCCTAAATTTCACTTTGTCACTCAAAATAATTCCAGCTACAACTTAGTGAATATTAAGCCTAGCACAAATTATCAAATGTACAAAACCTACAAAACTGGGTCTTTGCTATTTTACTTAGTAGCAGTTTATTCGCCGAGGATTCAAAATTCAGTTCTTAAATATATACAAAAGTTTACAATATATTGTGTCAGAATGTGAGCAGCTAAGCATTCAACTTCACTTATGCAATATTCATTTATAATTTATCACGTAATTAAAACAAACTGCATTTATGTAGAGCCTTTAAACCCATAAAATGTCCTAGGATTAGAATGGACAAGAGCTAATTGCAATGTGAAGAAGTTGATATTAGAATAGATGTCTCAAGATTTGGTCAAAGTGGATTAATTTAAAAGGAGGAGCAAGTTGCAGAAGCAAGGTGAGTAAAAGGGCAGCGTTCTACATGACAATGAAAACGATCTATAAACGAAAAGTACTCACTGATATAGGTTTTTCACGGATTGTTCATTGCTGGTAACACTGTAATAAGGACCCTCACTTCTCCACAGTATGAACCCAGTTTCCCCTCTGCTGAAGCCCACCCGAGCAGGCAGCTCTATCTGAACATTGTAGGACTCTTTAGGGCGGGTCCCAAAGAACTGCAACCCATCTTCCGGGTAGAGGAATATTGCATAGGTGTTTGACTCATCAAAAGCCAATAGTGCTTGAAAGGTGTTGAACTAAAGAAAGAAAAATATGAATAAATTCCATTTCGTCAGACAATTTCTTCAACTGTGATGATCTATTTAATCCTACAGAAAAATGTTTAGAAGGGTGGAATAAAAAGCAAAGTACTGCAGATGGAAATTCTGAAATACTGTCTTGACAGGCACTGTAAGACCAGAGTTTCAAGCACTTTGTTTTTGATTTTGAGAAATCACGTGAATATCATAGGATCAACATTATTTCCAAAATAACTTTCTTGCTGACGAATGATTGGTCAATTAGTGATGGAAACATTGTGCATCTGGTTTTGATAAACTCAGATCAATTTGAGCGGGCAACCAAGAACTAAACTAGGTCTCAAGAATCATAATAAATACACCCATCAATTATTTAGATTTAGGGTGGATTCCTTTCAACCATGGCCCACTATTAACATTGAAACGGATCCTACTGGAATGGCACGGTGGCTCAGTGGTTAGCACTGCTGCCTCACACTACCAGGGACCGGGTTTGATTCTACCTTCAGGCAACTGTCTGTGTGGAGTTTGTGCATTGTCCTTGCATCTGTGTGGGTTTCCTCCCATAGTCTAAAGGTGTGCAAGCTAGGTAGATTGGCCATGCCAAATTGCCTGTAGTGTTCAGGGATGTGTAGATTAAGTGGGTTATTGGGGGATGGGTTTGGTTGGGATGCTCCAAGGATCTGTGTAGACTTGTTAGGCCAAATGGCCTGCTTCCACACTGTAGGGATTCTATGATTCTTCTGTGACTATTTTAGTAAGAGTGGTTTGCATTGTGAATATATAGGAATGCCAGTGTAATGGTAACATTAATTGACTAGAAATATACAGGTCTGGGCTATTGATCTGAATAGTCCAAATCCCACCATGAGAGTTGGTGGAATTTAAATTCAAAGATTAAATTGGGAGCAGGAGGCCTGAGCAGTAATGATTATCAGATTGCAATAACTTATCTCATTCATTAATGCCCTTCAAAGCAAGGAACATGCCCCGATTTTTATACTGAGGAGTGACTCAGGAGCAGCACCAAGCATGCTTAGAAATTCAGAGCCAACCTTTAACACAGAACTACGTTCATACTAAACAACAGCAGCCGGTTATCGACAGAGTTAAAAGATTGCACGGCCAAAGGATCAGATCATTGCTTCGCAATTCAGTCACATCCATACATCAATACACTGGACAATTAAACAACTAAATGGAGGAGAAGGATGCACAAACATCCCCAACTACATGAGAAGCCCTACATATCTACACAGAAGATAAGGCTGTATTGATTACAAGCAACTTTAGCCAGAAGTGTTGAGTGGGTGATCCACCTTGGCCTCATCTCTAGCACCATACCTGCCAGTCTTCAACCAACTCAATTCATTAATGTGGTATAAGAAACAGCTGTTACACCACAAATATGAACAATGGTCAACATCCCAGCCACGGGACTGAATTCATATTCAAGAAATAGATGCAACCCTACAACATTAATATCTATACAGCATTGTGGAAAGTTAATCAAGTATGCTCAAATCCAATCCTAGTAATGACCACCTCATCAATCTACCTCAACCATTCGCAAAGTGACAAGAAAGTGACATTGTCAATGTTTTCGCCATCAGCTCTTATTCAGCAACAACTTGATCATACAATTGGGTTCTGCCAGGGCTACTCTGGATCAGACCTTGAGCCAAACTTGGGCAAAAAAGATGGATTCCAGAGGTGAGATGTTAGCAACTGCCCATGACATGAAGGCAGCATTTGACAAAAGGTGGTATCAAGGGGCACTCAAAATATTGAAGCTCCTGGGATTTGAGGTATGGGTGGGTGCAAGTGAGGAGGGATGGGCAAAATATTCCACTACTTTGAGACAAACCTAGCACAAGGCAAGATGGTTGTCTCAGTCATGGCCCCAAAACACTAGGATTCCTTCAAGGAATGCTCTAGGCTCAACTATCTTCAGCTGCTTCATCTATCACCTCCCCTCCATCAAAAAAGGTCACAAAAGTATTTCCTGTGATTTCACTATGTTCAGAACCATTCACAACTCAGCAGATAATAAAGCAATTCTTTTCTGTGTGCTCAAAGATAGTAAGAACTGTTGATGCTGGAGTCAGAAATAACACAGTAGGCCAGGCAGCATCAGAGGAGCAAGAAAGCTGACATTTCAAGTTGGGACCTTTCTTCAGAAATGGTACTGACCCGAAATGTCAGCTTTCTTGCTCCTCTGGTGCTGTCTGGCTTGCTGTGTTCCTCCAGCTCCACACATCTTTTTTCCCACATGCAGCAAGACGTGGACAACAGTAGACTTGGTCTGATAAGTGGCCAGTAATACTCATACCACTCAACTGCTGCACAATGACCATATCCAATGTCGATACCAATATTAAATCCGTTGCCATCAACATCCTGTTATTTATCAGTCATCAGAAACTTGCCTGGATGAGCATATAAAAACAGTTGCAATAATAGCTGGGCACAACCTGTGAAATCTGTGGTAAATAATTCATCTCATGTCTCCACAAAGCCTATCCAAATAGGAAGTGCAGGTTAGGAACATGATGAAAAACTTTTCACTTCCTGGTTCAGTGTCGTTCCAACAAAAATCAGAAAGCTTGAAGTCAGCTGGGACAAGGCAGCCTGTCTGATCTGCATCCTATTGACTACTTTCAGCATTCATTCTCCACCACCACAAGATCTCCTCTTAGTTACGCCTGAATCTGACTAGGAACTACACTGCCATTCCTTCTAACCTTGCTTAATTAAAAAAACCCCTGGAAATCCATCCCAAACAGCACTGGGGTGTAACTGACCCCCTGGTTCTACAGCAGTCCTGAAAGGGGTTTACTATCAGCTGGTCAAGGGCAATTAAGGATGGCAGCAACAGTGGTCAAACCGTTGATCCACACAGGCCTGAAAAACAAACTAAACGTTCGGGAGAAACTCAATAGGTCTGGCAGCATCTGTGGAAAGGCAAACAAAGTTAACACAGCATCATATCAGACTCATCTTCAAACAAAGATATTCTTCATTAGAATCAATAAAATGCATCCTGGTTTATTTCAACCAAACTTCTTGGTAACTGCGGTGTTACCAAGTTGAGCAGTATGGTCTCAAATTCCCGCTCTATAAGTTAATCATGGAAAAGCAATGTTGTTTTAGGAGTGTTCCTGGTTTGAACTAGCAAGATTTGAGGAAAGCTTTCACAGGCCGGGCCCATACACAATAAATTGTTGGTACCTCAGCACCCTCATAAATGTTTGTCGGTCGGTGTTTTGCAGTTTCTTACCCTGCCAGAGGAGGCAACCGAGCGCGACACTTCCTCATAAGGCGCCACGTTCTCCCAAGTGGCGATGAAAGCGTTGGTCGGAGTGAATGAGCTTTGAGGGAAACTTTTCCTGATCTCCCGGCCGGCTCGGTCAAGGATATCCGAGGAATGGTCTTGTCTGTAATAAATTCGCCCTCGGTCATTGCTAGTGTCGATATCTGACAAGTAAGGTGCTATCACCGGGAAATCGGTGGGGAATCCGTCATCCACATATTGAGTCTCTCGGGGCAAATCCTTAGTGGAGATGATCCCATTCGTTCCCACCTGAAGAATGAAGAGTTCAAACCATTTACCCGGAACACAGTGCAACGCCCTGCCCAGTCTTTGTTCCCAAACTTAATGGCTCCGATAAAATTCGTCTGAAAATGCTTTTGACTCGACTTAGAAATTATTGCTCTGAACTGTTTATTTGCAGACATGTCCAAATGTCTCTACACAAAATAAATCAACATACTGCCTCAATACAAATAACATTTCAGATCAGATCGGATTTAATTTCAGTTTGTCCTGCCTTAGCCTGGGAATGAACGTCCCATATTGCAGTCCAATTAGTTTCTCGAACTATCTCCTTTTCTAAATGATTGCGGGGCTCTGTGTAAACCGGCTTGTCACAACTGAACGGGGCTCGAATCGGAGAAGCGGTAACGGAAAAGTTGAGAGATAATATGCCAACCAGGACAATGGGGCAGGAGGGGCTCTGGCTACAATTGCCAGTAAAAGTGAACTACATGGAACTGCAGTTCTGCTTACCAGCACACACACACACAAGCAGTAAATAGATTTGAAGATACAACTTACGTAGAGTTGACTGAACTGTGTGTCATAGAAGACAAACGGTCTTTTGAGTTGTACAACTTGTGAGGTTTCATCATCGCCTTGCTGCAGGGTCAGGTCCTGTGCGCGTGGACCAAACGGGAAAAGCTCCTCTCTCTCAATTGCAGAAACCAAGCTGAGAAACCAGTGCAGTTTGAGAAGGGAAGTGAAGCCCTTTCCCTGCATTCTGGAAGCGAGTAAATGGGTTCCAAAGGGGAGGAGAAGCGGCTCTCTCTCTCTGATCTCCTGGTTTTATAGCTGGCTTTATGTTTAACCCCAAGAACAGCCAATAGCCCCCGGGAGAGGGCTGAGCTACCCAACGCCGGCACTCATTGGTTTATGCCGAAACTGATCGACAAGTCTAGCAGCACTCATCCACATCTGGTTCCCATTAAACCGGTTCTTTCCCCGACTTTCTCATAGTACTCATTCGTTCAAGTAGACAGGCGGGACCTAAAGAAAGCGCCGAGAAGACAAACCACTGCTGGAAGTGTTTGAAAGCGTCGGCGCGTATCCATTGGAAAAGCTCCGGGATATGTCCGCTTCTAGTTTTGAGTGCGGGCCACTCGAAACAAGAAGCATTCTCGTGTTGTTTGACACGTAGAAATGAAGGCACAAAAAAAGCAGACTTTTCCCAAAGACGATCAACCCGAATTCTGAGGTGATAGAAACCTGGGAATCAGGCACCCACCTCAAACTGATTACAAACCGTTTCAATAGCACCGCACAAAATAGTCAAATGATAACATTGCTCTGAAAAAACCCCAGAGAGCAACGGGATCTGTGATTTCTAATGACTCATCTCTGTTACAGTATACTCTCCACGTCGGAACATCTGTATGGTTGGGGAAGGGGTGGGGGGGGGGGCAGGAAGAAGATTCTCTCTCTTTCCCAAACAGCCTATTACAAATCCCAGCAGTACCCCGTTGGATTTCAAAGGCTCTCTGTCAGAAATCAGCTAAATTGCAGTTTGACGCTGATGGAACGCCACACACCCTTTTCCTATCAGCTACTCCCTGCTGACACTGATAAAGGGGATAACGTGTTCTTGCGCAGTTTGAGCTGGGACGATATCCCGCTAAATTTCCTGCAACCCGAGCTTCGTGCTATTCTATGTTTAGATGCTGAACCAGATACTGCGCCATTGCATTTCAATATATATCAAATTTATTCTTAGGTATTAGTAAAGCTGTGCAAAGGGAAGACCGATGATGTGATAATGGGAACTGCAGATGCTGGAGAATCCAAGATAATAAAATGTGAGGCTGGATGAACACAGCAGGCCCAGCAGCATCTCAGGAGCACAAAAGCTGACGTTTCGGGCCTAAACCCTTCATCAGAGAGGAACCCATTTACCAAGACAAAAAGAAAACCCCAGAGGGATGCTGGAAATCCGAAACAAACGCAGAGAAGGTGGGCAGGAGATCTGAGGAAGAGTCAAAGCGGGCCCAAAATGTTAAGTCTGTTTCTCTCTTCACAGATGCTGCCAGACGTTTACTAAAGAAGCTGGTCCAGAAAGAATGTAAACTTATCGAGGAGAAACGATTCCCGTCATTAGCGGGCTTACACCAATTAGGAGGCTCACCACCAGAAACTGTCTACAATTCTAGATCAGACGGCTGGGCTGCAACTGTATTTTACGTGGAATTTTGAAGTGAAGGGATATGGTGGAGGAAATGTCGGTGAACATCTAGTTATTTTACCGTAAATAGCGAAACATCAAGAAACTTTGTGCAGATAATGATCAGCAAATCAAAAGCACCATCACAGGCTGTCTGGGCGTAGGAGGCGGCCATTCAGCCCTCTGTGCAGCAGCTGACCGTTTGAAAGTGCGAATTAAACACTCCTCTTTGCGCTTCCCCTCAACAAAATGAATCCTGTTAGATCATGAGGGAGATTTAAAAGGCTCTCCCGCCTTTTCTTTGCTGTTTTTATGTTGACGGTTGTCGTTTTGTTTGGAAACTGCAGCCGTTTAATTTTCTGTCGTGCCTCGCTGCAGGAACAGCAGCAAAAGGAAGCGATTTTCACTTTTTACAGCCACCTCGGGATTTCAAAGCGACCCGCGGGGAACCCTCGGCACGTCCTGAACACAGCGACGGGAGGAAAGCTTGCTCGTGTCACTGAGTGCGGTTTGGGCCCTTCTTCAGCCAATGAGCAGGAATCGAGCTAAATAAGGGAAAAAAAATCCCTTTAACCTCAGCCCATTGTTTTCACAGACGGTTTTGTTTGAAATGGGATATAATGCTTGCGGACGGAAAGAAACTTGACTGAAACGTAAACCGGATTAAGGATTTTTGTTTGTTGTAGCGAATGTACTCCATTTTAACTGCTGACTATGCGAAGTTTACCAGGATATGATGGTCCTGACGGTTCCACAACTGAGGTGCTGCTGAATTGCAATTATATACAGGGTTTTTAGTTCGTTCTTGGGAGGTGGGCGTCGCTGGCTATGCCCAGCCCATCTTTTGGTTCTGAGACACATGGCGTATTTGCGAAGCGAATGAAGACATATTCACGAATGTTTCGGTAATCGTATTCCTGATCCGTCTCTCGCAGGCGAGAAACTTGCAGTCTTTCATCAGAACGAAGAGACGACCAAGCTGAAATAATTAACTCGGTTTCTGTTGCTATTTCAGATTTCCATCATCTGCCGTGCCTTGCCTTTGATTTGAAGTCGTTTCTTACTTGAGTTGTCTTTTAATGCTGTACACTAGTTACTATAAACACGGACGTACAGGATATACGAGACTTGCAGTGAATATGACACGGAAGATCACACCGTCCTAACCATTTGGAACTTTAAATTTATGATAACTATGTCCTCTTAAGTCTGATTATCCTCAAAATTGGACCAAAATAAAGTCATTTTGTCACTGCTATTGCACTAGATCGTTCAACCCATCATTAAAACACAGCAGAGATTGAGAGGATTGACTTTCTCTTATCAGTGTATCGAAAGGATACGGAAAAGATAGTCTTTGTTCCGAATGCGATTGGACTGGATGTGACTCTCAGTATTTTGTCTGGCAATGATCAAAGAAGAATTCATATGACAGTGCGGGCAGTCAGAATCCATTCATGTGTTATTCCGAAAGTAAGTCCCAGATAAGATCTGGCTGATTTGGAAGAGGCTTCAGGCACTAATCAAAGGATGTCACCGCTCTTTTTCGGGGAAGAGATTGGTCTTCCGATACTCTGACCCAAATAGGGGTCCTCTTAGACAATTCGGCAGGAGGAGACTGGCAGTCCTAATCTCCACGTTCTTCAAAACAAAAACACAAGTTACTCCTCAACAAAGTTATCGAGGTCATGACAATTTTGTTTCCTTCCTCGTCTTTGCTTTTTCTAGTCTCCCATTGTGTTCAAGCTTTGTACAACCGATATAGGAAATGTCGCTGGACATTCTGCTCTGCAATGCTGCTCTCCCCACGTTCATCCACTCGCCATTAGAAGAACACAATTAAAACTTGTTCTTAAGGCATGCTGATGAGTACGGAGATGTTGTGAAAAGATCTGCCCTAAGGGGATAATGTGGGGAAAGGGGAAAAAAACATAAAAAGAGGGACAATGTCTCAGATAGCTCATGTTCAGGTCATGATGGATGCTTGAGGAACAACTATAATTTGACCAGGCATTAAAGTTTAGGGCTGATAATTGAATTCAGAGGCTTTAATTCTGAGTCATTTCTTGGTGATGGTTCTAGAGATTCAATATTTACTCCTTGTTGCATTACCATCTCTCTTTGCCTTTCCTTGAGTGTTGAATTTTAATTTTTAGACAAGTTTGGACAGACAAATCTGGCATCTTACCAGTAATCCAAAAAAAACTTTCAAGGGTGCGTTTGGCAGTATGATTTTCCCAACCCAACACACCCAACCTTGCATTTGGATTCCAGGTTTCCCAATTGCCCAGGAGTGTGATGCTAACCTCCTTCAGTTTATCCCAGCTCCAGTATTTAAAGACAGCTGCACAATTGAAACTGCATCCAGGAATCCTGACACAGCCAGGAGCTTCATGGAGGGATATTTAACCCAAAAAGGCAGCACTATATTTCTTCAATACTTGGACGTCCTGCTGCAGTTTGTTCATGAGTACAGTGAGACTCTGTTCCCCATGAGGCAGAAAGAAGTCAACTTCAGAAGACAAACGTACATGACTGGACATTGCTGAAGAGGTCAAGGGTAGTGCCTCACTCAGGTACGGTGCCACAAGAGATTCAATGATATGCCCAGGATTGGAAAGGTGAGTGAAATAGTACATTCAAATACAAACACCCTGACTCTGCCTTCACCAGCTTTATCCTGAGTTTCACTCTCAGAGCAACAATGCATGCAATATACCACTCCCTCTCCTGAGGTCTACCCTCTCAAATCCCCAAGCCAAAACCACTAGCATTCTTTTTCTATCATATAGCAATGTCACATTCAACCTTCAATACCCTTCCATAAATGATGCCCTTCCAACCTCTTCAAACATCATGCAGTTCACATTCACAGATCTGGTCTTTCTTTTCTTTGGACAAAAGTGCAGAATACCATAGAGAGGCCTGGTGCAGGATATAGCCTTCCAGACACTTCCACGTTGACAGTTGAGGAGGTGATGCTAGATATAAACTAGGTGTCTGCCTGTCTGATCATCGGTGATAGAGACATTAACTAGCCAAGCTACAGAGTGGCCACATTGCACAGCATACAAGCACAACATTCACTCCTCTAGACTTGACCATAAGCCAATAAAATATGATGCTTTGCACAATGATGTCACAGAATTCTTTCATCTAGTATAGCTCAAACTCATATTCCATTTCTCATAGATCCTTGAGCAGATGATGCCAGAGAAGGAAGACCCCTAGAGAAAGGAAACATCATCACACAGCTCTATCTATCAGTGTATGCCATGGTGGGTTTGAACAGACAAGTTAGATGGTCAGATTTAGTAAAACATACAACACAAATGAGCAGAAACAGTGGCAAGTCCCCAGTGGACAGTGCAGAACACGCCAAGATCTGTTCAGCTTGGTGTAAATGCTGAGCCTTATTGATTGTTAGTGAATAGGATTATATTTGAGCAATAGTAAATACTGAAATTCTCTCAGTTTTTTTCCCAGAAGGAATGCAAATCATTGGAGACACACAGAGATCCGAGTGGACACCATCTGTAGCTTGGAGAGCTATGTTGCTTCAGGCCTACTTACCAATATTATGGCCATGGAAAGAAAGTGATGATGGATGTTCCATGTACAATGATGCAGGAAGCCAAGTACGTTTTGGCTTTCAATGAGCTGCACAGTTAGACCACCAACTTAACCAGGACTGAAGAAAGTGACACCATGTACATTCAGTGTCTCACTGAACTGCAGTAAAAGTGATTTCCAACTCTTGCCTAAGGAGAAATGTGGTGAACCACACAAGGAAGGATGGTGAAACTGAGGTAGGCACAGTGCTCAAAACACTTCTACTTTACCTCAATGCCCCTATTTAGAGATCCACATCCCAATGACTTTATTTGATCCTGTATAGTTTGCAGTTTTTGGCAGGACCTTCATGGGCACCAAATCTCAGAAGATGTGAGCAAAAACATTTAAGCAAAAGAAGGAAACAAGTCACCAAAAGGTATTTCCATCCCTACCCCTATCTGCTTTCAGTAGGGTCTGCTCACTCCGTGTCTCGCTTATTAGCTCCCTACTCCCCACCAACCTTTCCACCACACCTATCACCTTTCCCTGCAACCATAGGACATGCTACACCTGCCCCTACACCTCACCTCCATCCAAGGCCCCAAAACCATCATTCCAAATTCAACAGAGACGCACCTATACGTCTAACCTGGTCTATTATATTTGTTGCAGATAAATCGGAGAAACTAAGTGCAGATTTTGTGACTGATTCACAGAGCATCTGTGCTCTGTGTGCTCCAGTCAACACCACCTTCTGATTGCCACACATTTCAACTCCTCTCCCCATTCCCTTGGCTATAAGCCCATCCCATACCTCCACCAATGACAAAACAAGATCACATGTACACTGGAAGAACAACACCTTATATTCGGCCTTGGGAGCTTACAGCCCAAAAGCCTGAATGTAGAGTTCACCAGCTTCAAAACCTCCCACCCCTAACCCAATCCCATGTCCAACCCTCCCTCTCATCCCCACCTCCTTGAACTGACAACTTGTCCATCTGCCTGCTTGTCCATCTGCTCCACCTTTCCCACTGACCAAATCTCTACAGCCTGTATCCACCTATCACTGTCCTAGCTGCTTTTACCCAGCCCTGACAACCACCCCTCCCCATTTATTTTAGCTCCCTTCTGCTCCAGTCCTCATGAAGGGTCCAGACCCAAAACATTGACTTTGCTGCTTCTCTGATGCTTTCTGACCTGCTGTGCTCCTCCAGCTCCACATTTTATCAACTCCGACTTGTAGCATCTGCAGCCCTGACTAATATCTCCAAGTCACTGCCCCCTAGGTCTATGGAAGTCACCTAAGCCTCGCAGCATGTAGTAGCCACATTAGTCACAAGGAAAAAAAATAGATGTTATCTTGGGTATTTAACAGTGTTACATTGTCACATTTCTGTTTAATGTTTACTGTAAACAGTATTTGAAAGCTTCATTTCCTTCCTCCACATTTCACACCTGCCATCTGCCAAAGAGACTTCAGTCTTGTGAAGAATGGTGTGACAAGGATAAAGCATAAATATAGTAATGTAGGAGACAGAGAAAATAATTTTGTCCTTTGAGTTTACTCCACTACTTGAACTGAATTGAATTGAATTATATTTATTATCATGTGTACTCAAATGTATACAATGAAAAGTTTGCAGTCACCGCGTCAGTATTCACGATTTGGTTGTGGTCTCAACTGCATTCTCCCATCAGTCAGAGGGATGGATTGCCGGTTCTTTGGGGCTGCTTTGTTCTGGGGAGCTGGAGAACACAGAATTTGTGTGCAGGATAGCAGCTGTGTCTCAGATCGACATCCCAAATATTGTCAGCAGTTATATGGGCTGCCACAGTGCATCAGACTCCTCCTTCCTGTTCCATTTCGCCTTTTGTCCCTCATCCTCTGAAAGTGTAGACTGCTCATCACTTTCCTTCAGCTAGTTCTCTAGTATAGAACATAAGAACAGTACAGGACCTTTGGCCCACAATGTTGTGCCAAACTTTTACCCTAAACCTAAGGTCTATCTAACCTCCACCCCTACCTTATACTATCATCCATACGCCTATCTAATAACCGCTTAAATGCCCCTAATGAGGCCGAATCCACTACCCACTCCGGCAATGCATTCCACACCCTGACCACTCTGAGTAAAGAATCTACATCTGATGTCTCCCCGATATCTACCTCCACTCACTTTAAAACTATGCCCCCTTATAATAGCTACCTCCACCCTAGGAAAAGGTCTCTGGCTGTCTACTCGATCTATACCTCTGATCATTTTGTACACCTCTATAAAGTCAAAATTGCAGAGTAACTTTGTACATAGTGCAGCTCACCACTACTAGTTCTACTAAAAGGTAATCAAGCTGAAATATTAATTCTGTTTTTATCCTCACAGACACTGCTTGCCTATAGGAACATTGTAATATGGGAAGAGGAATAGACCATTTGTTCCCTTGAACCTCTTCTACTATTCAAGGAGAGCATTGTTGATCTGTGATCAAGCTCTATAACTTTGTCCCATATTTCTACATACCTCCAGATAATGAAAGACTTTTCCACATTGCAGAGTAGATGCAAGAGTTGTAGCTTAGCTAGGGTCATAACTGGTTTTGGAGTACAAGTTTTCAGGACTGTTGCTAACATGTTGTGAAACCCTATAGCCTGTGCACTGTACAAAGTCTTCAGCTTTTTTGTTAATTATCATTTGAAGTGAACCAGATACGTTGATTGATTGATCTGTGATGCTAGGTTCCACAGGAGGACACAGTGAAAAATTATCCACTCAGCACTCCTGGCTGAAGATGGTGAAAATGCTTCAGGTGTGCCTTTTGTACTGATATGCTGTACTCCCCTGTCATTGAGCATGGGGGTATTTGTGGGGCTTCCTCCTCCAGTAAACTGTTTAACTGGCCTGTCTGTGTGTTCCCAATGGGGTATAGGATGTTAGCTTTAAAACTGGCCATCATAATGCAACCACACATACACAGATGCATTTGCAATGTAACTGTTCTTACACAGTCATCTGCACTGGACCCTTCACTCATTTTGGAAAGATATTAAGTTGCAGAAATTGGATTAGGAAGCTGCAAATGTACAAAGATGGTTACCATGATTGGATAAATGATCTCCCCTGGCAATTCAATTGTTTTGTCAACTGTGATATAATCCAACTTGAAAGCAAAAATATTAATTTGGAGTAAAGTTCTAAAATGTTTGATGCATAAAATCTGATGTTGCTGCTAGATCTCTTACTCCAAGGTTTTCATATAAAGCCCCACAGTTTTTTGACTTCCCATTCTTTTCTGTGCCACATGCAGGAACATAAATCAGCAATTCTTCCATTGTCTGAGCAAGCTTAAAGCAGCCCTGCATTTCTGCACATATGCAATCATTGCTCCACCTAGCAGTGGCATTGCCCATAAACACAGCCTTCATGATCTACCACCATTGAGAACTGGATGTGGTAGCTCTGCTGAACATAGTTCTAATCTGTTGGTTGTGGGATCGTTTAATCTGTCTATTTTATACTGCTTTGCATGCATATAATCCTCTGTTGTAGCTTCACAAGTTGACACCTCACTTTTAAGTCTGACTGGTGCTATCCCTCCTGCACTCTTCATTGAACCAGGATTGAACACCTAGCTTAATGGTAACAGTAGAGTAGGGATATTTTGGATTATGAAGTTACAGATTGTGGTTAAATACAATTCTGCTTTTGTTGATGGCCCACAGTACCTCGTGGATGCCCTGTCTTAAGTTGCTAAATCTGTTCAAAATTATTCCACCCAGCACACTGGTAGTGCCACATAATACAATGGAAGATGTCCTCACTGTGAAGACTGGACCTTGTTTCTACAAAGACTGTATAGTGGTCATTACGACCAGTGTCGTCACAGACAGGTGCATCTATTACAAGTAGATTTTTAAGGATGAAGACATGTACATTTTTTACTTTTCTTGGCTTCCTCACTAACTACTGCAGGTCAAGTCCAGTAGCTATTTCCTTTGCGACTTGTCAACTCAGTAGAGATACCAGGGAGCAGGAGATGGTGGGTGGTAATCAGCAGGAGGTTTCAGTTTCTGAGAATTCATGAGGTCTGAAATCAATGTCGAGGACTGAGAGCAACTCCTTCCTGACTGTATACCATTGCATTGCCACCCAGTGGGTCAGAGCTATCAGTGAGACAAGATATCCCAGGGGTGGTGATGATGGCATTTGGAACATTTTATGTAATGCTTCCTTGGCTACATCAGGCTCTTGCTTAAATTGTCAGTGGTACAGTTCTCTCAATTTTGACACAAATGACCTAGATGTTAGCAAAGTTAATATTAGAAGATTAACAGGACGAAGCATACCATTTAAATTTCCAGTGGCTTAGTTGAGGTCAAATAATCTGTTTGGTTTCATTCTTTCTCTCAAACTTTGAAGCTATTTAAGGCAGCTGAATGGTCTGCTAGATCATTTCAGAGGGTAAGTTAAGAGTCAACTGTATTGCTGAAGCTCTGGAGTCATATGGAGGTCAGACAAGGTGAGGATAGCAGATTTTACTTCCAGACAGATATTTGTGAACCAAGTAGGTTTTGATAACAATGATCCATAATTAGTATTAGACCAGCTGTTAACTCCACATTTATTAATTGAATTCAAATTTCACCATTAGCCATGGTGGGATTCAAAGCCATGTTTCCCAGGTCATTAACCTGGATCTCTGGGATATTTATCAAGCAACAATGTCACTACACCACCATCTCCCCTTTGTTGAGCCTTTAGAAAGATGTACAATCTATCCATTTTGGGTTTAAAGTGGACGGTCTCACATTTCCCTATGTGCAAAACCATTTGTCATAATTTTGCACAAATTGAAATTGGGACCTTTTGTGCTATAGGAAGTGGGAAAATCTGGCATCCTCTCATTGTATGGTTCAATTGAGATACTGTGCTTATTACTGAAACCATTCCTGGACCATTAGACATCTACTTGATTAAGGCAGAAGTCCCTTGCTCGATGAGCTTCAGAGTTAACATGAACGCACATGTGACTATACCATTGGTTCAAATAGGCCACACCCATGCCAATGGGTCATCATTGCCTTCTTTTTACAATTCCTGTGCTAACCAATCTGTTTTGCAAAGAACTGTATTTCCACCCAACCAATATAAATAAC
This sequence comes from Stegostoma tigrinum, assembly GCF_030684315.1. Taxonomy (NCBI): domain Eukaryota; kingdom Metazoa; phylum Chordata; class Chondrichthyes; order Orectolobiformes; family Stegostomatidae; genus Stegostoma; species Stegostoma tigrinum. Next base: position 45,618,081 of record NC_081363.1, read on the forward strand.
CAAAAAAAAGGGCATTCATGTTTTAAATTGTAACAAACAAGGTGCTTTCAGCATAGAACAAATATTATGTAACAAATAATAATCTGAAGGAGAGGCTGGATAGCCTGGGACTGGAATCTGAAGAAAAAGTACTCATAATAACTATCTCGAGCAACCAAGCTAAGCTTTATGAAATATTTTTACTATTTTACTACATATCACACTCTGGCAGGCATATAGCATTAAAAATTAGATTCCAATTTTCTGCTGGATTTCCAGCAGCATCCTTTCTTTCCTTCCATGCCAGATCACATCTTTGAATGTCCTTTGTGTATTCCTAGTCTGAGTATTTTAGAACCAAATTTTACCAGCAAGACTCTCATAGATAACTCCCTGTTTCTTGAATATCTGAAGGTACCACATTTTCTGTTTGAACAAGATCCAAATCACAAAATCATACAGCGTGGAAACAGATCCTTTTGTCCAAACAATCCATACTGACTATGTTCCCAAACTAAACTAGTTTCATCTGTTTGCACGTGGCCCACATCCCTGCAAAATTTTCCTATTCACGAACTTATCCAAATGTCCTTTAAACATCATGACTGTATCTGCATCCCTCACTTCCTCTGGCAGTTCATTCCACAAAAGAACCATTTTCTGCTTGTAACTTGTAATCATTTCAATCTCTTTCAAGAAAGGCATTGTTTTAAAAACGTTGCCCTTCATGTCCTTTTTATAATTTTACTCTCTCATTAAAAGTATTCCTCCTAGTTTTGAACTTCCCCACCTCAGAGAAAATACCGTTGCTCTTCACCCTGTCTGTGCCCCTCATGATTTTATAAACACCTGTAAGCCAAGCCCTCAACCTCCTATGCTGTAGTGAAAAAAGTCCCAGCCTATCCAGCCTCTCCTTACAACTCAAGCCCTCCATTTCTGACAACATCCTGGTAAATCTTTTCTGAGCCCTCTCCAGGTTAATAATATCCTTCCTATAACAGGGTGACCAGAACTATGCACAGTACTCCAGAAGTAGCCTCACCGATGTCCTGCACAAGTCAGCATGAGGTCCCAGCTCCTATACTCAAATGTGTGAGCAATGAAGGCAAGCACACTAAACACCTTCTTAAACATCTTCAGCAGTGGCTGCTTTGTTCTCACTATCTCTGACCATGTCAATCTGGCTTTTTAGAGATAAACAGCTTTCCTTTATCTATATGAAACTGTGAGGACTGCCATTGCTTTTCAGCAAGTTTTAGCCCGGCCTTCCCTGACAACCAGATCACATGTGTCTGTCTTTAGGCCAAGGTTTAGTATAAGCTCATCATCCCAATTTCCAGAATGTTCTGAGCATTTTAAATGATAGAAGGCATTTTAAAATATAACTGTTGTGCAAGATTCATAAATCCATAAAACCTTCAATTGTTTACATCACAGAGTGTCATTTGGTATGGATGGTTTGCGGTTGGGTGGAATGTTAACATTTTAAACATTTCTGTCGTGCACATAATTTGTGTATTTTAATCCCAAGATCACTATTGATATATGTAAGGGGTGTTTGCACTTGCCCCAATTAAAATAATTCTAGTAGCAAACTTTTAGTGAGTTATAAAATATAGAAGGCATTGGTAATCACATACCTGCCCTGTGTTTAAAGTGCAACATCTCATTCACTTGTCTCATACACAATATGACATGCAAAGTTGAGATACAGATAACGGAAAGACAACACAGTTGTAACTTGTAATCATTTCAATCTCTTTCAAGAAAGGCATTGTTTTAAATATTTTAAATTTGAAACGTACATCCAAAACAGAACGATTCTTGGAAAGCTCTGAGATTCTTGCAGTTAAGTTTCCAGAAGTCATAGAGTCTTACAGCACAGAAAGATTACCTTCAACCCATCATGTCTGCACCATACATCAAACATTTATCTTCCCTCATCCTATTTAGCAGCGCTTGGTCAGTAGCCTTCTATGACATGGTGCTTCGTGTGATCATCAAAATACTTCTTAAATAATATGATGGTTCTCTCTTCTACCATCTTAAGGCAATGAATTCCAGACACTCACAACTCTCCGAGTGAAAGAAACTCTTCCCTAAATCCCCTCAAAACCTTCTGCCTATTACCTTAAATCTATGACTCCTGGTTATTAGTCCCTCTACAAAGGGGAAACATTTCATTGAATCCCTCCAGTGCGGGAACACCCAGACCCATTCCCCTACATTTCCCATATCTAACCACCCAACATAAACACCCCTAAACACTATGGGCAATTTAACATGGCCAATTCACCAGTCACTGCAAGTATACATGCAGGTGCATCAGGTAATAAAGAAGGAAAATAGTATGTTGACCTTCATAGTGAGCGTATTTCAGTATAGGAGCAGGGATGTCATGCTACAGGGCCTTGGTGAGACCATACCTGGAATATTGTGTGCAGATTAGCCTCCCTATCTAAGGAAGGATATTCTGACTATAGGGGGAGTGCCACAAAGATTTACCAGACCGATTTGTAAAATGGCAGGACTGACATATGAGGAAAGTCTGAATCGGTTAAGTCTATATTCATTCAGAGGAATGTGGGGAGGATCCCGTGGACACCTACAAAATTCTAACTGGACTAAACAGGGTATATGCAGGAAGGATGTTCTTGATCACCAGGGAGTATAAAACTAATGAACACAGCCTAAGCGTAAGGGGTAAGTCATTTAAGACAGAGATGAGAGAAATACTTTTGTGTAGAGAGTGGTGAGCCTATGGAATTCATTGCCACTGAAAGCGGTAGAGACAAAATGTTGAATGTTTTCAAGAAGTAGTTAGATTTGGTTCTTAGGATGAGAGGGATCAAAGGGTATGGAGAGAAAGCAGGAACAGGATACTGAGTTAGATGATGAGTCATGTTCATATTTAATGACAGAGCAGCCTTGAAGGGCTGAATGGCCTATTCTGCTCGAACATTCTACGTTTACATTTAATTCTTTTCAATACTGCTACTGGACCAAGAAGAGCAGTTCATCACTTTGTCTGCTTTCCTCCCTGCCATGAGGCAACCCCCTGCCCTACTTCTTAATTCATGATTGGATCTGCTGGATTCAGAGGTCAGACCTTTTCAATCACTGACCACCTCCCACCCCCACACATGATCAGAATGCCTTTCCTCCACCTTACCCTGGAGTGCTCAGGAACCTGTAACCACATCCATTAAGAATAAAAGAAACATGCCCCTGTTGGAAATTAGGATCCCCTTTAAAATTGTTTTCTTTTAATATTCCATATTTAGTATTTCCCTTGTAGCCTGAGACCTCATTTAACTGTGTTAGAGCAATAACTAGTCCTTTTACAAGTGTAAACAAAAAAAGATTTGCTGCTTCTAAACAATCTCAATAAATGCCCAAAAATTGCTTACTATTGATTGACTGACTATATTAGGTAATTGTGTCAATGAACCCCCAAAATCAGCCCACCACCAAACACCCACATACTTGCTAAGATAACCAAGTGTGAAGCTGGATGAACAGAGCAGGCCAAGCAGCATCTCAGGAGCACAAAAGCTGATGTTTCAGGCCTAGACACTTCATCTCTCTGATGAAGGGTCTAGGCCCGAAACGTCAGCTTTTGTGCTCCTGAGATGCTGCTTGGCCTGCTGTGTTCATCCAGCTTCATACTTTGTTATCTTGGATTCTCCAGCATCTGCAGTTCCCAATATCTCTGACACACATACTTGCTGCCATTTTCCATCATTCTACTCACTCTCACTGCATCTGGCTTCTTGCCTGTACTGAGGTTTTCTCTGCCTCAGAAGGAGTCAGATATTACAATCAGGCTGGCTTTCAGTTAGGAAATACACACATTAAAGCAGCAGAGTGCAGGAAGTGCTGTAAATGGTTTTCCAGAGCATAATTCTTCCCACCTGGTTACAAAACCTGCCCTAGTCAAATTTAGGGCTTTTGTAATTTCTTGCTTTATTAATGAAGTTGCTGACACTCCAATTCAGCATGCATCCACATAAATATATCAGCACAATCCATCAAAAGCAGGGGAAGAGCTAGTGAGATTTTTTAGTCTTGAGTTGCTTCCCCCAAATGGAGAGCATAATTGGAACCATTTATGTTATTACCAGCTGTCCTATGTTAAAGCTCAATAAGAAGTTCTTTGAGAAGGTGACCAAACAGGGAGATGAGAGTAAACAGGTTGATGTGGTGTATATGGATTTCAGCAAGGCGTTCGATAAGGTTCCCCACAATAGCCAGTTGTACAAAATGTGGAGGAATGGAATTGTGGGAGATATAGCAGTTTGGATCAGAAATTGGCTTGCTGAAAGAAGACAGAGGGTGGTAGTTGATGGGAAATGTTCATCCTGGAGACCAGTTACTAGTGGTGTACCGCAAGGGTCGGTGTTGGGTCCACTGCTGTTTGTCATTTTTATAAATGACCTGGATGAGGGCGTAGAAGGATGGGTTAGTAAATTTGCAGATGACACTAAGGTTGGTGGAGTCGTGGATAGTGACGAAGGATGCTGTAGGTTGCAGAGAGACATAGATAAGCTGCAGAGCTGTTCTGAGAGGTGGCAAATGGAGTTTAATGCAGACAAGTGTGAGGTGTTGCACTTTGGTAGGAGTAACCAGAAGGCCAAGTACTGGGCTAATGGTCAGATTCTTAGTAGTGTAGATGAGCGGAGAGATCTCGGTATCCATGTACACAGATCCTTGAAAGTTGCCACCCAGGTTGACAGGGCTGTTAAGAAGGCATACAGTGTTTTAGCTTTTATTAATAGAGGGATCGAGTTCCGGAACCAAGAGGTTATGGTGAAGCTGTACAAAACTCTGGTGTGGCCGGACTTGGAGTATTGCGTACAGTTCTGGTCACCGCATTATAAGAAGGATGTGGAAGCTTTGGAAAGGGTGCAGAGGAGTTTTACTAGGATGTTGCCTGGTATGGAGGGAAGGTCTTACGAGGAAAGGCTGAGGGACTTGAGGCTGTTTTCATTGGAGAGAAGAAGGTTGAGAGGTGACTTAATAGAAACATATAAAATAATCAGAGGGTTAGATAGGGTGGATAGGGAGAGCCTTTTTCCTAGGATGGTGACGGCGAGCACGAGGGGGCATAGCTTTAAATTGAGGGGTGAAAGATATAGGACAGATGTCAGAGGTAGTTTCTTTACTCAGAGAGTAGTAAGGGAATGGAACGCTTTGCCTGCAACGGTAGTAGATTCGCCAACTTTAGGTACATTTAAGTTGTCGTTGGACGAGCATATGGACGTACATGGAATAGTGTAGGTTAGATGGGCTTGAGATCAGTATGACAGGTCGGCACAACATCGAGGGCCGAAGGGCCTGTACTGTGCTGTAATGTTCTATGTCCTATGTAAGTGCTACTGCTTTATTAATGTGCAAGTGGTATGATCTCCTCTCCAAAAAATGTTGAACGTCAATTCATAGAGCACTGTACATTCAAGTTTGAAGATTGCACTGAGTCAAGAGGTCTAGATAGAAGCAAAAATTTACAAACGAAGAAAGACAGACTAAGTGAGTTAACAAATCTATGGCAGATGGAATAAATATAGAGAGTTTGAAGTCATACAACATGGGTCTGAGAATGACAAATCAGATTTTTTAAAGGCTAGAGACAAAGAGTTACTGAGAAATGAAGAGCCTTGGGGTTCTTTGTACATACATAGCTGAAGACTGGCGCATGAGTCCCATAATAATAGACAAATCGAATCTGAAGAATATTGAAAGTGATTTGTTCACCACCCGAGATGAAACTCATTCATGATGCTGAATTCATGCCTGGGCATGAAACTCAAGATTTGTGTTTTAGAGGAAACACATTACGAATTCACCAAAAATTTTGACAACTCACATTATAAGGAACATCTGTACAAATGCTTTTGGAGAGAAGAGTCATGAACTAACTGTTTAAAATGTTGAAGGAATTATTCTATTGATGGAATCCAAAATAATGTTGTGTAATTTTAAATTCATTTTGGTTCAATTCCAAGTAAAATCAGAAAGCATTCTTTTACTCAAATTGTTGTGGAAATCTGCAGCTTGGTCCTCCAAAAGGCCTTGAATATCGGATTATTCAAAATATTCAAGACTGAGACTGATTGATTTTTTTCTTATCTAGGACTAGTAAGGGATATAGAGAAAAGGCAGGCTAATTGAATTGATGTACTGATTAATCATGACTTAACGGAATGGCAGAACAGGCCGAAGATTTTATAAACATACTCTTGTTGCTACCCTTCTCAAGGACTATACCTAATATTTGCATTATTTGGTAATTAAACATGGCACATTTGTTTAGAAAAAATGAACATTAAACTGTGGATACCTTGGAGATGACATCACTGCACAGCGTCTATGTTCCCACCGAAAATTACAGCAAGTCACAAGGGAGAATGGAGAAATAGTCTGGAACCAGAAGTCATAGATTAAGGATGGGACTGAGATGATGAGAGAGTTCTTCACCAAGAGAGTGGTGGGACTGTAGAGTTTACTATCAACAGAAAGTGGTTGAGGCCAATAAACTGTGTTTCCAAGGAGGTAGCTATTGCTCGGTATGCCTGAAGAAATTAAGAGATATGGGGACGAGAATGGGATTAAGATATTGAGCTCAATTATTGGCCATTATCATACTGAATGGTGGAGACGACTCAAGGTGACCAATGATAACAAATTGTGAAGCTGGATGAACACAGCAGGCCAAGCAGCATCTATGCATCCAGCTTCACGTTTTGTTATCTTGGATTCTCCAGCACCTGCAGTTCCCATTATCACTCAAGGTGACCGATGGCCTGCTCCTGCTTTCATCTTCAAAGTTTCCATGTTAAGCTTTCATTTGGAGAATAAGTACAGTACTCTAGATCCTTGAACTCTTTAATGGAATGGAACTGGGAGAAGCTGTGATGAAGCTTATGATATACCCCACAAAAAGTCAGAAAAATTCAAGCACACTGCAAAATACAGCAGTTGTGAACAAATTTATTTCTGGTGAGATTTTATAGCAGTCTATTTATTAGAAGAATGGCAGTCTTGTCAAAAGCATATCCTTTGTCGTATGAGAACTCTGGGACATTTCTTGTGCCCTGGACATCCATATGTGTAAAGTATGTTTGTGTTGTCAGCTGAAACAGCCTGAGCTCTGGGTTTCAGAGCTTGAGCAACAGTTGGCGCCACCCCAGGGCATCTGTGAGGCTGAGAGCTATAAAGATAGCATGCTCCAGCAGGTGGCCACTCTGTAGCTTAACAGTGCATAGGTGAGGGGTGAAGAGATGTCAGTCAAAGGAGACGAAGCAGGTAGTGCAGCATTGCCCGGTCTACATCTTACTCTAGCTGGAATACAATTCTGATTACTGGGGAGAGCGAAATTTCCTCTCGAGTTTAGCTAGAGCCTTGTCCATGGCACCACACTAATTCAGTTGTGCAAGACAGGTGGAGGAAGATTAAAATCACACTCGTGTTTCGAGATTCTATAATTAGAGAAAAGGGTGGGCATTTTTGCAGGTAGAAATATGATTCTAGGATGGTACATTGCCTGCTTCTGGGAACAAGAATGCTACTGAATGCTACATCTTTTGAGTTCCGAAGGGAGGGGGAAAGCAGCCAGACTATTCCTATATCAGTATCAACAGCTCAGATAGAAAGAGGGATGAGATCCAATAGGCAGGGTGCAGAAAGATGGAACCGTAAATTCCCTACAGTGCAGAAAGAGGCCACTTGGCTATTTGAGCTTTCATCAACCCTCCAAAAAACATCCAACCTGATCTCTGTAACACCGCATTTACCATGGCTCCACATCACTTGACTCTATGCACAATTTTAGCGTTGCCAATCCATCTAACCCACACACCTTCAGATAGTGGGATGAAACTGAAGCACCCAGCATAAATCCATAGGGACAACATGCAAACGCTGACAATCGCCAAAGGCTGGAATCGAACCCAGGTCCTGGCAGCAGTACCAACCACTGAACTACCATGCATCCCAGATGGGAGAAAAAAATTAACTAGCAGAATATCAAAATTACTGATCTCTGAATTGCTCCCGGTACCACTTGCTAATGAGTTCAGAAGTAGGGGGATAAATTAAAGCCCATGGTACCCAAGGCTAAGTAACAGGTTGAGTCCAAATTTATTCCAGTAACTTCAAGGAAAGGGCAATGGCCAATGTGTGATTTTTCTGATGGAAAAGCTGTTTCCAGTGGGTCTCCACATGTGGTGTTTCTTGCCCGGGTGACACTTCATGCAGCACCTACATTCAGTCCATGACTCCCCAGGCTCCCAGTAGCCTAAAATTTCAGTTCTTCCTCCTTACTCGTAAACTGATATCTCTGTCTTCAGACATTTGCAACATTCCAGTGAAGTTCAACTCCAACTCCAAAAACACTCCAACTTTATCTTATGATTAGGTTTTTACAAGCCAGCCAGGCTAAATTCAGCAATTTTCAAGATAAACTCTTATCCCAAACACAACCTGTGCCTTAATATCTGATGAAGAGTCCCCAGACTTGAAACACCGACTCTGTTCTCTCCACAAAGATGCTGCCAGACCTACTGAGTTTCTCTTGCAATTTCTGTTTTTGTTTTAGATCGCCAGTGCTTTCTTTTATTTTACCTAAATAAATTTCGCCCCCTCACTTTGCAGGTTTTGGTCTAACTTAGCTTTTGCTGGCTCCTGTTCATCAATCTGCCAATCACACCTCCTCAGAGCTCAACTTTTCTTTTCATACCATATTAGTACTCCCTTTGTCTCTGCCCGACAAACTGTTTTGTCAATTAATGCCTTCAATCTCTGCTCTCGCTCAGATCAGATCTTTTGTTATTTTTCCAGTCTCCTCCATTCCATCTCCTTAACAAATAGTACATTTATAAATTTACACAGTTCTGAGGAAAGATCACTACCTAGAATGTTAACTGCTTCCTGCTCCCCTGAAGTCAAAACCTGTGGATTATTTTAATCCACTGTCCCGGAATGAGTGGGCAGTTGCCTAAATACCGACACAAGACTTTTAAAACAAATGGTTCCAGTGACTGTTCTCAACACATTTACGATGATCAGCAAAATGTCTTCACCAAAGCTATCGATTTCTTCCACAAGACAAGACTCTTATTCATATATAAACAGATAAAGTGGTTTATCGAATTGCTTGGGAAAATTTTTAAAAGAACCTAAAAGATGTAAATTCCGAAGCTACTCTTTTGTAATCTTTTCTAATCCCTATCTAAAGCATGAGCATTTTGATGGAGTGTGGAAAGAGATTTTGCAAGCATGTTATACTGACCTCTACTACTTCAAACCTTCAGTTTTCCAAGCTTCCCCGGATACAATTTGCCTTTCTAAACAGATATTTGGCTACTTACTGACTGTAATGTCTTGCATAATAGAAGTGCTTATGGGATGCCAATGTTTTGCAGGTTTGTTACATTTTCCTGAAAGACTAATAAGGAGTTATAACAAGTTTTTAAGTTTTACCGTGAAGTTTATCCACTGAATAAATGTACACCACAGCTCTCGTTTAGAAGGTTTGAGGATATTAAGAAGAGATATCTCACTTATATAGAATTCCTTACTTATTTTATAGAGTTGAGAAAGGTCTGGATTAGAGCCACACAGACCAGGAAGGTCTCAGGAATGATTCATATATTGAAAAGAATTAACTGATCTCAGCCAGGACTTACAATTGACTATAGATCCCTGGTTATATGAAGAAAAGCTGAGATAGTCACACCTACATTTTTATTTTCTATATCTCCATCTTTTCTATGATATATTAAACTAGTACCCCAGTTAGCCTCTTAGGGTTTTGCAGAAGAATTGGAATTCTCCCAACAGTTTTGGCCAATCAACAGTCAACCTGACAATCAACATCGCACAATAGACAAGATCAGGTTGACTCTTGCTTTGCTGTTTGTGAAAGACAGTCATACTTACCCTTTCCGTTTACCCATGTTTCATTGAATTTCTTCACTTTTGCATTCAGAGCACTGGGGAGAAATCATATCGCATCAACACCTGCCTGCAGCCTTTGCAATGCTTTGATTTAATTAAACTGTCAGGTTCCCCTGATCCGCACCAGTTCTAAATCAGCTGCTGGATGCCAGTTGAGGCTACCAACCTACTATGGAAGGACAATGGGCACCACAGCAGGAACGATCTACAGGAAATGTCCAGCAACCATCTACAGTCACCGTTGGCCCCTGGAAGGCTGCATCGCCTTGTCCAGTCGTCGAACATGCCCTGGCCTATGTCACATTATCATCTCATGCCCAGCCCTTAGAGCCAATTTTCATCCCAAAGTTGTGGATCTGATTTGCCGACTTTCCTCACCAAAGCTTGTTGTGTGGAAATTGACTGTCATGTTTCCTACTTCATGACAGTGACTACACCTCAAAAGGCTGTGAAGTGCTTTGGCTGGTTCCAAAGTTGAAGTTTTGAAAGGTGATACAAAGCATGAGGAGAAAAGATTTTTCTCCACAAGTCACAAGGCTTTGTAACTCCCTTTCCCAGAGACCGATGGAAGTGCAGTCATTGAGTATTTTTAAAGCAGAGGTAAACAGTTACTAACAATGGAGTGAAAGGTTGTCAGAGATAAGTTAGAATGTAGAGTTGAGGCCACAATCAGGACCTTTTGAATGGTGGTGCAGACGTAAGGGGCAAAATGACCCATAAAGATATGAGATATCAGCAGAAGCAGGCCATTTGGCACTTTGATCTTTCTCTCTACTCATTTATTTGACATAAATTGTAAAAATTTGATGTCCCAGCACAGACTTCTGTGGGTCTCCACTTGTCACATACTGCTAATCAGACGAAGGCCCATGATTCATGTTTTCTGCCAGACAGCCAATCTTCTATCCATGCTAATATGTTATTCCCTATACAATGAATGTTTATTTTGTGCAATAAGGTTTATATAGTACTTTATCAAATGCTTTCTGGAAATACAAGAAAAATACCTTGACATGCTCCCCTTTATTCACAGCACATGCTACTTCTTCAAAGCACTCAAACAGTTACAAACAATTTCCCTTTCACAAAACCATGCTCTCCCTTCTGATTGTCTTGATTTTTTTTCCAAGTGCCCCATTATATTATCTTTAAAGATTGACTTGAGTAGTATCCCCATGGCAGATGTTGGCTAACTGGACTATAGTTTCCTGTTTTTAGACCCCTTCCCTTCTTGAATAGAGGAGTTATGTTTACTACTTTCCAACCTGATGGAACTTTTCCAGAATTTTGGAAAATTAACACCAACGTATTTCCTACTTTGAGACTTTTAAGACCTTTGGATGAACAGATCATCTGGACCATCTTCACACTCTCTAGAGGACCAACAGTTACTTTACTTACTCTTTTCCTTTTAAAGTACGCGTAGAATGTCTTGAAATCTGTTTTTAAATTTCTAGTGAGCTTCCTTTCACCCAAGAGTTTTGTCCTCCCGATCAACATTATAATCATTCTCTGGCATTCTTTATATTTTTAGCAATCATATGACCTGACACACATCATTGTGCTATTATATTCTTAATGCTTAGGATTGATGTTTTCCCAAACTCTTTTAGTTAAGCTCTCCCTTCAGAAAATTAATTTAAAGTGAGAAAATACTTATTCTGAATATTCTAAAATTTTTATTAATTAATCTCTTAGCCTGATGTGACATTTCACTCCAGCCAGCTCAGCTTTCATGCCTACAATTACCCTTAATTACGGTTAAAATTCCAGTCTTAGAAGTAACTTTTTCCTTTCAAACTAGATCACTGCAATCTAAGGATGTTTTTATGCTGAGGGTATTAATTAATCCTGTCACATTACACATTGCCAAATCTAAAATAGCTTGTTGTCTGATTGGTTCTAGAATGTGCTGCTCCAGGAAGCTATCTTGAAAGGCTTCTACAAACTCCTCATCCAGGCAATTGCTACCCATCTGATTTTTCCAGTTTCTATTTAGATTAAAGTCATCCATGATTATGCATGCTCTTTATTACAAGCATTCATTATTCCTCCATGTATATTTTGTCCAACATTGTGGTTACCGTTCAGGGATCTGTAGACCAATCCAACTAATGAGAGATAATGGGAACTGCAGATGCTGGAGAATTCCAAGATAATAAAATCCAACTAATAACTGCTTTCCTCTGCTATTCTCCATATCTGCCCAAATTAATTCTATGCGCTGATCTCCTGACCAAAGATCATTTCCAACTTTTGTACAAATTCCATCCTAGATTACCAGTGCTACTCCTCCATCTTTACTCCATTTCCTATTCAAATTAATCAGAAAATAGGAGCAAAAATTGGCCATGCAACCCATCAAATCTGAACCACTATTCGGTATGGTCATGGTTGATTCTCTATCTCAATGCCAGACTCTAGCTCTGTCCCCATACCCTTTGATATCTTTAACCTTTAGAAGTCTACATATTTCTTCCTTAACTATATTTAGTGACTTTACCTGTACTGCCTTCTGTGGTAAAAAATTCTATAGTGTCACCACCCTCTGAATGAAGGAAATTTTCCTTATCACATTTCAACATGGTCTACCCTGTATCCTGAGACTCCCAGCTGGACAAATATCATGATTGTATCCAATCTATTCATCACTCTCAGATTTACATACATTTTAAATAAGGTGCCCTCTCATTCTTCAAAACACCAGTGAAAATAGGCATAGTCACCCAATCCCACCTCATACGATGACATACCTTCCATCCCAGTAACACAGCCTGATGAACCTTTGCTTAAGTCTCTTAACTTAATACTCTAGGTGTGATCTGACGATGGCCCTATCTAGATACTGCAAGACATCCTTACCCTGTACTCAAATCTCTTTGCAATAAAGACCAACATACCATTTTCCATCCAAATTGCTCGCTGCACCTGCAAGCTTGCATTCAGTGATTGGTGTACATCAACATTTCCCAAACTGTCATCATTTAATTAGGGAAAACAATAAATGCTGGCGATCACAATGGGTCAGGCAACATTCACAGAGAGAGACCAAGCTAATGTTTTGAGCCTAAGTGACTCTTCATCAGAGCTCTCGCTCCATAGATTTGCCTGACCTGCTGTGATCTCCAGCATTCGTTGTTTTCAGTAAAATTCCAGCATCTGCAGTAATTTGCTCCATCATTTAAACAATACTTTTTTTTCTGATTTTCTACCAAAGTGGATAACTGCAACTTATGCATGTTATGCTGTATCTGCCACATATTTGCCCACTCACTCAACCTTTCTAAATCTCCCTGAAGTTTTTTTACTCCCGCCTCACCACTCACTATTCCTCCTAGTTTTGTTTCATCAACAAACTCGGGGAAATATTACATTTAATAACTTCATCCAACTCATTGATCTATATTATGAATATTGTGACTTTTGCACTCCTACCATCTGGGTCTCCTTACTAGCCTCACTCATGAACACACCTTTCTGTCCCTGAATACTGGCTGAATTAGAAGACCGTGACTAAATTATGTGACTTATTCCTGATGCAAGGAGTCCAGTTGCCCTCCCTGCTGGCATCGCAATGTTTGTGGTTCAGCCTCCAGACTTAAAATCTGAGCCAAAACTCTTTCTAGCCCCTGTGCCATGTAACTGTGCCAGCATGATAGCTAGCTTCATATTTATACAGTGTGTACCATGGAGTAATGTCTGGGGTGAGAACCTACTGCAGCTTGTGGCAGTAAGGTGAACAAAGTGTATATAGGGCTATAGGTTCTGCTGGCACCATTGGCCCTCTTGGTCAAATGTTTCTTTATTTTCAAGGTCTCTGTGTACACAAGTGTTGGTACTGAACAAAGTGACCAGCGATGTCTAGGGTAGGGAGATGTACAGCAATCAGGAGGTTATGTATTAGAATCACCAGAGATTAGGGACCCCCAGGTCTTTGTGCCATACAGTGCATGGGTCTGAATGTAAAGGTCTAATGGTCCTTACATCAGTGGATCTTGAACTCCCTCCCTCACAGGTCAAGACACTAAACCCACCCTCTCCAGGGCTGGTCATGGATATTTTGTTTCCCATTGCATAGTTTTATATCTATCACAAAGCAGGAATTTTGATTTCCAGTACAAAGCTGTGGTAGCAATGGTTCCCAGCCTCCCCCTCTACCTGACGGTTAGCCCCCGAACATCCAGTTCCTTTTCCTGTTAGTCCTTCCTGTAAATCCCATAGGCTTCACACCTCGGGGCCTATTCAACCTGACTACAGGAGCCTTCACCTGTCCATTGTCCTCCCCTCCAAACCCTGGCAATAAGGTGACCATGAACAAAAACAGAAGTTGCTGGAAAAGCTCATCGGCATTGGCAGCACCTGTGAAGAAAAAATTAGAGTTAACGTTTCGGGTCCAGTGTCCATGCCAGGTGTGGTTTTACTCTGTCTCCTCTTTGAAGTCCAGATGCTCCTGTTTGTCAATGAAACCCCACTCCCACATTATCCCACTTCCATTCGTGCTTTACCATATCTCCCCACCCCCTGTATAAATACAGTTGCTCCCACCCCTCACAAATGTCATTCCCCTTCCACCCAGCCCCAATCCCCATGACCTTGTTTTCAAGTCTCCTTCCTGAGGCAGTGGGCTCCCTTTTCACCCCCGCCACCTTTCCTGTTAGTTTCTTTGAACATATCCAGCAGACTGATTGTAGCCCACCCCTTTGAGTGACCTAACCAGGTAGTCCTGGATGGGAAGTGCCTAGATCTCTGACTGGTGGCTGTACATCTCCTTGATTTCAGTAAGCTGGACTGGCTACAATGCAGCTGTAGGATTGACTGTGACTCATACCCTGAACTGCAGACAGCCCCCCCCACACCCTTCCAACTAGCTAGCATCCATCCATTGCAAATGCTTGATCGTGGCCAATCCCTTGGGCTGGTATTGGAGGCTGCCTTTGACTCACCATGCTGGCATCTCCTGTCTGCCAGGTGCCTAAATGAGTGAGGATTATTTCCTAAGACATTGATATATGGCTGCCTCCTTGCTGCACATTGCAGTGTGTTTGCTGCAGGTCCTGCCAGCCTATGGAGCCGGTGTGAGATTTATCGACCACACTGACTGACAGCAAGATGTCCCCAAGGACAGCTGAGCAGCAAAGTGAGCTGCCAGGTTCTGAGATTGCACTTACAGGCATGGCAAGGCAAAGCAGGCATGAAGTGCACCTCCATGGCAATGAGTGAGCAGTGAGACCAGAAGTCTCAGGATGCAGCCTGCTCCAATCTTTGAGCTGAGTGCCTGTGCTTGCACACAAACTGTCCCTGTAGAAGCATTATGATGCTCATTGAAGTGCACCCTGAAATGCAGCTCTCAACTTCCTACATATCCTGCAGGATCTTCATAGCTGAAGTTACTAGATACTGGCTTTGACTACCATCTAAGGAATTCCTATTTGCCCTTGGTGGGTGGTAACCAGTTCATCAATCTTAGATAGGTGACCTTGTTCATGTAAATCATAGAATCACTTAGAGTCATAGAATCCCTACAGTGCGGAAGCAGGCCATTTTGTCTATCAAGTCCTCACCAACCCTCTGAACAGCATCGCATCCAGACCCATCCCTTACTCAATTCCTGCATTTCCCACTGCTAACTCATGTAGCCTGCACATCCTTGGATACGATAGGGAATTTAGAATGACCAATCCACCTAACCTGCACATCTTAGGACCATGGCAGGAAACCAGGGCACCCAGAGGAAACCCGCATGGTCACAAGGGAGAATGTGCAAACTCCATACAGACAGTCGCCCAAGGGTGGAATCGAGCCTGGAACTCTGCCGCTGTGAGGCAGCAGTGCTAACTGCTGATTTGAAACATGCAGGATTCTGAGCAGGCTTGACATGGCAAATGTTGAAGAAGGCATTTTCTCTAATGGGGCAGTTGCAAACTAGAGGCTGTAGCTACAGAATAAGGGGACACTCATTTAAAACTCAGATGTGAATGAATTTCTTCTCCCAGAGAATAGTGAATGTCTAAAATTCTCTATGCAGAAAACTGAGGATGATTGATCACAAAAAGTATTTAAAATTAGGTACATTTTTGAAATATCAGAGTTTGATTTCTATGTTGAGCTGATAAGACCATAAGACCATAAGATATAGGGGCAGAAATTAGGCCATTTGGCCCATCAAGTCTGCTCCACCAGTCAATGATGGCTGATAGTTCCTTAACTCCATTCTCCCACTTTCTTCCCATAAGCCTTGATCCCCTTGATAATCAAGAACTTATCTATCGCAGTCTTAAATGTACTCAATGACCTGGCCTCCACAGCCTTCTGTGGCAGGGAATTCCATAGATTCAACACTATCTGGCTGAAGAAGTTTCTCCTTATCTCCATTCTAAAAGGTCTTCCCTTTACTCTAAGGCTGTGCCCTCGGATCCTAGACTCTCCTACCAATGGAAGCACCTTCGCAACATCCACTCTGTCCAAGCCATTCAGTATTCTGTAAGTTTCAATTAGATCCCCCCTCATCCTTCTAAACTCTAATGAGTATAGTCTCAGAGTCCTCAAACGTTCCTCATATGTTAAACTTTCCATTCGTGGGACCATTTCTGATGCCAAAGAGGAATTAAGGCCTGCAGCAGATGAATCATGACCTTGTTGAATGTCAGCTAATTGGATGGGCCAAACAGCCTACTTCTGTTCCTATTTTTGTTCACAGATGCAGTCAGTTGCTCCTGATGATGAAAAAGCTTTGTTGGGCTCCTTGCATGATTGCCACATGTCTCACCATAGTCTATGTCGCCCAAGCCCCTTTGAGATTCGGCCCAAGGTGTCTGGAGGCTTGAAAGATTCAGGGGCAGCCCTACAATATAAATGTGGCAATAAAGTGTTCTCAGAGAAACTGTTGGTCTTGGGCCATGTGTGCACTTTTAATGTATTGAATTCAATTTGTGGATCAAATTTTAAATGTACCTCTGTACTTCAAGTTCTAATACGTGTCAATGCAGAAAACCAAAAAATGATTATTGCAAATTCAAAAATAGTTTGCATTCTGTTTGCTGATTATCTATGACAAACATCAGAAAGTTATTTTATGAGAGTTGGCAATCACTATAGGATACTGCAATATAAATAAAATAGACATATTTCAACAAGGTTTAAATAAAAAGCTAATGTGTATAGCAACTGTGTGTGGAAAATCATTCTACAAGAAATCTTTTCTCAGGGTAGTCATTTCACTGGAGTAGGTTTGATAAGAAACCATAAACAGTGGCAACTAAACTAAACAGCTGTCATTTCCTACAGCCAAATGGTATATACTGTGAATGTAGTAATCTTTCTGAAGTTTAGGTAAGGTAATTCATTCTTTAAATGTAATTGGAGGCTATTTCATAATAGATTATAAAGTAAAGTTATAATTTCTGTGGAGGTTTTGGACATTGGATGATAGCATTACAATAGTACTTGGCACATTTCATGGATTGTTTGCAGCCCTGAGATGTTAAGATGTCTGTGTTGAGGTGTTAACTAAATCTGGTTTCCCCCGAATGAATTCCACCTGGTATTGTTTAGCCTTGTAAATTGTGGGTTGCTTTTGCAGCTGCAAGCCATGAGGAAATTGTTCTCATGTAAGTTACTGGAATTTGTAATATGTTCTTGAAAATGTTTGGTGGCCTCTATTACTGAGCTCCACGTCTTCCAATGTGATTCATATCAAGCTGTCCACAAGAGCATTAAACTACTTCAGGTCAAATTCTGCTGTTTTGGTACTTCAGTTAAGCAATCAACATGTAAGTCAAATTTGTAAACCATGCACAAAGTATTATCCATATGTTTATGCATAGCTCTGCCAATGTCCCATCTGCTATGTGTAATTCTGAAAGAACTCTCACAATCTTGACAGATTCTACCATTATTTATTGTGTTACTCAGTGATTTTAACACTTTGGATAATACTGGGGGAAGAGATTGGATAAGGCTGGAAACTGGGCCTGGAGAGTGTGAGTGTTCAATGTGTCTCTGATGTTTGTGCCGTGCTTTCTACTAACTGAAATGATAGAGCCTGTAGCCCAGTATTAAATATGCTGCAGAATGACTGCATGTCTTACAGAGGGCCCAAGCTCTTGAAAGGTTAACACCACTTCAAGTTAGCCAGCACTACTTACAGCCAGTCTGCACTTCTTAAGCAGGAAGTGCATTTTGGCTGTACACAGTGCTGGTACTAGGCACTAAAGAGACTTCCGAAATAACTTCACAGAGGCTGGTATCCCATCACCCTTTATTTACACATGGAAAGTTCTTGACACTGATCCAGCTCCCTCAGAACCAGCTCTCAGATGGTTGGAATGTGTAACACTCATTTTAACCCCCAACACTACCACTGAGTTGCAGTGCATACTTAGCTGTGTGATCATTTCCAAGGCTGACCCTTTTTTAGGAGGTAATGCAAAGGTTCCAGGATGGAGGTCAACTTATCATAGAATTCCCACAGTGTGGAAACAGGCCATTTAGCCCAACAGGTCCACATTAACTTTCTGAAGACCATACCCCCTACCTAGCCCTGTAATCCTGCATTTCCCATAGCTAATCCACCTAGCCTGCACACCTTTGGACTGTGGGGGGAAGCCGAGCACCTGGAGGAAACCCATTCAGACACGGGGAGAACGTGCAAACTTCACACAGGCGGTCGCCCGAGGCTGGAACCCGGGCCCCTGGCGCTGTGAGGCAGCAGTGCTAACCACTGAACTATCATGTCATCCAGGTCATGATGAACTTTCCATAATGATTCACCAGCCTAAGGAAAGACCGAAGCTCTGGTACAAATGTGGGAACCGTTTATCATCTTCACTTTACCTTCCATTCAGAGTAACCTAGCCTTCTCAACTCTGTAGTCCAAGTAGTACACTTGGGGTGCCAGGAACACAAATCTTTCCCTTAGGCGAATGCCACCTGGGAGAAACATCTAAGAACTATGTACAAATTCTCTAAGTGCTCCTTATTGGTCTTCCCTGTTATTAGTACATCATCTAGATAATGACAACCTGGGGTAGACCTTACAAAATGTTTTCCACGATCCACTGAAAAATTGCACAATCTGACAATATCCCAAATGAAAGTCTCGTATATTGGTATAAACTCTAATGGGTATTAATTATAACATACTTCTGGAAATCCTCATCTAACTGCAACTGCAAATGCACATGGCTCATGTCCAGCTTCATGAAGTACTTCCACTCTGCCAGCTTTGTGTATAAACTCTCTATGTGAGGGATTGGGTATTTATCCAGCTGTGAAAAGTGGTTTACCATTTGTTTAAAATCCCCATAAAGCCGAAACAATCCATTGGGCTTCAAAATCATTATGATTGGTGCTGCCCATTCCACAAACTGGATTGGTTTAATGATTCTTTTACTTTGCAGCCTCTGATTTCTGCCTCTATAAGGCAAATGGAACTGGGTGGGCCTTTGCAGAATCATGTAATTGCTTCCTGGTCAACATGCAAAATGGTCTTGGCTCCTTTGATAGTCCCTGGACCTTCCTGAAAAGCTTCCAGGTTTTTAATTAGGACTTTACTCAGGCAGCCATTTTCTAATTGAAATATTTTGAGCCAATCTTGGTGTATCTGTCTCAACCCATTTTGTTCCATGATTGTTCTTGATAAAAACTTGGCAACACTTAAGGTCATTATATCCAAAAAAAAGGACAGAAACAAAGTTGTACCTTTAATTTGTAAAGGTTCCCTGGTTGAGGTTCTCAGTCTAGCTGTGGCCTTGTGCAAACTTAAAGGTTGTAGTCCAGAGCAAATTTTGTGAAAGAGATAATAGGAACTGCAGACGCTGGAGAATCCGAGATAACAAAGTGTAGAGCTGGATGAATACAGCAGGCCAAGCAGCATTCAGGGGCCGTGAAACGTCAGCTTTTCTGCTCCTAAGAAGCCTCATGGCTTGCTGTGTTCATCCAGCTCCACACCTTGTTATCTCAAATTTTGTAAAAGACTGGTCCTGCGAGGACTGAATCGGCCGCATCGGCGTTGACCTCCATTAGAGCCGGATGACCGTTTAACTAGACGTTTATTTGTTTAGCTCTGATTTGGATGTTGTTAAGCAATTTAACTGTTCCAAACTAGAAGTGGTTGGATTTTCTGGGGTGTGCACTCTTCTGACTAGGCTGTTGTGGTCTGGTGTTATAGCCTCCAGTGCTGGTCCTGGGGAAATATGAAGTCCTGCCTGTATACAACCCCACAAAAGCAGGACCTCTCGGTCACTGCCCCACAGCAGAGCACTGATATCCCCCCCGTTTGCCATGTCCAGGAAAATATCAAATGCAGTGCAGCTCCAGACTGACAGTATTGTCCCGGTGCACAACAGCTTTAAAAAGTGTCATAGGTACAAGGGATCTGGTTGAATTTGGAGTTATCTGCTAAGTGGCCAGTTGTTCTGAGAACGGTGTGTGGCAATACGAGATTGAAATTGGACGTGAAGGATGCTAAAAGGGTGGGATTAATGATTAATGAGATGACTTCGGTAAGGTACAGCAAGAAAATCCCTGTACGTTACAGCAAAAATCTCCAAAAAGCTAAATGCAACTCAGACTTAGCCACAAAAAAACACAGGATGCAGCTCAAACATTTTCAAGGCCAATGCAGGATAAGTGGAAGCTACTGGTGGAAATTTAATTTGAATATTTGCTTAACATATGAGCATTTGGACATATGAAGTAAAAACAGGAGTTAGTCATTCAGCCCCCTCAAGACTGTACCACCCTTTAATAAAATCATGGTTTGATCTGATTGTGTGCCAGACTCTACTCTCCTCTCTACCCACTCTAACCTTTGACTCCCTTGTTAATCAGTAATTTTGCCTGTGCTGTTCCCTGGGGAACAGAATTCCACAGAGCGGCAACCTTTTGGCTGAAAAAAAGATCTCCTTATTTCTCTTTCTAATAGGTGATCCCCTTATTTGTCAACTGTTCCCCCCTTGTTCTATATTCCCCCATTAGGGGAAAATATCTTGTCAGCATCCAAAATGTCGTTCCTTTAACCAAGGGCTTTTGCTTTGATGACTGGGGACTGGCAAGCTGTGCCTTTTAATTAGCAATGGACATTATCATGGGTGGTTTGGGAAGGTAAAAATGATGGAGCTTAGGATGGGTTATGTCAAAAATCCCAAGTCTGTAATTTGTTTGTGGCTGAAAATCGCAGGAGATGTGCTTCTTAGTGCACCCTGAAGTTCAATGAAATTTATTCTGGGACATATCTGCAGTGGACTGCCAATGTTCATCAGCTTCAGCAGCAATTCCTCAGCCTGCAGAGGTATCATTAATCTGCACGCTTCCCATTTCAAGAAGTTTGAGAACTTTCTTCTATTTTGGGGCACTCAAATGTTGTCACAGCCCAACAAAGATTGTTCTTGATAAACTTGGCAACAATTCAGGTCATTATATCCCGAAAAAAAGCAATAATGTAGGGAACATAAGCCATTGCCAGTAACATTAGAACAGTGATTTGTAAATTTCTTGGAAAAAATTGGAAGGAATAATAGATAAGTTGCTGCTGCCAGGAATAATATATTGCTCCCAGAAACGTGGAAATAGTTAGCATTATTTCGCAGCTACATGTGTCTGCCATGGAAGAAAACTCACAATCCAATATTTCTATATTTTATAGCACTTTTCTTGTTAGTACACGCATTAATAATAATTATTGGTCTATTTCTAGATTGACCACGGAATAACTAAAGTTCTTGTCAGAGCATGCTAATTAGTTTATTTTCCATGTTCAAAACTGCCTCTTAAGAAATTGGATAGAGGGTTATCGTATAATTTGAGATGATATGGAATGTGCCCAAGGAATTCCTTTTGTCTTTTGTTCACTGACCTATCTCAAGTGTAATCAGATATGTCTGTATTCATATCTTCTCTGGCTCCTATTTGTTTCTCAAACTGAGTCAAATCTTGACCATTATCATTTACAACAATGTCTTTCCCTGAATTAAAGGATCCAGATGTTAAAGATATTCTGTGTACTGGAATATCTCAATGTTAATTTTGTAAAGAGTGTGTTCCAAACATTTTGATTAAAAGGCCCTGAAATATCATAGTAGTTCTTGCAAAATAAGTTCAACAGAGGATTGGCAGCATCCTCACAGAAATATTTTCAGCTATTACTACACTTTTCCTGGTGATTTCAACAATCTACCATAGGAGCTATGGTAAAGACCTGATGAACCTTTGGAGAATTTCCAAGTGACTGTCTCAGATTCTTAAGCAGGAAAGAAACAGGGTGAATATTCTTGCACAGTGCACTAAGGAGTTGAATATACCCAGTTGAGTGAAGGATAAGATTGTAGTGGAAAGCAGTTATGCAATTGATTCAAGGCGTAGGTATATCATAGTATCAGATACAGACATACTATAGATCCAGACTAAGTCACACCATAAGCTGAGCATCAATTTCAGACCATAATCCAATGATAGATTTAGCGTGCAATCATGTTGCAGATTTAGTATTGGTGATGCCGAGAACAATGCATAAGATGTGGAATTAATTGAACCATTAGATGCATATGGATTCTAAGTCAGTGGACTGCAGCTCCACAGTGTCATTAGCATTGTCAATGTAATCTAGACTGGAGTCCTACTGCTATTGAGCTAGAATTTGCTATGATGATTACAGTTCAGAACATCAAATCAACATCTCTATACTTAGAAGTAAGTATGCAAAGGACAGGAAGTCACTCTTTTTCTCATACTGATTGTCAGAAGCAAGTCACCAGTCAGAAACTGAACAAGCCATTTCAGTTAATCTGCAAAACCTAGAATGTCCAAAGTAAAAACTGCTCAACTTCCAGAGTCAACGCTACCAGAATCATCCACCTTAATAGCTGTAACATTTTATCATCGCCTCCCCATGGACACACCAAAGACTGATTTGTATAGCCTTCCTATGTGTTATCTTTTTATTCGCTATGCCTTTCTAATCTATATGTGTGCATCTGTTCTATTTTCTTTCCTGCCTCTCAGCAATTCATAAACACACGTTTTCTATAATTCAAGAAAGCCTGCTCAAATTGAGTCCTTTTAAAACACTAAAACTTTGGAACTGGAAAAGTATTCAAGAGCAAAGGAATCCTTTGGTTTAAGTTATTTTTGATGTGACCATCCAGAGCTTTTTTGGGGGGGCTGGTGGTGGTGGGTGTTGATTGAATAAAGAAGGAAAGACACTTTTTCTCTCCTCACCCAGGATTATAATGAATTGGGGCCCCTCACCCCGTGATTGGCTATAACACATCTATGCACAATTTAATTAATTATTCTTGAGTCCACAGTGTCACAACCACATACCACGTGCTACCTCAGCATGGTGCACAAGATAAGAACTTGTGAAATCTTGTATACAGTATTCTTTTAATCCTGAATGTTTCAACTTAAATAAAACCAGCAGCTCATCTTTATTTTTAAACAAGAATGAAAAGTTAGATTCTTATCTCTGGAAATTACCTCAGTCTTGCTTGCAAAGTTACTAGCTAAACAACAGGTAAAAAGATTTGAAGCATGAATGAGGATTGAGATGAGACTAGTCTTTCATACTGTTACAGGCCTGGTTTGCTTAAAACTTCACTTTCTGAAGTCAATGGTTGAAAAGCAAAGACATTTTCAGCAGCTGTGACAGCTTCTGTCTGTGGATGGTTGGAGATCACTCCAGCAGGTGGACTCAGTGAGCAGAGGATGTCGTGGGAAGGCTTGAAGGCTCCTGTGGATTCACTTTTATGGCATACAGATTGTGGCTGTTGATAATCTGGTCTAGCACAGCAGTCCTTCAGCTTTGTTCTGGATTCCTTGCTCTCCCTCCCTCTGTGAGCAGTTTTTGTTTCAAGATGCCTTTTTGCCGGTGGCCAGATGGTTTTCCTGCTGTTAGCTGGCTGCATAACAAGCTGGATTCCACTCTTCCCGAGTAACTATCATGACCAGGCGTCCTGGCAGAAGGAATGCATAGAGCCCTTCAACACTCTCAACACCTTTAGAGAGAGGTGGGCAGCACACTACATGGTGGTTTGGTTCCCTCTCCAACATAATTTTGATTTAAATCCCTCTCTTCTTTTCCGCACCTTTTTTAGTTCTTGCGGTACTATCCATGGTGGGCAGTACTTGTATCTTGTTCTTTGTTTAGCCGGTAGAATGGGTGATTTGGTTGTGGGTTTAAAAACAATGTTAAGTTATTGGGAGGGTTAAGTAAGGAATATGGTTAGTGTATGTTTCAAGGTGAGGGTACAGATGCTGTGGTAATGCCTCTCCCTGTTAGCTAGAGGGCCCACCCTGTGTAATCACACATCAGAACAGGATGATTAAAATTAAAAAAGAGGTTGGGCTCTCCCCTGTGGGACAAAAACAAAGTTGCTGGAAAGGCTCAGCAGGTCTGGTAGCATCTGTGAAGGAGAAAACAGGGTTAATGTTTCAGGTCCGGTGACCCTTCCTCAGAACAGAACACCTGAGGGGTTTGGTTCTTGGACAGAGACAGGGCCCAGAAGGGTAAAATGGAAATTGATGTTTGCACAATGCTACAGATTTACATCTAAACCTTTGAAGTCTTCAGCTGCCTATATCATCATAGAGATATCAGTGTATGAAACAGTAATACAGGATTATCCTCGGTCTCTTCAGTTGGGAGGACAAGAAAAACAGAAGTTTCAGTTTCAAGTGGGAGCAAAGCTTAAAGTAAAATGATTTATCCACGCTGCAGGATCATGAGTCATGATATTTTCCAAATTGCCTCGGTGGGAGAATGAGGGGGAGGCGTAGACTCAGGTCACTTCTTTAAACAGAAAACGTGAAGTATGATTTTACCAGGAGTGCAAAATTTGACTTAAAGTATTTTCAGAACGAGGAGCAAAATTTGAAATAAAATACTTTAGCACTGCATGTAACCATCCTGGATACTGAAGATGGAGTGGAGATTGTAATACGATTTATGGACGAAGGTTAGGGAAAAGATGACATGTTAGAAATCCATGAGCTATGTAACTAATTGATAAATTTAATAAACTGGGTGGCCAGTCATGGGAGAATATTTCATGGAATTTGAGATCATAAAACCATAAGATTATAGGAGCAGAAGTAGGCCATTTGGCACATTAGACAATAAAATGTGAGTCTGGATGAACACAGCAGGCCAAGCAGCATCCCAGGAGCACAAAAGCTGACGTTTCGGGCCTAGACCCTTCATCCATGAAGCGTCTAGGCCCGAAACGTCAGCTTTTGTGCTCCTGGGATGCTGCTTGGCCTGCTGTGTTCATCCAGCCTCACATTTTATTGTCTTGGAATTCTCCAGCATCGGCAGTTCCCATTATCTCATTTGGCACATTAAGTCTGTTTCGCAATTCAATCATAGCTAATGTTATATCAAAGATTCAACCTCAAAGAGATTATATAAAATGCTGAAGAGATTCGATCCAGAAATTCCAGAGTTTGTTGTTCTGGTTAAACTAGTTTCAGAAACAATTCTTCCCAACTATCTCCACAAGACAGATTGGGAGTTCTGCAGTGATAGAGAGAGCAGGAAACTTCATGATTTTTGATTCTCAAAGTTGACAGAGCCTAGTTGCAAGCATTTATGGAAGGATGAAATTGCTGAGAGATGCTTGAGGTTGGCCATATCTTTAATAAATTTCCCAGTCCAAGGGAAAAAGCAGCAGTGGAATAATAGATAACAATGAATGAATCCTAGAATTCCACAGGCAATAGATATTTTGCAGTATGACTCTCAATATCACTGTCAGGAATCAAACATTTGAAACAGCTCATAAAATAGTTTTGATGGGCGATTATGATAAGGATGAACAGCAGGAAAGTATTATTCCGATGACGTAAGTTAGCCCATAAGCACCTAAGTTGCTCGTTCATCCAATTGTCACACTAGATAATAGCTATACTCAACAGTGTATGGAATCAATTGGCTGAAACATTAACCCAGGACAAAGCTGACAAAAGTAGGATCAAACAATGAAAGTTCCATCAGGGATGATAATTCGTTATCATCTCTAAACAGAATGGTTCTTTTCCGTGGAATTACAAGGTTCTGTCATTTTATAAGCACTTTTTACACTAACATACCATCATTATTGAATAGGTCTTAGAAGAAAAAAGCGAAATTTTGTTTGACATGGAAAATGATAAAGCATTTGTATTCAGTAAAGCATGAATCTTGCAATTCATGGGACCCAGGCATGATTGCATTCTGTGGCGGAATTTCCTGTCAAGAGGTCCAAGAAGTATTATTAAGCTCTGCTGATAGGAGTCTGGCTGATATGAACAGGATCACATGGGAACTGCAGAAACAACTGCTCATAATTTATTCACAAAAATTAAAGCGACAGTTAAAACATCCTGGAGTTGTGGATAAAGAGGACAAATCCCTATCAAGCAGATCACATCACAATGAGATATATACATTAATCATTGCAAGAAACTACTCCCTGTTATCAGTGGTCCTTTAGCTCAGAAATTGAATGAAACAGCAGTCATGGATCTGAAGATATGGGACAAAGACTGGAATGCCTATTGCATTTTGTGGATATGGAGACCAGATTTAGTATATCAATGGCGATAAGTAATAAGGACAGACTATGATGGCCAAAGTCATGGAAAAAGCAGGTCTACTCAGGCTTTTGGTCACAAACAACATTCGTAATTGATAATGGAGACGAATTTCCAGATGTTGAATTTTGTGACACGTGAGAACTTAAATACTACAGTAACACATACCACTGCAGACCGTCCACCCAGCAATGGCTTGTATGAAAGAAACCATTCAATAACCGATAAGACGTTTCACAAAATACTGACATGTCAGCTGAACTGTAAGTTACAAATTGCATTGGCATTGGCAGTGCATGAAAACATTCCTCTCAGATGATTGGGGGCACAGGCCAATTAATATACATTCAGAACCCAAAGCTGCCTTCAATACTGCGTGGTGATTCTTCATTATTAGAAGGGACAAGGGTGAGCTCAATTTTGAACCCATCTAAATAGAGTTAGAAAAACACTCATTAAAGCTGAAGTATCAGAAAAAAATTAGCATCACATAGAGACATGAGATGAGACTGTCTAGGGGAGGTTTCAGATCTGGTGAGTTGGTTTACCATAAGAGAGAAGGACAGAGGAAATGGGAAGGGCCAAGTAAAGTTATTGGACCTGACTGGCAAACGTTTATAATGCAACACGGGAACTGGACTTTAAAGATGCATTCTTCATATTGATGGGGTTTAAGTAATGAATTTCCAAACTCTGAGAATGTTGCAGAAGGCATTGATGATGAATCACCACGGACCTTTACGTTCTATAATTTGGTATTAGTGTGGGAATCATTTGCTAAAGTAGGTTCACAGATAGTTTATTGACCAGGAGAAGGGAGTAAGGTGACTGGAAAGTGGCCATGACGGTGGGGATAGACAGGCAACTGTATAACTGGGGAATATAAAAACTGTCTAAACATCCGAGATAAGGGACAAGAAAAGAAGGTTCAGAAAAGATTTGCTAGGCTGTTGTTGGTGTTGGAGGGTTTTAGTTATAAGAAGAGGCTAAATAGGCTGGGACTTTTTCCACTGGAGTGTAGGGTGTCGAGTGGTGACTTTATAGAAGTGTATAAAACATGAGGGGCACAGATAGGGTGATTAGTGAAAGTTTTTTCCCTAGAGTGGGAAGGGGATGTTCAAAACTAGGGTTATATTTTTAAGTTGAGAGGAGAAAGATTTAAAAGGAACCTAAGGAGCAACTTTTTCATATAAAGGGAGATTCGTATGTGAATGAACTGCCAGAGGAAGTTGTAGTTTCAAGTACAGTTACGACAATTGAATGACATTTGGGTGGGTACATAAATAAATGTATAGAGCAAAGTGGGCCACACACAAGCAAATGGGATTAGTTTAATTTGGGAAACTTAGTCAGTATGGGTGAGTTGCACCAAATGATCTGTTCCCGTGCTATATAACTTTATGACTGTATAACAGTATAAGGTACAAGAGTGGAGAACGAGAAACCATAGTTCAGCAGTAATTCAGGCAATACATGTTGGAGAAGAAGTTTGCACACAGGAGAGAGGGTTTCTAACAGACATCAGGATGGAAGAAATCCAGAGAGACCTCAGCATAGAAAAGAGCCTGTACCAAGACAAGACAAAGAAGGTAATGTGGGTAATGGAGAGCCTTCTTGTAAAACAGATAAAGGTAGAAGTTGCTGTGATCAAGAAATTTTTGTGAATGTTAGTAGAATAGAATTTGGGGAAATAAAAGGGAATAAACTAAGAGAGTTACTGACTGTGAGAAACACAGAGTATACTCAGAAGTTGATAATAGAGGTCAAACTGCTTTGTCATACAGGGAGGTATTGGAAAGGTCCTACCAGGGTCAAGACTAGGTTGGTAGGGGCTTTGAGGAATATTTGGAGTCAAGAGAGATTAGGGTAGACTCTTCTATAGATGGAAGGTAATTTTGAAAATGTTATTAGCCACTTAACAACGTTTAACCATCTAACTTCCTTTGGAGCTGCTACTGTAAAGATATCAAAGTGGTAAGCTGCTGAAAAGGATGTTCTTTTCCCAGCCTTCGAACAATGCCCCAGGAAAACAGGGGGAGCTCTCAAAATGGAATGCGTGTTTATAGAATATATGATGTTACTCAGGTGTGGCATTTTTAGATAGCGAACTTTTTTTAAAGTTAGAATATTCAAAACTGAAGATAGTTGACAATGTTCAGTTGGTATTATAGTCGAAAACGTTTGGGCATCTTTGTGATGCACATTGATATTTTTGTTTGGGACACCAAAGATTTTAAGTAAAATTTAACAATTGAATCAGGAAGGAATTCAAAATGATCAGTCAAACATCTGGTGTTTTCAAATATCTAGGACTGGAAATTAATTAGGATGAGTCAAATGTAATTGTACGCCATGAGTAGCATTTGGAAAATGCCCATCCTATTGCAGTAAGACATTCAGATCTGGAGAGAAAGATGAAGCTGCTATCAAGGAGGAGATAGAACAACTAAGGAGTCTCATCAGACAGCTCATCTGGTTATGCACACTAACAAGACCAGATGTAAGTTCTGATGTGCTGTAATGTTGTCTGGCCGTGAAAGATTCAAAGATGGGTGGCATCTTAAGAATGAATAAAATCATTAAAAATCTAAAATAGACAAGTGTATGCCACAGTTCTCAGTTTTTGGGTGGTGCTGTTTAAAAGTGATGGCTACAAACACGGGTAAGAGGCTAGCAATGCTGCAGCAAGTAACTCACTCCTCATTCCCTAAAGCCTATCCGCCATCTGCAAGGCACGAGCCAGGAGTGTGATGGAATACTCCCCACTTGCCTGGATGAGTACAGCCCAAACAATACTCAAGAAGCTAGGTATCATCCAGGAAAAAGTAGTCTGCCTGTTTGGCACTACATCTACTCCTTCCATCACCAATGCTCAGTAGCAGTAGTGTGAACTGTCTACAAGATGCACTGTGAATATTCATCGAAGATCCTCAGACAGCCTCTTTCAAACCAATGACCACATCCATCTAGAAGGGCGAGGACAGCAGAAACTTGGGAACACCAGAGTTGCAAGCCCCCCTCCAAGATACTCACCACACTGACTTGGAAATACGTTGCCATCCTTGCACTGCCTTCGGATCAAAGTTCTGGAATTGCATCCCTAACAGCATTGTGGGTCAATTTACAGCATGTCGACTGCAGAAATTTAAAAAACAACCTTCTCAAGTGGAACTAAGAATGGGTAATGTATGTTTTCCCTGCCAGTACTGCCCACATGAAAGAAAAAAAGGCATTAATCACTTTTAGTCATACTGCACATGCAAATCTTTGGTTTCCAATACAGAAGGTTTTATGAGATTCCTTTTGGGAGAATAGTGGGAAAAATGGCCCCTTGGCATGGGCAGTGTAGCGGTAAAGCAAATAATGGGGAACAGCTCATAACCTGGTTCCTGGTGATGCTGTTGACATGGTGGTCCATTTGACTCAGATCTTGGAGCAAATATTGTGGGTAAACTGACTGAGAAGGCAATACCAATTTAGTGAATAGTTTTGGCCAGTTTAAAGCGTATACTGGCGATGAAAACATCTGTATGCTTATATGATTAGATACTAGTCAGCAACCATCAGATTGTTTCACTGAGAACTGCCTCTGCAAACAAAATTGTTGAACGTTCTAGAAGAATGTCTTGCTATAAAGCAGTTGGAGCATGAAATTACGTGTATTTTTAACATCTATTTTGTAAAAATGTGGTTTAGTTTTACTTCTTCACAGAAATCATTTCTGTCGGAATTGGAAATACATGTCCCTTTAAGGCTCAAACAAATAATGTTCCAGAGTTGAGTGAGAACAAATAATGCTTTTTGGACTTCCAACAGGCCTAAGTTCCAGTCAGGACTCTTGTGACACAATAGTAGGGTCCCTGTCTCTGAACCAAGAGATCTATGTTCTAGTCCCGCCTGTTTCAGAGGTGTACATTACATGTCTGAATAGTTTAACTAAAACATATAAGGGCTGAGTTCTGTTTCTCCCTTGTTTTTCCCCCTTTTTTTGTTGTTGTGACACTTCTGCTAGTGGGCAGTGTTTGTTCATTGCTATTTGATTAATTAAATAATTTGATAACTTGTTGATGGGTCTTTCAAAACAAAACTGAGATCTGTAATCTTTCAGAGGGACGTGGACACCATAGGGGCTGGGGTGCATCATTTCTCCACGAAATCCATTTTTATTTAGCCCCTTTCCCTACTTTGCTTGACTTTTGTTATTGTTAGATTGCCCCTGGTTGGGCAGTGCTTATAATTTGTTATTTGTTTCACTGGTTATTTGGGTGATTGGTGGTGGGTTTTCAAAGCTTAAAAAAAAGCTGAGTTTTGTTCCAGGGCTTGTTAATTAGCTGTTTTGTTAATGTGGTTGTGGGTGTATTTTTAAACTAGAGCTGTGTTTTTGGACAGGGACAGTGAAAGGGTCCAGAAGGGATAGGTGGAAACTAATGTTTGTACTATGCTATAGATTTGGAATAAAATCTTTGCAAATCTTTGAAAGGCATTTGTTACCCAGTTCATCAGATGGATGTTAGTGTATGTCACACATTGTAGCATAGAATTTCACAGGGATCTACATTACATTCTTCATGGGTTAGCTAAGTTCCAGAGCACCATCTCGCTAAATGGGCTTCACTGACCTTTCCTCTATTCTAATTCCATACAAGGCAAAATGCTCACAGCAGTTTTTCAAGACTTATGGTTATAAATAATTCAGTAAAATTGGTCTGATTAGTTCATAGCCAGTGGCTAATTTTGCATCACTTCTGGGCAAAAAAGCCTATGTTTAATCTGGAACAGAAATATAAAACTTTACTGCTGTCCCTTTAGGTCTTAGGCCATGAGTAATTTGTAATTTAAGTCTGTTCCACAGCAAAGTTCCTCTATTCTTATTGTTCATAATGCAATCAAATGTTTTTCACTTGGTTCTAAAAGCACATGAAGGTAAATAAGTATCTTTGCACTGATTCATATAAATGATTTGTAGATTTCCAGGTGAACTAATATTTATCTCTTCTACAATATTAGCATTTCAAACTGCTACCAAAGACAATCAATTTCTGTTGGGTGCCTGGTTTGTGTCAAGCTAGAGAATGAATGATGATCTTAATTGATATTCAAGAATAGAACAGTTTTGAAGAGTGTCTTTTTCGGCGAAGGAGTTTAATAACAGAACTGAGGGTTCCCCAGTCTCAGAAATGACAGGTTATCTTAACGAATGTACACAGCCAACAGAAATCGCAATGAGCACAGAACCTACAACTGAAGAAGAGCATGGATGGGCAGAACTGTACAGTCTGGGAACACAGTATCACCCCTCAGCAAGTCAGAGTGAAAACTGGAATGGATAGGAACTTGTTAAAAATAAAAAAAACAAGAAAATAACAATTAAAAATAACAATAATGAGACTTCACAAATAGGGAATATTTGATAAACCCACTTGCGCAGTTCTCATGGCTGCCAAGAAAGAACATGGCAACAGTGGCTGTGTAGATCTAAACTTAAATAGTGTTGACATCTTGAAAGGAAGGTCCTGAACAATGGCTACGGCTCAAAGACATGACATTGAAAATGAAGCAAGATGCTAAATTTTAATCTTCAAGAATGATAAAACCAAAGTCAAAAACAAATTAGGAGCCAAAGCTTGGACTATCACAACCGCCTTCCTCATATTTTTTACCTGTGAGCTTTAATTGTCCCAATGGCCGTACGTATGGTTATATGAATTAGGGGCAGAGGTAGGCCATTTGGCCCCTCTAGCCGGCCCCGTCATTCATTAATATCAGGGTTAATCTGATTGTGACCTCAATGCTAGATTCCCACCTACCTCTGGTAAGCTTTGACTCCTGAGTTGGCCAAGAATCTATCTACCACCATATTCAATGACCACTATCTATCACTCTCTGAGGAAGTGTCAACAATATGTGAGCATTCCAATTAAAACCATATCTATCTTTACACTTCCTTTGGCAAACATTTAAGAAGTGGCTCCTATCCTGCGATCATGTACTAATCAGTCACCTCTCTCCTTGCAGATAATGACAATTCAGCAGGATAAGTCACTCCATTCAGAGTTCCACCCTGTTCACCAGCCCTCTTTCTCTTTCTTTCTTTGTCCTTCCTTTTTATTCCCTTCTCCTTTCTCTCTGTCGTAATTCTATTCCCCCACCTCCTTTAACTACCTACCGAGGGAGTCAGGAAGGAGCTGGGTGGCGACTGGGAACCAGTTGGCAGAAGCTGAATGCATGGGTTGTGTCCTGCAGCGATGGCGGATCAAGTGTGGATCAGAACAATGGTGGCAGGATCAGGAGTGGCCTGGTGAGAGAGGGCCAGTGAGGCAGTGACAATAGACAATGGACAATAGGTGCTGGTGTAGGCCATACAGCCCTTCGAGCCAGCACCGCCATTCATTAAGATCATGGCTGATCATCCACAATCAGTATCCTGTACCTGCCTTATCCCCATAACCTTGATTTCACTCTCTTTAAGAGCTCTATCCATCTCTTTCTTGAAAGTACCCAGAGAGTTGGCCTCCACTGCCTTCTGGGGCAGAGCATTCCATATATCCACCACTCTCTGGGTGAAGAAGTTTTTCCTCAACTCTGTTCTAAATGGCCTACCCCTTATTTTTAAACTGTGTCCTCTGGTTCTGGACTCACCCACCAGCAGAAAAATGCTTCCTGCCTTCAGAGTGTCCAATCCCTTAATAATCTTATATGTTAGCAAGTTTTGAGAAGATTTGTAGCTCAGGTTGATGTTCTGGATGTAAGTTTACTCGCTGAGCTGGAAGGTTTGTTTTCAGATGTTTCGTCACCAAAAAGCAAAATAATAAAACATTTATACACCTACCCAGACATGCGAGCTGCTCCAGGTTACCCAGGGGGTACGTACACCAACTAAAGGAAATAACAAAACAAAGAAAAAAAAACAAAAACAAAGAAAAAAATACCCCGGCAGTTGTCTCCCCGCACAGTCCCCGTTGGCCCCCTGACCAGTTGGGGAAGGCACCAACTGGGCCCAGTTACCAGATAGGGCCCTTTTTTCTATTCTGGACGAGGGGGTTCATACGGTGGTCTTTCCCCACCGTGCCTTGGCGGCGGCTGCCCCAAGCTTTAGCGCGTCCCTCAGTACGTAGTCCTGGACCTTGGAGTGCGCCAGTCTGCAACACTCGGTCGGGGTCAGTTCTTTCAGCTGGAAGACCAGCAAGTTGCGGGCAGACCAAAGAGCGTCTTTCACCGCATTGATGGTCCTCCAGGAGCAGTTGATGTTGGTCTCGGTGTGCGTCCCCAGAAACAGCCCGTAGAGCACGGGGTCCCGCGTCACGGAGCTGCTCGGGACGAACCTCGACAAATACCACTGCATCCCCCTCCAGACCTCCTGCGCATAGGCACACTCCAGAAGGAGGTGATCGACAGTCTCGTCCCCCCCGCAGCCACCTCGAGGGCAGCGTGTGGTGGCGCAGAGATTCCGGGCATGCATAAAGGATCTCACTGGCAGAGCCCCTCTCACCACCAGCCAAGCAATGTCCTTGTGCTTGTTTGAAAGTTCTGGCGATGAGGCATTCTGCCAAACGACTTTGGCAGTCTGCGTGGGGAACCACACGACGGGATCCACCCTCTCCTTTTCCCGAAGGGTCCTGAGGATACTACGTGCTGACCACTGCCTGACGGCCTTGTGGTCAAAGGTGTTTCATTTCAAAAATTTCTCCACGAAGGACAGGTGGTACGGAACGGTCCAACTACTCGGAGCGTTCCGCGGCAACGGGGCCAGCCCCGTCCTTCGCAACACTGGGGACAGGTAGAGCCTCAGTAAGTAGTGACACTTGGTGTTGGCGTACTGAGGATCTACGCACAGCTTGATGCAGCCGCACGCAAGGGTAGCCATCAGGGCGAGGGTGGCGTTCGGTACGCCCTTTCCCCCATTTTCCAGGTCTTTGTACATGGTGTCTCTGCGGACCCGGTCCATCCTCGACCCCCAAATGAAGTGGAAGATGGCCCGGGTGACTGCAGCAGCGCAGGTCCAGGGAATAGGCCCGGTCTGCGCCACATACAACAGTACCGAAAGCCCCTCGCACTTGACAACCAGGTTCTTACCCGTGATGGAGAGGGACCAGAGTGTCCACCTGCCCAGCTTCTGCTTCAGTTTGGTGATACGCTCCTCCCAAGTCTTAGTGCACGCCCCAGCTCCACCAAACCAAACACCCAGCACCATCAGGTAGTCTGTTCTGACGGTGAAGGGGATGAAGCAGCGGTCGTCCCAGTTCCCAAAGAACATGGCCACGCTCTTACCCCTGTTGACTTTGGCACCAGAGGCCAGTTCAAACTGGCCGCAGATGTCCAACAGCCTACTCACCGACCGACGATCGGCGCAGAAGATGGTGACGTCGTCCATGTACAGGGAGGTCTTGACCTGCAGGCCTCCGCTGCCTGGAATAGTCATGCCCTTCAAGCTCACGTCCTTCCTGATGGATGCAGCGAAGGGCTCCATACAGCACACGAACAAGGCAGGAGAGAGCAGGCAGCGCTGCCTGACTCCAGATCTGATGGGAAAACTGTCCGATTCCCACCCGTTGATCGAGACTGCGCTAATGATGTTGGTGTAGAGCAGCCAGATCCAATTGCCCTCCCCGAACCCCAATTTGGAGAGGATGTCCCTCATGTAAGCATGAGAGACCCTGTCAAAGGCCTTCTCCTGGTCCAGGCTGACGAGGCAGGTGTCCACCCGCCTGTCCTGCACGTAGGCGATTGTATCCCTGATGAGTGCGAGGCTCTCAGCGATCTTCCTGCCCGGCACAGCACAGGTTTGGTCAGGGTGAATCACTGACTCCAGGACAGACCTGGCTCAGTTGGCTATGACCTTGGCCAGGATTTTGTAGTCCGCGTTCAATGATGAAATGGGACACCAATTCTTAATTTCTTCCCTCTTCCCCTTCCTCTTGTAAATGAGGGTGATGATGTCCTTCCTCATGGACTTGCACATTTCCCTTGCCCGAAGTGCACTATCGTACACCTCCAGCAGGTCCTGGCCGACCAGGTCCCACAGAGCGGAATACAGCTCGACCGGTAAGCCGTCGCTCCCCGGAGTTTTATTCCTCTCTAAGGACTTGAAGGCTCTGGTCAGCTCGTCCAGGGATATCGGCTGGTCCAGCCACTCCCTCGTGCCGTCATCTAAGACCTCCATGATAGATGACAGGAGCAACTCAGAGGCCGTGCTGTCAGTGGGCTTCGCGCCGTACAGTCCAGCATAAAAGAACATGCTGATCCTCAAAATGTCGGGCTGAGACGATGTCACCGAGCCGTCGTCCTCCTTCAGCCGGCTAAGCACAGAGCTCTCTGTGCACCTTCTGAAAGAAGAAATGCGAGCATGTCTTGTCCTGCTACACAGAGTGGACCCTGGACCGGAAGATTATCCTGGAGGCCTCCACGGCGAAGAGCGAGGCTTGCTGGTCCCTCACCTCGCGGAGGTCCTCCGTGACATCGACCCCCATCAACTGCAGAAGGAGCAGGTTCTGCATCCTTTTCTGGAGTCGCAACAGCTTTCCCCACCTCTCTCTCGCCTTCCGAACACCCTTGAGGACAAAGAACCTCTTAATGTTCTCCTTCACCGACCCCACCAATCGCCCAGAGACTCAAAGAGGGGTTTCACAGTTCTCCAACCGGCGTACTCCCTCTTGAGCTCTTGGACATTCTCTGGGATCAACAGAGTCGTGTTGAGCTTCCACGTCCCCTTGCCGGCCGGCTGGTCATCCTGTAAGTGACAGTCGGCCAGCAGGTGGCAGTGGTCAGAGAAGAACTCCAGCTCGACACTGGTGGACCTGACCGAGAACGTTCGCGAAACAAACAGGAAGTCTATCCTTGAGCGGATAGACCCATATGGCTGGGACCAGGTGTATCTCCGCTGCGCTCCATCTGCAGGGGTGCTGAAGACATCGAGCAGCTTGGCGTCCTTCACCGTGCCCATCAGGAATCTGGACGTGACGTCCAGTTTCCCCCCCACCCACTGTCCCCACGCCGGATCTTCCATCTGCATTGATGATGCAGTTGAAGTCTCTGCTTGGGATGACCGGCCTGGGCGTAGCCAGCAGGGGTGGAAGCCGCTGCAGGATGGCCAACCACTCACTCCGTACCGCTGGGGCGTACACGTTGATCAGCCTCAGGGGAGCGTTCCTGTAGGTGACATCAACCACAAGGATGCGCCCCCCCCCCCCCCAACCACCTCCTGAACTTGAGAAATGGTGAAGTTGCGCCCCCGCAGCCGAATAGCCAGGCTCGAGGAGCGACAGTCGTTACCCCACCCCAACCAAATCAAAGGCCCACAGGTCCAGGCGCCCGACCATTTCCCGTACCTGCTGAGGTGCGGTATCCCGCACTCCTGCAGAAACAGGAGGTCCGTCTTGATGGTGGTCAGGTAGGCCAACGTGGACACACATCTTGCGGTGGACTTGACGCTGTGCACATTTTTGCTTGCAACTCGTAACCCCATTGTGGGCAGTGACCGCAGTACCCTCCCCGAGTCCAAGTTCCAGCCCCTCCATCTGTCCCTTCATGCCGATTGCCCGGGCGAACTGCTGGACGGTCTCCAGGCTCAGGAAACCATCCGTGCTTCCTTCCGGGTGGCATCCCCCCATCGGGGGTACGGAGGCAGGAGAGTCCGGCTCTGGATCAGGCTGGGGACATGCTGTTTCCTGCTTCCCGCCTGAAGGTTCCGGGTGGCCCTCCGGGGCCCCAGCAGCGCGTGGCTGGGTATCGGAGGGAGCCTCAGGACGCCTCCCATCACCTGGAAGTGGGGTGCTGCTTTCCTTCTCCCTTGAGATCTTTAGCTTCTGCTTTGGGCGGGCCTCCTCCGAATCCCCCTTTTCAGAAGAGCTCTTATAGTCCCCCTGTAGCCGCCTCTTCCCGCCTGATGGTTGCGGTGCTAGGGCCCGCTGGCCTGCCTTCCTCCTCGTCTTCTGGAACGTCGTCCACTCCCCTGGGTCACCTGTTATCTCCTCCATCGACTCCGGGTTATTGGTGGGGAGCGGAGCCTGCAGGGGCGCTTTGCTGGCCTCGGGTCCGTCCTGCGGGGCTGGGCCCTCCTGCATGACCTGGCCCTCCTGCACATTAGGGGGGGTCCTTGCAGGGGCCTGGTGCCTTCCTTTCCTCCGGGGGCGCTTGCCCCGCATTGCCCCTGCCGGGAACCTGGGCATAGGTGGTCCCCTGCCACGGGCATGACCTCTAGAGGTGGCCCGCGTCCCCGCAAAGGTTGCAGCTTTTTTCTTGTGGGCAATCCTTTGCAAGGTGTCCCTCCTCCCTGCAGTTCCTGCAGATGGTGGCTTTACAGTCGGCTGCTATGTGACCTGACCTACCACAGGCATGGCAGACTTTAGGTTGCCCTGCATAGGTCAGGTAGCCCTTGCTCCTGCCGATCGCGAAGCTGGACGGTGGGTGTATGATGTGACTGTCTGCGCCCGTCCTCAGCGTCACCCTGACCTGCCTCTTACTGGTCCAGATTCCGAAGAGGTCCATGATGTTGGTTAGGTCTCCTTCCACATTCACATACCTTCTGAGGAAGGTCAGGACATCAACTGCTGGCACATGCGGGTTGTACATGTGTACAGTCACCATACGGCTCCTCTGTGCTGGCATCACAAACAACGGGACAGCGGTCAATACAGAGAGGGGGCCCTCACCTCCTTTCTCCTTGAAAACCTCCAGGAAGCGCTTGCAAAGCTTGGCACTCCTGAAGGTTACATCGTAGAAGCCTCCTCCGGGGAAATCCTGCAGGCAGTAAATGTCCGCAGCAGCGAACCCACAACAGTCCAACAGGACCCTCTTCATGAAGAAGGTGCGGTCCACAGGTGCACCTTCATCCACCTTCTTCACGGAAACGCAGATGGTGTTCCGGACCCTCTGACCCAGGGCATGAGCACTCGCCGCAGCCATCATTGCAAGTTGGCTGCTCCCCTGAACCAGCATTAGGCCGAAGCCAGCATTAAGATCCACCGGTTGCAAGGGTGCACAGCCAACCCGACGTCTTCCTTCCACCTCCAACACAGTCGCGCTCGCCTCTTCTCGGTCCACAAAAGAGTGGGTCTTTATTTTGCTCTGGATGTAAGCTGGCTCACTGAGCTGGAAGATTCATTTTCAGACAATTTGTGACCATTCTACGTAACATCATCAGTGAGCCTCCAGTGAAGTGCTGGCGTTATGTCCTGCTTTCTATTTCTGTGTTTAGGTTTCCTTTTGGAAACACAGGAAATGACATCACCAACCATGATCTAGATATTCACTTCATTCCTTTCTGCTTCTCTTCCTAGTTGGACAGAGGACTTTGTATTAAGTATTTTGTTTGGGTCAATTCTTTGATTCATCCACAACATTCGACAGAATAGACGTAGCTTCATCATCACTGCCTAGTTGATAATTCAGCAGTGTGCACAGCGCATTCTTCATAGAATCAGTCTGACTTTTGCCATGCCATTGCAGGCAGATTCCACAATATTTGTATGTGTTTACATTTATTCATGCATCTGTCAATCAAAATTTAAGTGTCCACTTAGTGCAGTATGAGCAATGCAACACAGAGTCAAACAGCCCAGAAACAGACCCTTCGTCCAACTCATCCATGCTGACCAGATATCCCAATCTGACCTCGTCCCTTTTCTTTTTTTTTTCTCCGCTCCGGCCTGACCGACGCACAGAACGCTGGAGCCCCAACCTGACCGGCCAGGCGGAGGCTCCTGAGATGCTGCTGGGCCTGCTGTGTTCATCCAGCCTCACATTTCATTATCTTGGATTCTCCAGCATCTGCAGTTCCCATTATCACTGACCTAGTCCCGTTTGCCAGTCTTCGGCCCATATCCCTCTAAACCCTTCCTATTCGTATACTCATCCAGGTGTCTTTAAAATGTTTTCGTTATATCCACCTCCACCAGGTCCCTTTTAAAATCTTTTCCTTCTTGTCTTAAATCTATGTCATCTAGTTTTGGACTCCCCCCACCCTAGGAAAAAGACCTTGGCTAGTCACCCGATGCAAGTCCCTCATGGTTTTATAAACCTCTTTAAGGTCACCCCTCACTCTCCAACGCTCCAGGGAATATAGCCCCAGCATATTCAATTTTAAAATAGTTATGGAAAAGGATAGAACTGATCATCAAGTTAAAGTTCTAGATTGGAGTAAGGCCAAATTTAATGGTATTAGACAGGAGCTTCCAAAGGTTGTTTAGGGGAAGATTTCCCAGGATGGTTGGGAAGTGGGAGGCCTTTAAAAATGAGATAATGAAAGTTCAGAGACAATGTGTACTTGTTAGTGTGAAGGGCAAGGCTGGTAGGTGCAGGGAATGCTGGATTACTAGAAAAATTAAGGCACTGGTCTATAAAAAGAGGGAGGCATCCCTCAACTTTAGGCAGCTAGGATGGAGTGAATCTCTCGAAGAGTATAGAGTAGTAGGCGTATACTTAAGACGGAAATCAGGAGGGCAAAAAGGGGATATATGACAGCTTTGGCACATAGAGTTAAGGAGAATCCAAAGAGATTCTATTTATACATTAAGGATCCAAGAGTAACTAGGGAGAGAATAGGGCCCCTTAACAATCAGCATGGGGGTTTTTATGTGGAACCACAGGAGATGGGCGAGATATGAAACAAATGACACATTTTTACAAAATATCATCTTGGCTGCTTTATGAAACTAACACTAAAAAATATTAGCTTTTGTTTGTTACATAATGTTGGATTCCATCTACAGTGACCACAGTGGGGAACCTTTGTGTGTTGTTGCTGAAAGAAGCTGTTCATTAATTTCTGCTGCTGCTCTCGTGCTGACAGTGGTTGTGCTTCTTTGGGAGAGAAACGTTGTCCTGCTTATTCACTAATGAGTTGCATGCTGCTGCCACTGTCAATTGAAAGTGAATTAGTTGCCAGCGATCTGAAGCACTGAGCAGAGTAAAGGTCTGCTCAGACAGCGAATGATTCAGTCATTAAATCTCATTGTACCAGGCTTCAGCTTGTCTCAGCAGGTAGAGGTGAAGCTTTCCTCCTCCTAGGAAGTGCTTGTAAAACTGAACTGGCTCAAGCGACATGTAGTAGTCTGAAGAAGCTGGTATTGTTATGAGAAGTAGAAAATTGGAATTAAACAGCCAACTGGCAAACCTATGCATTAATGTTTATGCCACTATTCCCCATGTTCCTTTTAAGGATAAGACCCTCTCTTTGCCTCATTGAGCAAGAGCACAAACAGAGTTACAAAATATTCTTCGGGGGGAAGGCTTCCTGAAATAAGTATAGGTTGGAAATGTATTCACTTTACTATGTCTTCAGTATTTTTTTTATGACCAGTCAAACTAAGAAACTTTGAACTAGTTTAATTGGTAGCCTATAAACTGCTCAGTAACATATTCTGCTGAACCTCAACCAACAGCACAAATTGAGAAACACATCCTCTGAGATACTGCCGTTGTTTGTGTTCTTCTAATATTGGACTAGAACGATGCCTGTTAGGCAGGAACATTCGGCATTCCATGGTTGATGGAGGAAGCCCAAAATTACTTTTCAAATGTTAGGTCTTCTAGAGCAACTGAGTTCTTGGACTCACTTGGCAAGCCGAAACTTTGTAACTCTTTATAAAAAAAGTTGCCCATTTCACAGTTGACAGAGACTAATCTGCATGACCCATTTTTGAAAGGAGTTACGTCGTTGTTCCACTCCACCTATTAGGACTGTCAGGTCCCTGTTTACCAGTTTTCTCTTCTCAGTCACGCCCGGGGCAAATGTGTAGGGCAGTCCCAGAGAGCTGGGTGCAAACATTCTTTTAAATATGGTGCCACTAACAGAGATGTCAGTGTCTCATGGGATATCCTGATGGTGTCAAGTTCTTGGACAGTGGGTAAAATTGGGCTAGTATCAGATCAAAGGAGTGCCACTGGGGCATGGAACCTAGTTAATGAGGTGACTTTCAGATATAAAATTGGCAAGAGGGTACAGAACTGAAAGCGGGATTTTCCTATTTTTTTAAAGAGAAGGCATGAGCACGTTAATTTTAGGGGATGAATGACTCACTGTGAAAACTCCTCCAATTGCCCACCAATCAGCTCAAAAAGCTAACAGGTGTTTCCCAGTAAATCATCAACATTGACACTGGCCAACCAGGTCACCAGAGGCTCGCAGCCAACCGTAGACCAACAGTTTCTGGGTCCTAAAGTGTGCTATCAAGGCCTACTCATTTTGGACCTTGTGGAAAGGAACCCTCCTTGAGAATTGACTGAAATTACACTTTCCCAAAATGTGATAAGCTTCTTTTGAATTGAAAAGATTGGGTTGGACAGTAATTGAGCAGAAATGTTCACAGCTACTGCCACATGAGGGCAGTACAGCACTGTCAGTTGAACAAATGCTGAGCGTCTGTCTTCCTTTTCTATATGCTTATGAAAGATTTGAAAAATGCAATTAAATACCACATTCAACCACACAGGACATCTGAAAGTGCTTCACATCCAACTGAATATTTTCTTGAAGTGCAGTATTTGTTGAATGGGAATGAACAGATATAGTTTAATTGAAATTCTTATTATTAGGTACTAAATATAATTAATCATGTTCTTTGTTGCAACTCAATTATGTTGTTCTTCCACATATCATATTGGCACAAATAGCGAATTAACAACTCTAATTTAAAAGTAATTATATATTACTTAGGAGAATGTGTAGGAGCCATTCAGCCCCTTCAGTCTGGTGTGCCTCCTTGCCATAATTTATCAGGTTGCACTCATATGTATTCCGACTTTTCATTTGTTCAATGCACTTTAAATTTAGAGTTGGCCATTTTTGTTTATTATATCAAACAAAGCTAACCTATCACAGTGCTGATGGGCCTAGTGTTGGAAATGCCTTATAAATGGTCCAATGTGCTTTATGAACCAGTTGTTAACTTGTAAGGTGATGTGTGCAATAACATGTCTCCCTTTATATTTCAAGAAAAATGTACTATTCAACATGCATTGATGTTGTTCATTCTTCCACCAATATAACAGTGATCTCACACAGTTTTGTGTTGGGTATATCATTTTCCATGTGTTCATTATCAAGTCTTGACACTGTTCTTGGTACACATTAAACACTTGGAAACAAATGATCCAAGAACTAAATCCGAGGGAATTCTGTGTATCACCTTCCTGTCCAAGACAAAAACATTCTTCAACTCTGGGCACAATTTTGTCCTCCCTGGAGATAGAGAGTGGGAAGGGGAAATCATTGGGCAAATTGGCCCTGGTGAGGAAACTGTGTGGGTCATTTTCTCAATCTCTACCAATTAACACACCTAAATGGTCAATTAATGGTCATCAAGGGCCTTGATGTGGCACTTTCCTGATATCCAATCTCATTCATGAGCGATTGAGAAACAATAGTGA
Source organism: Stegostoma tigrinum (assembly GCF_030684315.1). Taxonomy (NCBI): domain Eukaryota; kingdom Metazoa; phylum Chordata; class Chondrichthyes; order Orectolobiformes; family Stegostomatidae; genus Stegostoma; species Stegostoma tigrinum. The sequence goes on from NC_081363.1 coordinate 45,660,951, forward strand.
GCTGCTGGCCAGGTTAGCAGGGGAGAATCTTCAGCATATAGACAATATTTATCTTCTTGCTGTCAGATACTCCAAAGAATAGGTTTTGATAGCAGTCTTTAGGACCCTGAAACTTTTGATCAATGATTGGCTAGTAGCTTCTAGTGACCTGGTTGGCCAGGGTCAAGGGCTGTGATTCGCTGAGAAACACCTGTTAGCTTTTACTGAGCTGATTGGTGAGCAATTGGAGGAGTTTTCACATTGAGTCTTTCCACCCCTGACTGCTCATGCCATCCTTTTAAAGAACAGGAAAATTCCACTTTCAGTTCCCTACCCTTTTGCCTATTTTATATCCATGTATTAGGTTCTGGGCTGAGATACCTTTCATTATTAATGATGGCACTTACGTAAATGACATTTCAGAAATAGGAACATTGATTAGGAGAAAAAAAATTGAATAAATGAGTTTAAGGCACAGTCAAAGAGAAATATTTTAATTATTCAGTGACATGCAGTCAGAGGCATTTTAAGCATATGTATGAGAGGCAAAGAGAACAGTAGCTTAAAGGAAATAATGGGATAGAAAAATGAACATCTGTGGCATAGAAGGAGATCATTTAGCCTGTCATGGTTGCACAGCTCGACATAGGAGCAATTTGTCTAGGGCCACACTTCCTACCTTTCTCTGTAATTCTGAACATTCCTCCATTTTAGATAACAACCCTGTTCCTTATTAAATGCTTCAATTGAATCTGCTTCCACGATACTATTAGGAAGTGCATTGCAGATCCATAGACTCCCACAGCTACCTGGACTATACATCCTTACACACTGCTCCCTGTAAAGAACCTATTCCATTCTCATAGTTCCTCTGTCTCTGTAGCATATGTTCAGATGATGCCAACTTCAACAAGGGAACCTCTGAAATGCCCACCTTCTTCCTCAATCAAGGTCCTTCAACCAGTTCCAGCCCATCTCCCATATTTCCGCCCTCATTCCTTCTCTTTCCTCCTGCAACTACAATAGGGTTCTCCTTGTCCTTACCTACCATGCCTCCCCACCTATATCCTCACCTCTTTGACCTGTCTGTCTCCTCTCCACCTAACTTCTCCTTTATCCATTGTCTATCTGCCTCCCCCTCTCTCCCTATTTATTTCAGAATCCCCTTCCCGTCCCCCATTTCTGAAGAAGGGTCTAGACCCAAAACCTCAGCTATCCTGCTCCTAAAATGCTGTTTGGCCTGCTGTGTTCATCCAGCTCCACACTTTGTTATCTTGGATTCTCAAGCATCTGCAGTTCCCATTATCTCATCAACGGTGCTATATGTTTGGTGAGGACATGAAAATTGGGTATGAATTGTGCTTGGTAGAGACTTTTCTGAAGTGACTCAAGGGATTGCATGCAGGAGGTGGTTGTGTGACAGTATTGCCTTATTTGTCCTTATTTGTAAGAAAATACTAAGCATCACACTCACTTTGGCCACTTGTGACACTGTGGAATATTGTGGCACTACATCCAGGATCTTGGGGTTGACTCACCTGGCGTTGGCATCCTATGGTTGCCTGCTCCCACTACCTTCATATCTGTCTTTTAAAGGCTTTCTGCATAGTCAGGGACACCGTGGTGGACCTTGTCTGGTCTGTTGTGCAAATTTACGAGGTTTTTATTCCTTTTCCCATTTGTAAGTCCTGCTGTAGCCACGACTGGCCACGCCTTTATTGCTTGCCTTAAGAGGTGCTAGTATTGCAAAGGCTTAGGCCTCTGAAGTGCCCAGACAATGAAAAACACATTCATCATTGAGCTAGACACCATTATCATCATAATTAGTAAATAGCTTGACATTTGCAAGTTGCCTACTTTGCTGTGCACTGTGTGGCATGTTAGTTGTATGGCTGAATCCCTGACAAATTCTTGTGGGTTTTCCAAATTTATCTCCAGAGCTCCTGTTAGGCATTTAAGAGAATGTTGATGCAAATTAAAATGCTCTTCAAGCATCTAAGTGCTCTTTTCTTTTGTGTAGTACATTGTCCTCCTCTGTGCTGACAGATATGAGACTTCAATCTGCACTTCAGAAGTAATATGTATGTGCCTGATTGTTTGATTAGATTAACTAAACAGGAAATAGTAAATGGCAATAATGCATTCATTTGTATCCTCCCAGTCTGTCATACAAACATCCTTGTTAGTGCTTGATTAAATCACTTGTTTTTAATCTTTCATTATTCCCTGTATCTGACTACACTTGAAGTATACGGCTGTTTCAAGTTGTCTTATGACTGATCACCAACTGTAATTTATCCAACTTCCAACTGCGAGTGATTTGCTTCCAACCAGAGTAACACAATTATATTGTGGTCTATTAAGATTATGGTGACTACTTTTTCTGCTGTTCATTTAACTCTGCAGTGTTCCACATGGCTTGACTGATAAAGTAGCTGCAATTGCTCTTTGACCTCAGCATTTACCCAAAAGACCATATGCTACTTACAATAAATATTTTCTAAATGTTTGCTGATTTTTTTAATGTAACTGCCTTGCAGACATAATCAGCACCAATCCAAGTGTTTCTACTCTTTCAAAACTTAAACTCTTTTAAACGGCAAGTCAAAAAGTTGTTAAAACAGCCCATGCTGGGGCACTGTGTCAAAAGAAAACACAAATCAATAGTTCAGCAGAACCTTATGATGACACAGAAAGTCACTGAATTAAAATAAAATGTGATGGTGCACCCCAGCCCCCGTGGTCCACGCCCCCCACCCCCACCAACCCCACCAGTGTCTGAAGACCTTGACCGTGCTGGTGAGGACCATGTGCTCCTTCTCCGTGGACACCCAAGCGCAGACATAATCAAGAAAGAGGTCAAACAGTCAGGAACAATGAGCCCCTCCACAGCCTGATACCTGTTAATGACCACCTTGGCCTATCGTGTCCGATTTTGGGCACTGAACCTTACGAAGGATGACAAGCCCTCAGACAGTGTTAAAAGGGGAGTTGCCTGAATTATGTCCGTGTGAGGGAGGTTAATAATGTGACAGACTGGAGAAAATCCGTAGGAAGACAAGGAACAGGCCTCCGAGAAAGCCCTCAAACTTGTCCGTCCCTCCCTGCTTCGGATACCATTGATCAGGAGGGTGAGCCTGTGCAGTGCAGCCAAAATTTTAAGGAGCAGGCTATTCAAAAACAACTAATAAGGGGCTGCACATGGAAACAATCTGTATGAATACGAGACACTGTTTCATCCAAGCCACAAAAACTACACATGGCCCAGAATCCCTTGCTGAGCCTGTCATTGCACAGGGCTCCTGCGTCCATCACTCTCCATCCTGCATCCCCAATGAAAAAGGGAGGAAATTCTTTGCAGAGGGCCTTCCACTGGGGAACTCCAAACCATGAAGGGAAAACATCATGCCAAGGCAAAAAAATTTACAATATGCTCCAGGGTTTAGTAATTTGACCCAGGGATTTGTTTCCACATTAAAAGCCTTCATGGCTTAATTTGTGATAACAAGGTGTAGAGCTGGATGAACACAGCAGGTCAAGCAGCATCAGGAGAGCAGGAAAGCTCAGGTTTCGGGTTGAGACACTTCTTCAGAAATGGGGGAGGGGAAGAGTGTTCTGAAATAAATAGGGAGAGAGGGGGAGGCACATAGAAGATGGATAGAACAGAAGATAGGTGGAGAAGAGACAGACAGTTCAAAGACGTGGGTGTGGAGCCAGTAAAGCTGAGTGTAGATGGGGAGTTAGGGAGGGGATAGGTCAGTCCAGGGAGGATGGGCAGGTCAAGGGGGCGGGATGAGGCTAGTAGGTAGTAAATGGAGGTGCTGCTTGAGGTGGGGGTAGGGAATAGGTGGGAGGAAGGACAGGTTAGGGAGGCAGGGATGAGCTGGGCTGGTTTTCGGATGCAGTGGGGGGAGGGGACATTTTGAAGCTTGTGAAATCTATATTGATACCATTGGGCTGCAGGGTTCCTAAGCGGAATATGAGTTGCTGTTCCTGCAACCTTCAGGTGATATCGTTGCAGCACTGCAGGAAGCCCAGGATAGACATGTCGTCTGAGGAATGGGAGGTGGAGTTGAAATGGTTCGCAACTGAGACGTGCAGTTATTTGTTGCAAACTGAAAGTAGGTGTTCCGCAAAGCAGTCCCCAAGCCTCCATTTGGTTTCCCCAGTGTAGAGGAGGCCAAACGGGTACGGCGGAAACAGTATACCACATTGGCAGATGTGCAGGTGAACATCTGCTTGATGTGGAAAGTCTTCTTGGAGCCTGGGATGGGGGTGAGGGAAGAGGTGCAGGGGCAAGTGTAGTACTTCCTGCTGTTGCAGGGGAAAGTGCCGGGTGTGGTGGTTTGGAGGGGAGTGTGGAGCTGACAAGGGAGTCACAGAGAGAGTCCCTCTGGAAAGCAGACAAGGGTAGGGAAGGAAAAATGTGTTTGGTGGTGGGGTTGAATTGCAGATGGCGGAAGTGTCGGAGGATGATGTGTTGCATGGTCCCAAGCTATGCCGGCCTCTTTGTAGGTTACGTGGAACAATCCCTCTTCCATAGCTACCCTGGCCCTGAACGCCACCTCTTCCTCCGTTACATCAATGACTGTTATTGGCGCCACCTTGTGCTCCCACAAGGATCTCGAACAGTTCATCCACTTCACCAACACCTTCCACCCCAATCTTTAGTTCACCTAAACCATCTCTGACGCCTCTCTCCCCTTCCTGGACCTCTCTGTTTCCATCTCTGGCAACCACCTAGAAACCGATATCCATTTCAAGCCCACCAACTCCCACAGTTACCTAGAATACACCTCCTCTCACCCACCTTCCTGCAAAAATTCCATCCCCTATTCCTAATTCCTTCGCTTCTGCTGCATCTGCTCCTAGGATGAGGCATTCCACTCCTGAACATCTCAGATGCCCTCGTTTTCGAAGGACCACAACTTCCCCAATCAGTGGTCGAGAATGCCTTCGACTGTGTCTCCTGCATTTCCTGCAACTCATCCCTCACACCCCCTCCCCACAATATCAACAAAAACAGAATCCCCCTCATCCTCACGTACCACCCCACCAACCTCCGGATCCAACCCTTCACCCTCCGACACTTGTGCCATCTACAATCCGACTCTACCACCAAAGACATTTTCCCTCCCCACCCTTGTCTGCTTTCCGGAGAGACCACTCTCTCAGCGACTGCCTTGTCTGCTCCACACTCCCCTCCAACCCCACCACACCCAGCACTTTCCCCTGCAACTGCAGGAAGTGCTACACCTGCCCCCACACCTCCTCCCTCACCCCCATCCCAGGCCCCAAGAAGATCTTCCACATCAAGCAGATGTTCACCTGCACATCTGTTAATGTGGTATACTGTATCCACTGTTCCAGATGTGGCCTCCTCTACATCAGGAAACCAAGCGGAGTCTTGGGGCCCTCTTTGCAGAACACCTCCGCTTAATTTGCAACAGACAACTGCACCACCCAGTCGAGAACCATTTCCACTCCCCCTCTCATTCCTTAGACATCATGTCCATCCTGGGCCTCCTGCAGTGCCACAACGATGCCACCTGAAGGTTGCAAGAACAGCACCTCATATTTTGTTTGGGAACCCTGCAACCCAATGGTATCAATGTGGACTTCACGAGCTTCAAAAATTCCCCCACTGCATCCCAAAACCAGCCCAGCTCGTCCCCGCCTCCCTAACCTGTCCTCCTTCTCACCTATCCCCTTGTCCCACCACAACCCCACCCCCATCTCCTACCTACTAACCTCATCCCACCCCCACCCCCCCAACCTGTCCATTCTCCTTGGACTGACCTATCTCCTCCCTACGTCCCCAACTATACCCCTGCCTCTTTGACCTGTCTGTCTTCTCTCCACCTAACTTCACCTTTATCCATCTTCTATCTGCCTCCCCCCCTTCCTATTTATTTCAGAACCCCCTTCCCCTCCAGCTCCCCTTTCTGAAGATGGGACTACACCCGAAACCTGAGCTTTCCTGCTCCTCTGATGCTGCTTGGCCTGCTGCGTTCATCCAGCTTCAAATTGAGATTCTCCAGCATCCGCAGTTCCTACTATGGCTTATTGTGTGTTGGAAAGCTCTCTCACTTCTAATTTGATCTCATGATTTCCCTGCGCCAGTAAATTTTGTTGACATTATTTGCAGTGCAAATCCTTCATCAAATGCATCAATATTCTTTGGTCCCAATTTATATTATGTTTACCTTTGTACTTATCTTTAAGTCATATGCTTTCTTTCAAATTCTTGCTCAATTTATTTGTTTGGCATACTTTTGCACATCAAAGTGTTGTCACCACTCACTGAAATATAAATCCCATTGTACTCAAGCCCACAAACACTGAAGTTTCTTTGCTGAAACTGGCTGCTGACAGAGAGCCATTTTGTATCAGTGCTCGTCATTAATTAATGACACATTTTTATGTTTTAAATGATTTTTTAGCTGTTTTGGAAGTGTTAACAGATTATTGGAGCTAAATCAACACACGCTTCAAATGTTTTATTACCTTTTGAATCTTTGAAGGTGGAAAAACAAGGTGATTTTTAAATGGAGATGAATAGATGCACAGAGTACAAAAGAAATGAAACTGTGATAAGCCTTTATAAATCATAGTTAAACTTTAACTGGAGTATTGTGTCTAATTTTGAGCATTGAAGCTTACAAAGGATGAAAAGCCATTAGACAGGATTAAAAGGAGATTTACGCAAATTATATGGGGTGAGGGAGTAAAATAATATGGCAGACTGGAGGGAGACCATAATAATGAATACGCCATTCGACCTCTGGAGCCTGACTACTAATAAGATGATGGCCAATCAATATTCCTCACATCCTGCCTTTTCTCTCATAACCTATGATGTCCCTGCTGTTCCAGATCTATCTCAGCCTTAAATATACAAAAGTACTCTGCTCCCGCAGCTCTAGGTGTCAGGGAGTTCCAAAGAATCATGACCGTCTCAGAGACAAAATTCCTCCTTATCCCAGTCTTAAATTGGTACCCCTTTATTCTGAGATTTGCCTTCTGGCCCCAGCCTCTCCTATGACATGAAACAGCGCCCCCATCAACATTTGTCCTATCAAGCCCCTGAAGAATTCTGTATGTTTCAATGAATGCAGGAACAGTTTATCCTCATTGGGTCAGAAATGGTTTGGAAGTCTAATAGAAGTATTCAAAATATAAAGAACGTACAACCTGTGGATTGAGAGCCCCAGTGGGTCAAGAGATAAGATTTTGGGGTTCCAGGTTCCAGGGCGTCAACAAGCAGTGTGGCACATGGACTGAATGTTTACACCCCAATGAGAACATTTTAAACCCTGATGTTTTATTTTAGTGGTGCGCATGACCGTCCAACACATTTCTGAGACCTGCTTGCTGCTGCAGATTGGAAGTGAAATCATAAGTATTTTAGTTTTAAAACACTTCCAAGTTAGATATCCCCATCTCTGCCCAACCTGCCTCACATTGTCCCTATGGGAAGCAGCTAAATGTCAGCCCCACAGTGAACCTTCGCCACAACACCCCAGAAAAAGATGAACAGCTCTGTTGTTGCAACTTGCAAATTTTCACTCTGGAGTCACATGAAGTTTGGGGTACTTTAACTACACCAGGAAAAATTTTGGAAACACTGTTATCAAGCAAACAAAGAAAAACTGTTTCTACTGATGAGAGGGTCATAATTAGAGGAACTACGTTGGAACTTATTGACTAAAGCATTGTTGTTTTTCAAAGCAAGTTATTGGCCCAAAAACTTTATATCTGACCCGGATCGAATTAATAAGAAATTACTAATTTAGCTTTTAGATGTCTTCTGCATTGGAGATTCCTGAACAGGGGCTCCCTGTTACAAGCTTGTCCAAAAATTCACAGATGCAGTAGTGAAGATGATCTTCAGACGAACCGAACGCCAGCACAGATAGCCACTATGACAGCTCCTGTGAAAGCATATGTATGGAAGGTGAGTGTGGAGTTAGGCTGGCAGTTGGTTGGGAAGGCCAGATACATAAAATACAGGTGCAGGAGTAGGCCATTTGGCCCTTTGTACTGATCATCCAATTCCTGCTTTCTCCCCGTTTCCTTTGTTCCCTTCAGCCCTAAGAAATATATCTAGTTCCTTCTTGACAACATTCAATGTTTTGGCCTCAACCGTTTTCTGTGGTAGAGAATTCCACAGGCTTACCACTCTTTGGGTGAAGAAATTTCTCCTCATCTCTGTCCTAAAAGGCCTACCCTTTATCTATAGACTGTGACCCCTAGTTATGGATTCCATCCTTAAGAACATCCTTCCTGCACCTACCCTGTTTAGTCCTGTTAGAATTTTATCGGTTTCTATGAGATACCCCCTCATTCTTCTACACGCAAGTGAATATAGTCCTAACCTATCCAGTCTCTCCCTGTATTTCAGTCTACGCATCCCAGGAATTAGCCTGATTAAACTTCTTTGCACTCCGTCAATATCCAGAACATCCTTCCTCAGATAAGGAGACCAAAACTGCCCACAATACTTGAGGTGTGGTCTTACCAATGCCCATTGCTGTTACAGTAAGACCTGCCCCCTTACTTGAATCCTCTTGCTACGAAGGCCAATGTACCATCAACCTTCTTCACCACCTTCAGCACCTGCATTGCTACTTCCCAAGACTGTAGGAGGACCCCAGTTCTCACGGCACCACCCCTTTTCCCAATCTATCGCCATTCAGACAATTATCTGCCTGCTCGTTTTTGCCACCAAGTTGGATAATCACACACTTATTCACATTATGCTGCATCTGCAGTCTATTTGCCCACTTAACTTTCCCAACATCACTAAAGGATTTCTGCATCCCCCTCAGAGCATATCCTCCATCCAACTTTGTGTCGTCTGCAAACTGGGAGATGAGGCATGTAGTTGCAATATCTAAATTGTTAATATATATTGGGGCCCAAACACTATGCCTGTGGTACCTCTAGTCACTGCCTGCCACTCAGAAAAAAAGACCTGCTTATTCCTATCCTTTATTTCTGTTTGCCAAACAGCTTTTAATCCATTTCAACATAAATTTGGAACACTAATCTCCTACGTGTCACCTTACTGAAAGCCTTCTGAAAATCCAAGTAGCACATCCACCAGCTTCCCCGACCCACTCTACTCGTTACATCCTCAAAACATTCCAGACTGTCAAGCATGATTTTCCGTTCATAAATCCATGCTATCCTGTCTCGTCACTATCATTCAAATTCTTTTAATACCTCTTTTACAATAGATGCTAGCAATTTCCCACCATTGATGTCAAGTCAACTAGTCTGGAATTCTTTTGTTTTCTCTCTGCCTTTCTTCTTAACAAGTGGGGTTACATTAGCTCCTGTCTACTCCATAGGAACTGTTTCAGAGTCTACAGAAATTTGCAAGATGACCATCTGTGTTTTGCAGGGCTACTTCCTTAAGTCCCCTGGGATGAAGGTATTCAGGCCCTAGGGATTTACTTGTCTTCAATCCTGCTAGTTTCCTCAACTCCACTTCCTTACTATTGCTAATTTCTTTCAATTTTTCCTTCTCACTAGGCCCGGTGTCTCCCCTCCGCTCCCACCCCACCCTAAATGTTTAGTATGTTATTTGTGCTTCCTTTGTGAAGAGGAACTTCAGCATACATATAACTGGTCGTCCATCCCTTTGTCCCCCATTATAAATTCACATTTTTCTGACTACAGGTTATCTATATTCATCTTTACTAATTTTGATTTTCGCCATATCTATAGAAGCTTTACAATAATTTTGTATGTTCCATGCTAGCTTACTCCAGTACTCTATTTTCCTCCATTAATAAGTCTCTTTATGGCCCTTTGCTAGAATCTAAACTGTTCCCAATCCTCAGATCTGTTGCTTTTTTGGCTAAACGGTATTTCACTTTCTTGGATTTCTACTACCCCTAATATCCCTTTTTAGCCATGGTCTAACAACATTTCCTGTCTTATTTTTATGCCAGATTGAATGAATAACTTTTGAAGTTCGACCATAGACTCTTTAAATGTTTGCCATTGCCTATCTACTATCATCCTTCCAAATGACAATCCCCAATTTCTCATTGTCAGCTTGTTCGGCATACCATCAGAATTTCCTTCATTTAAATTCAGGACCCTAGTCTCTGAAATGAGGTACTAGGTGGGTGAGAGTTCCAGGTGGATGGGTTGGGCAGCATGTAGGACTTTGAGCGAGGTGTGAGTTGGGTAGGGTGAGAGGTGCGTAGGGTGCCAGGTGAGTGAGATGGGCAAGTGGTGTGTCGGTTTAATAATTACCCAAGAGTTAGAGTGGGCTTTTAATCCCCTAACATTTCCTAGGAAACTATTAAGATTAGTTGAGTCAGAGCCTTCTGAAGTTTCTAAATTTAAGGTGTTGACTCAGAGGCTTCAGGAGCTTTACCTACTGAAATTTCACCTTCCTGAACAATTTTTGTCGAGTTTACCATGTTAGGGATTTTCATGGTTCCAATGCACAGCTCCAGTCTGTGCTGCCCCAGTGGCCATTTGGCTATCAGAATATCTGGGCTATTATGATCTGGATTGTGCTGCCTGACTTTCGAAACAGAATGGATGGGGAAAGAACAGCTGAACGAAACTAATTGAATAGCTCTCTCAACTGTATGCAAGTGTGTCATAGTTTCCTTCTGCCTTCTATGTTCCGCCGCCCTAAGGTTTAATAGTTACCTTGAGGTTTACATATCATAGACTCATAGAGATGTAGAGCACGGAAACAGATTATTCAGTTCAACTCGTCCATGTTGACCAGATATTTTACATTAAGCTTGTCACATTTCCTTCTAAACCCTTCCTATTCATATACCCATCCAGATGCCTTTTAAATGTTCTAACTATATCAGCCTCTACCACTTTCTCTGGCAATTCAGTCCATACACAAACCACCCTCCGTGTGAAAAAGTTGCCCTTAGGTCCCTTTCAAATCTTCCCCCTCTCATCTTACACCAATGCCCTCTAGTTTTGGACTCCCTTACCCCAGGAAAAACACCTTATAATTTTACACTCTCCATGCTGCTTGTGATTTTGTAAACCTCGATATGGTCATCCAACACTCCAGGGAAAATAGCCCCAGCCTATTCAGCCTCTTGCTGTTGCTCAAACCCTCCAACCCTAGCAACATCCTTTGAAATCTTTTCTAAACCTTTCAAGTTTCACAACATCTTTCCCATTGCAGGGAGACCATAACTGAACACTGTATTCCAAAAGTGGCCTAACCAATGTCCTGTACAACTGCAACACAATATCCCAACTCCTATACTCAACGCACTGACGAATAAAGGCAAGCATTCCAAATGCCTTCTTCACTATCCTGCCTACCTGCAACTCCACTTTCAAGGCACTATGAAACTGCATTGTAAGGTCCCTTTGTTCGTCAACACTCCTTAGGACCTTACCATTAAGTGTATAAGCCCTCCGCTGATTTGCCTTTCCAAAATACAGCACTTCACATTTATCTAGTGTGATAGAGTCACATTTACAAATGAAATAGACTAGACTATAGGGAGCTGATCTTTTAAGTTTAAGAAAATAGGCTCCTTTTATCAGAAACTGAGGAATTTTCATCTTCTGAGCAGGCCACACAGTCAAAATTAATTAAAGGCCATTCTAGACCCCTCCGCAGACAATTTGGCCTTATAAAATACTGTAGTAAAGTACATTGTCAGGGGTGTTGTCTTTTGGGTAAGATGTTAAACCAAAGCTTTTACTGCCTTCTCAGAGGGATGTCACCAGCATACATATCAATGTGATTTCAGATGTAGATTAAAAATAGATCAGAGCAAAGGATAAATCCTGTTGAAACATCAAGGACTGCAGAATGGGACTGTGAAGATAAACTCTGGATGGTGATTCTGCAGCTGTTATCAGCTAGATTAGGATGGAGCTGCATGAAAGTCAAGTGCAGCTGAATGGTGCTGGACAACTGTTGGAAGAAGATGATTTGATCATCTGAGTCAAAAGTTGCAGAGAGGTCGAGAGGGATGAGACAAGCCTGTTTGTCTTAGTCACAATCATGTAGTCATTTGTGACTTGCAGTTTTTAGTGGGGGTGGAAGTGTGGCTGGAGACATTCAGAATACTGATTTCCAGGAAACTACAGAAATGAGTCAGGAGGTAGCAACGTGTTCAAAGAGGTTGACAAACGAAGGTTTGTGATGAGATGGTAGTTTCATTAGTTTACAGGGTTGGTTAGGTCAAGAGTTCATCTTGTGAGGTAAGGAGTGAAGATAGCTGTGTTGAAGAAAGGGGCAGAACCAGAGGAAAAAAACTGTTAACAATGCCACTTAACATAGGAACCTGGAGGGGAAAGTTAGGTAGTCAGTAGTTTCATGGAATTTGGGATAAAGGAGCAGAGGATTCATGGGTCTAGTGAAAAAAAAAGCTTTGGAGAATATGTAGAGGCAGTAGGAGAGAAAAATAGAGAACAATTGTTTGAAGGCAAGGGGGGAACATTAAATAAAGCTTGATGCTGTTGTCTCAGGGGAGAGAGGGAGGTAGCAGAGGCAGCTGCTGGGATGTGCTCAATCTTGGTAGCAATGGAATGCATGAGCTTGACACACTGGGGATGGAAGAAACCTCAGGGGGGAAGATATGTCTTGCAATCAAAAAAATCTGTACCTGGGCACTCCAGGCTCATCCTGAAATAGTGATCAGATTTTACAACTAGTCAGGTACACAATTTCTCAGTTTCCTTCAGCCTCATGTACTTGGCACCAGCTTGGGCTCTGTGCAGAATGATGTTTCAGTGTTACAGTGTCACCACAGGCTATATGCTTACAGTTTAATGTGATTAATGTGTTTCAGCTTTACAGGAAAGTGCATTTTTTAATTTGATGTGATTCATCAAATTAAAAGCCCTGCAGTACTCATCTGCTTTTAGCATGATTCTTAAACTGCGCCTTTCCAGCTACAAATAAATGTGCTGAAAATTCTAAAAGATATTGAAAACAATATTGCTGGTGGTGGAGAGGATTGTCTTGCAAAGACTCGACAAGGCCGAATAAAAAGACTTGCTGAAATGAGTAGTCCTTTCCTATTTCGACATCTTTGTACTTGTTGTTAACATCAGATTTCACATTATAAGGCAGTTCCATGTGACTTCACAAAAGGAAAATACCAGTAAAACTGTTCTGTCTCGTCTTATGTACCTTAAAATGAAGATTCAACTTCCAAGTTTTATTTTAAACTGGTTATTTGTTCTCAGTCCACAAAGAAGTGTGAAACACGAGTCAACAATTTTAAGTCTCCTTTTTTTCAGAATTCTTCATATGTGGGAAATATCAGCGGTAAGGTTCTGATGGCAAAGTTATCTTAACAAAACCACATGATGTGCTGAATAGGGAAAATGGATTGTATACCCAGTAGTGACGTTTGCTATTTTCTCCTTTGGGAACTCTTAAGTGTTCGCTTTTAAAATCTATTTTCATTGCAGAGCTAAGTAATTTGACTGATTGCTGGCCCCCAGCCAGGATTAAAGTGGTAGCAAGCCTCTATATGATGGTGGCAGATCATCTGAAAATTCCATGCACTTTTGCTCACACTGCTGCTGTAATTTCAGCCAATTATGTCACTTCTCCAAAGTTTTCATTGATCTTCAGTTAAAAGTCAAGAAAATATAACCCCGGTGTACCCCAGTGCATTTACATCAGCTGCACCAATTACCTGGTGCTGCATTAAAATAGGGCCATTACTGAGTGTGTTTCATGATTGGAATGTGTGGTCCTCCTGGGAATCAACTGCCTGATCATTGGCTGTTACTGCATTCTCCGACAGGAGGCTTCTCGCAACATGGTGTCTACGAATAGAATACTTGACACCTTTAGATATGTGAATATTGTTTATATTCTTTAACAAGCATATTGAAGCCTGCAGATGACATTTTGGAGATTGGAAGACAAAACTTCCCTTGCCAAAACCAAAGGATATTGGTAAAAATTTGACTTACCTTATCATTGATATCATTTCTTGGTTTTATTCAAAACTAAAATGATTTCATACCGCAGTGTAGTTCAAGAATCCTTCTCAGATTACAAGTTAACTGATCAGCAGATTGTTTCGAAATAACAGTTCACAAAATGATAGAGAAACTTAACAGGCTCTGACAGCATGAATAGAGAAGAAAACAGCATTAAGGTTTCAAGTCCATTCGAACCATTTATGGGCTCAAAACATTAACTCTGTTATTCTCTCCATAGAGGGACCAGTCCTGTCGACTTGCTCCGGATCTCCAGTATCCACAGTACTTTGCTGTTATTTCAGCAGATTATTTATGTTCACATCGTGTTGCTATCTGTTGTTGAAAATGAAGCAGTTTGTTTTCAGAATGAGTCAGTTTTACAATGGAAGGAAGAATACTGGCACTTTTGTTTTCTCTTGCTATCATTCTGGGTGAGTATTTTAAGTCAGGATTTTAGTTCTGCGTGCAGATGTGAAAACATGTGCCTATTTTAACATGACACCATGTACAAAAGAATGGACAGCGTCTTAATCTCCGTAATTGTCAGTATCATTTTGAATTATGTAGATGCAAGTTCATAAAACCGACGTTAGTGCAACAAGCCTCAACACATGGTTAAGGCACAGTACAATGTATTCTGTGGCTCTGTTAGGAGATTGCATCAAAGGTCCACGAAGGGCCTTCCCTCACATTGCACCTCTCACCCGCCAAGTCTTTTTTGCCCATGGTTGCACGGACTACCTAGGCCATCCAGCTTTATCCTGGCAGGGTCCCTAACACTCACTGCACAGCCCACATCATCATCTGACTGGAGTACTGGCAGTAACCATTGCTCCCAGTGGCACTGTTGGTATGGAAGAACAGTCAGCATCTGATTGCCTGGTAGTTTTTTTGAGGCAAGATGCATGCTCTTAAGAGAAGGAATTTCGACCTGTAGCTGTTAATGGCAAATTAGCTGTTCGATGGTTGCAAGGCATCAACTTTCAGCTGGGGTTGCGGGTTGGGGTAAGTGCTGGGTATGTGGGAGGAAATGTGAAGATTCTAGTGCCCTGTTAAATCCAGCTCACAGAATGGTTACAGTAGGGGAGGCCATTCAACTCAGTGTCAGTTCTGACTCCTCACAAGAGCAGTTCACTAACTCCCAACTTTACCCTCAGGCAATTGCAATGACCTTACAGCATTTGAAAATGTTCAAAAAAGAGCCATAGCTTTGTAAGCAAATTATTTAAAGATTGTTGGTGTAGTGGTAATGTCACTAGACTAGGAATCCACAACCTCAGCCTTTCATGTTCTGAGAACATGAGTTTAAAACCCACGACAACAGTGAGTGGAATTTTAAATTCAGTTAGCAAATCTGGAATTGAAAATTAGTCATCTGACTAAGCCAGTAATGGTACTGACAAAATGATACTGACAATTACGGAGATTGAATGGATTAATGTTGAAACTATCAACATTGATATAAAAACCCACTGGGCTCACTAATATCTTTCATGGAACGAAATTTGCTGTACATACTTGGTCTGACCTCCATGTGATTTCAGACCCGTAGCAATATGGCCAAGCAAGCCCTTCATTTTCAATGGTAATTACAGTTAGGCAACAAAAGCTGGCCTTGTTAGTGATAGCCACATCTGATGAAAGAATTAATGATGTGAAAAGGAATGAGCTGTTACAGGAAGTGGTAGAGGTGGTTACAATTACAACATTTAAAAGGCATCTAGATGGATATATGAATAGGATGGGTTTAGGGGGATATGAGCCAAATGCTGGCAAATGGGGCTAGGTCAGATTGGGATGTCTGGTCAGCACAGACAAGTTGGACAGAAGAACTTGTTTCCATGCTGCATAACTCTATGGCAATTACTCTAAAAATATTTAGATACCTACCTACATTAGGTGTTTTTGGCCATTTGGAATTCTGAATGTGATTCCAGATAGAATTGGATGGTCACAGTGAAACAGAGTTTGCTGTAGCACTGACCTATTAGAGTCTGCCATGAGTTATGTTTGCACTTGCACATATAGACCAGTAAATGTTTTGTCAAGCAAAATGCTGAAGGTGTGAATTGATAACAGCAGCATAGGAAACCAGTTATTTGAGACCTCAGTGAATAAAGCAAACAACTGTGTAATTCAGATTGAAATATTATGAAAGAAATAATGCAAGGGTTGACAGAGTACAAAAGTAAGGAAGTCTTGTTAAAACTCAGCTTCAACTGGAGTGTATATCCCACACATTTTGGAAAGAATATGGCAGCACTGGGAAGGGTGCAGAAAAGATTCATGAAGGTGATTCCATGAATAGATAAGGTTTAGAGGGAAGTGGGCCAAATGATGGCAAAAGGAACTAACTAGTTTAGTAAACTTGGTTAGCACAGACGAATTGGACCAAGAGGTCTGTTTCCATGATGTATGACTTTATGACTGAGAAGAAGTGCAAATGAGCAATGGTTTATTCAAAGTCACATCATGTAAAGAAAAAGAGATAAATAACTGGATATTATGTGAACACAAATGGTTTTAAAAAATAAAATGGTTAATAAGTTTACAGATGACACCAAAATTGGAGGTGTAGAGGACAGCCAAGAAGGTTACCTCAGAGTACAACAGGATCTTGATCAGATGGGCTAATGAGCCAGAGAGTGGAGTTGCAGATTAATTGAGATAAATATGAGGTGCTGCATTTTGGAAAGGCAAAACAGGGAGGCCTTATACGCTTAGTGGTAAGGTCCCGGGAAGTATTGCTGAACAAACAGACCTTGGAGCACAAGTTCATAGTTCCTTGAAAGTGGAGTCCCAGGTAGACAGGATATTGAGGAAGGCATTTGGTCATGCTTACCATTGGTCAGTGCACTCAGTATAGGGTTGAGAGATTATGTTGTGTCTGTACAGGACATTGGTTTGGCCACTTTTGGAATATTGCCTGCAATTCTAGTCTCCTTGCTAAAAGAGAGATGCTGTGAAACTTGAAAGGGTTCAGAAATGATTTCCAAGGATATTGCCAGGGTTGGAGGGTTTGACCTATAGGGAAAAGCTGAAAAGACTGGTGTTATTATCTCTGGAGTGTTGGGGGCTGAGGGATGACCTTTTAGAAGTTTATAAAATCATAAGGGGCATAGATAGGGTGAAAAGCCAAGGTCTTTTCTCTGGCATGGGGGAGTCTAAAACTAGAGGGCGTAGGTTTAAGGTGAGAAAGGAATCATTGAAAAGGGACCTAACGGGCAGCTTTTTCACGCAGAGGGTGGAGTGTGTATGGTATGAGAAAGTGGTGGAGGCTGCTAAAGTTACAACATTTAAAAGACAGCTGGATGAGTATATGAATAGGTAGGGTTTAGAGGGATATGGGCCAAATGCTGGCAAATGTGACTAGATAATTTAGGATATTTGGCCAGCATGGGTGAGTTGGACCGAAGTGTCTGTTTCAATGCTGTACAACTCTATAATTCTAAAAGGGTAATTACAGTTTGGCAACAAAAGCTGGCCTCGTTAGTGATAGCCACATCCGATGAAAGAATAAGTTATGTGAATGGAATGAATTGTTAGAGGAAGTGGTAGAGGCGGGTGCAATTACAACATTTAAGAGGCATCTAGCCAATCATCTTCCAACTGACCCATGAACTCAGGCCAGAAGGAGGGTGAGCAGGCTCACAGTTGGCAGTATACTCACCACATTTAATGAAACAATAATGGGTCAGTCAAGCTTATTAAATACAGTTGGCATGGGCAGTTGGACTCGGTCAGCAAGTCTATTTTTTAAAAAATATGTCACTAAAATGGTGAGAAGAAAGTAGGTACAACATTTGAGGTGCCCTCTGCACATCAGCAGCACTCTCACACCCATGGAGATAGTACTCCATTTCCTTCCCGCCTCTCTGCTCCTCTTCTCTAGGCTTTCCAAACCCTCCTAGCACCAACACGTTGGACACACCTCACTTCAGTATCTATGCTGTCTTCTTCCTGAGTAGTCCTTCACTACCCAATGCTACTGTTTCTGTTAGTACTGCAGTCACACCAAGGAAGAAGACAGCATGGATACTGTACTGAGGTAATGTCAGTTCTGTCAAAAACCTTGCTAAAATCCATGTACACTAACTCATGCAAGCTACCTTCAACTTTCTTTACTATTTTCTCAAAAGATTCACAGAAGTAAACAGAAGAAAGGTCCTGACCCGAAATGTCAGCTTTCCTGTTCCTGTGATGTTGCCTGGCCTGCTGAGTTCCTCCAGCTCCACACTGTGTTATCCTTAAATTCATGCTGACTACATTTGATTAATCCATGTCTTTCAAAACAACAATCTACACTGTCCCTCAGAATTTCTGCAGCTGAGGAATGTCAGTTCTGAGTTGACGAGCTGGTGCCTAAACTTCGAATGATGCAATGCACAAGGGTGAGAGACAGTGACCTACATGCTTTCTGCCAGGAGGCAGTAACCTCTCCTGAGGTTCAGTTCTGCAGACTTGGCTCAGGGTCAGGGACATGAAAGTGAACTAGGTATGCAGATCCAGAACAACGTTCAAAATACATGGGTACTCAGGAGGTTTCACTCCTGAAACCTCTAAGACACCATGAAAAAAATTAATCATCAACCACCGAAAAGTCACTGCCTGAGAACAAAATTGCATTGTACCACGTTAAGTTCCCTGTCCTTGGCTTCAGTGAAATGAAAGCTAAAACTGTGCCTTCCTTAAAAATACAGATTTTGCAGCTGGTGTTATGAGAAACTGTTACATGTGTATTGATTGTCAGAAACAGAGAATTCTAGCCTAAGTTCTCTGTCCTGTATATGACTGGTCTTGTATTCCAGCTCAAGACTTCTGCACTTCAGCCACATTTTAAAATGATTTCAAAAGTAACTTTAGAAATGTATTTTAACTTGAAAGAGTCTACATTCCACTCTGATGGGATGCATCCTAGGATGTTACAAAGAACATAATTCAATGCAGCACAGGATCAGGTCCTTTGCCTTCCCCCCACCGTCCACATCTGTGCTGACCATGATGCCATTCTGAACTAATCCCATCTGTCTGCACATGGCCTGTATACATCTATTCCCTGCCTGTCTAAATGCCTCTTAAACAATGCTAATGTATATACTTCTACCACCTGCCCTGACAGAATGTTCCAGTCACCTACCTCCATCTATGTAAAAAAAGCTTGGGTCGCACATCTTTTTAAATTTCCTCTCTGATTTTAAATGAAATTCCCCTCATTGAAATTTTCTGCCTTGAAAAATGCCTCTCATAACTCTATATACTTCTATCAGGTCGTACTTCAACCTTTGATGTTCTAGCAAAAACAATCCGAGTTTGTCCAGGAAAACAAAAGCAGTGGATGCTGGAAATCAGAAACAAAAGCGAGGATTTCCCACCATTACAGTTGACAGGACTTTCAGCTGTGTCTGAACCACCTTCTGCAATTTGGCCCTCACCCCTCTCTTCCCTCTTACGACAGCGGTAGGGTTCCCTGGTCTACACTTTCCAACCCCCTCTGAATTCACACCGATTAGATCATTAGCTGTCAGTTCTGCCACTTCCAATGGGATGCCATCACTATACGCTTATTCCCTCCTCTCCCTTGACAGCCTTCTACTGAGACCATTCACTCCGGGACACCTCTTACTTCACTCCCAAAACCTCCCCACAACCCCAAGGCACCTTTCCATGCAATAACAAAAGGTGTGACAGCTGCCCACTTACTTTCTCCCTCCTCCCTATCCAAGGCTCCAGACACACCTTTCAGGTGAACAGATTTACCTGTGAATAGAATAGAATAGAAATTTATTGTCATGTTCAGAATCAGTGGATGGAATGGCATAATTCTGCTCCTATATTTTAGGACCTACCTCTAGCCGAGGTTAAAAACATTTGTGTGGGTTGGAGAGGGAGGGGAAGGATCCAACTATTGTGGTCTCCATAGGTACTAATAATGTGGAAGGACTAGGAAAGGAATTCTGTTGAGAAACTACAAGCAGCTCAGGGCTAAACTAAAAGCAGAACCACAAAGTTAATAATCTGCAGATTACTACCTAGGCCATGTGCAAACTGGCACAAAATAAATAAGATTAGAGAGATTGGTGTGAGAGAAAATGGGCTCTGATTGACATGGCACTGTGTACCACAGCTGGAGAAATAGAGCTATTTCGTTGGGAGGGGCTTTATGTGAACCATGCTATGACCAGTGTCCTGGCAAATAGTATGCCTAGGATTATATAATGCTTTAAATTAATTATTGGGCAGGAGGGTTCAATGGAACAATTTTTTTTAAAATCAGAAAGACATCAGAGAGTGCAGAGATTCAGGGCAGTAAAGGCATGAATGACAATCAAAATATGTATTGCCGGCTCATTTACTTGAAATACCTCACCATTTTTCCAAGATCTGCATCAGCATTAACTACCACACCAACTACTCACCCCCTTCAATCCATCTTTTCTCTCATTACAGGAAAATACAGCACTTAACAGGACAGCGAGCACCCACGTGGGTTGACAGGCACTGGACATTATGCTGACCATACCCACCCCCACACTTGAGGAGTGAATGCTGCCACTCAGCGGAAGTCTGGGAATGCTGAGACATCCAAGCTCTGCAAAGCAAGTTAGTACCAGTCTTCATTCCACACTAACTGTCTCATTCATCCCTTTGCAGTCTCTTTCACTGCACACGACTTGTAAGCGTTTTCTACAATGCCATCTCTCTCTCTCTGTGTCTTACAGGCACCAGTCGTATGTCAGCTACTCCGCAGTGAAACAGTCAGCACCACTCGCTGCCAACAGAAGCCACATCAGCATCTGAGAACAAGAGACCTTAGAGGAAGCATTGACAAGGTTGCCTTGTGCACCCCTCAAGTCGTGACACCTCAGTGCAACTGTTAGGCTTAGAAGGCTTGGGACTGCAATCTGGTAAGCTCCTCACTAAGAAAGTTCTGCAGCTGGCTGATGAATAAAAAACATAGGTCACTGGCACTCTGAGCTGCCAGAAACCAGGCACATTCTCAACCAAGGCAAGAGGGGACTCTGTTGTGTCATCAGTCAGGGGCTTGGTTCACATCCACAGGGATGAACAGGAGTGGCAGACAGATATGTGGGATGTAACAGTCCTCTCTGCCCAATAGTCCTCTTTGCTGCAGTGCAGTGAAACATGTGAGTGTCTATCTGCCTCCATGGCCAAGTTGGCTGCAACTGTGGAGAACCAAGTGGAGCACCAACAGGGTCTTCAGGAAAGGCACATACATTTGCACTCCAGTCCTCCAGCCATTGGTCCTCAGAACTGAAGGCATTACGACAGGGAGCCAGGGATCCTCGTGAGCACCCCAAGTGCCCAATTCTAACAAGAAGGCAGGGCAATGCAATGAGGCACCCAGCTGGTGGAAGATATAAATTGTTTATACACAAACTAGCCATTATTCCTTTGAATATTTTAACCCATGTCTGATTGTAATTCTTTGAGCAATCCATGTCTTGTTTAAAAAAATTGAACTAACCTTCCACTAAAATCTGTAGTGTCTTTCCCCCTGCCAAAGGCACTGCTTCAGAAAATCTGGTTGAAACATCAGGAATTGTCAAAAGTTACTGATTCACATTATTGTCTTTGGCACAGGTTCCACACAAACTTTTTAAGTCCCTGAGTAAAAGGTTCTTCAAAAGCAAGTATTGGAATCAAAGGTCAATGCTTAATTGTTGGTTGGGGCTTATCCACTACCTGATCCACCTGACATATTTGCCAAAATATCTTTGTCCAATAAAAAATGTTCTGGTATTTTAGGAAACAGAAAAGCAAATTACTGGAGAAACTCTGCACATTTGACAGCAGTTCTTTGTTTTATTACGGTAGTCTAGCGTTTGTTTTTCAAGTACGTAAGTGACCTGTCTTTAGAAGTTTATCAGTCACTTTTGTGGTGATACTCGGATGGAATTAATAACAAAAGGCAAGGCGACAAAACCACTTCCAACCAAAAAATGCAATGAAGGACATATGTTGAAACATTGTGAAAAAACGCAATAGCCCTAAATGGAATTGAAGGCTGGAGACAATCTTTATATCCATTTGCTCCTTTTAACCATTATTAAGATCCATAATCAATGGACAAACGAAAATAAAGTATTCATAAAAATAGATGGAAGCATGTTGATATTCCACAAGTATACAGGTAGCTTTCCTATAACGCAATCGTTGCGCTCTTGTTTGTCCTCACGCCATAGAAAATTGCTACCAAAAATCATGTTATCGGGAAATCACTATACTTGTACAGCAGAAAGTTCATGTTATCCAAACAGCGTCCACTATCAATTGCGTTACAGCAAATTCGCGTTAACGAAGTACGTTGTAGCGGAACTATTTATACAATGTTACAGTTTTTGAACAATTATAAACAAAGGTTTGTAAGATCTTGGAATTCGGATAGAAGCTGAAAAAGTTACAGTTTAGAGAAACCGAAGAACTGTGATGATTGCAATCAGAAATAAAAACAGAAATTGCTGGAAAAGCTTAGTAGATCTGGCAGCATCTGTGGAGGGAGAGCAGAGTTAATATTTCAAGTCCAGTGACGCACCTGCTGAGTATTTTGCAACGATTTCTATTTTTGTTATAGTTTTGAAAACTGTAAAGAGTTGATAATAATATAAAAACACACTGCCTGCCAAAAGACCAGATTAAAATCAAACTTTAAAAAAACTAAATGCCAGCTATTCAAAAACAATTTGTCAAACTTGCACTAGGCGTTCAGCTCTGATGAAGGGTCTAGGCCCGAAACGTCAGCTTTTGTGCTCCTGAGATGCTGCTGGGCCTGCTGTGTTCACCCAGCCTCACATTTTATTATCTAGGCGTTTGAGAGTCCATTTCCGACACTTTGCACAAACACTATTGTTTATACCGTAAAGGATGGCAAATGTAGAATAAATGAAAGGACTTCGGAAAGTGAATGCTGCGGTGAAGAAACAGTGAATACAAGACATACCAGCTGTATGATAGTTATAGTTTTAATTTCTATATGTATAGCTTTATGAGTGAGAGACATTAAAAGAGGCGGACCCGGCGAATTAAAACAGCAAGGAGAGATGTCCCCCCCATACCCCCGATCTTTAGAGATGAAAATAGTTGAATTGATATATTCAAAAAGTGTTCAAACGTATAAGTAAAATCTGACAAAGTACATTCAGACCAAAAAGCTGCAGAGATGTTTCTGGGGCTTACATTGAAATTGGCTCCAATTTCATGCACTTTGAAGGATACGGAGCCAGCCAAAAAGGCAGTAGATGTTAAAACTGTTGAACCATAGAAAGTATTTGCGGATCTAGCCTTTTTTTTTATTTCAACAGCCAGCGCAGTAGCAAAAACGCACATGGGACACTTTTCAATCATTTGGAGACAGCGAGCACTGCCGGTGCTGGAAGCCAGAGTCTTATCGGTGTGAGGCTGGAAACGGATAGCGGGTCAGGAAACGTCCTAGGGAGCAGGAAGGTCAACGCTTCGGCCCGAAAGGTTCTTGACGAACGCTTTCCACTCGAAGCCGTTGACTGTCCTGCCCCTTGGACGCTCGCCGACCTGCTGTACCTTTTTCCAGCTTCATACTGATTCCTTTTCCAAGCATGCTAACCCACCGGCGCATGCGCAAGCATCCTCGAACGTACTGCGCAGGCTCCTCGGCGTCAGCAAACCACAGCGATGAGTCAGCCTGTTCTCAGTCGGGTGTGGTTCCCTTTACTTTGAGCTAATTTGTACTAACTCCCGAGCTCACCTTTAATGTGCTTCTAATAAGGGTTGGCTACGTGCCTTCGCACACGTACACATTCAGCATTGGTATCTGTCAAATTCATGGCTGTTCTTGTGGTTACTATGTCTGATTAGCTTCATTATTAAGATAACAAGGTGTGGAGCTGAATGAACACAACAGGACAAAGATGATGTGATAATGGGAACTGCAGATGCTGGAGAATTCCAAGATAATAAAATGTGAGGCTGGATGAACACAGCAGGCCAAGCAGCATCTCAGGAGCACAAAAGGGTCTAGGCCCGAAACGTCAGCTTTTGTGCTCCTGAGATGCTGCTTGGCCTGCTGTGTTCATCCAGCCTCATTTTATTATCTAGGACAAAGATGCTGCTTGGCCTGCTGTGTTCATCCAGCCTCATTTTATTATCTAGGACAAAGATGCTGCTTGGCCTGCTGTGTTCATCCAGCTCCACACCTTGTTATCGCGGATTCTCCAGCATCTGCAGTTGCCATTATCTCTAGCTTCATTACTAAATCTTTTTAAATTTCTCCCTCTTCGGTTAGTGTTATCAAAGTAATTGAACATTCGGAAGAAGCAATATTGCAATTGGCAAACTGGAATGAGGACCAAGATTTTTCATCTCAAGAGCTTAAAAGACTATTTAGAATTCCAAAAAGAAATTCTTAAATATGGACTTGCTGTCTTAGAAGAATTACAACAATTATCAGAAGCGCGAAAGTAGATAAATTGATCAGTTAAAATTGGAATTTTGTACACTTTCAACTGGAAAAGTGAAATGATAACTTTTTCTGATACCTCAGGATATGTTAAATGTTGCCAAATATTTAAGAGATTATTAACTTCTGTCTTAATGTATGAGGTAAAAAAGCATAAGACATGAAACAATGGACATTGAAAACAGGGTTTCTCTGTTTTGATTTCACTATAAAATTATTATTCTCAGTGGAGAATTATAAAAATAAAGCTAAGTACATACACTTTTTTGAACCAATTTCCTTTGGGAATAATTATACAACAAGCAGGTTTAAAGTTCTTAGAAACACTAAAAGCATCATATGACTTACACAGGAAATGGTAGACAGTGAAATAAAGCAAAGTTATTGCAACATTGATAAATGCCAGGAGAATTCAATTGAGTAATGCAAAACTCACTTAGCATTAAATACTCGTGGAATAATATCAGATCAAGAAGGATGTGATGTACATATCAAATCAACAGACAACAGAATTTCAGAGAAATACCCATGGGAAATGGAACTTACATATTTATCACATTCAAGGAAGATAAATCTGTTACCTTCCTGTGGAAACTATTGGCTCTAAAAGAAAATTGGCAATGTGAAGTGGTTAATTTTCCAAACTTTGAAATTGCAGCAGCCAGTACAACATGAATTCTAAGTGAAACAAAAATGAATTTGTGTTTGACAAAAATTACTGCCTGAGTCACTGTGAATTAAACACTTGAGGGACCGAGAAATTATACAGATGAAAACATAAAAATATTGAACAACTTATAGAAACGAGCAACAAAATCTTTATCTGAAGCTAGACTAGAGGAAGATAAAAATGATTGCAAAGTAGTTAAAATATATTGGGACAATTCTCTATTGTTCATGCAAGGGATTGGAGAAGGAATAGCTTCAGTATCCTTGTGAAAAGGCAACACTGCAAACAGATTACTTGCCCAAAGTTTTAACAATGAAAAATGCCTTATGCTGTTGATTATTGTTTGAATCCTCAGAATGTGTGTAAAATAACTGTATATATTTAAGTATACAGATTTCTGTCAGGGTCATGATAACCAATATTACTGTTGCTACCAAATTCAATTTACCTCAATTTCTAAAGAAAGCTTATAACTTAGAACTTCTAACAAATCTGTAAGCTAGTGTGTATCATCTATCAGAAGTTTCGTTACTACAATAAACTATTTGTTTGCAAATGGATTGGCACATCCCATAAATGCCAGAAGTTCAATTATATTTAACATTGCTTTAAGCATTCACTCTGACATATTGTTTATTGATGCATATGGCACTTGAAATTATTTTCACTATTACACAATCGTTATATCACTGTAAATATTTTGGTTATCTACTAATTTAAACCTTAAAGCAGCTACTAGATTAGCAGCTATTCATTTCTTGAAAAGGATAATTTATAATTCATGTTATTCAAAAGTGTTTAGAAATTCATTTCTTGAATGGGTCAATTTAGTAATTATTGGAATGATTGTATACTTTTTACTTACTCTGAACCTTTCGTTTGTGATAGTTCGGGTCAAAACACATTTTCCCATCCTGTTCTTTAGTCCAAGGCCATTACACTGAACTTGTATGGTGACATCAGGCAACTGCACCATCAGAGAGACCCCACCACATCAATTCATTAAGGCGTTCGACAAGGTTCGTCATGGTAGACTGGTTAGCAAAGTTAGAATGCATGGAATACAGGGAGAACTAGCCATTTGGACACAGAACTGCTTTGAAGCTAAAAGACAAAGGGTGGTGGAGTAAGTGCTAATGGGAACTGCAGATGCTGGAGAATCCAAGATAATAAAATGTGAGGCTGGATGCACACAGCAGGCCCAGCAGCATCTCAGGAGCACAAAAGCTGACGTTTCGGGCCTAGACCCTTCATCAGAGAGGGGGATGGGGTGAGGGTTCTGGAATAAATAGGGAGAGAGGGGGAGGCAGACCGAAGGTGGAGAGAAAAGAAGATAGGTGGAGAGGAGAGTATAGGTGGGGAGGTAGGGAGGGGATAGGTCAGTCCAGGGAAGACGGACAGGTCAAGGAGGTGGGATGAGGTTAGTAGGTAGGAGATGGAAGTGTGGCTTGGGGTGGGAGGAAGGGATGGGTGAGAGGAAGAACAGGTTAGGGAGGCAGAGACAGGTTGGACTGGTTTTGGGATGCAGTGGGTGGAGGGGAAGAGCTGGGCTGGTTGTGTGGTGCAGTGGGGGGAGGGGATGAACTGGGCTGGTTTTGGGATGCGGTGGTGGAAGGGGAGATTTTGAAGCTGGTGAAGTCCACATTGATACCATTGGGCTGCAGGGTTCCCAAATGGAATATGAGTTGCTGTTCCTGCAACCTTCGGGTGGCATCATTGTGGCACTGCAGGAGGCCCATGATGGACATGTCATCTAAAGAATGGGAGGGGGAGTGGAAATGGTTTGCGACTGGGAGGTGCAGTTGTTTATTGTGAACCGAGCGGAGGTGTTCTGCAAAGCGGTCCCCAAGCCTCCGCTTGGTTTCCCCAATGTAGAGGAAGCCGCACCGGGTACATTGGATGCAGTATACCACATTGGCAGATGTGCATGTGAACCTCTGCTTAATGTGGAAAGTCATCTTGGGGCCTGGGATAGGGGTGAGGGAGGAGGTGTGGGGGCAAGTGTAGCATTTCCTGCGGTTGCAGGGGAAGGTGCTGGGTGTGGTGGGGTTGGAGGGCAGTGTGGAGCGAACAAAGGAGTCACGGAGAGAGTGGTCTCTCCGGAAAGCAGACAGGGGTGGGGATGGAAAAATATCTTGGGTGGTGGGGTCGCATTGTAGATGGCGGAAGTGTCGGAGGATGATACGTTGTTATTTGCTTTTCAGGCTGGTGGCCAGTGGTGTGCCACAAGGATTGGTGCTTTGTTGCCTGCTTTTCATCATTTGTATAAATAAGTTGGATGTGGACAGAGGAGGTACGGTTAGTAAGTTTGCAGATGACACCAAAATTGGAGATGTCGTTGACATCAAAGAAGGTTGCCTCAGTGTACAAAAGTACCTTGATCAGATGGGCCAATGGGCTGATGAGTGGCACATGGAGTTTAATTTAGATAAATGTGAGGTGCTGCATTTTGGAAAGGCAAATCAGGGAGGACTTAATGCTTAATGTTAAGGTCCTGGGGAGTTGCTGAATAAAAAGACCTTGGAGCACAGGTTCATAGTTTCTTGAAGATGGAGTCACTGATAGGTAGGATAGTGAAGAAGGCATTGGCATTCTTGCCTTTATTGGTTAATGCACTGAGTATAGGAGTTGGGAGACCATGTTGGGCCAAAATATGATGAGATTGAAAATAATCTGAATCTTGATGTTGAGAAAGAAAATTCAGATCTTCTTCTTAATGTTGTAATGGCGAGATCTGAATCCTGTTAATAAGTGTATTTTCATCTCATTTTTAACTAGTCTCACCTCTCTTCATACAGTTGGCAATTCTCCCCTCCTCTCTTGTGAAACTAGACAGTGATAATTCTTGACTTGAAATTCAGTGTGCTTATCTCATAGATCATAGAATCTCTACAGTGTGGAAACAGGCTCTTTGGCTCAACAAGTCTACACTGGCCCGAAGAGCATCCCACCCAGACCCTTTCCCCTATAACCCACCTAATCTACACATCCCTGAATACTATGGGCAATTTAACATGGCCAATCCACCCTGCATATCTTTGGACTGTGGGAGGAAACCGGAGCACCCAGAGGAAACTTATACAGACATGGGGAGAATGTGAAAACTCCACATGGACAGTCGCCTGACAGCAGAATTGAACCCAGGCTCCTGGTGCTGAAAGCAGCAGTGCTAAACATTGGGCCACATACCTCCCCCTCTGGGCCTTCGTTTTAAAATCTCCTCACCAACATTTCTCTAATACTCCATGGACAATAACTTCTCCCACTCTTCATCCACCACAGTCGACATCAGCAAACCCATGGCCTCACCATGAGCAATGATCCCTCTAAGCTATATAACTGCACAGCTGCTCTGTGGATGCATTCACCTGATCAGCTTGCTGATGCCACACCAATATATTGCCCAGCTACTGTCACACATGGAACTTGGAGCTCCATGCAGTGGGTGGAGAAATTAGAGGAAGCATTGATCGTGAATGATTCTGAGTCAATCATTGAAAATAATCTGAATCTTGATGTTGAGAAAGAAAATTCAGATCTTCTTCTTAATGTTGTAATGGCGAGATCTGAATCCTGTTAATAAGTGTATTTTCATCTCATTTTTAACTAGTCTCACCTCTCTTCATACAGTTGGCAATTCTCCCCTCCTCTCTTGTGAAACTAGACAGTGATAATTCTTGACTTGAAATTCAGTGTGCTTATCTCATAGATCATAGAATCTCTACAGTGTGGAAACAGGCTCTTTGGCAGGTCCAGCAGTATCCGTGGAAAGAGAAAACAGAGTCAATGTTTCAAGTCTTGATGACTTGCACTAAAGAAATTCTGAAGAACTCACTCAATTTGAAATGTTGTTGAGTTTCTACAGCAATTTCTAACTTTGTGATATAGTAACTTGGGGGATGCAAATGAAATTTGAGAATTCTGCAAATTGTGTTGAAATTCTAAATTGGCAAGATTATAATTTGTTTTTTGGATAGAGAAAACAAATTGGGAGGATGCATATGAATATGTTGATTTGATAGAATGTTATTTTTGGAATTTGGGTCAAGCTAAATCAAGTAACACAATTGATACAAATTCTGGGATCAGACAGAACTCTTCTTCCACAGGCATAGTGCGAACTGCCGATGCTGGAGAATCTGAGATAACAAGGCGTAGAGCTGAAGGAACACAGCAGGCCACGCAGCATCAGAGGAGCAGGAAAGCTAACGTTTTGGGTCTTTTCCACCCTGTCTGCCTTCCGCAGAGACCACTCTCTCCGTGACTCCCTTGTCCGCTCCACACTTCCCTCCAACCCCACCATACCCAGCACCTTCCCCTGCAACTGCAGGAAATGCTACACTTGTCCCCACACCACCTCCCTCACCCCCAGTCCAGGCCCCAAGATGACTTTCCATATTAAGCAGATGTTCACCTGCACATCTGCCAATGTGGTATACCATATCCGCTGTACCGGGAGTGGCTTCCTCTACATTGGGGAAACCAAGAGGATGCTTGGGGACCTCTTTGCAGAACACCTCCGCTCAGTTTGCAATAAACAACTGCACCTCCCAGTCGCGAACCATTTTAACTCCCCCTCCCACTCCTTAGACAACATGTCTATCATGGGCCTCCTGCAGTGCCACAATGATGCCACCCAAAGCTTGCAGGAACAGCAACTCATATTCTGCTTGGAAACCCTGCAGCCCAATGGTATCAATGTGGACTTCACAAGCTTCAAAATCTCTCCCTCCCCCACTGCATCCCAAAACCAGCCCAGCTCATCCCCTCCCCCCACTGCATCCCAAACCAGCCCAGCTCGTCCCCGCCTCCCTGACCTGTTCTTCCTTTCACCTATCCCCTCCTCCCACCTCAAGCCGCACCTCCATTTCCCTCCTACCAACCTCATCCCGCCTCCTTGACCTGTCCGTCCCCCGCATACTGACCTATTCCCTCCCCACCCATACTCTCTTTTCCACCTATCTTCTCCTCTATACATCTCCGGGCCACTTCCCCCTCTCTCCCTATTTATTTCAGAACCCTCTCCCCATCCCCCTCTCTGATGAAGGGTCTAGGCCCGAAACATCAGCTTTTGTGCTCCTGAGATGCTGCTTGGCCTGCTGTGTTCATCCAGCTTCACACTTTGTTTTGGGTCTGGACCCTTCTTCAGAAATGGGGGAGGGGAAGGGGATTCTGAAATAAATACAGAAGAGGGGGAGGCTGTTGGAAGATAGATAGCAGTTTCAGGGCCGAAGAGATTACAAGAGGGTTGCAGTGGGAGAGAGATCCACTGAGGTCTTTCTGGAGGGAGGGGGGCAACTTCTTCAAGTTGGGCATCCTTAGAAGAGGCTTTCTTGCTGGAGAGCTGCTTGGCCTGCTGTGTTCATCCAGCTCAACACCTTGTTATCACAGATTCCCCAGCATCGGCGGTTCCCACCATCTCTGAATCAATTTTAACCCCACTGCAAAGCCTCTTCTAAGGAAGCCCACCTTGAAGAAGTTACTCCCCTCCCTCCAGAAAGACCTCAGTGGATCTCTCTCCCACTGCAACCCTCTTGTAATCTCTTCCGCCCTGAAACTGCTATCTATCTTCCATCCGCCTCCCCCCCACTATTTATTTCAGAATCCCCATCCCCTCCCCCATTTCTGAAGAAGAGTTCAGACCCGAAACGTCAGTCTTCCTGCTCCTATGATGCTGCTTGGTCTGCTGTGTACATCCAGCTCTCCACCTTGCTATCTCTTCTACAGGCTTGGGTTTGGAAATCTAGAGAACATTAAGTGCCTGTGGCACGAATTCATTATTGGGTGTCCTGGTTTCAAATCCGACCATGGCACCTGTGGAATTTTAATTTAGCTAACTGGAGCAAATAGCAACTGTCAGCGATGGTGTCCATGTAACTACCAGTTAGATGTAAAATGACACGCAGGTCACTAGGGAGCGAGATTCGCGCTGTACACTCTCTCTGACTAGCGCCACAGCTATCTGAAATCTAGGCCAGCAATTACTTAACATTGTAACCACACCCATATTCGCATAAGTGTATTAAAAACAAACTCTAACGTGAAACCACAGATGAAGAGGATTTTAATTGAGACCATAAAACAGGACAGCACAGGCATCAGCGTGGTGTCGCCCTGAAGTGCGAGTCATCGGGAACCCGGATAATAAAATGTGAGGCTGGATGAACACAGCAGGCCAACCAGCATCTCAGGAGCACGAAAGCTGACGTTTCGGGCCTAGACCCTTCATCAGAGAGGGTCTAGGCCCGAAACGTCAGCTTTTGTGCTCCTGAGATGCTGCTTGGCCTGCTGTGTTCATCCAGCCTCACATTTTATTATCTTGGAATTCTCCAGCATCTGCAGTTCCCATTATCCCCAAGGTACTTTCCCGTCTAGGACAGCGCTCTCTTCGGCTCAAACAAATCAAAGAATTGCCTTGACACTCTCTCGGCTCAAGCTTAAATCAAAGACAATCTCGACACTTCGTTCTCTCTCTGCGTTCGTTCTGCCCGACGGAGTTGACGCGAAGTGCTAAACGGGTAAAAGGTTGATCCTGCTGAATGCAATTATCCCAGCTGAGAATCTAGCCAAGTGAGCAGAGTTGGGCATATTAGACTGGGAGGGGAACAGGTTGAGCTGGGTGAGGCTGGGTTGGATCGGAATAGCTTAAACTGGGACAAACTGGGTTGAGCTGGGTTAGGACAGGCTGGAGTACTTTAGGAGAGACTGGGTTGAGGTGGATCAGGGTAGGCTGGGCTAGGACAGGCTGGAGTACTTTAGGAGAGACTGGGTTGAGGTGGATCAGGGTAGGCTGGGCTAGGACAGGCTGGAGTACTTTAGGAGAGACTGAGTTGAAGTGGATCAGGGTAGGCTGGGCTAGGACAGGCTGGAGTACTTTAGGACAGACTGAGTTGAAGTGGATCAGGGTAGGCTGGGCTAGGACAGGCTGGAGTACTTTGGGAGAGACTGAGTTGAAGTGGATCAGGGTAGGCTGGGCTAGGACAGGCTGGAGTACTTTGGGAGAGACTGGGTTGAGGTGGATCAGGGTAGGCTGGGCTAGGACAGGCTGGAGTACTTTAGGAGAGACTGGGTTGAGGTGGATCAGGGTAGGCTGGGCTAGGACAGGCTGGAGTACTTTAGGAGAGACTGAGTTGAAGTGGATCAGGGTAGGCTGGGCTAGGACAGGCTGGAGTACTTTGGGAGAGACTGGGTTGAGGTGGATCAGGGTAGGCTGGGCTAGGACAGGCTGGAGTACTTTAGGAGAGACTGGGTTGAAGTGGATCAGGGTAGGCTGGGCTAGGACAGGCTGGAGTACTTTAGGAGAGACTGAGTTGAAGTGGATCAGGGTAGGCTGGGCTAGGACAGGCTGGAGTACTTTGGGAGAGACTGGGTTGAGGTGGATCAGGGTAGGCTGGGCTAGGACAGGCTGGAGTACTTTAGGAGAGACTGGGTTGAGGTGGATCAGGGTAGGCTGGGCTAGGACAGGCTGGAGTACTTTAGGAGGGACTGAGTTGCGGTGGATCAGGATAGGCTGGGCTAGGACAGGCTGGAGTACTTTGGGAGAGACTGGGTTGAGGTGGATCAGGGTAGGCTGGGCTAGGACAGGCTGGAGTACTTTGGGAGAGACTGGGTTGAGGTGGATCAGGGTAGGCTGGGCTAGGACAGGCTGGAGTACTTTGGGAGAGACTGGGTTGAGGTGGGTCAGGGTAGGCTGGGCTAGGACAGGCTGGAGTACTTTGGGAGAGACTGGGTTGAGGTGGATCAGGGTAGGCTGGGCTAGGACAGGCTGGAGTACTTTGGGAGAGACTGGGTTGAGGTGGATTAGGGTAGGCTGGGCTAGGACAGGCTGGAGTACTTTGGGAGAGACTGGGTTGTGGTGGATCAGGGTAGGCTGGGCTAGGACAGGCTGGAGTACTTTGGGAGAGACTGGGTTGTGGTGGATCAGGGTAGGCTGGGCTAGGACAGGCTGGAGTACTTTGGGAGAGACTGGGTTGAGGTGGATCAGGGTAGGCTGGGCTAGGACAGGCTGGAGTACTTTGGGAGAGACTGGGTTGAGGTGGATCAGGGTAGGCTGGGCTAGGACAGGCTGGAGTACTTTGGGAGAGACTGGGTTGAGGTGGATCAGGGTAGGCTGGGTTATTTCTGACTCACGCTCTCCAACGCTCTGCAGAAGCCAAAGCCGGACCTCGAGAGAAGTCTCTCCAAACCCTTGGGTGAATCTTGTTATTTGTTTAAAAAGTGTTTACAAAGACATTTCCGACTTCTGCTGCCCCAGACAAGGGATTAAAAATGATGGAATCCTGCGAAGATATCGACAATGTGCATCAGGATGGCAAAGTACTGAGCAGCATTTTGTTGTTCAGCACCGGACTGCTCGGCAACATTGTCGCCCTGGCCATTCTGGGCAAACACAAGTGGGACAGCCGGCAAGGGGTATCCGTGTTTTATATCCTTGTCACCGGTCTGGTGCTGACCGACCTGTTCGGAAAATGCCTCATTAGCCCGGTGGTGTTCGCTTCTTACGCTTCAAACCTCACCTTGAAAGCCCTGGCGGGTAACAACACTCTGTGTGCCTACTTCTCCTTTTCCATGTCGTTCTTCGGCTTAGCCTCAATGTTTATCCTGTTCGCCATGGCCCTGGAATGCTGGCTGTCCATAAGCCACCCGTTCTTTTATCAGGAACATTTCACCAAGCGCCGGGCCGTCCTCATTTTGCCTCTGGTTTACATTTGCTGCCTCTTGCTTTGCACAATGCCTTTGGTGGGTTTTGGGAGAACCAAGCAGTACTGCCCGGGGACTTGGTGCTTCTTTAACATGAACGAAGTGGACTCGCTGCCCTTTTCGGTGGTCTACGCGACCCTCATGGCTATCCTCATTGTCGCCGTGATCCTGTGTAACAGCTCCGTGGCTATTAACTTGACCAAAATGTACCGGAGGCAAAGGCGAATGAGTAATCCCAACCTGAGCGTGTGCGCTCGCTCCCGTGAGCAGTTCACCCACTCTGAGGAGATGGAGAATCTCATCCTCTTGGTTCTAATGAGTACCATCTTCCTCATTTGTTCCCTGCCTCTCACGGTAAGTCCACTTTTTTTTTAATCATCCCTTTTTTTTGGTCCAGTGTACTTATAAACTAAAACACCGTGAAGGCGAGCAAAGGAAAAACATAGCGAGCCGGTGTGCGGGAATAGGCACCGCTCTCCGCCGGCTGCACACCAGTCACAGCGTGTTATTATAAATTCATCCTCGAGAGACAATTTCAAATGTTGTAAACCTCGGAAATAAGTGAGAAGGATTGTAACAGACTTTAAGAGAATGCCCTTTGGCGAAGGCTCCACACAAAGAGATTTAAGCGAAGGAATTTCTTTCGATAGATGGTAGAATGTAACATGTAACAGGACGAAGTAATTTGACGGTGACAAAACCATTTAGTTTTCGATCCGAGGTTTTGTAGGTGGAGGCGGGGGAGGGAGGAATGTCCAAACGGTTTTATCTAACAGTGACTGGAATATTGTGGGGATCTGCACTTTTCCCAATATGTGTTCGCACGTATTAATTAGGTTAATAGATACATTTGATGCAGTAAGGTGCATCTTTCGATAAAGGGGTCCTCCCGATGTCACGGGTATTATGTTGGGAGACTCTTCCAAAAGAAGTTTCGCTTCCCCTACCGCGGGCAGCCTTTGCATGTACCTCGGTCTTTGTTTCAGAAACGCGAGTGATTTAGCGATGCAGGTTAAAAAAAGTTTTTTGAAAAAAAAGGATCCGGGTGATTTGGCGGCGGAAAAGACCGTTCAAACGGTGCGAAAAAGGGTTTCTGGATACAGAGGGATATCGAGGCAGAAAAGATCAGAACATTTCCCTTTCTCGCAGAAGAATTTCTGATTTCCATTGTTTTGTTCTGAAAAAAAAACGAATTGTCTCAATACGTTTTTGTGGCAACTGTCATAGCTGTGGGATGGATCAGTTTATGGTTGTGGTTAACTGAAAAAAACAACTGGAATGAATAAAAGTAGGATTGCTTGATTATTACTCAACTGAAACTCTTCGCTAAAATCTTTGGCAGGAAGAATTTACGCTTTGCTTTTGACACCGAACATATATCTAGGTCATGAGTCCCTTATTATCATTAAGCAAACATAATGATGTCGATCATGGGAATGAATCCCAGGACAATGATTTTTCTGGCAGGTTTGTGTATGAACAAGGTGCCAGGCCGTCAGCTCTGTTGGCATTTGTTTTTTTTAAATGTTTGCACATTAATGATTTAACTAGTCTATCAGTACAGATACAATTCATGACAGTCCTGACTTTTTAAGTGCGAGATCAGTCTCCAAGCATTCATTGCACCTTTTCCAGATCACCCACCTCATGAGGATCAAAGTTAACACAGCACTCTGAATGATATCTTAATCAATTTTTGCACACAACTATTATTCTTTCAGCTTTATATTAGTTACTTTACTTGCCTTATCAATTGCTTCCTGCCGCCAGTTATACAGCCTCTGAAACTTGCTTATTGATATTCCTGAATCTTTCCCACCCATGGTAGGAACTGTTGAACAGAAGCTTCCAGACCAATTTGTCTGCGGTTTGTTGTGGCGAAGTTTCTAAGATCTGTTAGGAAGGGTAGAGTGACTGGCAGTTCAGTAATTATGAACCCCTGACCAGGAGAAACAGCACAGCTTTGAATTGAGTAAACCATATCTAATGAACCTAGTGGAATTGTTTTGATGTGGTAACAAACATGGTTATCAAGGAGTGCCAATGGATATTGTGTAGGTAGATTTTAAAAAGATATTTGAGATTCTACATAGGAAATAGTCAATAAAAAAC
The DNA here is from genome assembly GCF_030684315.1 of Stegostoma tigrinum. NCBI lineage: Eukaryota > Metazoa > Chordata > Chondrichthyes > Orectolobiformes > Stegostomatidae > Stegostoma > Stegostoma tigrinum. The sequence goes on from NC_081363.1 coordinate 45,696,827, forward strand.
GTGAGCACATTGAATATGAGGAGACATGTTAGTTTTGATTGGAAATTTGGGTAGGAAGTAGGAGACAGAGAATTAGGATAATGGGTGTGCATCAAATTGATAGTTGTTGGTAGTGATGTCAACCAAGAATCTATCCTAGGGTATCAATTGTTCACTATATTTAGAAATAATTTGAGGGAGTAGGGAACTCTTTATCTAGGCTTACTGAAGACACCTAAGTGGCAGGTAAAATTGTGCAGACAGGCCACAAGGGAAACATTAATAGATTAAATGAATGTGCAGAACCATGGCAAATCATATTCAATGTTTGAAAATCTCAGTCGATCTATTTTGGATCTAAGAGACAATGAAGTATTCCGAAATGGCAAGAAGCTTGAAACTGTTGATGAGCAGATGAATTTAGAGGTTCAGGCTGAGAAGTTATGCTAATGGACAGGGACAAAAAAAATGAAAAGATTGATCACATTAGCCTTTATCTCAAAGACTACACACAATGAGGCATGCATTATTTCATGTTTGAACAGCAGACCGATTAGACTCCACCTTGTGATAGGAAGAGCTGCAGATGCTGGAGTCTGTGATAACAAAGTGTGGAGCTGGAGGAACACAGCAGGCCAAAGCACATCAGAGGAACAGTAAAGGTGACGTTTCTGAAGAAGGATCAACTCCCTCCCACCCCCACTCCTCAGACGATCTGTCCATCCTAGGCCTCCTGCATTGCCACAATGACGCCACCCGAAAGATGCAGGAATGGCATCTGGCATTTCGCTTGGGAACCCTGCAGCCCAAGGGTATCAATGTGGACTTCACAAGCTTCAAAATCTCCCCTCCCCCGACCGCATCCCAAATCCAGCCTCGCCTCCCTAGGCATTCCTCCCACCTCGAGTCCCGTCCCCATCTCCTACCTACTAACCTCATCCCTAACCGTAGGTCCTTGACCTGACCATCCTCTCTGGACTGACCTATCCCCTCCTAACTCCCCACCTTCATTCACCTTCTTTGGCCTGTCTGTCTACTCTCACCCTAGCTTCTCCTTTATCCATCTCCTATCCACCTCCCCCTGTCTCCCTATTTATTTCAGAATCCCCTTCCTTTCCCCCATTTCTGAAGAAGGGTCTCAACCTGAAGCATCAAACTTTCCTGCTCCTCTGCTTGGCCTGCTGTGTTCATCTAGCTTCACACCATGTTATCTCAGATTCTCCAGCATCGGCAGTTCCTACTATCTTTATATTTTGAGTCCAGTGAATCTTCATCAAAACTGAAAGCAGCTGGGGAGTGGTGCCATTTATTCTGATGATGTTTGACATGGGGGTATTGGGAGGCAATGGAATAGGCGTGAGTGAAATATATAGGGATGGTGCCCAGAGAGAGGGAGTAAAAAGAAAACGAGAAGCAAAGAGATTGCTGCTGGTGAGCTAGGAGAGAGACAAATGCTGAATGGCTGCTAATGCGAAGTGTGTACAGTTGAGAATGGATTCATTTTGCTAGGAGCATACAAAGCAAGCCATGGAAGTGAGTAACGCACATGGAGGCAGGTGCTTATGCTGTTAAATGGTTAAACAAAGCCTGCGTTGAACTTTGCTTGGGCACTGCAACAGGCAGACATGGTGGCATGACATTACAATTAGTTCATAGCAACATTTTAAAATTGCATTGCCAGCGTAGAACTGGAATGCTAATGATACATGATAAGCAGTTTTCCTGGCAACTCAGCCAGCTAAAGCATTGAAAGCTGAGATATGCTGCCCAGTTTCGACTCTTGGTCTGTGCTCAATTGGATAATTTCAACTATGGACATGACGATTGGACTTGGTATCCCGGAGAGCGTAAGATTGGTCGATTTTTCTTACTTCTTTGGTGAGCCTTCCCGAAAGGGTATTTATGAATACTGAGTGATTAAGACTTCTGCATTTGCAGATCTTTCTGACTCTCACTACTTAGGATCACATTATAAACAATGGACATTTTGTTGAGTTAGTGGAATATATGCTGTGTGCAAAGAACATTACCTCAGGATAAATCATGCAGGACAGCAAGGGTGAGAACTGGCATAATCATGAGGAGGAAGAAAGAATGATGTGATTGTACATTGTTGGAATAAATGACAACTTACATCACTCTTGATGTCATATTTTGTGGAAAAAGATCCTGAAGTCCAGATTAGATGATCACCTGATTTGGAACCAATGTTAAACTAATTCAAAATGGTTTCTTATTGTACAAAGGTTAGTATGTGATGCATGGTATTAGACTGTGGACGGGGAGAGCTGATTTCGCGTCCCAGTCTCAGCTAGCAGTGATTATTTTTCTTTCAAGTAGTGCATTTTCCAAGTCATTGTGACCCGAGGAAAAACAACTTTAGCACCCTTGTTTGTTTATGACCTGCTAAAGAATGACATTGCCTCTGATTAAATGACTTCATCCCAGAGACCCACTAAAAGGGGGTAATGGAATGGTGAGGTCTGTCTTTGTAGAGGTGTGTAAGACTGAAAACTATGTGAAAGATGTTGATATGCATTAATATCTTAAACAATGAAAATAAAGCTCTGAACTTGCAAAAGGTAGGTTTAAGATTCTGAATAGCAGATTCTTCAAGTAGAATGATCAACACCTTACATGGACGTTCCATAGAGTGGCAGCAGTTTTTTTTTGATCAGTAAGGGAATTAAGGAAAAGGAATGATCATAACAGATTTCTGCATTAAAAAAAACTCCACCCTGTTAATTTATTAGTCAACTTGCCTAAATCTATTTTCTCTAGTTATTGACCCACCTGCTAACGAGAAATGCTTCTCTTTATTCCTCTTATCAAAAGGCCTCAACATTTTGAGGTCTTTATTAAACCGCCCTTTAGTTTTCCTTGCTATGAAGAAAATAATTACACCTTCTTTACTGTCTTCACAAAAAATTAACATCCAAGTTCAGCAGGTAATGGGGAAGACAAATGAAATCCCTTGAATCATCAAGAAAGAATTAGATGCAGCAATGAAAATACAGTGACATTTTCCAGGATAGGTGAGCTATAAGAAGCTGATCAGCCTTTCATATTCATCAATATCTATTGATCTTGTTATGTGGGGTTTTAGGTGGCATTGCATGGAGTATCCATGCAATGAACAATTCAGAAAGTTTGGGGAGAACTTGATTAATTGTATAGTTGATGCTAAAATTGTAAGCTCTTGAAATTAAAGTGTGTAATTAAAGTAGCTATCATTTACTGTGAGCATTCTCATACTTGAATCGGAAGGTTGGCGTTTGAGTCTGGCTGCAGAACTTGAGCAGAAATATCTGCGTTGATATTCCAGTTAGTACTGACAGAGTGCAACACCTCTGCTTTCAGATGATACATTAAATCAACACCAAATCCTCCTTCTTAGATACACAAAAAAGATCACATGGCATTGCTTGGATGAATAGCAAGGGAAGTCCATGGTATTCTCGCCTATATTTACCCCCAAAATCATTGTCAGAATACATTCTGGCCATCATAACATTAGCTGTTCAGGGAACCTATTGTGTGCAAATTGGCTGCAGCATTTCCTCCATTACAAAGAAATAATACTTCAATGATTTAGAGCAGTTTGAGACATGGAGTTGTTTTTGCAATCTTTGGTTCTGCTTCTGCGAACACAAAACAGTCAGTTTATATTGTTATGTTATAAACTAAACAGTGAATATGAAATAGCAAATGGAGTTCGTTTGGCTTGGAACTGGTTTTTCCAGTGTACAATAAATGATAGCAAATTTACTATGTCCAACAAATCGACGTGTCAAATTCTAAATTCAACTTTATACATTGATTGGGCCAGAGCTACATTCATCAAAACACCTGACCGCTCATGTGATTCACATAAGTTAATTTTCAGGTTTCAGATCCTGCGATGCATCAGTAGGTGGGGACTGTTTTGGATAATGTTCTATTCATTGATAAAACCATAAGTCAAATAAGCAGAAATAGGTCATTCAGCCCATCTAGTCCACTCTGCTATTTAATGACAGCCTGGCTGACCTCAACTCCACTTTCCTGCCTTTTCCCTGTAACCCTGAATTCTCTTACTGTTCAAAAATCTGTCTATCTTAGCCTTGAACATGATCAATACCCCAGTCACTGTAGTCCCCTCTGATAAAGAATTTCACAGAATTCTGATAGAAATAAGGAAGAACTTCTGTTTTAAATGAGTGAGATTATGCCTAGACTCTACTGCTAGGGAAGACAACTTTTCTACATCTACCCTGACCAATCCCCAAGGAATTGTGAATGATTCAAAATAGCCTGAGTACAAACCCAGGCTATGCAACCACTTCTCATAAGACAGTCCTTACATACATGGGATCAGCCTAGTGAACCTCTTCTGGACTGCCTCCAATGCCAGCAAATCTTTCCCTAGATAAGGGGACCAAAATTGTTTACAGTAATCTAGGTGTTGTTTAATTAGGACCTTGTATAGTTTTAGCAAGACTTCCTTATTTTTATACATTATTCCTCTTGAAATAAAAGACAACACTCAATTTGCCTTCCTTATTACCTACTGAATTTGATGAATGATGAATGATTTATTTATTGTCACAAATATCAGGGGAAATCAGCAAAAAGTGTTGTGTCGCCCCAATCCAGTGCCATTTTGAAGTAAAAGAGAAACTGCATCATCATCCAGGGCCTCAAACATGGCTCCAGAACTTCTGCAATGTTCCCACTCCAGGTCTACCACAGCTAGGAGTCCCCACTCTGCCATCTTTGTAGCCGGTGCCCTGCTGCCATTCCAGGATCATCCTACGAAGCTAGGAGTCCCTGCCAACACAGCTCCAGCCTCCCTGCAATGTCAGGAAGATGAAGAAAGTAAAAAAAAGACCAAAGAGAGAGAGAGAGAGAGAGAGATAGAGAAAGAATGTGGCTCAGCCTAAAGACTACTTGCTCCTTGCTCATCGAGAGATCCCCAGCTCAGTTGGAGCCATGTCTGGTTCGTCCTGTCATGGCTGCCAAATACTTCCTCCTTAACCTGCTACCCTCTAGGCTTTATAGAAAACAAAGGAAATAAAAGAGAGCAAAAGTAAAGAGAGGGGAAAAAAAGAAAGGAAACGGATGGGAGTGGACAAGCCACAGGCACAATCTTTCTACTCCATCTTGAATTGTAGCAAATTGGATGCTAACTTTTTGTGATGTGAAGGGACTAGAGAATTTGGAATCATTTTCTTTTCAGAGCAAGAAAAGCTGAAGGGAGTTTAATAAAGGCACTCAAAATTATGTAGTATTTTGATAAGGGGAAAGAAGATGCATTTTTCATTGCAACAAGGGTCAAAAGCCAGAGAACATAGATATTGGAAAATTGACAAAAGAAAGGAAGAAGTGCTTTAGCATGCAGCAAGTTATGATCCTCCTGTTGAAAGGTGAGAAATGACACGGTGTGAGCCCTCCACCCACTTCTTAACTGACAAAAGTCAGATGTGTTTTTAAAAAAAATTGTAACTGTTAAGAAGGGACAAATTAGTGGGGTTTTTTCATAGGTTTTAAAAAGCATTCAGTTTATTACTCAACAATCAAAATTATCCCTAACACCATCTACTTTCAAAGTCACTCAGGCACACATGAAGAAAGAGATTATTGAAATGAGATAGTGTGCAGTTAGGCTTCACATCTCCAACAATTCACTGCCACTCTGACTTCTTTTGTGATGGAGCCTTGAAATATAACAGGCTTGTGACTGCCTCTTTTAAACATTTCCATTCTAATAACTTTGTCCAAACATTCAGGACCTTGTGTAGACGGTAAAAGAAAGGAAAAAAAAATCTGACTTCTCACATCCATTTTGTTTCAAAAGTTGAGTATCCATTCTTTATTTTCTTTTAAAAGGAAAGTTTCCATGTTGTGTGAGACCTTGAGTCCAAACTCAGGCAAAATCTGTTCTCATGCCAATGTAATTAGTTCTATTTAATTCCAGAATGCTGGTGAGCAATTCAAGTTTCTCCCCTTCCAACTGAATTTGAAATTCAGCATGCTATGATCATTCTTCCCTAGAGTATCCTTTATTGAAGTCATTTAATCTGCCCCATCTCATTGCGCAACACCAAATCTAAAATAACCTGCTCCTAATTGATCCCAAAACATATTTCTCCAAGAAACAATCTCTAATACGTTCAATGATCTTTCCTTCAATGTTACCTTTGCCAATTTGATTATCTGGTCTTGGTGTAAATTAAAATGACCTATTAGCATGGCTGTATCATTCTTATTAGCCCCAGGTATATCCTGATTTATGCTATGCCCCACTATAGGATTACAATTTGAGGACTTAAAGACTACTTCTACTGGGGACTTGTTTCCCTTACTCATTGCTAATTTTACACAGACTGATTCTAGATTTTGATCTCCAGGGCTGATACCATTTTTCACTACAGACATCTTTTCCTTTGCTACTTTTGTAAAGCTACACCGTCTCCTTTTCTTTCCCGCCTATCCAGCAAAAAACTGAATACTCTTAGATTATTCAATTTCCAAATCTGGTCTCCCTGCAACCACATCTCAGTCATGCCTATGGAATTATACTAATTTTTCTCTGCTTACTCTCATTAATTTTATTCAAAAGGCTTTGTTCGTTCTGATAAAAAGCCAGTAAGATTGTTTTATTATCAAATTTTCTGACTGTTGTATGATTCCTTGGTGCAATATGATGTTATATATTCTGTCCCTTTCTTTCATTTTCTGTAACAATCAGGTTATATTTGAAAAGGATAAGTTTGCTGAAGAAAATGCAAGTGGTCAAATACTAAGTGAAGGCACCATGTGTAAATATATGGTTTAATTCCGTACATCAACCTTGATTAATTTTTACCAAGGATTTACCACCCTGTAAAGGGGCATGAAAGTGTGCTTAATGAAAATCAATGCAAGGAACTAAAGTGCATATGTTCTTCTTTTCTACCTCTGTAATTCAATGGGAAATTTCTGGAAATGTACCTGGAATTGCAGAATATTTTGGAATTGCAAATGTACAGCCCCTGATTTTCAGTCCAATATTTTTTGAGCTGTAATTGAGTGATTATCTGATGTACACATCAGTGAGAGAGATACTGTAATCTGTAATCAGTGAGCATATCATGTAGAAACCATAAACTTAAGGCCCCTCAAGTACAAAGTCAGTTTCTGTACCAATCCCGACTAAATCCAATTTCATGAAAATGCAGATTTTGGTGAACTTTCAATGCATATGTGTATCGTAAATTATTGAACCAAATCCGCAAAATGGTCACTCTTGCTCATTAAAAGATGTGCTTTTTATACTGATTAAAAGCGTTTGCCTGTTTATAGTCTCTAAGTATTCAGAAATTATCGAGGTTTGCCAGGTAAAATAGTTACGTGATCAAGTACAATAATGTACTGGCAGTCTGCCAGAATTCCCGACCTCTTCCAGGACAGTCCTGGGAGGTGAACAGGGATAAGGAAGCTCAGAACTAGCTCTCTGCAACTGACAAAAAGGTAGACTTAGCAAACGATGATGCAAATAATAACTTACTTTCTCAGCACCTGGAATCATAAACAAACTGAAACTACAGTCTACTGCTCCCTATCCATTTAATTTGGCTGTGTTTCATGAGGGCAGGTGGCTTGCATGGGGCCAGCTCTAAGAACCTCTCCAATCTGCTACCTGGTGTGTTTAAGATTGTTAAAGAGCTCATTGAAAGAATGTTGAAATTTTGGCTAAGCTGAGGAGAGCACAGCCATTGGGCAGGTTGTTTGGGAGCCTCTGTTTGTGTTCAGGAAATGAAAAGGGTTGTCAACCAGCCCTTAGCAAAAGGCCTTGCATCAGAGGGGCATAAATGAGTGGGGCGCAGCTGCCAAACAGAATTGGGCGGCAGCTGGCAATAGGGCTGTGATTCTCAGAGTTTGGATCCAGTGGTGAGGAACAACACTCTTTGAAAGAAGGGCAGATCCCAAGGCTTTAGGAGGGCAGTGGAGAGAGAGTAGGGACAGGAAGGCAATGAGGCCGTCTCTTAGCACAGGTGATACCACTGACCTGTCCATGTTGGAGAACCAGTATTGCAGGAGCCTACAATTCTCCAGCCAAATGGTCACAGAACTTTGTGCTTTCGTGGTGACCTCACATCCCACAGCACTGCTTGCTGTGCATTGCCAGTAGCTGTCAAAATCATTGTAACTGTGAATGTTTTCATCCCTGGCTTCTTTGAAGAATTATCTGCAGATTCTAGCAGTATCCAACAAACAGCAGCACACCATTGTATTTTGTAGCTCATTGATGCCTTGTTTGAAATGTGTGCATGCGCATTCATCCCCTCAGTCCAGATCCAGTTCTGCATTCCCCTCATAGCTAGCTTTCCATGAAGTTGGCCACTTTCTCAATGGAGGGATTCATGCACTCAAAGCTCTGAGCCCTGGTGACTTACCAGCTGAATGGGTCTATGGGCTTGTGCTGTTTCAGGGTATTCCCTCCATCTAAATACTCCACTTCCTTTTCATGCTGTCAAGCATGAGGATGCCCATTTCACGTTCCCCAAAGTGCTCATGGTTGGCAGGTTAACTCTTTGACTGTCTCCTCCATGGTGGTGATGGTGTACAAGGATGGACCTACTCCAACCATTGGGACCCTTTAATAGACATCGCAAGCCAGTTCTCCCACCAGGCAGGAAGTGGCAGAGACAATGAACTGTTGGTCTCAGTGATCGGTGCCTCCAGCTCATATTCATGAAAGGTTGCATGTGCCAGCACTGACAGGCCATCAGCAAGTCCTTGGACATTTCTCCTCTGTTCATGACCATCATGCATCCTCAGGTGTACCTGCTGGACATTGAAGATTCAGAGGCCTGTCTTGTGGGTTTGTTGCACTCACCTTGCCAGAAAAAGTAAGATAATTAAACCCCTTGTTGCACTGGGGCCCAGCTCCTTCTCACCATCGTCAGCTCACTGTCTCTGTCACCTCGAATCAATTCTGTTTTGATTTTGGGGTGGTGATTTTACCCTGTGCTACTTTGGGAACAAAGGACCGTCTTCCCCTCCCTCACTGCTGTGTAGTGATTTTCTCCTTGGCACCATCAAATTTAAGGGCAGTTGTGGCCCAGGTTCCTGCTCATGAGCTTCTCCCCAGGGTGTGCAGCATTTCTATTGGAAATTTGTAGCTGCAGTAATGGCTAACATGTTCTATTTAAATTGGACCATCTCTCTTTCAGCCTGCCTCTGCTTTGAGCTCCAAAGCCATTAATTGGCTGCCAAGCTCAACCTTTTGCCAATTAACAGTCCATCCCCAATAGAAAACTGGGGGCGGTAACCTTCTACCCCTCTCCAGCATGGATTGGAACATAGAGGTCTTCTTGAACCTTGATTTCCTGAGCTGCAAGGAGCATCAGACCATGTCTGAAAGTGGTTCAGCTCCTTTTCAGAATCTTTCTTCGAATTAACTGAAGAACTAGCTCTTAAAATCCGTCATAACAAAATAAAAAGTGTTCAAAGAAAACGTAAATTGAAATTATAATAACATTTTGAATGTACTTACCACATTCCAAAGCTTGTGGTGCCTATTAGTCACACAAGGCTTCCACCATTCCAGTTAACACACTGCTCACTCACCATGCCCACCCAGGCATCAACATCAAAGATGGCAGGAAGTCAGTCATGACCACCTTATCAAGGTTCATTTTAGAGATTTTGGCCATGCAGGAAAATGCTAAAAGGGGTAAAGGGGGAGTCATGCGTATTCTGTCCTTTCTGCCTATTTATCCCTCAACTAACACCATATGGATTACTTGGCTATTAACGTATTCTTGTTTTCTTAATCTGCTGCCTGTTAATTTGTCTCAGTAACTCTTACTATTAGATTGGTGAATGCATTTCAAGAAGTGGCTGATTAACACAGTTGTCTAGACAAATGGTTTTGAATATAAGGTTATATCAACCGCATGGGTTCAATTCCTGCACCTACTGAAGTCACTGTAATAAGTCTGACCTTCTCAATATCCCCTGCCCCCACCAGAGGAGTAGTGGCCTTCAGGCTAAACCACCACCAATTGCTTCTGCCTGATAGGAAAATAGGATTGCAGTGACTTTACCTTTTACACCTCAAAGTAATTCTTTTGGCTATGAAATTTGTGAAAACATATGAGGGCCATGAAAGCTGCAAAATCAAAATCTTTGTTTTCTTTCTGATTTGGTGGTTGCAGTGTTGGACTGGGTTGGACAAGGTCAGAAGTCACATGATAACAGTTTATAGTCCAAGAGGTTTATTTGAAATCACAAGCGTTCTGAGTGCTGCCCCTTTATCAGGTGAAGTCACTTTATCCTTTGGCAACCTTTAACAAAAATTCCCTTTGAGGGTAGTTCTCAAAGCTGTCTTCAAAATGTCTGTTGTTCACTGGGTTTCTTTATTATTTCCAAGCCCCAAATGGCTGTCTCTTAATTTTGAGGAATTGAGCCTTCACAAAGCAATCAGTTATGATAAGTCTCTTTGAAGTTCTTTCTAATGTTTGCTTTCAAAGAAGAGGAAAGATAAATTCTTGAGCTGTTCTAGAAAATGCCTAATCCCCCAGCAATACTTTTAGAACATAAAGCTCTTTCAAACTTATACTGATTTAAAAGTAAAACACTGAATTTTGGTTACGACCTAAATCACTACAAGCATGTTCTGAATTTGTGACCCTTCTCTGGACCAACAAGTTTCAATTTGTTCAGTTATTTCCATAAATTATTTTTAGAATCCAGCTTTTCTTTATCACACGCATTCTAAAAGACAGCACTATTTAATATATTTTCGATTGTCGAGCGTATTTAAACTTGATGCTTCGTATAATGGAAGTTTCTTAAAATCATATCTTTTTCATCTTTATAGATCCGGGCATATATTGGTGCATTTGCTCCTGATAACAATGAAGAAGGAGATCTGATTGCTCTAAGGCTTGCATCTGTGAATTCAATTGTTGACCCGTGGGTTTTCATCATTCTAAGAACTTCTTTATTTCGAAAATTACTTTTCATGTGTTGGAAGTTTACCCTGCATGTGTAATCTTGGGGTGAAAATAATTAATGACTACTTCAATGTAATATTCAATGTCTTGCCGTTCCTTTGATTTCTCCATTAACAGAGAAGTCTACTAATTAAGACACGTGACAAAACCCAATAGCCCAACAAGAAAAAACCTTGAATGTTCTGAACGGAACTTTTCCAATTGGAAATGGAGGAGACAAACCTAAGATGCAGATTAAATTACATCATTGTTGCACATTAGTTGGAAATTGCAAGATGTGTTACGCTTTCTGATGTGTTTATGTGCCTACCGCATGTATGATTGTTACTGTCAACTGCACAGATGCATCTGACTGCTGTCTAGAATGTACTATTGAGGGCCTAAATTTGTCTTTAATGTGTAGAGTTGGTTGAATGGCGTTACTTTAAGTCAGCCAGAATTTCAAGTATAAATAGCACATTTTCCTGGACTAAGTTCCTTTACACTATGACTCAGACGTAGACAAAATTGTAGCTTTAACCTGCTTCCAACTCTAAAAGCAGTTATTCTACTTGCATCTCAGTAATCGTGGGAGTCTCTCAGGAGGGCGGTGGAAAATTTTAGCTCCATGCCTTCAAAGCATCCCTGAAGAGGTCAAACAATTCCACAAAGCTAAAGGACTTATCAAAATTTACTAAGCTCATTTGAGACCGTAGCGAGTATATTGAATGACAGGATCATAGATAGACAAAGTCAGGGCACTGAAGAGAGTGAACAAACCTCCCAATAAGCCAACCCTTCATGAACCAACTGTCCCAGAAATGGCAAAATCTGCAGATTGTGCACCAAACCTTCCAGTTATCTCAAAACCCATCAAACTGGAATGGAAGCAAATCATCCTTGATACCGAGGAACTGTCTAAGAGATAATAGTTTTATATGCAGTTTTACTGGGGACTAAAAGCAATGCTAATCCAGGAAAACAAAATTTCTGCAAAATTTCTCAGTCCTTTATTACCCTAGCAAGGCCTTGAGTCTGGCTACAAAAAGGGTAAAATTTAGTATGGAGTTGTTCTATCACAAGAGCTTCAATTTTGACTGGTCACAGAGAGACATCTGAAAATCTTAAATCTTCTCAATGCTCAAATATTTGCACCAGTAATGTTACTATTGCATGCTCATAATGTAGATGAATGTCTTAATTGCTCATTTAGACTAATCTATGAACATGTTAGTCTGTGAAATAATAAGTGAACTCTTTGGGTATGAGTTAAAGGTCTCACTATATCTTATACTTCTTATATGTGTAATTCTAGAGAATACTTCTTATTATGTATGTACTATACTTACGTATTTGTTTCTGCCTCCAATTTCCATGGCTTCATATTTCCCTTCTGAAAGATTTGAGCCACACTGGGTAAATTTGCACATCAATAACTTTCTAATACTTTATCAAAGTGCCAGTCTTCATGTGCCCTAATCAATAGGTCTGAGGGAAATTGCAGCAGAAAGGAAATCTGTCGTTGACACTGTATTGCTATTTTCCAACACAGAGCACTATTTTGTGAACCATTGAAGGAACATGGCACAGTTTATTCTCCTTCCTGGGCCTTTGTACTGTGAAGAGATTCCCCACGTTCACTTCAGTTGAGTTAGTTAACTGGATTGAACCACTTGGCCATATAATGTGGTAAATAAATATATTCGACAGTCTGCTCAGCTAATAGTTATAAAACTGAAAGCTGACTAGCATGTTGTCATTGGTATCAATGATGTTACATATAAATGTATAATGTGAAATAAAATGTGAAATCCAAACATTTATATCGTGCTGCAACATTAGTTAGGAAGAAATGTTGGATCGTAAACATGTTATCTGACTCAGCAGGAGATACATGTTTCCCAACTTCTGAAAATGCTTTAGAAACTGAACGCAAAACCCACCACAGGCTTGCTTTGAGGCTTCATAGTCATTTAAAAAAAAGTAAATGAAATACATGTGTCTTGTATGTATCACTGAATTATGTCCACAGGATACTGGAAATGACCTGTGATTCAGAATTGAATTAGGCATTAAATTTAGCGCTCCAGATTTGATGAGCAAGCAAATGTATTATTATGAATGTGAATAAATGCATATGCATGTTCAAGTAACATCTTGTGTGTAAAACTGAGATGAAATACAAGAAACATTTCAACTGTTGGCTGCCTGCTTAGTGCAGGTACAATGACTGTCAGACACATGGGTTTGTATGGTAGTTTTTGCATGCAATACCCACCAATGCATGTGACAGCATCAGTCATTCTGTACAAATAAAACTGAGCTAATATATCTGTCTGCTGCAGGGAAGTCCTCTTTCTAGTTTATGATTTCAGTCCACGATCAGAACCTGTCACCAGAAATTTTACTTATTCTGTGGTTTTGTCAATGCCTGTTTCGAGCAGTCTTTATCAACCAATGCAAACAAATTAAATCCTGTCTGGCTTGTAGTGGTCAAAGTACTTGTGCGGTATCATACAAAAGGGTTGTTCTGCTCAATGTCCTCAACCGTCCTCTCAGAAGACTGCTTCTGCTCTCCCAGTTCCTCAGCATCCATCATGTCCCTTTGTTGCCCGCTCCATTGTGCAACACCCTGACTGAGGCAGGGTATAGTTACAATGCAGCACATTCTTCCACTGGGGCCATGGTGGAGCAGATGATCGGCCTGCTGAAGATGGAGTTTTTTTTTAAGAATCCCTCCAGTGTGGAAACAGGCCCTTTGGCCCAACAAGTCCACACCAAACCTCGGAACATCCCACCCAGACCCATCCCCCTATAACCCACCTCATCTACACCTCCCTGAACACCATGGGCAATTTTGCATGGCCAATCCACATGCCCTGCACATCTTTGGACTGTGGGAGGAAACCGGAGCACCCGGAGGAAACCCACGCAGACAGGGGGAGAATGTGCAAACTCCACACGGAGATGTTACTTGAAACATTCTGGTGGTACCTGGCAGTATACTACAAGTGGAGTTGCTTTGCACATCAATTACAGATTAATGGAATTGAACCCCTTTCCATTGATGAACTCTGTCGCATTATGATATGGTCCTCTCAGAGAGATGTCTGTGCATTCGATGGCTGCTTGCACTTGGGGAAAGCCAACATTTTTGTCAAAACCTCCTGCCTAGGCCACAGCACTGACCTTGTCATGGGGATTGAAATAAAGCAGTGTGATCTGATACAAACGGTATTGGTGATAGTCCTAATGCATTGAGATTAGTGCCTGAGAGATCCCACATAGGTCCCCACTGGCTTCCTCAAACAGTCAGTTGCATAAAAGTTCAAAGTAGCTGTCACTTTTACAGTCACTGGATTAGGATGGTCATTCTAGGTTTTTATTCCCACCCTTGCCTGGTCCACCAGGTCTACTCTGGGTATCAATAACCCAAGGCAGTTCTAATAGGATATATCTAATGTTCTTTATTAAAGCATAATACAAAAATGTAAAACAACAATACATCATAATCTTAACCATACAATGCTGATAAAAAAAATGACAGTGGACTTGTAGATAACAAAATGACAGTGGACTTGTAGATAACAAATTGACAGTGGACTTGTATGAGGATCGGACTGAACAAGGTGATCAGCCTGCTCCGTCTCAACATGCAATCACTGATCATGCAGCCCTGCTTGGAATTAGTTAACCATTATTCCGAGGTATGCTTTCTCATGTCCTTTCTCCATTAGAACAAGACAGTGTATATTGATGCTGACTAATCTCCAGCAATTTGATCAATTTGATCACTGGCAAACAGCTGGTTCGATCAGTTATTTGCCTTATTTTCCCAGGAAAGAGGCTTATCTCTTGGTTTCAACTAACTTTAATATAGGCTTAACTTTTTCAAGCTGTTGTCATCTTAATGTCATCTAAGTAACTGTATGATATTTGCATAGAACAATGCTGTAACTAAGCACTCTCTGATAGTCGCATTATCACATCTGATATCTTGGCCTGCTTTAATAGCCTCCAGCCTCTCAGCATCACTATGACAGTTCAGTTCATTACTGTTGAGTTACAGCACATAATCATGGGCAGCTCAGTGATGAGTGCTGCTGCCGCACAATACCAGGGACCCAGGTTTGATTTCAGCCGGGTAACTGTCTGTGTGGAATTTGTATGTTTTTCCCTATTTCTGTGTGGGTTTCCACTTGTTGCGCCGGTTTTCTCCCTTCGTCCAAAGGTGTGCAGGTTAGATGGATTGGCCATGCTAAATTTCCCTATAATATCCAGGGATGTGCAGATTATGTGGATTGGCAATGATAAATATGGGGTTACAGGAATGGGATGGTGTCTGGGTGGGATGGTGTTCGAAGGATTGTTATAGATTCAATGGGCTGAATGACTTCTTTCTGCACTGTGGGGATAATATGATAATTATACACAGACATAGAAATAGTTTTAAACTAGTGATTTTCTAATCATTAGGTCATCATCTAGCTATAGACTTTTCAACAGAACAACCTTTAAATGTTTCGTCTTCTAATTTCATTTCACTTCATTTTGGCTAACCCAATAAATTTTACATTACTATCCGCACTAACCACCTAATGTTCCCGCTATACTGCAGCCACTCCAAAGTTCTGCACACAACTATCAGCGTTGGCAGCTTTAATGATCAACTCACTGCCCGCACATAGGCAGAAGCTGTATCCACTCCTTTATGTTGTAGGTCCCACTCCAGAAATGGCAGAGTTCAGTCACAGTGTCCCAGAATGTCCTCAGCTTGTGCCGGCACTGCATCTCATTTGCCCAGAGCAAATGGCTTCAAGGATGAAAGACTGGGGCCTTCTTATGCCTCCAAATGTATTCTGAGGAGCCTTTCAGCTACAACCTGTTGGTGTGGAGGCTGATGGGGTTTAGCTGGAGGTTGCTGCTGCTTTTGGGTTTGGTGGCACATCAATTGTTGACCTTCCATTGCTCTGTGTGTTGTTGCAACAACAGTGACAATCACATCTGCTGTGGCTAGACCCAGCAATCATGTTTTCAATGACCCTGTGTGGGCAGCAGATGAGACGTATGTGCAGAGATTGACAAGGTTGGAATTGTTTTCACTAGAATTCAGACAAATGAGGGGGGATCTCATAGAGGCTTTTAAAGTTATAACAGGACTAGACAGGGTAGATGCAGGGAGGATGTTCCTGATGGCGGGGGTCTCCAGAACCAGAAAAGTTGCAGTATGAGAATTTGGGGTAGATTATTTAGGATGGAGAAGAGGAGACATTTCTTTACCCAAAGAGTGGTGAGCCTGTGAAATTCATTATCAAACAGTTGATGCCAAAAGATCGAATGCATTCAAGAGGTTGCTAGATATAGTACTTGGGGTGAGTGGGATCAAAGATTATGGAGACAACGCAGGGTTAGGCTATTGAGTTGGATGATAAGCCATGATCGTGAACAATGGTGGAGAAGGCTCGAAGGCCTAATGGCCTCCTCCTGCTCCTATCTCCTATGTTTCTATGTTTCTCTATCTTCCATATCCTTCTGCACAGTAAACACTGATGCAAAATATTCATGTATCTCCCCCATCTCCTGTGCTTCTACACATATGTGGACTTGCTGATCTTTAAGGGGCCCGATTCTCTCCGTAGTTACCCTTTTGTCCTGAATGAATTTATAGAATCCTTTGGATTCTCCTTAACACTATTTGCTAAAGCTATTTCATATCCCCTTTTTGCCCTCCTGATTTCCCTCTTAAGTATATTCTTGCTGCTTTTTTATTCTTCTGGGATTCACTCGATCCCTGTTGCCTATACCTGACATATGCTTCCTTCCTTTTCTTGACCAAAACCTCAATTTCTCTTGACATCCAGAATACCCTAAACCTACCAGCCTTGCCTAACAGGAACATTTTGTCTCTGAGCCCGCGTTATCTCATTTTGAAGGCTTTCCATTTTTCAGCTGTCATCAACCTTTTAAAGTTTATGCTTAATACTGTCAAAATTGGCCTTCCTCCAATTTATAACTTTACCTTATAGAAAGGATCTAACCTTTTCCATCACCATTTTAAAACTAATAGAATTGTAGTCACTGGCCCCAATGTGCACCCCACTGACACCTCAGTCACCTGCCCTTCTTTACTCTCTAACAGTTGGTCAAGTTTTGCACTTTCTCTAGCAGGTACATCCACATACCGAATCAGAAAATTTTCTTGTGCACATTTAACAGATTCTTCTCCATCCAAGCTCTTAACGGTATGGCAGTCCCAGTCTATGTCTGGAAAATTAAAATCCCCTAACATAACCACCCTATTTTTCTCACAGATAACTGATATCCTAAAAATTTGTTTTTCAATTTCCTGCTGACTATTGGGAGCATTGATAGCACAATCCCAATAGGATGAACATCCCTTTCTCACTTCTCAGGTCCACTCAAATAACTTCCGTCGATGTATTCCCAGGTATATCCTCCCTAAGTACAGTCGTAATGTTACCCCAAACAAAAATGCTATTCCCCCTCCATTGCCCCCATTTCTATCCTTCCGATAGCATCTATACCCTGGAATATTAAGCTGCCAGTCCAGTCCACCCCTGAGCCACATCTCTGTAACTGTTACGATCCCAGCCCCATGTTCCCAACTATGCCCTGAGTTCATCTGCCTTATCCATTGGGCCTCTTGCATTAAAACAAGTGCGCTTTAATTTATCAGTCCTACCTCTTTCTCTGCCTTGCTCCAGCCTGTTTGACTTACTCCTTTTCCCAACTGTACCAGTCTACTACTGCTCCTAATTCATATATTTCTGTATTCATATGTTGGCAGATCAAACCCAGTATTAAAATGGTAATGATGCAGATGTGTTAAAATGTCACTTCAACATTTTGAAACTATGATAGAGTGTTCAGTGTCAAATTGGAAAAGATGATAATTAATTGTTCCCAATGTTTAACAATGTATAAAATCATGCCTCATTCAGGTCGGTGCTGGATGGGACAAGTGTGGTGATGCAGCAGTAGAGATGTGACAAGTAGAGACAAGAATCCAGCAACAGTTCAGGGTTCAATTTTATTGGATTTGAGGCAAATTTTAAGATCACAAGACAATATTGCAATACTCAAATTACTGGATTTAGCTTTGAAGAAAAAAATTGTAAAGTTTTATCATTAACTTCACAAATGTATTTCTCAAATAATAGGGGAAACATTTTGTAATTCGAAAGAATTCCTGAAATCAAAGTCTAAAACAAAGGAAAGAAAGTGTACTTTACATTGAAAAATATATGTAGAGAATTGGCTTAGGTTGATAAACATTGAAAATATACATATCTGTCCAAACTGGTGTTTTTAGTTATTCCACAAACAAGTTCCTTATGCTGATGTTGGCCTCTAGAGGGTGTGGAAGAATAGTGTTCTCACGATGTCCATACTCAGCATCATTTAACCGTCTGCTTTCAATTTTTTTCCCAGCTGTTAGTATTCAAAATAATTCAAACAGGCAACCTCTTCATTCAAAATGCATCATAAAATCAAATTTTGGGTGACACTGGGAATATTTCAGCATTTGAACAATCAGGGACCTCCTCAGCTTGAGCAGTTAAAGCCATATTGAGACCAACAGGGAATTCAAGAAAGAGCAAAGACAGAAGATTCTGAAAAAGCTCAGCAGGCCTGGCAGCATTTGTGGAGAAAAAAATCAGAGTTAATGTTTCGGGTCCGGTGACTCTTCCTCAGAACCCCAGTAAGGGTACAAGTACATGAAGAAGCTAAAAATCCAAAGTACCTGAATTCCCAAAGTGTAAGTGCCAGATATTCCTACCTGCATCTCCTTTAGGATTTTCTGAGCAGCCTTTTAAGTTAAATATCTAAGGTGAATGCCAAGCGTTCTTAGAGTATATCTAAAGAAACTGTCTGCTCCAGAAAGCTATTAAAGATGACAGGGAATCACCTTTTATGACTCAGGCAAGGGAGCAGAATGTGTTGTGATGGGAAGTGCTGCCCTCTGTCCTACCAAAACACGTAGCTTATCTGGTTTGAAAGAGACAAAGACACTAGAAAACAAATTATCTGACAAGTATCTGGTCAACACTAAAATTCAGACCTAAACTCCAAGATAGGCTCCTAGAAGGCCCAGAGTCACAGTGCTCCAAACCAACAGTTTTGTGAAAGCGACATCTCATTGTAAGATAATAAAATGTGAGGCTGGATGAACACAGCAGGCCAAGCAGCATCTCAGGAGCACAAAAGCTGACGTTTCGGGCCTAGACCCTTCATCAGAGAGGGGGATGGGGAGAGGGAACTGGAATAAATAGGGAGAGAGGGGGAGGCGGACCAAAGATGGAGAGTAAAGAAGATAGGTGGAGAGAGTATAGGTGGGGAGGTAGGGAGGGGATAGGTCAGTCCACGGAAGACGGACAGGTCAAGGAGGTGGGATGAGGTTAGTAGGTAGATGGGGGTGCGGCTTGGGGTGGGAGGAAGGGATGGGTGAGAGGAAGAACCGGTTAGGGAGGCAGAGACAGTTTGGACTGGTTTTGGGATGCAGTGGGTGGGGGGGAAGAGCAGGGCTGGTTGTGTGGTGCAGTGGGGGGAGGGGACAAACTGGGCTGGTTTAGGGATGCAGTAGGGGAAGGGGAGATTTTGAAACTGGTGAAGTCCACATTGATACCATATGGCTGCAGGGTTTCCAGGCGGAATATGAGTTGCTGTTCCTGCAACCTTCGGGTGGCATCATTGTGGCAGTGCAGGAGGCCCATGATGGACATGTCATCTAGAGAATGGGAGGGGGAGTGGAAATGGTTTGCGACTGGGAGGTGCAGTTGTTTGTTGCGAACTGAGCGGAGGTGTTCTGCAAAGCGGTCCCCAAGCCTCCGCTTGGTTTCCCCAATGTAGAGGAAGCCGCACCGGGTACAGTGGATGCAGTATACCACATTGGCAGATGTGCAGGTGAACCTCTGCTTAATGTGGAATGTCATCTTGGGGCCTGGGATAGGGGTGAGGGAGGAGGTGTGGGGACAAGTGTAGCATTTCCTGCGGTTGCAGGGGAAGGTGCCGGGTGTGGTGGGGTTGGAGGGCAGTGTGGAGCGAACAAGGGAGTCACGGAGAGAGTGGTCTCTCCGGAAAGCAGACAGGGGTGGGGATGGAAAAATGTCTTGGGTGGTGGGGTCGGATTGTAAATGGCGGAAGTGTCGGAGGATAATGCGTTGTATCCGGAGGTTGGTAGGGTGGTGTGTGAGAACGAGGGGGATCCTCTTAGGGCGGTTGTGGCGGGGGCGGGGTGTGAGGGATATGTTGCGGGAAATACGGGAGATGCGGTCAAGGGCGTTCTCGATCACTGTGGGGGGAAAGTTGTGGTCCTTAAAGAACTTGGACATCTGGGATGTGCGGGAGTGGAATGTCTTATCGTGGGAGCAGATGCGGCGGAGGCGGAGGAATTGGGAATAGGGGATGGAATTTTTGCAGGAGGGTGGGTGGGAGGAGGTGTATTCCAGGTAGCTGTGGGAGTCGGTGGGCTTGAAATGGACATCAGTTACAAGCTGGTTGCCTGAGATGGAGACTGAGAGGTCCAGGAAGGTGAGGGATGTGCTGGAGATGGCCCAGGTGAACTGAAGGTTGGGGTGGAAGGTGTTGGTGAAGTGGATGAACTGATCAAGCTCCTCTGGGGAGCAAGAGGCGGCGCCGATACAGTCATCAATGTACCGGAGGAAGAGGTGGGGTTTGGGACCTGTGTAGGTGCGGAAGAGGGACTGTTCCACGTAACCTACAAAGAGGCAGGCATAGCTGGGGCCCATGCGGGTGCCCATGGCCACCCCCTTAGTCTGTAGGAAGTGGGAGGAGTCAAAAGAGAAGTTGTTGAGTGTGAGGACGAGTTCAGCTAGGCGGATGAGAGTGTCGGTGGAGGGGGACTGGTCGGGCCTGCGGGACAGGAAGAAGCGGAGGGACTTGAGGCCATCTCCATGCGGAATGCAGGTGTACAGGGACTGGACGTCCATGGTGAATATGAGGTGTTGGTGGCCAGGGAATTGGAAGTCCTGGAGGAGGTGGAGGGCGTAGGTGGTGTCACGGACATAGGTGGGGAGTTCCTGGACCAAAGGGGAGAAAATGGAGTCCAGATAGGTGGAGATGAGTTCGGTGGGGCAGGAGCAGGCTGAGATGATGGGTCGACCAGGGCAGGCAGGTTTGAGGATTTTGGGAAGGAGATAGAAACGGGCCGTGTGGGGTTGGGGAACAATGAGTTTGGAGGCTGTGGGTGGGAGGTCCCCTGAGGTGATGAGGTCGTGAATGGTGTTGGAGATGATGGTTTGGTGCTCGGGTGTGGGGTCATGAGCGAAGAGGCGGTAGGAGGTGGTGTCGGAGAGTTGGCGTCTGGCCTCGTCGATGTAGAGGTCAGTGCGCCATACTACCACTGCGCCCCTTGTCTGCGGGTTTGATGGTGAGGTTGGGGTTGGAGCGGAGGGAGCGGAGGGCTGCCCGTTCTGCGGGGGAGAGGTTGGAGTGGGTGAGAGGGGTGGAGAGGTTGAGGCGGTTAATGTCTCGACGGCAGTTGGAGATGAAGAGGTCGAGGGAGGGTAGGAGGCCTGGGGGTGGTGTCCAGGAGGAGGACTTGTGTTGGAAGCGGGTGAAGGGGTCAGTGGAAGGAGGGTTAGGTTCCCGGTTGAAGAAGTAGGCATGGAGGCGAAGACGGCGGAAAAACTGCTCTATGTCCAACCGTGACTGGCATTCGTTGATGTGTGGTTGTAGGGGGACAAAGGTGAGCCCCTTGCTAAGGACTGACCGTTCGTCCTCAGTCAGTGGGAGGTCTGGGGGGATGGTGAAGATGCGGCAGGGCTCAGTGAGGCTGTCTCCTCTGGGGTTGCTGGCTGTGGAGGTTGTGGGCGGAGCGATGAGGTCTTCGGCCGTGGGCGGGGTTCCGTCGGCCGTGGGCGGGGTTCTGTCGGCGTCGGCCGTGGGCGGGGTTTCGCCGGCGTCAGCCGTGGGCGGGGTTCCGTCGGCCATCTCATTGTATGTTGGTTTGGAATTGTCAGGGGCTCTGGGCTGGAGTTACCTCCTGAAGGAGGGAAATAGGAATTGTGAATAGTTTTGGGGCCTGTAACTGACTCTTGAGAAAACAGTAATCCATCGGGACTTACTCAGGGCCTCATTTAATTGGTCTGATGACAAGTTTACTATCCAGTTAAGGAAACTGAGGGGGCTTTTACAGCTAGAGGACCAATCAAAGGGTGTCCAGTTGAGAGGAGTGGCAAACTGTCATGTCAGACTGTTGCTTCAAAATGGAGGCATTTTCTCATCATTTAAAAAATAATGTTAATTAGAAAAAATCTCACACCCAGCCATGACTGTAGATGGAGTGAATGGAGGAGCAAGGTGGCACGTGCCTGCTCTCACACCCTAGTGTGACTGTAGACCTGGAATCTTGGCACCCTGGCCTTGTGAAAGTGCCCAACATCTGACATCTGAACTAGCCTCTGACGGTCCAGGCGACTGGAGAATGACTAGAAAATCCAATTTTGCTTTGTTTAAGTGGAGGTAACAATGCTTGTAATGGGCCTGATCAGCCATCCATTTGCTGGAGGCAGGCAACCCTGCCAGCCTTGGTAAAATTTTTGATGTCAGGAGCAGCTATGAGAAATCAATATTCCAACGAATGTTGGTATTTCCCCATTGACTTTTGTAAGCTGTAAGCTCTCATCCTCTATCTCTCACAAGTCTTTGCAATCACTCTGAGGGGAATGGCAGGATTCAGTGCACTGGGACTCAGGCTAATTTGTGGATCATTTCCCAAAATTATAGTTGGGATATGGCTTCACAGTTTCAGCTCTTATCTTATTATTTCTTTAGAAACAGGGAAATAGGAATTGAACAAAAGCTTTGAACAAAATTATTTGTAGACTCTTATCATTAACTTCACAAATTTCTTTCTCAGGTAATAGGGGAAGCATTTTGTAATTCAAAAGAATTCTGAAAATCAAAGTCTGAAACAAAGGAAAGTAAATCTACTCTAAATTGAAAAATATATTTAGAAAATGGGCTTTGATTGATAACCTCACTTATTGGTATAGAAAATAACTAATTGGCTCGCTATCAAATTGCTGCTTGTGATTTCTACACTTATTTCGGTTTCATCTAACAAAGGTATTTTTATAGTTCATTTTTAAGAATTTTTAATGAAATTAATGATAAATCACTGCATTATATCTCTTTCTTTGTTTCTTTTTATTTTTGCCACACATGCTTAGATATTGGATGTAAAATTTGAGAAGATGGTGGGAACCAGAGAGCAAGAATGACAAACAATATCTTTGCTTTAATCTCCTAGTTTCTGCAGACAAAGCTGATCACAACCATACTGTCAGAATAAAAAAACAAGAATCATCAGAATTCCCAGAGCTCACTCATAGCTGAAATATCATGAGCTAAATGCTCCTTAATTAATGTTCAACTGACTTTTTAATCCACATATTGTGCACAGAAACTTAGAATGCTACTGCACCAATAGCTCAGTTGTTCACACGGCTACCTCACAGCACCAGGGACCCAGATTTCGATTCAAGTCTTGTGTGAGTGTGTGGAGTTTGCACATTCTCCCCATGTCTGTGTGGGTTTCTTCTGGGTGCTCCAGTTTCCTCCCACAGCCCAAAGATGCACAGGTTAAGTGGATTGGTCATGAGAAATTGCCCATTGTGTCCAGGAATGTATGGCTGAGTGGATTAGCCATGGGAAATTCAGGGTTACAGGGATAGGGTAGGGGTGTGGGTGGGGTGCTCTTCGGAGGGGCAGTGTACACTCGATGGGTCGAATGATCTGCATCCACACTGTCGGGATTCTATGATTCTAAAACTTGCAAGCCAAGTCCATTAGTTCTGCATTTCTGCTGATCACCACATCAAGTTGTATTGAATGCAAGTATTCTGACTTGATCCAAATTCCAACCCTTCAATTCACTTCACATCTGAATCCAGGCCGGATTTAAAGTAAGGAGATTAATTCAGATCTATCAATGTCACAAGTGAATTTTCCACTTTTGTTCACATATTTGACAATACAAATATAGTGCAATTGCATTTTTTTCACATATGCACATCTGAACACAATCACAGAAATAGCCATAGAGAAGCGGAAAATTCTGGAAGGATTGTAACATCAACAGCTGTTTCATTTTCTGGGAGAAGTGATACTCTATAATAATCAAGGTCAATTAAGAGTTACAACCTAAAAATTGCAGTCCTCCAGAGATCAATTCATGCCAATACTTTCAAAGTGGGAACGAATATAATATATCTAAGCTTGCTGATGATACAAATCTAATGGGAAAGAAATGATACAAATGGACAGTAAAGAGGCTGTTTATGTGATTGATCAAGAAGATGAAAAAAGAGCAAGAAAGTGCAAAATATTGGTATAAGCAATAGAAAAGCAGGATAACTTGAGTGAATGGTGGTATTATTTGGGATTTGTGGTCCTTGTAAACAGATCACAGAAAGGTAACTTGCAATATACTAAGATATTTAGAAGGCAGATGTTAGCTTTACTTGCAAGAGGCTTGGAACAAAGAACTCCACTGAAGCTATATTGGACTTTGGTGAGACTACAAATAAATGACTTCTGATGGAAGGATCTTGCTTTACTGGTGGGAACAGGTGGTAATGGGCACATGTTCATTAAATCAGTGATCTGGCCACCTCTACATCGGTGAGACCAAGCATAGACTCGGAGGCCATTTCATAGAGCATCTGCACTCTGCACACAACAAACAACAACACCTTCCTGTCACCAACCATTTTAACTGTCCCTCCCACTTGCTGGGAGCCCATCCTGGGCCTCCTCCACAGTCAAAATGACACCACACACAAACTGGAGGAGTTGCAGCTCATATTCCACCTTGGGACCCAACAGTCCAATAGCCTAAACGTGGAATTCTCAAGTTTTAAAATCTCCCCACCCCCACCTCATCCTATGTCCAAACCTCCCTCTCATCCCCACCTCCTCGACCTGACACAACCTGTCCATATTCTCTCCCACCTATCCGCCCCACTCATCCCACTGACCAATCCCCACCACTCCCTACATGCACTCACCTATCACCATCCCACCTACCTCCCCCAGCCCCACCACTCCTCTCTCTATTTACTTTCTGACCCCCTTCACCCTCCCCATTTCTGAAGAAGGCTCTCGACTGGAAGCATCAGCTTTCCTGCTCCTCTGATACTGCCTGGCCTGCTGTGCTCCTCCAACTCCACACTGTGTTGTCTCTGACTCTGGCATCCACAGTCCTTACTATCTCCTGGATAGAGAAAGCTGTCTTATAAGGAAGGAGGGATTGAGTAGACTTTTTTGTAATCCTTCATAGGATATGGGCATCCCTGGACAGGCCGGCATTTATTACCCATCCCCATTTGCTTAGAGGGCAGATAAGCATCAACCACATTGCTGTGGGGTGGAACCCATAAGACATAGATGCAGGAATTAGGCCATTCTCCATCATTCAATCATGGCTGATAAATTTCCTAATCCCATTCTCCCACTTTCTCCCCATAATCTTTGATCCCCTTGACAATTAGGAGCCTATTTATCTCTGTCTTAAATGTACTCAATGGCCTGGCTCCACAGCCTTCTGTGGCAGTGAATTCTGTGGATTCGCCATTCTCTGTCTGAAGAAATTTCTCCTTATCTCGGTTCTAAAGGGTCTTTCCTTTACCCTAAGGCTGTGCCAGTAGGTCCTAGTCTCAGGTCTGAGTCACAGATAATAATTACAGTTTCTTCCCTCAAAGAACATTAGTGACCAGATGAGTTTTTCTGACAATCGATAATGGTTTCATATTGTCAATTATGAATCATTAGACTTCTAATTCCAGATATATTTTGAATCAAAATTCCACCATTTGCCATGGCAGGATTTGAACCCAGGTCCCTCCGAATATTACCAGGGTCTTTGGATTAATAGTCTAACCAAAACCACAAGGCAATCATCCCCCTCAGGCATGCTTCTGTACCTTGGAAGAACAAAATGTGACCTAATTGAGAATTCTTGGCAGGTTTGGCAAAGTAAATGCTAAGGGACTATTCTCCTTCCCTGGAGAGCCTAGAACTCGGAATTGTGATGTTGGAATAAAGATTCAGCCTGTTAGGTCAGAAATAAGGAAGAATTATTCGCTCAAAGGATTGTAAATCTTGAGAATTATTTACTCCAGAAGACCGTGGATACTCAATTGATGAGTATATTTAAAAGTCCAATCAACAGCTTTTTTTAGTATGAAAGGAACCAAAGGATAATGTCAGAAAATAGATGTTCAGCTATGATCTCATTCAATGTCAGAGAAAGCATGAAGGAATCACATGACTGACTTCTAGGTTCATTTCTTACATTCTCATATTAAAAATCAGTACAAAAAATCACGTTGAGTACTTTAACCATGTTGTTGGCACTGATTTTTATTTTACATATAGTTACAAGAAAACTCACCAATGACTCATTCTTTTGCAACTTGCACTATAAGAGGACTGCGTTAATCTTTCTTCCAAAGAAACTTGTGGCTGTGAAGCATGTGGTGATGGTAAAGGAAAACACCAAGCATGGCAACCACTAGACCTTTTCAAGGGAGAAGATGGTGACAGACGACAGTTTCTTCAGCCAAGATATGAACTACACATTCAATCCCATGTAAATATTCTGTTTTCCTCCGTTTAACCTGATATTCATAAAGACCTGGTGCCAGTGGAATAGAGAATCCTTACATCATGATCTTTATCTGTCCTTGCGCTTACAACTGCCTCTCCGTCACAGCCGACAGGATTCCACAGCCTAGGCAGCAGGTTACAGAGATCAAGGTTGAAAAGCTCCTGGTCAGGATACAGTGGATAGTGCAGAAAGATTAAACTGGCAATATCCAGGAGGGAGGCCAAAACTGCTCTGGCATCATTGGAAACAAAGTCATCCATGAAGGGAATCAGGACTTTCAGTCAGAGCTGGCCAGAGACTCCCCATGTGTGTTTCTGTGCTGCTGCGGAGGAAGGAAAGCAGGATTTCTGCTCAGTTCTATTACTTGCCGATGTAGGATGCTGGACAAACACAGGGGAAGACTTAAAACAGCTGGTGAGCAGAGATTGAAGACTGGACTGATGATGTACTGCTGGTTATGGTACCTAGGAATCTCAATGCAAGTATGCAGATGAATGTCTGTGCAGGAAATCTCAAATGGAAATACAGGGAAGGGATACAGATATTCAAACAGGGTCTGCAGTAGATCTAGGTCCTGACAAGCGTTTTGGGGTCAGCAGTAGTTTGTCACAGCCACAGCTGAAATTTACGAGAACAAGCAAACCAATGGAGAGAATTTGGTTTCTGATTCCTGGAGTTGGAGATGTTGTTTGACAATGCCATCCCCTCCATCCATGCTTCAAATTGACCAGGGAAACACCCTAAAAGATTGCCTAGCTGAAGCAGTGAGGGATTGGAATGTGTGGATGGAGTTGAGGAGATGTAATAATAATAATCCTAAATTGTTTCTCTTTGGTGGATGGGATCACATCATCCAGGTTATGGGGAAAGATTAGTCTCCTGATATTCAGACTACGATTCAGAGGACTGCCACCAGTGCATCAATGATTGGGATCTGAAGCAGGCCCAGAGAGGTAGAACCAGGTATGTTTTCACTTTTACCATTTATCTTAAAAGAAGTGCTTAGACAGTTTCATTTGTTTGATGCAGACATCAGTAGGTTGCACCACTACTAATAGGCCCACCAACCTGCACAGAAATTTTTGAGGTTCTGGAAGATGATCAGGAAGAGGATGGAGTCCTCTATTAGCTGTTTCATGACAATGAGAGGGAGGGGAAGCAACACATCCTTCCCTACAGGTTCAAGGGATAACTGTTGGTAACAGTTTTTGATCTAGATGGACAACAAGTCATGTGAAAAAATGACTGCTGACCAAAGAGCAATATTGCTGGACCAGGATGGCTTCTGATATTGATGGCTAAGTTGAAATTATGAGAAGTGTGCTTTGGCCAAAGCAGGGGAGCAACATCATATGGATGTGTGATCCCTGATTGCCAAGAAATATCTCGTAGTTCTCACAATGGCTATTAGAGTCCTTGACCCCAGATCCGTGACGCAAGAAGAAAATGCTCCCGTTAATTAGTCATTTCTGAAAATAATATTCCTAGGAGATATTTGTAAATTGTGTTTAACTTCATTCTAAATTATATGTGCGCTAACAGGCTTCCTAGGGCTTGTGAAACTGACCATAGCAAATGAAATGAGATTAAGCAGCGATTCAGCGGGTATTTAAACTTATCATTATCTCAACTGAGCCAAAGATCATTTATGTCATTTGAGTTGCAGTTTTCTTTGGCAAAGGTTTGGCAAAGAGATCATTTTTGAAGATCTTGTAAAGCTTTCCAACTGACGAGGTACAGCTTGGAGTTGCTTTGGACACAATTGGTAGCACATCGGAGGAGATTAGCATTACAATCTATGGGAATGATGATGTCCTCTGTGAGAGCAGCACATGCACAAGAAAGAGGTTGACAAAAGCAGAACTGAGGCTGGTGGCGCTACCAAATCATGGGATCAACAGGCAAAAGTTCGGTCTCCTAGACCTCTCAGAATAGAATGCAAGTAGTACATGCAGTCTCCTAGAGAAAGGCTGGCTCACCGCTAGATCCATTGGTCATGTTTTAAAAGCAGTTATGAAAGTAACAACTGTCTTTAATTATTTTGGCTCCAATTCCTTCCAAAATGCGACTGTAGTCAGATTCTCAGGGAAATCGGGCATAAACACTTAAAGCAAATCACCAATAGATTGTCAATGTGATAAATATAGAAATTTCCCAAGGGAGAACTATAAACAATCTGCTAGACTGTTTGTCACAGCCAGTCAATTTGCAGTCCTCTGCCTCTCTGTTCTGTTTTGAATCCCCTTCTCCTTTAATTGGTGAGAATGCAGTCATACAAGTGAAAATCAAGAACACAGCAGATGGACATGCATTTGGAGAGGCTGACAATGAGGCTGATAACTTAGATTGCATAAGGATTAGAGCTGTTTGGCAAAGGTGAGTTGATAAATATTGAGTTAATGAAGTGTACGAATGAAAACAGATGATGCTGAAGATAATAAAATGTGAGGCTGGATGAACACAGCAGGCCAAGCAGCATCTCAGGAGCACAAAAGCTGACGTTTCGGGCCTAGACCCTTCATCAGAGAGGGGGATGGGGGGAGGGAACTGGAATAAATAGGGAGAGAGGGGGAGGCGGACCGAAGATGGAGAGTGAAGAAGATAGGTGGAGAGGGTGTAGGTGGGGAGGTAGGGAGGGGATAGGTCAGTCCAGGGAAGACGGACAGGTCAAGGAGGTGGGATGAGGTTAGTAGGTAGCTGGGGGTGCGGCTTGGGGTGGGAGGAAGGGATGGGTGAGAGGAAGAACCGGTTAGGGAGGCAGAGACAGGTTGGACTGGTTTTGGGATGCAGTGGGTGGGGGGGAAGAGCTGGGCTGGTTGTGTGGTGCAGTGGGGGGAGGGGATGAACTGGGCTGGTTTAGGGATGCAGTAGGGGAAGGGGAGATTTTGAAACTGGTGAAGTCCACATTGATACCATATGGCTGCAGGGTTCCCAGGCGGAATATGAGTTGCTGTTCCTGCAGCCTTCGGGTGGCATCATTGTGGCAGTGCAGGAGGCCCATGATGGACATGTCATCAAGAGAATGGGAGGGGGAGTGGAAATGGTTTGCGACTGGGAGGTGCAGTTGTTTGTTGCGAACTGAGCGGAGGTGTTCTGCAAAGCGGTCCCCAAGCCTCCGCTTGGTTTCCCCAATGTAGAGGAAGCCGCACCGGGTACAGTGGATGCAGTATACCACATTGGCAGATGTGCAGGTGAACCTCTGCTTAATGTGGAATGTCATCTTGGGGCCTGGGATGGGGGTGAGGGAGGAGGTGTGGGGACAAGTGTAGCATTTCCTGCGGTTGCAGGGGAAGGTGCCGGGTGTGGTGGGGTTGGAGGGCAGTGTGGAGCGAACAAGGGAGTCACGGAGAGAGTGGTCTCTCCAGAAAGCAGACAGGGGAGGGGATGGAAAAATGTCTTGGGTGGTGGGGTCGGATTGTAAATGGCGGAAGTGTCGGAGGATAATGCGTTGTATCCGGAGGTTGGTAGGGTGGTGTGTGAGAACGAGGGGGATCCTCTTGGGGCGGTTGTGGCGGGGGCAGGGTCATCCACTTCACCAACACCTTCCACCCCAACCTTCAGTTCACCTGGGCCATCTCCAGCACATCCCTCACCTTCCTGGACCTCTCAGTCTCCATCTCAGGCAACCAGCTTGTAACTGATGTCCATTTCAAGCCCACCGACTCCCACAGCTACCTAGAATACACCTCCTCCCACCCACCCTCCTGCAAAAATTCCATCCCCTATTCCCAATTCCTCCGCCTCCGCCGCATCTGCTCCCACGATAAGACATTCCACTCCCGCACATCCCAGATGTCCAAGTTCTTTAAGGACCGCAACTTTCCCCCCACGGTGATCGAGAACGCCCTTGACCGCGTCTCCCGCATTTCCCGCGACACATCCCTCACACCCCGCCCCCGCCACAACCGCCCCAAGAGGATCCCCCTCGTTCTCACACACCACCCTACCAACCTCCGGATACAACGCATTATCCTCCGACATTTCCGCCATTTACAATCCGACCCCACCACCCAAGACATTTTTCCATCCCCTCCCCTGTCTGCTTTCCGGAGAGACCACTCTCTCCGTGACTCCCTTGTTCGCTCCACACTGCCCTCCAACCCCACCACACCCGGCACCTTCCCCTGCAACCGCAGGAAATGCTACACTTGTCCCCACACCTCCTCCCTCACCCCCATCCCAGGCCCCAAGATGACATTCCACATTAAGCAGAGGTTCACCTGCACATCTGCCAATGTGGTATACTGCATCCACTGTACCCGGTGCGGCTTCCTCTACATTGGGGAAACCAAGCGGAGGCTTGGGGACCGCTTTGCAGAACACCTCCGCTCAGTTCGCAACAAACAACTGCACCTCCCAGTCGCAAACCATTTCCACTCCCCCTCCCGTTCTCTTGATGACATGTCCATCATGGGCCTCCTGCACTGCCACAATGATGCCACCCGAAGGTTGCAGGAACAGCAACTCATATTCCGCCTGGGAACCCTGCAGCCATATGGTATCAATGTGGACTTCACCAGTTTCAAAATCTCCCCTTCCCCTACTGCATCCCTAAACCAGCCCAGTTCATCCCCTCCCCCCACTGCACCACACAACCAGCCCAGCTCTTCCCCCCCACCCACTGCATCCCAAAACCAGTCCAACCTGTCTCTGCCTCCCTAACCGGTTCTTCCTCTCACCCATCCCTTCCTCCCACCCCAAGCCGCACCCCCAGCTACCTACTAACCTCATCCCACCTCCTTGACCTGTCCGTCTTCCCTGGACTGACCTATCCCCTCCCTACCTCCCCACCTACACCCTCTCCACCTATCTTCTTCACTCTCCATCTTCGGTCCGCCTCCCCCTCTCTCCCTATTTATTCCAGTTCCCTCCCCCCATCCCCCTCTCTGATGAAGGGTCTAGGCCCGAAACGTCAGCTTTTGTGCTCCTGAGATGCTGCTTGGCCTGCTGTGTTCATCCAGCCTCACATTTTATTATCTTGGAATCTCCAGCATCTGCAGTTCCCATTATCTCTGATGCTGAAGGTTGGGTTGGTGTGAGGAATAATGGGACAGAGTGTGTGGGTTTGGGGACTTAAAGCATAGAATGTAGTTGGATCAGCAAATGTACTTATTTTTCTGATTCGGTTAGGCGACTAAACAATTTTCTATATTGTATCAAAGGCCAGTATTTCCACTGACTTTGGATGCTGCCCTTATTGTATGTGCACAATCCATCCCAAATGTGTCCAATTTCCATTTGAGCACTGTCTCCCTAAATACATCTGTGATCATACCAGGCAGGTATGCATCACACCCGCTGCACACTTAGGAACAACAGACCCATCAAATCAAAAATAAAATTTACATTCTAGTTTCAACTTGTGTCAGCATCACACATCATGAAGGAGTACCTTAGATCTCTGAAATAAGAGATGACTGTTTGAGTGTGTGAATGCTCTTATACTCATTAGTATCAAATTTGTAGAACCTTTATCACTGAGAAACCAGAAAAGATAGTGAAAATCAAATTTATTGGACTGTCCATTTCCTTCACATTCCTCTCTTGGAATATTTTAACGAAATAACTGATCATTAGCCTCTTAGTATTTCCATTAAATTTCTTTAAATAACCCAGAATGAGATGAGTAATTTTTAATTCTACTGCAACATTTCATCAGAAATGCTTTCAGGTCTCTTAGTCACAAAATTAATCTTGATTTGTAAGATTTATGTTTTTAAATCATAAGCTCAGAAATTTCTTGATGTTACTTCACACCCTCAGTTGTGCTTTGCTGAAACATAGTTGAAATCTAAACTGGCTTTAGCCATATTTCTAGCCATGTGATGCCAATGAGATGATGCATCCTTGAGGAACATTCTATCTATTATATTTCCTCAGGATTTCTTTTCCTTTCACTATGTTGTCAGCTTTACTGGTGGTTCATAAGCTTGAAGAAAAGGACACAACAGGATTTCTACAAATATTCCATTGTTCATTTCTGATACTAACTTAAATCATGGTAATAAATTATCATTTATAAGTTCAGCAAAAAATAAATAATTTTTGAGTATGTTTATTCCATTCACTTTAATGAGGGTGTCAAACAAACATAGCCATCCTATTAGGTTGCCTTGAGCATACTTGGCCTTATACACTTATAGCTGTAAATTTTGTATCAATCAATGACATGCACCATTTCCTACTCACACAAAGGTACAGTCTTCCTTACTGCCCCTCTGCTACCCCACCCTGACCTTCAGGAATCACCAGACTAAGGACTGTATCAACGGCTCTGGGTAGGACCTGGGGGTTCGGGTGCGGTGCTGGGGTAGCAGAATTGACTCAAGAAGAGAAAGAGCAGGCTGGAGATGGGGTCAAAGAGGAGTGTGAAGAAACTGGGACTCAGGGAGGTTGACGATGGGAGATTTGAGAGAGCAGATAAAGGGTATAGGCTTGGGGAATGAGGGTTATTGAAGAGCACTTTGGAGACTGAAGAAATAGAGTTGAAGTTGGAACTCAGGGGAAAAGGGAAAAGCTGTGGATTGAGAAATTGGAGACTGGGAAATGATTAGGATTGTGTCATTCAGACCCGGCAATGGTGAGTGGAAGAGAAGACAAGAGGGGAACATCCAGTCAATGTTTGACTGCAACCTGGGAACTTTTTTACAGCTGGATAATGACAGATCATTTCCACTGATCAAAATTTCGCCAACAGGTGAGTTAAAGGACAAATTTATAGGGACTGAGATCATCGCTGAACCTAGGGAGCTTCAGATCCTAATTTTATATCAATAAATCTAAAACATGCAGGAGTAAGGTTCAGGAGAACTGAATACAGGTTAGCAACAACTGTTGAAAGACTCTGGAACACAGAAGATAAAGAAAATAAATGGTATGTCATTTCTTAGATTATTGTGCTCAAAATAAAATGTTGGAGCTGCACATTCCATGCTACAAGATAATAAAATGTGAGGCTGGATGAACACAGCAGGCCAAGCAGCATCTCAGGAGCACAAAAGCTGACGTTTCGGGCCTGGACCCTTCATCCTCTGATGAAGGGTCTAGGCCCGAAACGTCAGCTTTTGTGATCCTGAGATGCTGCTTGGCCTGCTGTGTTCATCCAGCCTCACATTTTATTATCTTGGAATTCTCCAGCATCTGCAGTTCCCATTATCTCTGATACATTCTATGCTACATCTAGTTTCTTCTGTTTTGCGGAAGAATCCAGAAGCGAGTATAGGATCATTTTATGTAGATCTAATTTGCTCCAATCTAATTTTGAGCAGTCGCAGGTAAACTTAAAGGCAATGATAGGTTTTTGTACCATGTGAATTTAATCTGTAGCCATTCAGATCAAAAACAAGACCTCCTAACCAGAAACTGATATATGTTGCATCAGTTTAATCCACAATATGAGAAAATTGCTACTAATTTCTACTTCAATGTGAAATTTTAACAAGGATCAGCATTTGGATTTAGTTATCAATAAGGAGCTAAGGTGGCTGAAAATGTGAGTGGCTTGGGAAATTGCTCCGACATGCCAACATCTGCCAACTTGGTCACATCAGACTGAAAACTTACATAATCCTCTCAGGAAAAATGGGGCCATGATTTAATTATTATGATCACTAAATTGTAGTGATATGAAGATAGGTGGCATAGTTGCTCAGTAGTTTGTACTGTTCCCTCACTGCACCAGGGACCTGGATTTGATTCCACCCTCGGGCAAATGTCTGTGTAGAGTTTGCACATTGTCCTTATGTCTGCGTGGATTTTCTCCAGGTGCTCCAGTTTCCTTCCACAGCCCAAAGATGTGCATGTAAGGTGAATCAGCCATGTTAAATTGTTCATAGCATCCTAGGATGTGTAGGCTTAGGTGGGTTAGCCATGGGAAATACAGGGCCACACGGATAGGGTAGGGGCAGTATCTGGGTGGGGTGCTCTGTGAGGTTCAATGTGGACTTGATGGCCAAATGGCTTACTTCCACGCTGTAGGGATTCTACGTAATCTGACTTTCAAACTGAACTATGTAACCATGGATTAAGCTTTCTGAAGCTCACTCTATAAGTCAAGCTGAAAACACAACAAGAATTCACAGCGCTCATTAAAAGTTATGCGAATATTCCAATAAATATTCAGTGATCATAATTGTTTCTTAGCTACTGGTGGAAAAGGGTTTTTTCACAAGCTTTAGTTAAGACTTTGCTTTCTACACTTCAGATAATCGGATTAGTATTCATAGAACTTACTGCGTTAGGTTAGATCTCCAATAAGGAACGGTATGATTGTCACTAGTATGTTACTGTTGACTGACATATAGCCAAATAGCAATATCTACATTTAATAAAATTAAATAAAACTATATTTAAGGAAAAGGATGTTACAGGAGTCATAATGAATAAAGACCTGGTTAAAAATTGATAAGGCTGAAATATTAGAAGGATGGTTATAATAAAGTCAATAAGCTGCCAGGACTGAATGGGATGGTGCTGAGGATATTAAGAGAAGTAAGGGAGGTACTGGCCTTAATCAGCAAATCATTTTTAATATTAAAGATATTCTATAGTTATTAGATCCGGTCCAAGATGGTGGCAAAGTAGGGCTCCTTGGGTCAGATCTCGTCCACTCCAACTGTTTTCTTTGTTTCTTTTTTTTCCTTTTCTTTAATTTACTTATCTCGTCCTCAGCTTGAATGGCATTGGTGGTGGTGAGAGACCAGCGGCGGACCTGAAGAAATTCTAACGTGCGGCCCTCAAGCAGACCCAGGGCATGGACCTCAGGCAGGCCTGCCATGGACCACAAGTGGGCCCAGGCCACGGACCACGAGAGGGCCCAGGGCATGGACCACGAGAGGGCCCAGGGCATGGACCTTGAATGGGTCCAGGGTTTTGACCTCAAATGGGCCCAGAACCTGGGCCTCGAGCGGGCCCAGGGCATGGATCTCAGGCAGGCCCAGGGCATGGACTTCAAGTGGTCCCAGGGTATGAACCTCAATCAGGCCCAGGGCAAGGACCTCGAGCAGGCCCAGGGCATGGATGTCAAGCAGGCCCATGGCATGGACCTCAAGCATGCCCAGGGAATGGACCTCAAGTGGGCCCAGGGCATGGACCTCAAGTGGGCCCAGCATGGAGGAGAGTGAGCCCCGACTTACTTTTCAGCAGCAAGTACAGGACTTGGAATTGGTGACTGCTACATTGTCAGAGGCAATGTCAGTAAGGTAGGCCCAGCAACCAAAGGTAGCATCTGAGGATTGGTGACTTCTTTGTTGATTGGGCTCAGCGCTGGCGGTGGCGAAGCAGTGGCAGAAGGGCATCATGGCATCATCGATGAGGTGGGTCTAGCAGTGAGAGATGTGATTCTGATGTTGGTTGGTCTGGTGTAGGCAATGTCGAGGCAGTGGCAGAAGAATATCAGTTCAGCAGCAAAGATGGTGCCTGAGGATTAGTGACTTCTACATTGGTTGGGTCTGGCATAGACAGTGACAAAGTGATGGCAAAGAGATGGAACGCAGGCATCATGGATGGTGATTTTCCGAAGAAGGATCTAGGCCCGAAATGTCAGTCTTCCTGATCCTCTGAAGCTGCTTGGCCTGCTGTGTTCATCCAGCTCTACACCTTGTTGTCATCGATGGTGATGTATTGGCTCAGGACTGGTGGACTCTCTTCAAGCTATACCTTTCTTTCCTTTCCTTAGTCTTAAATTATTCAAAATGGTGGCATTTCATGGTGATAAATGAAAGCTTTTCACTATATTTTATAACATTGCAACTGTTACAGAACTATTCAAAAGTGGGTGTAAGGATAAACCTAACAACTACATATCGGTAAGTTTCACACCGGTAACAAAAACAGAAATTGCTGGAAAAGTGTAGCAGGTCTGGCAGCATCAATGGAGAGAAATCAGAGTTAATTTTTTTTGGGTTGAGAACTGCTCTATGGAAGGGCCACTCAAATTGAAAAGCTACCTCTGATTTCTCCCCACAAATGCTGCCAGACCTGCTGAGAATTTCTGATTTTGTTTCTGATTTACAGCATTCGCAGTTCTTTCAATTTTCTTTTACTTTCACTCCAAGATGGGAAAAATTTTAAAAGCAAGAATCCTGAATAAAATTATTAATTAATTCAATAAGCATAGATTAAATAATGCGAGCTGTGAATGATTTGTTAAGGACACATTTTTTTCAATCAATTTCTTTCATGGGATATGGCCTTCACTAAGAATTCTGGCATTTATTGTCCATCCCCAATTGCCCTTAAACTGAGTGCCTTGCTGTGCCATTTCAGAGCTGGACAGGCTAAAACACAACAGTAGTTTCCAGAAATAATGGGAACTGCAGATGCTGGAGAATCCAAGATAACAAAGTGTGGAGCTGGATGAACACAGCAGGCCGAGCAGCATCTAAGTAGTTTCCAGAATTTTTTTTAAAAATTCAGTTAATGAATTGTTAAATATTCTAAGAAAAGGATCCTAATCTATAAGAAATAAGAAAATATATTTCCAGAAGTCTCCTGAAACTGTTCGCACTAATCGTTGTTTTTGGGATTCAAACACGATATACTGCTTTACATTTTACATTATTTTTAATTTATGCCTTAATTGTGACAATCTGTGCATGAGAGGGATTAAGATTAATAAAAGGATTGGTCTTTAGGTCATAGATATAAAGTTGATTACCTTGTTACTTCATCTGTGAACTTTTAAGTAAGAAATAGGAACAGCAATAGCCCATTCAGTTCCTTGAGCCTACACCATCATTAGATAGGATCAAGGCTGATCTGACATTCATCATGTCCACTTCCCATTAATCTTTGATTTCCCTACTGATCAAGGCTCTATCTACCTGAGCCTTTAATATACGGTCAGTTCTGCTATAACGTATGTTCTGGCAACACAAATTGGCTATAATCAATTGATGAGTAGGGGAATGCTATTTGTAAAACATGAACTTTGTGCTGGCTATAACAGGATTCCATCTGTGCATGGAGGAGTACGTGTCAACATCACACAATCATTTCGCAGGCTTCGTCCTGAATATGCTAGTGCTGAAAAAGAATTGCAGGAAAACAAAATTTAGATTTCAAATTCTCTTCATCCTGGATAATGCACTGAGCCATCCTCCCACCATTGGTGAGCTTTCTGAGCATATTAAAGCGCTGTTTCTACCTCCAAACACAACCTCTCACCCTCAAGTCATGGACCAGCTGCAATAGTAGCTTTAAAGCTTATTATTTAAGGTGCACATTTAAGAGGCCCCTGCAGTAATAAAGAGCAACCTCAAAATCTTCCCTCCATCAAGTTAACTTGACATTTTTTCAAAGTAAGGTGTAAAATTTACCTTTATTTTGTTGTTAGATATGAATTAAACATTTATACAAACTGTGTTATCCTTCATGTTAGGCCTTTGAGTGATTTTTGAGCAATTTTGAGTGATATTTTTGGTGGTCTGCCCCTAACCCAGCTTTTCCCATAGGCCCCATTATTTCTATAGTGCGATTTTATATAACGCAATGTTGCGCAGGAACGGCTCAAGGTTGCAAGGGGCTCCACAGATACACAATCTTCCGAGAGAAGAAATTCCACCTCATCTCGAAATAACTCTTCAGACACTAGCATCCCATCACCAATGAACCTTTATTTACCAAGCATTGCTTTTGACAATATCACTGCCTCTTGGTGTGTCAGGCATTCAGCCACTCAATATCCCTGACATTTATCCTTGTTTGTCAAACAGATGCAAAATATTTGTTTACTATCTCCCCCATCTACTGTTCTGCACATAGGTGGCCTTGCTGATCTTTAAAGGGGCCAAATTCTCCTCGACTTTTAAAAACGGTCAATCCTTTCCCATCACTATTTTAAAACTAATAGAATTATGGTCTCTGGCCCCAAAGACCTGCACCACTGACACCTCAGGCACCTGCCCTGCCTTATTTCCCAACAGTAGGTCAAGTTTTTCATCTTCTGTAGTAGGTACATCCATATACTGAATCAAAATATTTTCCCACACACATTTAACAAATTCCTCTCCCTCCAACCCCTTAATACTATGGCAGTGCCAGTACTCTATCAACAGTTTTATCAAGAAGTATTTGGTTGGCAATAATCTTCTCACTGACATCCATTTTGATGCCTCAGTCCACTCAACTCCTCAATGCTAAACGCAGTCAAATTGGCTTTGATGTCAAAGACAGTCACTTCACCTCCCCTCTGGAGTTCAGCTCTTTTGTCTATGCTTCTGGACAAAGTGTGTAAAGGGCGAGGAGTTGTGTGGTCTGAGGCATCAAAATGGATGTCAGTGAGAAGATTATTGCCAACCAAATACTTCTTGATAAAACTGTTGATAGAGTACTGGCACTGCCATAGTATTAAGGGGTTGGAGGGAGAGGAATTTGTTAAATGTGTGTGGGAAAATATTTTGATTCAGTATATGGATGTACCTACTACAGAAGATGAAAAACTTGACCTACTGTTGGGAAATAAGGCAGGGCAGGTGCCTGAGGTGTCAGTGGTGCAGGTCTTTGGGGCCAGAGACCATAATTCTATTAGTTTTAAAATAGTGATGGGAAAGGATTGACCGTTTTTAAAAGTCGAGGAGAATTGTGCCCCTTTAAAGATCTGCAAGGCCACCTATGTGCAGAACAGGAGATGGGGGAGATACTAAACAAATATTTTGCATCAGTGTTCACAATGAAGAAAGACATTGAAAATAAAAAATGTGGGGAAATAAATAGCAACATCTTGAAAAATGTCCATATTACAGATGAAGAGGCATTGGATGCCTTAAAACACATAAAGGTGGATAAATCCTCGGGACATGATCAGGTGTACCCTAGAACTCTGAGCGAAGCTAGGGAAGTGATTGCTGGGCCCCTCGGTGAGATATTTGTATCATTGATAACAACAGGTGAGGTGCAGGAAGACTGGAGGTTGGAGAAAGGCGGTAAGGAAAAGTTAGGGAACTATAGACCAGCGAGGCTAACATCGGTGGTGGGCAGATTTTGGAGGAAATCCTGAGGGATAGGATTTACATGTATTTGGAAAGGCAAGGAATGATTAGGGATAGTCAACATGGCTTTGTGTGTGAGAAATCATGTTTCACTAACTTGATTGAGGTGTTTGAAGAAGTAACAAAGAGGATTGATGAGGACAGAGTGGTTGATATGATCTATATGGGCTTCAGTAAGATATTCCTCTGATGGACTGGTTAGCAAGGTTAGATCATCTAGATGGAGAACTAGCTATTTGGATACAGAACTGGCTCAAAGGAAAAAGATAGAGGGTGGTGGTGGAGGGTTGCTTTTCAATCTGAAGGTCTGTGACCGGTGGTGTGCTACAAGGATCGGTATTGAGTCCACTGCTTTTCATCATTTATATAAATGATTTGGATGTGAACATTGGAGATCTGGTTAGTAAGTTTGCAGATGACACCAAAATTGGAGGTGTAATGGACAACGAAGAAGGTTACCACAGAGTACAATGGAACTTTGACCAGATGGGCCGATGGTCTGAGGAGTCACAGATGGAGTTTAATTTAGATAAATGTGAGATGTTGCATTTTGGAAAGGCAAATCAGGGCAGGACTTATATACTTAATGGTAAGGTCCCAGGGAGTGTTGCAGAACAAAGAGACCTTGGAGATCATAGTTCTTTGAAGGTGGACTCATAGGTAGACAGGGTAATGAAGAAGGCCTTTGGTATGTTTGCCTTTATTGGTCAGTGCATTGACATTGGAGTTGGGAGGTCATGTTGCATCAGACATCAATTAGGCCACTATCAGAATACTGCATGCAATTATGGATTCTCTTCTGTAGGAAAGATGTTGTGTAACTTGAAAGGGTTCAGAAAAGATCTATGAAGATGTTGCCAAGGTTGGAGGATTTGAGCTATAGGAAGAGGCTGGGGCTATTTCCCCTGGAGTGTCAGAAGCTGAGGGGTGACCTCATAGAGTTTTATAAAATTATGAGGGGAATGGATAGAGTAAATAAACAAGGATTTTTCCCTGGGGTGGGGGTGTCCAAAACTAGGGGACATAGGTTTAAGGTAAGAGGGGAAAGATTTAAAAGGGACCTGAGGAGCAACTTCTTCATGCAAAGGGTGAAGCGTGTATGGAATAAGCCGCCAAAGGAAGTGGGGGAGGCTGGTACAATTACAACATTTAAAAGGCATCTGGGCAGGTATATGAATAGAGAGAGTTTAGAGGGATATGGGCCAAATACTAAAAAATGGAACAATTTTTTTTCGGATATCTCGTCAAACTGGACAAGTTAGACTGAAAGATCTGTTTCTGTTCTGCATATATCTATGACTCTATGAGTAGAGACTCATACAGCATGGAAACAGACCCTTTGGTCCAATCAGTTCATGCTGACCATAATCCCAAAGTAAACTAGTCCCACCAGCCTGTGCTTGGCCTACATTCCTCCAAACCTTTCCTATTCATGCCCATGACACATTCTATCACTTTACTGATGATCAAGAGTAGACAGATGGGGCAGTAATTGGTCATGCTGGATTTATCCTGCTTTGTATGTTAAAAGAACCTGGGCAAATTTATACATCATCAGATAGACACCAGCACTGGAGAAGCAAATTACTGCACAAGCTGGAATCAGTGCTCAAAACTAGAAATTCTAAAGAAGTGTCAATGACACTTGAAATGTAAGTTTGCTCTCTCTCCATGGACGCTGCCTGACCCACTCTGATTGCCAGCCTTTTGTTGTTTTCAGTATAGATACCATCACTGGAACAGCTTGGCTAGGTGAACAGGAAAGTCCTGGAGCACAAGTTGTCAGTACTGCCAGCATGTTATCAAGGAACATAGCTTTTGCAGTATCTGATTATTCCAGTTGTTTTTTTTTCAATATCACGAGGAATGAATTGTTTTAGCCAAAGACAGACAT
The DNA here is from genome assembly GCF_030684315.1 of Stegostoma tigrinum. Taxonomy (NCBI): domain Eukaryota; kingdom Metazoa; phylum Chordata; class Chondrichthyes; order Orectolobiformes; family Stegostomatidae; genus Stegostoma; species Stegostoma tigrinum. The sequence continues at coordinate 45,738,308 of NC_081363.1, forward strand.
CTGTGATGACGACGATCTCTGCAGGAGGCTGAGCTGGATCATCCACTCAGCACTTCTGCCCAAACATTGTTGCAAATACTTCAGCCTTATCATGCTGGGCTCTCCCATGATTAAGGATAGGGGCATTCGTAGCGCCTCTTCTTCCAGTGAGTTGTTTAATTTTTCACCATCACACATGACTGGATGTGAGAGGGCCGCAGAGCTTAGATCTGATGTGTTGACTGTGGGATCACGTAGCTCTGTCATTTGCTGCTTCTGCTGTTTAGCATGCAGGTAGTCCTGCTTTGTAGAATCACCAGGTTAACACCTTTTATTAGGTATGCTTGATGCTGCTCCTGGCAAGCCTTACCACAGTACTAAACACAATATAAAAATAGATAAATTTGGGTAAGAGCTCACAGCTCCTGGTACTGATGTTTTGATTTTAACATTTTAGGTCAGTTCTGTTCTGTATAGTGTTATTGGACTCCTCTCTCTGATGTGGAAGTATTATTGCATGCAAATGTAGGGGACTAACTGTCCATATTTACTGTGCAGAAATGGCCTTCATTAACTAGGTGGCAGGTTCAAAATATCCCCTGTTTTTGTGGATGTATGCTGATATTGGTTACCAGAACGTTTAGTCATTTACAGTAAAGAGCATGGGTCTGCAATGGGGCTATGCGAGTTAACAACCCTGAAAATGTACCCTCATTGTTTCTTCATTAAGTAGTCTCACAATAATTCCTGAGAATCCCTGTGCTTTTTTTTAAACATCTTGTTTGTATTCTGGGAAAAATTACACAATTCTCAAATAACCATGAATCCTGAAAAAAGAGTAAGATTAAGATCTTGCAAATTGCCAGAGGGTCCAATTACAATGAAACTGCTGTTTATACAATGGAAGGTTTTCCATGCAAGAATAACTACACAGACTAATAAAGACAGTTTTATGAAGACTGCAGAAATAAAAATGACCCCAAATTTTTGCCTAGGGCTCTTCAGATGTTACTCTATACGTGCGGTTAAACATTCTGGCTCTTAATGATAACGATATGTCTTCAATTTCTTTCATGTTGGACCCCTTTAGTTTTGGATTATTATCACTTCCGCGAACACCTGCTTTCTACCTTGGCCAATTGTTAGTTGACTTTTCAAATATTTTTGTGTCTGTAATTCTGCTCCTTCCGTTGCACTATACTTTATGTCTTCGTATGAGTAGTTTGTCCATAGTATCTTTCAAATTTGACAAAGGGTTACACTTGAAATACTAACTTTTTTCTTTTGCCCTAGCTGCTGCTTAAACATTTTGCTGCTACATGCTTTTGATCCCGTATCTGATTTTGAAACCTGAAGTTTTTGATTTCTGTTTTACCACTTCAATAAATTAATAATCTGCATACAACACTCAATTAAGTTTATGATACAACAGCAGCAATAATAACATATCTGCAAAGTTCATATATAAATGCTTAACATGTTAACATTTTTGTTATTTTTGTGCAAGTCGCAACTAAGTCTACTTATTTCACACTGCTGAACCTAGCATCAAAAGGTGCATGAATGATGCATTAGAAAGTTAATTATTCATATATGAATAGCAACAATTTGCCTTAAGGTCTCAGCATAATAATTTTAATTCACTTTTCATATGAGAACACTGACAGCTGTTTTCTGAAACTTCACATCTGGCTGAAGCTGTACAGTTGGGTCCTAAAATTCACATGAAAAGATTTGTCCCCTTGTTCTTATTGATGGTGCTACCAGTACACATTTCCTAGATTTCTCAGCTTAGTCCAACTTGAGTAAGATCCAAGTGATTCCAAAGGTAAGTGTGGATCGAACTGGGAAAGGTAGCTTCACACCATTATGGCTCACAATGGGATGCAAGATCTGCAAGTCACCATTGTGAAGTAATGGGGCACTAACAGTAATCTAATGGTGCACTAGCTGCACTGTAGTGATAAACTGATTGCGTTAGTCTACTAATAGAAACATATTTACAAACATCAATGCACTTTCATAGTAAACTAATAGTATTTCACTGGCACTTTACAATTGTACCAATAGCTTCTCATGGTGTCGTCAATAGTCTAGAAGCAACTGCTTAAAACCTGTACTTGTAGTCAACAACATTGCCAGATGAAGCACAATGTGGCATGTTAGCAATCGTACCACATCACAACATTTAGGTGGCTGGTACAATAGTTGCTGCAGGCCAAGACTCATCTAGAATATTCAAAGGGATGAACCTTACATTTTGGGTTAAGTGCAAGTTGATTCCCATTTCTCGAAGGTTTTCTGCTACGAGGCCTACAAGATTACTCACCGTATCTTATCAAAGGTGCCTCAGTAACTACTCACCCCACTTCTATGGCATCCCTCTTGTCTGATTCTAATCCAATCCTATCAAATACTGTTCCTGGAACAGCTCACTGCTCAATGGATATTCACTGAAAGACTATCATCCCTAGCACAGTGCCATATATAAGAGGCCACTGCGCACCAAATGAGTACTGGCGTTCTGAATTTGCCCTGCTCACTGATAGACACAGTGTGTCGATGTTAGAGAAGGAGTCTATGGGAATGTGAATCTCCATTAGGGACCTGGAAGTCCTGCTGGAGGGAATGGTATGAAGAATATCCTCCCCTTCCGGCATGACTGGCAGAACAGACCACAACACCAGACCCTGGGAGCCTGGCTTGAGTCAGTACCTGGGTCAGTGCCATCTCCATGATGCAAAGGGAAGGTCAGCAGTACCACAAGAAGGTCAATGAGTTTCTCTACTCTGCCACAGTAAATGTCACACACCTCTCTTTTAACTCACACACAGTCCACCTCTGGTTCTGAGCCTACCTCCTACCAACCTCCTACCAGTGCTCTGCCACTCTCAGTAATCCAACATATTTCCTTGCTCACTCCCATTTCCCTGACTCCCACTCTCCCACACTGCTAACCCCACACAGTATCTGAGCTGTCTCCTCACTTGGCCAAGATACCTCATCAATACTGGCAGCTGTACGACACACTTTTAGCTCACACGATTTCTCCCTTCTCCATGAGAGGAGAAAACACCAAATACGTGGGCAAATTAGCCCCGGACAAGTGGATGGTGCTTGACATCAAACTCCTTACCCCATGTGAGGACAGAAAACTGTCCCGCTCTGGAGAAGACTGGGACCACTCTGCAGGGATGTCAAGACATCCATGTCGCAGTCAACGAGTAAGTAGTACTCTTCATCCCACTGCAACTCTCACATTAACTCTGCTGACAGTCTCATTCATTGCACATCACTTCTAACCATTGGCCATAATGCCTTCTCTCTCTCTCTCATGTCTTGCAGGTACCAGTGGAATATCCGCAACGTCTATGGAGAGATGTCCTGGTCTACTAGATGCTACCTCCTTGACCTCTGATGACAAGAAAACTAGGGCCCCTGAGGATACATTGGCAAGGCTGCCTCCTGTAGCTCCCACCATCCCACACACTGACACCTTGTGGCGACATCACCTTTAGAACATTTGGGTACTCAAGTTGGTGAGTACCTCATTGTAGCAGCTGGCTGAAGAAGAAATGACCCAGGCTGCTGGCTGTCTGAGGACAGCTGAACACCAGGCCCCTGCTCAAACCCAGGCAGGAGAGGACCCTGAGGGATCAGCAATCAGGGACTTCATCCACATACACAGGGAGGAACAGGAGCAGCAAATAGGGATATGGTACACAATGGCCCTCATTGCCCAGACTTAACCTGCCCATGGCTGAAGGCATTCAGCAATGTTTTGCGGATCTGTATGTGCTTTCATGCATGCAACTGTCTAGCTGCCTCCAGGGGCAGCTGCCATTGTAAACTAAGTCCAGTACTCTCAGAAAACATAAAATGCTGGATCTTACAGCAGGCCCGGCTGTATCCATGGAGAGAGAACAAGCTAACATTTTGAGTCTAAGTGACTTCATTAGAGCTCTGATGAAGACTCATCTAGATTCTTCTCTCGAGGCTAATGCCTGACCCACTGTGATTTCCAGCATTTTTTGTTTTCAGTATGGATTCCAATGGGGATGGGTCTGGGTGGAATGCTCCAAAGAGCGGTGTGGACTTTTGGGGCCAAAGGGCCTGTTTCCATACAGTAGGGAATCTAATCTAATCTAATCTAATTTGCAGTAATTTGCTGCTCCAGTACTTCCAGTGTTTGCTGGAGAGGTGCACCAACCCACATGCCATCACCCCAGCCCTTGGTCATCAGGACAGAAGACGGGGTGACAGAGTGTCCAAGAACATACCATGTATTCCAGGTGTCCCTTTCCTCAGAAAGAGACAGGACAGAGCTAGAAGACACTCAGACAATGGAGGAAGCACAGACGGACCTCTAAGAAGTCTCTTCTCACGACACTTCAGAGGTGGCCAGGACCTTCACCTGCAGCCTGCCTGCTCCCCTCTGACCCTTGGAAATTCAAGCGAAAGAGGCATTCAGAGTTCTTGGGCCATTCAGATACAGACCACCATCACCCCGCATTCCTCCTCACCGCACCCCCCACAACCCCTGCAATCCATTAAACCTCCTGGGCCAACAGGTTCTGTTGCTGAGCAGTCTTTCTTCGCTCCAACCATGGGAGGAAAAAAATGAACTAAAATGATCAGGGAGATTTTGGTGGCACAGGTGATATCACCGTGTATATGAGATATCACATGTACTGCTAACGTAGCATTATCTCTGTCACTGGTAATGCTAACTCTTCTTTGAAAGACAAAATGCGGAAATATTGTTCTTGAACTTGTATCAGCTTATCATCTGGGAAAAAAATCCAATCTCCAATTTATTCAGTGGTCAGCTTTGCTGTTTCAACAATTTCAGTTGAGGATTCAATAATGAGTTCAGTGGATTGTACTTCTCATCTTGTTCTCAAATTCTGCTTCTGTGACAAATTTTGCCAATATAATTCTTCTGAATGTTCCTCAGTGATAATGGGAATGGAAAACATTTCTCCTGGCCTGGTAAAATCTGTTACCTTTTCTCCAGTTTATATGCGGAACAATACCATTATGCCAACGTAGGCAGTCTCAGTAGATACTTCTTGTTTAGGTTCTGCCATGAGTTGGGGAAGCTTAGTGAAATCTTCAACCATTTCTGCCTTCCCCAGTCTTTTGGCAAAGGTTTGTTTCTGAACCAATTGTTAAGGATGTTGATGTCAAGATGTCATTAAAATGGACAAATTACTTATATTAATTTGAATAGCTTTTTCCCAAGTCAGTTTTCTTTGGCAAAGTCTCATTAATAATTCCAAAAACAATATAAATGTTAACTTGTACAATATATTACTAAGCGATGGGAACTTCAGCAGAACAACAGCCCACTGGGCAGACAATTAAAGGTTGTTTCTCATATTTGCTGGCATTTTATCTCGTGACAGACTACTTTTGGAATGTGCCCTCATGATTGTTAGGATTTTGCTTACTTGGTTCTAGAAGATTAAAGAAAGACTTGCCTTGTCCTCCAGGGTGCATCAGCATGTAAGTGCTCTCCTTTCTCCTGCAGTCTCTGTAGCACCCCTGCTGAGGCTTGTGAGCCTCCCTGACTGGGGTCAACTCTGGGAGGGAGCCAGGCCACCATTCTCAATTGGACTGCACTCCTAGTGTTTGCTTTTAAATTGACCACCACTAGTAAAATGTCATTCAGGGTTCCACCTGGTAGCCTCAGGTCAGATACTGTCAGAATTATGGTGTTACATTTTTCATGAACCAGTTATTAAGTTGTGGCATTAATTGACAGTAGTCATACTTTTGTAAGCCTATATTGGGGCTAAAAGTTGGGAGTTCTTTATTTTTATTTGATTATTGCACTGGATGCAACTTAATGACAGGGAAAAGTCACATTTGTAGATGCTTTCAATCAGCCATGATTTCCCATCTAAGTCCCACTTCAGTACTGAGGGAACACTACAGTGGGCAAATAATGACCAATTCAGGACTGTTTCCCTCCAGGCCTTAATTTTAATCTAGTGTGAGGAATTCAGGGGCTCAGCAGGGCACCCTGCTCAAACCTCAGCCAAAAAGGATTGCTTCCTTCAGTAGCCTCCTTTCTACATTGGGTACTCACCCATCACCAAGGTCCACGCCCTGTGGAGGTCTCTCCCTTCAGACTCACATTTCTCTTGTAACACCTCAATGATTCACATCTTCCTATCCCACTATCAGACTATCTATCCTTACTCAGTCCTGCATCTGAATCCGGACATCATTTGTAGTCCTGGTTCTGGCCACTGCTCCTGTGACATTATTGTGACTGCAGTATTGCCAACCAATCTGATTGGCCAGCAGCTCTCTGGAGTAGGATTTCCTCTTGAGTGTGTGGTGCAAGTCCAATGTGAGCCATTGATGCTCCTGGGAATGTAATTGGCTGCAGGACATCGGTTTTCCATGAATCCTCTCATAGTAAAATGGGAAATCCCACTACCCAAAAAAATTAGTTGTAGAAATTGGTTGCTGTCTCCTCCACTTAACATATACTACATCTAAAAACAGGCTCACTGGCTATTTTGAGATGTCTGGTGATCATAAAGAAATCTGTACAAAGGTAGCCTTTTTAAAGTTTTAAAAATGTTTCCTGCCCTTATTGAATCCAGTAGGGTAAACCTGAAAGTAGAATATTTGACCAACTGCCCTACATTTTCCCTTTCTCCTGTGAAACTGCTGGTCTGAGCAATCATGCTGCTAAGGATTTCAGTCTTGGTTTGTGCTTGTATCAACAGTCATATGGAATGTGTGTGTGTGCAGGGAGTGGAATTGGGGTCATGGGAAACTTAATTTTACTGCTCTATGGTGCATTCATGCCAATGAACTAACATTGTGCATTCTTAAGTGTTCTGCTTTTCCTGTTTTTGGCTGATGGATTAATACTCAAATTTTCAAACAATTCTGTAAAGTCAGACAAAGCAAAAGCACTGTCCTATGTGAAGTCATTCCACCGTTCAGCCTTTTGTGAGCTAAAGTCATGTTACTGTCAGTTCGCCTGCTGTTTGAGGTACAGGGTGAAATCATCTCTGTCACTGCTGTCAGTTGTCACTTTTAATAAATATGAAAGAGCTATATGATCTGGAGTATCTTTATATAATTTGATCTTAATGAGACCTTTCTTAAATTGAACTTCCCTTTTGCTATGAATTCCTTATAAAAATATAATTTTAATTGTGCATTTTCAAAACTTCTTGGAACTAATATATCTTTAAGATAACTGTACGTACAACTACGAACAAGAGGGGGTCAGAGGCTAAAAAGTTTATAGGCAAATAACTCTCCTCCTGTCTTTCCAAAGTCTGTCTACTACTTGCAAGGATAAGTCAGAAGTGTGATTGCATGTTCTTGGCTTTCTAGGATAGGTGTAGCTTCAAAAATATTCAAGAAGCTTATGGCCATTCAGGGTAAAGCAGCTCATTTGATTGGCATTCCACCCAGCACCTTCACTCCTTTCATCATTGATACACAATGGCAGCCGCGTGTTCCATTCACAAGGTGCACTGCAGGAACTTACCTAAGCTCTTTCGACAGCACTTTCCAAATTCATGATATCTATGAACCAAGAACAACAAGTGTGATAGAATCATGGAGGTCTACAGCACAAAAAAGGCCTTTCAGCCCAACAGATACATAAGAACCCCAATACTCACAGATTCCCCTCCGAGCCAACCTCCTGAGTTGGAAATATATCACTCTTCCCTCAGTGTCGCTGGGCCAAAATCCTGGAACTCCCTCCCTAACAGTATAATGGATGTATCTACACCTCAAAGACTGCAGATGTTCATAAAGACATCTCATCACCACATACTCTAGAACAATTAGGGTTGCAAATAAATGCTGGTTAGCTAGCAAAGCTTTCTTCCCATGAATGAATCGTACAAACAAACAATTCGAGCTGTAATGCCAAGGATAGTAATCTGTTTACAGACAAGTTTATTTGTACAGCTCAGCACATTAGCAGCTGACAAGTATTTTCTCCAAAGGGAATTTTATCGCATCTAAACTTCATCAAATTTCTTCGGTGGTATGAAATTATTTGCTGAGAGTAATGTTCCACTTCAGAAGTGGTCCTTAGAACTGAAGAGGTAATAGTTGATAAATTTTATCATTCAGAAAATCTGTACTTAAAATTGAAGGGAGAAACCTGATCTAATCCTAGGCATTGTTTCAATATAAACACCAACAGAAGATATAGATCAATTCTGGACTATGATTGCAATAACTTGTTCATACATTTAAATATATCAAAGATAGCTTGTGTAAAGGAAGAGTTCCAGGATTTTTATCGAGAGCCAATGTTTCACATCAGATGGTGTGTGACTTGGAGGGGAATTTGTACTTCGTAGTTTTCCAATTTACCTTGCCTTCTCGGTGGTAGTGTTTGTGGATTTGAGAAAATGGGAACTGCAGATGCTGGAGAATCCAAGATAACAAAGTGTGGATCTGGATGAACACAGCAGGCCAAGCAGCATCTCAGGAGCATAAAAGCTGACGTTTTGGGCCTAGACCCTTCATCAGAAAAGGACGATGGGGAGAGGGTTCTGAAATAAATAGGGAGAGAAGGGGAGGCGGACTGAAGATGGAGAGAGGAGAAGATAGGTGGAGAGGAGAGTATAAGTGGGGAGGTGGGGAGGGGATAGGTCAGTCCAGGGAGGACGGACAGGTCAAGGAGGCGGGATGAGGTTAGTAGGTACGAAATGGAGGTGCGGCTCGAGGTGGGAGGAGGGGATAGGTGAGAGGAAGAACAGGTTAGGGAGGCGGGGACGAGCTGGGCTGGTTTTGGGATGCAGTGGGGGAAGGGGAGATTTTGAAGCTGGTGAAGTCCACATTGATACCATTGGGCTGCAGGGTTCCCAAGCAGAATATGAGTTGCTGTTCCTGCAACCTTCAGGTGGCATCATTGTGGCAGGAGGCCCATGATGGACATGTCGTCTAAGGAATGGGAGGGGGAGTTCAAATGGTACGCAACTGGGAGGTGCAGTTGTTTATTGCGAACCGAGCGGAGGTGTTTTGCAAAGCGGTCCCCAAGCCTCCACTTGGTTTCCCCAATGTAGAGGAAGCCACAACGGGTGCAGTGGATACATTGGCAGATGCACAGGTGAACATCTGCTTAATATGGAAAGTCATCTTGGGGCCTAGGATGGGGGTGTGGGAGGGGGTGTGGGGGCAAGTGTACCACTTCCTGCGGTTGCAGGGGAAGGTGCCGGGTCTGGTGGGGTTGGAGGGGAGTATGGAGTGGACAAGGGAGTCATGGAGAGAGTGGTCTCTCCGGAAAGCAGACAGGGGAGGGGATGGAAAAATGTCTTGGGTGGTGGGGTCGGATTGTAGATGGCGGAAGTGTCGGAGGATGATGTGTTGTATCCGGAGGTTGGGCTCATCCTCACATACCACCCCACCAACCTCCGGATACAACACATCATCCTCCGACACTTCCGCCATCTACAATCTGACACCACCACCCAAGTCTTTTTCCCAACGCCATCCTTATCTGCCTTCCGGGGAGACTACTCTCTCTGTGACTCCCTTGTCCGTTCCACACTCCCCTCCAACCCCACCACACCCGGCACCTTCCCCTGCAACCGCAGGAAGTGCTAAACTTGCCCCCACACCTCCTCCCTCACCCCCATCCCAGGCCCCAAGATGACTTTCCATATTAAGCAGATGTTCACCTGCGCATCTGCCAATGTGGTATACTGTATCCACTGTACCCGTTGTGGCTACCGCTACATTGGGGAAACCAAGCGGAGGCTTGGGGACTGCTTTGCAGAACACCTCCGCTCAGTTCTCAATAAACAACTGCACCTCCCAGTCGCAAACCATTTTAACTCCCCCTCTCATTCTTTAGGCGACATGTCCATCATGGGCCTCCTGCAGCGCCACAATGATGCCACTCGAAGGTTGCAGGAACAGCAACTCATATTAAGCTTGGGAACCCTGCAGCCCAATGGTATCAATGTGGACTTCACAAGCTTCAAAATCACCCCTTCCCCCACTGCATCCCAAAACCAGCCCAGCTCATCGCCGCCTCCCTAACCTGTTCTTTCTCTCACCTATCCCCTCCTCCCACCTCAAGCAGCACCTCCATTTCGTACCTACTAACCTCATCCCGCCTGCTTGACCTGTCCGTCCTCCCTGGACTGACCTATCCCCTCCCCACCTCCCCACTTATACTCTCCTCTCCACCTGTCCATCTTCGGTCCGCCTCCCCCTCTCTCCCTATTTATTTCAGAAACCTCTCCCCATTCCCCTTTTCTGATGAAGGGTCTAGGCCCAACACGCCAGCTTTTGTGCTCCTGAGATGCTGCTTGGCCTGCTGTTTTCATCCAGCTTTACACTTTCTTATTTTGTGGATTTGGAAGTTTTTATCAAAGGCGAGTTGGAGAGTTGCAGCAGTGCATCTTGTATATGGTGCTGAAACCCTTGATTCATTTTGGAGCGGCATTCACCCATGCAGTTGTAAAGTATCTCATGACATTTCTCGCTTGGACAGTGAATATGTTTAACAAGTTTTGAGGACTCAGCAGAAAAGTTGCTTCTTGCAGAATTCCCGTCATTTGAGCTGTTTTTGGAGTTGCTGTATCGATGTAATTGTTCCAGTTAAGTTATTGGAAATACCATTGAATGTCAAGGTGAGATGGCTAGGATCTCTCTTGTTGGAGACTTAAAGCTTGAGTTTTCAAATAAACCTGTTGGACTATAACCTGATATCATGTGATTACTGATCTTGTACAATTGTGTGGCATTAATGTTACTCATCTTTGTTTACAAAACAATGGAATTGAAATTCTATTTATTACTTAGGTTGCACATTTGAAGCTGCTTTTGAGTACTGGAGTGTTTGCTCGCAACACAGGAATGACAGCCTACAGCCCCCTACACATGCCTGGTTTGCTTTGCATATGTAAATACCTTCCATGACATTGATTCAATCATGATCACATTGGGAACTGCATTATTCCCAAGCAATGGAGTTTCATGCGTACTCATCAGTCTTTACTCATTCCCTGAGACTTTAAAAGATGGACACAGTATAATTAATACCTTCTCCACTGATGGATGGATACAGATATCCACTTGAGTGGCATTGACTGTAAAACATCAAATCAACAGTTAAAATTTACTTTGTTTGAGGTTACAAGCAAAAAAATCCTTCATTGCTGCTTGATGTTGTAAAACGTCATCTACATAAATAAATGTACCAAAGAACGGTTCAGATAGATTTAGGTTTAATTTTAGTGTCGCCTGTACTCAGATACAGGGATACAGTGAAGAGTGTGTAATGTTGGCACACACAGCGCCATCTTAAGGACAAAGGTGCCTAGGTATGAAAGACTTAGATACAAAGTAGTGAAAGAATAAAAGGTTAAACATTACCTTCATAGAATCATTGCTCAAGTGGTGCCATAAGGATTGGCAACCTTTGACATTTACTCTGTCTTGGTCAAAAAGTTTAATAATGAAATCAATGTTAAAAATACACATTTCCCATTGTATGTCAAATTTTCAGTCCAAAAACTCCATTGATGCAAATGAATTCACAATGTGTGGTGTTTTATAGGGACCTGACCCACATGAGCTATGGTGAGATTAGTAGCAGAATCATGTGAGAAGTACAGCGAGGCCCGTCTCAAAGTAGTGAGCAACCTGCTGCATCTTTTATGCATCTGAGCTGTGACGAAGTGAGTTTCTGACTAGGCAGTGGTGAGTTGTCAATTAAGGGATTATTGATTGTTAAATGGATTATTAATGTCCCAACTTGCCTCATTCATATTCAGATTCCTATCTTACCAACTGTGCTGAACAAGCTACATGTAGCATCCCGGACACTGGCCATTCATACCCCAGGCCCACAGACATTGGCATCTGACATTAGCCAACCCCTCATGATCCTTATGGCACCTCTCCAATATACTGGCAGGGCACATTGAAAGCACCATCGGGGAGCATCATCAACTAGAATCAAAAGTCGTAGAATCATTGAGTCAGATAGCATGGAAATAAATGCTTCAGTCCAACGAGTCCATGTTCTCAAACTAAACTAGTCTCACCTGCCTGTGCTTGGCTGTATTCCACCAGGTCTGTCCTATTCATGAAATTATCCAAATGTCTTTTAAACACTGTAACTGCATCTACCACTTTCTCTGGCAGTCAATTCCATACATGAACCACTCTCTGTGAAAACAAGTTGCCCTTGGGGCCTTCTTAAATCTTTCCACCCTCACCATAAAAAAAATTCGAGCTCCCCCACATTAGACAAAAGACCCTTGTCATTCACCTTATCTATGCCCCTCATGATTTTACAAACGTCAATAAGGTCACCCTTCAAACCTCCATTCCTGGTAAATCTTTTCTCAATGTTCTTCAGTTTAATAATACCCTTCCCACAGCAGGGCAACCAGAGCTACAAGCTGCTGCGGGGACACTTTACACAGAGACAGGCGCTCAGCTCATCGATTGGGCCAGGCTGCATTTGGGTCTGTTCACTTGCTCTCTTTGCACTCACTCACTTAGCACTTATCTGCTTGCACACAACATCCTTGCTTTGCCAGTTAGCACAATCACACAACAAGGTAACTTGCCTTGCAGTCAACAATCCTCAGTCAATGGAGTGTCCATTTTGCTGTGAAGCAATGTGTTACATGAATCTCATCTCTACCATGTACCAGCAGCTAATGTGGAAAACATGCTGCAAGTACAGCAAGCAGCAAGCCATATCTTGAAATCTTAGGGGAGCAACAAAAACAAAGTTGCTGGAAAAGCTCAGCAGGTCTGGCAGCATCCGTGAAGGAAAAAACAGAGTTAACATTTCGGATCTGGTGACCCCAAATTAGAACACTGGGCCCGAAACGTTAACTCTGTTTTTTTCTTCACAGGCGCTGTCAGACCTCCAGCAACTTTGCTTTTGTTCCTGATTTACAGCATCTGCAGTTCTTTTGGTCTTAGGGGAGCAGTCCTCACCAAAGTCCATAGAGGCATTAGTCACTTAGGGGTTCTGGGCACGGTAAGGACAGGCTCCAATACCAATCCAGGGCTTTGGCCATATCAGGCAGCCAGTTGGGGTGTTCTTGGTGAGGGTTTCTGGGGAGTGGGTTGTGATCAGTCTTGTGTCTCCATAATGACCAGTCTAAGGGAGTAAGATTAATCCAAGCAGTGAGATTTGTTCTCTTATCATCAGGGGCTGTCTAGTTGGGATGCTCAATGGCGTGGGCCATTGACTCCTTCCATAAACTATGGGAAAAGGGATGAGGGGGAGCAAGAGAGGCTACTGGTGTGGGAAGAAGACTTGGGAGCCTATTTGTGGGGATTGGGGCCTGCCTGCACCACATAGGGGAAGGGGGGATAGCAATTGAGAAGGTGTGCAACTGTGTTGTAAATGGCTTTGATCAATTATGAATAGGAATGGGATGATGTGGAGGAAAAGTTCATACATGGTCAAGAGCATTTGGTTTGGGTCAGTGGGGGGGTGGAGGTGGGGCAACAGTATGCCCACATCTGGCATGGTTATCTCACCGCATATGCCAGGGTCTGGGTGAGGAGAAGTGGAAAAAAATGGGCAGCTGAAGGCTCACAGTGATGGGTTCAAGAGATGTGAAGTGGTGGGGCTCATGGGAACAAGTACCAACAGGGGGATCTAGATGCTCAGTGCCTCACCAACATGTAGAGGTAGAAGCTGGAAGCCACTTGCCTGGAAGCACTCAATGTCATCATCAGTTTTGCTGGAATTCAGAAGCATGTCATGGAGAAGGAAAATGGTTATGACAACAACTGGAGTGGGCAGGGTGAGTGAGGGAAGGGGTTGCAAGATTTACTGTCATGAGGCTATTTAAAGGGAAACACAATTATGCCAGTCCTTTGCACTGTACGAAACACAGAATTGTGGGGTCCCTAAATCCCTGTCTATCCTAAGACATTGGTCCACTGTTTGCTGTGAACCTCCCTACACCAAACATTGCTGACCACCTCACTCACCATCAGCACTTTGGACACTGCACAGATAAGAATAGGATGTTGTAAGCCAAGGGTCAATGATGATTGCAGGTCCTTTTGCCTAACATGACTAAAGATTTGAAAATGACTGGTTCACTAGGAAAAAATCCTTAGCGGATAAATTAGGACATAGAACATAGAACAGTACAACACAGTATAGGCCCTTTAGCCCACGATGTTGTGCCGAACTTTTACCCTAAAGCTAAGGTCCACCTAACCTCCACCCCTATTTTATACTATCACCCACATGCCTATCTAATAGCTGCTTAAATGCCCCTAATGAGGCATACTCCACTACCTGTTCCAGCAATGCATTCCACGCCCCTACCACTCGCTGAGTAAAGACATTCAAACCATAAAACCATTGAAGGCAAGGCATTACAAACCTCAACAAAGATTATATGCAGATTGAGAACAAAGATTTGTTTGAATAAAATGGATGCATATTGTTCTGATTCCAGCTGATGTTAATTCGAGGCAAGTCAGATCTCACTATAAAACCAAAACAAAAATATTATCCATCAAGCCAGGTGCTAATGACAGAACATAGATATACAATGCTGTAGATTTGGATTTAACAATAAAACAGAAGTTTATTATGCAAAAGAATAAAGATTAAATAGAATAAACCAAAGAGTTTACATTTAACACAAATATAAAAATTTCAAAACTCATGGTAAAATACAATCCTATTAACCCCACAGGCGTGTTATTACAGTAATAAAATACCAGAGAAATTCTCTTCTCTATCCTACATTGAGCTTGATGTTGCTGCAGTTTCAATTCCCAGTTATGGGAATCTGATAGCCTCTTCCTTGATTATCATATAACAGAGCCTAGATTTTCTCAGCTTCATAGAACCCCATCAGGTTTTCACCTAACAGTTTTTGTCCATAATCACTGAGGTAACCTCTTTATTAACAGTCCTAAATTACCTCCCACTCTCAGGGGCAATCGTTTTACTTATCCAGCTTCAGTCAATACTTCTGTAAATTGCCTAACTAAAACTTAAAAGCGCTTTTTCAAGCTGTGAGCATTTCCTCAAGCCCTCCAAAAATTCATAGTCTATTACCAAAAAGTTTAAAGCATTATATAGTTTACCTTGTTTGTTCATAAATTCTCATGTACAAATCGAAATTACATTCCAGGAAGTCTCTTTCTAGTATTCTGTTTTAAAAGAAATCATTATGGCTTCAGAAATGCTTAAAAGTTAATCATCAAATGATTTCAGATAACAATATCAAACCCTCATGCCAAAGATGGATCATAATCCAAACTCTAAAAAAATTAAATTAAATAAATAATTCACACACGTTACATTACCATGAGATTCCATGGGAACTAAACCATGGCCCATAAATTTAGGACACGCTCAAAAAGAAGAAATTGCTTTAACTGAAAATCAAGGGTATCACGTGAAAGAAAACACCTGTGTCAACAGAGCAGCCACCTGTCATTAGGAACATTCATAAAATTAAAAGTCGTCCAGACAGTTCTGTCAGGCCTTTGCTTCAGTTATCAGGAAATGTTTCCTTTGCAAAGGAAATTCAGGAGCTTCAAGTTTTCACCAGGTCCTCCTTAAAATCATCAACCAACTATTAGGTTGAGGAGGAACAACAGCCTCTGTGACAAACATTTAAGAGGTTAAAGATCCTCCACTGGAGAAATTATTTATAGAAGGTCAGAATCAAGCTAAAGGTCTATAAAACAATCTTCAAAGTCTGAAGAGGTGTGTTCTGGAAGATTTGTGAAACCTGAAGACTGCCTGAATTTGTGAAGTCAGAGAGTTGGCAGGAAGTTGAGGTAGTCCGCATAGTTACATTCCTGAATCTACAGATGTTAATTGTGAGAAGAAAAAGCTTGGAGGGGAGGCATTATATCGGATAAAAATTCTGAAAGAGTTAATGTTAAAGCTGCATCAAACTTCACCTAATCTGATTGTGCCACACAATCCTTGAGCTGAGAAGCAATCTAGCACAAGTTCCCAATAGAAACAATGCGTATTTCCAGCTCTTAATGGTCTTCTAGCCTAACTAACCAATACATCTTTTATATTTTGCTATCATGCAGTAAGCTACACCTATTGTTAAACCAAGTTACTCTTTTCATTAAGACTCAATTGTGTTCTAGCCTTTACTACTAATTAGCTAGACCCTTAGACTGAACCTAGTGAGGAAGATTGATTATGTGGTTTCTTGCCTTTTGTTGGAGCAGCTGTAAGATTCACTTTGCTCTAACTGGGATTTTATTCCTTTTGCTGTTGACAACTTATCTTCAAAACTATTAATGATGGTGTTGGTGGGGAATTGTCTGACTGAGTAGGCAGAACAGTGGGTATGTAGTGTTAGT
The DNA here is from genome assembly GCF_030684315.1 of Stegostoma tigrinum. Taxonomy (NCBI): domain Eukaryota; kingdom Metazoa; phylum Chordata; class Chondrichthyes; order Orectolobiformes; family Stegostomatidae; genus Stegostoma; species Stegostoma tigrinum. The sequence goes on from NC_081363.1 coordinate 45,754,634, forward strand.
GGTGTTTTCAGAGTTGGGGTAAGTTAGAGCAAGTGAAGGAAGATATTGCAGGCAATAATAAAAATGGTAAAACATGAGGTAAAAAATCCAAAGAAATGCAGATGCTGGAAATCAGAAACGAAAACAGAAATTGCTGCAAAAACACGGCAGTTCTGGCAGCATCTGTGGAGAGAAAGCAGAGTTAATGTTTCAGGTCCAGTGACTGAAGAAGGATCCTGTAATGTTAACTCTGCTTCATCCCCACAGATGCTGCCAGACCTGCCGTGTTTTTCCAGCAACTTCTGTTTTCATTTATGGTAAAACATGAGCCTCAGTGGAGTTGGGTACAGGAACAGTGATAGTGTTGAATAGTATGAGGCAGCAGAGAGCAGATGGTGAAACTTACCCTGACAGATAGAGAAGAACATCGGCCTTTTTCCTATATAGCTGGGCTTTCCTTCCAGACAGCTACTGGACCTTTAACTTGACAACCTCAGGCCAGGCTGGCTTGCAGTTCTGTTGTGGCATTCACTGTTTGTCCCAGGAGAGGAGCAAGTCCCACATCAGCATTACCCTGACCAGGAGGGCCTCCAGGAATGTGCCCACAAAGTGAGGTGCAAATTGTCCCCTGTCTTCTATGTGTGGGCCAAATGTCAGAAACCTTGCAGGACAGATCCTGACTGACAGTTCTTGTCCAGTTGCACAAGAAATTTTTCAGTATGGTGTGGACATAATGGATGCCAGTGAGTCTGGAGATATACGTTGAGTAGTGAACTGTTGTGCGAACAGTGCATGGTAAGATGGGGCAGAAATCGGACTGAGAGATACCACGCAGGCATGTGGCAGATAATTAATGAAGGTGAGTTTGGTAAAATATGGTATGCAAACTCATTAAACCTTGCAGTGACAAACTTCCCAAAAAACAACATAACTTGGACATAGCATAAGAAAAGTTAGATTCTGTCCATTATGTGGTGAGACAGTGCTCATTACGTGGTGTCTGTATCGGTGCCAGTGATGGAATCGATGAAGTTTGACATGGGGGCATCAGTCATGAGAGATGTTCTTGGCACCTCTGCCATAATTGCCACCTTGAAAATGCATGCAAAGATATTACTCTTCCCCGAAGATCCAGCAAGCAGTGTGCCTGGTCCTAAAGAAGGGGCTGGGATGTTTCTGCCAGTAGATCCTCTGAAGGCTGTTGCACAGAGGGTCATTTTATTGAACATTCTACCCTTTGTTACAGCTGATCTCCTCCTCTCACACTTTCACAAACTAAGTGAGATAAAGCGAGGGATTATGCTTAAACCGCTTGGTCTCAGGGAGATTCATCTCTGCTATATTTACTTTTTAAGATACCAACATTTGGCCTTGAAGGAGGTTTTCGGGAGGGCTTTGGCATGATGCACAAGGGAGCTGCCTACTGTATTTGTTGGATGATCACTGGCCACGTGGTTCCATGGGCACATCAGAAAGAACTGCTTGACCTCCAAAGTTGCCAATGGCCATAGTTGGCACTACCATGGTCTCTCTTGGGTGCATCATGATACCACCTCAGCTGATATTTTAATTTGGATTTGTAAGTCTCCTTTGAAATTTGTATTTGTTACTGTGCTATTAGTACAGGGACTGTCAGTGCCATTTTTATTTATTTTCCCCACCTAAAGATTTTAAAAGTAATAGCAAGGAGTTGTGGTTGCAGCACTCTACCCCAGTGGTTGCTACTGTAATATACAGCACAGCATGGCTGTGGGAAAGCATTTAGCTCCCGTCCTTATGGTTCTGTCACCATTATATAAGCTGTCCCACTTCTCTCGCTATTTCCAAGGGCTAATAAGATCCAACTGAACCTTTCAATCTGCCACCAGTGATAGTTCTTCATTTGAGTTTAGATATTTCATAACTGACCGAAGTTTTGTTTTCATTCATATCTATGCACGTACGCATTTTGGAATACAGTCAAGATTGGAACTTGGTTTTCCTCACTCAAAACCAGTAACATTGTTGTCAACTGCAGCTCTGAGGTCAGAGAACACAGGTCAGAAATAAAACATGAGATCTCTCCCATGTGCAATTCAGTATAAATCACGTATATTGTGCTTTTGCTGGTTAATGTTTATTTTTATGAAAAAAACCCAATGCAAACCATTGGTTTGTGAAAAACAATGTATTTCATTGTTGTTTGTCTGATCCAGCTTATTCCTGATCAAACATGGTTGGAATACAACACATTTAAAGTAACATTGAGTTTTAAAATATAGGCTTATTTTCCCACTTCCAGGTGATCTTGCTGGATTTGAATTGAATAGGGTGGGGAGGGTATTCAACTCAGATATTGGAAGCATCAGAATCAAGTCCTGCTGTGACCTTGTAGCTCACTAGAGGCAGTCTCACAGTTGCAAGCTTGAAGTCATTCAAGTTGGAGCCTCCATGCTCTATCGATGCGGGCACAAAACACCAAACATGCAGCTTGAATAATCCTCCAAGAGGGTTTCAATCCATTCTGGGTGAAGGTGGGGGCATTGACTTCACTTCTGATGATGTTTTGATTAGATTTAACTGTAAAGATTGTAAGTGGTCGGCTAGTTGGAACTCGTGGAATGTGAGATCCCTGATTGGGGAAGTTAATCTGGTTCAATCAAGGACCCCTGTCTGACAGGTACAAACAGGAGTATCAGAGATTATGTTCCCCCTGAGAGCTAGCTCTGAGGAAAGCAGACCAGTGTGAAGTAGTTTGCAAGTTTGTAAATAAAGTGTGACTTGGTGACCCACCTCAGTGGATTTATTTCAATAAGCTTCCAAGAGTTCTGCCACTTTGAGGCACCCTCATGTTGTCCTTCCTGCCTGTTCAACACTTGCCTCTCTCAGTGGGAGGACTGGTATTCCCAAGCTTTGGGCACTTTTCCTGTGCCTTCAGTTTAAGGAACCTATCTACCAACGTCAATTAGATAGGATTGTCAGAGGTGGTCTCTTATGGGGTTATCTCTTAAGACCATACAGTGGAGTGTAACTCAGTCCATCAGTTTTGGGAGGCACATTTGTCCTCAATGGTAGCATGTTGTAAGAATCCACCCAGGGAATGGCTGTTATGTGAAATGGAAATACTACTCTATTACAGTACAGATTACAATTCTGAAACTTGTGTAAAGATACAATATCCAGGGATGTTCTTGGATCTTCCAGTTCCACAGCTGTAACCTTGCCTGAAGTGTGGCAGTTACCCTCATATTTCACATGAAGGCACTGTGGTAAAGAAGGAGCTGCTTATTCAATATTATGTGAAGTCATTGTGTTAATGGTGCCCTCTGCTTACAGGGTGTCAATGTAAATCAGCAAACATAGGACTGATGGGTCAACAGGATGGGGAATGAGTAAGGAACCAGCAACACAGTTTTGGTTGACTCATCATTTCACCACTATCCCTCAGCAACATAATCCAAAAATAAAATTTTTTTTCCCAATATATATGATGGTAACACCCAGTTCTTACTCACCATATTTCACAAGCCATGCACTGTCTCTCTAAATTGTCTGATACTCTAGCCTGGATGACTGGACATTTCCTCCTGTTTAATAACAATTAACAGAAATTGCTGAGGAAACTCAGCAGGTCTGGCAGCTTGTGAGGAGAGTTAACATTTCAGGTCCTGTGAATTTTCTTCAGAATTGGACCCAAAATGTTAATAGTGATTTTTCTCCACACGTGTTGCTAGACCTGCTGAATCTTTCCAGCAATTTCTGTTGTTGTTTCTGATTTCCAGCATCCACAGTTCTTCACTTTTTTTTCCCCTCATGTTTAATATTTAAAAGACGAAAGCTATTGATGTGGGTGCTTGATACAAAGTCAGTCCTCTAATCAGTAACTCTGTCTTTCTTTATGACCATAGTCTGAGGCTGAGCCAGTCCGATCTTGACTTTGATGTCCTATTTGGCCGTGTAGTTAACTTTCAGGCTTATATCTGAGCCATCATTGCCACATCTATTTCAATACCCAATTCTGTCTCTGCCTGTCTGCTACTGAAACCTTTATGCATATCTTTGTTACTTCTAGACTTGATTAAACCATTGCTTTCCCCGTCCAGCCTCCCACATTCTACCCTCCATAAATTTGAGGTCATTCAAAACTGTGCTGCTGTGTTCTTGCATGCATTGTGACCTAGTCAACTACCACCCCAGTACTCACTGACTTACATTGGTTCTATATTAAGCAATATCTTGATTTTAAGATTCTCTTCCTTGGTTTCAAATACCTTCAGGCTTGTCCTCCTCCTCCTTACCCTTATGGTTTATTCAGTCTCACAACCCTTTGTAATATTTGCACTTCTCTAATTCTGGTCTCTGAAGTATTCATAATTTCAAAGTCTGCACCATTAGTTGGCAATTGCCCAGGCAATAAGCTCCAAAATATTCTTCCTAAACCTCTCTAACTCTGCTTCTCTACCTCAATAAGGTACACTCATAAAGGGCACTCTTTGACCAAGCTGATGTTATGTGTCATATGAGATAATGGGAACTGCAGATGCTGGAGAATCCAAGATAACAAAATGTGGAGCAGGATGAACACAGCAGGCCAAACAGCAATAAGATGCTGCTTGGCCTGCTGTGTTCATCCAGCTCCACACTTTGTTACGTGTCATATATCTTCTTGTAATGCTCAGTATCAAATACTGCACCATTTTGCACATCTTTTTTGCCTGGATGCTGTTACAACCAAATTTAGAGGGGTTGAGAAGTTTATCGCTTTCATTCCTGAAGTTGGCTGTAACAGAATCTGGACTTTTTTTTTGAAAGATGTGTTTTTTTATTACTAAATATATAGTGAGCTTGTGTAAAACTATAAAGAAACAAACAAGCAAGATCTGTAGAAATAGAAAGTAAAGATTTGGCTTTATTTTTCAATTATAAACTTATTTATTTAAAGGTTTAAACATTATTAAAAGGTAACAAGCATGAAAACAAGAAGGATAAGTCATAGCGTGTGCAAAAGAATTATATTTACTGATCTTCCTTTAGTTGCCTGAAAATGCAGTGGTGTTACAACTGATGTAAGTTGGTTGTTCTTCTGTGGACATTGTCTTTTAAACTGCCTTTTCCCAGATGGAGTGACTAGTGATTGTAACGAGATCATCCAAGTGGGCCTCATAGAATGTGAGTTCCCTGATTGGGGCTGTTAGTCTGGTCCAGTCAGAGAGACCTGGCTGACAGATATAAACAGGAGTGTCAGATATCCCTGTTAACTCTGAAAGCTGGATCCAAGGAAGGTGGATCAGTGCTGAGGACTCTCTACGTGTAAATAAAGGCTGACTTGGTGATGAGATACCAGCCTCTGTGGAGTCACTTGAAATGCTGTGGTATTTGAAGTTCTTTTTAAAAAATCTCTGTTTCTGTGATGTGCTCTAACTTGTAACAGAGATAGGATTCAAAGTTGACAAAACTGTAGAGAGAGAACCACTAACCTATTATTCCAACTTGCAGGTCTTCTGCAACTAGCAGAGGAATTTATACTCATAGATTTTCACAAGGAGAGGCAGTTTCGGCTAGGTACATTATAGCGGCAATCCATATGAACAAAGGAGTTTCAATCCACCATTGTCAAAACTAACCACATGGAATTGAAACAATACAGATTTGGTAAGGTTGTGTTTGGCTTTGGCTGTTACACGGTCAATTTCAACAATTTTAATGCAAATCAGTTTCTTTGCGGTTTAAGTATCCATTTTGTAAGTTCCTTATAGGTCAGGGGATTTCTTCAGCTTTCTTTTATCACAGTCTTCTGGATAAAACTGTTAAAATTTCAGCAGAGTGGGTAAGCAATAAACACAGCAGGGGTCATCATGTCAATCATGCTAACGCTCTGGCAGCAGCCGCCCCAAGTTTTAGCTCCACTTCACTACCAGCCCCACCAACACTCCCACCACTCCCCACCACCATCAGGACATTCAGCTGATTTCACATTAAAAAGCTTTGCTCAACCTTGTCTTGCCAGTTTAGCCCTGAATGCTTCCTTTACTCTATCTCTCCTGTATTAATCATGTAAAAAGTTTTATTTTCCTACAGACTTGAGTTCTGAATGCTGGCTCAGTGACTCTGATTGCATTTCTCTTGCCATGATTATTGCAGAAATTTTCCTTTGAAGGATTGAAAGAAAGTGTTCTGAGTGAATAGCTTGCCTGAGCACTTGCTTAATGTAAGCACAGGCATGCCGAGATGATGACAAGAGCATGATGAATTGTCTCTTTAACTCAAGTGTCTGAAAGCTTACAGAAAGTCATGAGGCCAGCAATGTGAGTTGACAGAGTTATCAGCAGTTAAGCTGATGCTGCTAATCGTTTGCACTTGTTAGTTCCTCTGGCAGCCAGATCCCGAGAGCAGAAGATGAGTGAAGTGGTACGAATAGTGTAAGGTATGTATCAAAACCAATGTCTGGAATTCCCCTGCAATTTTTGTAAGGTAATTGAACCTTTCCCTGAATTGTGTGGCACTTCTTGGGATGTTGAAGATAATATTGCCTCTGCCAACCTCCTTAGTACTGCCATAACTTAACCTTTTATAGGACCTTCTACTCTCAGTGTACCACAGTCTTGCACTATGTGCTTTCATTTCTACCAAAAGGACCACCATTGCTATAAATCTAGCTGTTATTCAAGCTGTTGTCAGCCTTTAATGATGCTGGACATTTAAACATTTTGGTCATATCTCAGCAGAAAATCCTACTGTCTCTTTACTTTGTGACACCACTCTGTGTTACCACCCACCACTCCCAGGTGTGGCAAACCAATCTTTGGTGTTTTGCCATTCCAAATCCATCCTGCAAAGAAAATATTGACCTGGGAAACACTGCTCGTGGTTAGTGCCAGTACTACACGGTTGGGCATTTGTCCTGCACTAATGTAAAAGGAGGATGTTAAATTCATGAGTGAGCCTGATTAAGTTTTACACAATCCCCATTTAGCAGCAGGATTGACATGATTGCTGCCAGGAGTAACAGCCCATTGAAACATAGAAACAGGAGTAGGCCATTTAGCCCCTTCAGCTTGATGTGCTATTTAATGAGGTACTGGCAGATCTGTGCTCCAAATACCTGCAATTGCCCTATATCCCTCAATATGTTCAGCTTAACAGATCTAATAATTATAAATCAGAAATTCAAATTTGATTATTGCTGTTCTGAGCAGTAAATTCTGAACATTTACCAATATTCATGTGCTGAAAGGTCTGGCTCTAATTTATAGACTGTCTTCTCTACACAGAATGCCTAACTAGCAGAAGTAGTTCTCTTCATTTAATCTATCTGTTCCACTTAATGCCTTGGAAACATTCATCAAATTGCTTCTTAACCTTTTGAAAACCAGGATATGAAGCCCAAGATTATGTAGTCTCTCCTCACAATAATTTAGCTTAGAGTCCAAGTATCATTCTGGTGAATCTACACTGAAGATCAACCTTTCCAACCTATGGTGAAGCACCCAGAAATTTTCAAAGTCCAAATTTTCAATTGTTTTGGACCAGACCAAACCCCCTCAAATTATATTAAGAAGACAGCCCAGACCCCAACTTTTTCTTATTTTTAAAAGCAAGTGTATGGCGTTGCTTTCCAGATGCCAGGCCTGAAGCAAAGTGCACTTTATTTTTATACTGTAGTTCAAAAAACAAACAAAAGAACCATGAAATGGAATAGAGATGATGAGAACTGCAAATGCTGGAGAATCCGAGATAACAAAATGTGGAGCTGGATGAACACAGCAGGCCAGGCCTAGACCCTTACCGAAACATCAGCTTTTGTGCTCCTAAGATGCTGCCTGGCCTGCCATGAAATGGAATAACTTAACTTGACAGGAAAATAGATTATTTAGTTACTAAACAGCAACTGTTCCAATCTAATAACATCCCATAAACACACCCTTGGCAAAGGCAAATTCAGTAAAATAGATTGTGTCACATGCATCCTTGTGGCTCTTTGCTCCTAATCTACATGTAGATTAAAATTACCCACAATGAACATACCAACTTTATCACATGCTCTCATTATTTCTTGGCTTATTCTTGGTCTGACAGAACAGCTACTATTTGCTGCTGCCAATGTCTTCACTTTTTACTTCTTACCTCAACCCATATGGTTTCTATATTACTTTTTACCCAGACCATTTCCTGCTATATCTCACTCTGCCGTACCAATAAAGCTGCCTTGCCACCTTTTCTTCCAAGCCTTTCATTTTGACAAGTTACATATTCTTAAATATTTAGTTCACAGCTTTGATCTCCTTGTAAATATGTCTTGATCATGGTTGTAAGCTTTTACATTAACCTCTATTTATGCCATTGATTCATGTATGTGTTTCAATACTAGTCACATTAAAGATCCATTTATTTTGCCTTTCTATCATTTTTTTCCCACTTATTGCTGATCCCTTTTCCAGGGTTATACACTCCGTCCCTTCCTGTCCCACGCTGGGTATCATCAAAATAGTTGCCCCGCAGTGCTGTCATGTTGTTTTGCTTTGTGAGCCTACATGAGCCCTCCCTCCTCTAATTAGTTTGAAGCCCTCTCCAAGTCACCCTCAGAGTAATGAGAATGTAGTTTGGGGGACATTATGGTTGAGAGAGACTTGAATGAAAGATGTCCATGAGTGTGGTGAAAAAGCTGGAACTGATGGATTCCAAAAAACTTCATGTGATGGACGTGCACAATATTGATCTGAGGTATTGATGTTCAAGCCACCTTTTGTGATGGTGGCCTTATTCCAGTTGAAGCCTCTGTTGAGACACCCTGGGACAAGTAGATTCTCCTAGTTGTGATGAAAACTGAGTGAATTGGTGGTGTGTGAGTTGCTGACTTCTGTAGATTCTTTTCCGTTTGAAGTGCAGACCATGGCTGGTGTTTGAGGTGCTTTGTCACTGTGTCACTCTCAGTCTAACATGGGCAGGTGCAATGAATTAAGAACATGGTTTGGGCACGAGGATGGAGATATCTGCCATCCAAGGGTGGCAGACCTGCATGGTGCAAACCTGCTATGGTGGGACACAGTTATAAGGTCATGAAGGAATTAGCAGAAAATAACACTTAATTTGGTCATTCCAAAAGTCATTCCTAGGTCAGTGAGTAACTCACCTGCTGACTCCCCAGAGACAGTCTATCATCTACAAAGCACAAGTTAGGAGTGTGATGGAATGGTCCCCACTTGCATGGAGAGTGCAGCTCCAGTCACACTCAAGAAGGTTGACACCATCCAGGACTAAGCAGCCCGCTCGATTGGCACTACATCCACAAGCATTCACTCCTTCCACCACTGATGCTTCAGTAGCAGAAATGTGTAATATTTACAAAATGCACTGCAGACATTCATCAAAGATCCTTAGGGAGCACCTTCTAACCTCACAATCACTCAAGAAGGAGAGGGGTAGCAGATACATGGAAACACCACCACCTGAAAGTTTCCCGCCAAACAACTCACTATCCTGACCTGGATATATATTGCCATTCCGTCACTGTTGCTGGGTCAAAATCCTGGAATTCCCTCCCTAAGGTCATTGTGGGTCAACCTACAGCGGGTGGACTGCAGCAGTTTAAGAAGGCAGCTCACCAACTCAAGAGCAATAGAATGCAGGCCAACCAGCCAGAGATGCTCATGTCCCATGAGGGAATTATGTACAAATCTCTCCTGGGTGCATTTTAAGAATTCTGTTTGCTCTATCTTTCACACTGTGACCGTACCAGTTAATTTTAGGAAAGTTGAAATCCCCTGCTATCACTATCCTTTTGCTTTCACACTTCTCTGAAGTTTGCCTACGTAACAGCTCTTCTATTTCTTTCATACTGTTAGGGGTCCTACAGTAACTTCCAGCAATGTGAACGCTCGTTTTTGGTTTTTACATTCTACCCACATGGCTTCTTTTGATGAGCTTTCCAAAATAACATCCCTTTTTACGCTGCAACTGGTTCCTGATTATTAATGTGATACTCTTTCCTCTTTTATCTCTTTCCCACTGTCATCTGAAGATCCCATACCTTGGAATATTGTGCTGCCAATTTTGCCCATATGTCAACTATGTGTCTTTGACAGCAAAGACACTATATCCCCATGTTTATTTTGTGCCTCCAACTCATTGACCCTGCTCATCAGGCCCCAAGCATTAAAATAAATAGAATCCAATTTTCCCAAACTTCTCTGTGACTTAAAAGGCCCATAATTTGCATGTTTCCTTGGCTCACTGCCTGTCACTAATTTTAGCCATTCAACCCGCTGAACTTTCTGTCTGGATTCCTCTCATTAGCAAATCTTCCAGTAAGGATAGTGGCCCCATTCTGGGTCAGGTACAATCTATCTACCCTGTATAAGACCCACCGTCCACAAACATGATCCCAATGTCTCAGAAATCTGAACCACTCCTTCCTGCACCATCTTTCCAGCCATGCATTCCTCTGGACAAATCTATGCTCACTAGTACATGGGACCAGACAGCATTACTACCTTCCTGGTGGTGTTTTTAATCTATTTCCTAGTTTCCTAAATTCTATTTGCAGGATCTTATGTCTACCTATGTCATTGGTGCCAATATGTACCAGCATGATCTCTCTGCTTGCCCTCCATCTTCAGAATGCCTTGTAGCTATCAGTGACATCCCTGTTCCTGGCACCAGAAAGACAATGAGCCATCGTGCCATCTACAGTCTCTTTTGTGGCTGCAGAAACACCTCTCTGTTCCCTTTACAATGTAATCACCTAGTACTATAACCTTGCTGTTCTTCTTCCTCTCATCTTGTGCAGCAGATCTACCCATGGCACCATGAATTTGCATGCCAGAGTTTTCACCCGCACAGTCATCTCCTGGAAGAGTATCAAAAGTGGTACATCTGTTAAAAAGGGTGAATGGCCACAGGGGACTCCTGCTCTCCTTTACTCTGTCTACATGTTCAGTCTGCACCTGCACTGTGGCCACCTCACTGAGCATGCTATCCACGACTTGCTCAGCTTTGTGGATGCTCCACAGTGAACTCACCTGCAGCTCCAGTCCTGAAATGCAGTTAGCCAGTAACTGCAGCTGGACACAATTCCTGCACAAGTGATCACCAGGGACAACTGAAACTTCTATGATTCTCCAAGTAGCACAGGAAAAGCATATCACAGGTGCGATCTCTGTGGCCATGACTTCCTTTAAATCCCTTAGTTACTTCCTTTCTAAAGAAAAGCTATGCTACTTAAGGAAACCATTAATTTACCTCCCGTGCACTGATTTTACTTCCCTTAACCTTTATTGCTTACTTATATCACTTTATTATATTTTTTCCCTGACTTTTACTTACTCCTATTGTTTCTCTGTTAATCTCTTTTTCCAAAACAAAATCCACTTTTTTAAAACAATGAACTAATTTATCCTGTTTCTGAATCACTTCTCTCTGCTCAGTTGAAACTGACTTATTGGGCCTTCAGTCCTGGGCCTCAATTTATCTTGTTGCTGACTCCCAATGGCCTCATCTGAAGCTGAAATCTCCGCAGAACATTGGCTTGGTCTCTTGTGGAACTCCTGCTGCAATGTCCTACCCTCAGTTGACGGCTTCCAAAAACCATAACCATCTTCCTTTGTTCGAGTTATGACTCCAGCTAGAGATACATTTTCCCTTGACTCCCAATGGCTTCAGTTTTAATAGATCACTCCTTGGTACCACACTCTATCAGATGCTGCCTCGATGTTGAGGACAGTCACTCTCACCTCACCAAAAGAACGCTGCTCTTTTGTATGTTGGGACTAAGGCTAAAATGAGGTGTGGAGCAGAGTCCTGTTGAAACCCAAAATGAGCAATAATCAGCTGATTAATAATAAGTATCACTGCATAAAACTTTTGATGATACTGTTCATCACTTTGCCAAAGTCTGAGTATTGACTGATGAGGCAGCAATTAGTTAGATCAACTTTGCTCTCCTGTTGCATAGACGTTGGAACTTTTCCACATTGTTAGATACATGTAAATGACTAGCTGATTTGAGGAGCTTGTCTAGAGGCACAGTTAGATCTAAAGCACAAGTCCTCAGCACCATTGTCCACATCTTATTGGGGCCTTTCGCCTTTCCTGTATCTCACATACACAGCCATTTCTTTATCACATGGAGGGAACAAACTGGCTGAAGATTGGCATGTGGCAAATTAGAAATTGTAAGAATAAGCTGAGTCACCTGCTTGAAATTGTTGGCTGAAGATGGTCACAAGCATTTCAGTCTGGTCTTTTGCATTCCCAGGCTGGCTCCTCCCTCGTTGACAATGAGATATTCATGGATCCTCCTTCTCCCGTGAGTTTCGAATTGTTCACAACTATTTGTAACTGGCTATGATAGGACTGTACAGCTTTGAGCTGATCTATTAGTGTAAGATTACTTTTAAGATGCTGCTCCTGCCATTTTACTTGCTTGTGATTCTGTGTTACAGCTGCACCACATTGGCATCTCCCTTTTAGCATATTTGATGCCACTCCTGCCATTCTCCTCTGCATTTCTCATTGTGCCAGGGCTAGTCTTCAGACTTGATGATAATGGTAGGGTGAAGGATATGCCAGGCCACACAGACTGTGATAATGGGAACTGCAGATGCTGAAGAATCCAAGAAAATGAAATGTGAGGCTAGATGAACACAGCAGGCCCAGCAGCATCTCAGGAGCACGAAAGCTGACGTTTCGGGGGATGGGGTGAGGGTTCTGGAATAAATAGGGAGAGAGGGGGAGGCGGACCGAAGATGGAGAGAAAAGAAGATAGGTGGAGAGGAGAGTATAGGTGGGGAGGTAGGGAGGGGATAGGTAATCCAGGGAAGACGGACAGGTCAAGGAGGTGGGATGAGGTTAGTAGGTAGGAGATGGAGGTGCGGCTTGGGGTGGGAGGAAGGGATGGATGAGAGGAAGAACAGGTTAGGGAGGCAGAGACAGGTTGGACTAGTTTTGGGATGCAGTTGGTGGAGGGGAAGAACTGGGCTGGTTGTGTGGTGCAGTGGAGGGAGGGGACAAACTGGGCTGGTTTTGGGATGCGGTGGTGGAAGGGGAGATTTTGAAGCTGGTGAAGTCCACATTGATACCATTGGGCTGCAGGGTTCCCAAGCGGAATATGAGTTGCTGTTCCTGCAACCTTCGGGTGGCATCATTGTGGCACTGCAGAAGGCCGATGATGGACATGTCATCTAAAGAATGGGAGGGGGAGTGGAAATGGTTTGCGACTGGGAGGTGCAGTTGTTTATTGCGAACCGAGCGGAGGTGTTCTGCAAAGAGGTCCCCAAGCCTCCGCTTGGTTTCCCCAATGTAGAGGAAGCCACACCGGGTACAGTGGATGCAGTATACCACATTGGCAGATGTGCAGGTGAACCTCTGCTTAATGTGGAAAGTCATCTTGGGGCCTGGGATAGGGGTGAGGGAGGAGGTGTGGGGGCAAGTGTAGCATTTCCTGAGGTTGCAGGAGAAGGTGCCGGGTGTGGTGGGGTTGGAGGGCAGTGTGGAGCGAACAAGGGAGTCACGGAGAGAGTGGTCTCTCCGGAAAGCAGACAGGGGTGGGGATGGAAAAATGTTTTGGGTGGTGGGGTCAGATTGTAGATGGCGGAAGTGTCGGAGGATGATGCGTTGTATCCGGAGGTTGGTGGGGTGGTGTGTGAGAACGAAGGGGATCCTCTTGGGGCGGTTATGGTGGGGGCAGGGTGTGAGGGATGTGTTGCGGGAAATGCGGGAGACGCGGTCAAGGGCGCTCTCGACCACTGTGGGGGGAAAGTTGCGGTCCTTGAAGAGCTTGGACATCTGGGATGTGCGGGAGTGGAATGCCTCATCCTGGGAGCAGATGCGGTGGAGGCGGAGGAATTGGGAATAGGGGATGGAATTTTTGCAGGAGGGTGGGTGGGAGGAGGTGTATTCTAGGTAGCTATGGGAGTCGGTGGGCTTGAAATGGACATCAGTTACAAGCTGGTTGCCTGAGATGGAGACTGAGAGATCCAGGAAGGTGAGGGATGTGCTGGAGATGGCCCAGCTGAACTGAAGGTTGATGTGGAAGGTGTTGGTGAAGTGGATGAACTGTTCGAGCTCCTCTGGGGAGCAAGAAGCGGCGCTGATACAGTCATCAATGTAACGGAGGAAGAGGTGGGGTTTGGGGCCTGTGTAGGTGCAGAAGAGGGACTGTTCCACGTAACCTACAAAGAGGCAGGCATAGCTGGGGCCCATGCGGGTGACCATGGCCACCCCCTTAGTCTGTAGGAAGTGGGAGGAATCGAAAGAGAAGTTGTTGAGGGTGAGGACGAGTTCGGCTGGGCGGATGAGGGTGTCGGTGGGGGGGGACTGGTCCGGCCTGCGGGACAGGAAGAAGCGGAGGGCCTTGAGGCCATCTGTATGCGGAATACAGGTGTATAGGGACTGGACGTCCATGGTGAAAATGAGGTGTTGGGGGCCAGGGAATTGGAAGTCCTGGAGGAGGTGGAGGGCGTGGGTGGTTTCACGGACGTAGGTAGGGAGTTCCTGGACCAAAGGGGAGAAAATGGAGTCCAGATAGTTGGAGATGAGTTCGGTGGGGCAGGAGCAGGCTGAGACAATGGGTCGACCAGGGCAGGCAGGTTTGTGGATTTTGGGAAGGAGATAGAAACAGACTGTGGTGGGTTACAAATCTGTGGCTGCTGATGGAAGCAAGAGTGGAAACAAGGAGAGGTAAGAGAAGGAAGACAGTAAATGGGAGAAAAAGATGGGCAGATTGCACAGCAGAAAGCAGACAAGGAATAGAGGGAAGAGAGGGGCCAAAATATGATGTTGATCTACAAATTGTGCCACAGCAAAGAAAAAGGTGTACCAGCTACACATCACCATTGAGAAGTAGAAAGTGTTTCAAGTTGCTGATTTGTGATTCAATGTGTTGCGCCACGTTAATTTTTTGCATGATTTTTTCATATTTCTTTTTCAAATAGGTTGGCTGTGACTATCAGTTTATAATTCCCCTTTTCTGTCTCTGCCGCTGCTGCTTTCCCTGGATTCATGATGTGTATCAGAATGTAACATTTGGAGCACCCAATGCTAGAGACTGAACATCAATTGATAAAGATAATATTACAATTAAATGTTAACAAAGTCCCTTATATAGCATAACTGGGTGAGACTATTAATCCTTTATTACCCTAACTGTCCGATCCCTTTGGCACTGATGCTTGTTGCTTTATCCAGCTGCATCTTATGTAAAGTTGTGGTGATCATCATTGAGAAAATGTACATCAGCTTTCTAACAAGATCACGATAATTACATCTAATTACGAATTTCAGTCCTTCTTTTAGTTGTACATTCACTTATGGGATATGGATATCACTGGCCAGCCAACATTTTTATTGGCCATCCCTAGCCGCCCTCGAGAAGGTGATGGAGAGCTGCTTTCTTGAACGCCATGGCCCACATGCTGTAGTTTGACCCACAATACTCTTAGGGAGGAAATTTCAGGATGTTAACCCTGTAAGATGAAAGAATAAAAGAAAGATATATTTCCAAGTCAGGATGGTGAGTGGTTTGGAGGGGAACTTGCAGATGGTGGTGTTCTCATGTATCTGTTGCCTTTGTCCTTCGAGATGGAAGCAGTTGTGTGTCAGAAGGTGCTGTTTAATGATCTTTGGTGAATATCTGCAGTGTATCTTGTAGATTGTACACTCTGCTGCCACTGAGTGTTAGTGGTGGATGGGGATGGGTGCTAGTTGATGCAGTGCCAATCAAGTGGGTTGCTTTGTCCTGGATGGTTTCAAGCTTATTGATTGTTGTTGGATATTAATGCATCCATGCAAGTGGGGAGTATTACATCACTCTTGTGACTTCTGCCTTGGAGATGATGGACGGGCTTTGAGGAGACAGGAGGTGATCTGTTCGCCACAGTGTTCTTGGCTTCTGACCTGCTATTGTAGCCACTCCACTGTGAGTGATGCGGTGAGTCCAGTAGAGTTTCTAGTCAATGGTAACCCCAAGAATGTCGACAGTGGGGGATTTAGTGATGTTAAAACCATGCCTATTTATTGTCTCTAATAGGAGATGATCATTGTCTGGCATTTGTGTGGTGCAAATGTTACTTGCCACTTGTCAGCATAAGCCAGGATATTTTCCAGATCTTATTGCATTTAAACATGGACTTCATCAGTATCTGACGAGTTGCAAATGGTGCTGAATATTGTGCAATCATCAGCAAACATCCCCAATTCTAACTTCATGATGGAGACAAGATCATTAATAAAGCAGCTGAAGATGGTTGGGCCTAGGACACGAACATGAGGAACTCTTGCAGAGATGTCCTGGAGCTGAGATGATTGACCTCCAACACCACAACTATCTTCCCATATGTCAAGTATGACTCTAATCAGCAGAGGTTTGTCCCCTGATATCCATTGATCCCAGTTTTGCCAGGGCTCCTTGATGCCACACTTGGTCAAGGCCTTGATGTCAAGGGGCTGTCACTCTCACCTCACCTCTGGAATTCAGCTGTTTTATCCATGCTTGAACCAAGTCTGTAGTGAGGTAGGTAGCTGAGTGGCCCTGGCAGAACCCAAGCTGGACATCACTGAGAAGGTAATTGCTGAGCAGTTACTGCTTGATAGTGCTGTTGATTATACCTTCCATCATTTTACTAATGATTGAGAGTGAACTGATGGGGTGGTAATCAGCCAGGTTTAATTTATCCTGGGTTTATTTGTATGCAGGGCATAATTTGGCAATTTTCTTTTTGCTGGGTAGATGTCAATGTCATAACTGTACTGTGACAGCTTAGCTAGGGGAATGGTAAGTTCTGGAGCTTGTCTTCAGAACTATTGCCAGAATGTTGTCAGGGCCCATAACATTTGCAGTATCCAGTGTCTACAACCATTTCTTGATATCGCATGGAGTGAATCAAACTGGCTGTAGACTGGTATGTGTAACACTGGAGACCACTGGAGGAGGCCAAGGTGGATCATCCACTCGGCACTTCTAGAAGATTGCTGAGAATGCTTTAGCCTTATTTTTTGCACTGATGTCCTGAGCTCTTCCATCGTTGAGGATGGGGACATTTGTGGGGTCTCATCCTCCAGTGAATTGTTCAATTGTCCAACACCATTCACGGCTGGATGTGGCAGGACTGTAGAACTTAGATCTGATCCATTGGTTGTGGGATCGCTTAGCTCTGTCTATCACTGGCTGCTTTTACCGTTTGGAATGAAAGAATTTCTGTTTGCTAACTTCACCAGGTTGACGCCTTATTTTCATGGATGCCTGGTGCTGCTCCTGGCATGCCTGTCTGCATTTTCCATTGAACCAGGGTTGATCCCCTGGCTTGATGGTAATGGCAAAGTGGGTAATTTGCTGTGCCATGAGTACTATAGATGGGTCAGTTTTTGTCCAATGTGTACAGGAGGGCTTCCTGACACAGTATGTAGATAGGCCAACAAGGGGCGAGGCCACACTAGATTTGGTACTGGGTAATGAGCCTGGCCAGGTGTTAGATTTGGAAGTAGGTGAGCACTTTGGTGATAGCGATCACAATTCTGTTATGTTTACTTTAGTGATGGAAAGGGATAGGTGTATACCACTGGGCAAGAGTTATAGCTGGGGGAAAGGCAATTATGATGAGATCAGGCAAGATTTAGGGAGCATAGGATGGGGAAGGAAACTGCAGGGGATGGGCACATCAGAAATGTGGACCTTATTCAAGGAAAAGCTCCTGTGTGTCCTAGATAAGTATGTACCTGTCAGGCAGGGAGGATGCTGTAGAGTGCGGAAGCCGTGGTTTACAAAGGAGGTGGAATCTCTGGTCAAGAGGAAGAAGAAGGCTTATGTTAGGATGAGAAGTGAAAGCTCAGTTAGAGCACTTGAGGGCTACGAGGTAGCCAGGAAAGACCTAAAGAGAGAGCTCAGAAGAGCCAGAAGGAGACATGAGAAGTTGTTGGCGGATAGGATCAGGGTAAACTCTAAGGTTTTCTATAGGTATTTAAGGAATAAAAGAATGACGAAAGTAAGATTAGGCGCAATCAAGGATAGTAGTGGTAAGTTGTGTGTGGAGTCAGATGAGATAGGAGAAGTGCTAAATGAATATTTTTCAACAGTATTCACTCTAGAAAACGACAATGTTGTCAAGGAGAATACTGAGATACAGGCTACTAGACTAGGTGGGATTGAGGTTCACAAGGAAGAGGTATTAGAAATCCTACAGAGGGTGAAGATAGATAAATCCCCTGGGCCAGATGGGATTTATCCTCGGATTCTCTGGGAAGCCAGGGAGGAGATTGCCGAGCCTTTGGCATTGATCTTTAACTCGTCATTGTCTCCAGGAATAGTGCCATATGACTGGAGGATAGCAAATGTGGATCCCCTGTTCAAGAAGGGGAGTAGAGACAACCCTGGTAATTATAGACCAGTGAGCCTTACCTCAGTTATTGGTAAAGTGTTGGCAAAGGTTATAAGGGATAGGATTTATAATCATCTAGAAAAGAATAAATTGATTAGGGATAGTCAGCATGGTTTTGTGAAGGGAAGGTCGTGCCTCACAAACGTTATTGAGTTCTTTGAGAAGGTGACCAAACAGGTAGATGAGAGTAAACCAGTTGATGTGGTGTATATGGATTTCAGCAAGGCGTTCGATAAGGTTCCCCACAATAGCCTGTTGTACAAAATGCGGAGGAATGGAATTGTGGGAGATATAGCAGTTTGGATCGGAAATTGGCTTGCTGAAAGAAGACAGAGGGTGGTAGTTGACGGGAAATGTTCATCCTGGAGACCAGTTACTAATGGTGTACCGCAAGGGTCGGTGTTGGGTCCACTGCTGTTTGTCATTTTTATAAATGACCTGGATGAGGGCATAGAAGGATGGGTTAGTAAATTTGCAGACAACGCTAAGGTTGGTGGAGTTGTGGATAGTGATGAAGGATGCTGTAGGTTGCAGAGAGACATAGATAAGTTGCAGAGCTGGGCTGAGAGGTGGCAAATGGAGTTTAATGCAGACAAGTGTGAGGTGATGCACTTTGGTAGGAGTAACCAGAAGGCAAAGTACAGGGCTAATGGTAAGATTCTTAGTAGTGTAGATGAGCAGAGAGATCTCGGTGTCCATGTACACAGATCCTTGAAAGTTGCCACCCAGGTTGACAGGGCTGTTAAGAAGGCATACAGTGTTTTAGCTTTTATTAATAGAGGGATCGAGTTCCGGAACCAAGAGGTTATGGCGAAGCTGTACAAAACTCTGGCGCGGCCGCACTTGGAGTATTGTGTACAGTTCTGGTCACCGCATTATAAAAAGGATGTGGAAGCTTTGGAAACGGTGTAGTGGAGATTTACTAGGATGTTGCCTGGTATGGAGGGAAGGTCTTACGAGGAAAGGCTGAGGAACTTGAGGCTGTTTTCATTGGAGAGAAGAAGGTTGACAGGTGACTTAATTGAAACATATAAAATAATCAGAGGGTTAGATAGGGTGGATAGGGAGACCTTTTTTCCTAGGATGGTGACGGCGAGCACGAGGGGGCATAGCTTTAAATTGAGGAGTGAAAGATATAAGACAGATGTCAGAGGTAGTTTCTTTACTCAGAGAGTAGTAAGGGAATGGAACGCTTTGCCTGCAACTGTAGTAGATTCGCCAACTTTAGGTACATTTAAGTCGTCATTGGACAAGCGTATGGGCGTACATGGAATAGTGTAGGTTAGATGGGCTTGAGATCGGTATGACGGGTCGGCACAACATCGAGGGCCGAAGGGCCTGTATTGTGCTGTAATGTTCTATGTTCTATGTTACAGATTGTGCTGGAGTACAATGCTACTTCTGTCGTTGGCCCATTGCGTCTCATGAATGCCCAGGCTTGAGTTGCTAGATCTGGTAGAAGTCTGTCCCATTTAGCACAGTGATAGTGCCACACAACGTGATGGAGGGTATTCTCAATGTGAAGGTCAGACGTTGTCTCCACAAGGACTGTGCAGTGGTCATTCTTACCAATGCTGTCATGGACAGAAGCATCTCCACTCAGCAGAACGGTAAGCATGAGGTCACGCCAGTTCTTCACTCTTGTTCGTTCCCTCACCACTTGCTGCAGACCTAGTCTAGCAGCTATGTCCTTTAGGACCTGACCAGCTTGATTGCAGTCAAGCCACCCTTTGTGGTAGACATTGAAATCCCCTACCCAGAGTACATTTTGCATCTTTGCCACCTTCAGTGCTTCCTCCAAGGGTTGTACTGATTCAAGAGTACTGCTTCAACAACCAAGGGAGGATGATTTGTGGTAATCAGCAGGACGTTTTCTTGCACATATTTAACCTGAAGTCATGAGACCTCATGGGACCTGGAGTCAATGTTAAGGACTCTGAGGGCAACTTTGTCCTGTGCTGCCACCTGTGCTGGGTCTGTCCTGCTGGTGGGGGCACTAGGATGATGATGGTGGTGCCTGAGACATTTTCTGTAAGGTATGATTCTATGAGTATGACTTAGTCAAACTGTTGCTTGACTAGTCTGTGAGACAGCTCCCCTAATTTGGCACTAGGCCCTCGATACTGGTAAGGATGGCTTTGCAGCGTTGACAGGCTGTTTTTGTTGTTATCATTTACAGTCCTAGGTGGATGCCAGGTGGCCCATTCGGTTTCATTTCTTTGAGTCTTCATGGTGAACGATACAATTAAATGTCTTGCTAGGCCACTTCAGAGGGCAGTTTAGAGTCAATCACATTGCTGGAGTCACATCTAGGCCAGACCAGGAGAGGATGATGGAAAATTTCCTTCCCTGAAGGACATTAGTGAGGATATTGCATTTATAAACCATCTTCACCATAACAAAATGTCCCAAGGAAATTATCTGACAAAAACAGGGATAGGCATTTGAATAGTGCATAATTTTCCATCCAAACTCCGAGACTCCCATGCAGTGTAATGTCTGTGGAGCATGTCCAGTTATACAAGTTAGGGAATAGAAGGCCTTCAGTGCACAAATTATGTGGGGTTTGCTGAGAGATTACTCACAAGATGCATCAGAAGACCATAATTGAGATGTTTTCATATTCATTCAAAAGATCTGGGTGTTGGTGGCTAGGCCAGTGTTATTGTCTTTGCATGTAAAAAGGTGGTGGTGAGCTGCCTTCCTGAACTGCTGCTGTGTCATCTAGGTACACCTACAGTGTTAGTGGGGGAAGAGTTCCAGGATTTTAAGTGAGTGACATGGTAGCAACAGTGATATAATTCCAAGTCTGGTTAGTGAGTGGCTTGGACGGGAACTTGTAGGTGATGGTGATCTCATCTGCTGTCCTTGTCCTTCTTGATGATGGTGGTCACAGGTTTTGTAAAATGCTGTCAGAGAGGATTTGCAGTGTTTGATTTTGATTTATTGTCACGTGTACCAAAATACAGTGAAAACCTTTGTACAGGCATGCATGGCAAACAAAGGATGTACAGATCAAAAAGACTTACAGGCTTACAGGTTACATTATTTGAGGCTCGAGTCCATTCAATAATCTGATAATGGCTGGAAAGAAGCTGTTCCTGAACCTGCTTGTCCATGGAGAGAAGGTTGGCTTCTATGATGGTTGGGGCTGTGCACACCACCTTCTGTAGTTGCTTACGGGCCTGGGCACAGCAGTTTCTGTACCCGGTTGTTCTGCACCTGGACAGTATGCTTTCAATGGAGCATCTGTAGAAGTTGGTGAGGGACCTTATGGACATGCCAAATTTCCTGAGTTGCCTGAGGAAGAAGAGGCATTGTTATGATTTCTTGACTGCTGCATTTACATGGGAAGTCCAGGACAAGTCATCCGTTATTGTCACTCCAGGGAACTTGATGCTGTTCACTCTCTCAGCCTCAGTTCCAGTGATGTAGATGGGGGCATTTTCTCCTCCTTTCTTTCTGAAGACGATGATTGGTTCCTTAGTTTTGCCCAAATTGAGAGACAAATTGTTTTCATTGCAGCATGTCATCAAGCTCTATCTCCCTTCCGTACTTTGACTCATGGTTGTTAGATATCTGTTCCGCTACGGTGGTATTGTCAACAAACTTGTAGATGGTATTTGTTCAGAGTTTGGCAACACAATCGTAGGTGTACAGGGACTCCCAGGAAGACTGACCTAACTTCTGAAGTGGTGACACAGGGAACAGGTGTGTCTGGGGCTGCCAGGATAGGTGTCACCATGCCAATGATATTCTGCTAAAACTGAACACAGAGTGTGTCAGGGAGGGATGCGCCATTTTCTGCTATCTTACTCTGTTTAGGTTTGTAAGACGGCACGCACACTAATGTTGGTGTTTGTTGATACTGAAGGAAGTGAATATTGTTTGTAGTGAATGGGTGCCAATAAAGCAGGCTTCATTTTCGCAGGTGGTGGTGAGTTTCTTGATTGTTGTTGGGATCACACTCATCATATCACATTCCTCAACTGTGCATTGCCAATGGTGGTCAGGTTTTGAGGAACCAGAAGTGAGTGACCACAAAATTCCCAGCCTCTGGCCTGCTATTTAGCCACAGTATTTATATGGCCAGTTTAGTTCAGTTTCTGATTAACCGTAACCCTCAGGATGTTAATATTAGAACTTATCGTGACGTCCTCCAGGGCATTTAGAGATGAACAATAAATGCTTGCCTAACTCGTGATGCCGTCATCTCATGAACAAATAAAAGAAAATCATAAAAGGTAATGCTGCAGAACATAAAGAGATAATGAGTACATTTTCTATTGTTAGACACGGTCATTGCATGGCGGCAGTGTGATAAATATTGCTGCTTATTAGTTTAAACCTGAAGATTGCCATGTCTTGCTGCATTTGGTCACGATTATTTTGTTATCTGAGAAGTCACAAATGGTGTTGAATATCATGCAATCATAGGCAAACTTTCTCTTTTCTCACGTAAGGATGGAGGAATGGTCGTTGCTGAAACAGATGAAGATGATAGTACCTTGGATACTACCCTGCGGAAGTCCTACATTGATGTCATGGAGCTGGGATGATTGACTTCCAAGAGCCATAGCCATCTTCTTTGTCCCATGTATGACTCCAACGAGTGGAGAGTTAACCACAATACCTATTGATTGCAATTTTGCTTGGGTTCCATAATGCCACACTCAGTTCAATGCGGCCTTGCTGTCAAGAACAATGAGACCCTTACTTCTCATCTTGAACTCAATTCTTTTGCTGATGTTAGGATCAATGAGGCATCATTGGGCTGAATTTCCTAATCCCAATGTTGGCAAGTTCATATGGGCCATGGGTGGGGTGGTGATAAATAGGAAGGGGTTGCATCTGATGGGTGTAATGTTACCTGCATGGTCCTGTACAAAGATGGACAGCTAATTTTCTGAAAATCAAACTTACATCCCTTCCTGGGGTTGTAGTATAGCAATAGGCAAGATGTTGCTGACAGAATCAGCTGAATCAAAAACATATGTGCTATTGTCTTGGCACAGATAGGGGATCTCCCAGCAGAGCTTCCTTTTCTGCAAAGTTCAGAATGTACGGTGACAGGTATACAAATAAATCTGAGACACAACCAAGATCATTTTTATTCTGTGATATTGGTAAATGTTTGAAGATCCTTGATCTTACCTAGAATGGGAAAGGCGCCATGGGTGAAAATAAGTGGATCCAAAGAAATTTAACTGACTAACAATTACCTGGCATTGCTAAATATTAATTCATGTTGTTGCCATAAGTAGGTGAAGGTTGTGGTCACAATCTGCCTTTGTCTGACCCACGTCTGTGATATTATCAGCTGTGTAAATACACCCGGCTATACTTTCAGTAATCCTATCTATGTGCCTTTCAAACAAGTATTGGCTTACTAATAACAAATGGTAATCATTTGAAACAGTACAATCCAAATGATGGCCTAAATTCATGAGCTCTTGGAATTCTTCAGTTAAATGGACAAACCAATAACAATACTTTGCATCAAGGTGGAAAAATAATTTACCTCAAAAAACTTAGTGCTTCATTCTTCCAACATTGGTATTTAACTTGGATATCTTTTAAGTGAAAGGTTAAGGTGCCTTGGATCTAGACATCCTTCTTTAAAACACCAATCTGTGAGGTGGCAGACTTTCAATATCATACAATTTCACTGCGTCTCATTCTTCCTATTAAGCTCGTCTTGAATGTGGACAATGAACATCCATGAAGGATCAATAAATGGGCCTAAGATGCAATATCCTATTACCCTTAAAATTGGTAAGCACATTGAATTGGCTGAGGAACAGGCATTTGTGATCTTTAATTGATTCAGTTGCATTCATGTACGATGTGTTCCACCACGCTGGTTGAGGTTTGTCTCACAGGGTTTAACTACAACAAGATTTGGGTTTGCTGATAGTCTTGCCACTGTTGATATTTACTAGACAGAAGATTTTGTGAAGCCAGGATAAGCTTGTATATTAGAACTGCAATGTGATTCTGCCAATGTACAGTAAGAGTTATTGTTATGTGTTGTGAGGGGTGGTCTCTGCTTGATTGGAGTGCACCCTGCTGAGGTACACATCTTTCAAGATGCAGAGTGGTAATACGTGATAATAACAAGGTGTAGAGCTGGATGAACATGGCAGCCCAAGCAGCATCAGAAGAGCAGGAAAGTCTTTTTCAGTGGTTTCTGAAGAAGGATCTAGGCCCGAAATGTCAGCTTTCCTACTCCTTTGATGCTGCTTGGCCTGCTGTGTTCATCAAGCTCTACACCTCGTTATCTCAGATTCTCCAGCATCTGCAGTTCCGACTATCCCTGAGTGGTAATACGTCCTTCTTAATGGCACTAGCGTGGATAATAATATCCAGCAAGGCTCACATCCCCTGAATGTACACAAAAAAAGTTTGCATAATGTTCTATATCAATTTCAGACTCTGTTGTCCTTTTTTTCAGAACATATATTAATGATTGCAGAAGTTTCTGATCACCTTATACCATTGACATTGTATGTGAGGTTAAAGATATGAAAACTTTGTTATCTCCCAAAATTTGCCTTTTGCTCATGATCACATTCTTAATACTTTACTTGCAAACATGTGTTGTGGTGTTGTACTGTCTCGTTGGTTACCTTTAGTTTGTTCTCTGGTCTGGATTGGACTTCAGACCAGATCTCATGCACATGAATGCTCAATGTCCTTCCGTGCCACGTTTTGCATGGAGTGATCAAGAAAAGCTGGAGAGCTGTTTAGTTGGTGCGGCAAAGCACCAGTTACATATTCTGTTGGTTTGGTGCCTGTTGCTGACTGTAGCAATAATATTGGCTGCATCTAAAGGACGTAACTATCACTGGTTTAGAATCAGTGCAGATGACACTAAACTTGGAAGAATTGTAATTTGTGAGGAGGACAGTGAGGAATTTCAAAAGAACATTGACAAGTTGGTGGAATGGGCAGATTGATGGCAGGTGAAGTTCAATGCAAAGAAGTGTGAGGTGATGCATTGTGGCAGGAAGAACATTGACAGTTAATATAAAATAGGCAGCATAATTCTAAAGGGGGCGCAGGAGCAGGGGGACCTGGATGTATATATGCGTAGAACATTGAAGGTGGCAGGACACGTGAAGACAGCAGTTAATAAACCATGGAGTGTTCTCAGATTTATTAATAGAGGCAAAGAGTACAACAGCAGGAAGATAATGTCGAACTGGACAAGAGACTTGTTTGAGCTCAGCTGGACTGTGATGCACAATTGTGGCATCCACATTATGGGAGAGATATGAATGAATTGGAGATAATGCAGAAGCGATTTACAAGAATGGTTCCGGGAATGAGAAACTTCAATTATGAGGATAGATTGAAGTCAGAACTGGAGAGAAGGAGGCTGAAAGATTTGAAAGAGGTTCTCAAAATCATGAGGGGTTAGATAGAGAGAAGCTGCTCCTATTCATTAAAATAAAGTGCACAGATTTAAAAGTGATATGCAAATTAAACAAGAGTGTGTTAAAATTATGTTTACACATGGCGACTTGTTCGGGTATGGAATGCACTGCCTGGAAATGTGGTGGAGGCAGGTTCAATTCAAGCATTCATAGGGAATTAGATAATTATTTAGAAAGAAAAGTGTGCAGGGACATGGAGAAAAGAAAGCACATTGGCACTCAGTAACAGAAATGGTACAGATACAATGGGTTGAATGGCCTCCATGCCGTAACAATTCTGTGATTCTGTGGTCAATAGCATGTCCTCTCTCCTTATGCAGAAGATCTTTCCCAAAGGCTTTTGGTGGTGTGGAGGTGGTCACTAATTCAATGAGTCTAAGAGCTCCTCTTAGAAAAAGTCACACTCATGCAGCACCATCTTCAGACAGTAGGTTATAGTCCAATAGGTTTATTTGAAAATACAAGCTTTCTGAACTCAGCTCCTTCCTCAGGCAAAGTGTGACAGAGAGGGTGTAAAACACAGAACTTATAAGCAGAAAGGTAACAATTGTAAAACTGGCCGTGTCATGTTGAATCTTTAATCAGTTAGGAAGGAGACTACTGATTAAAATGCAAAATCCAGATTCCTCTCAAGTCATTGTCCTGTAATAATTAATTAGTCTCCTTCCTAACCAATTAAAGATCAGAGGCGGCCAATTTTAGGCTTATATTCTTTCTGCTTATAAATTCTGTGTTTTATACCCTCTCTCTCACACTACACCCGACGAAAAAGCCGAACTCTGAAAGCTGGCATTTTCAAATAAACCTGTTGGACAACAACCTGGTGCAGTGTGACTTTTGACTGTGTCTACCACAATTCAACACCCACATCTTCACATCATCTTCAGACACTTTCAGACAAGTCAGCGAAACAAAAACAGAAATTGCAGAAAAGCTCAGCAGACCTAGCAGCATGTGTGGAAAGTTGTCACATTTTGGGTTCAGTGTGAAACTCTGAAGTGATTACTACTGCTTTCTATTTCCATATTTGCTTTTGATTTCTTAAAACTTCAGTGTAAATTCTTTGCCACTTGACTTAATGACTCAATCTATTGTGAAATCTGGTTAAATGTGACCTGTAAACAATGATGAATGCCACACATTTAACATTCATCAATTACAATCGAAAAACTGTTGTGTCTTCTTAATTTCTCTGGGTTTTCACGTCATGGCATTTATACTGCACATGGAAGTACTTCTGAAGGTGTATCAATCATTTCTTCGGTATGTGTCACTCTGCCCTTTCAGGGGTTGGTGCCAAAGAAAAAATAACAGAAGAGGCTGTGTTTTCTTACTACTCACATCCTGTCCCCTCCCACACTTCCAGTGGCTCTTGCTGCCGCAAGATTCAACTTGCGAATTCCCCAGCCCTGTCTTAAGTCAGCTCAGTGGAGATTTGGCAGGAGAGGGGCAGGGGAGAGTGGGCTCAGAGGTAGGAGTGTGCTGGTGTGGATGTGCGTGTGGTGGGGAGAAAGGTGGAATATAAATTGTGGGGAGACAGAGACAGCATCCAGTGTTGCCAGTGTAACCGACGCTGTTTCTGAAGTGGAGTGGGCTGGGATTTGGGTGGGGAATGAGCCTGACGTCAGGCGGGGACTGAGAGGGGGTGGGGTGGGACAGAGTGTCTCAAAGCCACATGTGGCTCGTTCCCTCAGGTGGGAAGGAGTCGAACTGTGTTTGAGGCGGGCGGTAAAGCTGCTGTCTTGGTGCGGAGTTGGGTTTTTCGAGGAGGTCTGTCAGAGAGTTTCCCGCGGATTGAGAAGAAACAGGGAGAGAGAGAGGGACAGACAGACAGCCCCTTTTTTTTTCTCCCGCGTGTGCCTCTCTAGCGAACGGCCACGCCATGCACAATGAGAGCTGCGCTAACATTACGGAGGTGATCGCTGGCGCCGGGCCGGCAGTCAGCGCCTTCATGTTTGTCGCCGGCGTCCTGGGCAACGTGTCGGCGCTGGTGGTGCTGGCGCTGCACAAGAGGGGCCGCCGCAGCGAGGTGTCCCTCTTCCACATCCTGGTGAACAGCCTGATCATCACTGACCTGATGGGGACCGTGCTCATCAGCCCCGTGGTGCTGACCGCCTACGCCCACGGGGTCTCACTCACCAAGCTCCGGCTCTGCGACTACTGCGCCTTCGCCATGGCTTTCTTCGGGCTCACCTCTATGTTCATCCTGTTCGCCATGGCCCTGGAGCGCTGCCTGTCCATTGGTTGCCCTTACTTCTACTCGCGGCATGCCAGCAGGCGCACCGGGCTGGTCGCCATCCCGCTCATCTACAGCTTCTGCATCATCTTCTGCTCCCTGCCGCTCTTCCAGTTCGGTAAACACGCTCAGTACTGCCCGGGGACCTGGTGCTTCATCATGATGCACACCAGCTCGCTGCGGACCGAGCACCGCGTCTACTCCCTGTCCTACGCCATCCTCATGAAGGTGCTGATCGTTTCCATCTTGCTGTGCAATGTCTCGGTTATTGTCAACCTCTGCCGCATGTACCAGAGGCAAAGGACACGGAGATGCTCCAGGGCGCCCAACACGAGGAGCGTTCGCGGCTCTCAGTCCGAGGAAGTGGACCACCTGGTTCTTTTAGCCATCATGACGATAACTTTCGTGATCTGTTCTGTGCCCCTCACGGTGAGTGCCACGCGGGTCCCGCAAGCTGTGAAATTACCCGCGCCCACAGCACTTGGCGTGTGCTCTCCCGGCGCGCCAACGGGCTCTCGTCGTTTATTAAATTGGATGTGAGAAAAGAGCGGGGTGAGAGAAAATATTGAGAACTGAGAGGGTTTTACGTCACAAAAAATATTGCATTTGCTCAAGGATCGAGTTGAAATTAAAGCGAGGGAATTTTACTGAGGAATTGTATAATCAAACCTCACCAGGCTCCTTCTTAGAATTTCCGACCAGCTGTAGCAGCAACGTGTTACCATCCGTGGAGTTTTTGGAAATGAATGGATGGAGAAAAGCTTAGAAAGCCCAAGCAGACCTCTAAGGCGTCGACAAAGCTGAAATTTAATCACGAAGTCCATTACAGACAGTATCAACAGAAAGTTATAAACCCAATAGTATGTTTTACCCTTAAAAGAAATAACACATATTTTACAATACCAGCAACAGTAGCATTTTCATAGACCAGAGATATTGCATTTGTTCAACTTGACATACTGTCTAATTCGCAAAGCTAGTAACAATTTTATTCATTTAGTCTTTGATTTGTTTGAGTTAATATTATCAATTTAGTTCCACAAAGGTGAGAACTATGTGAGTAGCAGTCGAATTACATAACCACATGGCAAGGTAGGAGTCAACGAGCAGAAAAGGAACAAGTTACAACTGGATTGTTTAGCAATAGGAGGCAGGCAGCGCCAGGATCTTGAGTCTGTTTGCTGACTAACTGGTTTTCCATTTTGGATATTATTGGGGGTAGTGGTTCCTCAGAAATGTAGGATCAAGAAAGTTTGTGGTGTCACAAAGATTAATTGTAGATTAGCTTTTTGGGAAAATGGGTGGCATGGTGGCTCAGTGTTTAGTACTGCTGCCTCACAGCTAAATTGCGCATAGCATTCAGGGATGTGTAGATTAAGTGGATTATAGGGGGATGGGCCTGGGTAGGATGGTCTGAGTGGACGGTGTGGATTTACAATAGACAATAGGTGCTGAAGGACCTGTTTCCATGCTGTAGGGATTCAATGAAATGTACATGTGGCCTTGAAGGAGTGATTGTGGATGAGAGTTAAAAGGTAATTGGGGTAGGATATGCAATTGTCAGGGGAATGCAGAAGGCCTTTTTCTGGCCTTAGACCTGATTACAGGATGATACATTGCATCCTAGTACCCGGTACAAGGATGTCACTGAGCAGCTGAGGGAATTTATTGGGAGAAGTTGAATGCAACATAAACGTAATGATTTACGCTGGTACCAATGACATAGGTAAAAAGAGGGATGAAGTCCAAAAGCAGAGCTTAGGCAGTAAGGAAAGAGGATGAAAATAAGACCTTTAAGGCAGTAACTTCAAGATTGTTTTCACTACCGCATGCTAGTGAATATAGAAATAATAGTTTTGATCAAATTACCGTGTGGCTGGAGAGTAGGAAGATTTCTGTGATATTAGGTTCACAAGTGGGACAGGTCAATCTTGCACAAGGAGGACAGTCACAGTTTAGCAGGACTGGGACTAATATCCCCAAATGGGGATCTGCTCATGTTCTCAGAAAAAGGTTTAAACCAGCTTGTTAGGGGAAATGGAAACTTAAAAGGGAATTCAGATAGGTGCAAAACAAAGCTGGCAATGGGATGAGAAAAACAGCAAACAAAAGTAGAAGCTGAAACATATACCAACAACAAATACAGTTTTTGACACAATACGAAGGAAGTGATTCCTGGGGTGGTAGGACTGAAGTATGAAGAGAGATTGGATGAATTAGGATTACAGTAACTGGAATGTTGAAGAATGAGGTGGGATCCATAGAAATCTATAAAATTCTAACAGGACTAGACAAGGTAATGTAGAAAGAATGTTTCATATGGCCAGGGAGTCCAGAAACATGGGATACAGTCTCAGGATATGACGTAGGCCATTTAGGACTGAGGTGAGGCGAAATGTCTTCACTCAGAGAGTGGTGAGCCTATAGTGTTCTCTGTCACAGAAAGCAGTTGAGGCCAAATATTGAATGTTTTCTAGAAGGAGTTAAAGGGATCAAAGGATGTGGGGAGACAGCTGGAACAGGGCACTGAGTTAGATGATCAGCCATTATCACATTGAATGCTGGAGCGGGTCAAAAGGCCAAATGGCTTGCTTCTCCTATTTTCTACGTTTCTAATGTTGAAACGGTAGAATTAAAGACACTATTTGAATACATGCAACATTTACAACAAGTTAGATGACTTAGTAGCACAAACAGAAGTAAACAGGTGTGATTTAGTTGCCATTGTGGAGACCTGGCTGAAGGACAATCAAGGCTTGAGTTTCAGTATTGAGGATATGCAACGTTCAGAAAGTACAGACTAAAAGGAAAAGGAGATGGGGTAGTGCTGTTAATAGGAATGGGATCAGTATATTTGTGAGAGAGGACTGTCAGTGGGAAGAACAGGATGTACAGTTTATTTGGATGGCACTGAGAAACAGCAAGGGGCAGAGAACATTAATAAGAGGTGATTACAGACCACCAAACACGAGTAATAATATGGTCCACAGTATAATCCAGGAAGTGAGAGGTGCATATAACATGAGCACTGAAGTAATCATGGGCAAATGCAATCAATATGCAACTTCCAATAAGCAACAATCCTGTGAATATTTGGGGAAGATCAATTTTTAGAACGTTTACAAAGTAGTGTTCAAGGGCAGTGCGCTGAGCAGCCAACTTGGTAACAGGTCACTTTATATCATTTTTTACAATGATACAAGACTAATTGATAATGTTTTTCAAGAAATTAGGAAAGAGTAACAGAAATAAGACAGAATCCTCTTTTATTTTGAAAACAACATAGTTCAATCTGAAACTAGGGTCTTAAATTCAAACAAAGGGAACTTTGAATGTATGACAGGTTGTGCTGACTCTGGATATGTGGACACATTAAAAGGTACCTAGACAAACAAGTGATAGTAGACAGTTAAATAATCAATACATGGCTTACATTCATGCATTCCTTCAAGGCACAAAAACACAGGAAAAGTGAGATAACTAATTTGCTTAAAGGTAGCGGCTTGTGAAATTGCCAAAAATTGCCTGAGGATTTGCATATGTTAGATTTAGCAAAGGAGGACAAACAAAGCAATAAAGAATAGCAGAATAGACTATTAATGTAAACTAGCAAGAAGCATAACAATGGACTGTAGAGTCCTGTAAGGCAATATAAAAAGAAAAAGTTTAGCAAAGACAAATGTAAGCCTATTATAGGCAGGAGGTTATATAATGGGGAATAAGAAAATGGCATAGAAACTAAATGAATAATTTATGGATGTATATATAGGAAAATCTGAGAAATCTCATAAAAGTAATAGAGATCCAAGGGGCCAAGATTTCAAAGAAAATAGTATTAGTAAAAAGTTAGTAATGGACAAATTAATGGAACTGAAAATTAATAAATTCCCTGGACTGAAATTGCAGAGGGTGAGAGAGGCAACAGAGATGGTGGATGCTTTGGTTATCATCTTTCAAACTGTTTTAGGTTCCAGAACAAAAACAGCAGTTGCTGGAAAAGCTCAGCAGGTCTGGCAGCATCTGTGAAGAAAACATCACATCAACGTTTCGGGTTCGGTGACCCTTCCTCAGACTCGCTAAGCCTTTTCAGCAACTTCTGTGTTTGTTCCTGATTTATACCGTCAGCAGTTCTTTTGGTTTTTATTTAGTTCCAGAATAGGTGTTTGCAGTTTGGAAGGTTGCAAACATAGCATCTCAATTTGAGAGAGAAGGGAAGGAGAAATCCAGGAATTGCACAACTGTTGACTGGATGTCAGTAGTAGGGTAAATACTTGAATCTATTATGAAAGTTGTGGTAACTGGACCCTTCAAAAGTAATGACCTAATTTTTCAAAATCAGCATGGTTCTAAGAAGGGAAAATCATGTTTGACAAATTTGATAGTTAAGGCAAATCAGTGGTCTGCTGTATTTGGATTTTCAAAAGATTTTGGATAAAATGCCATACAGGAGACTAGTAAACAAAATTAGAGCACTTTAAGTGTGGGGATTATATACTGGGGGGTAATATATTTGAATTGAGGATCAGGTTAATGGAACAAAGACAGTGAACAGGAATAAATGGCTAATTTACAGGTTGGAAGACTGCAACCAGTGGGGTACGACAAGGATCAGTGCTTGAGCCCCAGCTGCTCACGTTCTGTGATCAATGATTTGATAAGGAGTGTAAATATAATATTTCTAAAACTAGGTGGAATGTGAGTTCTGAGGAGGTTGTGAAGAGGCTCCAAGGGGATTTTGATGAGCTGAGTGAATGGGCAAGAATATGGCAGAAGGGTATATGACATGATGTATCCACTTTGAGAGAAGACCCATAAGTGCAGAGTATTTCCAAAATTGCAAGAGATTTTAAACACGGTTGTCCAAAAGATTTGTGGGTGCAACAAGCAGTCAGGAAGTCAAAAGATATGTTACACAAGAGGAATTGAGTACAGTGGTAAAGGTTGACAAGGTTCTGCATGGTAGACTAATTAGTAGAGTTAGGTCACATGGGATTCATGGTGAACTTGCCAATTGAATACATAATTGGCTTAATGGCAGGAGAGAGAGTGTTGGTGGAAGGTTGTATTTCAGTCTGGAGGCCTGGTACCAGGCGTGTTCCACAGGGTTGGTTTTGGGCCCTCTTTTGTTTGTAATTTATATAAATGATTTGGGTGAGAATATAGAAGGCATGGTTAGTAAGTTAACAGACAACACCGTAATTGAAGGCATAGTAGACGATGAAGAAGGTTTCCTAAGATCACAAAGGTATTTTGATCCAATGGGTCAGTGAGCTGAAAAATGGCAGATGGAGTTCAATCTGGATAAATGTGAAGTATTGCGTTATCGTACAACAAACAGAGAAAGGACTTAAACAGAAGTTGCTGGAAATGCTCAGCAGGTCTGGCAGCACCTGTGAAGACAAATCAGAGTTAACATTTTGGGTCCAGTGACCCTTGCTCAGAACTGATGGTCGCTAGGAAAATGTCAGTGTATATGCAGAAGACAAGGTTGGGGGAACTGGGTAAGGAGTAAATGATAGGTGGGGATAGAGTGCAATGAGAAAGAAGAACAGTTGGACAGATAAAGGAGTGGATAACGGTCTGGCCAGGAGGTGAATAGCTGTTAATGAAGATAGTTAATGGCTAACAGTAGGTAGTGTGTAATGGTAGGCTATGTTTTAACAAGGTCTAATGTATGGGGAAGGGGCTAGGATGTGGAGGGGATCAGGTCTGAAAATTATTGAACTCGATATTGAGCCCAGAGGGCTGCAGGATCTCCAAGTGAAAAATGAGTTGCTGTTCTTGCAGCTTGTGCTGAGCTTTGCTGGAGCACTCTAGCAAGCCTGAGACAGAGATGTTGGCCAGGGACAGGGTGATGTCTTAAAGTGGCAGACAACTGGAAGCTTGGGGTTGTTTTGCAGGCAGAACGTAGGTGTTCTGTGAAGCAGTGTTTTTTGTTTCCCCAATGTAGAGGAAACTATATTGTGAGCAGTGTATGCAGTAGACTAAATTGTGTGAAGTACAGGTAAAGTGCTGTTTCACCTATGTTTGGGCCCTTGGATACTGGGGATGGAGGAGGTAAATGGGCAGGTGTTACACCTTCAGCAGTTGCAGGGGAAGGGGCTATGCAGATGTTGGGGCTGAAAGAAGATTGGACCAGGATGTCCTGGAGGGAACAGTCCCTGTGGAAGGCAGACAAGGGAGGGGAGGGGAATATGTGATGGTGGCCTCTCGCTAGAGGTGGCAGAAATGGCGGCTGATGTTCTACTGGACGTGGCTGCTAATGGGATGGTAGGTTAAGACAAGGGGGACCCTATCGCTGTTCCAGAGGGAAGAGAAGAGCTAAGGGCAGAAGTGCGAGAGGTGGGTCAGATCCGGTTGAGAGCCCTGTCAACAACGGAGCCGGGGAATCCTTGGTTGGAGAAGGTGAACATTTCGGAGGCTTTCAAAGTTGGCCTCATTGGAATATATGCGACAAACGCGGAGGAACTGAGATAATGGGATGGAGCCTTTACAGGAAGCAGGATGCAACGAAGTATAGTCCAGGTAGCTGTGGGAGTCAGTGAGTTTATAGTGGGATATTAGTGGCCAGTCTTTCCCCCAGAAATGGAAACAGAGATGTTAAGGAAGGGAAGGAAGCAGTGAGAGACAGACCAGGTGAAAGTGAGAGCAGGTTGGAAATTGGAAGCAAAATCAATGAACTTTTCCGTTTATGGCCAAGAGAGGGAAGCAGCACTGATGATATCATCGATATATCAGAGAAGGAGTTATGGATGGGGGCCAGAATAGGACTGGAACAAGGAATGTTCCATGTACCTCACAAAGAGACAAGTATAACTTGGGCCCATGAGGGTACCCATGGCGACCGCCCTGATCTGAGGAGTTAAAAGAGAAATTGTTCAGGGTGTGGAGGCGCTTGGCCACCCAAAGGAGGGTGGTGGTGAGTGGTAACCGTTCAGGCCTTTGCTTCAGGAAGAAGCACAGAGCCCTGAGACCATCCTGGTGGGGAATGGACATGTGAAGGGACTGCTAAAGAGGAGGCAGCTGGAGCCAGCAAACTGGAAAGTCTGAAACATATGCAAAGCATCAGAGGAATCGTGGATTTAAATGGGCAGGGTCTGGACCACGGGAGAAAGGGCTTATACAATTAATGATAGGCCTTGGGTAGTGTTGTAGAACAGAGGACCTCGAGGTTCAGGTACATAACTCTTTGAAGCTTGTGTCATGGTAGGCAGGGTAATTAAAAAGGCATTTAGCACACTTGCCATCATCGCTCAGTTCTTTGAATTTAGAAGTTTGGAAGTCATCAGAGGTAATGAGAACTGCAGATGCTGGAGAATCCGAGATAACAAAGCGTGGAGCTGGGTGAACACAGCAGGCCAAGCAGCATCTTAGGAGCACAAAAGCTGACGTTTTGGTCCTAGACCCTTCATCAGAAAAGGGGGAGGGGAAGAGGGTTCTGAAATAAATAGGGAGAGAGGGGAAGGCGGACCGAAGATGGATAGAGGAGAAGATAGGTGGAGAGGAGACTATGGGGAGGGCGCAGGTGAGGTAGGGAGGGATAGATCAGTCCGGGGAGGTTTTGGGATGCAGTGGGGGGAGGGGAGAAGCTGATGAAATCCACATTAATACTGTGCAGGGACATTGGTGAGGCCTCTTCTGGAATACTGTGTCCAGTTCTGGTCACTTAGTTTCAGGAAGGATATTATTAAGCTTGAGATTTATGAGAATGTTGACTGCTACAGAAAGTTTGAGTTATAAAGAAGGGCTGATAGGCTGGAAATTTTTTCACGGGATCTTAGAAGGTTGAGAGGTGACTTTATAGGGGTTTATAAAATCATGAGGGGGATAAGATAGGGTTAGTGGTAGGTGTCTTTTCCCTGGGATGGGAGACTTCAAGACTAGGGGGCATATTTTTAAGGTGAGAGGAGAGAGATTTAAAAAAGACATGAAGGTCAAATTTTTTACACAGAGTGTGGCTCGCATGTTTCAGAGAAAATGGTAGGTGTGGGCAGTTACAATGTTTAAAAGACAATTAGACGCATGTATGAATAGAAAAAATTTGGCAGGATATGTACCATGAAGCAGGC
Source organism: Stegostoma tigrinum (assembly GCF_030684315.1). NCBI lineage: Eukaryota > Metazoa > Chordata > Chondrichthyes > Orectolobiformes > Stegostomatidae > Stegostoma > Stegostoma tigrinum. The sequence goes on from NC_081363.1 coordinate 45,790,704, forward strand.
AGGTGGGATTAGGTTAGTTTGGGATTATATATTGCATGGAGTGGTTGGATCAAAGGGTCTGTTTCCGTGCTGGATAACTCTTGCTTTGTTTTAAAGAAATTAGGTGAGACTGGAGTATTTTATGCTGTTTTGGTCTCTTTAACATAGTGGGAATGTAGTGGAGGTTCACCAAACCAATCTTAGGATGGCAGGACTTTTCCATGAGGAAAGATAGAGGAAACTTGGCCTATAGGTGCTAGAATTTAGGGGAATTAATGGATGAATTTATAGAAATTTTAAATGCCTAGGCAGGATCATTGCAGAATAGATGTTTCCCTGATGAGTGTACGAGAATCAGGGAACACAGTCTGAGAATAAGGGACAGGCCCTTTAAGACAGAGACGAGAAGGAATTTCTTCACTCAGTGACTGGTGTATACTTAGACGTCTCTACCCCAGAGGGCTGGACAAGCTCAATTATTGTATATGTTCAAGGCAGAGATTGATAGATTTCTAGATACTAATGATTTCAAGAGATAGGGCAATAGTGTGAAAAAGTAGCATTGAGATAGATGATTGGCAATGATAGGCACTTTACTCTTGCCTTTAAATAAGATAAAAGTTGTGATCTTGGCTGTCTCCTTGATGTTTTTGAAGGAGGTTTGGTCTGATCCATAGCAATTTCTAAAATTAAAGCTGGACTCTGGCACACTGCCCCTGGTGGGCAATGTTGGTAATTGGTGTTTTAATTGACAGTGGGTTACTAAATTAAAGATGGAAGGAGATAATGGAAGCTGCAGATGCTGGAGAATCCAAGATAACAAAGTGTGGAGCTGGATGAACACAGCAGGCCAAGCAACAAAAGCTTGTGCTCCTGAGATGCTGCTTGGCCTGCTGTGTTCATCCAGCTGCACACTTTGTTATCTAAAGATGGAAAGAGCTTATTTTGAATAATAAGAAAGGGAGTTGGGGTCTGCCCTGGAGAGGAAGCACATAGTGTCCAATAGTGCCCTTGAAGCTTTCAGAGAGAGGTGAGCGTCATTGGGGCAGAGGTCTATTACTTCCTCTCTGACAGTGCATTGATGGAGTCCTTCCCTTGATTACTCCCTTTTTTGAGGTTCTGTCAAAAATCTTTAAAGCCTTAAGGATAGATAGATCTGTGGCTGGTGTGCATTATTTTCCCCTCCAACACCACAATGAATTAGTCCCTTCTCTTGTTTATCCCCTTTTGTTTTTTTTTGCCAAACAGCCCGTGGTGAGCAGTTTTGTGGGTGACAAGTTAATTTGATTGTGGATTTATTCACAAAAGAAAATCTGGGTATTTTTTACCCAAGTAAGGATTTGGCGTCCGGACAGGGAAGATTTTCAGAAAGGAAGGATGGAAACTGGTATTTATGTTAATCTATAGATCTGCGTAAAACACTTAACAATCTCTGAAACTCTTTTCCTGCAAATCCAACATACAGATAAATCGGTCTGTTAAACAACATATCGTTCAGTGAATTACAGCCCAATAAGTTCACTGTGTGATCTTCAGATCCTACCACATGTGCGTCAAGTGATGCTTGAAAGATTTGGTAGATAAGTTATCGGAGGTATATGTGCTCCCTCTGATGCCTTAATGTCACCTCTGCGCTTCTCAGCCAAATTCCACAATAAGATCAGTTCCTCCTTCTGTGAGCCTTTTCCATTTTGATTGGTCACAATCCAGTGACTGCCATGAGTTGCTGGGGTGTTCAGGGATGCTTTGAAGATATCATTAGAGGCATTCCAACTGTTCCCATGGGAGTCTCCTGCGGTAACCAAATTGCAGGTGGATCAATCACTTTACAAATGACTCTCTTTCCTTGTGAAAGGAGAAGGCTTAACAGACTCTTTAAAATGATGGTGAAGAAAAATAACTAGAGACCATCAATATAAGATAGTCACTGAGAATTCAAGTATGAACTTCAGAAGAAATGTCTACCCTGCGAATGGTAAGAATGTGAAATTCACTAGTGCAGGGAGTAGTTGAGGTGAATGGTATTGGAAAATCTAAGTGGAAGCCACCTGACCTGAGGAAGAAGGAATTTAATTAAATGATGGCAGATAGAAGGAGCCTCGAGAGGATGCCTGATATTGCACTGTGTATTTTGTGTAATTCTGTGTTTCATTTCTTTGTATTTATTCTAGGTTCGCGCATATATTGGGGCAATTTCTCAGAATGAGCAGAACTATGCTGCCGACCTTACGGCACTCCGATGCTTGTCATTTAACTCAATAATTGATCCTTGGGTTTTTATTATTCTGAATACATCTGTCGTTAAAAAGACATTGTCCAAGTTATTGTGCTGTAAAATGACATCTAGAGGACACCAAGTGCAGACTACAGCTTTCATAAGGAATGAAACATTTCAGTAAGAGTCATTTTGAAGCAGACAGTCCTGATGCTTTAATCATAATGAAGGTGATGTTTCCTGAAATCAAGTGGTCATCAACCAATTTGTTTGAAAGAAGTCAGCATGTGGCAACCTGTACAGAAGACTTGGTCCTGACAATCAAACAGACACTGACTGTCAAACTTCATAAGCCTGAAATAATAACAGAAAGTGCTGGAGAAAATCAGCAGGTCTGACTTCAACTGTGCAGAGAGAAATATAGTTAATGTTTCAAATCCAATGTGACACTTCTCCACATTTATGCCATTTTGATTTATTTTATGCATTTGGGAAAAGAACTTGCATGTTCACACGTTTAATTTCAGAAAATGTAAAAGTAGGTACAGTTTAAATTATTTTTCTACACGAACGTTTTGAATTTGTCAGTCTTTTAAAAAGTATTTAACCTTCCCAGTACCATTCAGGTTATTTGATGTTTCCTTGCTATGTATGCAGTTTGTTTCCACAGTTAAATGTAGATATGTACATTTTGCTAGATCTATTGAATGAGGATACTGAAGCTAAAATCTGCAACGTGTGCCATACTTTATGAACAAAGTAAACATAGTTATTTATTCAGCTTGTTTTAAACTAAGACTAACTAATTAAGACTGACTATGTCACTTAGTACCAAGCTGACGTTTGAGTCCGGAGAACAGAATAGGATGCACTGTAATTAATAGTTGACTAATGGGTGTCTATCTCTCTGTGCTGGAACAGATTCACAAAACAGTCCCAAATGAAAGCCAGTTGAACAGTTGATAATTCTTTACCAATGCCCAGTACCATTTGGATCTGGATTGCGGCCATTAGGCTAATTAGATGAGCTTAAAAAAAAGTCTACTGACCTGCTAAAAGAACACTTTATATTGATTCCTTTTATTGTATAGTTAAAACATCTTTCACTTAGTCAAAATTTGACTTATTGTGTATTTTTTTAAATTAAAAAGGTTTTGATTTTGACATTTTTATGTTACAAATGTTCATTTGGATAACTTGCATGTTTGCTTTTGAATCCAAAGTTTTGTAGACTTGATTTAGAACATTATATGCTGTTTAATATGGTGATTCCAGAATTGCAGATATTTTAAATGAATTTCAATTAGCGAAAACATAGTTTTGCATAGTCATTGATTTAATTTATGGATTGGTCACTTATGGAACCAGTCTGCTTCGGAAACCAGTTGATGGAGTAAGCCTTCAGATATGGACATGATAAAATGTTTCAAATGTACAGTAGATGTTGACTAAATTTAGCGAAAATTGGACAAATGCACTAAAATAGTACATCAGACGTTACAGGGATGATACAGGTCTATCAACTTGTACCTGAAATTTCATTAATGCAGTATGATCGTAGATCATAGAATCACTAGTGTGGAAGCAGGCTCTTCAGCCCAACAAGTCCGTACTAATCCTCAAAACATCCCACCCAGACCCATCCCCCTATAACCCACCTAATCTGCACATCCCTGAACACCAGGGGCAATTTAGCAATGCCAATCCACCTAACCTGCACATCTTTGGACTGTGGGAGGAAACCAGAACACCCAGAGGAGACCCACACAGACACGGGGAGCATGTGCAAACTCCACACAGACAGTTGCCCGAAGGTGGAATCAAACTCTGGTTGCTGGCGCTGTGAGACAGCAGTGCTAACCCCTGAGCCGCCGTGCCAAACCCATTGTTATAGAGTGTGTTATAGAGTGAATATATATTTCTATTTTTGGTTACACACTGTTTAATGGAATCTCTCTAACATTGTAAACGGATTTTCTAATGAACATGCAGGGAGGCTTTGTTTTTTTTTTCATTTTTTCCATTCTTTCATTGGAATGTGGGCATTACTAGCTAGGCTGGCATAGATTTCCTATCTCCAACAGCATTTGGGAAGGTCGTGGTGAGCTGTCTTCCTGAGCCACTGCAGTACTTGGGACACCTGAAGTGACGTTGGGGGATTGAAGGGAGAGTTAGGAAAGTATTCAGTCATCACAGCATGGAGAAAGCTTGATGAACAATTGATCTTCACCTTCACACTAATTACATATGAGAACACAAATTAATGCAGCATTGAAAATATCAACTGTTGCAGTAAAAGTTTCTAGGACACTCCTAATACAGATATAAAACTTTGACAGGATTCCCTTGGGTCATGAAAAATTTTCAATGCCAAATAAAGTCATGAAAATCTCCAGAAAAGGCCCAAAGTTGTGGAATTTTATAAAGACTAACATGAGATTTTCTGACATTTGACAGAATGCCAATCTGTTCCAATGTTTTTTTCTGATGTAAACTTGCACATCCCTCTCGAATTCTTTGCTTTGCTTCACATGTCTGGAACCTAGAACAGGTTTTGTTCTTCCTGTCAGATCTTGCTCATTGCCAATGCTGATTTATGTAGAGACTTTCAGGACAACAGCAGTTATTAACTGAGCAGTATCACCAGTCCTTCTATAGCCACGCCACTTTTGCCTGTCTTGTGTGAGGAAAACTGTTCATTTTGGTGTAAGTTGAATATTTTTGTTGTTCAGGGAGCTGTAGACCTGGTGGCTGCTTTCCTTTGAACTGTAAGACTTTAAACTGATTTAAACAGAGCAAGAATAAACATTTATTGGAGAAGACAAATTCTGGAATAATTTTGTAATCGGTCGCCCAGACCTACTTGTTCCAATCTTTCACATGAGATGCACTGAAAATTTCTTAATCAATGTGGAAATGTCATGGAATTTAGTTTTATTATGGGTACAGGAAACTTGTTAAGAGCTGCCATAAAAATGACAGTTCGAATTACAAATTAAATACCTCATTCGAAAGGCTTCAAAGACTTGCAGAGAAATTTCGCTATTTATTTAGAAATAAAAACTAGATTAGTTTTGGGAAGAGGAAAATGGTTTTAAGTTTCCAGTTGAATAGCAGAGGTAATCTCAATGTGCTGAAAGGGTTTAAGCAAAAAACTAATTTATATTCATTATCTTAAGACCAATATACATATAATGAATAAAAACTATTTTCTGCAAAATTATTCTCTATTCATTTTTATATCACTCTACCTCATTTAAGCTTTTAAAGGGGCTGTAGGTGTATAGGAAAAATATTTTAGTATTTTATTAAGAAATAAAGTTGTTCACTTTTCCTAAAGCCCATCTCAATTTGCAGATCACCGATGTAAGTTTAGAATAGCATTAATAACAGTAAAATATCTGATTACGCAAAATGCATACTGTGTTGAATAATAAATGTCTTCCCTAGATTAATCCTTTAAGAAAAAAGTATAAATTTATGGTTAGCTTTGGCTTATAAAGTCTTCTAAATATGATGACGAGCATAAGTCATGGTGTGGCATATATTTTTGTCTTATGTTGGGGGCAATTGGCAATGTAATAGATTCTTCACGTTTTTAAAATGGGCCTTTTATTTCTAACCACGTCTTAAGGCCCACTGCTCTGATGACTGCCTCAGGATTTGTTGCCATCCTTCTCTTTCCCTTTTATCATTATTTCATGTCGTCAGGCATGTAGCAATAATGCAGTGTACCTTTGTAGTCCCTTATGCTTCAGTGTGCATGGGGACAACATTACTTTCTCACATATAAAAAAGAACTCTTGGTTATATGTATTTTCACATCCCAACTATGATGCTTGTGCTTAACAGAGCAAGTGTAATTCCTGTGTTGTTAACCAAGAAGTTCATTGCATAACATGTTTCAAAACATTCTGTTTGTTTAAACAAATTGTGCAAATGAATAACAACTTATCGTACAAAAATACAGTGGAATGTATGTTTAGCAGTACATAGTTCAATATATATCTCCCACTCATAAGTCTGCAGTGCTTACCATGTGTTACAATATTAAATAAAGAATAAAATTCTAAAGATGCTGGTGCAGAAGAATGTTGTGGGTATATGCACACAAATCAGTCGAGGTAGCAGGGCAGGTTGAGAAAGTGGTCGGTAAAGCATAGAAGATCAGTAGGGGCATACATTACAATAGCAAGGAAATTCTGATGAAATGGTGTAAAACACAGGTACAGCTGAACTGAGGTATTGGGTTGAATCTTCAGAAACTGAACAAGCATCAATTTTGGTGAGTTTCAGAGAGGGTTTCTCTGTGCAAGTCTTAGTGAATTTTCATGTGTTATTTTCCAAAATTAATCTCATTACCAGTACACCATACCCCTTTGCTTGTGGCCAGACCTCTTGGGATACCTGGCTCCAGCACCATATTTGAAGCCAAGCCATGCATGGTCAAAAGCTGGCAACAGACATTTGTGCTACATGACTTGTCTAGAACATGCTGGACGGAGAATAACTGTCACCCTGGTTTGCCAATGTGGAGGTTGGGAAGTAACCTGGAGTTGTTGCTGTATGAGAGGGGACACATCTGTGTAGTTGCTACACATGGAGCAAACCAGAGATGTTGGTGATTGGTGGAGGTCTGGAAGAGCAATCTGCGAGCTGGACTTGCCAGGTAACAACTCTGGCTTTTGTGTCAGGATTAGAATGTTTACTGACGATGACGTCTAGTTTCATTCCAGCACAGGGAGAATGGGAAACTTAATGTCAGTGATGTGAATGTCATAATAACAATGGTTTAAAGCATGTAAATAACACCTCAATAGTGAGAATCTCAACTTGCCATTCAAATGTAGGTTGGAAAATGGGTTTTTTGGCTCTTAACACTGGGAATACTTCTCACTGCCCATCGCACACAATCTTACCAATTTTCTCCTCAATTCTTACATTGGTAAGTGCCTGCAGAGTCTCCATCAATTATGTTAAATGAGGAGGCAATGATCATGATACTGCATTCATAATCCAGATGGCCCAGGCTAATTTATTTTTCCTTATTCATTCACAAGATGAAGGCGTTGCTGACTAGGCAGCATTTATTGCCCATCCCCAATTGCCCAGAGGGCAGTTAAGAGTCAGTCACATTGCTGTGGGTCTGGAGTCACATGTGGGCCAGATCAGGTGAGGATGACAGTTTCCTTCCCTAAAGGGGATTAGTGATCCAGACAGGTTTTTCTGACAATGGGCATTAAAGTCATGGCCATTGTTAGACTCTTAATTCCACATGTTTATTGAGTTCAGATTCCACCATCTGCTCTGGAGGGTTTTGAACCGGGTCCTCAGAACATTATTTGGATCCCTGAATTAACAGTTCTGCAATAATACTACTAGACCATTGCCTCCCCGATAACACTAGGCCATTGCATCCCCTTAATGATAGGGGGACATGGGTTCAAATCCTACTGGGGCAACAAAATTTAATCAATAAATTTCAAATTAAAGATTAATCAATGTTACAAAAATCCTATGTGGTTCTCTAATTTCTTTTAGGTATACAAAATAAATGTTGTCCAGACCACAGCAAAGTGTTTGACTCCTAACTGCCATCCAAAATGGCCTAGTAAGTCATTCAGTTGTAACAAACAACAAGAGAGAAACATAAAAGGAAGGAAATTGAACAGACCAGCTGGCACTGACTAAGGCAACCAACAGGACATCAGCACACCCAATCCTCTTAACCATACAAAGTCGTCCTTCCTAACATCTAGGGCTAGCAGAACTTGTCCTGGGAGTCCAAAAATCTATTTGCCTCTTCCTTAAAAATATGCAATCTGGTTCCACCATCTTTCAAAAAAGACCATTCCAAAGATGATAACCCTCTATGAGAAAATATTTCTCCTTATCTTTATGTTAAAAGGGTGGCCCCTTATTTTGAAACAGTGACCCCTAGTTCTAGATTTTCCCACAAGAGTAATCACACTCTGTCAAGATCCCAAAAGATTTGACACATTTTAATCAAATTGCCTCCTTCTTCTAAATACCAATGGATACAAGTCTATACTGTTCAGAGACTAAGGAAATTTGGTGTGTCCACAAAGACTCCAATCTTTTCCAAACTGCTTCCAACGCATTTTCATCCCACCTTCAATAAGGACAGCGATACAGATATGGTCTCAGCAGTGCCCTGGTATAACTGAAGTATAACCTTTTTATATTCAATTCCCTTCATAATAAATGATAGTATTCTAGTAACGTTCTTAATGAATTGCTGTACTTGCATACTAACTTTCTAATCCCGCTAAAACTCAGAGCTCTGCAATCTCTAGTCATTTAAATAATTAAAATAATAAAGCTTCCTAAATAATCACTTTTATTCTTCCTGCCAACTTCGTCAACTTCATAACTTCCCAGTTTATGGTCCATTTGTCAGATCCTGACTAAATAATCTGATCTCAATTATTTAACCTATCTATATCCTTAGGTCCTCTTCACAATTAAGTTTCCTGCCTATGTGTCATCAACAAATTTAGCAACCTTGGTTCCGTCCCTTCATTCAAGTCATATTTGACTGTAACATGATATCAAGAAATGGCGGAACACACTGAATGATACAAAGACTATGGATCCTGACAACATTCTGAAAATAGTACTAATAAAATAAAACAGAAATTGATGGAAAAACTCAGCAGGTCTGGCAGCATAATTGTGAAATGCCAGGAAATGTTCGTCATGGCTCACATGAATTCCAGCCGACCAAATTGCTATGATCCTTTGCAATTCATCTACCAGTGCAACAGATCCACAGCAGACACTATTGCCCTGGCCCTACACTCATCCCTGGAACATGTGGATAAAAAAGGATATCTACATCAGGTTCCTACTTATTGACTACTGTTCCACCTCTAACACTGTAATTCCAAAAAATTCATCTCTAAACTCCAAGACCTAGATCTTGGCTCACCCCCATCTATAACTCGAACCTCTGCCTTCTATGGACCAGTGAGTAATCAGTAAGAATAGGCAACAACACCTCCTCCACCATATTTCTCAACACCGTCACCCTGCAGGGCTGTGTAGTCCGCCCCCTGTTGTACTCCTTGTACACTCACATCTCTGTGGTCAAATTCTGCCCCAACTCTATTTATGAGCTTGCTAAAGACACCACTGTTGTAGGTTCAAACTCAAACAATGAGACAGAACACAGGAAAGAGATTCAGTGTTTAGCAGCATTCTGTAAAGACAACAATGTCTCCATCAAAGATAATTGGAACTGCAGATGCTGGAGAATCCAAGATAACAAAGTGTGAAGCTGGATGAACACAGCAGGCCAAGCAGCACCTTAGGAGCACAAAAGCTGATGTTTCGGGCCTAGACCCTTCATCAGAGGAAGGGTCTAGGCCTGAAACGTCAGCTTTTGTGCTCCTAAGGTGCTGCTTGGCCTGCTGTGTTCATCCAGCTTCACACTTTGTTATCCAATGTCTCCATTAATGTTAGCAAAATGAAGGAGCTGGCCATTGACTTCCGGAAGCAGAGTGGGTGGCACGGTCCTGTCTGTACCCAATGATGCTGAGTTGGAGATTGTTGGGAGTGTCAAATTCCTGGGAGTGATGATCACCAGCAACCTGCCCTGGTCTACCCACATTGATGCAATGTTCAAGAGAGCACAACAACATCTCTACTTCGTCAGGAGACTAAGGAAATTTGGTGCATCTACAGGACTCATCAATTTTTATAGATATACCACAGAAAGCATCCTATCTGGATGCATCACAGCATGGTATGGCAAAACTGTTCCCAAGACCACAAGAAACTATAGCGAGCTATGAATATAGCCCAGTCCATCACGCAAAGCAGCCTTCCTACCATTGACTTCATCTATACTTTCCATTGCCTCAGAAAAGTAACCAACATAATTAAAGATCCCTCCCACCCTAGTTATACTCTCTTCTACCCTCTTCCATTGGGCAGAATATATAAAAGTTTGAATACATGTATGAATGGATTCAAGAAATGGGTCTTCCCTGCTGTTATCATACTTTAAAATTTCCACCTCAAATGTTATTTCTGATCTCTCTCCTCTCTGCACCTTCTCTGAAGCTGTAACACCACACTCAACACACAGTTCTGCAACTCTGATATACTATGTATGGTACAATCTGACTGTATAGCATGCAAACTAACACTTTTCACTGTATCTCAGTACAGCAATAAATCAATCAATCAATCAATAGTACCTGTGGAGGGTAATCAGAGTTAATGTTTTGGGCCCAGTGATCCTTCTTCAGAACTGGACCTGAAACACTAAGTCTGATTTTTCTCTACAGATGCTGCCAGACCTGCTGAACTTTATCAGCAATTTTGGATTTTGCTTCTGATATCCAGCATTGGCAATTCTTTCGGTTTTTAGTAGTATTTAATGTTCCAGAAATAGCCACAGCTCTAGCTGAATTTCTCCAATACATTTACAATTAGCATTTACTTGGCAATGTGGAAAATTGTCCGGCTATGTCCTGTGTGCAAGGAAAGGACAAATCAAGGCAGCCAGTTACTGCTAATCAGTCAACTCTCAATTATTTGTATGGCAATGGTAGCAGCCATTGGCTATCCTATCAAGCAGCACCTGGTCAATGAAAATCCATTTGAGTCTGCCAGGGCCATTCAGCTCTTCGCTTCACTACAGCATTGATCAGAAAATGCTGGAACCAAGAGGTGAGCTGAACATGACTACCTTTGATATCAATTCAGCATTTGACTGAGTGTGTTATCAGGGATCCCAGGGAATTCAGGCAGAAAATGTTCCATTGATTGGAGACAGGCTTAGCACAAAAAGAAGATAGGTGTATTTGTAGGACATCAATCATCCAGTTTCAAGGCATCAGTGCTGGAGTTTCTCATGGTAGTGCCCTGCACAAACCATCTTCAGCTTTCCTCATAAGATCAGAGGTGGGGATTATCACTGATGATTGCTCAATGTTCAGTGTAATTTATGAGATGCTGGAGCAGTCTGTATCTTTATGCAGCAAAACCTCCAGGTGTGGGCTGATAAGTGGCGAGTATCATTCATGCCACACAAGTGCCAGATAATGATCATCCCCAACAAGACAGAATCTAATCATTGACCATTGAATTTCAATGGTATTGATTCAATGAATGTTCATTTTCAATATCCTAGGGGTTACCACTGATGAGAAAGTGAAATGGACCAACCATACATATACAGTTGCTAAAACTGCAGGTCAGAAGCTAGGAGTCTGTGGCAAGTAACTCATCTCCTGATAATCTACAAGACATAAGAACAAAGTATGATGAATTGCTTTCCACTTGTCTGTGTGGATGATTGTAGCTCTGAATAACAATCAACAAGCTCAACAAAATCCAAAACAAAATCATCTGTTTGACTGGCATTTTATCCACCACTTTCAACATTCACTTCCTCTATTACCACACAAAATGCCATTGATTAGGAGCATAGTCGAAACCTATCAAGGCTCTTTCAACAGCATCTTCCAAGCCTTAAAAGGAAAAGGCTTGCAGTTGCATGGGAACATTGTGAGCACACTGTAAGGCACTCTTCATCCTGATTTGGAAACATATCATCAGCACTATAGGTGTATCTGTAACACATGGACTGCCACAGTTCCAGAAGGCAGATCACCACCACAACCTTTGGAAGGGTAATCATGGAGTCTGACCCAGCCAGAGACATCAAAATGCTGTGACAGATGATGGAAAATATGTCATTTCTGGGCACCACATTGTAGGAAGGACATGAAGTCATGAGAGAGGGTGTAGAAAGGTTTCATGAGGAATTTTGATTCTGTGAAAGAAGAGAGAAACTGGGGCTGCTCTCTTTAAAGTATAATGGATAAAGAGCCGCTTTGACTGTGATGATAAAAATCATTAGCAGTCTGGGTAGGTGGGGGAAATTTTTCCTAGAAGGATTGAGAACTAGGAGACATCAATTTAATTTTGGCAAAAGAAACAAAGGCAATATGAGAAAAAACATTTGGTGCAGCAGGTGGTTATGCTCAGGAAGGCACTGCTTGGTCAGAGTGAAATTATGTTAATGCAGCATTTTTTAAAATGATAATTATCTAAAAATAAGTCATTTTTAGGCCTTTGGGGATCTGACAGGGAAGAGGGGCACAGAAAACCGGCTCAAACACAATGGACTAAATGTACTAGTTCTATGTTGCATCCATTCTATGATTTTAAGAATCAATGTCAAGTATCTCACCAGTTCTCTAATCTTTTGTCAGATTACATGGTCTCAATCTCTCAATCATGCTGAACATAATGGAAAACAAATGAGGGATTTAAAAGCAATTTGTCTCAGGTGTACTCTTTGAAAAGAAAATTTGTTCTTACTGTTTGCATAATGTCATCCCATTGCCATTAGTTGAAGTCAAGACCTCTTCATTTATTTCTGGAATTGATTATATCTTTCTTATTTATGGGAAATAACCATAGAATTCATTCCAGGATTTTAGTATTCTGTATGAGTCACTTTTCACTGTTAAATGTTTTGCAACATTTTCATAAATCATTTATTAAGGATAGTAATTGAAATTTTACATTAGTGCGACATTAAATAATTATAGACAAGAAAAACATTGCACTATTAGGAATTCAAGACTAGTCTAGGACCAAGATTTAGTTTACTTAAGTTGCTTCCTTTATTTGTGATAGGGAACTTCCTTATTGCATGAAAAATCATCATAAAGACAATAAAAAGTGTAGGTAAGCAACAACATTATAAAACGGAAAAAAATGAAGTAAATGAAGGAGTATTGACTAAATGGCGATAAGTTTAGATTTTAACTTTCTAGATTGCAAACTGAAGAACCAAGTGAAGGAGTACCATGTTCCATAGAATTAAACATACTGATTAGAGGATCATAAAATCTGCAATGTATCAAGATAGGGACTGCATGAACTTTTTGTGAGAAAAATATGCTCACATTATTTCCAGCATTCAACATTATTTCCAGCATTCAATTTGTTGAGATCCCATTCTGTTTTTCTGATTTACTGTTGAACTGTCTGACAATTTATCATCAGAACTTATATAAACAGAGAGAGATAAAAGGAACCGCAGATGCTGGAGAATCCAACGTAACAAAATGTAGAGGAGGTTACTTTTATCTGAGTTTTCTAGTTTTTGAGAGTCTGATCTTACATTATTGGCTGTACACCCAAAGCTTGGATTGATGAATACATCACTGACTTTATATTTAAACCCAGGGCTTCCAGCTCTTCCGGGTTGCTGTTATAAAACACAAAGGCCAATTTAACATGTGCAGTTACTCTTAAAATAGTAAATTACAGCATTTAGTCCAAACAGTAGTAGTTGCATTCACTCCATAATGTAAAGATAAGGTGTGCATTATATGGATGGGTTAATGAAATATACAGAATATACAGTTTTCTGGCAAAATGTTCATATAACTTTCAAAAGTTTCTGAATGTCCAAGCTTCACCAGACTACCATGTATTGTTACCATGACCATTTCTTTGTCAAGTGGCCCACTGCATGAGGTAAGCAACAGTTAGATGTACTGTACCGTGGGGCATTTTTGACAGACTCAGATCACGCACATAAGCTGGCTGTTGAATTGACTAATAGTTTCCCTCATATTCCTTATCTCAAGCAAATCTCTTTACTATCTCTTTGAATGAGAAGGCCACACATGACAGGCAGCAGTGCGTACAGACTAAAAGAGTATGAATGCAGCTACAATCTTTCAAACTTTAGCAGGACTGGCTACTGGAGATTCTGGATCTGAAGTAAATAGAGCAAGTCAGAATATTTCCATCTGGAATTGCGATTTCAAAGACTGTCCCCAAAAAGTAGTTAATTAATGAGCATTAGCATGTCACGCAAATACAGTTTTTAAAAAATGATATGTCACCTAGAAACTCACTGGGAGTGCAGAACCTCCAAGAATGCAGTGATGTGAAGCCTAGCCAAGCATTTCTTTGGAGTGGCGATGGCCTAGTGGTACTATTGCTAGATTATTAATCCATGAAACTCAGCTAATGTTCTAGGGACCTGGGTTCAAATCCTGCCATTGTAGAATTTGAATTCAAAACAAAATCTGGAATTAAGAGTCTAATGATGACCATGAGTCCATTGCTGACTGTCAGGAAAAACCCATCCAGTTCACTAATATCCTTTAGGGAAGGAATCTGCCATTCTTATCCTGTCTGTCCTGTACATGACTCCAGCCTCACAGCAATGTGGTTGACTCTTAACTGTCCTCTTGGTGATTATGTATGGGCAATAAATGTTGGTCTAGTTGGTGACACCCTAATCCTGTGAGTGAATTAAAATAGGTATTTATTTTATTCGCCCATTAAACACCAATGTCATTACAAATCCTTAACTCCTGTTGAGGGGGTGATGATAACCTGCTTTCCTGAATTGCAGCAGTCCATGTGGAGTAAAGACATCCACAAAGCTGTTAATGATGGAGTTCCAGCATTAGACCAGCAGTGCTGCATTTGTACATGAACTATCCAAGTATCCAAGGAACTGCAAATAGCACTAAACACAGTGTAACCATAAGCAAATATTCTCACTTCTGATGCAATGTTGGAAGAAAGGTTATTGATGAACAATAAAGGAACATCAATATTGTTTCAAATAAAAGAGGTGTATGATTTGGAGAGGAAGACTTGCAGGTGATGGTATTACTGAGCATTTGCAGCCCTTTTCCTTCTACCTGATGAAGTTTGCCAGTTTGGCATGATGCTGACAATTCTATCTCACTCCTAATTATTGCCTTAATAGATGATGCACACATTTTCAGGAGGCAGAAAGCTCGATCATTCACCTCACAATTCCTAATCCACAATATTCTTGTTGTAGCAATATTTATATAGTGATAGAAGGAACTGCCGATGCTGGAGAATCTGAGATAACACGGTGTACAGGTGGATGAACACAGCAGCATCAGAGGAGCAGGAAAGTTGACGTTTCGGGTCTAGACCCTTCTTCGGAAATGGGGGAGGGGAAGGGGATTCTGAAATAAACAGGGAGAGAAGGGGCGGTGGATAGAAGATAGATAAAGGAGAAGATAGGTGGATAGGAGACAGACAGGTTAAAGAGGTGGGGTGCGAGTCATTAAAGGTGAGTATCGGTGTAGAGTTAGGGAGGAGATAGGTTGGTCCAGGGAAAATGGACAGGTCAAGGAGGTGAGATGTGCACACCTCCTAATCTGGTATACCGTATCTGCTGTTCCCGTTGTGGCCTCCTCTGCATCAAGAAAACCAAACGGAGACTTGGGGACTGTTTTGTGGAACACCTATGCTCGGTTCGCAACAAGCAACTGCATCTCCCAGTCACGAACTATTCAACTTCTCCTCCCATTCCTTAGATGACATGTCCATCCTGGGCCACCTGTAGCGCCACAATGATGCCACCTGTAAGTTGCAGGAACAGCATTTCATATTTCACTTGGGAACTCTGCAGCCTAATTGTATAAATGTGGACTTCACAAGCTTCAAAACCTCCCCTTCCCTGACCTCATCACAAAACCAGCCCAGCTCGTACCTGCCTCCCTAACCTGTCCTCCCACCTATCCACTCCTCCTACCTCAAGCCCGCACCCCCATCACCTACCTACTAGCCTCATCCCACCTTCTTGACCTGTCTGTCCTCCCTGGACCGACGTATCCCCTCCCTAACTCCCCACCTACACTCACCTTTAGCAGCAGTATTTATATGTCTGGTCTGGTTAAGTTTCTGGTCAATTTTAACCCCAAGGATATTGATAGTGGGGTATTCAGTGATGGTAATAATTTTAAATGTTGACAATATAGTTAGATTCTCTTTTTGTTGAAGATGGATCTTCTCATATGCTCATTTTGGTGTGAATATAAGTTGCCTCTGAATGTTGTAACTTGAATCTTGTCCAAATTTGGAAATGGATTGCTTCAGTCTCTGAGGAATCTCAAAAGGCTCTAAACAGCACGCAAACACCCTCACTTCTGACCGTATGATTGTGGATGGGTCATTGATGAAGAGATGCAGAACACAAAGAAGCCATTAGAATTTGGACAGAAAATTGGTGGGAAAATGAGATAGTGTCATGGGACTTCAACGCTACCTGTCAGGTCCTTCTTGATTTCCTGTTGGTCATTCATTCTCTCTCTCCACATACCCGTAAGCTGGTAGGTGACCACATCAATGGGTATGCTATCCTAATCATCCTCATGTCTTCCTGCTACAGGGGACTTCAGGAACAGCAATGTGTGCTACCATGAGTATAGTGCTTAGATGACCCAACATACCCATATATATAACCTCCACTTTTATCTAAAAGATGGTATGATATATCAAAAAGTGTGTGTAAAATATTCAGGTAACATAAATGAAGGCTTATTTTCCTTGTACAGTTATCAATCCTTGAGTTCTATTTATCAAATTAGTTTATATGTGACTTCCATTATTTTCAGGATTTGCAATGTCATATTGAATCGAAAGTTTCCAATGATCCCTATGAAAGACATTACTTTAATCAACACTCAGAGGAAATTCCCCATATTACTTATTTTATCAAACAGAGGAAAAACCTCCACCTTATGTCTACATAATAGTACTGAGCTGTCACCATTTCCTTACTTTCAGCTCATGATATTAGCAGAAATATGATACAATTTTGAAATACATTGTGGGTAATGAGTCATATGATGATGGTGAAGGAAGTTAATTTGCTAACTATAGTGCAATACCATGAGAACGGAAAGAGTAGTTTGTGCTCTTAAATGGAAGTCAATGTGGCATATTATGTCTTAGTGTTCAGAAGTCCCTGAAAGAGCTATGTATCTATAACTTGTGAGCGATTAAGAGGTTCAGTTGATGGTTTGTGTTGGTGTATCACTGGAGAAAGCTTTGCCGAATAAAATTAGAGACATGCCTGGAAATCCACACAGCTTTGATTTTTTTCATTTCTTTGTGGGCATCGTGGGACATGGGCATTGGTGGCTGGCTGGTATCTATTGTCCACCCCTAGTTGCCCCTGAAAAGCTAGTAGTGAGCTGCCTTCTGGAACTGCTGCCTTAAGCACCAGGATACCCTCCTGGAAAAGCCAGCGACAGGGGGAGACTCATTTCTTCTGTGATATGGTTGATAAGGCCATCTTGTATATCCAGCCGAACTAGGGTGCAAATTGGGTGATGAGTGCAGATAGGGTTGGAAAATGTAGCACTGGTTTATCATGTATGTTTACATCAATAACTCTCACCAAACAAGCAAGTTTTCCAAAGGCTATTGGTCTCCTCATATGAGGGAAAATCTGTCAGAATTCTTTAAGGATCCAAGCCACGTTTGCATATCGCTCAAGTTCTAATTCATAAAAATATTCATATATCAAGGGTGGCACAATGGAATCAATGGTTGGCACTGTGGCATCCTAGTGCCAGGGACCTGGGTTTGATTCCAGCGTCGGGCGATTGTCTGTGTGAAGTTTGCACTTTCTCCCTGTGTCTGCATGGGTTTCCTCCGGGTGATCCGGTTTCCTCCGACAGTCCAAAGAAGTGCAGGTTTAGTGGCTTGACCATGCTAAATTGCCCACAGTGTCCAGGGATGTGCAGGCTAGGTGGATTAGCCATGGACAATGCAGGAGGATTGGGTCTGGGTGGGATTCTCTTCAAAGGGTCAGTGTGGGCCAGATAGGCCAAATGCTGTTAAAAATGCTATGAGGTCAAGTCTCATTCTCATCTAAAGCATAAGAAGAGGAATATGTGACTAAATTAAAAATACAAAATACTTAGCAAGTCAAGCAGTATTTGTGCAGAAATAGAGTTCAGATTTCCCTCATGTAAACCATGCCCATCCTCATTTCTCTACTGACAATGCTTGGATCTATCAATTGGGATGGGATTTGTGCAGTTTTCTGTTTCTATGAAAACGTGGGCCAATGTTTCCATCCATTTACAGCAGATGATGTAGCAGTAGGATGTTGGTGACTGGCTAGAGGAAAGAATGGATTGGAAATTTAAGTTGAGAGATGCCCTTAAAAGAAACAAAGTGGCTAGATGACCAAGAGGTGGCACAGTGATTCAGGGCTTAGCGCTGCTGCCTCACAGTACCAAAGACCTGGGTTTGATTTCACTCTTGGGTGACTATCTGTGTGGAGTTTGCACATTTTTCCCTTGCCTGCATGAGTTTTCTCTGGTTTCCTCCCACAGCCCAAAGATGTGTAGGCTAGGTGGATTGGCTGCAGGAAATGCAGGATTTCAGGGATAGGGTCTGGGATAGGGTCTTCAGGTGGTTGTTGGAGACTTGATGGGCTGATTGGCCTGTTTCCATGCTGTGGGGATTCTATGAGTCTGGTGCTATATACTTACAATTTGCTGATCCTTTCACTTTTCAGAGCAAGTTCCATTTAAGTTTCAAACTTGTTTTAATTTCAAATCTGGTTCCCTGACTTACTATATTTTCCATCACTCATGCTTTCTACATAAGGTCTCTTATCTACGTACCTTTTCTATTTCTTGAATTTCTCTTTCAGTTACCAGATGCTTCATTTTCTGTATTTGCTTGTCTGATATTTCATCTCCTTTCTTCCTTTCTCTCATTTAGTTAGTTAGCCCTTCATTGTTTCAGTTTTGAAGAAGGTTACAAACCCAGATTATTGAATGCCTATTTATTCGACACTTGCTGATTGATCTGCTGAACTGTGTTAATTTTAGATCTCCTGTTTTTTCTTAAATTTCTACATCTAATTTTATTATTCTTGCCAGTTTTATTTTCCATATTGTTGACCCAAATGGAATATAAGTAAGCACACAATAGAAAATTCTATTTAACTCAGGGAGAATAAGACAATGCTCCAAAAATTACCTTATGTATGTATTCAAGGTCAAGTAGCAGCATGTATACATTGCCTTTGTAGTATGCTACCTCATTCAGGCAAAGAGCCATTACACAGCTGCTGCAGTATGCAAACTAAAATTATTTCATTTATGTAAATACATGTGCTGCATGCCATTAAACTAACTAAACTGATGGATTTTCTCGTGAATAAAGTGCTTTATCTGAGAATTTGTAGCCTCTTGGCAGAAATCAAGTTTTGCAAGAACCTTTCTCAATGCTTTTACTGCAAGCTATGATGAAGGAATACTTCCCATTTTACATATTTGAATATATAAGCTTCGCTTGAAGCTGTATTCGAATAACGTTTCTGCCCACTCACCATATTCTTTTAAACCATGATATCTCCCCTCTTGACACTGTACTCACAATGAAGCTTCTCCCCCTTCACCACAGTCTTAAAATTTGCTGCTGCCTTCTATCCTAGTGATGCATTCAGAGTGAAGCATCTTTTCTCTTGCCAGACTCTTTTCAAACTTGCCACCTCTTCTTACATACCTTACATGCCTTATACACTGCAAAGGTGTAGGTCCGAGTGTCTTGATTCCAACCAGATTTGCAGCTCACCAATTTTCAGGCCAGCATGTTTAGGTATTCATTATAATTTTGTAGCCTGCATTTTCTGACCTCCCTATGCCTGGGCACTGAACTGGTACAGAGATAATGGTAACCGCAGATGCTGGAGAATCCAAGATAACAAAGTGTGGAGCTGGATGAACACAGCAGGCCAAGCAGCATCTCAGGAGCAGAAAAGCTGATGTTTCAGGCCTAGACCCTTCATCAGAAAAGGGGGATGGGGAAAGGATTCTGAAATAAATAGGGAGAGAGGGGGAGGCGAACCGAAGATGGATAGAGAAGAAGAGATGTGGAGAGGGGAGTATGGGTGGGGAGGTAGGGAGGGGATAGGTCAGTGCGGGGAGGACGGACAGGTCAAGGGGGCGGGATAAGGTTAGTAGGTAGGAAATGGAGGTGCAGCTTGAGGTGGGAGGAGGGGATAGGTGAGAGGAAGAATAGGTTAGGCAGGCAGGGATGAGCTGGTCTGGTTTTGGGATGAAGTGGGGACAGGGGAGTTTTTGAAGATGGTGAAACCTGCATTGACACCATTGGGCTGCAGGGTTCCCAAGCAGAATATGAGTTGCTGTTCCTGCAACCTAACGGTGGCATCATTATGGCACTGCAGGAGGCCCAGGATGGACATGTCATCTAAGGAATGGGAGGGGGAGTGGAAATACTTCGTGACTGGGAGGTGCAGTTATTTATTGCGAACCGAGTGTAGGTGTTCTGCAAAGCAGTCCCAAGCCTCCGCTTGGTGTAGAGGAAGCCACACCAGGTACAGCGGATGCAGTATACCACATTGACAGATGTGCAGGTGAACATCTGATTGATGAGGAAAGTCATCTTGGGGCCTGGGATGGGGGTGAGGGAGGAGGTGTGGGGGCAAGTGTAGCACTTCCGGCGGTTGCAGCGGAAGGTGCCGGGTGTGGTGGGGTTGGAGGGGAGTGTGGAGCGGACAAGGGCGTCACAGAGAGGTCTCTCCGGAAGGCAGACAAGGGTGGGGTTGGAAAAATGTCTTTAGTGGTGGGGTCGGATTGTAGATGGAGGAAGTGTCAGAGGATGATATGTTATATCCGGAGGTTGGTGTGGTATATGTGAGGGCGAGAGGGATTCTCTTTTGGCAGTTATAGCGGGGGGCGGGGTGTGAGGGATCAGGTTCGAGCAATGCAGGAGGCATGGTTGAGCGCATTCTCAAACACTGCGGGGGGGAGGTTGCGGTCCTTGAAGAACGAGGACATCTGGGACGTATGGGAGTGGAATGCCTCATCCTGGGAGCAGATGCGGCGGAGGTGAAGGAATTGGGAATAGGGGATGGGATTTTTGCAGGAAGGTGGGTGGGAGGAGGTGTATTCCAGAAAGCTGTGGGAGTCGGTGGGCTTGAAATGGACATCGGTTTGTAGGTGGTCGCCTGAGATGGAGACAGAAAGATCCAGGAAGGTGGGGGATGTGTTGGAGATGGTCCAGGTGAATTTGAGGTTGGAGTGGAAGGTGTTGGTGAAATGGATGAACTGTTCTATCTCCTCTTGGGAGCACAAGGTGGCGCCGATAAAGTCATCAATGTAACGGAAGAAGAGGTGGGGTTTAGGGCCAGTGTAGGTGTGAAAGAGGGACTGTTCCACAAAACCTACAAAGAGGCAGGCATAGCTTGGGCCCGTGCGGGTACCCATGGCCACCCCCTTTGTCTGTAGGAAGTGGGAGGAATCGAAAGAGGTGTTGTTGAGGGTGAGGACAGGTTCAGCTAGATGGATGAGTCTAGTCGGTGGAAGGGCCTGGTTGGGCCTGCGGGACAGAAGGAAGCGGAGAGCCTTTAGGCCATCTGCATGGGGAATGCAGGTGTATAGGGACTGGACGTCCATGGTGAAAATGAGGTGTTGGGGACCGGGGAATTGGAAGTTCTGGAGGAGGTGAAGGGCGTGGGTGGCGTCACGGATGTAGGTAGGGAGTTCCTGGACCAAGGGGGAGAAAATGGAGTCCAGATAGGTGGAGATGAGTTCGGTGGGGTAGGAGCTGGCGGAGACAATGGGTCGACCAGGGCAGGCAGGTTTGTGGATTTTGGGAAGGAGATAGAAGCTGGCAGTCCGGGGTTGGGGAACAATGAGGTTGGAGGCTGTGGGTAGGAGGTCACCTGAGGTGATGAGTTCATGGATGGTTTGAGAGACGATGGTTTGGTGCTCGAGGGTGGGGTCATGATCAAGGGGGCAGTAGGAGGAGGCATTGGAAAGTTGGCGTCTGGCATCAGCAGTGTAAAGGTCAGTGCGCCATACTACAATTGCGCCTCCCTTGTCTGTGGGTTTGATGGTGAGGTTGGGGTTGGAGCGGAGGGAGCGGATGGCTGCACGTTCTGCAGGGGAGAGGTTGGAGTGGGTGAGGGGGTGGAGAGGTTGAAGCGATTGATGTCTTGATGGCAATTGGAGATGAAGAAGTCAAGGGAGGGAGGGTAAATGAACTGGTACATTTCATTTTGTTCACTTCTTGACCAGATTTTATGACACAGGGATTATAAACTAAACCAAATCAGACCCACAATCATTGGTTGGATTCACAAAACAGAGAAGTAAAAACATTCAATGACCCTCAAAAAATTGCTCAATTGTTCCTGATCAGACTTTAAAAATAACAAACCACTACACCAACTTTAAAAACAAATAAAAATTAAAAACTTTAATAATATAACTTTCGCAGAACAGAGATGAACTACAAACGAATCTAATTAGTATCTCTAATCTAAGCCCAATCTTCTTTGATCACCAGACTTCGCTTACACACTAATAGTCAGACAGACACCACTGAGGGATACATTTTCAAAAAACATAAAAGAATCATGAATTGCCAGTTTGGTAACTTTTTCAGCAATGAATACTATGCCTTCAAAGCATGCCTTTTAGTGACTAAGAAATAAAACTGGGGCTGTGGAGGTAGAAGGAGGCATTTCATCTGTACTTCAGTCATGGAGAGCCAGGAAACAGGATTTTCTTCACAACATAGAGAGTAAAGGTTGCCCATAGTCCTTGCTTTGTATTTGCTCAACAGAGCAGAGACTCAGTGGGCACCAGAAAATGAAATTCCAGTCAGTCAGAAGCTGATGCAGTGTTTGTTGAATGACACAGCAAACTGTTAGATATTGTGGAAAGGCATTTGAAATGAGCAAAACAGTAACTTATTCAGTAGCTAGGAGATAACAAGAATTACAGAAACTGGAGTCAGAAGGGCGTAAACCTGAAGCCCGGACTTTCCTGCTCCTATGGTGCTGCCTACAGCTGCTGTGTTCCTCCAGCTCCACACTGTATTGACTTATTCAGTAGCCCAAATTTATTTTTGTAATTCATGCACAGGATGTAGGCATCACTGGCTAGGCCAGCATTTATTGCCCATCCCTAATTGTCCAGGGGGCAGTTAAGAGTCAACCACATTGTTGTGGGTCTGGAGTCACATGTCCCTGAAGGACATTAGCAAACGATATGGATTTTTCCAACAATCAACAATGGTTTCATGGTTAGCATTAGACTCTTAATTCCAGAATTTTTTAAAAAATTGAATTCAAATTGCATCACTTGTCATGGCAGGGTTCAAACCCAGGTCCCTAAAATATTACCCAGGTCTCTGATTAACAGTCCAGCAATAGTATCACGAGGCCACTATCTCCCCACTGCTGGAATCAAACATGTCTATTGAGAGTTACAGCAAAATTCTACGTTATTCCTTACTTATAAACTTGTTCTGAAAGAGATAATGTTGCTTGAGCTACCTTACTAAATTTTTTGGGAGGGTATCTCAGAAAGTAAACAACGAAACTGCAGTAGATGTGATTTATCAGGATTTTCAAAGGACTTTTAACAAGGTGTCTCATAATAAGCTAACCAATAAACTCGGAGAAGGTAGAATCAGAGAGAAAGCAATAGGATGGTTTGCTAGAGATAATGGGAACTGCAGATGCTGGAGAATCCAAGATAATAAAGTGCGAAGCTGGATGAACACAGCAGGCCAAGCAGCATCTCAGGTGCACAAAAGCTGACGTTTCGGGCCTAGACCCTTCATCAGCCTCTCTGATGAAGGGTCTAGGCCCGAAACGTCAGCTTTTGTGCACCTGAGATGCTGCTTGGCCTGCTGTGTTCATCCAGCTTCACACTTTATTATCTAGGATGGTTTGCTAGCTGGCTTCAAAACCAAAAGCAATATGGAATCAAGGGTATTTATTCAGACGGGCAGAAAGTGGGAGAAGGTTTTCCATAAGAATCAGTACCAAGAATGGTGCTGCTCACAAATTACATGGACAATTTGGATTGAGGAATCAAAAATGTAATTTCTTAATTTGTAGGTGAACCAATTTAGGAAGGTATACTGGAATAAATTGTAGAAGAATATTAATATACTGGTAGAATGGGCAAGGATCTCCATGCATTAAGTTCAACACAGATTAATGTGAGGTGGTCCATTTCGGTTGTAAGAATAGGGAGACCGCTTATTACTGGAAGATGAGATAGCAATTGCAGATTACAAATAATCACTAAAGGTTGTGTCTCAGGTAGCAAAACCATATGAAACGTCAGCTGAACATTAGAAGTTACTCCCAGTGGGACAAATTAACAAATAGGGGAGCTGTGCTAAACCAATATTGAATCTTGAGTAGACTACACTTAGTATTCTGATCACCTTATTATAAAAAGGATATACACTGGAGATGGTCAAGAGAAAATTTACAATGATAATATGAGAAATTATGAATGGCCAGACCTCCTGGCTGTCAGCCATACATCTCCTGACTGTGTTAACCCACTCTCTTGACTTCCTCCCCACCCCACAACACACATAACCACTCCCAACACTGCGAACACCCCAGCTGTATGCCTGAGCATGGTCAATTCTCTGCACTGGAATTAGAGGCTGCCTCACTTCCTCAGCTGGGACACCCTGATGCATGCCTCCACGGACTTTGTTGAAGATTATTCCTGTAAGACTTTAGGAATGCTGCAAGTGCGGTGAGGAGACAGCTACATTCCAAAGTCCATGGAGGCATTTATCAGTCAGACAGTTTGCCTTGCTGATCAGCAGACCTGAGTCAAGATAGTTCTCTTAGCACTTACACACTTACTGCCTACCAGAAGCTTGCAGCAATCATAGTCTGCCTTATCTCATCTTGCTGTGTCGGATAGTGCAGTCACAGAACCAAGTAGCTTGCCTTGTTGGTTGGAAGTCCTCAGTCCATGTAGTGTACATCTTGCTGCATGGCTTGTGTGACAAATGCAGTTATGTCCTCACTGTACATGCAGCGTGTTTGTCACATAGCTAATGACACATGGTATGGGTGTCTTGCTGCATGACAATGTTACATCAGCCTCACACCCACACCATGTGTGATCAGCTTGTGTAACAAACACAGCGCATGTGCAGTGAGGATACTACTGTGTTTGTCGCACAAGCCATACAGCAAAACACCCACACCATATGTCATCAGCTATATGACAAACACACTGCATGTATGGTGCTGGGACCCCCGCCATTCCCGATATATATTAATGATTTGGCCGAGGGAACAAAATGTTAAATGTTTAAGTTTGTAGATGATACCAAGTTGGGTGGGAGGGTGAACTGTGATGGAGCTGCAGGGATCATTCAGCACGATCTCGACAGGTTGGGTGAGTGGGCAAATCAATGGCCGATGCAGTATAATTTGGATAAACGTGAGGTTATTCAATTTGGAAGCAAAAACAAGAAGGCAGATTACAAGCTGAATTGCTGTAAATTGGGAGAGGGGAGTGTGCAATGGGACCTGGGTGTCCGTGTGCACCAGTTGCTGAAGGTAAGCATGCAGGTGCAGCAGACAGTAAACAAGGCAAATGGTATAGGCGATAAAAAAGGTGTAGAGTTGGATGAACACAGCAGGCCAAGCTGCTTCATAGGAGCAGGAAGGCTGATGTTTTGGGCCTAGACCCTGCCATTTATGATTAATGGTCTAAGCCCAAAACGTCAGTCTGCCTGCTCCTATGATGCTGCATGGCCTGCTGTGTTCATCCACTTCCACACTTTGTTATCTTGTATTCTCCAGCATCTGCAATTCCTATTATCTCTAAGGAAAATAGTATGTTGGCTTTCATTGTGAGAGGTTTTGAGTACAGGAGCAGGGATGTGTTTTACAATTGTACAAGGCTTTGGGCAGACCACACCTAAAATATTGTGTGCAGTCTTAGTCTCCTTTCTGAGGAAGGATGCTCTTGCTCTTGAGGGATGCTCTTGCTCTTAAGGGAATGCAGCAAACATTTACTAGCCTGATTCTGGGGATGGCGGGTCTGACATGAGATTGACTAAGTTGGGATTGTTTTTGCTAGAGTTCAGATAAAAGGTGGGGGGGTTCTCATAGAGACTTATAAAATTCTAACAGGGCTAGACAGGGTAGTTGCAGGGAAGTTGTTCCCAATGGTGGGTGTGACCAGAACCAGGGTCCAACTCCAACTGCCCTTCTCTCTCTTTGGGCTCTATCCTTTATCCTATCATTTACTCTCCACCCATCCACCTCCATATCTTCTGCATATAAACTGGTGTTTTCCTAGCTACCACCAATTCTGAGGAAGGGTCACCGGACCTGAAACATCAACTCTGATATTTTTCTTCACAGATGCTGCCAAACCCTCTGAGCTTTCCCCGAAACTTCTGTTTTTGTTCCTGTAATTATCTGGGTTATCTCTATTTCTATTCTTAAACAAAGGAACAACATTGGCCATTCTCTACTCTTCTGGAACATCCCCTGAGGCCAAAACAATGTAACGGCATCTGTTAAAGCCCTAGCTATTTCCTCCCTTGCCTCCTGCAGTATCCTAAGTTAGATTCCATCTGACCTTGAGGACTTGTCTACCTTGAAACATTTCAGGACACCCAACGCTTTCTCCTTCATTATGTTGACCTGTTGAAGAGTATTCACACATCTCTCCTAACCTCAATATCCCTCACGTTCTCTCCTTGCTGAATATCGATGTAAAGTACTCATTAAGGATCTCACCCAGTTTCTCTGGCTTCACTCATAACTTCCCTCCTTTATCCTTGAGTGGGCTCACTCTCCCTTGCTACCCTCTTGTCCCTAATATATAATATTATATATTGCTTTGGGATTCTCATTAATCCTGCTGGCCAAGGATATTTGATAACCCCTTTTTGCCCTCCTAACTCCCCCTTTGAACTTCTTCCTATTTTCTGTATATTCTTCAAGGGCTTTGTCTGTTTTTAGATACCTAGACCTTTCTTTTTTGACTAAGCTGATAATTTCCCCTATTATCCAAAGTTCCCAAATCCTACCATTCCTATCCTTCATTTTCACAGAAGCATCCCTGTCATACACTCTAATTAACTGGTCAGACTGGTATTGAGGATTATCGTGGAGGAGATGTTGTCGCCTATCCTTACCAGCTATAGTCTGTTGGTCAGGAAGTCAATAATCCAGTTACAGAGGGACAAGCAGAAACCTAGGACCCAGATTTTGGAGATGAGTTTGTTTGGAATTGTGGCCTTGATTATGCTGTAGTCAATAAGTAAGAGCCTGACATAGGTATTCTTGTTGTCCAAATGTTCCAGGGATGAGTGTAGAGACAGGGAGATAGCATCTGCTGTGGACCTGTTGCATTGGTAGGTGAATGGAACTGTCAACAGGTTTACAAGAGGTACCCTGCCTGACCTCTACTGGCCCTTGATCTGTTTGTCCCTAACTTCCCCAGCAAACCTGGCAATGCAACTGACACTTTTCATGGACCTTAAATCACATTGGAATCCAAAGTAACATCAACAAACCACTACTTATGAAGACTTCTAAAACCCTTTGTTGCCTCCATGGAGAGGACAATAGGATGCTGTGTACCACATGCAGCCAACGCAACAGTTTCATTTCAAAGCTAAAATTACTCCAAGATTTCTCAACAATTTTGGTCATGATAAAATAGGTCTTCTGCAATCTTTCTCACTCCCTCTCTCCATCTCACCTCGACCTGCGGATTTCGGACAATGGATGGACTTCCTGAAAGTCACAGGTTCCCTGGATCTCTGGTTTTTTGCATAAGCTGATGAGCGTGAAAACTGTAAATATCTGAATTAATGTTATTTCTTAAGAAGGACCTTATTGCCCACTAAACATCTCAGAAGATACAATGAGAATTGTGTGGATTTTTCCCGTGACATTTAACTTTTTTTTCTCATGGTAACACTGATTTTCTTCATCTATAGTTGCATGAACGCTGGCAGCTATTGCAGTACTTTGTGAGTCAGCTTTTTGGGAAAAGATTAATGGCTCTTCCTGCCTTTTTACTTTCATAGGAATTTTGAAATTAAACAACTTGAACTAATGTCAGTCAAAGGATGTTTGTCTGGTTCTCAACTTTCTCAACTTTACTCAGTGTATAAACATATGCAGTTACTGTATATGTGTAAATTCCACTTCTGTCTGACAGCTCTCATGAGAGATCTATACAACCCCAAAGGAAATGGCAAGGAAAACCTCTTACATCTTTTCTCCATTGGTAAAACTTTCATCCACATGTTACAAATGAAAGGAACCCAGACATGCAATAATACCCTCAACGAAGTGATGACCACGATAACTCATGCCAGAAATATACATGTTTGGTAACAAACTGGCAGCTATGGCGCCAGACAAATAAATAAACTGAGGCTGAAGAGATGGATGTTGTCACCACACTTGTGAAACTTGATGTTCTGTTCCACAACCAGGCTGCCAGCTATTCCACTGTGATGAACAGCCTTGCTAAATGCCTCAGAATACTCTCATGAACCCACTTCTGCCTGTAAGGGAGAAACAGTCTGCCACTAGTGGAGGAAGAGCCAACACTCCACCTCAATTTAACACAAGCACTCTGCTTCTCTGGAAAAGGGCACAGCACAAGCTTACTTTGAGAGCTCAGACTATAGAAGACGGATTGTGGAATACTGCATGAGCCAGCGAGGAACCTATGGATTGTCACAGACAAGAGTTACCCACAAGTGACCGAGAGCCAGTGCCTCAGGAGATCTCAGACATCAGTGGCACAGTCACCAAAGAACTCGCAACTTCTGGTATTGCTCGCTATGCCCTGACAGTAGCTGTCAGACACTGTGGCCTTGAAATTTGTCACTTCTGCCTCCTTCCTAGACCCAGCTGTGAATTTTAGTAGCACCTTACAAACAGCTGCAGGCCATTGCATTTCACAGGCCACTGAGACCCTGTTTGTGAGAGTTGGACAGTGCACTCGTTTCACAACCGGTGCAGACGCAGAAGGCACTGGGTTTCGTCAAAATCGCTGGAGTTTCCCAACTGCAGTGCAGCATCAATGGCATCCATAGGAGGAACAGATGGGTGAAGAAGCAGCTGAATAGCTGTTCAAAAGAAGCACTTTGCAGTCTTGTGCCAACCAAACGTTACCACAGCATATATCTGCCCCGGGTACAAAATAATTACATGATCTCCCCTAGTAGAGAGAGGTTTTCAGAAGGTGACAGCTTTGTGGTATTATTGCTGGACTGTTAATTCAATCACACAGGGTATGTTCTGGGGATGTTGGTTCAAATCCTACCACAGTAGATGATGGAAATTGTGTTCAAAAAAAATCTAGAATTAAGGGTCTAATAATGATCATTAAACAATTGTTGATTACCCGCAAAAACCCACTGGTTCACTAATGTTCTTTCAGGAAGAAAACAATTGTCTTTAACTTGTCTGGCCTACATGCGACTCTAGAGCAACAGCAATGTGGTTGACTCTTAACTGCCCTTTGGTAATAATGGATGGGTAAAAAGCTCTGACCTAGCCAGTGACACCCACATCCTGTGAATGAATGCAAAATTTCCCCTCCCTACATATGGATTTCCCTCCCCCCCACTTTGTATTTATTTTCCACCTATGATCTTGATTGCCATTCTGGACTTAACTGGGGAGGTGGAGAGGTGGGGAGGCAGAGACCTCCCCACACTTGCCTTGCTACCAAATCAAATGGTGTCCCATGCTCAGAATCTGTCTCTGAAAGGAGCATTAAATTTCTCTCACAGCAAGAAATTCCATGAAAAACAGGAGAAAAGAGAGAGAAAGTTTGAGAAATAGACATAGGGAAAGAGATAGAAGGAAAACAGTGTCAGGGAGAGAAATGGAGAAATACACTGACAGTGAATAACAGTGGAAGAAGAAATCAAGTGGCTTTGTAAGCTTGCGCCATGACCTCCCAGATTGCATATTTACCATTTCACAAACCTCACCCCTCAGGACAAAAATCAAGTGAGTCTGTGCCATCCATCATCCAGACAGTTGAATGGCAATTCAGTTGGTATACTCCAAATGTTTCTGGATAAGTTGCATCTTGGACTTCTTGGTATTTACAAATTTTGTGATAGTACACTGTACACCCAAGTCCAAGTCAATAATGAGACCTGCTTAACACCTTTGCATACCTTCCTCTAGTCCAAAAACGAGTCAGTTTCCAGTCTCCCTGATCCATTTTTAATCCTTGCTATCACTATCCCATTTATTCCATTGACTTTGAATTTGCTGACAAGTCTATTACGAGTCAGTTTCAAAAGCTTTTTGGAAATTCATATGCATCACATTTTGCTCATCAACTCACTCTGTAATTTTATTAAAATAAATTATGTCAGTTAGCTATGATTTGCTGATAACGAATCCATGCTGGCTTGCCAGAGTTAATTCCAATTGTCGAAGAGATTATTAATTTCGTCCGGGATTCTCATTTCTGAAAGTTTTCCCAGTTCTGAGGTAAAATTGCAGCTTCTGGGTTTATCCTTATTCCCTTTTATGGTCACGGGTACAAGATTTACAGTTTCCTAGTCCTCTGGCATGACTTCAGTTTCAAAGTGAGGGTTGGTGGATTATGGCCAATGCTTCCAGAATTTCTGCTCTTTCCCTCAGCATTCTTGGATGCATCCCATCCAGTCCCAGCCATTAAATACAGCCTCCTGCTCTTCAATTTTAAACCCTTTCAAAAATGCAACTACATTCCTTTTGCTGTATCATCAGCAGCATCTTCTTTTTTGTTAAAGAATTATGTAATTTATTTCTTTAGCACCTCAGCCTTGTCCTCTTCCTCCATTTATAGATTTTATGTATCTCACTCTTCTCCTACCCTTAAACTAACCGTATGACTTTAAAGGGGGATTTTGGATTCCCTTTCATTTTAGCTGCCTGCCTCTGCTCACACACTCACTTTGCCCCTTCTATTTCTTTTTTCACTTTCTACAATTTGCTCATTCTCACCTGACTGATGACCCCTTTGCCTTATTCCTTACATTTTAGTCCTCCAGAGAGCTCTGGCCTTAGATGCCCTACCTTTCTATGCCTCTCATGAGATATATCTCACTATAACTTAACTGCCTTCTCTTTAAAGGAAACCCTTAAAACAAAACAATCAAACAGTTTGGATCAGAGATAATGGGGACTGCAGATACTAGAGAATCCAAGATAACCAAGTGTGAAGCTGGATGAACACAGCAGGCCAAGCAGCATCTCAGGAGCACAAAAGCTGACGTTTCGGGCCTAGACCCTTCATCCGAGAGAGCTGGCAAAGGCTCCCTGATGAAGGGTCTAGGCCCAAAACATCAGCTTTTGTGCTCCTGAGATGCTGCTTGGCCTGCTGTGTTCATCCAGCTTCACACTTGGTTATAATCAAACAGTGTGGATGTCTTCTGACACACCTCCGTGAACATCACATCCTGATGATCTTGGACCTTCTAGCCCAGGGATAGAGACACTACCACCAATCCATAAGGCCCATAGGAAGTTCATTGCTTGCTTATTACAGTTTTGCCTGTCAATCTTTGCTTGTCTACTGCCAAGCTTTAATTCTATGATTTGATTTGACTACACATTTATCACAAATCAGCTTCAGGATCACAATGTATCATGCAATAGGCTGCATTTCAAATTGTGGTGCAAAGTCTCAGGTCCAGGCCCAGGTATCAGAGAAAATCAGAGAAGCCTGTCTCTGTGTGACCTAGTCATCCTGGAGACATATAATGACCATCAGACTTTTAATTGACTCATGGCAGTGGTTCAATTGACTGGCAGCTCTCTTGTCCGAGCAATGCCATCAGAAATAGTGGCCGCTGCTGGGACTATAGCCCATTGCACAGAGAAGGATGCTGTGATGGAGTCTGGTCTGTGAACTAAGTCCAGTATCTCACTGGTGCCAAGTTAGCAGGCAAGGGCAAAACAATGGGAGGTTAAAGTGGACAGGGCAGGGTGGAGGGGAAAGATCTTGGGGAGACTCTCTAAAAGACATAGAGACAAATGGGAGGTAACCTTATACTACACGGCCAACAGTCTGCAAATGTTGGGAAGGCATGATGCAAGGAATGACTTAGTTGGCTTGATGCCAAATTTTATACCTCCACAAACCACCCCCCAGCAGCCCTGCAATCTCTGGGATGGGCCAATGTTCTTCGTTTGTGTTTCTGATGCAATATAGCTAGTTTACAAAATATCAGCAGCAGCACAGTTTCAATTCCTGTCCTAGCTGCAGCAGATTTGGAACTTGCCTTCAGTGGTAGGCCATTACAAAAATCTCCTAAGGAAATAGCTCAGAATGAGCCAGAAGCACAAAATGAGCCAAGAGCATGTTTCCAAACAGTGCACATAATGATAATATATCTAAACAGAGGAAATTTGTTTCCAATGCAATCAGGAATGAGACTGGGCCTGCTTTGAACAAGCAATATTACACAAGTAATAGAAAATCTGAATCATTTCAGAGGTAACTGATTTACAATCCACGAGACAGCTAACTAGATATTCCCCATGAATCATCCTGTACGAAATGAAGTGTGTATTTTTCACGTGTCCTATTCATTTAAAAGACCTAACTTTTCCTAATTGTAATTGGAGAAGTAAACTGCAAAAAACAACCAAGCAGCTTCATGAGATAACAAGGTGTAGAGCTGGATGAACACATCAGCCCAAGTAGCATCAGAGGAGCAGGAAGACTACATTTTGGACCTAGACCCTTCTTCAGATTCTAGGCTCGAAACGTCAGCCTTCCTGCTCCTTTGATGCTGCTTGGCCAGCTGTGTTCATCCAACTTTACACCTTGTTATCTCAGATTCTCCAGCATCTGCAGTTCCTACTATCTCTGAAGCAGCTTCATATTTTCTTTACAAATTAAAATTTATTTAAATACTACAAGTCTTCCCTTTCCCTGCACTTTTGAATGGCCTGCATTGCAATTATGTCTTGCAAGGGAAATAATTGCCAGGACAAACAGTAAAACTAAATAGAGACATCAAACACTTCAGAATAAAGCTCGCTTTTGTTTTTTTTTCATAATCAAGGAAATGGCAACATTTCTTTATTAACTCCAGACATTCTTTCTCATAAGAAGTTTCATTCATTAATCAGTGGAGGATTTCATTGAATAATGTGGATATTTTTGATACATGCTGCTATTTTGCACTCCGCCTTATAGATTCATCCTGTTCTAATTACATTTCTCCATATACATGACACATTGTACAAAATTACTATATTCAAAGATTGCAAATAAAAAGCTTTTTCAAACTAAGATTCTTTGTGGAAAACTGCAGCGATGTCTGTCACTAACTGTTGACATCATCTATGTGGTGATCTAATTTCATAAACAAACAAAATAAACTGCTACAGGCTAAATGTAAATTCTAATTTAAAATGGAAATATTTTGAAACATGGATCACATAACTCTTCGAATAATAATGAAAATCTTCTTTTCTACCATGATTTTCTCTATCAGTCATTAGACCACCTTTATAAGATATTTTTAAAAATTATATTCTGTGTTACCTGAGCCATGGTTCACAAATCACTAGATCAAAGAAAAATAATAGGTCTTATTTGTACTTGTACTTTCAACACACTTCAACTTCTCCAGTCCAACTGGACTAGCTGGACAGCTGCTTTTTCCTGTAATAAATTGCTGGACTAGATTGTACATTATATATAGGATTGTGATCTCCTTTCAGTTTTAATAAAGTTATTTTACAGTGGTAATTTCTGATAGATTAATATTTTAGATTGAGTCATAGAACAGGATGTCCCTGGCCTGAGGCAATGCGCTTAGGAGGCCGTTGCAGCTGCCAATTTATATAATTAAAAGCCCCATCATTTTCTTTTGCTGGGGTAATTTTGCTGTTGGCAGAACACTCCCTGCTGCATTAGAGTGCACCAACTTTATGGAAACAAAGTACATTGTCTATCGGATAAATTTGGGCCTTTGATGAGTTTGATTACATATTTTTTCATATTTATAATGACTCCAGCAACAGGGGAGCTTAACTTTCAGTGTGCAGTGGGTTGTACAACTGTTTGCCACAGCTCAGCATCTCCTAATGAAGCCATTGATCTGAAATGGTAACACTGTTCCTCCACACAGATGCTGCCAGATCTGCTAACGATTTGCGTTATTTCTTTTACAAGTCAAAGCTCTCTTCAGTTCTCTCCGAGTGCCTATTGACTTTTCCTTCGACTGTTGTTTCTAAACTTTAGCCATTTTCGTTGTTAAACTGTCCAACCTGCAGTTACTTGGAACAACACTCCGCCCTTCTATGAACAAGACTGAAAAATTTGGCACTATCCAAACCTGTGGCATTGATCCCCTGCATCTAGGAATTA
Organism: Stegostoma tigrinum; assembly: GCF_030684315.1. NCBI lineage: Eukaryota > Metazoa > Chordata > Chondrichthyes > Orectolobiformes > Stegostomatidae > Stegostoma > Stegostoma tigrinum. The sequence goes on from NC_081363.1 coordinate 45,824,937, forward strand.
TTGGAAGGTAGTAACAAACTCCACCATTATATCCACTCCCACTTTCCTTAGCAACCAGGGATGCAAGTCATCCATACCAGTAGACATATCATCCCTCTCTATCATTCGCTCTCTAGCAACCCCTAAAAGGAAGGAGAATGCTTCTCGTGGAGATCAGCCCATGGCATGAGCTTATGCATGGAGTACTCATTAATCTTCTCTAAGCATAAACTCCTAAATATTCTAAGAGACAATTTGCACCCTATACCCTAGCATCTCCACTTCTATGTATATTGTCTTTTCATTGAATTTCCTAGCCTGGCCTTGCTATTCTAAGCATTGATCACCCTCATTGTCACTAATAGGACCCAACCCATCTCTCAATACCACTGATTATTTACATACTGATAAATATATGTTTACTACCCATTCTATCCTCATATTGTCTCTTTGCCAGCCTTATTTTCCTCTTTACCTCATCTTTCAACTTATATATTTTGCCTTGCTTTCACTTGGGTGATTCACCGAACATAAATCATACAGCTCTTTTACATTTCATGATATTCTCACTCTCCCTTGGCATCCAAGGAGCCCTTTCTTCAGGTCCCCTGCTTATTAAGAGTAACATAGCCAAGCTGTACTAGTATTGTAACAACACTGGCATTCTACCCAAATATGTGGAAAATTATCCTGGTGCCCTGGCCACAAAATGCAGGGTGAATGCAACGGACCAATTAACATCCCATCAGTCTACTCTCAGCCACCATTAAAGTGAAGGCAAGGATTGTTGTTGGTTCAGTCAAGCAGCACTTGCTCAGCAATAACATGCTGCTGATTCTCAGTTTGGGTTCTACCACAGCCACTCAACTCCTGACTTCATTACAGCCTTGACCCAAACATGAACAAAAACATTGAATTCCAGAGGTGAGATGTGAGTGACTGTGTTTGACATCAAGGTAGCATTTGGTTGAGAATGCCAGCAAGGATGACTACATCAGATTCCTACTCATCGACTGCACCTCCGCCTTCAGCATCATTATCCCTTCCAGACTGATCCCAAAACAACGAGATCTAAGTCTTGGCTTTGCCCTTTGCAACTGGATCCTCAGCTTCCTGACCCACAGACATCAATCAGTAAAGATACACAACTGCACCTCCTCCACGATAACACTCAACACTGGAGCCCCACCGAGGGTGTGTTCTCAGCTCCCTACTGTACTCCCAGTACACCCACAACTGTGTTGCCAAATTCTGAATTAACACCACCTACAAGCTTGCTGACGACACCACCAAACGGATGTCAAACAACGAAGAGCCAGAATACAGAAAGGAGATAGAGGGCTTGTCGTTGTCGTGTAATGATAACAACCTCTTCCTCAATGTCGGCGAAACAAAAGAATTGATCATTGACTTCAGAAAGAAGAGAGGAGAACACACTCCCATCTACATCAAAAGCGTGGAGTTTGAGAGGGTTGACAATATCAAGTTCCCAGGGGTCACGATAACCAACAATCTGACCTGGACTTCCTACATAGATACAACAATACCTCTTCATCCTCAGAGATAATGGGAACTGCAGATGCTGGAGAATTCCAAGATAATAAAATGTGAGGCTGGATGAACACAGCAGGCCAAGCAGCATCTCAGGAGCACAAAAGCTGATGTTTCGGGCCTAGACCCTTCATCAGAGAGCTCTGATGAAGGGTCTAGGCCCGAAACGTCAGCTTTTGTGCTCCTGAGATGCTGCTTGACCTGCTGTGTTCATCCAGCCTCTTCATCCTCAGGTGGCTTGGGAAATTTGGCATGTCCATAAGGACCCTCACCAACTTTTATAGATGCACCAGAGGAAGCATTCCATCCAGGTGCATAATAGCTTGGTACGGCAACTGCTCTGCCCAGGACCGTAAGAAATTACAAAAGGTAGTGTGTACTAATCTTCCATCCATGGACTCCATTTACACTTCTCGTTGCCACCAACTGGCTGTCAACATCATCAAACACCCCTCCCAGCGCAGTAATGTTCTCCTACATCTTTTCTATCAGGCAGATGTGGAATCTTGAACACATGCACCAACAGGTTCAAGAACAGCTTCTTCTCTGCTGTTATTAGAGTAATGAATGGACTCTCTAACATCAAATAATGCTGATCTTGTTAATGTTGATCTTGTCTAGCGCACACCATGTGAGGTGTAATCTGTATGCCTGGCTGAGCATCATATGATGTGTATATTCTTGTTTACTAATGTTTTCCTATACTGTTCACAAACAAAGCTTTTCACTGTACTTAGGTAATGTGACTACAACAAATCAAACAAATAAACTGAGCGAATGAGAATCAGGGGAAAAATCTTCACTGGTCGGAGTCATTACTGACACGAAAGAAGGTGGTTGTAGATGCTCAATATAAATCATCACCTTAGGAAATATCTACAGGAGTTCCTTGGGGTAGTGTCCTGAGTCTAAGCTCCTTCAACTATGTCATTAATGACTTTTTTTCTAGCATAAAGTCAGAGTTGGAATACTTGCTGATGATTTTATGATGTTCAGCATTATTCACAATTCCTCGGATACTGACGCAGTTCGTGTTCACATGAAGCACAATTTATGCAACATACAGGCTTGGGCTGACAAGTGTCAAGTAGCATTCATGACACACAAGTGCCAGGCTATGATCTTCACCACAAGAGACAATCTAAACATCATCTATTTTCATTCAATACCATGGCCACTATTGAATCCCCCACTATTCACATTGTGGGGGTTACTACTGATTAGGAAACTGAGCTGTACTCATTAGATTAGCATTGTAGCTACAACAGCAGGTCAGAGGCCAAAAATCTTGCAGTTATTAACTCACTTCTTGACTTCCCAAAGCCTGTCCCCCTATTACAAGGCACATCAGAAATGTGATGGACTACTCCATATCCCTGGAAGAGTGTAATTACAATAACATTCAAGAAGATTGAAATCATCGATAACAAAGCAACTGAAAAGATTGGCACTACATTCGATCTGTTAACCACCAACTCACTGCAGTGGTTATGTGTATCATCTACAACATGCATGGCAGCAACTTACCAAAGGTCTTTTGTCAGCACCTTCCAGCAAGGAAGACAAGGGAAAGCCGACGCACGGAAAACCATACCTACAAGTTCATCTCCAAGAAGGGATATGATGGTGAGTGAAGTTGATAGTAGAAGGGGATCTGATAATAAGAGGGGATCTGATGATGACGAAGGATCTGATGGTAAAAGTGGATCTACTACTCCAAGCTGTCTCTTCGATGGAGATGTTCTAACAGGCAGATCAAAGTGAATTCAAGACCATGTCACACTTCATGCATTTGAAAAGTTCAGGTGAAATGTGCCTGGATCTGATGATTCCTGACAATGATGGCATCTTCAGGCCTTTTCACTGGACACTAGTACCTCCAATGTTCAGCATCTTCTGCCTCCTCCAATGAGATGTACAATCTAATGCTTCATCCTGTTTATGGCCCACACTTCTCTGGAAAGTCGTGTTAAGGAGAGCGTGGACAAACTACCTCAATGTCCTTGGCTTTTACATGAGGATATTGCAGGGTCGCACTGTTCGAGGCACCACCAGTGGTCCTTGTGCAAATGGCCTTGTTCTAGTGCCTGTGTGGTTCTATTTCAAGGTCCCACAAAGAAATGGGTCACCATTTCTTCAAAAGTTAACCTTTGTCCCTCAGACATTGGATGGAGTGAAGAACTGTAGCATTCTGGACCCCAGATGCTGAAGGATTGAACAGCTACTAGAAAAATGGGCACTCATTAGTAGATCAATCTAGATGGTTACAGACAAACTGAATATTGAGAGAACGGAAATCCTTCCTGCTGAAGAATCTCCTTGGTGGGCATTGGGTATCCCAATGGCTATATGGATACATAGAATGAGCTCCGGTACCGGGGGCAATCCAGCAATGACGGGGCCCATCTGTTGTAATTTATATACCTGCTTTTACATAAAGAGATTCAGTGACCTGTAGTGGTGGGCAGCACCAGTGAGATACCACTGAATCCCAGAACGATCCTCAGAAGCAACCAGAAACAATGAAATTCATGGCTACAATGATCTACATGGCTATTGGCTGGACATGGCAATTAATGCATTAACTATGATATCATTCAAGACAAGAGAAAAAATATCTGGTGGCAGCTCTCTAGAGAGTTGCAGCCTCCTGAAGCAATAGTTCTCAGTGATTTCATGGTAGTTCTATCTTTGGTGGTTCAGCCTACGCTGAGGATATGGCCCTCTTCATCTGTAACTGGCATCCCATCATGTTGCAATCTCCATGCGCCTAGTTTGCCCCAAACCATCATACCACTAATGTGCCCAGATCATGATTTCTATTTACCCCTCAATAACTATTCTCTAAGAATATCATAGGTGAAATGGCAAGATCTTGGGGTTGGCCTAGCCCAAACCCTGCTCCTGATGAAACTTGTTCAGAACAGGAGCAGAAACAGGAAGTTGCCACATTGCTGTTTTCTATGTCAATCTGCCCTCACTTCAAGCCCCAACAGTACTTAAACATTCTGACCCTTTGCTTAGGCTAAATTTGCCTGCTTTGGGAAATTATTTAACTTTGAATATTGTAATGTGCGCTCAGAGTGTAGGTGGCAATATGGATTTTTTCACTATCTCCTATAGCCCAATGGAAAGCTAACAAGATCCCCAAGTTGATAAAATGTGAGGCTGGATGAACACAGCAGGCCAAGCAGCATCTCAGGAGCACAAAAGCTGACGTTTCGGGCCTAGACCCTTCATCAGAGAGGGGGATGGGGAGAGGGAACTGGAATAAATAGGGAGAGAGGGGGAGGCAGACCGAAGATGGAGAGTAAAGAAGATAGGTGGAGAGAGTATAGGTGGGGAGGTAGGGAGGGGATAGGTCAGTCCAGGGAAGACGGACAGGTCAAGGAGGTGGGATGAGGTTAATAACCCTGGACTAACCTCATCCCACCTCCTTGGCCTGTCCGTCTTCCCTGGACTGACCTATCCCCTCCCTACCTCCCCACCTATACTCTCTCCACCTATCTTCTTTACTCTCCATCTTCGGTCCGCCTCCCCCTCTCTCCCTATTTATTCCAGTTCCCTCTCCCCGTCCCCCTCTCTGATGAAGGGTCTAGGCCCGAAACGTCAGCTTTTGTGCTCCTGAGATGCTGATTGGCCTGCTGTGTTCATCCAGCCTCACATTTTATTATCTTGGAATTCTCCAGCATCTGCAGTTCCCATTATCTCTGATACTAAGATCCCCAAGTTGACTCTTTTTGAGAAAACCCACAAAAGTAATTGCCAATTTAAATTAGCTTTAAGTAGAAAGAAATCAGGCAGCAGATGCAAAGGGAGATATAGGGTTAACAGTTTAGTTTGATGAATTTCACAACTATTCAATTTATGTTTGTCTTTATTTTTAAACTGCATCTCTTCACATTAAAATTATAAGCCACGTGCCTGCCAATGTCATCATTATGTCCACATCCCTCTGTGAGTCCTATTATTCTCAGTATTAGGAGAAGGAGGAATGTACAGGGAGGAATTAAAACATAGAATGAGAAGCAGGATTGACAAACATTGTATAACAACTTTTAAAAAGAAAATGAATAAATACTCAACATAATGTGCAGAGAAATTATTCAACTAATGGAATGAAATGAAATCTCTTTGACAACTGGAAAAGAAGCAGACTGCTGAATTGTTTTATTCTGTGTTATAAGAGTCCACAACTTATTTTTGTGAAGAATACGACTGAGAAAGGGAATGAAAGGATACTGCTTCAAGCTGTGTTGTTGCTGAATCTTGCCCAACTCCACAGGAAGCAACAATCTTACATAATGTGCTGCCATTAACATTTCCAGCTGTACAATGATTTTTTTTGTAGCTGAGTTTAATGTAGAAAATGTGCATTGCCAAACCGAACATAACTACACATAAATATTGGGCTGCTCAGATGTAGCATGTGCTTGTTCTCGTAAAAAGGAAAGAGGAATCTATTGATTTACACCATCAAGTTGGCTGCAAAAAATATATTTGGAAAGTTAAACATGGGACAATTTTTTTTTACATATAATTCATTGGGATACATCCAAATTATTACCCCCTGAATTATACTATTTTATATAGATACAAGTAAATTCCAAACAAGTGGTTTTTATAGTGTGGTACCTGGAACTATACATAATGCTGCAGCTGAGGTCTAACATGTCTTGTATTTGTTTAGCATAACCTCCTTGCTCTTAGAGCCATTAGAGTTATATCACATGAAGACAGGCCCTTTGGTCTAACCAGGCTACTCCACGTTCCCAAACTAAACTAATCCCACATGTCTGGGTTTGACCCATATTTCTCCAAACTTTTCCTATTCATGATTTATCCAAATATCTTTTAAATGTTGAACCTATACCTGCATTCTCTGGCAGTTCATTCCACAAATGAATCACACTCTGTATAAAAAAGTTGCCCCTCATGTCCTTTTTAAACCTTTCTCCTTTCACCTTAAAAATTTGACCCCTATTTTTGAACATCCCCTTCCTAAGGAAAAGGCCCTTTATCTTATCCTGAAAATGCCTCTCATGATTTCATAAACCTCAGTAAGTTCACCCCTCAACCTCCTAAGCTCCAGTGGAAAAAAGTCCCAGTGCCACGGGTTGGCACAGTGGCTCACGAGTTCGCACTGCTGCCTCACAGTGCCAAGGTTCAATTCCACTCTTAGGCAACTGTCTATGTGGAGTTTGCACATTCTCCCTGTGTCTGCGTGGGTTTCCTCTGGGTGCTCTGGTTTTCTCCCACAGTCCAAAGATATGTAGGTGAGGTGGATTGGCCATGCTAAATTGCCTGTTGTGTCTGGGGTTGTATATGTTATGTCGGTTAGCCATGGGAAATATAGGGTCTGGGTGGGATGCTCTTTGGTGGATGTGTGGACTGGATGGGCTGAATGGTCTACTTCCACACTGTAGGGATTCTATGATTTCCAGTTTATTTTTATATCTAAAAACCTTGCTAAATCTTTTCTGAACCCTCTCCAGTGTAATAATATCCTTTCTATAACAGGGCGACCAGACCTGGACACATTACTCAAGAAGAGGCCTCACCAACGTCCTGTACAACTTTAACATGATGCCCCAAATATTTTACTCAAAGGTCTGAACATGAACGCATGCATGATAAATGCCTTCTTAACCATCATATTGACCTGTGACACAAACTTCAAACAATTATGTACCTGAACCCCTAGATCTCTCTGTTCTACAACATTACCCGAGGCCCTACCATTAATTGTACAAGCCCTGTTCTTGTTTGTTTTACCAAAATGCAATAACCTCACAATTATCCAACTTAAACTTCGTCTGCTACTCCTCAGCCCATTGATCCAATTGCTCAATATTTCTTTGTAATCTTAGATAGTCTTCATCACTGTCCACTATATCACCAATATTGGTGTCTTCTGCAAACTTACTTACCATGCCTCTTATATTCTCATGCAAATCGTGATGCCAGTTTTGGATTGCTGGTGTCATTTATATAAATGACGAACAAAAGTCAACCCAATACCAATCATTGTGGAACACCACTGGTCGCAGGTTCGAAAAACAACCCTCCACTGCCACCCTCTGTCTCCTATCATTAAGCCAATTTTGTATCCAATTGTCAAGGTCCCCCTAAATCCCATGTGACCTAACTTTACTAATTAGTCTAACATGCAAAACTTTACCAAATGCTTTACTAAGGCCCAAGTAAAAGACGTCTACAGTTCTGCCCTCATCATTTTTTGTGGTTACTTCATTAAAAAACTCAATCAAGTTTGTGAGACATGATTTTCCATACACAAAACCATGCTGACTATCCCTAATCATGCCTTGCCTCTCCAAATATATGTAAATCTCATATTTCAGAATCACCTCCTATAACTTATTCACCACTGATACCAGACTCACAGGTCTATGCTTTCCAGGCTTTGCCTTACAGCCTTTCTTAAACAATGGCACAACATCAGCTACCCTCCAGTCATCTGCTACTTCACCTGTATTTATAGGTGATACAAATATTTCTGCATGAGGCCTTGCAATTTCCTTCCTAACTTCCTGCAACATCCTGGGCGACACTTGATCAGGTCCTGAAGATTAAGCTACCTGTGTGTTTTTGTAATGTGAACAGTTTTCAAAATATCAATATTTATTTCCCTGAGTTCTCTAGACTCCATTTCTTTCTCAACAGCAAAATCCTGATGTGAAATATTCATTTAATAGCTCTCTCATCCCTTGAGGATCAACACAAAGACAATCTTTAAGGGGTCCAACTCTCTCTCTATTTACTCTCTTGCTTTTAATACATTTGTTGTGTCTTTTTGGATTTACTTCAAGCTTATCCATCAATGCTATCTCATGTCCCCTCTTTGATATAGCAAGAATTGCAGATGCTGGAGTCAGAGTCAATACAGTGTGAAGCCAAAGAAACACAACAGGTCAGGGCAGCATCAGAGGACCAGGAAAGTTAATGTTTCAGTGATGAAGGGTGAAAACCCAGAATATCAACTTTCCTGCTCCTCTGATGCTGCCTGATCTGCTGTGTTCCTCCAGCTCCATACTGCATTAACTCATATTCCATCTTTGCCTTCCCAATTTTATTCTTAAGAATGAACATGCACTCCTTTACTCTTCAAGAGACTCAGTTGATGCCAGTTTTCTATATGTAATATATTATTTTTTCTTATTCTTGATTAGAACTTGAAGTTTTACACATCCATTGTTTCCTAATCTTACCAGCTTGGCATTTCACTCTAACAGGAACAAAATGCCTCTGAACTCCCATTTTGAACACTTTTGAAGGCCTTCCACTTGTCAGTTGTCTGTTTACCTGTGAACAGTCTACTTTAATCAACTTTTGAAAGTTTTTGTTTTATACACTTAAAATTTGTCTTAGACCAATTAACAACTTTAACTTTTATGGAAGACTTATTCTTTTCCATAGCTATTTTAAAAATTAATAGTATTATGATCACTAGTCCCAAAGTGTTCCCCAGTAACACTTTGGTCACTTGTCCGGCCTTATTTCCCACAAGGAGGTCAAGTTTTGCTCCTTCTTTAGTAGGAACATTTACATATTAGTAAAGAAAATTTTCTTGAACACATTTAAAAAATTCTTCACCATCCACACCTTTAACATTATAGTAATCCTCGTAAATGTTTGGAAAATTAAAATCCCCTATAATTACAACCTTAATATTTTTACATATTTTTGAGATCTCTCAAAATTGGCTTCTCAATTTACTTCTGACTATTGAGTGGCCAATAGTACAAGCCCAGCAAGATGATCATCCCTGTCTTATTTCTAATTTCACTAAATGATCCCACAGAAATATCTTCTCCAATTACAGAAGTAATGTTTTACTAAATCAAAAACGCCACTCCCCCTCTTCTCTAGTCTCTCTATCCTTCCTATAACATCTAAAACCCAGAACATTAAGCTGCCAGACCTGACCTTCCCTCAGCCAAGTTTCTGTAACAGCTAAATCCCATGTTCCCATCCATGCCCTGAGTTAATCTGCCTTACATTTAAGACCTCTTGCATTGAAATAAATGTATTTTAATTCTTCTGAATTACTTTGTTCTCTGATTTGCTCTTGTCTGTCTTTTCTAATTAACTTGCTCTTTTCTGATTCAGAGCCATCCTCATCTTTCTTTCTATTTTCACTGTCAGGAAGCCCTCAAACCCCATTAAGAGTTTATAGGCTCCGAAAATAGAACTAGCAAATCTCCCTGCCAGGATGTTGGTCCTTTCTGGTTCAGGTGAAACTCATCCTTTTTGAACAAATCTGTTCTACTCCAGAAGAGATCAAAATGGTCCAAGAAACTGAAACCCTGTACATTGCACCACCTCTTCAGCCAATGATTTATCTCCCCTGTCCTCTATTCCTTCCCTCGTTATAACTTGGAATTGGAAAACATTATTAGACATGATGTTCCATTTTTGACCTTCTACCTAACCTCCTATATTCACTCTGCAAAGCCTTAACCCTTTCCTTAACTGTGTCATTCCTACTAATGTGTACAACACTGTGCAGCTTCTCACTCTCCCCTTTGACAATAGGCTTCGAGCGTTCTGATACGTCCTTAAGCCAGGCTACAGGAAAGCAACGTACAATCCTATATTTGCACTCATTGCTGCAGAATCTCCTGTCTGCGCCCCTGACAGGACAGTCCCCTGTAACAATTATTCTTTTAAATCTTGACAAACCCCGTTTAATATAAGATTCATTCTTTGTGCTCAAGATCTGACTAGTGTTTCTATTTTCCTCTGAGAGACTGTCTGTTTCAACAGTACCCAAAACAGAATATCTGTTTGAGAGAGAAATAGCCACAGGAGACTTCCGAACGGCCTTTCCTGACAGTCAATCATATATCTGTCTGATCCTGCTGTTTAATCATTTCTCTAAATCTACCAGTCATCACACTCAGTGTCTCCCGAATGCTCTCAGTGAGATTTGTACTAATAAAGCCCACCTAGACTTTATCAACTGCTCTTTTCACCTGTCCCACCATTTTCAGGAATGTGTACACATATACATCCAGGTCCTCTACTCCTCCACTCCCTTAAGTATTGTATCCCATACTTCATGTGATCTGTCCATGCTCTTCCTTCCAAAATACATTACCCCACATTGAACATCATCTGCCACCTATTTGTCTACACCGCTATATATCTATGTACTGTTAGACTTCTGCACCATCCTGCTCATTGTTTATAGTGTTTACAAGTTCATAGCATCCTAAAACTTTGAAACTGTTCCCTGCACGTCAAGATTTAGATCATTAACATATATCAGGAAAAACAAGGGTCCCAATATCAATCCCTGGGGAACTCTACTAAAAACATTCCTCAAGCCCAAAAAATATCCATTGACCATCATTCCCTGTTTCCTATTGCTCAGCTAATTATGTGGCTGTTTTGCTATTTTCTGCTTTATTCCATGACCTAACATTTCTCTCCCAAGGGAATTGTGTGGCACCGTACTGACCGCTTTCTGAAAGTCCATACACTACCGTATCAACAGCTTAACGCTCATCAACTCTTTGTGTTACCTGTGCAAGCATTTGAACAAGTTAGTTGAAAAAGAGGTGCCCTTCCAAAAGCCATGCTGTGTCTTCCTAATCAACCCACCTTTTTCCACATAAGTACTAATTCTATTCTGAATAACTGTTTTTATAAACCACCCCGCCACTGAATTTAAACTGACTAGTCGATAATCACTCAGTGTATTTTTGATATTCTTACAATATTTTTGAATAAGGATTAATTTCTGCAATTCTCTAGTCTTCTGGCATCTCCCTCAAGCCAAAGGAAGACTGAAACATCATTTTCACTGCACTTTCCACTCTCACTTTCTTCGATATTCTTGAATGCATCTCATCCACTCTCAGTGCCTTGTCAACTTTCAATATCACTTGCTTATGCAACACTTTCTCCTTACCAATTTTGAACCCTTCTAGTGACACAGCTTACTCCCCCACAAAGCCATGCTGTCACAGCACATAGCCACATAGCTGACACTCATTTGCACAAACAATCTCATTCCCCCACCTGAGTCACTGTTTAACCACCAGGCCACACAGTTTTCCTGTCCGTAGTTAAATCCCATTTGAACACCTTCCCTAGGTCACCTCTACTCTGTCCCTAATGTCTACCATAAAGCCACATCTGGACATGGTCCAGTATGGAACATCACATACAGGCACACAATCAGCCAAATAAAAACACAAAGGTGAGTTTTTATTTACAGAACACAAAAGGGAACAGAAACGAAACTAACAGAGGCTGAATGTTGCCCCTATATTGCTAACCAGAGTTAGGTATAATGACCCCAAAACATAACATCAACAACTGTCTGCTGCACCCAGCTCTTTTCTATTGGAAGTGGGTGTCAATAGATTCTGTTTGACTACTAGCACCTATCAAAGCTGAGATCCATCACAACAACATCAGTGTCCTCCATCCCAAAGTTCTCATCCTTTTTGGAAGACTGTTCCTGTTCTGATATTTCCTCTGAATTGAAGATACCACTTCATTGCCTGCTCCAGTTGTGCAGGGCACATCAGGATGATGCAGCACATGCTGACTGGACAATGTTGGATGGGTTCATGGTCCGTCCAACATCTTCTACAGTCTTGATGGAGGTATGAGCAGTACTAAATCGGAACCCTTTCTTCTGATGAATTGTGCAATGTTGTAATACAGCCCTCTCAGTGTCATGTGTGTGCAGTCATTGGCATCCTGCACCTGGGAGAAGCCAGCTATATTCCCAAACACTACAGCTCAGGCCGCCGCAATGACCTCTCCCTGGTGGAAAGAAATGAGCCCGAGTCACATTACACAGGTGGCATTATGGTAGTTGTGGATGCATGGCTGACAGATCCCACAACCATCACTCCCTGGAAGGCTTTGGTTTAATTTATTACCATCACATGTACCAAGATACAGTGAAAAGTATTGTTTTGCATGCTATCCAGGCAAACCATACCTTACATAAGTACATTAGGATAATAGAACTGAATGCAGAATATAGTGTTACAGCTACAGAGAAGGTGCAGAGAAAGATCAGCTTTCCTGTTCCGGCCTTGATGCCCCCACTCATTCTTTCATTGATACCCTGACTACCCGTATATCATCCTCTTTAAACCCTCCTGAAATGTCAAGGGTGGACAGCAGGACTGTATTCACCCCGAACCCGTGACTGACTTTGACGGTCAGCCTTGAGATATGACAGCCCAGCCCCCGACTGCTGTGTTTATATCTCCCTGACTAATGATATGAGATTTTCCTGACTGCTGCTGCTGACCCAACTGGACTGATCATTGTCCACTCCCCAGATTATATTGGGGCTATCCTCTGAATATCAGTATCACAAACAGAGGATAAAACATGATGGAACCCCTGGACTCTTGTGTATTGACTGTGCCCATGACTGACAGCCCCTGGACCTAAGGACACTTGACAGACTTTCAGTGCCATTGACTTGACAAAAGACTAGGCCTCAACAATTTCGGACATATCCACACAATTGAATGCACATGTAATATGTTTGCCATGCAGGCAGCTGGCACTTGCTGTAGGTAGTAGATTGCCATCTCAATGCTCCGTTTGGCAAGATGGCGAGACAAGGCGTGCAAGTTGCGAAAATACATGTGGGTGTGAAGTTTGAGGGCACTAAGGAAGCAAGTGAACAGCCCTGAGATATACCCTTGTCCAATCCATCAGCTGGGTCCATGTCAATGAATACAAATGTCCATGTCCCTGCTCCAGCCTTCTCAGGGTGCCCTGCAACATTTCGGTTGCCATGAGTGACCTGCCAGTATTTTGGAGAGGAGCCATGATGGTTGAGGTGGCAGATGCAATTGTCCATAGTGTAGGAGTGTGCTCATCTGGTGCCTGAGGACCGCACCCTGCTTGCGTTTAACATAGATGTGGTTTAAGGCAAGCAGCAAGCTTAATCCTTCAGGTACTCGTTCAGGTTTCCTTGTTGCATTTTCCTGGTATCAAATTGTTTGCTGAGTTTGATCAGATTGGGAATCTGAATATTAATAAGGCAAGTTATGGTCTTAACAGGCATTTAACAATCAATAATGCACATCAATTGGCATCTTGTTGCTGCATAGACAGAATCTCACCAAGCCTGAAAAGCTTCAAAGATGGAGTGAGATTATCTTGACAATGAGATGGATGTCATTGAACTTCTCATCTGATTCTGCCACACATTTTGCCATAGCCCACATTGCCCAGACAAACCGAACAAATGCACATCCATGCAGCAAAGTGAGAAATAGGAAAAGATATTCTGAACTATCAGTTCAGACATTTGTCTTAATTCTTTTGCCCAAGATAAACACTAGAGTATTTTCAATGTTTTGCACATAATGAATTAACTTTTAGATTATAAAAATAAATTCAAAATGGATGTCTTTGTTTTTAGTCTAAATTCCGCAAGTATACCTTGGCTGGGAAGTGTCATAACCCAAAAGTAAGACTTAGCAAAGGCTCTACTGATAAAGTGGCTTGTCATGAATTATATTACTATTTTGTGCTCAGAAATACTAGGCCACTAAGTTTTGTTTCCTCATTGTGGAACTATTCCAACTTATTTCAGACATCAAGACTCAGAATCACCAAAACCCAATCAATGCTGTGTACCACATATGTTTAGCAGCCAGTTGTGAAGTCGCCCAATTTAGCAAAACCAAAGTGTTTTTAAATAAACAAACACTCGACTTACAAGAACTGGGAGAAACGGTAGCCTATTGCCCGATTTGCTGAATGACTTTTGAACTATTTCATTATAATAGTTAAGAAGAAAAACCCTAGGAAAAAGTTGCCAGGTTCAAGTGTCACTATTTTTAACTGGATTTAGCAACAGTGGACAATTTGTACGACACTAGAAAATAATCATGTCGGCAATACTCCATTCTGACAAGCGTGAAGAGAAAATGGGTGGAGACCTGTTGCTCGGTCCCTTCTATAATACAGCTCAGGATTTCCTGACCTTTCCCAGTCGAAGTAACAAAGCCAGGGCTGGCAGTGCACATGTGTGACATGAATTTGGCATTATTCCGACTTCTGGATCATGGAATTCAGACTTGATCATTTTTTATTCCAAACCTTAACCTGGGCAATTGCCATTCAGTGCTGCTCACTTTAACCTGCGCCGATAGTAAACTAGATGGGCTTTCGCAACTAATGGCAACAGAGTCATGGACAGCATTAGACTCTTAATTCCAGATTTGGATTGAATTCAAATTCTAACATGGTGGGATTTGAATCCAGGTACCCAGAACATTACCTGGCTCTCTGGATTAACAGGCTAGTGATAGCACCAGTAGGCCAACACCTCCCTCTACACTTGCACAGTCTGCTGTGTTCCCTGATAAAATACTTTTCTTTTGTCATGTGATTTTTATGCCACACTATGAGTTTTACATTTGACACAGATTGTTCAGGGAGAAGGGAAAGTCAAGTACTGCCCTCTGGCTTAATCTTCATGGTAACAGTATTGATTAGTCCTTTATCTTAAATACTGCTATGATTGGTAAATATAGTTACACGAAGCAAAAACTGTCATCATATCAGGTGAGGACTGACTTATCTTCACACGTTCATATCTGTATGCTTTCGATGTTTCTTCCAGAGAGTCTCAGCCTGGTGTGTCGTACACCTATCTTTCAGGCTGTTCTAACTCCATTCATACTGTATATTTTTAGTCAGCGATGTGCCACTCTGTGAAATCATCCCAAGGATCTTTCAGGGTCCTGAAGTCCTTGCAGTACAACCTTCACAAAGCCTCCACCCTCACCTCCCACCATCAGTAACATTGATTAAAGGTAATAGACAAAACTAAAGACAAGTTTGTGACCTGTGACTGGCTCGGCTTTACAGGGGATGAAGAAGACATGTATAGTGATATGGAATTCATTAGTTATGGAAATGGGCAGATGTGGCCATAGACATGACTTCAGAATAGTATGTCATCTCCTGGTGCCATAGAGAAGCTGCAGGATATTCTTCTGTGGTAGGGTTGTGGTCCAGCTTGGTACCAATAACTTTGGCAGGAAGGGAGATGAGGTGCTGCAATCAGAATGTAGGGAGCTAGGTAGAAAATTATCAAGCAGGAGCTGGAGAGGCGATAGCCTAGTGCTAGTATTGTTGGACTGTTAATCTGGAAACCCAGCAATGCCCTAGGAACCTGGGTTCAAATCCTGCTAGGGCAGATGTTGGAGTTTGAATTCAATGAAAATCTGGAGTTAAAGAGTCTGATGATGATGATACCATTGTTGATTGTTGAGAAAACCCATTTGATTAGCTGATGCACATCAGGGAAGGATACTGTCATCCTTAGCTGATCGTAGTTTACATGTGACTCCAGACCCACAGCCATGCATATGATTCTTAGCTGCCTTCTGAGCAATTAGGGATGGGCAATAAGCCAATGATGCCCATGCCCTGTGAATTGAAAATAAAAGTTTTAATTTCCAGATTAGTTCAGTTGGCTCATGTATGTGTGTACAGAAGTAAACTGATAACACAGGTGAATGTATGGCTGGAAAGATGGTGCAGAAGGGAGAGTTTTTAGATTTCTGGGAGACTGGGGCTGGCTCTAGGAAAGATGACACACAGACAAATCAAAGATAATAAAGCGTGAAGCTGGATGAACACAGTAGGCCAAGCAGCATCTCAGGAGCACAAAAGCTGACGTTTCGGGCCTAGACCCTTCATCAGAGGCTCTCTGCTGAAGGGTCTAGGCCCGAAACGTCAGCTTTTGTGCTCCTGAGATGCTGCTTGGCCTGCTGTGTTCATCCAGCTTCACACTTTATTATCCTGGATTCTCCAGCATCTGCAGTTCCTATTATCACTCACACAGACAAATCAGATGTGTTATCCCTGAATAGAGCTTGGACTGAGTTTTTTTTGGATCATTCAGCTATTCTTATTGGGAGGACTTCAAATTATATGCGATGTGGGAATCAAGGGGGAATAGTAGAGAGAGATACCAGGATCTACAAAATACTTGGAGAGGCAGATAGACCCAGTACAAAGAATAGAAAGTCAATCGGTGCAATAAAGGAGAAAGTACTGAAGCTTAAATTTTAAAAAGGGTGTAATTAAATTGCTTGATATAGTCTATAGACCACCAACTAGAGGAACAAATCTGCAAGGAAATTACAGAGAGATATCATCATCATTGTTATACGCAGGTTGGGACAGTGGTATTGTTAAGAGCAGAAATGTTCCTAGATTATGTCTAGGACAATTTCCTACAGCAGTATATGTTCAGTCCAGCTCGAAAAGATGCACTGTTCTTGAAACTAAGGCAGACCAAGAAGATCAGTTTAAGAAAGTGTTCATTGTGTCATATGGTTCAATGTGATGATTGTAAAGCACAACAGACAATCCAGTGTACAAATAATTAATAATTAGCTACGGCAAGATGACTTCATAAGGAGCTAAGACAGATAAACTGGAACAAAATATTGACTGGAAAAACTGAAGCTGAACGATGGTTAACCTTCAAAGAGGAGATGGTTCTGGTACGGTTAAGGTATACTTCTTAGAGGAAAGGAAGGGCAAACAAATCCATTGCTCCCTGAATGAAAAGGGAGATGAAAATGAACATAAATAGAAAAGAATGTGCTTATACAATTGAGAACTGAAACTGGTGAGACAAGTGGTCATTTAATTAAAATGAAATGAATTGACTTCTTCACAGGGTGCTTACCTACACTGTTAAAGCTTTTAGGGAATGGTGGGCACCACAAGGCTGAGAGCATTATCTCCCCTTCCATCACTATTTTGAATTAAACCCACCTTCTTTCCCCATCCTTCCTCTATTTTTGATGTTGTTGCACTGCCCCAAATGGACTGAGATTGTTTGTGTTTTAAACTGTTGCCTGCATGATTTGACGGCTGGTATTTACAAAGAAAAGCTGATTTCCTCCCAATTGAAGCATTGGTTTCTGGACAGGGAAAGGTTGCAGAAGGAAAGGTTAACAATAAAATTCTCATAAATCTTTGAAGGTCTTTGCCTCCTAATTTAACAAACTGTTATCGGTGTAAGAAACATGGTAGGAGAGGACTTATCTCAAAGTCTTCAGTTGGGAAGACAAGGAAAGCAGCAACAAAGTCCCAGTGGCATTTAAAGTGAAGTGTTTGATTCACAGTGCAGGAACATGAATTATGGTTATCCATTGGTGTTTTTAGAATTGGAGCAGTAGTAGAATGAGGTGAAGATTCAGACTTGGGGCACTTCTTCATGGCTTGATGTGGTAACTGCTCTGCCCAGGTCCGTGAGAAACTACAGAGTTGTAAACACGGCCCAGATGATCACGCAAGCCAACCTTCCATCCATTGACTCCACCCGCACTTCTCACTGCCTGGGAAAGGCAGCCAACATCATTAAAATAATCTTTTCTAATCCCTTCCAATCAGGCGGAAGATACAAAAGCTTAAACACAGAGACAAAAATATTCAAGAACAGCTTCTTCCCTGTCTTTACTAAACTCCTGAATGGACCTTTTAAATTTTAAATTTGATGCTGAATGTGCTCTTTATGCAACATCTCTGCAACCATAACATTGTATTCCTCGCTCTGTTCTATCACCCTTATCTTCCTGTACTGCATACAAAACAAAACTTTTCATTGCACCTGGGTACATGTGACAATAATAAATCAAATCAAATCAAAAATTCAAGATTTGGCTTAGACTTTATTCTTAACAGAAGGGAAAAAAATAGCAATAAAGTATGAACAGACCTGGATACCAAAGAGAGATTTGTGCGTCAAATATGATTTATGGACAGGCTTTACAGAAAGGTGACATGTTGGAAACCTATGAGACATAATTACTATTTGCCAAATTTAATAAGATGGGCAATGAGCCCTCTGAAGAATGTCTCTTGAAGTTTGAGGGACTATGTAAAAGATTAAAGACATTCAGTTTAGAAATCAGGGGGTCTAAGCTGGAATTTAAACTATTAGATTGTGCACAAATCTTGCACATGTGTAAACATTTGGTTTTGATGGCTAATCAGTGTCCTGGTAATGATTCCGTTTTTGAACAAATGACATCGCCCTAAAAGATTTTTAGGGAGACAATCATTTCTAATAACCTCCACAGGACATAGGGAGTTCTGCAGTGAGACAGAGAATGGAAGACTCCATGATTATTCACTCCCAAAGGCACCAGTGTAAAGATAGAATTGCTGACAGACGTTTCGAAGACCGCACCTTCAATAGTTTTCTGAATGAAGGGAAAACATAGGATAGAGATGTTAGCCGTCAATGAATAAATGCCAAAAATCCACAGGAGATAATTTTAAAATGTTTGCAATTTGACTCTAAACATCACTGTCAGGAATTGCTCAAGGATAAGGGGTTAAGTAACCCATGAAACAGATTGTTTCGAGGTTGAGTATGAGACGAATGAACAACAGAAAATATTGTGTTGGTGGCCGATGACTTAAGTTGGCCTACAAGTATTTTAGTTGCTGAATCATCCAATTGTGCAGTACGAGATAGTGGCTGAACTTCAACAGTTTGTAGTTGATTTGACTGAACTGGTATTTGACAACCCTGGGCAAAGCTGATAAAATACAGTCAAAGAACATGAAAGCACTGGTTGCTTTCAGTTTGGGGATAATAGCTCATTACCATTTTTAAAGAGAGTGGTTTTCCCCTGTGACATTGCCAGTCTGCATCATTTCATAAGCACATATGTCACTGAGGGTGGCATACATTCAGCTCTGCTATGGCTTATGTTCTAGCAACACAAATTGGCCATAACACTATTGACGAATAAGGGAATGCTAACTCTAAAACGTGAACTTGTGTTGGCTATAACATGATTCCATCAGCGTGAGGAGGAGTACACATCGACATGCGCAACATTAGCCCGAAAGAATCTTTCTGCCAGCATCACATGATCAACATGAACAAGACAGCAACATCAAAACCTCCACCCCTATTAAGTCTTCTTCTCATGTTTTCAAGGTGAAGTGTTAAATTTACTTTTATTTCATTACTAGACATGAATTAAACATTTATTCAAATTGTGCTATCCTTTTTTTCAGGCTTTTGAATGATTTTTGAGTGATATTTTTTGGTAGCCTGACTCCAACCCCGCTTTTCCCATAGGCCCCATAATTTCTATAGCATGATTTTCTATAATGTGATGTTACGCAGGAATGCAACTATCGTGTCATAGCAGAACCGACTGTCCCAGTATTACAGAGTAACTCTTTGATGAAAAAGCACAGAAGTACTTGCAAATGGAGAACGATAAAACCTTTGTATTTGGTGAAGCAATAAACTTGCAGTTCATGGGATCTGGACGTATTATTAAGGAAACAGAAGTTTCTCATCAAGAAGTCCAAAAAGTATTGTTGGCCCCTCCAGACAACAGTCCAGCTCATAAGAAGAGGATTATATGGGAACTGCATTAACAATTTGCTAGTCATTTAATTTAAGCTACTGTTAAAGAATTCCTGACTAGTGGATAAGCAGTACAGATGTGATTTCAATCTGGCATGCACCTGTAGAAATGCATTCACTAAAGCTGGCGCAAAAGGAAAAATTAGAGTGTAGGGAAGTCACACCAGACTATCTGTGGGAGATTTCAGATCTGGTGACATAATTTATTATAAGAGAGATAGACAAGGAAAATGGAAAGGGTCAAGAGCTGTTATTGGACTTGACAGAAAATCTTTCATATACAGCATTGGAATCAAACTAAAAAGGTGCATTCGGCACTAGTTATGGGGATGTGTGATGAATTTTTGAACTTCGAGTACATGGGAAAATATGTTGATGATTGAGTACCCTTACTATTCCTATGATCTCTACACTTTGCAACCACAGGGATGGGAATAAGAGCTTCGGAAGTTTTTGCTGATATACATACTAAACACAAAGATCATGAGTAAGCAATGTGTTGGGGACCATTTTCCCTCGGAAGGTTCACAGGTAGTTTGCTGTCCAGCAGAGACATTTGACTAGAGGGTGTCCAAGATAATGGGATATGAGGCTAATCTACGTGAAAATAGAGGAACTGGCCAAATGCTCAAGATGCGGATCAAGGAAAGAGGCCCATGGATTGAAAGCATTAAGTACAGAATTAAAAACTAGAAAACATAGACCTAGTATTGATTTGGAGGAAATATTTTGAAGGAAAAGGCCACATGCAGCAAAGATAGCATTTTTTAATTTCACACTTATTTGATTGTGGACTGAACAGAAGATATTTGTAGACAGTCTTGTGCCAGGAGTTTGTGTACAAAATTATATTTGCCAGCAACAGGTTGCTGATTGGTTTGTGGAGTTATAACCAGTTGTGGACGAACAAAAAAATCAGCCTGACAACAACTGTTTGGCTCTTGGGTAGCTGAGTAACTTGTAGATGTGAACGATTCTGGCAGAAGGCTTCAGACTGCTAAAAGAGCAGATAATGTTTTTCCCCCTCCTGTAAAATACTAAAAGCCTGAAGAAAACCAGTTTATTTTCTTCAACTAGTTGTTATAAGCTGTTGCTTCTAACTAATAAGTCAGAGACATTGTAATTCATGAACCAGCTGCTCTGTGATTTTTGTGAAGAAGTGAGAGAGCTTGAACAAAAAAGATCAGGAGACATGGGAAATGAAAGAAACACTCCATTGAATCCTGAGGATTGTGCTGTTAAATTGTTTCCCTGGTATATTTCTTTCCCTCCACCACGACACCAATATTCTTTGCCTATCTGAGTCTGTGTGGGTGTGTATAGGGAGTCTTGGAAGCCATTTAGAGTTTTAGCTAGTAGACTGAAATGACAATAGTTCATAGTTGTTTCCTAGTGGTTAGGATCTATTTACTTGTAACAAATAGAGTTCTTGTTATGCACAGAAACCAGGTCAAGCTCACAGAATGCCTGAGTCTAGCCCATGAGGACATTAGGAACTTACGATCAAATTTTTAACTTTTGCAAAGACTCCCAGAATAATGGAGCTTGATTTTGCAGTATGCTACCAAAGTAAGGCATGACAGTATATTAGACAGGATTTCTAGCAGACATCCTGATATAAATAGTCTAGAGAGATTCCAACATGAGAAAGCCAAACAAGTGGATAGCACGGGGAGTGGAGAGCCGAGAAGTGTGATCAGGAAGAGCTTATGGCTATTACTATAATATATAGAAGGATGATGTAATACTCTAAACTAAGCAGTTACAGAACTGGAAAGAACTTGGAGTATATTCAGAAGTCAACGATAGAAGCCAACCTGCCTTGTCACACAGATTGATCGTAATAGGAAAGGTCTTACTGAATGTTACTAATCCACGGGCCTCGTTTCTTTTTTCACATCTTGAACATTTAGCCAGTTTCCCTACTTGCCAGCACATCCCATTACCATGGCAACCATCCAGTCAAATCACTCAGCTGGCCAAGAAACTATCACCAAACCTAGTTTGGATAAATGGTCCCAAAAGGATAGCTTTTTCATGATCTTCGTGCTCAGTACGTATATTGGTATATGATTCCTGAGCTTTTTTGACCTGCCTCTGTGGATGAAAAATGTAGAAATCATGGGATTGGAAAGTTCTTGGCGCTTCATCACTAACACATTCTCCCACTTACTCAAGGTTCGCATAAATCCAGAGCTCGGTTGGTAGCTAGAAATTTTAGGTCTACTCAGGGAAGAGAGATCAGGAAAGGCTCTCCTATGGCTGGGAAGGCAATTTTGAAACTCTGTTGTAGCTGTTGTAACCACCTATTCTTCCAAGTGCATCTCCGTAGGTATTGAAGCAATGTCCCTTCAGAGTAAACTGCTTGAGAGGGCAGAATTCTTCCAGCTGCCAAACAAAGGATCAGAGAGAAAGGGGATGTTCTGGAAACTGAATGAAGGAGTTTATGGGTTAAGTGATGGTTCTTGAGTATGGAACTTTTTAGTAAGGGTACTTCTGTTAAAATTAGGCTGTTCGGAATTGCATGCTGGCCAGTGACGTTCGATTAACATTATAACAGAAAAGTTAAGCATCTTTAAAGAGACATGTCAGCATGTCAGAGGCAGAGGCATCAAGGAATGAAGAGAAGAATATCAACTGAATTAAGAAGGAACTCAAACAGTGGTCAAGCTTCTGGATCATCCAGGTTTGGAAATTAATCAGGATGAGTCAAATGCAATTCTACACCAAGAGTCTGACTTGGAAAATATCCATCCCACTGCAGTGAGTCATACCAGATCTGGAGAGAACTGCAAGGCTGCTACCAAGAAGGAGATGGAACAGCTGAGTAGTCTCATCAGACAACTCATCTGGTTATACTCATTGACAAGGCCAGATGCAAATTTTTGTGTATTCAAACTTAGTCTGGCCATAAAAAATCCAAAGATGATAATAAAACTTGTAAAAAGTTGAAAATGGTGAATTGCGCACTGAAGGTCTCAGCTTTGGGTGACCCCAGTAGTACAATATTAATCACTTTAGTGATGCCTCACATGCAAATCTTCACAACAGATTTTACAGTCAAGGTGGATTTGTAATCTTCTTTGTAGCAAAAAAGAAATGGGAGAAGTTGCCGCTTAGCTTTGAGGGCTAAATGATAAGAAGAGCAGGGAAATGTCACATGAGCTGCAAAAAATCTGTCTCTCATCCATGCTGTTAAAATAGCTTCTATTTGTCTGATATCTTGGAGGAAATTCTCTACGTAAGTGGGATCAAGCGAACAACACTATCAAAATGTTACACAAGTCATCGATCTTTGTGTGATAATCTACATTGTACATAAAAGTGCAGGCACGAAAAGGCTTAAGACAGATACAGTCAGTTTAAAGCAGATTCTATGGGGGAAAGCAATCTCGAAGCTGAAAGGAGAAGGCACGAGCCATCAAATATCAGATTGTTACTCTCAGGACAACACCTTGACAGAGAAATTGTTGAAGGTTCTGGAAGAATATCTCGCGATGTAACAGTGAGAAATTTAAATAGTGTTTTTATATCTTTGCATCCTTGTATAAATACATTTCTTTTGTAAAAGAAATGGAGTCTTTCAAATTTGGAAATTCAGATCCCTTCAAGTCTGAAAGGGAATAGTCCCAGAGTTGACTGACAGCAGGTGACGACCATTGGACTTTCTCATTAAGAGTGCATTCTTTCCATCTCCAACTCCTTTGTGGTTTAGCCCCTTTCTGCTTTCCCTATCTTCCCTCACTTTTGACAGTTGCATTGGCTGTAATGGACTTTGCTTGTAAATATCTAATTGGCTTCATGATTGTTTTACTGGTAGAGGTTAATAGTTAAAAACCAAAAAAAAATCACTATGATTTGGTGGTGAGGAAATAGAAATCATTCGCTTGTGTATGATAACTTTTCTGGGTATAATTTAATTTTTTTAATAGAGTGTGTTATTGGAGCTCTTGTACTGTATGATCATCCAAGTCCCATCTGCTCCAGAAGTATGTGATAACATCGCTGAACAGGGTTGATTAATAAATATCTATAAAAAGAGAGAAGTGGGATCCTGTGGCACAGTGATAGTGTCCCTCATCTCTGACCAACAGCTCCAGTGATGTGTAACAACACATTTGAACAGACTGATTTAAGAAAGAGCTGAGTCCTTATGATTCTTGAGATACAGTGGCAGTGTCTCCCCTCTGTATTGCAAGATCTGAGTTGAAGCCTCACCTGCTCCAGAGGTATGTAATAACATCGCTGACCAGTTTGATCAGAAAAAAAGAGCTGATTTCTTAATTTAGTTATGTAATTAGTGTCACAGGCGATATGTAAAAACAGCAAAATTCCTGTAAATCTCTGAAAGTATTTTGCTGACCAATGCAACATATTGGTATAGGAAACACTTGATTGTGGCGTGCAAGAGACATTTTCAAAGTTTGCAGATGATTGAAAACTTGAAAGCATTGTAACCTGTGAGGTAGA
Organism: Stegostoma tigrinum; assembly: GCF_030684315.1. Classification (NCBI taxonomy): domain Eukaryota; kingdom Metazoa; phylum Chordata; class Chondrichthyes; order Orectolobiformes; family Stegostomatidae; genus Stegostoma; species Stegostoma tigrinum. The sequence goes on from NC_081363.1 coordinate 45,849,376, forward strand.
TGCTGTGGAACTTCAAAACAACATAGACAAATTGGGAGTGAGCAAATTAACGGTGGATGAAATTCAATGTGAAGAAGAGTGAAGTGATACATTTTGGTAGTAAGAACATGGACAGACAATATTAAACAGCGGCACAATGCTTGAGAAAGGGTTAGAGCAGAGGAACCTGGGTGTATATGTATATATATATATTGGACAGGCAAACAACAGTTAATAAAGATCCAATATCCTGGGCTTAATTAATAGGGCATAGGATATAAGGAGCAAGTGGTTTATATTGAACTTACACAAGACACTTGTTAGACCACAGCTGGAGTATTACATACAGTTCTGGATGAGTACATGCTATACGAAAGGTACAAACACTTTGGAGAAGGTGCTCAAAAAATTTACAAGAATGGTTGCAGGAATGAGAACCTTCAATTATGAGGATAGATTGGAGAGGTTTGGACTGTTTTTGTTAGATAGAAGAAGGTTAAGTGTAGATCTGATTGAATTTTTCAAAATCGCAACATGTTTGGACAGAGCAGAAAGAACATGAATCTAAATTAATCTGAAAATATTGCAAAAGTGACGTGAAAGGAACATTATTGTACAATGAGTGGTTCTGGTCTGGACTGCACTGCCTAGAAGTGTGGTGAAGAAGACCCACTTGAGTCACAAGAGTCAACTGAGTGCATTAGATGATTTTTTGAACTGAAACAATGTGCAAGGGTTTGGGGGAAAGGCCAGCAAGTTGCACAATATTATCATGCTAATTGGAGAGACGGTGCAGACAGGGTTGGCCTCCTTCAGCACCGTGACAATTCCATGATTTAAGTGAATTATCTAGGTTACTTCTTTTTACAACATTAAAAAAAAATTAATTACTTATTCCTCCAACCCCTCCTCAAGTTTTTGCCTTTATTCATCTTTGTCGGAAGGTGGATCAGGTAAGTATTTGACAGGATGTGGGAATACATGAGGCAAAGTTGGTGACATTGCCTTTTTCTGCTGGCTTCCATTAAATCGAACATTCAATCAATAATATTAGCATTAATATAACTAGAGCAATGTTACGGAGGTTGGATTAGTCCTTCTCGGTCATTATTGTTCATCCACAGATCTCATGAGCTGATATGCTATTGAAGTTATCAGCATCCTAACTTGCTGTGCAGCATTTGCTTTGTTTCCCAAAGCCAGCAGCTGTTGAAAATCTTACGAATTGCACTTTCTACATTTGCCAATTTGCTAACCTATCAAACGGATCAGATTCAATTTCACTGGTGGAAAGATTTGTTCCAATCTGTTTTGTTGCAGTTTTTGACCGTTGATCAATATTTCAAGATATTGAATTGTTCCTTGATTCAGAAAAATATTGGCAGGATTTAGATCGTAAAATTGCCTACAGTGTGGCAACAGGCCATTCGGCCCATCAAGTCCATGCCAGCCCACCAAAGAACATCCCAACCAGATCCACCCCGTACCCCTGCGCTCCACATGACTGACCAACACAGCCTGCACATCCTTGGGCGCTATGATCAATGTAGCATGGCCAATCCACCTAATCTGCACATCATTGAACAGTGGGAGGAAACCCAGACAAGAATGGGGAGGACGTACAAACTCCACACAGACAGCTGTCTTTTCCACAAAGACCACATCTCCTTGCACTATATTCATTTATTTCATTCATGTTGTATGCTTAGTTGATTAAAGTTGTTGTACAGTCTTTGTTGTATACTTGTTGTTATGGTACTGAAACCGAAAGCTGTTAAGCTTTCTGTTGTTTTTAATAGTGTTTTAAATGTAAAATTTGGTTTTCCTTTATCAATACGACTATTCATTCAGATCAAAGAAGGTATTCCTTTTCTAAAATGGCTAAAGGACTTCCCAAAGATCTGTGGTAAAAACTTTCTTAAATTGGCTTCATTCAATAAGATTCAATGCTATTTTGATGATATCAAGATGTCTGTTTTAATGTTAGTTGTTCTGATTTTTTTTCCATGTCGAAAGTATTTTCATGCCAAATCCGACTCCATGCAATCAGATTCATGCCTTCACACTATCCATTTTTAGGCATTTTACAGGGTGACACGGTAGCTCATTGGTTGCAACTGCTACCTCACTACCCCAGGGTCTCGGGTTTCATTCCGCTCTCAGATTCACTCGTCAGTATGTGCGAAATTTTCACACTCTCCCCATGAATATGTGGATTTCCTCGCAGAGTCCAAAGATGTGCAGATTAGGTGGATTGGCCATGCTAAATTGCCTATAGTGTGCAAAATTGGTGGATTAACCATGGGAAATGCAGAGAGTGGGTGGATCTGGGTGGGATGCTCTTCAGAGGGTTGGCCTGGACTTTCTATCTAAAAGATTAACTTCCTGTTAATTTTTTTATCATTCAAATGGTTCAAAAATTTATTAACTCTCTGTTTGAAGTCTTAACTGTGCTCTGCAGCATAGTTTTTTGGGTGTAAGTGAAACTTACACCCTTCCCTCAAGGGACTGAATTTGCTCTGGGCATCCAAAAACTGACCTATGTTCTTGGGCACCTGATTTAGACCTCACCCATTAGTTGCTTGGGTTTTTTTCTGTTTTAATTTTAAAAATGCAAAGTTTGTTTCTCTCTTTCTGGTTGTGAAATGCTTTTTTACTGAGAACTTCAGTTTTTCTGGTTGTTTCTCTGGAAGAGTTTCTATTCATTGATGTTTCCTCCACTGATGCTATCCGGGTCTGTGGCTTTTTTGTTTAGCTTCTGCTGGTTTTAATGCTGTACTAACAATTTTTCTGAAATGACATTTTAAAAATTCTTCTCCTCCACGTGCACACAAGTCAGTTTCTAAAACTGTCTTTTGCAGCACAATTTTTTCAGCAGTCAATCCTATCATTGCACCATCTTTTGTCTTGTGCTTTTGTGCCACACCTGGGAGTTTTGAGCACCAGATTGCAGTACAATGTAGTAGGCTGCCACCACGTGGAGAGCAACTCGGGACAAGCAATAAATATTGATCCTGTCAGAGAAGTCCAGTTCCCACAAATAATTTTTTTTTAAAAACTGCATGTTATCCACGTTCTGTACTCTGGCTGCAGGTTAGTCATGTTGAATCTCTCACTGCAAATGGTTCCTGCCTTTGTGTTATCATCTAACAGTGTTACTATCTGAGCTGGTGGCTCTGTGTGAGATTAAATGATGATATTTCTCCTTTATTTTTATCTTCTTGATCTTCCAACACTTGTCTGGGTGTCAGAATGGAGAAATGCAGAAAAGGTCATCTTTGATAAGGGCAGCCAGGGAGTATGCAAAGAGTTATTTACTTCTGTTAACTGTGAACCAGAAAAGATTGCAGAATGAGGGGCATGTTGGATGTGAAAAGGAGAAATAGATATTCCATTGTATTACCCTTATCATTAACGATAGGCTTCACTATGGCCGTTTCAATGAGAGCATGCACTGATTCGTCCATAGGGAAGGCTGTGCGGCCTTTCTGCCCCATGCCAGTTAGGTGCTGCTGGCTTTGGTTATGTGCCACCTTGCTCCGCAAAAGAGAGGGAAGTGAGCTGGTCAGTGTGCTGCAATCTGTTTGGCCAACATGGCTGCCTTGGTTGAAATATGTGAAAGCTGTGAGGTGTAAGTGTGATAGACACAGCAATCTTATGTGGGTGTGAGGGCAAGATGAGTAGGTATGATTCATGATTGACAGAGATAGTTGGTAGATCAGTGGTGAGGTGTGGGGCATTGAGCAGTGTGTGGAAACAGTAGTGCGGTTGGATGGGATATATCAGTTAAAGATACATTCACTAACGCAAACACTTGTGTTAAGTCATTCAACTTTTTGCAGCACTGCATCAAATTCTGTGCAGCATGAGTACTGTGACTATCTGGTTCCACTGCCTGCACAATGTTTGTCTGAATGGCTTTGGTGGTTCCTTCTCTTGCCACATTCTGCACCAAAGCGCAATATCTTAACATCTTCAAACCTCGACGTTGTGCTTTTTTTCAGAACTCACCGTGTCAATGCAACTACAATGTTTAGTCGTCTTTCAGAGCTACAGGCAGACTTTTGCAAGCCAGGTCCTTACACTTTGCATTCTTGTCTAGGCATGTAGTTCCTTAACAGTGTTCAGTATTGGATGCTCCCTATGATCATTTAAATTAGAGGCAGCATATAATTTGCGTGTTATCTGCATCCGAACCAACAGCTTTGGGCTAATCCTACACAGTGATCTCCACAACTGTTTTCAGGCTGTGCCTAATTGGTCCCTCTTTATGTATTAAAACAAAACTAACCATTTTAATGAGTTAAGATATGTTGGTCATAATGAAAGAAATGCATACTTTCCACTTAGTTTTAGCAGTTTACAATCTTCAGTGCTGCATAACACATCAAAGAATGCAGGTTTCCTCTGTTCTAAGCAAACTACAAATGGCAATTTTACCAGATGCTGTGGATGATGTACTGCCCTCATTGTGTTATTTCCTGTAAGTTGCATGCTGGAAAAGTTAATACAGTTTTTTTTTCAGCTGCCAAGCTTTTTACAAATACATATTCAGCTGGATAGTTAAAACAAGCTCGGTAAGAGACCCAAACATTGATAAGAACCGAAAATCTATTCTGTATTGATTCAGGGAAATCAACAATATTCAAGCTGGCAACATCATTGGAAAACAAGCGTTGATGCAACCTAGCATCTTAAAATCATAGAATTCCCTACAGTGTGGAAGCAGGCCATTCAGCCTATGAAGTCCACACCGTCCCTCTGAAGAGCATCCACCAAGAACCACTCCCATACCCTATTTCTGTAACTCTGTATTTCCCATGCCTAATCTAGCTAGCCTGCACATTCCTGGACATCATAGCCAATTTAGTATGGCCCATCCACCTAATCCACACATCTTTGGGCTGTGAGAGGAAACCCACAAAGGCGCTGGGAAAATGTGCAAACTCCACACAGACAGTCACCCAAGTTTGGGATCAAACTTGGGTCCCTGGTGCTGTGAGGCAGCAGGACTAACTACCAAGCTGCCCAGACAGAGGAGATATGATGATGTTCAAGCAATGTTTCAGAAATGGCCAGAGCTCCCCAGGAAATCACCAAGAGCATTTCCACCACGAATAATTTACATTGCTTGCAGGGGAATTTTTGTCCCAACTTTATAAAACGTTCATCACTATTTGTGTATATGCATGAGTAGAACTAGCACAGAAGAGCTTGATTTAGAATAATTTTGTTTAAGTAATGAATGTTTTCAAGTGGCAATATTCTCCATGCATTGTTTTAATGGTAGTTCCAATAGACTTGAAAATCTGCTTCCTTGTACTAGGAACAGCAAATTCAGGCTTGGGAATCATGTTATTGTCATGTGTTCAAGCTGTCTCTCTTCATAGTTGCTTAGCTTGTTTTGGGTTGGCAAACTGATCACAAAAATCAGTTGTTTGTCGCAATGACTGCTTCATAACTTGCAATATGTGTTTCAATATCAAATAATGTAACTCACAGAGATAATCAGGTCCAGAATGTTCATTCGGGTAATTAAAGTATTGGGATAGACAATTAGACTATTATCATTAATATGACATATTGCAGCAGCCTACACTAGTGATGGCCACTGGAGCAAAGGCACTTTTAAAATGATAATTCGTTAAAGGACACAATGCTTTCACATGAGAAGCATGGGAAGAAAATTGACTAGCAGCTTCTCTCAATACATTATGCCTGGGTGTTGTTCCACAATTTAGTTTGCTGAATGGTATTATGCCAATTTCTATTCCTCTCGCCATAGTCTTTGGGAGAAAAAAAATTGTCCGAGGCTCTAATACTTTGAGGTGTTTGAATAGAGCAGTGTGGACTAATTTCAAAATCCCAATGCAGTCGCACGTATTTTCCCAGTTTATTTCACCAAAGCTTTTTTATTAAAAGGTTTCCACTATAATTTTCATTCTATTAATCCATCATCCACTATCACTGGCAGTTTTACTGCTTGGATGAGAGGCAAGCGATAACAAGTGTGGCTGTTTTACAGAAAAGCATTACAGTTATATTTAAGCCAAAAATGAAAATACTGCAGAAGCTGTAAACTTGGAAAAAAAACAGAAAATGCTGAAAATAACCACCAGGTCGTACAGCATACGTGGAAAGGGAAACAACGTTAACATTTTGAGGTGAATACAAGAGATAGGGAGACGAACTCACAAAGGTTTGGGATTGCTTACCAGGTGGGAGAGATTACACGGCAAAGTTGTCAGAGGCCAGGAGGGCAAAAGGAATGTTAATGGTAATAATAAACAGACCAAGTGTTTGTCCAGAATGAGGTGCAAATGGCAGAAAAATTTAGAACTTTGTCCAAAAGCAAGGCAGGAGGACCAAGATTTAAACAGGTAACTGGCAAAAACATATAATCGAAAGCAGAGTTTGTGATCTGACACTGTGGATCTCAGTGTTGAGACCAGAATATTATGAAGTGCCACATTGGAAGATGAGGTGCTGAACTTCAAGCTTTCAAGAAATTACAGCATACTAAATTGAAAAATTACCACATGAATTGCTGCTTTCCTCAACAGGAGTGTTTGTGGTTTGGTTGGTGAGGTTAAAACAGATAAACGTCATGTGCTACATCTCCTGTGATTGCATGGGATGATGCCGTGGAAAGGGGGCAAAATGTTGGGCATGTAGAGGCCTGGACCAGGTTGTTGTGGAGGGAACAGTCCCTTCAGAATGCTAACAGGAGAGGGCAGATACGATGTGTTTGTTGGTGGCAATTTCTAGACAGAGAAAAAATGATAAAGGGTGATCCTTTGATCGTTCAGAGGCTGATGAGTTGGCAAGTGAGGACCAGGAGCATCTTCTCACAGTTTTGGGAATTCTTGATCGATATGTTGATGCTCTTGATTGCAATGTTGAAGGTGTTGACGATCAGTTGGACTTTGGTCACAGCCAGAGAGGAACTACTACAAAAGTTTCATAAGATCATTATCTGGGGATGGCCTGACATTGTTAAAATAGTACCTGAGAAGATTTGTTCATTTGGCCTTGAAGAGGCAAACTTGGTGTGTCACGACAAGTCTATTTTAAGCACAATCATGTTTTAGTACTATAATAAGAACAGAAAGTACTGGACAAACTCAGCAGTTCTGGCAAATTGTGAAGACAGAAATAAAGTTAATACTTTGAGTTCATATGGCTCTCTAAGCCTGATACCATAAGCATTACATCCATATATCATGTGCATGTTACACCAGTGACACACAAGTATTGAATGTACAAGACAGTGAGCTGGGAATTGTGTGAGTCATGGCAAATGTAGCAATCCCAGCAGTCAAGGGAGACATTACATTCACATAATGTTCCATTCACCCCTTGAACAACAATAGCACAGTGAATAGGGAAGATTACATCCTTGTATTGGGTTACTTCTCTAAATTTCCCACTATTTGTTGGCTTAACAAAAAAACTAGAGTGACTGTCATTGACACAATGTGCGCTATTTCAGTTTATTTGATATTTCACATCAGACAGTGTCTGTCAAAGCACCATTCACTTCTAAACCCTTTCAAGACATAGGTTAAGTAGAAAGTGACCTATATTACTTTCTCACCCTTTTACCCATACTCAGGATGTGTGTCACATACTATCAAATTAATTATCTTTCTATGAAGAGCAACAAAGCAAGATTTTCACATTGTATTGCTGCAAATCCAATGGAGAAGGGATTACCATCCCCAGGTAAAAGAGACACATTGGTTTATATCTCACACTCAGTTTGTCAATATACCTGTAAGAGTGATAATGGGAACTGCAGATGCTGGAGAATCCAAGATAATAAAATGTGAGGCTGGATGAACACAGCAGGCCCAGCAGCATCTCAGGAGCACAAAAGCTGATGTTTCGGGCCTGGAGCCTTCATCAGAGCTGTTCATGGTATCATCACTGGCACCATATGCATTTCTGCATCAGGGAAAGCACGATGTTGCCTGTTTTGCCTGTGAGGTAAACTCATACCATTAGTATAAAGAAGACAAAATCTGTAATAGGACAAAGGACACATGAAGTTAAATTTAAAAAATCTTTATGATGCAAGTTAACATGAAAGGGAGTGGCGATGTGGTAAAGAAATGAAAAAAAAATGTCCAGAAAAAGTACGAAAGGCATGATCCAGATTAACTGGCATCTGAAAGAAACAATGAAAGGAAATGAGAGAAACAGACTGGAAAAATAAATTGAAACCAAATGCAAACAGACTCTAAATTCTAAAATAGCAGAAATACTAGGTCATAAGGTCATGAATCAAAAGATGAGATGCTGTTACTCCAGCTTCTACTGTGCTTCATTGAAACATCTTAGGGGCTTCAAGGAAAGAAAGAATAGAATGGGATCAAATTGGAGAATTTAAATGCTACACAACTGAAAGATTGTTTCTTTTTTAATTTCAGATTTCCAGTATTAACAATATTTTGATTTTGTATTGTTATTTAATTATGAATGATGTGTTCAAAGATAAATTTGGGGAATTGTTATTACCAGTTTTATCTTATTTTACAACAAGCCTAGTTTTTATCTAACCTATTTGAAGCAATAACAAAATGTTCCATGAATCTATATTCGGTGTCGTGAACTAAGACAATCCCATCATGTCTACATGTTAACATGATTGATTCATACATCTACATTAACAGTCATGAATTGTATAGCTGACAGATGCTTCAAACAGATATAATAGTAAATGACACAAAGGAAGCAAACTGTGCTGTATGTAAAGTGTTCATTCATTGGTGTAATACTAAATCATTGTTGATATTAGCTCAGTTCTCATTCAAATAACACAACTGAGTTTCTGGGTGTAATTGGGGACACAGTACAGAGGTTCATCCCAAAGAAAAGAAAGATTATCCGGGGTGGGATTAGATAGCCATGGCTGACAAAGGAAGTCAGGAAATATATCAAAGAAAAAGAGCCTATAAAGTGGCCAAGAGCACTGGGAAATCAGAAGATTGGGAAGGCTACAAAAACAGACAGAGGATAGCAAAGTGAGCAATAAGGAAGGAGAGGATCAAATATGAAGGTAGGCCAGCTAGTAATATTAGAAATGATAGTAAAAGCTTCTTTCAATACATAAGAAACAAACGAGAGGCAAAAGTAGATATTGGGCCACTCCAAGTTGATGCTGGAAGGCTAGTGATGGGAGATAGGGAAATAGCTGAAGAACTTAATAAGTACTTTGCATCAGTCTTCTGTGTGGAAGACATGAGTAGTATGCCAACAATTAGGGAGAGCCGGGGGCAGAGTTGAGTACAGTAGGCATTACAAAAGAGAAAGTGCTAGAAAAGCTAAAAGGTCTAAAAATTGATAAACCTCCTGGCCCCGATGGCCTACATCCTAGACTTCTGAGGGAGGTGGCTGAGGAAATAACAGAGGCTTTGGTCGTGATCTTTCAAAAGTCACTGGAGTCAGGGAAAGTCCCAGATGATTGGAAAATTGCTGTTGTAACTCACTTGTTTAAGAAAGGATCAAGGCAAAAGATGGAAAATTATAGGCCGATTGGCCTAACCTCGGTAGTTGGTAAAATTCTAGAATCCATTGTCAAGGATGAGATTTCTAAATTCCTAGAAATGCAGGGTCAGATTAAAACAGGTCAGCATGGTTTTAGTAAGGGGAGGTCGTGCCTGATAAACCTGTTAGAATTCTTTGAAGAGGTAACAAGTATGTTAGACCAGGGAAACCCAGTAGATGTTATCTATCTAGACTTCCAAAAGGCCTTTGATACAGTGCCTCACGGGAGGCTGCTAAGCAAGGTGAGGGCTCATGGTGTTCGAGGTGAGCTACTGGCTTGGATTGAGGATTGGCTGTCTGACAGAAGGCAGAGAATTGGGATAAAAGGCTCTTTGTCGGAATGGCAACTGGTGACGAGTGGTGTTCCGTAGGGTTCGGTGTTGGGGCCACAGCTGTTCACCTTATATATTAATGATCTGGATGAAGGAACTGGGGGCATTCTGGTGAAGTTTGCCAATGATACGAAGATAGGTGGACAGGCAGATAGAACTGAGGAGGTGGGGAAGCTGTAGAAAGATTTAGACAGTTTAGGAGAGTGGTGCAGGAAATGGCTGATGAAATTCAATGTGAGTAAATGTGAGGTTTTGAACTTTGGAAAAAAGAATACAGGCATGGACTATTTTCTAAACGGCGAGAAAATTCGCAAATCAGAAGTGCGAAGGGATCTAGGAGTGTTGGTCCAGGATGCTGTAAAGGTTAACTTGCAGGTAGAGTCTGTAATTAAGAAAGCGAGTGTAATGTTGTCGTTTATCTCAAGAGGGTTGGAATATAAAAGCAGCGATGTGCTTCTGAGGCTTTATAAGGCTCTAGGTAGGCCCCATTTAGAATATTGTGTCCAATTTTGGGCCCCACACCTCAGGCAGGACATACTAGCCCTGGAGCATGTCCAGCGGAGATTCACACGGATGATCCCTGGAATTTGGCCCATCAAGTCCACTCTGCCATTTAAATCATGGCTGATGGGCATTTCAACACCACTTCCCTCCACTCTCCCCGTAGCCCTTGATTCCTTTTGAGATCAAGAATTTGTCGATCTCTGCCTTGAAGACATCTAATGTATGATGAACGGCTAAGGATCCGGGGATTGTATTCATTAGAATTTAGAAGGTTGAAAGGAGATCTAATAGAAACTTACAAGATAATGTATGGTTTAGAAGGGGTGGATGCCAGGAAGTTGTTTCCGTTAGGTGGGGAGACTAGGACCGGTGGGCACAGCCTTAAAATTAGAGGGGGTAAATTTAAAACTGAAATGAGACGACATTTCTTCAGCCAGAGAGTGGTGGGCTTGTGGAATTCATTGCCACAGAGTGCAGTCGAGGCCGGGGCGTTGGATGCCTTCAAGGCAGAGATCGACAAATTCTTGATCTCAAAAGGAATCAAGGGCTACGGGGAGAGTGCAGGGAAGTGGTGTTGAAATGCCCATCAGCCAAGATTTAAATGGCGGAGTGGACTTGATGGGCCAAATGGCCTTACTTCCACTCCTATGTCTTATGGTCTTATGGTCTTATGGTCTTATATGAGCTTGTAGACTAATCTGATTTTCATATGAACAAAGAATATGATTGCATATGATACAAAAATAGCTGTAAGTGATTGTTCCCAGAGGGAACAGTGTGCCGAAGTCCTATTTTGTTGTCTTTGGGGCCTAGTTCAAATGCAACTTCTATCTTTAATTGCACGATAAATTTACTGACATTTATCCAAAGCCTTTCATAACCACATAATGGAAAGCAAGTGCTTTCCAGCCAGTGAAGTATTTTAGAAGTGGAATCCCTGTTGCAGTTTAGAAATGCAACTGTCAATTTTCACAACAATAACAGAAATTGCTGGAGAAACTCAGCAGGTCTGACAGCAACTGTAGGGAGAAAGCAGTGTTAACGTTTCGGTCCAGTGACCCTTCTTCAGAACTGTGTCAATTTTCACTCATCATCTCTGCACAAGTGAAATACAATAAAGACCAAATAATCTCTTCATATCATTTTGAATGAGGGGTAAATATTGCTCAGGACAAACACAGGGTAACACTCTTGCTCTCCTTTGAAACAGAACCATAGAAATATTTTTATAATCACCTGCAGGGTCAATTGAGGCTCGTGTTTATTATTTCATGTGTCTGGGAATCTATCAAACAAAGCAGCAATCACTCATTTCTGGAGTGTCAACCAGGATTTGTTTGTGCAAGTACTGACTTGAGGACTGAACTCTCTGATTTAGAGGAAGATTACCAATTAAGCCAGACTGACATAATATTCTCAGGATCAGAAATTAGGCATTTGTACATGTACACCAGTGGCTCTGTTGCTGTAGGACCTAACATGCATATAGTGATCATCTGTTGAAAGTTCATGGAATAGGAACATTGTGGCATCAACCAGTGTACAGCACTAATGAGATGGCAGTGATATCATGTTAGAGTTTGGCAGTACAGCCAACACCGTTTCTTAATATTGTACCATTGAATAAGCATTCAGTAGCAGTAGGAATCCTATTCCATTGCCTGGTCCTGCCAGCCCATCTGCACAATTTACAGGAATAATCAGCTATTTATAGGTTAGTTGCTGGTTGAGCTTTTTTGACTGTTATTTCAATCCGATAAGTGTTTCATGCTTTTTATAGATGTTTCAAGTTACAAACATCTACAGGGACTGATGTAGCAGGCATCTACGTGTGTTTAATGACTTCAAAGCTTCTACATAAGTCAGATCCCAGGTACAGCTAAGCTTTCCCCTCAAAATACAACAGGCTCGAAGAATGAAAAGAAGTCACACAGAGCAGGGTAAGTTATTGCAGGAGATGGGGGAAGAAAGTGGAAGAGAACTCTCAGCAGGAAACCATATCCAATGACCCACATAGAGAAAATATCTTCTAGAAAGAGACGTGAATTTCCCAGTGACAGACAGACAGAATCACACAAAATTTCAAATCATAAGACTTTAACTGTAAAAGACAAACTAAATCAATATAAACATTTCACAATAAACAACTGATTTACCTAAAAGGTACTTTCCCCCATTAACTATTTAACACATCCATAAATACTTTATAACCCATTTACATCTTATCCCACATTGAGATGTAACCTTGTGCTAAAATACCACATTCTTTCCAGCTTTTCAGAATGCTCCCTTTTCCCTGCCACATCCAGACAAGTCTTCCAGTATCCTTTGAAAGTCACTTCACTCTGTCTTCTGACTATTCCTGAACTGAAATCTAGTAGCAAGACCCAGCCCAGTGAATCCTTGACTCTTAAATCTCCACTGGTTGTGGTTTCTTTGAATGGAAAACCAGTTCTTTTCAGGATCCTAACACAAAACAGACTTGCTCCCTGCTTTGCACAGCAATAGCCATTTGTCTCCCTTTTTGTTTTTCTGAGCCAGAGCATGGCTATCCAGAAAGACATCTCTTTTGTCAAAGTGTGATGGTCAACCAATTTTCCAAATGTCTGAGTTAAAGATTATGTGTGTCTCTCTGTAACAGAATTACTACAATCTGACTATACATCACTTGGAGCAATAGATCTTACGTCAAACTAAAGGAAATAGTTTAACAGTTGAACGTTTATGCATTTTCAAAACAATATTGACAAAATACGCATTTCTCCTGTGTAAACTACTGCGGCAGACAACATGTGAGTTGTCTGTACTTACGTAAGGACAATCTCACTGCAATACAAGCAATTTGTATCAGTATGTATTCACTGTAAATAGATGAGGATTGTGTACCATTATTTAAAGGTCACACCCACATAAACTTGAACAATAAGGTTAAATGATTACCAAAACTGAACAAGTTCACATATTAATAGATATTTTAGCCTTTGGCTTTACTATTGAATAATAACTTGCATCACTTACTGTGATTAATTACTAGCACTTCTTTTTAACCAGTTATTGAATCTATTTAAAGAGATGTCACTTATGATCTAGGACATGATATTTTCCAGCACCACTAATGCTGATAACGAAGAAAAATGTAAAAAATGAGAAAATGGTACACATGCCCTTCAAGGGAATGTACCAGCACCGAGGGCGCTGTGTGGGCCTGTAAAATGAGGATGATTCTGAATCTTGAACCATACAGGTCCAGTGTACACACGTTATACAATCGTTATTGTCAGCAGAACCTTCTAGCAATCATATGAGGAACAGCCTCCCACTAATGGTGCTATTTAAAGGGCAGCTATCCATCTTACAGGTTAGATATTTGCTTCAGCTGTATCAACATTCATTGAATCACAGTGACTTGTTTTTGAAGTTCTTTTGGAAAGTTGGTGGATTTATTCAAGGGAACAAAGGATTTGGTATCTGAACATATAACATAGATACAAAATCAGTGAGCCTCCGATGAAGCGCTGGTGTTATGTCCCGCTTTCCATTTATCTGGTTAGGTTTCCTTGGGTTACCTAGAGTTTTTGATGGAGAGCTGCCTTCTTGAACTGCTGCAGTCCTTTGGATGTAGGGAAATCCATAATGATGTGAGGGAGGGAGCTCCAGGAATTTGACACAGTGGCAATGAGGGAACTGCAATTTAGTTCCAAGTCAGGGTATTGAGTAGCTTGGAGGTGATGTTTCCATGCATCAGCTGCCCTTGTTCTTCCAGATGGTAGAGGTTTCATGTTTGAAAGACATTGTTGAAGGAATCTGGATGAGTTGTACATTCAGTAGCTGGTACACAATTCTGCTGCTGAGTGTCAGCGGTTGAAGAAGTGAATGCTTGTGGATGTGGTGGCAATCAAGGAGACTGCTTTGTCCTAATTAGTATCAAGCTTCCTGAATGTTATCGGAGTTGTACATATTCAGACAAGTGGATAATATTCCATCACATTCTTAATGTATGCTGCACGAGAAATTGAGCTCTAGCAAAGTAACCTTGTACTCCAGGACCTTACATCGAGTCAGGCAATTCATTGAAAGTGTGTCTTACAAATTTAATGGCAGTTTTAAAAATTTATTATGACTTTTAAATATCATTTATGTCAATTTTTGAAAGCTACAAAAATATTTTGCCAGAAGTGCCTTGTGGTTGATCCATAATGGCCTCCTCCTGAGATCCTCAGCATCACAGATGCCAGTTTTGGGCTCCTTATCTAAGGAAAGATATACTGGTGTTGAAAGCAATCAAAGGAAGATTCACTAGGATACTCCTGGCTATGGACTGTCTTATGAGAAGAGGTTGAGTAGTTTGGGCCTGCACGTCTTGCAGCTTAGAAAAAAAGAGACGTGACCTTATTGAAACATTCGGGATTCTTAGGCAACTTGACAGGGTAGATATGGAAGGCTATTTTCCCTTATGGGAGAGTCTTGGACCAGTGGGCAGAACTTTGGAATGGAGGATCGCCCATTTAAGACAGAGATGCGGAGGAATTTCTTCTCTCAGAGGATAGTGAATCTGTGGAATTCTTTATAGCAAATGGCTGTCGAGGCTAATTTTATTTAGGCTGAGATAGATATTTAATCAGGAAGGGAACTGAGGATTATGGGGGAAAGGCTGGAAAGTGGAGTTCAGGATAATTAGTGCAGCCATAATATTGTATGGTGGAGCCGACTCAATGTGCTGAATAGCCTACTGTTGCTCCAAATCTTATGGTGTACGGTCTAGTCCAAAAACAATGTTCTACGTGCTCACCTTCTCCTTGTAATCAGTTATGTCAGACCATATCAGATTACATGGAGCTGCAACCTGAGGGCCGAGGTTATAATGGCGTTCTGCGTAAGAGTCTCTCTGTAAACTGTGTGAATAGCTAAAAATGTTCATTAGTTTATATTAATATGTTTTCCAGTCCTCATCTGTCAAAAGCCTCCAGACCCAGTCACAGTATTTATACAGCACAGTCCAAAGTCAGACCTGCTAAGGTCAGAACTAGTCAAGGTCATCCTGTGAGTCCATTTGCTGTTTCTCTCACTGAGGACAACAGGCCTTTAGCAGCCAGCTATGCTGCAGCCAATGGGGTAGCATTATGGAGGAGCACTAGGCCAGGGGAACCTAGCAACAGGACTGGGCCATTTAGTCCTGCAAGTCTTTTCCACTATTCAGTAAGATCATGGCTGCTCTCTGACTTAACTCCGTATATCCATCTTTTCCCAAAATCCTAATTCCTTTTCCAAAAAGAAGTTTCCAAATTTACAATTGAATTTGCATCAATTGCCATTTGAGGAAGAGAGTTCCAAACTTCTCAACACTCTTCATGTGAAGATGTGTTTCCTGCTTTCGTTCCTGAGCGGTTTGGCTCTTCTTTTTAGCATACTGCCTCATTCTTAGACTTGCCAGCTAGTGGAACGACTGTCTCCAACCAACCTCATCTGTTAGCCACACCGAGCTCATTGCCTCCTACTTCGATCCCTTTGGTCCAGGAACTCCCCACCTACATTTGGGACACAACCCACGCCCTCCAAATCTTTCAGTTTCCCAGACCCCAACACCTGACTTTCGCCATGGACGCTCAGTCCCTGTACACTTGCAATCCCCAAAAGGATGGCCTAAAAGCCGTCCACTTCTTCCTCTCCCATAGACCCACCCAGTCCCCGACCACCGACACTCTCATTCGCCTGGCGGAACTGGTCCTCACCCTCCACAATTTCTCCTTTGATTTCTCCTGCTTCCTAGAAGCCAAAGGGGTGGCTATGGGCAGCTGCATAGGCCCAAGCTATACCTGCCTATTTGTAGGATTTGGGGAACAGTCCCTCTTCAACAACTACACCAGCACCATCTCTCAAGTTTTTCTCTGCTATATTGATGACTGTATCGGTGCAGCCTAGTGCTCCCACGAGGAGCTTGAACAGTTCATCAATTTTACAAATGCCTTTCACCCCAACCTCAAATTCCCCCGGACCATTTCTGACACCTTCCTCCCCTTTCTGGACCTCTCCGTCTCCATTTCCAGTAACCAACTCACCACTGACATCCTTTTCAAGTGCACTGACTCCCACAATTAACATGACTCCACCTCCTCTCACCCACCTTCATGCAAAAATTCTATCCCCTATTCACAATTCCTCCACCTCTGACATATGTGCTCCCAGGACGAGGCGTTCTACTCTAGGACTTCCCAGATACCCTCCTACTTCACAGGCCATTGTTTTCCCTCCTTTGCTATTGAGGATGCCCTCAACCGCATCTCCCCAATTTCTCATACTTCTGCCCTCAAACCATCTCCCACCAACAACAATAAGGATGGAGTCCCCTTATTCACAGAATTCCTACAGTGTGGAAACAGGCCCTTCAGCCCAAAATATCCACGTTAGCCCTCCAAAGAACATCCTACCCAGACCCATCCCCCTACTGCTTTTCCCTGTGACACAATTAATCCACATATCCTGAGCACTCTGGGCAATTTAGCATGGCCAATCCACCTAGCCTGCAATCAGTCAGAATTACTTGGTAGCTTTACACTTCCATATTCATTGCTCATAATTGCATATCTTTGTAACATCAGCAAATTTATGACTTTTTATCCCATGATGTAATTTATTAATCACTATGGTGAATCTAACCATTCTGCAACCAAAACTGGGCAAGGTACTCCAGATGTGAACTCATCAGCTTAATATACAATTGCAAGATGATTTCCACTGCCGTACAATTTATTGTTCTGAATATATAGTCCAACTTTGTTGATAGTTACTCTGCATTGATTGAATATATTAAGCAGTGACCACTTTTGTGCTAATTTTCCGAGTCTTTGTCCCTGCCAAGATACTATACCTGCTGCCAGTACGTACTAGAACATTACAGATTCTGAGTTAAGATTGGATAAATGAGTTCCATTTAATGGTCTCTGACCAATATTTTGAGTATCAGCGACTCTTCACTGGCTCTCTGAATTCAGCTTTGGGAGTTAAACAAAAGATCTGTAACTGCATGATGCAATATCAGTCGTATTGTGAAAAGACGGTAAGGTTTCCATTATTAAAGGTAAAGTCAGCATTTGGATCACTATTAAAATGGAGTTTCATAAATATTTTATTAAAGGTTAAAGGAGAAATAACAGGCAGGGCTTTGGCACTAAGTGTTAAGCTTAATGGCATTAGGCTTTGTTCCTTATTTTAAAACATGTGATTCTGAAAGGGCTCATAGGAAGATGAAAATTCATTTCACAGCTGGATTCATTGACCAATCTTTCACTAGTCTTAACCCCTGGGTATTACATCACCCACATGATTAATGTATCAGGATATAACATTGAGCTCTGTGCCTTTAATAATTCACAAGTAAATCTTTGTAAGCCTCACATATTGCTGTTTTTGATTGTCCCTCAAGGCCAACACTATCTACCAAATGCTGAAACACCAAGTGGTCTTGCAGCTTTCAATAACTAATGTAAATAAAATTTGAATGTGCTTACACATTTTAGAAACTGCCATTAAAATTTGTAAAACACATGTCTTTAATGAATTCCCTGACTAAATGCAAGGTTTTGAAGTTGTAGGCTACTTTGCTAGAGCTTAACTGATTTTCTATAAAGACTCAAATGACTGTATGCCAGAAATTATACTGATTATTACTTGGACTGAAGCTAACAATCCCTACCTCCTCTTTGACCCTCAAATTGTACTGGACTGCTGGCTGACGTTTCTTTCACAATTGCTCATCATGTTAGCTGTTCTTGTTTTCGCTGAAACCCAACTTTCTAAATGATGAACATACTTATGTACATTGGACAAGATAGTCGGTAGGACCTGGATTTCATGTGCCCCTGTCAGTGGATTTGAAGGCTAGAGGACATGTAAAGTCTGGCAAGTAGCTTTCCTGTTACTTACCCATCTGCCCCCAAGTTGTCGGAAATTTTACAGGAGATGGTTAGGTGTTGGTTGCACATCTTTGGACCTATTCACGCACTTCCAAGTAGCCAAATAATGACCCCTTAAGGGCCTCAAATCCTCACCATTGATATTTTACCCATGGTGGTGTTAGACCTCCACAGTGTTGACATCAGACAAGGGTGAGATTACTTTCGAGGACTTCCTGGGCCAATCAGAGGCACTTCCATCCGAAGTCCATGCTCCTCTCACCTTCCCCAGGCCTCTTGAACCAGATTCCCCAGCCTCCACTGTGAGGCCCCTAACCCCAGTCATACCTGGGCTCCTCAAGTACTGGAACTACCCTTGATCCTAGTTGTAGCCCTTGCTCCCAGTTGGCATTCCTTGGACTACAAAACTGCCAAGTGTCAAACTGGCCAACATCTCTTTACATTAGAACTTCATGCTAAGAAAAAATGGAAGACGCTCCTTAAAACAATTAAATACTGCTCCCCACTTTAAGTTGCTATGGGGAAGCCATTGAGATTGTGGGCAGGGGAACTCAAGTTGTTTTTATAATGGAGTAAGAGATGTGTCAGTCAGGTGGTTCATGATATCTAGCAATTACGGAACTGACTTCTTTAGACGATAAAAGTGGACAAATATTACCACAGCTTGGGAGACTTCCTCCCTGCTCTCTACGAGCTCTCAACTTATGATGCAACAGTAATGTTACCCTAAGTTAATACTTCTCCTTTCTGATCCTAAGGCTTTGTAACAACTCAGTTATCTCCACAGTGACATCTGAGCGTCTGGAAAACCAAGATATGAATTCAAGTAGACATGTAAGACACAGGAAACATGATAGCGTAGTTTTTTTAACACTTTTATTTATGAAGCACGCCAACAATCTCCCAGTGGATTCTATTAATGTTTTAATGGCGTAGAACATGGAAATTTAGTCAGTGCTAAGAATGGTATTAACAGGCTTCAAGAGGATATTGTGGTATTTGCCCAGATGGCCTCTCTGAAACACATGGTATTTTGTCACATTTACCATCATGTGGTATTGGGTGGGGGTTGTTCGAAGTGGCTTGTTGCCACCAATTGCTCTTCAATTTTACTTTGTCTCGGGCCTATCTAGTGATTAGTGGCAGGCGGTATAGGGCTGGAGAGTCTGCACGGAAGGGTCGCTGCTCTAAGATAACAAAATGATTTTATTGCATAATAGCAAGAAATACATTGGGTGAGGCAATTTTAATTCTGGTATGGAGAGTGAGTGTCACCAGAAAGACCAGCATTTGTTGCCCATCCTTAGAAGCCCATGAAGTAACTGGCTCTCCAGGTCATTTCAGAGGGCAGTTAGGAGATAACCACATGGCTGCGGTCTGAAGTCCAATCTAGGCTGGTACAGGTGAATTTTCTTCTTATAAAGATGATAGTGAGCCAGACAGGTATTTACAATAATCGATAATAATTTAATGCCACGGTTACTGAGAGTAACTTTTTATTCTGATTTATTAACAGAATTTAAATTCCATCACCTTCTGCTGGTAAGCCTGTTCAAATACCTTCCAAAAGTAGAACACCATGTCTCCAGCCAGTGTGTGACATTAGTAGGAAGAGTGGAACATCGCAATCATTCACAACAAAACAAATTAGTGAAATGAATAGGCACATGGTAGGCACCGTTTAACGCAAAGAAGTATGAAGTTAGTAACGAGGAATGAGGTGAGGCAAGTTACATACAGATTTAAAGGGGATGCAGTAATGGAGAATCTGAGATGTATGTACACAAACCTTTGAAGGT
This sequence comes from Stegostoma tigrinum, assembly GCF_030684315.1. Classification (NCBI taxonomy): domain Eukaryota; kingdom Metazoa; phylum Chordata; class Chondrichthyes; order Orectolobiformes; family Stegostomatidae; genus Stegostoma; species Stegostoma tigrinum. The sequence continues at coordinate 45,869,449 of NC_081363.1, forward strand.
GGCAAGATAAGCTGAGAAGGCCATTAGGACAAAGCATGTGGTCGGATTTTACCATCTGAGGTGTCAAAATGAAGTTGCATGAAAGCTTAATAAAACACTGGTGTTGCCTGATCTAGAGTAAATATGATTGGGTTTTGATGCCATACTTGAGGAAGATTATCAATGTTATAGAAGATTAAGAGCAGAAAAGATTTGCTAAAAGAAAGAGCAGCTTCAGTTATATAGAGAGATTGGAAAAGTGAGTTATACTTCTAAGGGCAGAAGTGCTGAGAGTGACGAGATAGAAGTGTGTAAAACAATGAACGGCTTTACTGGAGTAAATGAGGAGAAAATTTTTTTGTGACAAAAGGGTGATACATTTAACTGATGCTGCCGAACCTGAACATTTCCAACATTTTCAGTTTTTATTTCAGATTTCCAGTATCCAAAGTGTTTTCCTTTTGGCAGAGAGTTAACTGATTAATAAAGGGCCTAGAGGCAACATAAGATAAATAAGTACACATAAGGTGTTGTGATCTGGAATGCACTGTCTAAAAGATTGGGGCGGGATCAGAATGAGCAGTAACATTCAAATGGGAGGAGCAAATTACTGCAGATGCTGGAATCTGTACTGCTGAACAGTCATCTAGCCTCGAAGCATTAGTTTGCTCTCTCCAGTGAATGCTGTCTGAATTGGTTACTTTCAGTTGGGAATTGGAGAAGTGTGTGAAGGAAAGAAAGTTACAGTGTTGCAAGGAGTAACCAAGAAAATGTGACCAAAAGGATAGTTCTTTCAAAGACTCAAAAGAGTTTCCTTCAGTGCTGTATAGCTCGATGATTCTAAAACTTTTTTGAGTTGTAGCAGCAGATGTAAAATCAAAAACACTTTCAACAAGATTCACCATGGAATCAAAATAATTTTTAAAAAAAGCTGTAGCTAAGTAAATTGAGAATGGCTTCAAATCTAGAAGTGAATCACTCTGTAATGAATGTAAAGGGTTTCTGGTTGGTAATAATTGTCACTGGTTGCAATAGTGCGGAATTGCTTCTTCCTTGAAAAATAACAGCAGTAGACAATCATTTGTTAATGAGATAAAATCCCTGGGAGCTCAATTTCATTTTATGAACTATATATCAAAGTGACTCATCTGCTGTACACTAACTACTTATCTCCCTTTGAATTTCTGCCAGCAGTGGGAAAGATAATATTCTGTCAGAGCAAATAATTTTGTCTGCTGGGGCATTTTTTTTATAATTGTCTGAAATAGAGAGATGTCATACACAAGTAGCATTTTAATATGGGTGTAAAGAGACAAGGTGGTATGAAACTGATGTACTATGTGAGATTGCAAACAGTTGAACACATGACAAGTTGACCACAAGGAGTTTTCTTTGTTCTTCCACAGGCATTTGTTGTCCATTCCTAATTACTTTTGAGGAAGTGGTGGTGAACTGCCTTCTTGAACTGATGCAGTCCATGTGCTGAAGGAACACCTGCCCCACTGTTAGAAAGTACATTGCCAAGAGTTTGACCCATCAACAATGAAGTAAAGTGATATATTTTCAAATTTGAATGGTGTGTGACTTACAGGGGATCTTACAGGTGATGATGTTAATATGTGTCTCCTGCCCTTGTCCTTCCAGATAGTAGAGATTGTGGCTTTGGATGATGTTGTCTAAGGAGCCTTAGTGAATTGTTGCAGTGTTCTGGTAAATTGGACACCCTGCAGCACTGTACATCAATTGTGGAGGGAGTGAATGCTGAAGATGTTCAGATGGGGTGTTAACAAGAATGCTGGAAAATGTTGCACTTCTTGAGTGTTACAGCAACTGTACCCATCCTGGGAAATGGAGATATTCCACATTAGGTTTGATTTGCACCTGTGGTTGGTGCAGAGACATCTCTCTATTTCAGACAATGATAAAAAAAAAGCCCCAGCAGACAAAATTATTTGTTCTGACAGAATATTATCTTTCCCACTGCTGGCAGAAATTCAAAGAGAGATAAGTAGTTAGTGTACAGCAGATGAGTCACTTTGATATATGGTTCATAAAATGACAGTGAGTTCCCAGGGATTTTATCTCATTAACAAATGATTGTCTACTGCTGTTATATTTGGTGGGGAGACTGGAGGTGAGCTATTCACCACAGAATTCCAAACATTTGACCTGATTTTGTAGACACGGTATTCGTACGGTTGAATCGGTTCAGCTTGCAGACCATGATAATCCCTCGGGTGTTGGTACTGGTCAATTCAGCAATGGCAATACCTTTGACTGATGAGAGGAAATGATTGGATTTCCTATTGTTGGAGATTACCAGAACTTGGCACTTACATGATACAAATGTTACTTGCCATTTATAAGCCAAAGGGTTTGCACATTTACCAAGTCTTGCTGCATATGGACATGGACTACCTCAGAATCAGAGGAGCCACAAAGAATTCTGAGCAATCATCGGTGAGCATCCCCACTTCTGACCTAATGATGGACAGAAAGTCATTGATGAAGTTGCTGAGGATGACTGGGCCACTGAGGCACTCCCGTAACGGTATTCTGGGACTGAGTTAACCAACCTCCAACAATTATAATCTTCCTTTGTGATATGTTTGAAACCAACCAGTGGAAAATTTTCCATAATTCCAACTGATTTCAGTTTTGCTGGTGGATCTTGCTGTTATACTCAAAGAAATGCTGCCTTAGTATGAAGGCCAGTCACTTTCAGCTCACCTCTTGAGTTTTAATTTTTTATCATTGTTTGGACAAGTTTGTAATTCGGTCACTTTCTTATGGCCCTTGTGAAGCCCAATCTGAGCAACATTGATCAAGTTATTCCTTAGTAAGTGTAGGCTTGAAAGTACTATCTATGATACCTTTCATCTCTTCTTAATGATTAGGAGTAGATTGACGGGCCAGTGATTGATCAGTTTAATTTTGTTCTGCTTGTTGTGGACAAAAACTGTATACTATATAGAGTTAAGTTAACCCGATTACTAGTGTGAGAAAAAAAACAAAAATGCTGCAAACACATAACAAGGCCAGTTGGCATCCGTGAAGATGAATTAGACAATTTAACTCTATGGCAAGAGTGGAAAGAAACTACACTAATAAATTTCTATATCGGATTAGCAAAATGGTAAAGTAAAAATATGGTCGAAATGGTTCAGACAGAGGGAAAAGCAGGCACAACAGCAAAATGGCAGAGATGATTTTTACATAAAATGGTATGAAGCATAATTTGTAAAAAACATTGAAGACTGAGACAAGTCGAGGCATTTCAGCATCCCCCAAAATGGCGTCAGATGGGAATTACAAAATCTCAAAGGTAAATCCAACTTGGTCTGAATGCATCTATTTCAGGTTTTAAAGGTGATGGAAAGGGATATGTAGTTAACCTGCTTCCAGGAGGTTAGTCCTTTATTTAAATGTTGTAATGAGACTACATGCACCAGACTTTCCTTCTGTTCAGGTTTGAATGCAAGTCTACTTAGCTTCCTGGGCCTTGAGAAGTTTTGCAGCTAAATAGAGACCAGCAACTGCTCTCAAGGGGATTCGCTGTGCTTCGTTCATCCTCTCATAAAAATCTCCAGTGATTGAACTTCAACTCACCTTCTTCGTGATCTCTCTGGCCCTTCCCTAAAGATTTCTCCTCCACCCTCAGTCTCAATCAGACATTATTGATATCTTTTCCTGCCCCCAACCTCACTGGGAACACTTCTAGCATCATAAATTAAACGTGGAGCTGGATGAACACAGCCGCTCAGACAACGCCAGAGGAGCGGTAAAGTTAATGTTTTGGCCTGAAGCCCTACATCGGGAAGAATCCTGATGAAGGGCTCTGGCCCAAAGCGTTGACTTTCCTGCTCCTCTGATGCTGCTTGATGCTTCTCCAGCTCCTTGTTTATTGACTGGCTTCCAGCATCTGCAGTCTTTACTATCTCCTTCAAGCAATATGTTCGCTTTCCCTCTTTCACCATCCCCCAACTATAGACGTTTCCGCAATCTCACCAATTTCCACAATCATGTTCTACCTGACTCCTGATATTCCACATGGCACCATGGTGCTTTGAAATGTATGAAGTGGTCCAGAGCTTTGAATAGTGATGGTAGAGGCTCCAAATTTCTTTCCATCACATGTTGACAAGAAGGCTTTCTCACTGTCACCATGAGAACTGCCATGTCTTGGAAGTATTTACACATTGATACTCACCTGTTTGGCTGTATTAAGAATGTATCTTGTTCAGCTATCAAGTCCTTCCACATGTCTTGCACCCTGTGCTTCTAGATCAGAGACAGGGATGCTTCCGCTGTGCCACAGCACCATATTTATTCTTTTACTACACTACCATGGTAAGTAGATAAATGATCTGCTGCTGAATGATCATAGTCCAGAATCATGTTCTCCATTAATATGTCCGTAAAGTAACAAATAACAGAGCATGTTATAAAATAATGCTTTAACTACCAACTACCATTGTTATTTATGGCTGCAACCAGAGCTAGAGATCTTTATCCATTAGCAGCCATGATATTGGGAAATTTAGAGAAAGAAAGCAGGCATATGTGATGTTTGCTGACAATATTTTATATTTTAGTCCAAATATTGTAATTTTAAACACCAGTTCAGCAGTCCAAGAATGTTTTCATAATAAGCAAGCAAAAATTAATTTGAAATCAAATGTGAATCAAATTCTAAGTCAGGAGAAAGAAAAGGCCAGATTTTAATGCCAAAATAACAGTGAGATTAATTTCAGCCATGATCATTTCTATGTAAATTGTACAGAAATATTTTACAAGGAGGTGATACATTGAAAAGGTTTGGAGGGATATGGGCCAAATGCAGGGAAGTGGGTCTAGCTTGGTTTGGGAACACTGTAAGCATGGACTAATTGGACCGAAAGGTCTGTTTCCATGCTGTATGACTCTATCACATGGTTAATTGCCAATAACCAAACATTATTATTTGAGTTGGGATGTTTCATCATTAACTTTGCAAAATGTAATCTTACTGCTGCATTGCCATGAACATGGAATGCTCACTTGCTTCTTAATGACAGTTGAAATTAAAGAACACTGGGTCCTATGATGGTAGGAAAATTGGGAAGCAGAAAAGCTGGATCATCTGAGTAGCAGTTGAAGATACTTAAAAACACAGCAAAGGGTCTAGGCCCGAAACATCAGCTTTCCTGCTCCTCTGATGCTGCTTGGCCTGCTGTGTTCATCCATCTCTACACCTTGGTATCTCAGCCTTGTATTAATGTTCTGGCTGCACTATAAATGAGGAGTGGGATATTCTTGAAGTCCCCTACTTCTGCCTGCCGTCTGGTTGATTTCAACTAGTTTTGGTAAGGCTACAGGACTTAGCTCCGAACCATCTGTTTATTGCCAGCTGCTTTTGGCACTGAGTGTGCAGGGTTTTTTTTGGTGTTGCTGCACTTGGATTTTACCTCATTCTAAGATATGTCTGAACTGTGAGTTTGTGCCTTATTCCCAAGTAAGTCTGAGCTCCTCCTATAATTGTAAAATACCATCCTACACTCCATTTGAAAAGGATTGTTGTCCTTGCTCAAACAGTGAGGAATATGGGACACATAATGATACAAATTTGAATCTAATTTGAGGGCCTGCAGTAATTCATGGAAACTCATTTTGTTCCACTTTATGTGATGGTAGTGCTAGGCTCCACAATAGACACTCATGGCAAAGTTCCGAGGAAGGGTCACTGGATCTGAAACTTTAACTTTGATATTTCTTCACAGATGCTGTCAGACCTGCTGAGGGTCCAGCAACTTTTGTTTTTATTCCTGATTTACAGCATCTGCAGTTCTTTTGGTTTTTGATTATACCTATATGCTATCTTAGCTGTTTATATGTGCAACATGGAGGTAAAAAAAGACAAGGTCAAGTAGAATCTTTTCACTCTCCAACAGTTGTTAATCTGTGAAATTTTCTTTTCCCAGAGAGGAGTCGAGGCAGGGTAATTGAATGTTTTAAGGCTGAGTTAGATAGATTTTTGATTGATTAGAGAATCAAAAGTGGGAAGTAGACAAGAAAATACAGTTAAGTCTACAATCACATTAGCCACAATTGAATCAAATGGAGCACATTTGAGGAGCTGAATGGTCTATTCCTGCTAGCTGCTTTCTCATGTTTTTTCCTTCATTAACTGACACAGAGATTTCTTTAACATTTTTTGATCTGAAGTCCCTCACAAATGCTGAGACTTGTGAGAAAGCTGTTGCAACTTGAGAACTCACTCCTGACCATCAACGGGGAAGAATTTGCAGTGTTAACTGAGATAAATTTTCCTTAGTCATAACCTGGTGTGATGCCTCTGTTGGAACAATTCCAAATTTTCCATTGGACTTAAAAGTGATAGTAACTAAATGATGCTGCAAATATCTTCAGAGGAAATTATGACTGCATTTAAGGATGATACATATAGGCCTGGCTAGGTTAACAGTGACAGGTTCCCATCCCTGAAGGACAAAGAATGTATGTCAAAGAATTTGTGATTATTTCAGGCGTTATCTTTTTCTAAAGGTGAGAAAATAACTGTTTTCACACAGCCAATGGATTTGGTATGGGATGCATTGGCTGGAAATGTGGTGGAGGCGGGTTTGACTGAGGCATTCAAGAGCCCAATGGATGATTATTTGGATAGAAATGGTGCGCAGGGATAAGGGGAAATGTCAGGAAAGTGCAATTAGTCAAAATACTCAGAGAGCTGGTGGAGATATGATTGACTGAATGACTTATTTCTGCATCATAACCATTCTCTGATTCTGGCTTTAATCTACAAATGGCTGATTCATTTCATTCAAGTTCACTATTTTCCATAGTGGTATTTGCAATTTGTTAGTTTGTTAGTTTGGTACCATAACCTGTGTTCTGTTGCCAGTAAATATCAAATACTAAGTACCATTTATAATTTGTTTTACATTTCTGACAGTGGCCTGAATAGTCATTTTGGGAAATTAGCTATTTTTCTGTTGCAGATCACATAATTATGTATCATTCATAAAAGAAACAAGCTGATGTGACATCTCTACTGTGCAGGGGAAGAAACTTAACATGCTTCCAACCTTTCATTGTGCTGGCACGCTCCTCATTTTCACCTACACCAATGGTTAGCAACAATGCAAGGAGAGCTAAACGTGTAAGTGTCTCCCTGACAACAAATCCATTCATAAGTTCTTAGTCATTGCTCCACATCATGACCCACAGAAACTGCATCACACTGGGCCTTTGGATTCAGCTCCAGAGGAAATGAAGGAAGATTTGGCTCCCCATTCATGCTTTGTGCAGGCCTTACCAGTAATTGGGCACATGCTGGTGCTCATGAGCAAGTGCTCAACTACAGATGAATAGTTTATTGCCTGTGGAGATGGTTGATATCTAAGAAAGTAATCAGACATAGAAGCTGAATCCAACATCAATGCAACACCTGAATCAACACAAAGCTTCTGATAAGCGTGAAATGGACACAAACATATTGTTTTCGGAAATATAATTTCATTTTCATTCATTGGTGAAATCTAACACAGATATGAGACATAAATGAATATCCTACAGCATTTCAAATTCAAACCTTGTTTATTCTATTAATATATGAATATGTAGGTGCCAGATGACTATAAAATCTATGGGATTTCAGTTCAGGGGTTTTGTTGAGTGTGATTCATGGCTCACAAAATCTTCACCTCACTAAGATAAAACTGGGCTTTTCGACGTCCATCATGGAGCATCATACGGAAGGAAAGGGAAACTCCTCACCACTGCCAAGACCTTCTTGCATTCACACACTGTAAATGTTACATATAAAGCCCAGCTGTTCACCACCGCTGCTGCTGCAAACCAGGAGCTGTCATTCGCAACGTTTGCTCAAACATGATGGCAAAGAGGAAAGGAAGGCTTACTCCCCACTTCATAGTCAATGTTGGAAAATTCCACGCAATCTGTCAATTGTCATACTTTTAACTTTTTGTGGTCCTGCTGGACTCGATCTTCAAAACTCTATTTTTAGTTTCCCTCTGCTCACTATGAGTACATATGAGCAAATATTTCCAACTGTCAACACGAGTTGCTTCAGAATGTCTCTACATATTTTCGATGGAAAAACTGAAGCTAAGGGAAAGATTAGTGTCCCTGGAGATGAACCATTTCGAGAACTACTTCCTTGTACTTGACACTCATCAACTAAAGTTTCTTAGTGAGGTAGCTGAATAGTCCTGAGTGTGCTAAACCTATATTAACAAACAATTTAAGATAATCAGTTCAATTTGAAATGCAAGTAACACATATTCACACACAGAGATAACAAGGTGTAGAGCTGGATGAACACAGGAGGCCAAGCAGCATCAGAGGAGCAGGAAAACTGATGTTTCAGGCCTAAACCCTTCGTCAGAAAAGGGGGATGGGGAGAGGGTTCTGAAATAAATAGGGAGAGAGGGGGAGGTGGATCAAAGATGGACAGAGGAGGAGATAGGTGGAGAGGACAGTATAGGTGGGGAGGTAGGGAGGGGATAGGTCAGTCCGGGAAGGACGGACAAGTCAAGGGGACAGGATGAGGTTAGGACGTAGGGAATGGAGGTGCAGCTTGAGGTGGGAGGAGGGGATAGGTGAGAGGAAGAACAGGTTAGGGAGGCAGGGATGAGCTGGGCTGGTTTAGGGATGCAGTGGGGGGAGGGGAGATTTTGAAGCTGGTGAAGTCCACATTGATACCATTGGGCTGCAGGGTTCCCAAGCGGAATATGAGTTGCTGTTCCTACAACCTTCGGGTGGCATCATTGTGGCACTGCAGGAGGAAAGGAATAGGAGGGGGAGGTAAAATGGTTTGCGACTGGGAGGTGCAGTTGTTTATTGCGAACCGAGCGGAGGTGTTCTGCAAAGCGGTCCCCAAGCCTCCACTTGGTTTCCCCAATGTAGAGGAAGCCGCACCGGGTACAGCGGATGCCTAATACCACATTGGCAGATGTGCAGGTCAACATCTGCTTGATGTGAAAAGTCATCTTGGGGCCTGGGATGGGGTGCGGGAGAAGATGTGGGGGCAAGCGGTTGCAGGGGAAGGTGCCGGGTGTGGTGGGGTTGGAGGGCAGTGTGGAGCGAACAAGGGAGTCACGGAGAGAGTGGTCTCTCCAGAAGGCAGACAGGGGTGGGGATGGAAAAATGTCTTGGGTGGTGGGGTCGGATTGTAGATGGTGGAAGTGTCGGAGGATGATGTGTTGTATCCGGAGGTTGGTGGGGTGGTGTGGGAGGACAAGGGGGATTCTCTTTTGGCAGTTATTGCAGAGGCAGGGTGTGAGGGATGAGTTACGGGAAATGCGGGAGACACGGTCGAGGGCGTTCTCGACCACTGCAGGGCAGAAGTTGCGGTCCTTGAAGAACAAGGACAGCTGGGATGTGCGGGAGTGGAATGCCTCATCCTGGGAGCAGATGCGGCGGAGGTGAAGGAAATGGGAAAAAGGGATGGAAATTTTGCAGGGGGGTGGGTGGGAGGAGGTGTATTCCAGGCAGCTGTGGGAGTCAGTGAGCTTGAAATGGATATCAGTTGCTAGGTGGTTGCCTGAGATGGAGACAGAGAGGTCCAGGAAGGGGAGGGATGTGTTGGAGATGGTCCATGTGAACTTGAGGTTGGGGTGGAAGGTGTTGGTGAAGTGGATGAACTGTTCGACCTCCTCTTGGGAGCAGGAGGTGGCACCGATAGAGTCATCGATGTAACGGAGGAAGAGGCGGGGTTTAGGGCCAGTGTAGGTGCAGAAGAGGAACTGTTCCATATAATCTACAAAGAGGCAGGCATAGCTTGGGTCCATCTGGGTGCTCAAGGCCACGCTCTTTGTCTGCAGGAAGTGGGAGGAATTGAAAGAGACGTTGTTGAGGGTGAGGACGAGTTCGGCTAGGCCAGCTGCATGGGGAATGCAAGTGTATAGGGACTGGACGTCCATGGTGAAAATGAGGTGTTGGGGACCGGGAAATTGGAAATTTTGGAGGAGGTGGAGTGTGTGGGTTGTGTCACGGACGTAGGTAGGGAGTTCCTGGACTAACACCTTCTACCCCAAACCCAAGTTCACCTGGACCATCTCCAACACATCCCTCCCCTTCCTGGATCTCTCTGCCTCCATCTCAGGCAACCACCTAGCAACCGATATCCATTTCAAGCCCACCAACTCCCACAGCTACCTGGAATACAGCTCCTCCCACCCACCTTCCTGAAAAAATTCCATCCCCTATTCCCAATTCCTCCACTGCATCTACTCCCAGGATGATGCATTCCACTCCCATACATCCCAGATGTCCTCGTTCTTCAAGGGCCGCAACTTCCTCCCCGCAGTGGTCAAGAACACCCTCGGCCGTGTCTCCCGCATTTCCTGCAACTCATACCTCACACCAAGTCCCTGCACTAACCGCCAAAAGAGAATCCCCCTCGTCCTCACATACTATGCCACCAACCTTTGGATCCAACGCATCATCCTCCCGCAATCTACAATCCGACCCCACCACCAAAGACATTTTTCCATCCCCACCCTTGTCTGCCTTCCGGAGAAACCACTCTCTCAGCGACTCCCTTGTCCGCTCCACACTCCCCTCCAATCCCACCGCACCCAGCACTTTCCCCTGCAACCGCAGGAAGTGCTACACTTGCCCCCACACCTCCTCCCTCACCCCCATCCCAGGCCCTAAGAAGACTTTCCACATCAAGCAGATGTTCACCTGCACATCTGTCAATGTGGTATACTGCATCCGCTGTACCCGTTGTGGCTTCCTCTACATTGAGGAAACCGAGTGGAGGCTTGGGGACCGCTTTGCAGAATACCTCCGCTCGGTTCACAACAAATAACTGCACCTCCCAGTCGTGAACCATTTTAACTGCCCTTTGACGACATAAATATTCTTGTGCATCTCTTTCATGCCTGTCATGTGGCTAGTCTTGCATGTTCCAGTTCTCTTATGCAGAGCTAGGCCAGTGGCTGCAGTGGAATAGTGGAAAGCTGCTGGGCCTCCTGCAGTGCCACAATGAGGCCACCCGAAGGTTACAGGAACAGCAACTCATATTCCGCTTAGGAACCCTGCAGCCCAATGGTATCAATGTGGATTTCACCAGCTTCAAAATCTCCCCCTCCCCCACTGTATCCCAAAACCAGCCCAGCTTGTCCCCGCCTCCCTACCCTGTTCTTCCTCTCACCTATCCCCTCCTCCCACCTCAAGCCGCACCCCCATTTCCTACCGATTAACCTCATCCTGCCCCCTTGACCTGTCCGTCCTCCCCGGACTGACCTATCCCCTCCCTACCTCCCCATCCATACTCACCTCTACAGTCTCCATCCCTGCCCCTCTAACTTATCTGTCTCCTCTCCAACTATCTTCTCTTCTATGCATCTTCGGTCCGCCTCCCCCTCTCTCCCTATTTATTTCAGAACCCTCTCCCCATCCCCCTTTTCTGATGAAGGGTCTAGGTCCGAAACATCAGCTTTTGTGCTCCTAAGATGCTGCTTGGCCTGCTGTGTTCACCCAGCTACACACTTTGTTATCTCGGATTCTCCAGCATCTGCAGTTCCCATTATCTCTTTCATACACAGGGAACGTCTTCTCTCCAGACAAGAGAAATAGATCAGTACTAAATAAAACACAATAAATATTCTTCTGCATCCCTTTCATGCCTGTCATTTGGCTAATCTTGCATGTTCCAGTGCTCCTATGCAGAGCTAGGCCAGTGGCTGCAGTGGAATAGTGGAAAGCTGCTGACCCTGCAGTATGTTGTGGAGGTGCCAGTGTTGGACTGGGGTGGGCAAGGTCAGAAATCACATGACACCAGGTTATGGTCTAACAGGTTTATTTGAAAACACAAGTTTTCCAAGTGTAGCCCCCTCATCAGGTGAAGTAAGAAAGAAGCACACAGAACACAGAACTTGTAGATCAAAGATCAAAGGGTCACACAACTGATGAGGATGTACTAAACAAAACTAAGATGCTGTTAAGTCTTTAATCAGTTTGAAGGTTTTAATTGATTAATATGTTTATGTAAATCCCTGAATTTCTTCCAAGTCATCACTTTGAAGGAACTGAAGGTTTTGTCAGTGTTAAAAAGAGGTGACATTTTAAGTCAGACAATGCATGTTGGGTGTGAGGTCTTGTTTAGAATCTGTTTGCGTTTTGGTCTGGAGTCAAAGGGATTTATTTCTGAAGTAGGAATTTATAAAATGTCACATTGACTGACTGTCTATAAATTGTTTGCTTTTTGAACACAATAGAATGCATCTGCAAATACAAATTCACCCTTAGAATTATGTGTGTGTGTGTGAGAGAGAGTGAGAGTGTGTTTCTGTAAGACAGCATGTCTATATGTATGCGTGTGTGAGATTGTATAGTGTGGTGGGGTCACCTGTAGTGCGGCATGAACCCAAGATCCTGGTTGAGGCCATCCTCATTGGTACCGAGCTTGGCCATCAGCCTCTGCTCAACAACTCTCTGTTGTTATGCATCTGGAAATCCGCCCTGGAGGACCTTTACCTGAAGATCCAAGGCTGAATGTCCTTGACCGCTGAAGTGTTCCTCCACTGGGAGGGAACATCCCAATTTGGCCACTGCTGCACGGTGTCCATTTATCCATTGTCATAGTGTCTGCATGGTCTCACCGATATACCGTGCCTTGGGGCATCGTTGACTTCAGCCGATGGGGCAGACAACGTTGGCTGAGTCACATGCGTATCTACCATGCACTTGGTGGTGATGTTCCCACGTGTGATGGTAGCATCCATGTTGAAGATCTGACATGTCTTGCAGAGGTTACCGCGACAGGATTTTATAGTGTTGCAGTCAATGTTGCCCTGAAGCCTGAGTAGTTTGCTACGAATAATGGTCTGTTTAAGGTTTGGTGGTTGGTTGAAGGCAGGAAGTGAAGGTGTAGGGAAGATCCTGGTGAGGTTCTCGTCATCATTGATAATGTGTTGAAGGCTGCGATAAACATGGCATAGTTTCTCCGTTCCCGGGATGTACTGGATGATGAAGTGTACTCTATTGGACGTATCCTGTGTATGTCTTCTGAGGAGATCATTATGGTTTATCGCTGTGGTATGCCAGAACTGGGGATCGATGAGTTGAGCATTGTGTCCTGTTACTATGAGGGCATTCTTCAACACCTTCAGGTGTCTGTTCCGTTCCTCCTCATCCAAACAGATCCTGTGTCCCTGATGAAGATGTGTGTGTCCAAGAACAAGACTGATTCTAAAGAGTAACTCATGGTAAGTCTGATGGTGGGATGAAACTTGTTTATATAGCTATGTCGTTGTTTTAGTGATTCCTTCCCATGGGTCCAAATGAAGAAAGTGTCAAGAATGTATCTGATGTATAGCGTTGGTTGGAGTTTTTGTGCAGCAAAGAAGTCTTGTTCAAACCTGTGCATTAGAACGTTGGCATATTGGGGAGCGAGCCTGGTTCCCATGGCTGTTCTGTGTGCCTGGATGAAGAACTGGGTGTTAAGGGTGAAGAAGTTGTGGTTGAGGATGAAGTGGATGAGTTGTAGGATGGCATCTGGAAATTGGTGGTTGGTGGTATTGAGTACTGAGGCCACTGCAACAGTTCTGAAATCTCCATTGTGACGAGGAATGTACCTGGTTTGACTGGTCCATGGACGCTGAGTTTCTGTAAGAAATCTGCAATGTCGCGGCAGAAGCTGAGGGTTCCCTGTACAATGGGTTCCAGGAGGTTCTCAGCATAGCCATACAGGATCTCACACAGGGTCCCTTTGCCTGATACAATCTGTTGGCGTTGTGTATCTTTAAAAGGTAGTAGACGTCCCCTATGTAGGAAGTACGTGGGATGAGAGTGTGTAGTGTACACTGCAGGACTAAATCAAAATTCTTGATCAGTCTGTTCAGTTGATGGGTATGTTCTTTGGTCAGATCAGCAGGTGATCTGTGGTGTTCCTGGTTGTCCTCGATGATAATGTTGCAATTAGTCTTCAGAGCGCGCGCGTGCACACACACACACAAACACACACACACACACACACACACACAGATACACACACACACACACACACACACACACACACACACACACACACATAAATCTATGGGGTGAATTTGCATTTGAAGATACATTCTATTTTGTTCAAAAAGCAAACAATTCATTGACTGTCAGTCAATGTGACATTTTATAAGTTCCCACTTCAGAAATAAATCCGTCTGACTCCAAACCAAAACACAAACAGATTCTAAACAAGGCCTCACATCTAACTGCAATGTTTGACTTAAAATGTTAATTCTTCTTTACACTGATATAACCTTCAGTTCCTTCGGAGCAGTGACTTGGAAGAAATCCGGCGATTTACATACTCATACTAATCAACTAAAACCTTCTACCTGATTAAAGATCTAACAGCATCTTATGCTTGTTTAATACGTCCTTATCAGTTGTGACACCCTTTGATTTTTTTATTTATACGTTCTGTGTTCTGTGTGCTTCCTTCTCACTTCACCTGATGAAAGGGTTATGCACCGAAAGCTTGCATTTTCAAATAAAACTGTTGGACTATTAGCTGGTGTTGTGTGATTTCTGACCTTGCAGAATGACCTTGTATAGCTCAGGTTCTTGAGGGCCTAGCTGCTTCTAATCATTGGTGGCAGTCTAGGCTGCCTTGCCAGACAGGTAACACTAACTGTGCTGTCAGAGTGACAAGGGTGAAAAGTATGAATGCTCAGAGAGGATAGCAGGTTTGTGCCTCATGGAGCCACTGCCACTACCTCAAGACAGCTCCCCAGTAATCTTTGCCATCTCTGGGAGCATTTGGTTTCTGACACCTCTGTGAGGGCCTGCAAGTCCCTTTGGACACTGAGTTCTGTACTCAACCACAGTACTCTGAACCTTTATGGCAGCTGCCAATCATCCCATGATCTCAGGCTTAGACATCACAAGGCCTCTGCTTCAGAGTGAACGGCCCTCAGTCACTTTATCATGGGTCAATAGGGAAGTGTGGCCATGGAGATGCCACTATTTTCTCAATGAAAATGACGGACTTCATATTCTGAGATAACACTGTGTAGATTTGGATGAACACAGCAGGCCAAGTAGCATCAGAGGAGCAGAAAATATTTTTCTGAAGAAGGCTCTCGACCTGAAACGTCAGCTTTTCTGTTCCTCTGATGTTGCTTGGCCTGCTGTGTTCATCCAGCTCTACACCGTGTTAGCTCAGATTCTCCAGCATCAGCAGTTACTACTATCTCTGACTTCATGTTCTACCCTGTTTCGCAGGGGAGCCAAATTCCTCCATCTTTCTTGACAGTGATAGGAGGCAGTCCACCCAAAAAACACGCAGCATCTCAGTATACATTGACATCAACATTGTCCTATAAGTTGTCCCTTCAAAGTACTCATCTGTGTCCCCATGGCAAAACTTATCTGCGATCGCAACCTAAAGGCAGGCTTGTGTATGAGCTGAACTGTCCCCTATTCCACTCATGCCCAGTGACTTAACATATGCAGATCCAATCCACTGGCTCTGCTATTTTGGCCTCTGAGGTAATTGCAGTGCCAGTATTTGAGCTGGTGGCTACAGTGAAGGGTCAGGTAACAGTAGCAATGGTAAAGTAATGGTTAAAGTAACATTGCTGAGAATTATCCTGCTGCTCTTGCCCTTCCACCTGTAATAGCAGTACAAGTGGCAATTCATTAACATCTGCAAGTAAGAAAACTCACGGGAGAACTGGAATAAGGGAAATGATGTGGGGGGAGAAAACAAAAGATCCATGGTCACTCCATTGGTCCATTTCAGCATGAGGGTGAGGAGAGAGTGCATAAGCTCCTCAAAGCTGTAACTTAACGTCACCTTGGATGACCTCAGCAGCGCTGGATGTCACTGGCTCTGTAGTATGGGTTACAATGGTTCATTAGACTCTTTCCTCAAGAGCACTGAGGGGTAGTTTGTTCTCCCATTGATCATGCCAGTTCCCACCATCTCCTCCAAACAAACGTCAGTGGCTGTCTATCAGCGTGCTTGAATGATGCTTCACAACTGTCACTTTGGGAAGGGGAGGTAAGTATACAGCTGGCATGATGGGAAGGAATGCATACAGGATTGTAATATGAAGATTTTGGGGTAAGCAGTATGAGAGGTGGTGGAATTTAGAAGTGGTATTGCAGGCGTATTCAATTTAGACTAACCAAATGAGCACTAATCTTCCCTGTGAGTATTAGAATGACACTCCAGGCATCCTGATCAGATGCTTCTATTTCCTTCTTAGTCATGACAGCTTTCTGATCCCAATTGAATTAGGATTTCCTTCCTCTTGTCCAAACATCTGAGCAGTGCGTCTAGGGCCAAGTCACCGAAGTGGAGAGTCCTTTCCTGGGTGTGATGTGACAACCTCCTTTTTAAATCATTTTATTACCCTTCAACCTACAGTGTATTGCTACAACATTGTTTCTACAGGGGCTGCCCCTATAAGAAGGAAGGCTTCCTGGAACATATGGCACTTGGCCACCTGCACAATATTTGAGCCTGGTTACAATCAAGACATTAGGTGGATACATAAGTTTTCATGCTGAGGTTGGTTGGCTTGCCGAGCTTGTTCTTTTGTTTTGCAAAACAACACCACTTCAACACCACAACACGAGCTACAGATCTACTCCAAAACCTTAAAGTTTTCATGCTGCCCACCTCATTTCCAACTCGTAGGGTATGAACTGCAGCTCTCATGCACAAAAAGAGGCTAATTTCAAATCAACGTTATTTATAGTATACATCTAACTCAGATGGAGCTGATACAGTAAGATTGTTGCAGGTTGGTCATTTATACACAATTCCTACTATAGATCATTAATATTCAAAACATCTTCATATTTAAAATAGCAGCTGTAGTGTTGAAGCAACATTGCATTGTGAAACTGACCCAATAAAATGTTAAGTGGCTCAACATTGATTATTAACAGTTTCAGTGATGGTGTGAACAGCATGCCAATGCTTACAAACATCAGAAAAGAAAATCATTTCAATATGCTTTCACGAGCAAACTTCAACTCGGAGTCATCAAACCATGTTGCAATGCTTGGCTGACAGCCATGTCACGAATGTCTTTTTATTGAATGTTCATCAACGATCAAAATTAATCCTAATTATACTTGATGTAAAAGCATATGTGTCAAACTTAAATTCTCCATCTATAAAACTATCTGTTTTACAGAACTTTTGTTTGCATATGTGTGTCATATTATTACAGGGAAGCAGGGTTTGGATGTCCTGGTATTACACGAGAAAGTAAATTCAGAGCGGTGATGAGTTATAAATTTATGGCGGAGGCGTAGAGGTTTGTGAAGGGTAGATAAGGCCTGTAGGGCTGTGTAGTTTTGATGTTATTCAAATCCCCAAAATAGTTTGTGGCTCACTGAAAACATGTATCCCAGTGAGAAAGAAGGATTATAGGAAAGAGACGAACCAACTATGGATGACCTGGAAATTTAAGGACAGTGTTAAACTGGAAAGAAAAACAGGTATTGTGGCAAAGATTAGTCATAAGCCATCAGGTTGGGCAAGCCAAGACAAAATGACCAAAAATAAATTGGAACAGATAAGCTTTGAGAGTAAACAGCAACAGCTTCTTTAAATATCAAAAAAATGAAGAGAGAAGCCACTGTGAACACAGGCCTCTTAAAGAATGAAGCTCAGGAAATAATAATTAGCAACCAGGAAATGGCAGCTGAGTTGAATAAATACTTTGCATCAGTCTTCACAGTAAAAGACACAAATTGCATTTCAACATTAATAAATAATCAAGGGCAAAAGGAGGAGAGGAAATGAATGCAATAATTTAGCATGGATTTAGTAACGGGAGGTCATGCCTGACAAACCTGTTAGAATTCTTTGAAGAGGTAACAAGTAGGTTAGACCAGGGAAATCCAGTGGATGTTATCTATCTAGACTTCCAAAAGGCCTTTGATAAGGTGCCTCATGGGAGGCTGCTGAGTAAGGTGAGGGCCCGTGGTGTTCGAGGTGAGCTACTGGCTTGGATTGAGGATTGGCTGTCTGACAGAAGGCAGAGAGTTGAGATCAAAGGCTGTTTTTCGGAACAGAAATGAGGAGACATTTCTTCATCCAGAGAGTGGTGGGCCTGTGGAATTCATTGCCACGGAGCGCAGTGGAGGCTGGGACTTTAAATGTCTTCAAGGCAGAGATTGATAAATTCTTCATCTCACAAGGAACCAAGGGCTACGGGGAGAGTGCAGGGAAGTGGAGGTGAAATGCCCAATAGCCATGATTAAATGGTGGAGTAGACTCGATGGGCCGAATGGCCTTACTTCCACTCCTATGTCTTACGGTCTTATGATCTAAACTATTTGGGCTAAAGACTGATAAATTGCCTGGTCCTCACAGGATACGTCCCATGATAATAAAGGAGGCAGCGACAGAGGTAGTGGATGCATTGGTAGTAATCTTCCAGGGACCCTTAGCGTTCGGAAAAGTTCTAGAGGATTGAAAAACTCTCAATGTACAACTTTTATTTCAAAAAGGAGAGATATATAAAGAAACACAGGGCCAGTTAGGACAATATAGTGTAGAGCTGGAGGAACAGAGCAGGCCAGGCAGCTTCAAAAGAATAGGGATGCTGACGTAAACTTTCCTGTTCCTCTGATGGTGCCTATCCTTCTCTGTTCCTCCAGGTCCACACTGTGTTATCTCTGACTCCAGCATCTGCAGTTCTTGCTATCTCTGGGCAGTTACGACAGTTAGCTTAGCAGTGGTCATTGGAAAAATGTTTGAGTATATTATGAAAGATGAAATAGCAGAATTTAAAAATATATATGACCTAGCAGAGTCTATATGGCTTCATGAAGGGGAAATCATGCCTGAAAAATTGACTAGATTTTTTTCAGGATGTAACAAACAGTATGGATAAGGGGAAGTAGTAGATGTAATATATTTGGATTTTCAGACCACATTTGACAAGATGCCAAACATCAGGATACTTAATAAGAGCTATTGGTGTTAGAGGTAGTATACTAACATGTATGGAGGATTAGCTAACTAACTGAAGACGGAGAATGGTATAATTATGGCATCTTCAGTATAGCAATCTGAAACAAGTAAAGTATCAGAGGGGTCAGTGCTGGGCAACAATTATTTACTACATATATTAATAGCTTGGATGAAGAAAGTGAATGTACTATAGTCATGTTTGCAAATGACATAAAAATAGATAGAAAGATAAGTGATGAGGATGACACAAAGAGTTTGCAGAGGGATGTAAATAGGTTAGTAAGTGGATTATAATGTGATTAAATGTGAGGTTATGCATTTTTAAAGGAAGAATACAGAAGCGGAATATTATTCAAATGGAGAAGCATTGAATGAAGCTACGGAAAAGAGGGATTTGGGAGTCCTCATCAATGAATCATTAAAAGCTAGCATCTAAGTTCAGCAGGTAAGAGTTCAGGGAACAGGAGCTGGAGCTGGATGAACTCAATCATTTGGAAGGCTGAGGAGGTGATAGAGAGGAGTTACAGGCAGGAAGTTATACCTAGGATACAGATGAAAGTAGCTGGGTAACTGCCAGGAGAGGGAAAGGGAATAGGCAGACAGTGCAGGGATCCCCTATGGCCGTTCCCCTCATTAATAAGTATACTGCTTTGGATACTGTCGGGGATAACAACCTACCAGGGGAAAGTCATTGCGGCCAGATCTCTCACACTGAGCCTGGCTCTGTAGCTCAGAAGTGAAGGGAGAAGAATGGGTGAGTGATAGTGATAGGAGATTCAATGGTTAGGGGTACAGACAGGAGATTCTGTGGTCACGAACGAGACTCCCGAATGGTATGTTGCCCTGGTCCCTGGGTCAGGGATGTCTCAGATCAAGTCTACAGGATTCTTAAGGGGGAGGGGGAGTCATGATACACATCAGTACCAATGACATAGCTAGGGAAAAGAATAAGATTCCAAAAAGTAAATATAGGGATCTAGGAAGGAAATTAAATAATAGCAGTACCTCAAAGGTAGTAATCTCTGGATTGCAATCTGTGCCACGCACTAGTGAGGGCAAGAATAGGAAAACATGGCAGATGAATGCGTGGCTGAAGAGTTGGAGCAAGAGGCAGGGTTTCACATTTGTGGACAAAGGGGATCCCTTCTGGAGAAGATATGACCTGTACAAAAGAATAGGTTACACCTGGCCTCGACAGGGACAAATATCCTTGGGGACAGGTTTGCTCGAGCTGTTGGAAAGGCTTTAAACTAGGTTGGCAGGGGGATGGGAACCAGTACGTTAGGTCACAAGATGGGGCACTTGGTGTGAAGGTAGATACATTGAGCAGGGAGACTGTGAGCAAGGACAGACTAAAGTGGCAGGAGGATGGGAGTCCATGCAGAAAGGCAGAAGGAAGCAATGCAGAGACCAGAGCAAAAGTTAGAAAAGAAGTAAAATTAGAGGACAGAACGAAATGCAAAAGGCTAGAAGATTACTACATTCTAAAGGGACAATGAGTATAAGGGCACTTTATCTGAATGCTCATAGTATTCAAAACAAAGTTGATGAACTTGTTGTGCACATCATTACGAAGGAGTATGATTTGGTTGCAGGGTGGTGATGACAGGGAACTAAATATCCAAGCGTTTCAGATAATTCGGAAGGATAGACAGCAAGGTAAGGGAGTTGGGGCCATGCTCATAATTAAGGATGAGATCAGGGTGACAGTGAGAGATGATATAGGATCTAAAGAGCAAAATGTTGAATCCATCTGGGTGGAGATTATGAATAGTATGGGGAAGAAGTCACTGATGGGAGTAGTCTGGAGGCCACCCAGTAATAATACTACAGCGGCACTGGTGATAAATCAAGAAATGAGGGACTTTAACTTGCACACTGATTGGGTGAATCAAGTCAGTAGAGACAGTCTTGACAAGAAGTTCATCGAACTCATCTGTGATAACTTTCTTGAACAGCATGTTACTGAAACTACAAGGGAATGTGTAATCTTAGATTTGGTCCTGTGTAATGAGCCAGGTAAAATTAATGATCTCATATTTAGGGATCCTCTCAGACAGAGTGATCACAATATGATCGAATTTCAGATACAAATATAGTTTAAAATAGTATCATCTAAAACCAGCATTTTATGCTTAAACAAGACAGACTACAATGGGATGAGGAAAGAGTTGGCTAAGCTAGACTGGGAATACATGTTGTATGGTGGAACAGTTCAGGAACAGCGGAAGACTTATAAAGAAATTTTTCACGTGTTCAAAGATATTCTGGTCAAAAGCGAGGATAGTAAGGCTAGGGAGAGCCAGCTTTGGGCAACTAAGGAAATAAAGGAAGGCACCCAACTAAAAGCTCAGGCTTACAAAGCCATCAAGAGTAGTGGGAAGCAGGAAGATTGGGAAAACTTTAAAAAGCAACAAGAATCATTAAGCAAGAAATAAAGAAAGGAAAGACAAATTATGAAAGTAAACTAGCACAGAATAAAAAAAAAGATAGGAAAAGTTTTTATAAATATATAAAACAGAAAAGGGTGGCTAAAATGGACACAGGTCCCTTGGAGGATGAAAAAGGGGAATTAATATTGGGTAATGCTGAAATGGCTGAGACCTTGAATGACTATTTTGTGTCGATCTTTACACTGGAAGATGTGTCTAACATGCCAATGAATGATGTTAAGGAGATGACGGGAGGTGAGGACCTCAATTCAACTGTTACCACTAAAGGGATGGTGCTGAGCAAACTAGAGGGGCTAAAGGTAGATAAGTCCCCTGGTCCTGATGGAATGCATCCCAGCGTGCTGAAATAAATGGCAGAAGTTATAGTAGGCTCATTAGTGGTAATTTACCAAAATTCACTGGACTCTGGGCAGGCCCCAGTGGACTGGAAGACAGCGAATATTACGCCGCTTTTTATAAAAAGGATGTAGGTAAAGGCAGGGAACTACAGGCCAGTTAGCTTAACATCTGTCGTCAGCAAAATGCTTGAGGCTATCATTAAGGAAGAAATAGTGAGACATCTGGATGGAAAGGGTTCTTTCAGGCAGGCACAGCATGGATTCAGGAAAGGAAGGTCATGTTTGACAAACTTACTGGAGTTCTTTGAGGATATAACAATCGCAGTGGATAGCGGGGGTACAGGTGGATTTTGTGTATTTGGATTTCCAGAAGGTGTTCAATAAGTTTCACATAAAAGACTCATCCATAAGATAAGAACGCATGGAGCTGTGGGGAACGTAATGGCATGGATAGAGGACTCGTTAACCAATAAAGGGCAGAGGGGTGGGATAAATGGGTTGACAAGGTGCAGAGCTGGATGAACACAACAGGCCAAGCAGCATAAGAAGAACAGGAAATCTGACATTTTGGGTCTGGACCCTTCAGACCCGAAACGTCAGCTTTCCTGCTCCCCTGATGCTGCTTGGCCTGCTGTGTTCATCCAGCTGTACAGCTTCTTATCTCAGATTTTCCAGCATTGGCAGTTCCTACTATCTCTGGGATAAATAGGTGTTTCCCTGGTTGGAGATCAGTGGTAAGCAGAGTCCCACAAGCGTCGTTGTTGAGCCCGCAACTGTTCGTGATGTATATAAAGGAAGGGAGCGAGCGTAACATATCTAAGTTTGCTGACGACATTAAATTGAATGGAGAGGCAAATGGTACAGAGGATGTGGAGAGTCTGCAGAGAGATGTAGATTGATTAGGTGATTGGGCAAAGGTCTATCAGATGGAATGCAATGTTGGGAAATGTGAGGTCATCCACTTTGGAAGTAAAAGTAGAGGATCAGATTATTATTTAAATGGTGAAAGATTGTAGCAAGCTGTTGTACAGAGAGACTCAGGAGTGCTCATACATGAATCGCTAAAAGTTGGTTTACAGGTGCAACAGGTAATCAGGAAGGTAAACTGCATGTTGGCTTTCATTGCTAGAGGGATTGAATTTAAGAGCAGGGAGGTTCTGCTGCAATTGTACAAGATGCCGGTGAGGCCGCACCTGGAATACTGTGTGCAGATCTGGTCCCCGTACTCCAAGAAGGATATACTGGCTTCGGAGGCAATGCGGAGGAGATTCACCAGGTTGATTCCAGAGATGAGGAGGTTACCCTACGAGGAGAGGTTGAGCCTCCTGGGAGTGCACTCGTTAGAATTTAGAAGAATGAGAGGGGATAGAAACATATAAAATTATGAAAGGGATAAATAAGATACAGGCAGGCAAGTTGTTTCTACTGGTGGGAGAGACTAGGACTAGGGGACATAGCCTCAAGATTATGGGAAGTAGATTTAGGACAGCGATGAGGAGGAACTGCTTTTCCCAGAGAGTCGTGAATCTACAGAACTCTCTGGCCAAGGAAGCTGTAGGAGCAGTTTCATTAAATTTAAAACACAGTTGGATAGATTTTTGCATGGCAGAGGGATTAAGGGGTTATAGGGATAATGCAGGTGGGAGCAGCGGAAACCATGGATAGATCAGCCATGATCGTATTGCATGGCAGAGCAGACTCAATGAGCTGAATGGCCTACTCCTGCTTCTATCTTTTATGAACTTATTCAGAGCTTTGAGCTTCCCCAGAACCTTCACCTTAGAGATGGCCATTCACCTCTGTTCCCTGACTGTCTTGCAGAACTGGCATGCTACTGGAGTCTTCCACTGTGAAGATTTGTGCAAACTGCCTATTGGGTTCCTCTGACATCTCTTTCTTCCACATTACTACTTCTCCAGCCTCATTTTCCAGTAGTCTAATGTCCATTCTTGCCTCTGTCTTACCTCCTGGACATCGAAAAAAATTTGCAATCTTTTGATATTGGTAGTTAATTTATCATTATATTTCATTTTCTCCCCTTTTATGGCTTCTTTAGTTGTCCTTTGCTGCTTTATTTAAAGACTTCTTAATCCACTGGCTTCCCACTAATCTTTACCACATTGTATGGTCTTCCTAGAGTCAAACGGCATGGAAACAGGCCTTTTGGTCCAACTAGTACACACTGACTACGTTCCTAAAGTAAACTAGTCCCACTTGCCTGCATTTGGCCCAGATCCCTCCAAACCTTTCCTCTTCATGTACTTATCCAAGTATCTTTTAAATGCTGTAACGGTACCTGCATCCATCACCTTCTCTGGCAGTTCATATCCAAATGAACCACTCTATGTAAAGAGGTTACCATGAATGTCTTCTTCAAAACTTTCTCTTCTCATCTTAAAAATATGCCCCCTAGTTTTGAACTCCCCCACTCTAGGCAAAAGACCTTTGCTAGTCACCTCATCAATGCCCCTCATGACTTTATAAATCTCTATAAGGCTCAACCTTCTACACTACAGTGAAAGAAGTCCCAGGCTATCCAGTCTATTTTTATAACTCAAACCCTCCATTCTTGACAGCATCCAGGTAAATCATTTATGAACCATCTCCAATTTAATAATATCCTTCAATAGCAGGAATGACAAGAACTGCACCTGGATGAAGAGGTCTCACCAACATCTTGTAAGGCCTCAACATGATGTCGCAACTCCTGGACTCAAAGGTCTGAGCAATGAAGGCAGGTATGCTAGACACCTTCTTAACAACCTTGTCTACCTGTGCAGCAAACTTGAAAGAATTATGTACCTGAACCCCTACGCCTCTCTGTTCCACAACACTACCCAGGGCCCTACCATTTCCTTTTGCTTCATGCTATCGCCAACTTGCCTTGTCAGCCATAACTGCCTCATCCTTCCCTCATTATGTTTGTTCTGCGTTGA
The DNA here is from genome assembly GCF_030684315.1 of Stegostoma tigrinum. Lineage (NCBI taxonomy): Eukaryota > Metazoa > Chordata > Chondrichthyes > Orectolobiformes > Stegostomatidae > Stegostoma > Stegostoma tigrinum. The sequence continues at coordinate 45,894,122 of NC_081363.1, forward strand.
GATGAATTTCTGATGTATCTCCTGTGGTACCCCCAGAAACTTGTGCCACTGTTGCTCCATCATTTTCCCTGCTAGACTCCCCTGCTAAATCAACTGTGGCCAACAGCTCCCTTCATGACTTTGCAGGTACAATTGTTACTCAATTGTAACACCATTTCGTGTGATTTCAGCTTCTCCCTCTCAAACTGAAGGGTGAGTTCTAACCTATTGTGGCCCCTGCTCCCTCGTGGTTCCTTCACCTCAATCTACCAAGGCTAGATAAATTTTTGAACAGTAAGGGAATTAAGGGTTATGGTGAGTAGGCGGGTAAGTGGAGCTGAGTCTCAAAGATCAGCCATGATCCTATTAAATGGCGGGGCAGGCTCGAGGGACCAGATGGGCTACTCCTGCCCCTAGTTCTTATGTTTAGTTTGTACATGTTAACACATGCCCTGTTTAACACATTAATAAAGTAATTTGTGCAGTTACAAGAATTGACACTCCTCCTCTCTCTAAAATCCAATAAATGGAGCTGGTGTTCTCCGGGCTCCAATATGCATATTGAAATGCCTGATGATTATTGTAATAGCGCCTTACATTCTTTTTCTACCTCCTGATTTATTTTCTGCCCCAGATTCTAACTCCTGCTAAGAGACTTAGACATAACTCTCATCAGGGTCTTTTTCCTTTGCAGTTCCACAACTCTACATAGATTCTACGCCTTTCAACTCTATATCAGTTTTTGCCATCGCCGTAATTTTATTTCTTACAAGCAAAGCAACCCACGCCCCCCCCCCCCCCCACCCCCCATCTGCCCAACTGCCTGTCCTTTCAATAGGATGCATGCCCTTGGATGTTTAGTTCACAGTCCTGATCCCCTTGCAGCCATGTCTCTGTGATACCCAGACATCCTATCCACCATTTTCAGTCTGCGCTACGAAAGTCATTTAGCTTGTTTCATATACTGTGTGTATTTAAGTACAATACCCTTGACTGCATCCTTCTTTTAGTTTCAGAGATAATAGGAACTGCAGATGCTGGAGAATCCAAGATAATAAAATGTGAGGCTGGATGAACACAGCAGGCCAAGCAGCATCTCAGGAGCACAGAAGCTGACGTTTCGGGCCTAGACCCTTCATCAGAGAGGGGGATGGGGTGAGGGTTCTGGAATAAATAGGGAGAGAGGGGGAGGCGGACCGAAGATGGAGAGAAAAGAAGATAGGTGGAGAGAGTATAGGTGGGGAGGTAGGGAGGGGATAGGTCAGTCCAGGGAAGACGGACAGGTCAAGGAGGTGGGATGAGGTTAGTCGGTAGATGGGGGTGCGGCTTGGGGTGGGAGGAAGGGATGGGTGAGAGGAAGAACAGGTTAGGGAGGCAGAGACAGGTTGGACTGGTTTTGGGATGCAGTGGGTGGAGGGGAAGAGCTGGGCTGGTTGTGTGGTGCAGTGGGGGGAGGGGACGAACTGGGCTGGGCTGAAGCTAACGTGTCCCACCCTCTCACTGACTGAAGCTTCCCATTTCTCTCAACTACCCAAGGTAATATGAGGCACTAAAACATGGTCGCACTGGGAAAGGTTTTGCAAAGAACTCACCTGGTGTTTACTCTCAAGTGCTTAAGTAAGATATAGGGGAGAAAGAGTTTTGAAATTGTATCACAGCTGGGAAATGGGAGATCCAGGGGCAGCAGAGATCCCGATTTCCTTTTCTGTGGAGAGAGTGGAGCCTCCCAACTCTTCATCCATACAAAGGAATGTTTTAAAAGTAGCTCTTCTGGGCTCAATGCCTCCCTTAGATGATCAATTGATCAGGGTGGTTAACGAGGTGCCCTGTTCAGACATGGGTTATAAAGCCATCTGGGCGCTAATGGTGTCCCAGATCACTGATTTAAAAAGATCAAAGGCTTCAGTCCCGCTCAAGGCAGCATCCCTGCTGCCTCAAAGAAGTTTCAGTGAAGGTGACAGCAAGCAGATGGTAAGCCTTCGAAGTAACTGCATAGGTGTGTTGTGTTAAAAACACTCATAATACAACAAGCAAAAGTAATTGCTAACATATACAAAAACATAAAAATGGGAGACTGTGTACTTATGAATAAGATAAATACATTTATGAATGTGACTCACAGAAGTTAAAAGTGAACTGAAAATCACTTCCAAGGGCTGGCACTGCAACAACACTCCACAGGGAAATAGTAAACTTCTTACATTTTTGTGGACATTCCCAGTTAGACTCAACTAACAACACTGTGGTCTCACAAAGCCAAAAACAACAAATGATTATTATGCAACTACGAAGGAAAGCATAACTTCCCGGTCTGGGAAGTTGGACGTTGACAAGAGTATAATAGGGGGCAGATGCACAAGAAAGTCATACTCATAGAGTCCAAGTCATACAGCATGGAAACTGACTCATCAGTCCAATCAGTCCATGATGATCATAATCCCAAACTAAACTAGTCCCGCCTGCCTGCACTTGGCCCATATCCCTCCAAATATTTCTTATTCATGTACTTAACCAAACTTTTTTTAAACCATGTGACCATACCTGCATCCAACACTTCCTCTGGAAATTCATTCCATACGCAAACCAGACTGTGTAAAAAGCTGCCTCTCACGTCTTTTTAAATCTTTCTCCTCTAACCTTAACAATATGCCTCCTTGTCTTGAAATCCCCCACACTAGGGAAAAAACACTTGTCATTCACCTTATCTAAAACTCTTGTGATTTTCTATAGGGTCAACGCTCAGTCACTAATGCTCCAGCGTAAAATGTCCCAGCCTAATCCAGTCTCTCCTTTTAACTCAAACCCTCCATTCCCGGCAACATCCTCGTAAATGTTTTCTGAATCCCCTCCAGTTTAATTTATCTTTCACGTAACAGGGCGACCAGAACGGGACACAGTACTTCAGAAGAGGACTCACCAACGTTCTACACAACCTCAACATAACATCTCAATTCCTATACTCAAAGGTCTGAGCAATAATGGCAAGCATGCTAAATGGCTTCTTAACCACCCTGCTTATATGTGACACTAACTTCAAAGAGTTACATACCTGAACCTCTAGGGCTCTCTGTCCTACAACACTACCCAAGGCCCTACTGTTAACTGTATAAGTCTGCCTTTGTTTGCTTTACCAATACATCAAATTTACCACTCCTCAGTCCACTGACCCAATTCATAAAGATCTCTCTAATCTTAGATAATTTTCTTCACTTTCCACTATACCATCAATTTTGGTGTCATCTGCAAATTTATTAACTATGCCATCTATGTTCTCATCTAAATCATTTATATAAATGGCAAATAAAAGCGGACCCAGATCTGATCCCTCTAGAACATTGCTGGTAACAGGCCTCCAGTCCAAAAACCCCTCTACCATCACACTCTGTCTCCTGCTGTTAAGCCAATTTCGTATCCAATTGGCAAGCTCACCCTTAATCCCTTGTGATCTAACTTTATGAATTAGTCTACCATGCAATCATAAAATCACAAGATTTAGAAGCAAAAACAGGCCATTCTGCCTGTCAAGTCCACCCTGCCATTGAATGAGATCATGGCTGATCTGGTAATCCTCAACCCCACTTTTCCTGCTTTATCTCCATAATCTTTGATCACCTTATGATTAACAATATATCTATCTCAGCCTTGAGAGAGATAATGGGAACTGCAGATGCTGGAGATTCCAAGATAATAAAATGTGAGGCTGGATGAACACAGCAGGCCAAGCAGCATCTCAGGAGCACAAAAGCTGACGTTTCGGGCCTAGACCCTTCATCAGAGAGGGGGATGGGGGGAGGGAACTGGAATAAATAGGGAGAGAGGGGGAGGCGGACCGAAGATGGAGAGTAAAGAAGATAGGTGGAGAGAGTGTAGGTGGGGAGGTAGGGAGGGGATAGGTCAGTCCAGGGAAGACGGACAGGTCAAGGAGGTGGGATGAGGTTAGTAGGTAGCGGGGGGTGCGGCTTGGGGTGGGAGGAAGGGATGGGTGAGAGGAAGAACCGGTTAGGGAGGCAGAGACAGGTTGGACTGGTTTTGGGATGCAGTGGGTGGGGGGGAAGAGCTGGGCTGGTTGTGTGGTGCAGTGGGGGGAGGGGACGAACTGGGCTGGTTGAGGGATGCAGTAGGGGAAGGGGAGATTTTGAAACTGGTGAAGTCCACATTGATACCATATGGCTGCAGGGTTCCCAGGCGGAATATGAGTTGCTGTTCCTGCAACCTTCGGGTGGCATCATTGTGGCAGTGCAGGAGGCCCATGATGGACATGTCATCAAGAGAATGGGAGGGGGAGTGGAAATGGTTTGCGACTGGGAGGTGCAGTTGTTTTTTGCGAACTGAGCGGAGGTGTTCTGCAAAGCGGTCCCTAAGCCTCCGCTTGGTTTCCCCAATGTAGAGGAAGCCGCACCGGGTACAGTGGATGCAGTATACCACATTGGCAGATGTGCAGGTGAACCTCTGCTTGATGTGGAATGTCATCTTGGGGCCTGGGATGGGGGTGAGGGAGGAGGTGTGGGGACAAGACTAAGGGGGTGGCCATGGGCACCCGCATGGGCCCCAGCTATGCCTGCCTCTTTGTAGGTTACGTGGAACAGTCCCTCTTCCACACCTACACAGGCCCCAAACCCCACCTCTTCCTCCGGTACATTGATGACTGTATCGGCGCCGCCTCTTGCTCCCCAGAGGAGCTCGAACAGTTCATCCACTTCACCAACACCTTCCACCCCAACCTTCAGTTCACCTGGGCCATCTCCAGCACATCCCTCACCTTCCTGGACCTCTCAGTCTCCATCTCAGGCAACCAGCTTGTAACTGATGTCCATTTCAAGCCCACCAACTCCCACAGCTACCTAGAATACACCTCCTCCCACCCACCCTCCTGCAAAAATTCCATCCCCTATTCCCAATTCCTCCGCCTCCGCCGCATCTGCTCCCACGACAAGACATTCCACTCCCGCACATCCCAGATGTCCAAGTTCTTTAAGGACCGCAACTTTCCCCCCACGGTGATCGAGAACGCCCTTGACCGCGTCTCCCGCATTTCCCGCGACACATCCCTCACACCCCGCCCCCGCCACAACCGCCCCAAGAGGATCCCCCTCGTTCTCACACACCACCCTACCAACCTCCGGATACAACGCATTATCCTCCGACACTTCCGCCATTTACAATCCGACCCCACCACCCAAGACATTTTTCCATCCCCTCCCCTGTCTGCTTTCCGGAGAGACCACTCTCTCCATGACTCCCTTGTTCGCTCCACACTGCCCTCCAACCCCACCACACCCGGCACCTTCCCCTGCAACCGCAGGAAATGCTACACTTGTCCCCACACCTCCTCCCTCACCCCCATCCCAGGCCCCAAGATGACATTCCACATCAAGCAGAGGTTCACCTGCACATCTGCCAATGTGGTATACTGCATCCAATGTACCCGGTGCGGCTTCCTCTACATTGGGGAAACCAAGCGGAGGCTTGGGGACCGCTTTGCAGAACACCTCCGCTCAGTTCGCAAAAAACAACTGCACCTCCCAGTCGCAAACCATTTCCACTCCCCCTCCCATTCTCTTGATGACATGTCCATCATGGGCCTCCTGCAGTGCCACAATGATGCCACCCGAAGGTTGCAGGAACAGCAACTCATATTCCGCCTGGGAACCCTGCAGCCATATGGTATCAATGTGGACTTCACCAGTTTCAAAATCTCCCCTTCCCCTACTGCATCCCTCAACCAGCCCAGTTCGTCCCCTCCCCCCACTGCACCACACAACCAGCCCAGCTCTTCCCCCCCACCCACTGCATCCCAAAACCAGTCCAACCTGTCTCTGCCTCCCTAATCTGTTCTTCCTCTCACCCATCCCTTCCTCCCACCCCAAGCCGCACCCCCATCTAACTACTAACCTCATCCCACCTCCTTGACCTGTCCGTCTTCCCTGGACTGACCTATCCCCTCCCTACCTCCCCACCTACACTCTCTCCACCTATCTTCTTTACTCTCCATCTTCGGTCCGCCTCCCCCTCTCTCCCTATTTATTCCAGTTCCCTCTCCCCATCCCCCTCTCTGATGAAGGGTCTAGGCCCGAAACGTCAGCTTTTGTGCTCCTGAGATGCTGCTTGGCCTGCTGTGTTCATCCAGCCTCACATTTTATTATCTCAGCCTTGAGTTCACTTATTGAGCCAGCATATTCTTGCAGTGCCCCAGACTCCTCCAGACCTCAAGTATTTTTGGGCAAACATTTATAGGCTGCCAGCACTCTGAGTAACGTAAAAACAATGATGCTTGTGGGCAAAGGAGAAACAAGTTGTTGTGATATTGCCGCCTGGATGAAAACAAATTGTAATATTCAAAAGGGAACTTGGCCTTTACTTAAAAAGAACGTGATTTATTTGGTGTGGGGTGGTGGGGGGGGCAAGAGGGATCTGTGAGTAGCACCACTTACACAGGTCTTTCAGAGAGCAGACATTACAGGCCTGATGATTGAGTGGCCTCATTCTGTGCTGCATGATTCAAGAATTACATTGACTCCTTCTGTGCATCTTGTCTCTTCATTTTTATTCACTGTCAAACCCTACGCTTTCTTATTAATTTTAAATATTGTCTTTCTTCCAGGAAAAAAGTCACATGTTTCTATGCCTGTAAATCCACTCCTCAGAGCACTGACCACTGTCGTCAGTTGCTGGCCTGTGACTCTGTTATAAAGGGATATGAATACAAATAGTTTAAAATGTATGGACTACAAAGCAATTTCGTAAATTTCAGCTTACTGTTTAGCAGGCCTGAAACACTGACAATAGTACGTTCCATTTTGTCAGATATAGCAGTAACTGAGCTTTATGTAGGTTACCACTTTGGTTAGGAGAATATGACTGGGGATGAAATAAAATTTCTCAGGCTGCTACTGAGTGCATTTGAGCATCAAGGACCATCACAAGAATAACTTGAATAAGGACTGATGAGGAATTCAGCAGAAAATGAGCTGAGACCAGTGTGAAGTTGGCTGGAAACAAAGTCTTCTAAGTGATTATGTTGGCTCTGAAAACAAATGCTGCAGCAAGGAATTCACATTTTAAATGTTTCCTGAGGCAAACCATTAATGAAAAGCATAAAATTGGATATGGGAAGTCACGGTTATACTTCAGTTTAAGAAGGTATGTGAGACAAACTGCTCTCTTGTGGAAGAAATGCAAATCTTTGCCATAATTTTTACATATACAATGCCTTTGTAAAATCTATGGCAAAGCTCAAGGCGTTCCTGATGATACCTCTGCAAAATTATCCAGCAGTCTCTAAATTAGGCCAATCAGCATCTGGTGCAGAAAGTTGTATTGTACACATGCAATCCCGTATCATTTTCAGATTCAGGTCTTATTTGAGCAATATTACAACAATAACTATTTAGTACCTCATAACTATTTAGTACCTTGAGAAACATAAATCTCCGAGGGAGCTTCACAGGAACATCATAAAATAAAGTATGATGCTGAACAACTGAATAAGATATTAGATTAAATGACCAAAAACTTGTACGAGGAGAGATGAGTTTAAGGAGTAATTTAAAGGCGGAAAGTGAGGAGAGAAACACAGAAGTGTAAGGAGGGAATTAAAGGAAGCTGAGGCCCAGGTGGTATCATCACTGGGCTGTTAATCCAGAGACCAAGATAATGTTCTAGGGGCCCAGGTTTGAATCTTACCACAGGAGATGGTGGAATTTAAGTTCAATAAAAATCTAGAAGTAAGAGTCTAATAAAGATCATGAATCCATTGTCGATTGTCAGAAAAACCATTTGGTTCATTAATTTCGATTCTCATTCGGTCTGGCCTATATGTGACTTCAGAACCAATGAGGTTGACTCTGAACTGCCCGCTGAGTAATTACGGGTGGGCAACAAATGCTGGCCTAGTCAGTGACAGCCATATATCATAAATGAATTTTTAAAAATTCCAAAGCTTCAGATCTGGGCAACTAAAAATGAAGCCACCAAAAGTTGGGGATGATCAAGAGACTAGAATTGGAGAAGCCATAGGGGCAAGACCACAGCATAATTTGAAAACAAGGATGAGAATTATGAAATCAAAGAAACTGCTGAACTGGGAGCCAATGTATTTCAGTGAGCACAGGGGTGATGGATGAACTGGGCATGCTTCGATTGGTCAACTCTGCCTCTTCAACATTAGGTTTACAGTGTAGAGTGTGGGAAACCTACCAGGAGTTCATGGAGATAACAAAAGTATGGATGAGGAATTCAGCAGAAAATGAGCTGAGACCAGTGTAAAGTTGGCTAGAAACAAAGTCTTCAATCTTCCCAACATTTAATTGTAAGTCGTGTTTGCTCCTCCAATAATGACACTGCATAAGCATATTGATAATTTAGCAACAAAGCAGGTGTTAAAACAGGTGGTGACGTTGTAAAGCTGGATGATTTTAGCAATGTACATGTTAAAATTGATGCATCGCTTTTGGATGATGCCACTGAGGGGCAACATTTCAATAAGAAATTGGAAGGCCCAAGGATAAATCCTTGGGGAAGATAAGAGAAATAGTGTGAGAGATGGAAATGATCCTGTGGCTACAATTGAACAGGACAGAATGGAACCAAGTCAGATCAATACCTCAGCATGACAACATTGAAGAGATGATGGAGGAAGATGATGCAGTTAACCACGTCAAAGACTGCAGACAGAGTGAGAAGAATGATGAGGGCAAGTTTATTCTTCTCGGAATAAGATTAGATGCTTTTTGTGATACGCATAAGGACTTTTTGGTAACGTGGTGGAGTAGACACAGGATTAAAGGAATTCAGACATGGAGTTCTGGGAAAGGTAGGAATGGATTTGATAAACAAGATGTTCAAAGGCTTTCTGACAAATGGTAACATCTAAATGTAGCTTGTTTTCACGAGTGCAAGAAATTACTCAATTCTCACACTAATCCTGTCACTAAATTGGGTCCACGGAGTAAGAGTGCAGTGAGGTCAAGCACAGGGCAATAACAACTTTTTGTGGAGTCAGGAAGAACATATTTAATTTCATGGCTTCAATATCTGGATTTCTCCATCAGGTGTCCATAGACAATGTTAAGCAACATCTGCTGCTTAATTTGCAAAGGTTATGACTGTATGACCTTCAGTTGCCAGCATTTCAGAGACCTGTAAGTTTTCATTCAGTGTTGTTAGTCAGGTTTCTTTTAGTGTTTGCTTTTAATCAACTCACATCTAACTTTGTAACTGTTTCTCGTACAGTAGGTTCTTTACTCAGAGTGGTTGGGGCGTGGAATGCATTACCGGAGAGGGTAGTGGAGTCGGCCTCATTAGGGGCATTTAAGCGGCTACTAGATAGGCATAGGGATGATAGTATAAGGTAGGTGGAAGTTAGATAAACATTAGGATTAGGGTAAAAGTTTGGCACAACATTGTGGGCCGAAGGCCCTGTACTGTGCTATAATGTTCTACGTTCTATGTTCTATTTACATTGGGATTTGAAGTCTCCTCTACGCTTCTGAACTGACAGTCCAACCAAAATGCAATCATGAAGTTCAGCATAATCTATGGAACATCCTTTCTTTTAAATTTTCCAAATCTACTCTCCATGTAAAGTTCTTGCCACATAATGATACCATGATACTTCAACTATTGGAAACATTAGCTTGATGGCAAAATAACAATAATATACAGGCAGTCCCCGGGTTGCAAATGATTTCTACTCTGGAGTCTGTTTGCAAGTTTATTTGTACATAAGTTTGAACATAATTCAGGACAATGTAAATTAGCAGTTTGTAAGTTCATATGTTGGATCTTTAAAATTAACATCAATATAGCTCTGTATGAGATCATATTCATAAGTATGAGTGTTTTTGATTTCGGCATTCCTCAATCAGGAACACTCTGTAGTGGGGATTTTTGAACATAATATGTTGGAAATATTTAGCAGATTAGGCAGAATCTATGGAGAAAGGAACAGTGGTAATGGGTCTGCCAAAAAGCCATCGACATGAAATACTCATCCCATTATCCTCAATGACCCGAGTTCTGAGGAAGAGCCATCAGACCCGAAAAGTTAACTCTGTCTTTACCTTCACAGATACTGCCAGATCTGCTGAGCTTTTCCAGCAACTTTGTTTTTCATCCTCAAAGACCTTTTTGAATTGGAGAATGTAATACTCAGACATTATGGTGCACAGATCAGACTCTACATTAAATAATGTTGAGAATCCAGGAAATTATTTAAGGCTGTGCCATATGGGTTGATCTTCATTATCAAGGATTTGAGTTACAAGGGAAGATTAGAGAAGTAAGGGCTTTTCATTGCAGAAGGGAGCCAACTGACAGATGATCTTATAGGGGTGGAAGCCATTACCAAAGGTATGAAATATGTTAATGAAGAATATCATTTTAAAACAAACTAGAGTAGAATTAGGGACCACATTAAAAAAATGGACCAGCAAGTGTCTTGAACTCCTGTACCTAAAAGGAAGCTCCAATTTTGGTAAGAGAGGAAGAAACAGCCTCTGTTGAGAATTATAAAATCAAGACTGCTGGGAGCCAATGTATTTCAGTGAGGGCTAATAGATGAACTAGACTTGCTGCATGTTAAGGCACAAGCAGCAGAGTTTTGAACAATTCAACTTTACAGTGTAGAGGGTAGGAAACCACCCAGGAATGGTTGGGCTGGTTGAAACTCAAAATAATAAAGGCATAAGAGAGGGTGTCAGCAGCAGATGAGCTAAGACTGGCATGACAGTAGACAATGTGACTGATGTGAAATGTTGCAGCATGATGAAAGCATCAAAATAAGGTCAACAGTTCATCTTGGGAAAAAGTAACATGTAGGTCACAAGAGGATTGGTTAAATCTCAGTGCGCAGAGTCAGTAGCCAGGAAATGGAGTTTTGAGTGGGGACCAACAATAAAGACTTTAATCTTCCACTGAAATAATCTGCCATTCATGTTACTTCCATTTATAGGACCATTGTTTTCAAACTGCTTAAAGTCAAAGTAATTCTGAATAATGAGGTATTTTTGAGACGATAATGAACAGCAATGTGTATTTTATAGCACCTTTAAAGTATATTTTAAGCAAAAACAGAAAGCTATGAAGAGCAAGATTGGCAATGTAAAGCTAAAATATTGGTGAGTGGATAGGTTGTTATTTTTCTTGGAAGCCTGGAAATGAATAAGAGGCAGCATTTAATAGTTATCCTGCAAGAGAAGAGTGGGAGGTTAGTGGTTAAGTTATTGCAAATTCTCTTACAGAACAAATCCAGTGATTTAGCTTCTCTAATTCCCACATGTTCTGTTTACTCGGGCAATGATATTATTGCCATTTTTACATTTTATCTTTTTATGAGGTTAGATTTTAACTCTGTCTCTTTATTCCTTTTGATTTGAGAGACACTCACTCTGCATGTCTAAGCCAATGTTTTGTTCAAATTTATTTTACAGTCATAGAGTTGGACAGCACAGAAACGGACTCCTTGGTCCAATGTCCACACCGACCAGATATCCTAAACTAATTTAATCCCACTGCCAACATTTACCTTATATCCTTCTAACTCTTTCTTATTTATATACCCATCCAGATACCTTTTAAATGTTGTCAATGTACTCTCTTTCGCCACTTGCCCTGGGAGCTTAGTCCATACACACGTATGAAAAAGTTTCCCCTTAGATCCCTTTTAAATCTTGCCCCTCTCACCTTCCACTTATACCCTCTAGTTTTGGACTCCACCACCCTGAGGGATAAAAACAAACTGTGGTTATTCACCCTATCCATGCCTCTCATGATTTTATAAACATCGATCAGGTCACCCCTCAGCTTCTGATGCTCCAGGGAAAATACCTTCATCCTATTCAGCCTCTCTCTATAGCTCAAATGCTCCTACCTTGGCAATATCCTTGTAAATCTTTTCCAAAACCTTTCAAGTTTGTCAACATCTTTACTGTAGCAGGAAGACCAGAACTGAACATAGTATTTCAAAAGTGGCCTAACCAATGCCCCGTAAAGCCGCAACATGACATCCAAACTCCTATACTCGAAAGCACCGACAAATAAAGACATACTAAATGCCTTCTTCACTACCCTGTCTAACTGTGTCTGCACTTTCAATGATGAAAGGTCTCTTTGTTTTGCAACACTTCCCTGGACCCTACTGTTAATTGTAGAAGTCCTGCCCTGGTTTGTCTTCCCAAAATGCAACACCTCACACTTAACCTAATTAAACTCCATCTGCCACAGATTGGCCCAAGGTGCTGTTATACTTTGAGGTAGCCTGCTCCGCTGAACACACCACCAATTCTGCTGTCATATGTGAACTTATAACCACTCCTCCTATATTAAATGCAAATAATGTATTTAAGTGACAAAAAACAAAGAACCCAGCACCGATCTTTGCAGAACACTGCTGGTTTAAAGCCTCCAGTCCATAAAAACCACCCCTCCACCACCACCCTCTGTCTCCTACCTTCAAGCAAAATACAAATCAGAAAAAGTATTTCAAAGTCTAAAGAAAAGGTGTTAAAATTTATAGAAACCAAAAGAATTGCGGATGCTGTAAATCAGCAACAAAAATAAAGTTGCTGGGAAAGCTCAGCAGGTCTGGCAGCGTCTGTGAAGGAGAAAAAAAAAGTTAACGTTTCGGGTCCGGTGGCCCTTCCTCAGAAGGAAGGGTCACTGGACCCGAAACGTTAGCTCCTTCTTCTCCTCCACAGATGCTGCCAGACCTGCTGAGCTTTCCCAGCAACTTTATTTTTGTTCAGGTGTTGTTAAAATTCATTGACTTGTATGTGGGAGTTAGTGGCTTGCATACACTAGGTAAGACTATAAGACCAATACAGACAGGAACTTGAGTAGGTTTCGACTCTCGAGTCTGTTTTGCCATTGAATAGGAGCATGACTGATCCAATATTTTTCACATCCACTTTCCTACATTTTTTATGTACCCTTGGTTCACCTATTCATCAGTATCTCAGCCTTAAATATACACAAGGACTCTCCCCCACAGCTCTCTGTAGCAAGCAGATCCAAAGACTAACAACCCTCTGAGAAGAAATTCTTCCTCATCTTAGTCTTAAATTGGCACTACTTTATTCTGAGACTGTGCCTTCTGGTCCTACAGTCCCCCATAAAAGGGAACATCAGCATTTACCGTGTCAAGTCCTTTAAGGATACTATGTGTTTCAATGAGATCACCTCTCAAGTCTTCTAAACTCCAGTCAGTAGAGTGCCAACCTGTTTAGACTCTGCTCATAAGAACAATTCCTCCAAACCAGGGATCATCCTCCTGAATCTTCCCGGAACTTCCTTCAATGGAATGATATCTTTCCTTAAACAAGAGGACCAAAATAAAGGCCAACATTCCATCAGCCTTCCTAATTATCTACTGCATATGTTGTGCTAGCTTTCTGTGTTTCATGCACAAGCCACATCTCCGCCACACCCATCCCTTTGTGCTTCAGTCTTTTGCAGTTTTCTCCATTTAAACAATACCATTTTTTGTTCTGCTTTCCAAATGAGTAACTTCACATTTTCTCAAATTCTTGCCACACTTATTTAACCTCCCTCTCAGAACTTGCCTTGCCACCTCTTTTTGTGCTGTCCCACTGTTTAGTGCAGACACAAAGCCAGGCAGCTTGTCTAACTTTAAAAAAAAACTTGTCCAACAGTCATTAATCAATGAGGTGAACAAGCTGCTGTATGTTACGGTGCTCTATCAATGTTACAGTCACACCACATGACAGCAGCTGACACAGCAAAGACACTGCATGTGATTGACCCAAATGGTCATGTCTCAAAGTCTATGGGGATAGTCCCCTGTCAGATCAAAAGGAGACAGTCTTCAAGGGGTCCTGGCACAACAAGTCAAAGGCATTGTCTAATATCAGTCCAGGATTTCAGATATGTTCAGTGGGCTGCTCAGGTCATCCAGAGTCAGGGGCCATATCGGAGTGGACCTCAGGCAATCCTGCAGATGCAACCAGTCTAGGAACTCCTGAGAAATCAGTTGGGACAGCACAGCTATTGGTCATTTGTCTAGTGACCTATCAGCCAGGATGGTCAGGAGAATGGATCTCTGTCAGGCCTGGGGGTTAGCTTAATAAAAATCCAAGGGGTGGTATGAGGGCCCCTGCTACCGTAGAGAAATGGGGGGCATTTCATTTCTGGAGCTTGGACCATGCTGTGATGCAGAAAGGACAACATTTATGGAATGGGAACCTTAACCTACAAAAAGGGAGAGATGCAGGGCATGAGTTACTGTGGAAGGAATGGGTCATTGACAGTCATAACCGCCCTGGCCACAATAGAAGGTCAATGCAGCACAATGAATGGTGTGACCAAGCTGTACAGCTGGAGCTCAGCGATGAGGGGGAGTGGTGTTAAGAGATGAAGTAATCATTTAAAGAGGTTTGCGGCAATCTATGGAGGATCATTACCACTAGACTCAACAGGGAAGAAAGAAACACAGAGATTCAGGAAGGCTGATTACCAGACTGAGCCTGGGACTCGCTGTACATGGCACAACCTACATTGCCTTCCGTACTCATGAAAAATCACAAATGCACATAGGAAACAGAAAATAGCTGCAGCCCGAGTGGACAAAGCAAGCTTTTTTTCTGACTGAGCATGTGGGCTCAACTTATGAATGATACATAACCCTGAAGGGGCAGTTGCATTGAATAGGGCACGTTCACAGTGCAGAAGTCATCGGTAATTATAGTGCACTGCACGTCAACATTATACTGTATCCAACTGTATGGGATAAAAATCTTGGATACCAATAATCTTGGCTATGTAATTGGCCATTGCAGGTTAAAGGTAGTTACCTCTGTGAAGAAGTGATCACAGATGGCTTTTAAAGTGGCATCTGCAGGCTCCAGTTCACAAAGACAATCTAAGATCTGATGAAGATCTTGATGAAGAGTCATCTCGACTCGAAACGTTAGCTTGTTTTCTCTCCACGGATGCTGGCTGAACTGTTGTGATTTCCAGGTTTTTTTCTTATTTTCAGTACATATTCCAGCACTACATTAATTTGCTCCTCCAGGATCACAAAGGCATGGAGCAGTATTTGCCAACATTCTCTTATATGCAATATGCAACGCTGCGTTTCTTAAGTGATATGGGGGATGGTGGGAGGACATGGTATCAGTAAACATGCAGCATTACAATCTTCTCCTATATTTGCATGACATGTTTTGTGTACATTTACTGAGTTAAGATCCCTATGTTAAAGGTGCACATTGAGGCATTCCATGGCACACCTTGTCAGTGTTTTCCATTTCCCACTGTACGATAGATTTTGATAAACTGTTATTTGAGATTCATATGAATTCTGACAGCTCACATTACTAACAACCTACTCACAGTTTCTGATTTTTCCATCGCGGGTTCAATGGCACTGTGTCCAATGGATCGGTCATCATCACTGTGGCTGCAGTACTGAGAAACTGTGGAGGAACAGATGCACCAACAAGCGCAGGACAAGCAGCAAGCTCCTGCAGCTACTGAACTACCACCACATTGAGAAGTTGCAGTTGAAAGTCCCCTCAGGAGTTATTAGAGTCTATTGTTCTCATTGCCATTTCCTCCAGATCAGCAAGGGACTTTGCCACTGCAGGCTGAGAATATCACAGAACGTAGAACAACACAGCGCAGAACAGGCCCTTCGGCCCTCGATGTTGCACCGACATGTGAACTAATCTAAGCCCCTCCCCCTACACTATCCCATCATCATCCATATGTTTATCCAAAGACTGTTTAAATGCCTCTAATGTGGCCGAGCTAACTACATTGGCAGGCAGGGCGTTCCACGCCCTCACCACTCCGAGTAAAGACCCTGCCTCTGACATCTGTCTTAAATCTATCACCCCTCGATCTGTAGCTATGCCCCCTCGTACAAGCTATCGTCATCATCCTTGGAGAAGACTCTCACTGTCCACCCTATCTAATCCTCGAATCATCTTGTATGTCTCTACTAAATCCCCTCTTAGCCTTCTTCTCTCCTATGAAAAAAGACCCAAGTCCCTCAGCCTTTCTTCATAAGGCCTTCGCTCCAGACCAGGCAACATCCTGGTAAATCTCCTCTGCACCTTTTCCAATGCTTCCACATCCTTCCTGTAATGGGGCGACCAGAACTGCGTGCAATATTCCAAGTGAGGTTGCATTCGCATTTTGTACAGTTGCAGCATGACATCATGGCTCTGGAACTCAATCCCTCTATGTATAAAACCTCACACACTGTAAGCCTTCTTAACAGCACTAACAACCTGGGTGGTAACTTTCAGGGACCTATGTACATGGACACCAAGATCCCTCTGCACATCCACACTACCAAGAATCTTTCCATTGACCCAGTATTCTGCCTTCCTATTATTGTTCCCAAAGTGAATCACCTCATATTTATCCGCATTGAACTCCATTTGCCAGCTTTCAGCCCAATTCTGCAGTTTATCCAAGTCTGCCTGCAACCTGCAACATTCTTCCACACTGTCCACCACTCCACCGACTTTAGTGTCATCTGCAAACTTATTAACTCATCCATCTATCCCAGGCCACTGTCACAGAACTGTGGCAACTGCTGGAGTGGACTCCCTACAACTTGAAGGAGTAGGTGGCCATCCTATCCCAGTGGCTGTGTAGGGAACAGTTGGACCAAACCTTTATGCAACTGGTTGCTCCAAGCATGCACTGGGGACTTGTGTGCAATCTCTTAATCCTCAACCTAGAAATGTATCAAGGTTGTTACTGACGCAGTTGTGGCTAATGGCACTGTCTCATCTCACCTCCCCGTGAAAAAAATCAGCGCATGTGGGACCTTTGCCAACATAGTTGGCTTCCCTAGGTATAGGGTGCTACAGGTGGTAGCTACATTATATTGAGAGCAGCATGTCATAACACAGCTGACTTCTTCAACCGAAAATATTCCAGACCATCAATGTACAAGTTATCTGTGATCAATAGTGCCAAAGATTATAAGTGTGTACCCAGTAGCTTGGAAGCTGCCATGATCCTTGGGAACCTTCAAATTCCTCCTGCACTCCAACTGACAGGGATGGTTACCGGGAGATGAGAGTTCCTCTCTCCAGCCATGGCTCATAGATCTGACACATGCTGACTGAGGCTCAGTACAATGCAGCCCGTTCTTCCACAAGGGCCATCATGGAACAGACAATAAGGCTCCCGAAGATGAAGTTCTGATGCTTTGGTTGGTCTGAGGGGGTCTTTGCAGTACCATCCAGAGAATATGCCACATAATTCAAGTCAACTGTGTTACGCACAACTGAGGTAGGCAACAAAGAGATTTGATGGGCTGAACTGAGATAGGAAGAGCAGTCTTCTGAGCAGCAAGATAATCACATTGAGGACAAGGAACATCACCATCATCTGCATTTGCCCTAAAGCAAAATACAGTATTTGCTGCAATTCAAATGTGCCAGATTGGATCAGTTATGATATTACTGGAGGGCAAGGCAGGTTTGAAGGTCCAAATGGGCTGCACCTACTCCTAATTTGCATGTGTGTATGGATGTCAAACCACACTATAACCATAACTATTTGTACAATTAGCCAGATACTTTTAAGATCAGTGCTTTGCAATAGAATCTTTTAACAAGGTATTGTAAAGAGCTTCAGACCAAATCACCATAGTCTTGAGAAGGGCTTTACAGGAATAATACTGTACGATAAAGCCAACTAATAATAGGATTGATATTTTTAAAAGTCTAGTGAATCCAAGAACAAACTATACAACCACATATAATAAAATGTGAGGCTGGATGAACACAGCAGGCCAAGCAGCATCTCAGGAGCACAAAAGCTGACATTTCGGGCCTAGACCCTTCATCAGAGAGGGGGATGGGGAGAGGGAACTGGAATAAATAGGGAGAGAGGGGGAGGCGGACCGAAGATGGAGAGTAAAGAAGATAGGTGGAGAGAGTGAAGGTGGGGAGGTAGGGAGGGGATAGGTCAGTCCAGGGAAGACGGACTGGTCAAGGAGGTGGGATGAGGTTAGTAGGTAGCTGGGGGTGCGGCTTGGGGTGGGAGGAAGGGATGGGTGAGAGGAAGAACCGGTTAGGGAGGCAGAGACAGGTTGGACTGGTTTTGGGATGCAGTGGGTGGGGGGGGGGCAAGAGCTGGGCTGGTTGTGTGGTGCAGTGGGGGGAGGGGACGAACTGGGCTGGTTTAGGGATGCAGTAGGAGAAGGGGAGATTTTGAAACTGGAGAAGTCCACATTGATACCATATGGCTGCAGGGTTCCCAGTCGGAATATGAGTTGCTGTTCCTGCAACCTTCGGGTGGCATCATTGTGGCAGTGCAGGAGGCCCATGATGGACATGTCCTCTAGAGAATGGGAGGGGGAGTGGAAATGGTTTGCGACTGGGAGGTGCAGTTGTTTGTTGCGAACTGAGCGGAGGTGTTCTGCAAAGCGGTCCCCAAGCCTCCGCTTGGTTTCCCCAATGTAGAGGAAGCCGCACCGGGTACAGTGGATGCAGTATACCACATTGGCAGATGTGCAGGTGAACCTCTGCTTAATGTGGAATGTCATCTTGGGGCCTGGGATGGGGGTGAGGGAGGAGGTGTGGGGACAAGTGTAGCATTTCCTGCGGTTGCAGGGGAAGGTGCCGGGTGTGGTGGGGTTGGAGGGCAGTGTGGAGCGAACAAGGGAGTCACGGAGAGAGTGGTCTCTCCGGAAAGCTGACAGGGGAGGGGATGGAAAAATGTCTTGGGTGGTGGGGTCGGATTGTAAATGGCGGAAGTGTCGGAGGATAATGCGTTGTATCCGGAGGTTGGTAGGGTGGTGTGTGAGAACGAGGGGGATCCTCTTGGGGCGGTTGTGGCGGGGGCGGGGTGTGAGGGATGTGTTGCGGGAAATACGGGAGACGCGGTCAAGGGCGTTCTAGATCACTGTGGGGGGAAAGTTGCGGTCCTTGAAGAACTTGGACATCTGGGATGTGCGGGAGTGGAATGTCTTATTGTGGGAGCAGATGCGGCGGAGGCGGAGGAATTGGAAATAGGGGATGGAATTTTTGCAGGAGGGTGGGTGGGAGGAGGTGTATTCCAGGTAGCTGTGGGAGTCGGTGGGCTTGAAATGGACATCAGTTACAAGCTGGTTGCCTGAGATGGAGACTGAGAGGTCCAGGAAGGTGAGAGATGTGCTGGAGATGGCCCAGGTGAACTGAAGGTTGGGGTGGAAGGTGTTGGTGAAGTGGATGAACTGTTCGAGCTCCTCTGGGGAGCAAGAGGCAGCGCCGATACAGTCATCAATGTACCGGAGGAAGAGGTGGGGTTTGGGGCCTGTGTAGGTGCGGAAGAGGGACTGTTCCACGTAACCTACAAAGAGGCAGGCATAGTTGGGGCCCATGCGGGTGCCCATGGCCACCCCCTTAGTCAGTAGGAAGTGGGAGGAGTCAAAAGAGAAGTTGTTGAGTGTGAGGACGAGTTCAGCTAGGCGGATGAGAGTGTCGGAGGAGGGGGACTGGTCGGGCCTGCGGGACAGGAAGAAGCGGAGGGCCTTGAGGCCATCTCCATGCGGAATGCTGCATGAAGGCGGAATGAAGGTTGCAGGAACAGCAACTCATATTCCGCCTGGGAACCCTGCAGCCATATGGTATCAATGTGGACTTCACCAGTTTCAAAATCTCCCCTTCTCCTACTGCATCCCTAAACCAGCCCAGTTCGTCCCCTCCCCCCACTGCACCACATAACCAGCCCAGCTCTTTCCCCCCACCCACTGCATCCCAAAACCAGTCCAACCTGTCTCTGCCTCCCTAACCGGTTCTTCCTCTCACCCATCCCTTCCTCCCACCCCAAGCCGCTCCCCCAGCTACCTACTAACCTCATCCCACCTCCTTGACCTGTCCGTCTTCCCTGGACTGACCTATCCCCTCCCCACCTCCCCACCTACACTCTCTCCACCTATCTTCTTTACTCTCCATCTTCGGTCCGCCTCCCCCTCTCTCCCTATTTCTTCCAGTTCCCTCTCCCCATCCCCCTCTCTGATGAAGGGTCTAGGCCCGAAACGTCAGCTTTTGTGCTCCTGAGATGCTGCTTGGCCTGCTGTATTCATCCAGCCTCACATTTTATTATCTTGGAATTCTCCAGCATCTGCAGTTCCCATTATCTCTCTCCTATACAACCACATATGTTTACCACATTGTTTAATCCATCATAGCTTAATTAAATAGTTTAAAAAGTGCTGATTTTCAATTAGAGCAAGCTTTCTTCAACTTCCTCCTCTTATTGAAAATCATTGGTTTATGAAATACAAATGCATATCTCTGCAATAACCTTTACCATCAGTATTTAGCAAAGGACAAATTGTATTGTTCTTTTAAAAGTACACAAACATGCTCAAATTATTAACAGGTGTCAACGGTTTAATAAAATTTCAAAAAATCAGAATGTTCTGTGAACAGTTAAAACTGGTTTATATTGACATAAATTAACTTGGGTGAAGAAATCCTATCCTGCCAAAGTATACCGCACATCGTCTCAATATTAACAATCAATTTTTACCTGCATAGCGTACAACAATTGGACTCTGAAACAATTACTAGAATTTGGGAGGGGGTTAAATAAGAGTTCTTCACCAAACAATGGTACATACAGGAATTAACCTGATCTGGAGCCATAGTAAAAATGCAAATTTATTATCAATCAACTGTGACACTTGATGTAAAATATATTAAATCAAGCTCTACAATAATTTTCAAGACATACAAAAGACTGGCATTTTCACTGGTTTGAGTTACCATGATGTATTGTACTCAATTCTTTCTCATTTTAAACTGAGTAACAAAATAACCTACAAAAGAATTACTGAATCATTTGAAATTTATTTGTTATGAAAATTGGCCGCTGCATTTTTCAATCCGGTTCATGCAGGAAATGCTAAGCAGTACCACAGGATTAACTGAAGTGTTCAGTTTCAGTTGCACAATCAGCTTCTGGGAGTAATTTGCACCTTCTGCTGATAAAGTCTATAACAACAGCCAGAAGCAAATATAATCATGCCTTAGCTGCTGAAATCAGTATAGCTGGTCAACAGTCTCAAAGATATCCATTTACTGAATTGTGGTTTCTGATCATAGCTCATTATGTAGGTCATGCTGCAGCTTGTTTCGCTTATCTGGTGGTGTAGAAGTCCCTTGCGCTTTTTGAGATGCTGCAGCTAGCTCACTTTGAGCTTCTTCCTTGCCACTGTCATGCAAACGTTCAGTACCACTTTCCTCCTCCTCATAGGGTTTTTCTTGGTTTGCAGAAGCGGGTCTCCTCTGCTTTGCAAATCCAGGACGTACAATATCCATAATGGCCAGAAAATCATAAGTAGCTTGTGGGGGTGTCCACTCTTTTCTTTGCAGATTATCTATGAAAGTATGATCATTAAAACTTGCAAACATCTCATATTTAAAAACATGCAAGTTGGACTGTCAATAATTATACGTTTAGAGCTTCAATACAATACTTTGATGGAAAAAGCAAATGGCTGGCTCTTGGGGCTTCAGCATATAGATGCAGGCTTGGATAAGGAAAGTGACTGCATTTCCATTAATTGTACATCTGCATTCACTACTGGATGTGGCAACACTAGTGCTTAGATTTGATCCATTTGTTGTGTGTCACTTCTGACGTTTGGCATGCAGGGAGTCTTTTGATGTAGCTTCACCAGATTGATGCCTTATTTTTAGGCATGCCTGGTGCTGCTCCTGACCAACAATCCTGCACTCTTCAGTGAACCAGTCTTGATCTCCCAGCTTGATGCTAATGGTAGGGTGGAGGTAACACTGGGCTATAAGGTCAGATTGTGATAGAATACACAATCTGCTGCTGATAGCCTGAAGTGCTTTACGGATGCTCAGTTTTGATTTGGTAGATCTGTTTGACTAGTCTCTGCGACAGCTATCTCAATTTTGGGACAAGCCCCCAGGTGTCAATAAGGATGGTTTTGCAAGGAACTGGATTTGCACTGCTGTTTGTGGTGCCTACATTAACTCCTTCATTTAGATTTTGTAGCAGTTTGATACAAGCCATTTCAGAGGGCAGTCAGAAATCAAACATATATTATGTTGACCTGGAGTTATATTAGGGAAGGATGGCAGATTTCTTTGTGTGAAGGATATCAGTGAACCTGATGAACTTTTACAATAATTGACACTGGTTACAAAGCCACTATTAGATTAGCTTTTAATTCTAGATTGTGCTGTATCCAAATTTCACCATCTGCCATGGAGAGATTCACACTTAAGTCCCAATAGCTTGGGGTTCTGAAATACTAGCACCGTGACATCATCTCTGTGCCACCACATCCCCCCTCAAACGTGTATCATTTCAGATTGAGTCGCTGATTCTACATGCATAGTCGCGAAAATGCAAAATGGTCTTCCGTTAATTCATCATTATTTGTTGTCAACAAATAAAACGAACATCATCTACAAAATACCTTGCAAGAACTGTGACAAACGCTACATTGGACAAACTGGCAGAAAGCTAGCCACCAGGATACATGAACATCAACTAGCCACAAAACGACATGACCCACTATCACTCGTATCCTTACATACAGATAAGGAAGGATACCACTTTGATTGGGACAACACATCCATCCTAGGACAAGCCAAACAGAGACATGCACGAGAATTCCTAGAAGCATGGCATTCCAACCGGAACTCCATCGACAAACACATTGATTTGGAGCCAATCTACCATCCCCTGAGAAAAAGAACAGGAAATGACATCACCAACCCAAGGAAACCTAACCAGATAAATAGAAAGCGGGACATAACATCAGCGCTTCGTCGGAGGCTCACTGATGATGTTACCTAGAATGGTGACGAAACGTCTGAAAACTAACCTTCCAGCTCAGCGAGCAAACTCACATCCAGAACCTCAACCTGAGCTTCAAATCTTCTCAAAACTCGCTAACATTGATCATATTTATCAATTTCTCAGCTCACTTGTGGTTGAAGTCCTTGTCCACTCATTGGTTATTTCAACTGTGAACTATTCAAATTCGTTTTTAGTCGATCTCCAATTACACATCCTCCATAAACTGAAGATTCATTTGGCAGAAATAATTGAGTCTGTCTGTTGAGCTTCTAAATGAAATCCCTTGTGTTTGAAATGCCATATGCTTGAAATGCCGGAATGTGAAAGTGAGTGAGTAACTAATATGATTAATACATTACCAGAAACCTCAGGAGTGCATGGTGAATTCCGTTAGAGGGTTACATTGAGGTCAAGTCAAAACTATTTTGCAATGTCACAAACTGTGCTGTCTAACTAGTCTATTAGTTGCTATGTGTTTTTCATGATTCATGAACTTTAATATGTTTTAGTATGTGAAAGAATGCCTGTAAAGCAGTGTCCATGTGAAATTCTACTTCTTCTACTTACTCAGGCCCGATATACCTAAATGTCCTTCCTATATCATTCAAGAGTCTGGGGCAAAGCAGCTAACTAGTGACTTGCAAAACTGAGGGTTAAATTTTACCAAAAATTTAAGCTAAGTGTTAATTCTGGCGACTTTCCTTGGTGATTTTTCTCAGCCCATCCTGCAAACTTTGCACCACAATCCCATGTCAACCCACTCGTTGTACTCGCCCACTCCCCCACACAAAGAAGAGCTGGTCACTGTTGGGACATCCTGGGATTCCAGCATCGTCTTTAAAGCCCAGACATGCACCCAGTTAGGTGCTGGCAGTCTACAGCTGCCTTGCACGGTTCCTGTCAACTGCCCGATACATATCGGACAGAGGGAAATTGGCACTGCGCATCGCTAACAGGGACCTGGAAAAGTGCACATGATATGTTGGTATCACGATGGAGGGCTGGAGTAGCAAGCAGCAAACTAGAGTCACCACATTACCTGTCTGGCCTTCACATCAGAAATTGTCTCCATCTCATTTGTATCCAGCTGGCGGGTGAATGGGAAACTGCATGTCAATGGGGTGACAGGGTGTAATAATAAGGATACCAATGCTTGAGAATAGGCCTCTTGCCACTTACTTACAAGAATGCCATCTCCCATTCAACATTTTGTTGGAAAGTAGGACTTCTTGCTCTGTAGGTCAGGAATCTCCTTGATACCGATTTCACATGACTTTCCCAACTTTCCTTCCCAGCTTGTTCAGTGGCAGGAAAGATTCCATCCTGAATCAAAATTCTTTCAGAGGTTATAGGAACCGCAGATGCTGGAGAATCTGAGACAACAATGAGCACAGCTGGATGAACACAGCAGGCCAAGCTCAGAAAATTGGTCTGCTGTGTTCATCCAGCTCTAGACCGTGTTGTCCGAGTCAAAATTCTTCTGCTTACCTCATGCTGTAAAAACCATTTTTTATGAGCTTAGCTTCATTTTTAATGTAAACTTGGCAGCCTTGTTCAGTTGAACGGACTCTCACTTGTGAGTCAGAGGCTGTGATTTTGAAACCTACAAGGCCTGAGTGCATAATCTAAGGTGACCTTTTATGTAGTGCTGAGGGAATATGGCATCACCCGGGATGCAGTTCCTCAGCTGAGACCTTAAACCAATTAGTGCATCTTAGTTAAATACAACAGACCCCGTAACATTATTTTGGAAAGAGTCGAATGTCCTCCTAGGCCCAGGGAAAAATTGCTCACTCAATCAACAACGCAAAAGCAGATGACCTAGTCATTCATATGTTGGTGCATTCATATTTATTGCTTCTAAAGAACTTTGGGAGGTGATGTAAATCAGAGTTCCTTTTTCTTAGGGTGTTGTTCGGCTTTTAGTATTTGGGATGTGATGTAAACCAGAGTTGCTTCCTCTTGGGCTTTTGACCAGCTTTCAGTATCTTATTACCAGTGAATATCACAAGGCATATGGCGAATGTCAACATTCACGTATTCGAACTTTTCACTGTTACAAAAGCACTAAGACCTTGAAATAAAGTTAAACATTACCAGTGCAAGATGTGTCAAAGGAACAACATTAAAGTAAGTTTGACACATGATGGACATTGCCTGTAAATACATTTAATAATGAGTGAAAAATCAGCAAATTCAAAAAGCGTGGTAAAAATACAAGTTGTCACTAAACAGATTTTCCAGCAAAACAAGTAAACAAATCAATAACCCCAAAATGTAACTAAGATAACTTCTTGCTATCCTCAATCCAGATTTAGAAATATGCCATTTGCTCTGTACCACATGGTCAATATCCTAGAGTTCATGAACTACCACCACGGGAACAATGTTACAGCTTTGTCATTAGGTCCTGATTACAAACTAAAAACGAAAGCTTGATCCTGAAAATATGCAGAGCAGTATCATCGTTTAAATGCTAGATACGCCTACCAGGAACCTCTGATCCTCACCCTGCCAGAGTGTGGGGGTATAGAGGAACCAGTGTGTCCTGGGAACCAGCTAGCAGATGCCTAGAATTCTAGCGTAGGCAGTTATTGACATCTGGTAGAGGAATCTACTGGGTATTTCTAAAATTCAAGTGGAAATTTAAGTTTTGATAACTTTGGATGTTACATGGTAAAAACAAATTATAAATGCTATGAGGAAGAAGAATTCACCTTGTTTTAACACAATAAAGTTGAAATTTCTAGGCTTCAACATTAATGCTGTCTCTCACATTATATTGCCTGATCTGATTTCCTAAACTTCCACCTTTTCTTTTGTTTCTATTTCAATCAATTTCAGCACTGTTAATACAATTCAAGCAACATTACACAAGATATTCATGATTTGTGATTCATTACTCATTTAAAAATGACACTTCCAAAGTTATATTCCTGTGACCCTGCTCCATGCTCATCCCTGCACTTTTTAAAAGGGCATGAATACATTCAAAAATATTCAATATTTTTATTGGCTCAGGAAGGACTGGTCAATAACGTGGGCCCCAATTACAAGGTGGATGGTATATCTGGCTTTGGAACTGTCCTCCAACTATTAACTCTCTCAAGCAAGTGACGTTATTTCAAGGAATCTGTGTTTCTTCTGAACTTGCAAGAATTTGTAATATCCCACAATATCCATGTTCTGGCCTCTCTACTTGCCCTTTCCTCACATTCTCACCAGATGTACAGCTGGATTGAACTGGAAGGCATCCATCTGGTATCCATTCTGCTTGGTATTGTAAAGATAGACTGCAGACTCAACAGTTTACATTTAACATGTTAGAAAACATTGATTTTACTTACTTTTCGGGACCTCCTGTCCTGTTTGTATCTTCTCTAACCAATATAGCACACTGGCTGCTGATATAAGCTCTCCTTCTGGAAATACAAACACATTGCCGCTCGAGCTGAGTTGCACTAAGACCAGTGCTGGCAGCTGTGGGAGGTAGTTCAAATATACTTGAAGAATCTCTTTTCCGACATGTGTCTTTCGTCTTGGTGGTTTAAAAACATAAGTACAAGTTATTAAAAATAAAAAACTAAACCACAGAACTACAAAATAATTAGTTATGCTATTGAAATGAAATTACGAGTTGCATATTTAAGTAAAACCACTGCCCATCATTCGCTAAATGGGCAAAAAGGTTTTTAAAATTATGCTTCAGGAATAGAAAGGAAATCTGTTGTTGGAACTACTACTGCCGAATTAGATTCCTGGGCAAGTCAAAACAACTAACAAGTAAAGTCTATTAAAAGGTTACTTCAAAATTCAGCATTTAACTTTCAACCAAATAAAGCTAGAAAGAAAATTTACAATTTTCAGTATGATAATCAATGATGCAACATACACTACAAATGGGAGAAAATTAAATCCATTGCTGGAGATTTCAGGATAAGTTTAGTTCATTTTTAGGCCTACACCTAAGAAACAGACTACACTGAAAGTTTTGGGATTTTTAGCTGGATTAGAAAAAAAATTGTTCAAGGGCTCTTCTTATTTAATTATTAACATTTTAACTGGGTCGATTATATTTGACGATACAAGGCTTCCCAGGCACCAGTCAGACATGTTTTAACATTACTAAAGATGATCTTATCATGGTAAACAGAGGACCTCAGTTTATATTGTAGGAACAGAATCCCAAATCCCACTGTCCAGAAACTGGAATTCTCTGAAAACTGGAGGTTTGTTTCTCTCATGCTACAGAACATTGAGAATGGAGAAAAACATAAATTGTACTCTTAAATACAATATGTGGTCATATGGTTGCTTACATAAATTCTATCCTTAAAATCAGTGTAATGACTGAGCAGTATTTTCAGAGCCTTCACTCTGAATCAGCATTTAAACTACATGGGAGCAATGGGCAAGTTCACTCTGAAGGCTATCAAAATACGTGGCAAAATTCAATCATAGAGGGAACTAACCAGAGAATAACCATCACCATAAACAGAACAGACAGAACCGGTGAGGGATTGCTCTTCCAATGAAATGTACATCTCTCCCATACTTGCCAGAGAAAGATTCCTCACTGAGCCTATCACCAGCTAGAACCATTCTGTGTTTGGAGGAGCAGTGAGCAGTTAGGGAAGTAACTGGCAGCAGTCATCAGTTGGGTCAGAGATGTCTTTTGCTAGGCATTGAGATCTGTGCCTCTGGCCAGGGACCAGGGTTTGTGCCCTCAGTTGGGGGTCATGGGTCAAGTCTTTGCTCACGATTCTGGGACCATGACTTTGGTCAAGGATCGTGTTTTTTTTTTCTGTGCCTTGGCCAGGGGTCATGTGTTTTGCCAGAGGCCACGGTTTGTACCTTTTTGCCAGGGACGACAGTCTGTGAGTTTTGCCAGGAATTGGAGGCCATGTCTTTGGTAGGCGTCTGTGCCATATGCCAATGGCCGTGGCACAAAGTTTCGGCTTAGGGATAGGTATTTGGTTTGGGGCCATTTACTTTGACAGGCCAGGCACAGTTACAATGAGACAGTTCCTAGGATTCTGAAGGAAGTGAGGGTAGAAATTGTGGGCAATCAGGCCACAACCTTTCAGCTTAATTTCAGTGGTGGGGAGGAGAATGCTTAGTGGTTAACAAGTGGTCACTATTACAGCTGTTGCCATGGAGAATGTACCAGTAAAAGATAACTGTCAGATAGCTCACATGTTTTTGTTTAAATTTTAAACCAAGCAGGTTGACTCTGATTGGTCAAGGCATTGCCTTGAGAAATGAACCAAAGAATAGCTATCATCCATTTTGTTGTGTTGAAATGGATACAGGATCCTTTGTGTGAATAGATGTGGCATGCCATATGTCACACCTGCAGAGACATTCATATAACCACATTAGTCATTTGTGCCTAATGTAGAGCATTTTTTTGTCTGGACAGCAGCATCCTATTAGTGGTGAAAACTACTCACTATGCTACTGCATACTAGTAGCAAGAAACACCTATATCCTCTCAATCAAAGACAATAAATCAATCATAGAATCCCTACAATGTGGAAAGAGGTCATTTGCCCCATCAAGTTGCATAGACCCTCTGAAGAGCATCCCACCCAGACCCAACACCCACATTTCCAATGGCTAATCCATCTAGCCTGCACATCCCTGCACACCATGGGCAATTTAACATGGCCAATCCACCAAACCAGGATATCTTTGAAATGTTGGAGGAAACCAGAGCACCATGTGGAAACCTATGCAAATACAGGGAATACGTACAAACTCCAGTCACCCAAGATTAGAATTGAGCTGGGTCCCTGGTGCTGTGAGGCAGCAGTGCTAACCATTGCATTACCATACTGCTATTTCAATAACTAGCTGTGACAATGAAGCTATGTTTAATTTGCCCTGCCCGCTTGAGGCTTCCTTTCAAATTTTTGTCTTCCCTATGGATATTGTTTGCAGACCATCATTAAAAAATCTTAGCAGGATATCAAAATCTGATGAATTACTGCCAAGGAAGTTGTGACTTACAGATCAATCCAGCACGTGGTGTAAGTCTGCACATCTCTTAACTTGGTAAGTTGTTCAAGCTCATCTCTAGCTTTCATAGTCTTGGTGTCACCATTATCAATGAAAAGAATGAGTAACAGTTTCAGAGGATGAAAATAAGATGGGAAATTTTCCACTGTAATTTCAGGCTAATGTTAAAAATAGGAATAAAAGAGAACACGTTAGTTTATTTTGTTACTAAGAAATGGTTGAGATAGTCACAGACAATTCAGATCTATAATTATAGGTAATCTTTATTGGTTCTGATCAGATCATTTTCATAATCTGCAATAAAATGATGTCACTGGAAAGTATGCCTGTCCCTATTCAGCTACAGCAATCCAAGAAGCAACAGAGAAACACTTATGAAGACTTTTGTCGCTTAAACTGATACCATTTTGATAAAGTCCCACACAGGAAGCTGGCTAGAAATGTTAAAGCACGCAGATAGTAGGTAACATACTGGTATAGTTTGAAGAAGAAAACAGGCAGTAAGAGTTCCCGCATTGCCAAATTAATTAACAGGGTACTGCAAGGATCAGTGAATGGTCCCCAGTGTTTCAGAATATCGACAGCAATGATTTGGAGGAGTGGGCCAAATGTAATGCTTCCAAATTTGAAAACGATAGAGTTAGGGGGAAATGTGTGCTGTGTGGAAGATGCATGTAAGGAAGATGTAAAGCGGCTTCAGGCTTTGTGAATGGGCAAGGACATGGCTGATTAATATAATGTGGCAAAATGTGAGGTTACCCACTTTGGTAGAAGAAAGATGTGCAGAGTGAACGTTAAGAGGCTGGGAAGTGTAGATGTGCAAAGGGATCTAGGTGTCCTTGTCGATAAGTCACAGAAAACTAACACGTAGGGTGCAGTGAGCTATGAGGAAGGCTAATGGAAGGTTAGCCTTTACTGCAATAGGCTTTGGACTACAAGAGTAGTGAAGTCTTGTTTCAATTGCTTAGACGCTTGGTTAGGCTGCACCTGTGTGCAGTCATAGTTTAAGGAAAGACATTGCTGCCATGCAGGAATGTTATGAAGGTTCATCAGATTAGTTCCTGGGATGATGGGACTATTCTATGAAGAGACATTGGCAAACCGGGCCTGTATTCTTTAGTTTCAAAGAATGCGTGATGATCTCATTGAAACCGTCAAAATAGACATGGTGGATGCAGTTAAGACCCACAACCAGGGAGGTCTAGAACAGTTTAAACAAAAGGGGGTTGCACTTATGTCTGCAATGAGGATTTTTTTTTAGTTTGGAATTCTCCATCACAGCGGGTTGTGGAAGCTCAGTCTTTGAGCATGTTTCAGGTAGAAATTGATGATATTCAGATTTCCAGTGGCATAAAAGGTTATGGGGAAGGGTTGGAATTGATCTGTCTGATCAACTATCTGTATTGAATAGTACAGCAGGCTTGATAGAGTGAATGGCGTAGTTCTGTTCTACAGCCACCAGTTGGGATCAGCACATGGTGAATCATTGGGTGCGAGCAGGTTGCAGTTAGATCAGGGATAAAAGAGAGTGTGCCAGCTCATTGAGGGGTAACTTCACAGATGAGTTCTGTTACAGGAGAAGGACTTCAGCAGAGTTACATACAGGATTGCGCATTCTTGGATGTTGGGCGCAATGGCTGTCACTATTAAGGGGCATGCAGGAGTCTAGCTTTGAGCTGATAGGGGGAATCATGCAAAGCTTGCCCTCCCTGCAGCTACTGCTCCACCTCAGTCTCTTGTTGCTGACCTAAAGTGGACACACCTACAGGCCCCGTACAACAACATTCCCTGTTAAATCCAGGAACTCACTGCAGCAGCTCCAATACATGCCACACTGGTTCAAGATACAATGCAACTTGGGTGCCTGGTCCTTTAAATAACTGGTTCTGGATCTCCCTCGTACACATTTACTGAATAACAAGCTTGTAGTTTAGGTGGACTTGTGTGATCCAGTTCTAATCATTTGGCAGAGTTAATAATGTTATAATAGCACCAGTTCAGAGTCTGCCGGTTTATGTAAGGAATCTTTGGACTACTGCGTGCCTCATTATGGGCCTCTCTACGAACTATGTCAGAAGCAACTGGAGGTGCAAACACTCCGCTAGCAATGATCTGAATTATACATGTCAACTTTTTTTTTCAGGACTCAGTTACCTTAAGACTCTCAATTAAAGTCACCTTAACAAAATGCACAGACACTGAGCAATGTAATGTGATTTTGCATGTGATAAACATTAAGAGAGTGAATAACATTCTACAAAATATCAAATGATAACAACTCATGTAATATCTCAATGGAGTTAGAAACCCAATGTCAAAAATAATTACATCTTTTCCTTACACTACATTTTGCCTTAAAGGTGAGAATCTACCAATAAAAAATGACACTTCAATTATGTCAAGAATTAATTCTTCAATCGCATCACAATATTTAATGAGAATATTTTGCAAAATTATTTTGCAAAAATATTTAAAACATTAATAATGAGAATTTCAAAAGTTATGCTAGTCTGTTTAAATGCAAGTATCTAGCCTTAAAAACACTTACAAATGTTTCCAACATGGTACTCTTGACTGCAGATACAATGCCCTCTCTGCTAGGATTTTCAAGATGAATGGCTTCTATGTGAGATTTTTCATCCTTAACGAACATCAGAGCTGGTAGAGCCACATCAAACTTCTGCGAGCTGAATGATAATGCAATGATAGAAGTGACAGATTAAAATAAAGGACCATGTAAATGCGTATATCTGATGGAAAGAAGTAACTTCTCATGAGTTAGTTTTAGCATCAAAATAGCAATTAAATGGAATTGATCAGAAAATATTCATGTAAAACTTTAAGTAACAGTAACTGAAACTTTCATACAAAACAAAACAAAGCCTAGTAGTTTTTGAGATTTTAAGCGTGACAGCTCTGAGAACAGAGATAGTAGGAACTGCAGATGCTGGAAGAATCTGAGATAACAAGGTGTAGAGCTGGATGAACACAGCTGGCCAAGCAGCATCAGAGGAGCAGGAAGACTGACGTTTCGGGCCTAGGCCCTTCTTCAGAAAATGAAGAAGTGTGTAGGCCCGAAACGTCAGCCTTCCTGCTCCTCTGATGCTGGTTGGCCTGCTGTGTTCATCCAGCTCTACACCTTGTATATCTGTGCGAAAACATTGCCTGTTAGTTTCCTTTTAAATCTTTCCCCTCTAGTATTGGACTCCGCTACGTAGGGGAGAGGGCATAGTCCATTCACCTTATCCGTGCTGCTCATGATTTTATAAACTTCTATAAGTCACCCCTCACTCTTACTTCAGCAAGGAGACCAGAATTGAATGCAGTATTCTAAAAGTCGCCTAACCAATGTCCCATACAGCCGCAACGTGACCCACCAAATTACATACTCAACGCACTGACCAATAAAGTCAAGCTTACCTAATACCTTCTTGACTATCCTAGCTACCTGGGACTCCACTTTAAGGAACTATGAATCTGCACTTGAAGGTCTCTTTGTACAGCAACACTCCCAGGATCTTACCATTAAGTGTATAAGTCCAGTCCTGATTTGCTTTTCCAAAATGCAGCACCTCACCATTATCTAAGTTAAACTCCATCTGCAACTCCTCGGCCCATTGGTTCATCTGATCAAGTTCCTGTTATACTATGAGGTAACCTTCTTTGTTATCCACTACACCACTAATTTTGGTGTCATCTGCAAATTTACTAACCATACCTCCTACATCCAAATCATTTACATAAATGATGAAAAGCAGTGGACTCAGCACCGATCCTTGGAGTACACCGCTGGTTACAGGTCTCCAGTCTGAGAAACAACCCCTCCATTACCAACTAGATAACAAAGTGTGGAGCTGGATGAACACGGCAGGCCAAGCAGCATCTTAGGAGCATAAAAGCCGACGTTTCGGGCCTAGACCCTTTCCCCCTCCACCACCAACCTCTGCTTTCCACCTTCGAGCCAGTCCTGTATTCAAATAGATAGCTCTCCCTGTATTCCATGTGGTCTAACTTTGCTGACCAGTCTCCCATGAGGAAGCCTAACGAACGCCTTACTGAATTCCGTATAGATCACGTCCACTGCCCTGGTTTTATCAATCCTCTTCGCTACTTTTTCAAAAAACTCAATCAATTTCTTCCAAAAACTTGCCCATGACTGATGTCAGGCTCACCAGTCTACAGTTCCCTGGCTGTTCCTTACTACCTTTCTTAAATAGTGGCACCAAGTTAGCTCACCTCCAGTCTTCCAGCACCTCACCTATGGCTATCAATGGTAGAAATTTCTCAGTGAGGGGCCAAGCAATCACTTCCCTAGCTTTCCACAAGGTTCTAGGGTAGACCTGATCAAGTCCTGGGGATTCATCCACTCTCATGTTTTAAGATGTCCAGCATCTCCTCCTCTGTAATACTTTCCACAACAGTAAACATTCTTTTCATAGCTAGCCTGTGGAGAACCCTCGGGATCTTAAATATTTCAATCGTGTCTTCTGAATTCTAATGGATACAAGCCCAGCTTGTCCAACCTTTCCTCACAAAACAATACATTGATCCATTATTCAAATGCATTTGTACCTTTTTTTGAAATTCGGACAGCAATACTGTGAACAATACTCTAAAGGTGGTGTCCCCAGTGCCAAGCAGTGTCCCAAGATAATCCAATCCTCCTGAGGTACTACCATGACAAAAACTAATCTCCACCAGTTTGAACCATACCACATGAAGTCAGGAAACAACTTAAAGCACAGAATCCTGCAAGGTTCTTGACTATAAAGGCTCGCAGCTAAAACACAGAAGATGTGTTCACCAGAGCTACAACACTGGCACTTAGCCAATGATGAGGATAATTGTCCAGGTTTGTCCTGTCCCCAAAAGGTTGGTCAAATCCAATTCAGTTAATCTTCAACTAGTCCACACTCTAATATCAGCAAAATTTTGTACATGTTGTCATTGGCAGCACTCTCAAGCAGCATTTAAACAGCAGCAATCGGTTCAACAGTGCTCAGTTTTGGTTTCAGCAAGGTCATTCAACTCCAAACCTCATTAACAGCTTTCTTCCAAATTTGAACAGGAGTTGAATTAAAATAAATGTGCTGCGAGGCAACTGGCTTTGAGATGAAAACATTTTTTTAAACCATATTTGGCATCAAGAACCCCAGTAAAACTAAGGCCAATTATATTCAAGGGGAGGGTTGGGGCAACACTCAGATATGTATGTAGAAAGGAAGATAGCTTTGGTGGTTAGAGGGCTTTCATGTTAGTGCTGGGACATAATTGCAGGGGTTTCTCAGAGCAGTGTCCTAGACCTGACAACTTCACTTGCTGCATCTATGGTCTTCCCTCCATTCTAAGATCAGATGTAGCATTGTTTACTGTTGTTTAGACATTGTTCAGTTTATATCTCTTCAAATAATGAGAAGTCCATGACCACTTGCAGCAAGATCTGGCCAAAATTCAGCATGGGCTCATTAGAGATAATAACATTCATGTACATCCGCCAGACACCTCCCCTACTGATTCAACTGCATTGCCCCATCATTGACTGATCTTCACCCTCAACTTCCTAAGGGTCACCATTGGCCAGTGTTCAACTGCTCTCTTATAGTTTCCTAATGCTGTTTAGCCGTATGTCACCTAACGTCACTTTCGTTCAAGACTACTCCTGTCTATCTGCAAACTTTTCTTCAAATTATTCCTTACTTCCATGAAAGTAGGCAAGAGATGAAGCTGACTGCGTAGCTGAACTAAATTATATAGCAATCAGGGAAAGTAGCATACAATTTTCATGCTAATTTGAATTAACTATGGTACTCAAACTTTCTCACAGATGTTCCTTTTGTTGTAATAAAAGCACAACCCAACTTAATCCAATACCTCATACAGAGACTTTGATCAATATAAATACCATAAGATCGATCAAGATTGCTAAAAGTGCTCCACGTAACTTGTCTTTTATAATAACAGTTTCAACAAGTTTCAGAAACAGGTAGGTGAACTGTAATAATCCCTCCCAGCCCCCTAAGCTACCTTGTTCCTAGGCAAGAAACATGGACAATTTGGCTCCATCCAACTCATACAAATTCTTGAAAAAAAATGAACCACCAACTAGAAAAGCTCAGGGAAATTTCTCCTTCAGAGATAATCAACTAGACTTGAGCAGATGCACTCCCATGAGTCAGTAAAAGAAATTAATAGCTTCCAAAAAGAATGTAAAAATCTACCTTTAATCTTATTCTTTTAACATCTATCTTATTCTCTGACAGATACTTATCCAAATGCTTGATTATGACACTTGTCAATTTTCTTTTATTCAATGAGAATTGTTGTGACTGTTGAAAATGTAACATTCTTCTGTTTGTCTTTATGAGGGGAAGATAAAAAAAAATGTTTGGCAAACACTGCTCTCAATTCAGCGATGTTATTTTAATTCATCAAATACACTTTAAACATGTGTACCCTCGGTGAAAATCGGATACAACATTGGCTTTATTTCATTAATTGCTAATGGATGCCCATCCATTGCATGCCAAGTGTTCTGTCCCGACTTACGTTATCCATTTATGGGCATATTCCTACACAGTTTGAAACTATCAACATATTTCCATATTTATCCTTGTAAGAAGCCCAAGCAACAGAAGCTCAGAATAGTTCTCTGAGAAAGTTCATTAATGATGGGTTCATGGCATAAGCTTCTCTTCTTATTGATCGTTCCATTTCTAAAGCAATTCCCAGTGCAGTGTGTAGTTTACCATTCGTTCCATGACCCTAATCTTTAAAGGTCTCGTAGAATTTTGCTAAACACCTTGCCAAATCCAGCATGTGTATTGAACATTCAACGATATTTCTGACATTGCGATGATACAATGGCTTTGAGAGGTGTACTTTATCCTGGATTTTTTTTAATGAAAAAGGTTAGAGACAGGGACACTGAGCTCTCTGAGCCAATAGAGTAAACAGTTTGTGACGCCTTGTGTTTTTTTTTAAAAAAGTTGGAACAATAGAAGCAGTCTGAATGCGTTGGGTCAAGCTCCCACAGAATCAGAATTTTAAGTTTTAGCTTTCGGTAGTAGTTGTTGGGGTCTTGAAACTGGATAGAGTAGCTCAATTCCTTTCTCTGTTACAGCTGAAAGCTGGGAGTCCCCACCTGCTGTTAGAATTGCATGAGAAACATCGTATTTTACTGAATTTGCCTTTGCCAACGGTGTGTTAATGGGCTATTACTATATTGGATTTGTTAAGTAGTTAAATAATCTGTCATTCTGTTAAATTTTCCAATAGAATTAAGTTTTTCCAATTGTTTCTTTTGCTGTCTTTTAACTACATTGTATGAATAATGCATGGTTTGCTTCAAAACTGGTAATCTGAGCAATTGAAATATCCGGAACACAACACCTGATCCCTACCTTTAAATTAAGAAAATTTTAGGGTCTTGACTATCTTCTTAATATATTTTGAGGGGGTTTGGTTTGGTCAATAACAATACCCATAAATATTTTCATTAAAAAGTGAGGTATTATTGCTTCTTAATCTCTGTTTACTATTTATGATTAGTGAAATCTTTATAAGAACATTAATGCCAGCATTTCAACACAGTAAATACAAAGATCGGAGGGTTCCTGTGGTGCAGTGATACTGACCCTAACTCTGGGCCAGCAGGCTCAAGATCACATCCCACTCACTCCAGAGGTATGTTATAGCATCTCTGCATGGGTTAACTAAAAATACCTATAACCCAAAGTTCTGTTCACGCATTTACACACTGAACACTAATCTACATTGACTCTTGGATCTTCAACATCCCCTCAGCTCTTGATTGTAGTCATCATTATATGAGCATTGAAACCAAAATTTAAACTCAATATATACAAAAACTGGTGGGCTCATATGGTCTCGTGGTAGTGTCCTTACCTCTGAACCAGGAGGCACAGTTTAAAGCTCACCACCTCCAGAGGTGTGTAACAACTTGTAACGGGCATGACCAGGTTGATTAGAAAATGTTTATACAGATTTTGGGTGTCTCATCTTAGAGGCAGGTAACTCGAAGAGAAAGATTTCTTGGCTCAGCACACTCACCTCAGGAAATATTGTCAATGAGCATGATTTCATTTTGGGGATGGGGGACTGGTAGAGGATTTGCTGGATTTAAAGCAATCACAAGGCTGCCAAAACCTGGTCAAAAGACCGACCCAAATTCTCTGGGACTTGGGTCCCAATTATTTCCTTAAATATTAGGCCCTCTCGCCCCACTTATCATGCCCCTCTCCTACATCCACACCCCATCCATACCAGCTGTCACCATTCCCAATAGCTTCACTGTCTCCATTCCAACTATGTGCTCACCCAACCCATTCCCCCCTCCCCAAACTCCCAATGACCATTTGTACCCTCAATGACAACTCATTGCACTTCCATGTCCATTCATCCAACCCAACATCCGTATAGCACTGTGGACTGTATGGTAAAATGGGATGTATGGAAATGCTTAGAAACAATCTTCAATGGCATTCCTAAAAATACTGATGCTACAACTCTTTAAAAATGCCAATGTGCTTTTAAGGAATCAATAACTGAGACCATAAACATTCAATGCCTGCTTAATCACGTGCAACTACACATTGAACTGGAGACAAAATAGATCACAGGCATGAAAAAGTCTGTAAGTTTGTCAATCAAGCAATGTTTTCTCTTCCATGCATCCATCTTAACAAACTAAATGAAAATATGGGCTGTCAGTCAAGCCTTGATATGCATAGGTAAGACCTTTACAGTTATAACATCTAGACTAGAGTCCACAACTTCTCCGAGATGGCCTGGGCACTGTTCAGGTTTGCATATTAGCAGCATTTAGTGCATTTGTAAATTTGCACAATACACAGCAAACAATAACCAGTATACCTCAAATAACCCTGGAAAGGCAAGTATTTCAAAAAGTTGAACAGGTTAAGTGAAGGTTTTAAGCTACTACAATGTGAATGAAATTTTCTCTTAATTGGATGGATGCAAAAGGCATTTTGCTAACCACAGATACTTACCGTGACATTGCAGTGCCATGTATATAGGTCATATATCTCAACAACTGGTGTTCACATCAAAGAACACACCTCACTTCCAACCAAGCATTCCAACTCTTTCCCGCCCGACCCCGATACCTTCTCCTCTAACAGTAAAAGATGCAACACCTGCCCACACACCACCTCCCTCACCTCCATCCAGGGCCCTAAACAGTCCTTCCAAGTGAGGAAAAGCTTCACCTCCATCCCCTCCAATCTAGTCTATTGCATCCAGTGCTCCCGATGTGGTCTTCTCTATGTTGGTGAGATCAAACAGACTAGGTGACCATTTCGCCAAGTAGCTCCGCCTGGCACATAACGGCCAACCTAACCTCCCAGTCACCGCCCATTTCAACTCTTCGTCCCGCTCCCCCCCTCTCATATGTCCGTTCTCGGCCTCCTCCAGTGTCGCAGTGATTCAGAATGCAAATTTGAAGAAAACAACTTATCTTCCACCTGAGCACCCTAAAGCCCAAAGGACTCAACATTGGAGAACACAATTTGAAATAACCTTCCCACCCATCCCCCGGTTCCCTTTCCAGTATCACCACTTCCCTTCCATTCCGCCTTCTGAACTTCCATTCCAACCACCAACCAAATTCATCCTTCTCATCGACCACTCAGGTTGTACAGACTACCAGTGTCCACCTGTTACCACTATTCCGCCTCCATCCCTTCACCACCCCCCAGAATCTTTATCTACAGCTCCCCCTAACCCCAGATCCAGCCCTGAAGAAGGGTAACACCTGAAAAGATGACTGCTCCTTTCATCAAAGAATGCACTGTATTCAACTAGTCCACTCTTGGAACACACAAAACAAATCATCTACCGATAGGCATTTGAAATTCCATTTCAAGCCCACCGACTCCCACAGCTACCTAGAATACACCTCCTCCCACCCACCCTCCTGCAAAAACTCCATCCCCTATTCCCAATTCCTCCGCCTCCGCCGCATCTGCTCCCACGATAAGACATTCCACTCCCGCACATCCCAGATGTCCAAGTTCTTTAAGGACCGCAACTTCCCCCCCACGGTGATTGAGAACGCCCTTGACCGCGTCTCCCGCATTTCCCGCGACACATCCCTCACACCCCGCCCCCGCCACAACCGCCCCAAGAGGATCCCCCTCGTTCTCACACACCACCCTACCAACCTCCGGATACAACGCATTATCCTCCGACACTTCCGCCATTTACAATCCGACCCCACCACCCAAGACATTTTTCCATCCCCACCCCTGTCTGCTTTCCGGAGAGACCACTCTCTCCGTGACTCCCTTGTTCGCTCCACACTGCCCTCCAACCCCACCACACCCGGCACCTTCCCCTGCAACCGCAGGAAATGCTACACTTGTCCCCACACCTCCTCCCTCACCCCCATCCCAGGCCCCAAGATGACATTCCACATTAAGCAGAGGTTCACCTGCACATCTGCCAATGTGGTATACTGCATCCACTGTACCCGGTGCGGCTTTCTCTACATTGGGGAAACCAAGCGGAGGCTTGGGGACCGCTTTGCAGAACACCTCCGCTCAGTTCGCAACAAACAACTGCACCTCCCAGTCGCAAACCATTTCCACTCCCCCTCCCATTCTCTTGATGACATGTCCATCATGGGCCTCCTGCACTGCCACAATGATGCCACCCGAAGGTTGCAGGAACAGCAACTCATATTCCGCCTGGGAACCCTGCAGCCATATGGTATCAATGTGGACTTCACCAGTTTCAAAATCTCCCCTTCCCCCACTGCATCCCTAAACCAGCCCAGTTCGTCCCCTCCCCCCACTGCACCACACAACCAGCCCAGCTCTTCCCCCCCCCCCACCCACTGCATCCCAAAACCAGTCCAACCTGTCTCTGCCTCCCTAACCGGTTCTTCCTCTCACCCATCCCTTCCTCCCACCCCCAGCCGCACCCCCAGCTACCTACTAACCTCATCCCACCTCCTTGACCTGTCCGTCTTCCCTGGACTGACCTATCCCCTCCCTACCTCCCCACCTACACCCTCTCCACCTATCTTCTTTGCTCTCCATCTTCGGTCCGCCTCCCCCTCTCTCCCTATTTATTCCAGTTCCCTCCCCCCATCCCCCTCTCTGATGAAGGGTCTAGGCCCGAAACGTCAGCTTTTGTGCTCCTGAGATGCTGCTTGGCCTGCTGTGTTCATCCAGCCTCACATTTTATCATCTACCGATAGGTATGATTCTGTGATTAGAGAATACATGTTGAATATTCTGGATGTTTTAATTGCTACAATTTTAAAGAAAAAACAGTTTAACACATACAATAAAGCTCAGAACGTGGCTCATGTACAATTACTAGAGTGATGTGTATTCATTCGCAAGGGCTTGATATCTGCAAACAAAAAGAGGATTTGTAAACCTTGGGCCTTTTCATATGAACTGCAACTTGAGCAACCTATTGTTCTTGGGCTATCTTCCTAGCAACACCACAGCCAAACAAGTTTGACGCGTCAACTGATCAGCACCTCCTTCTTCCTGTACTGCAAAGTATTGTGTGATATTTTGTAAGATTGCATTCTAGTGTTAATCCTGGTGAGTGCAAGACAAATAGCTCTCTTTTCAGCAATACTGAAGTACTGACCCATCAATAACTGTTAATTATACTTAAAGGATAATAGTTCATTGCCAAGGGGGTTTTGAAGCAGCTCTACATCATGAAAGAGCCAGTAACAGTCCTCCCAAAGGTCTCTCACTAAAAAGAAAAACTGAAAGATATGAATTCCATCAGTTTGTTACAGATGATCCAAAAACACACACCAATGAAAAGTTAGCTAGTGAGCATTGATAAGCTCTTTTTCCTGGTTTAAAAAAACAGTGTTGGGAAAAGGTTTCAGAATTTCAACCCACAGCATAAACAAAACCTACAAAAATATTATTATATGGAATGTTTTAACACTGGGTTTTCAAAGTTGAAGCGTATATAGGCACGATCAATGTTCAAGCTGACATTAGAATTTTGACAAAAATCTGAAAACAGAATGTTGAACAGGAAGTTTATACATAAGCAAGATCACTT
This sequence comes from Stegostoma tigrinum, assembly GCF_030684315.1. Lineage (NCBI taxonomy): Eukaryota > Metazoa > Chordata > Chondrichthyes > Orectolobiformes > Stegostomatidae > Stegostoma > Stegostoma tigrinum. The sequence continues at coordinate 45,935,015 of NC_081363.1, forward strand.
ACTAGTGTATGCATTTAATAGATATAGATCTAACTTTAGATGATAAGGGAACTGAACCAGAAGATAGTAGGAGACATGACTGAAAAATTGACTTATCATATCAGTGTTTGAGAAAGTCTTTAAAATGTGAAGACGCAGGTGAAGCAGTAACAAGGCTCAAAACTGTGAAACAATGATAACTGAGGGTCTCCATAAGCTATTGTGCCAAAATACTAAGGGGAAGTACAAAAGATTAGAGAATGAGAGGACTTGGCCTGAGGATGATTTAAATACATTATGAAGCAAATGCTTTTTATTCACTTGAGCAACATTGGTGTCACTGGCTGGGTAGCATTTGTTGCCCTTGAGAAGGTGGTGGAGAGCTGCTTTCTTTCATTATTGCAGTCGGTGTGCTGTAGGTTGACCCACAATGCCCTATGGGAGGAAATTCTAGGATGTTGACCCAGCGGCAGTGAAGGAACAATGATATATTTCCAAATCAGGACAATGAGTGGTTTAGAGGGGCACTTGCAGGTGGTAATGTTCCTGTGTATCTGCTGCCCTTGTCCTTCTGGTTGGAACGTGGCTGGTGTTTGGAAGATGCTAACGATCTTTGGTGAATTTCTGCACTGCATCTTGTACACAGTACACATTGCCACTACTGGGTGGTGGTGGGACTGGATGCTTGTGGATTAGAAGTGCATTTTATACTGGATGGTGTCAGCATGTCAAAATTCTAATGTCAGCTTGAACATTGATCGTGATTATATACACTTCAACTTTGAAAATCCAGTGTTAAAACATTCCATATAATAATATTTTTGTAGGTTTTGTTTATGCTGTGGGTTGAAATTCTGAAACCTTTTCCCAACACTGTTTTTTTAAACCAGGAAAAAGAGCTTATCAATGCTCACTAGCTAACTTTTCATTGGTGTGTGTTTTTGGATCATCTGTAACAAACTGATGGAATTCATATCTTTCAGTTTTTCTTTTTAGTGAGAGACCTTTGGGAGGACTGTTACTGGCTCTTTCATGATGTAGAGCTGCTTCAAAACCCCCTTGGCAATGAACTATTATCCTTTAAGTATAATTAACAGTTATTGATGGGTCAGTACTTCAGTATTGCTGAAAAGAGAGCTATTTGTCTTGCACTCACCAGGATTAACACTAGAATGCAATCTTACAAAATATCACACAATACTTTGCAGTACAGGAAGAAGGAGGTGCTGATCAGTTGACGCGTCAAACTTGTTTGGCTGTGGTGTTGCTAGGAAGATAGCCCAAGAACAATAGGTTGCTCAAGTTGCAGTTCATATGAAAAGGCCCAAGGTTTACAAATCCTCTTTTTGTTTGCAGATATCAAGCCCTTGCGAATGAATACACATCACTCTAGTAATTGTACATGAGCCATGTTCTGAGCTTTATTGTATGTGTTAAACTGTTTTTTCTTTAAAATTGTAGCAATTAAAACATCCAGAATATTCAACAAGTATTCTCTAATCACAGAATCATACCTATCGGTAGATGATTTGTTTTGTGTGTTCCAAGAGTGGACTAGTTGAATACAGTGCATTCTTTGATGAAAGGAGCAGTCATCTTTTCAGGTGTTACCCTTCTTCAGGGCTGGATCTGGGGTTAGGGGGAGCTGTAGATAAAGATTCTGGGGGGTGGTGAAGGGATGGAGGCGGAATAGTGGTAACAGGTAAACACTGGTAGTCTGTACAACCTGAGTGGTCGATGAGAAGGATGAATTTGGTTGGTGGTTGGAATGGAAGTTCAGAAGGCGGAATGGAAGGGAGGTGGTGATACTGGAAAGGGAACCGGGGGATGGGTGGGAAGGTTATTTCAAATTGTGTTCTCCAATGTTGAGTCCTTTGGGCTTTAGGGTGCTCAGGTGGAAGATATGTTGTTTTCTTCAAATTTCCATTCTGAATCACTGCGACACTGGAGGAGGCCGAGAACGGACATATGAGAGGGGGGGAGCGGGACGAAGAGTTGAAATGGGCGGTGACTGGGAGGTTAGGTTGGCCGTTATGTGCCAGGCGGAGATACTTGGTGAAATGGTCACCTAGTCTATGTTTGGTCTCTCCGACATAGAGAAGACCACATTGGGAGCACTGGATTCAATAGAATAGATTGGAGGAGATGCAGGTGAAGCTTTTCCTCACTTGGAAGGACTGTTTAGGGCCCTGGATGGAGGTGAGGGAGGTGGTGTGTGGGCAGGTGTTGCATCTTTTACTGTTACAGGAGAAGGTATCGGGGTCGGGGGGGAAAGAGTTGGAATGCTTGGTTGGAAGTGAGGTGTGTTCTTTGAACACCAGTTGTTGAGATATATGACCTATATACATGGCACTGCAATGTCACGGTAAGTATCTGTGGTTAGCAAAATGCCTTTTGCATCCATCCAATTAAGAGAAAATTTCATTCACATTGTAGTAGCTTAAAATCTTCACTTAACCTGTTCAACTTTTTGAAATACTTGCCTTTCCAGGGTTATTTGAGGTATACTGGTTATTGTTTGCTGTGTATTGTGCAAATTTACAAATGCACTAAATGCTGCTAATATGCAAACCTGAACAGCGCCCAGGCCATCTCGGAGAAGTTGTGGACTCTAGTCTAGATGTTATAACTGTAAAGGTCTTACCTATGCATATCAAGGTTTGTCTGACAGCCCATTCTCCATGTAAAAAATTTGCCCCTCACATCTCCTTTGGACTTTCCTCCTCTCATCTTATATGCCTGCCCCTGGTTTTCAACAATTCACCTCTGGGAAAAAGATTCTGACCATCAATCATATCAACACATCTACCCATTGTTGGCCCGCATCATCTCATGGATACTCAGGTCTGAATTGCTAGATTCTGTTTGATGTCTGCCCCATGTAGCACTGTTGAAGTGCCACACAACATGATAGAGGGTATTCTCAATGTGAAGCCAAGACATCATCTCCACAAGGACTGTGCGCTGTTCAATCTTACCAAAATTGTCATGAACAGACATGCACGATAGACTGGCGAGAACAAGGTGAAGCAGAATTGTTCCCTCTTCTTGGTTTCCTCACCATCTGCTGCAGATCCAGACTGTAAGATATGTCCTTTAGGACTTAGTTAGCTCTGTCAATCATGGTGCTGCTGAGCCACTCTTCATAATGGACATAGACATCCCCCACCAGAGTCTGTGTCCTTGTACTTAGTGGTGTTCAACAAGAAGACAAGTGATTCATCAATCAATGGACAAAGGCCAGTGCATGGTAATTAGCTGGTTTTTTGCACACACTTGACCTGATGTGATGAGACTTTGTGGGTCCTGAGTCAATGCTCAAACCTCCAACAACTCCTTTACGATTTTACATCAGCCGTAAAAAGGAGTATGAAGTAATCAAAAGGGACAGCATCCAATTGAAAGGCACAGCAGGCTCAAGATGGGCTACTTCTGCACTGAATTCATATGTGCCTCAGTGTGTGACCTGCGAATAGGTTCATGACTGCAAGAACCTTGAAAACCCTAATAAGTGGGATAAATCCTTTTTTCCCCCTGATTCCATGGCACAAGTGGAAGAATATCCATGAAGATTCATTCCCTCCTCTCCCAACCCATGAGTTTTGTTTTTATATTTCACAAAGAATTGCTTTTTGACAGCACTTAGGGGTTAAGAGATAGCAAGAACTGCAGATGCTGGAGTCAGTGAATACAGTGTGAAACTGGAGGAACACAGCAGGTCAAGCAGCATCAAAACATCCAACATTCCTGCTCCTCTGATGTTGCCTGACCTGCTGTGTTCCTCTAGCTCCACACTATTGACAGCATTTAGAGGTTGGCCTACAGAAACAGAATATTTCCAAGGAATTACAAGAGAACAATAATTCATTTGTTTGACTGTCATACACCACTTATAAGGCCACTGTTTGTATCATCTAGGGTAGTCATTTATGTTGGTTAAATAAAAATTTAAGCAGTCATTCCTACACAGCAGCAAATGTACCTCAACTATAGCTATCAGTATCTTTGTCCATATGCAAATAATGAACAAAAACAAAGCTGCTGGAAAAGCTCAGCAGGTCTGGCAGCATCTGTGGAGGAGAAAAAAAGAGTTAACATTTTGGGTTCTGCAAATAATGAAAACTAACTACAGAAGTCCAGTACAATCTTTGCTCCAAAACATTTAAGACATTCACACAATGTACTGCTTGAAAGCATCTCTAAATAGCAGTTCTCAAACACACAATTACACTGCTATCTCCGATTGTCCTCAATATATATCCGTATTTCACAATCCTTCTTACTATTGTGTTTTAAAAGTCGGGGTTGTTTTCTTTGCAGAAAGTCTAAGTAGATTTGGAAAGGTTTATTTTCCGACTTTGAGAAGGCATTTGATGAAGCACCTTATAATAAGCATGAAGACATGGTATTTACCTGGTAAGGAAATTGGTTTGGCAGTATGAAATTGTAAGCAGTTTAGGTTGAAGCACACAATTACAATAAAATGTTAACAGATTGGATGATTATGCAAAACGCTGGCAAAAAGATTTCCATACAGGCGATTGTTTAACTGTCAACTTTGACCTAAAAAAGATAGACAAGCAGAGTTTCTAAGTCATGTAAAGCGAGAAATAGCGAAGGTTCAAAGAGAGACCTGAAGTCCAAGAAGATACAGCGTTGAAATGATGTGAACAGGTATTAAAAAAAAGTCATATGTTTTCAAAATGTTAACCCTGCTCCGCTCTCCACAGATGCTACCAGACCTGCTGAGTTTCTCCAGTGTTCTCTGTGCTTGTTTTAGATTTTCAGCATCCACAACACTTGATTTTCAGCATCCACAACACTTGATTTTCACACAGAAAATAACTTGGGAGGAGTAGAATACACTTGGGTAGATGTTAGAGCACATATTGAGCAGTCCTAGATGCCATGAGTCTGAAGGGATTGATTTTCCTTGGATGGAGAGCAGTATAGATTCTAAGATTCACCAAAATGATACCCTGACTCCAACGATTAAATTACACGGAGAGATTATAGAGTTGTACTATCTGGAATTTAACAGATTATGGGGTGATTTGATCACAGCATTCAAAATAACCGAAACTGAAAAGGCAGGTCAAGAGTAATTACTTTTACTGGTTGGTGAGTCTAGGATAAGACTTTTAGAAAATTGGAGTCAGACCATTAGAAGTTAAATTAGGGAACACGCTTACACACAATGAGTGGTAAAAACGCATGACCTTCTTCCATGAATGGCAACCGGTGTTAAATCAATTCTAAACCATAAATCTAAGATTACTAGATTTTTATTAATGAAGGTTTTTGAGGGATATGGAATATTTCACTTTCTCCTTTAAGACAAGCCTTAAGACCTACCTCTGACTAAGCTTTTGGGCATCTAACATTGCCTGGTGCGCCTACTTTATTTTCTATTGCTCCTATCAAATGGCTGGATTTTTTTAATGCTGAAAAGACATATAAAAGCAAGCTGCTATTGAAAAGACAGGCAGGTACGTGGATTTAGACCATAGAGCAGCCATGATCGCCCTAAATGTTGGGTTGTGTCTGAGGGGCTAAATACAAAAAAGCAAATGTTACAGTGGAAAAATTCAAACATAATATCTTGAGGAATTTTAAAATGTAAAATAGCATGCAATATTTTTTAAAAATGGGACAGACTGATCCACCAGCCACTAACCCCCTACTTTACCTACATTGACATGGCAAACTGGAAGTCCTAGCCAAAGGAATTTGGCTTGGTTTCTGAGTAGTTGTCAAGGTTACTTGAAATTTGAAACAAAAACAACCACTAAAATTAGAACCATTCACCACTCATACTGTCAGTAAATCCAATTATGCTAAGTTTTCAACTTGTTCATATAATACCAATAATTCAGCTACAAACTGAAATGTAACAGATCAGACTAGACTTACCAAATATTTGATAAGTTTGTTGATTTAACTAGTTTTTGTTGGACTAAAGATACAGATAGTAAATCTGACCAGCAGTGTGGATTAGGAAAAGAAAAAATCATCTCAATTTCCAGCTTGCCCTGATCAGCAAATGCTGTTGGAAGCTCATGTGAACATCAAATGAGGAGAGAATCAGACTCAATGACGCGCACACCCTCCCACCCATGTGTGCCTACCTAAAACACTACCTAAAATTCAAGGAGGAGTAATGGTATTGATGCCCAATATGTTAACAGGGTAGCAAAGCTTTCTGGAGAGAAGGATGGAAGGACAGAAAGTGCACAAAATCATGTTCACCATCTTGAATGTTTTAATAGGATTAAAATTAGGATACAGCCATTGTAAATTTGGTTAAAAAGAATGGGGGCTGTGGTTTAAAAAGTAAATTTGAGGGCTTGACTCTAGTTCCACAAGATCTTCTACAGTCAATTAGTAACTTTCCCAATTTGGTCTCATCCTTGGTCCAGTTAAACTTCACATACTTTTTACTTCTCTATTAATTTGACAGGATGTTAAATCAATTTCCCAAAAATCCCTGATCCATGCAAAGCCGTCAAAACAGTTGAGTTGACGGAGTAGTGACCTGAAGTTGTGATAGCTAATTAGCTCTGCAAATTTTAAAGGCATGCAGCCTTGCTTCTTAGTCACTGCTCAGCACTTCAGTGTTCATCTTACAAAATTAGACGTACTGCACTGTGCCAAGAGATAAAATCATCAATTTCCTGTACTTAACTCCACTTATGAAGACATCTTTAAAATCAGGTGTTATACAAAGGTATGCTGCAGTCACACAAAACAATAATTCTCAGCAATGCAAAGCAGAAATAGCAAACAAAATGGGGACATAAATCTCAACGGCCCATGAACTTACAGGAACATAAATCTTCTGCAGGAATTGCAAAAGCAAATTTTGATGTTACGAATGACAGAACGTAACTGTTATTCAGAATTTCTGTTGACACATCCACAAAACTCAAGTGCAGCATTCTTGGAAAATAAGGAGCATGTAATCACTTACAGATAGAAAGCATCTTTCTGGATGTACATTCTCAACACCACTATGCCCCTGAGGGAATATGCAGCTTCAATAAAGGCGTCATTTGCTGAAACATAAGACAAGCTTTTAAGGCACTCAAATCTCTTAAATTTGAGAAAGGCAAACGCAAAAAGATGACAGTTTCAACTTTGAGAAATATATTAACTAAGCAACATGACTTTCAGAGATTGTAGAGTGTATCCTTGTATGTTTTAACCCACAGGTTCAGTATGGTAACAATTAAAACACAATTTGGTATCTTCTTGAGGGAATGCTTACTTCTTAATGGACATAACATGATTCCAATATAGCTGAGTTGGCTAAATGACTCATATGGTTCAGAGTAATACCAACACCATGCATTCAATTCAGGCGCAGAGAGACTTGGCTAACACAGAGTGGAGGAACACAGCAGGCCAGGCAGCATCAGCGGAGAGGGAAAGTTGACGTTCCTTGGATAAGCATATAGACAATGATGGGATAGTGTAGGTGGAGGGGCTTAGATTAGTTCACAGGTTGGCGCAACACTGAGGACCGAAGGGCCTGTTCTGCGCTGTTTGTTCTATGTTCTATGTTCTGTTTCCGATCAGATCCCTTCTTTCTCAAGAAGGGTTCTGACCGGAAACACAGGCTTTCCTGCTTCTCCGATGCTGCCTGGCCTGCTGTGTTCCTCCAGCTCCACACTGTGTTATTTCTGACTCCAGCATCTGCAGTTCTCACTACCTCTCAAATAGGCTTGGACTTTCCTCCTCTCCCTGCCCCAAATATGGGATGTAATGGAAAACCACTATTGACAAAAAACTACCAAGGAAACAACTGAGTGAAAGAATAACAGACAATAAGCCTTTGAGGGAAGGACACGTGGAATAGAATGGAAAGGAAATGTGATGGTTCACGAACACAAAATTACAACATTTAAAATTCATTTTAACAGGCACATGAATAGGAAAGGTTTGGAAGGATATGGCCTAAACATAAGCAAATGGGTGTAGTCTGGTTTGGGAAACTTGGTCAATGCAGGTGAGTTGGACCTAAGGGTCTGTTTCTGTGCTGTATGGCTCGAATAGAAACCAGAATAGGAGTAGGCCATTCAGCTCATAGCCCACTCTGGTATTTAACGAGATCATTGCTGATTTCATACTTCAACATCATTTTCCTGCATTATTCCCCTCCCCCCATATCAGTTGATGTTTCTAAAATGATAGAAATCTATTGATATTAGTCTTGAACATAATTAACCACTGAGATTCCACAGCTCTATGGGGGAAGAAAATGCCAAAGATTCGCCACCACTACCTCAGCTCTCAATGACCTGCTTCCTGTGTGTGCCTCTGAGTGTGTATCCCTTAGTTCCAAGCACCTCAGGCAGATGCAACCTTTCCTGCATCTACCCTGTCAATCCAATCAAGCATATGTTCGCACAAGATTTCAACTGTTCTGTTAAATACCACAGAATAAAGTTCCAGAGCTTTGGTGAGGTCACTCTTGGAGTATTGTGCCTTGTTTTGGTCTCTTTACCTCAGGAAAGGATATACTGATCATAGAGGGAGCACAACGATTTTTTCTTTTCCTAATCCACACTGCTGTTCAGATTTACTATCTGTATCCTTAGTCCAACAAAAATTAGTTAAATCAACAAACTTATCAAATATTTGGTAAGGCTAGAACTTTATTCTGTGGTATTTAACAGAACAGTTGAAATCTTGTGTGAACATATGCTTGATATCCAGCAATCTTTCCTCATAGGATGATCCTTCCAATCCAGGAATTAGCTTGATGAACTTACGTTGTGCTCCCTCTATGATCAGTATATCCTTTCCTGAGGTAAAGAGACCAAAACAAGGCACAATACTCCAAGAGTGACCTCACCAAGCTCTGTATAGTTGCAATAAGACAACCTCACTCCATTACACAAATCCTTCTGTAATGAAGGCCAATATGCCAAGTGTCCTCCCAATTGCTGTTGTGCCTTTCAGTGGCTCACAAACAAGAACACCAAAGTTCTCTTGGAACAACAAACAAAGAACAATCCAGCACAGGAACTAGCCCTTTGGTCCACCTAGCTTTCATCAATTCCCAACCCATATTTAGATCTGCTACTTATTGCTGATATGCAGTTTCCTTCCCTCTGTTCCCTGCCATTCACGTGCCTATCAAGATATACCTTGAACATCACTATTGTGTCTGCCTCCACCACCTCCATTGGCAGCATGTTCCAGGTACCCAACAATCTCTGTGTGAAAACTTTTCCCCGGGCTTCTCGCCTAAACTTTCCCCCTCTCATCTTGAAGCCGTGCCCTCTTATACTTGACCTTTCCACCCTGGGAGTTCACCACTTTCCAGCCTCTCACTATTTAAGAAATACTCTCCATTTCTGTTTTGCTACCAAAGGAGACAATCTCACGTTTCTCCACAATGTATTCCATCTGGCAATTTTTTGTCATTTAATTAGCCTCTCCAAATAACTTGGAACTGGTTTTCCAAATCATTGATACAGATTGGAAGCAGCTACAGCCCAAGAAGTGATCTTTGTAGTATTCCACTGGTCCCTGCCTATCTACCTAAAAATGACTCATCTACTTTTCTGTTTTCTGTCTTTTAACCAGTTCTCAATCCATGCCAGTATATAGCACAAACCTTACGTGCTTTAATCTCTTACATGCCTTATGAAAAGCCTTAAACATACCATATCCACTGGTTCCCATTGCCTATTCTGTTAAGTAGCACACATACAAAACTCCAACATGCTTGTCAAATACCACTCTCAGGCAACTGTCCGTGTGGAATTTGCATATTCTTCCCATATCTGCATGGGTTCCCTCCGGGTGCTCCAGTTTCCTCCACAGTCCAAAGATGTGAAGTTAGGTGGATTGGCCATGCTAAATTACCATGCCAAATGTGTAGGTTAGGTGTGTTAGCATGGGAAATGCAGGGTTACAAGGACAGGGTAGGGGGATCGGTCTGAGGCGGATGCTCTTTGGTGTGTCGGTGTGGACTCGTTGGGCTGAATGGCCTGTTTCTACACTGTAGGGATTCCATGAACATATGATATGCCGTTCATAAATCTAAGGTAGACTCTGTACAATCATACCATTTTTTTCTAAATGTCTGTTATCCCACCCTATTAGATTCCAGCATTTTACCTATAACTGAAATTGGGCTAATAAGTCTGTAGTTTCCTGTTTTCTCTGTATTTTTTCCCAGGCGAGGAAGAACAAGTGGAATGATTGGTAAGGGAACAGGTGGGCACTCATATGATTTGTTCCGGTTGCTCCTTCACCCCCTTCTTTCAATAGCATAAGAATTATTACTTTGCCAACCCTTTTCAGTTCCATATAGAGTCATATTGGATTCAAATCATTAACTCTGTTTCTCTCTCTACAGATGCCTGTTAAGTTCCTCCAGTACTTTCTGCTTTTCTTTCAAATCTCCAGCATCTGCAATGTATAGCTTGTATTACAGAAGTCTTCCACTGATCCAAAAGAAATTTTAGCCACACTTAGAACACTTCCCTTACTGGGTTTTTTAGGCATTAAAGGAATGTATTTTCTTTTTTGTTAATGATGCATTTGTTCTCAAATTGTTCTTTAAATTGCCTACCATTGTACATTTAAACAGTTTCATAGCTGATTTGTCCCCAACAGCTTCATAACTTCCTTTCATTAGATGGTAAACCCGAATGTCTGATTAAACTGCATCACTCTCCAGCTTAATTCAGAATATTATCATAGTTTAGTCAGTATTCCTAAAGGCTCCTTTACAACAGGTTTAATAATTAGCTCCTTTTCCTAATACTTAGTTGGGGCAGAATGGTGGCCTCGCAGCACCAGAGACCCAGGTTCGATTCCACCCTCAGGCAACTGTCTGTGTGGAGTTTGCAGATTCTCCCTGTGTCTGCGTGGGTTTCCTCTGGGTACGCATCCAAAGATGTTCAGGTTACGTGGATTGGCCATGCTAAATTGCCTGTAGTGTTCAGGGATGTATAGCTTAGGTGAGTTATAAGGGGGATAGGTCTGGGTGGGATGCTCCAAAGGTCAGTGTTGACGTTTTAGGTCAAAGGGCCTGTTTCCACACAGTAGGGATTCTATGATAAGATGCTATACAAAGCCCATTTTGTAGTTGGTTCAAATAAAGGAATTCAATACTTGATTCTTGAAGGCTGGGCCAAAAACCCCCCAAATCTGTCAAGCATGGAAAATGTACTATCCCAACTTGGTCTTACACGTGACTCTTATCCAAAGTAAATGCCTAACTGTCAATGTTATCTGAAGCTCCAGTGGTAATTAGGAGTGGACAATTATTGCAGCTTAATGAGCATTGTCTATCTCTCAGGAACAAATGTTAAAATAAAATAATGAGACAGAAATTCTAAGCTTGGTGTTGGTATCAGCATTAAATAGATTATACATTACAACTCTCGTCTCGGAGTACTATTAACATCAGAAAATACTTTACTGAATTCCTAAGAATTGCTTGATGTTAGAAGAGGTAATTGAAGGAGTGGCTTTTTCAGACACCACACTCCATCTGGTAGAAGAAAAATCAGAGGACACTATCAAAGGAGAGAGAGAGAGAAACAGAGAAAGCACTTGAAGGTTCTGCCACCAAACAAAGAAACATATGAATATCCTAAGTCAACAGAGCAGGGATGTAATCATACAACAAAGGAGGATCAAGACCATGAATGGATTTGAAAAGAAATGATAAGCATTTTAACTCAGTTCTAAAATGGAGAGCCAAATAGAAGCTTGAAAGTTTAGAGGTGATACGAGAATTAGGTTTAGTACAGGAAAAGATACAGGCAGCAGAACTTCCGCCATGGTGGAGTTTGAGGCAAACACGGCATTAGAAAAATCGAAGATGGGGAGTGTGAGGAACTGCTGAGGGCTTCAACAACAATAGGAGAAGAGCTGGGGAGGGACACAATGTTGCAGAGATGAAAACAGTAAACCAGGTGATAGATAGAATATGAACTTGGAAGTTCAGCAGGACACAAAAGTGATGCATCATCGGATTCAATCTAAATGTGCAACTGGTGTGAAGTGGAGTCAAGCATGAAGAAATTATGAAAAGGACAAAGAGTTATGTCAAATGACATAAGGCTTGCTAACCAATCTTAAATTTATCACATTCATCTTGTATTTATGTTCTTTCAGCACTAGAAATATTCTGTTTCAATCTATGTACAGGGGTCAGTTAGCTCCGTTTGTTGGACTGCCGGTTTGTGAAGTAGAGTGATGCCAACAGTACAAGCTCAATTCCCACACTGGCTGAGTTTACCATAAGGGACTCTCCTTCTTAACCTCTCCCCTTGCCTCATGTGTGATGGCCAGCAGGCTAAATCACCACCAGTCACCTCTATCTAATGACCTTGAGACAAGAATGATTCTGGGGATAAAGGGCTTTTTAAATGCATTCGAGGACTCTGGGTCTGTACTTAGCAGAGTTTAGAAGCATGAGGGTGAATCTCATTGAAACTTAAAGGATACTGAAAGGCCTGGATAGAGTGGACATGGTGAAGATGTCTCCACAAGTAGGAGACCAGGATCCATGGGCTCAGCCTCAGATTGAAGGATCAACACTTTAGAACTAGGATGAGGTCCTTTTGGCAGAGGTATATAGGTTTTTGATTAGTCAGAGGCTCAAGGGTTACAGGGACTATGCAGGAGAATGGGTTTGAAACACATATTTGCAATGAATGAATGGTGGAGCAGACTCGACAGGTCAAATGGTCTTGTCCTGCTCCAATATCTTTTGGTTTTAAGGTAAAAAGGATAGATTCAGGATCTGAAAAACAATATTTTAAGTGAGCGTCAAATAGATGTACAGTTGACAGAACAATGGCAACAATAACACTGGAAGAGGATGATGAGCAGTAAAGTGGATGTCATTGACACATTCTGAGGCTGATCTAGTACTTGTGACATATAGAGGAAGGAAAATGTGCAATGCATGTTGCCTTTCAGAATATCAAATCAAATTTTCTTTTGGGAATTCAGACCATAATGATGCACCAAAACTTTAAGAATAATCTGACAGTGATAAGTGCTTTAGTTTGGCTCTCTTATTGTACCTTCTTTCATTTCAGAGCTGAATAATCCTACAACAGGAATGTCCCAATGTGGTTTGAGATCACTGCGTAACTCTCCTTTTAGATAGGCTTCAACATCTTCTATTGATTTCAATAGGACAGGAGTAGGTATTCTGCTCCTAACAAAGAAAAAAATGAACGTCAACAACACAGAGCTGGCAATACAGTTGCACATGGCTAAGAACTCTTAAAATATCTGACTAGCAAAAGATACCCTACACAGTTTAATGGCAAGCAACATGACCAATGTTGTTCAAATGCAGCAACAGCAACCAACCTTATTTTAATTAGACTCCTGATTCAAGGAAGTTGGTGATTCGTATCAAGTATCTTATTTTTACAAATAGTCCTTCATTATAAATAAAGGTCTGCTGGTTATTTTGTTTGATTCAGCAGTTTCTAAATGGTGTCTTCTCAGCAATGTAATGTACAGACACCCTCTAATGGGCATATTGGGTGCTACTGTGTCAAACATTCACCAGAATGCAGTTTAGCAATAACAATGCATTTATGTGATAGATATAATCCAAGGATATAATGAATTAATACGGAAGTTGGCACACAGTTTCGTCAAGCTTCGTGAATATATCATTAAGGATGAAGAAGAACTAATAGGGTGGACAGATTCAGGAAGGGCATTTTCCAGAGGGTATGACCTTGATGTCTGAAAGCACAGCCACCAATGCCAGAGTGAGTAAAACAGAGAATGCTCAAAAGGCCACAATAGATGAGTGCAGATTATCTCAGATTATTGTTGGGTTTGAGGAAGTTTCAGAGATGGGAAGAGATGAGATCGAGGAGGGATTTGAAAACAAGAATGAATAAAAATTGAAAGTGGTGTATGCCAGCATATATAGGGCTAATGAATAAACAAGATATTATTCAAGTTAGGATACAGACAGCAGGTTTTTCTGTGATTTCAAAGTAATGGATGTTTAAAAAGGAGGGAAAAAGACTGGGGGTATACTGGAATTGTCAAGCTGAGTCAACAAAGGCATGAATGAGGGTTTCATTAAATGAATATTGATATTAGTTTAAGTATTTAATAGGTATCATTGTGGATAGAATAAAAATTGCAGACATAGAACCTTATTTTTTGGATGCAGGCTAAAGTTAACCATAAGAGACCTCAATACATAAACTGTCTGTAACTGAACTAACAATCCCAGCCCAAGAACTGAATTTCCAGATGCTGTTACATAATGCTCCAGATGTCGTTTAATGAAGGCTGTGAATCTTGCCAATGAAACAATTTAATCTGCTAATTTCCAGTAATTTCACAATTTAAGTATAATAGTTTCCAAGGGAAAATTTACAGAAACTCAAGTAGCTCTACCACATCCTTAAAAGGGATATGTTTCAGTGACACTATCATTGATAATTGTTTCTAAGATTATTGCCGCCACACATTACTGTATTGCAGCCATCAGCTGGTATACTTCAAGCTTTGTTATCATATTTTCATTCTTTAATTTTCTGATTCTGCTTAAAGATACTACTGGTGACATTGTTGCTGACCAAGAGCAGACAGAAGGTGCAGTAATTGATCAGGTTGGATTTATCTGCTGATTGTGTACAAGACAATTAAGTAATTTTTCATATTGCCAGGTAAGTGCCAGTGTTGTAGCTGTACTGGAACAGTTTGGTTACAGGCATGGCAAGTTCTGGAGCACAAATCCTGTGCTCCTTTGTTGAAATATTGTTGAAGCCCATAAACTTGGCAACGCCCAGTGCTTTCAGCCTTTTCTTGATATCAGTGATATCACTGGATGTCGTGCATCGAATTGGTTGAAGACTGAGGTCTACGAGGCTGGGAATATACAGAGGATTTCCTTCCCTATTGAACATTAAAGAGCTACTTTTTTTTAACAATAATTAATAATGTTTCATGGTCATCATTAGACTTTTAATTCCAGATTTTACTGAATTCAAATCCAACCATTAAACTGTGATCTCTCTGTTTGTCCATGGACCTTGTCAGTAGGCAACAACACAGTTAATTCAACCTTCTTCCATGCATTAAACCACCATTTCTTCACTTCAAAAGTAGCAAAACCTTATGAAAAATGCATAAAAATGAAGAGGCGTCCAGGCCTCTTAGCAACAAGCTGACCCGAAAACAACTTCATAAATGAATCCATAGTCATGTCTCCCCCTTCTTACCAGAAAGATACAAAGCATAAACTAAATGTAAAAGAATTTATTGTTCCCAACACCGGGGGAAGAGTATTAACAGAGACCACATCATCTCAATCTTAAATTCAAACAACCTCAAATTACCTCACCTTAAGTAATTCTACAACTTACGACAGGTATGCAACATTGATTAATGAAGTCAAATGTTACAGTTTTTCACAGAAGGATTCCTAAGAAGGGTTAGTGAACCTGAAACATCAACTCTGATTCCTCTCCACTGATGCTACCAGACCTGCTGAGTTTTTCTGGCAATTTCTGTCTTTGTTTTGTTTCCATTTTTCGCAGAACTTAGGTAGAATTGTGAATGCCTATGTAACAGTGAAAATTACAGAATATAATAAAAATACGCCTTTAATTAATCATCTTAAACGAGTGGCCTGAAGAAATATGTAAGAATCCTGAGGAAATTCGCCTGAAACATTCACCCTGTTTCTCCATCGACAGCCTGACTTGCTGCGTATTTCCAGCAATTTCTGTTTCTATTTCAGATTTCCACAATTTACATTACAGTATTTGGCTTTTTTGTTTGAAAATATGACATTTTGTGCTATATACTGCCACATGGCAAAAACATACACCTATTGACTAATGGCAGGCACTGTTACAGGGGATCTGTAAGAGTTGAGATTGTGGGTTCTAGTCCCACACCACAAATTTGAACACAGAAACCAAGGCTGACAATTAGGACAGAAACCAAAGATGTGCTGTACTGTCGGACATGCTATCTTTTGGATGAGACATTCCATCTGGCCCCTCAGGTGGGCAAAGAGATCCCAAAACTCTGACTTTAAAAAGGAACAGGGGAGGAGCCAGTATCCAAGTCAATAAAGCTCCCTCAATCAATATCACAAGAACAGCTTATCTGCTCACTCTCATATTGCTGTTTGTGGGAAATGTGCAAGCTGGCTGAGATGCTTCCCAGCGACTACATTTCAGAATTGCTGTAGATGCATTCTAAGTGCAAGATACTTTCATTTTTAGAGGGAAAAAACACTTGCATCGTGTAGTATTTCTCACAATACACAATGTGTGAATTACACCGAGTTTCATATTCCAAATAGTAACAAATCTTATCTCAGATGTAATCAACAACAAAAGGCAGGAAGAAAATCAGTCATTTTTCTTGAAATGCAGCATGAAACTTTCAAGTAACTACAACTGCCTTCTAATTAACTTTAGATGTTTAAGTGCTTCTGCAAGTTAGCATTTAGATTTTCCCAACAGGGAAAATTAAAATTTGAAAAGATGACTTAAGTGGGCAGGGCAAATTAAGCATTTCTTCATTGTAGCAGCTAGATATTGAAATGTGCTCTGGACCCCAGATTTCCAGTGATCATGTACTAGTCTCCTTCCTTTTATCTATTGTAGGTTATAATGGGGACAAGAATGATATCAAAAAGTTGGTCACAGCAGTGCAATCCGTAAACTTGAATGGCAAATTGTTAAATGCTTATATGTAAAAAGCAAAAAAAAAGGATCTTTATTTTAACTGCTAAGTAGGAACATGGAAAAGATAATGGTGTTGCTGTTCGGGAACTGCTTTTGGCAGGTTTGCATGGTCTTAATGGCGATGCCTCAAAATCATGCTGCTTATCATCTTTTCCATTGAAAAACCTGGCAATTTGGTGGAAGTAGCTAGCTGGTCTTTAACACCACAGGGTAAGAAGGCTGGCATGGGGATCCAGGGGAAGAGGTGCCAGACAAAACTGGGTATATTGGTAAAGTTTACCAAGAATGGGGATGTTGGGTAGGAGAGGAGGAGGGACTGGGTGGTGGAAGTCAAGATGCAAAGCTTCCTAAAAATATAAGCAAAGTACTGGGAATGCTTCGGATCTGAAATTAAAAACATTTAAAAAAGTGTTGAAGAAACTCAGCAAGTCTGGCAGCTTCTGTGTGGAGAGAAGCAGAGTAATCTGGAGTTCTGAAGACAGGTTATATTTGATTTGAAACGTTAACTCTTTCAGAGGGCTAGAGAAGACATTTCTGACCAGAAAACAAACTATGTCTTACAATATAATAAAATGTGAGGCTGGATGAACACAGCAGGCCCAGCAGCATCTCAGGAGCACAAAAGCTGACATTTCAGGCCTAGACCCTTCCCTTGGCTTTGATCTCCAAACAGAAAGAAAATCATCACTACTCCTCATATTGCAATTCCATTTAAAATAGCAGATTTTTTTTTACACGAGTCTAGTCTACATATCTAAAGTAGGGCCTTAGCATTTTGGGAAGTGCACCTGCAATTTGAAACCTCACTTGGAAAAATCATTGACAGGAAAGAGGTGGATAAGACTCTCACTACATTTTGTTTGCTCCCTCTGGTTTTCAGAAGGGCAGAGTTAAAAATCATGGGCCTGATGTCAATTCAAGATTGTATCATCTTTCTATCACTTGGTTGGCCTTTTCCTTTGCTAGTTTGTTTATTTAAACATTCTTCAAGTTTAGATTCACCCACCCACACACATTTCTTCTCCAAATGTTTGTGGACAGACTGACTTAAAATGATTAACTTTACAGCCAGATGTGAATGGCAAATTCTCTTCAACAAAACCTAGATCAAAAACACATTTCTTATTCACATAAGATAGAAAGCATGGCTTTTAATACAGAACTGTAAATGCTGATAATTTCAGTTGTTAATTCCAAGGCTAACATGTACAAATCGAGGGGTTTGTGCTCCAAAACAATTTAACAAGAGATAACATTTTTCCGGCAGTTTCTGTTTTTATGTCGGACTTCCAGAGCCCAGAGAAAAGGCCAGGAGAGGCCTCCTGGATGCCACGTTCTACCGTTCCACTCCCACCCCCCCCCACTGCCAACTTCTCCAGTGTTTCCTCCTTCCTCCCCCCATATCCTCTCAGCCCACCGCTGAGCCAGTTTCAAACTCACACTTCTCTGAGTGTGCACAGTGCCGCCTTTGCACATGATATCACACGTAGAGTGTATACAATGATGTATTGGGCCTGGAATCGTGTGCATGTACGTTTTCTGAACAGTGCGCATGCGCAGTCGTAGGTGTCAGCAGATAATGACGCAGCATAAACATTTTGAAGATGTTTATTTTGTTAAATATTCCCCAGCCTGAAGAGAGGAAAGAGTTCATTTCCTCCAGAGTTATTGTCAATGTCATTCAAATTTTCATCCTTTGCTTAGAATGTTCCTTCCCATCTAAAAATTTAAAATTTCAAGGGATCACCATGTGCCTTGATTATTAAGTGCTATTTGTTCAAAAATGTTTACAAGCAAAACTTTGCTCATGGATTTTTCACTTGTGGCACTGCAACAATATCTCCAAGCTTACTGCTCTATCATACCTAACTGCTTAGCAAGAACGTATTTCTTCAGGTTTGGTTCTTACCATTGCCAGTGAATCAGACAGATCTGTGTCAGGTTCGTGAAAGCTGTCACTACGTACTGTGCCAATGTATCATCCTCTTACCTATTGACCCAGCCCATACTGCTAGCGAATTAGAGAAGAGAGTCATCCTTTTATATCAGACTCAAAACAAACCCAATTCTCCCAACTCAGTGGAGAAACAGCCAGAGCCATGGGATTATGAGAGGGACCATACATCACAGCTTAAGTAGCAGACTGCTGCTTGGGCAAGTCTGAGGGGTATTTTGCAGTAAAACCCACAGTCCCAGGTTGCGGTACTCTGTTGCACCCTGAATAGTGCTACAATGCAAAGCACAGAGTTTGCATAGCTAAAGAAAAAACATCCCCATTCAGGTAAGGAATATCGTGCAACAATCAGGTCAGAGCAGAAGTGGGAGGACAACATTCTACCATGCTACACCCAAAGCAATTTGCCAGCAGTTAGCTGACTAATAGATCAATCGATAACAGTCCATAAATGTCTTAGGTAAATCTGGGAACTCATAACTGTTTGTGCCCACTGTTTGATCAACTCAATCAATGAAGCAAAAGGCTTAGAAAAAGGAAACAAAGTGATTTGTGGTAATTAGAGCCAAATGAAATCATTACCTTTCATTGGATGGCAAGATGTGCAAACACAAAGGCAGAATAAAATAAATTCCCAAATTGAACAATTAATTACCTGCTGGAATAAGACTTCACGGGTTCACTTTTTCCTTGTCTGAACATCTAATGCTAACTCTGATGGCAGGATCATAAACCATGTGATCAGTCCGGCCATTGTAACAGAAAATCGCTAGCCGACATGGTAGCATTGAGGTTAAATCTGGTTTACAGCACACATTCAGCAATTTTATGGCACATGACTGATAAGCTTCATTGGTTTTGGAGAGGTTTACGGCAAGATTGCAATTTCTTTTCAGATCTGAAAACACTCACTATACAAAGGTGGAAATTATTCAGCAGTTTGCAGAGAAGTGAAACATTTGAAGACCTATCTTCCCCACAAATTGCTGGATTTTTCTGCTAACTAATAACTGCTATTTTAATACATATTTTAAACCATTTCTGGGCCATCCTTGCCAAAAAATCATGAAGACATCAATCAGGGATACAGATAGAAAACTTCATGTAAAATGTCCACAGAAAGTCAAGCTTACAGAGAAACAACAGGCGCGAAGTTTTGTTTTGTTGTAAAATATCAAAAATGAAACTGAGGAGAATATGTATTGAAATGCATTCCTAACAGTGAGGGATAGGAAAACCATCCTGAAGGACCTTGCCTCCTCGACAGCTTTACTTACAAACAATATATAAAAGATGACATGTGAACACAGAAGACATCAGATCAAAATTAAGTTAACTGTTAGTTCTTCCGTATTGCATAAGTATTTTAGTGTAAGTGGTCTTGGGTTATGGTATGAGATAAGTAAACTAGACTTATGCCCAAAAACCCATGATAAATACTGCGAACTGATTTTAGAAAGGATTCCAATAATTCACCAATGTTCTTCAGGAAAGGATGGAACTTACATGTGTACCTATGCAAGCACTCTATGGCTGAATTTTAAATAAAATCAGGACAATAAATACTATTATAATAGAATCATCCAGTTTCCAAGCAAAAGAAAATAAGAAGATTTAGTTTAGCTTACTTACAGCATAATGAACTTTAATAGACTGTGCGTTCCTAGCATTCCAGTGTAGTGTAAAGGTCTATCTCCTTGAATATACATCCTGACAGTCGGAAAACGTGCAACATCTTCATTCAAGCAAACACCTGGCCAGTCTCCACAGTTAACTCGAGTCAGTACAAGGTCCTTCATATCTATGCAGAAGTTTTAGAAGCACTTTATTGCATTCAATTTAAAATAAAATGAAAACAGGAAGGCCGTATTTATAAGGACATCCCAACATAACTGGGCTCTGATGGTTCTACCCTGAAAACAAATGTAGGTCAGGAACATAGCAGCATTTTGTAAATTGTGATAAATCTTAAATTTGGAACATTTACCACAAAGCAGAGTTTCTACAATTACAATTTGAATTGTACAAGAGCATGGAGATTGTAAAATGTCAAAACTGCAGTATCACTAAGACTAATATTCATTGAAAACATGCATTCAGAGGCATTAAGAAAGCCAATGTACTACTAATGTGACGTGATGTTATAAGTATTACAATGACAAGATATAATAATAAGTTAGCAAAAGGACGCAAGGTTGCACAGTGCGCACGCATACATTTTATTTGGAGGAAATCTATTTTAGGTTCATGTTGAAATATAAAAATAATTAAAAAAAGTAGTTCGTTGGAAGGCAGATTTTTTTTCCTACGGTGTAGGTTGAAGCACTGGGGGATGCAAAACTGAGACATTGCTGCCTCATCACATTGAGAGAATTAACAAGTCTGTGTCAAATTTTAATAGCTAGTTTCTGCTCGAAAAACAGGAAGGTTGGAAAAATTTCCAGAAGCATGACATAAAAATGAGAATATGAACCAATGTTTTCAGACAGATGCGTATATTCACACAGCAAAGTTATGAATGAACATGGAACTTATTATTTACAAATTAACATTTTGATTCAGGGTTGTTACCAATTTTTGTTCGCTGTTGTTATTTAGTATTTTCCACAAATTTCATTTTAAGTAGATCCAGAAAGACAATTTATCATAGTGGGAATAATAAATGGATAAATCAGATTTTAAAACTATTTAGAAATCTGTAGCTGTTTTCTTCTTTATGAATACACCTTGACAGTCTTAAAACGATCAGTGAGCACGATCTGATTTCTGAAAGGAAAAATGCTCTTTTTTTTATTCACAATGTTACGTGGGCGTCGCTGGCTGGCCAGCATTTCTTGCCCATCCTTAGTTGTCCTTGAGAGGTGATGGTGAGCTGCCTTCTTGAACCGCTGCAGTCCACATGCTGTAGGTAGACCCACACTGCCCTTACGGAGAGAATTCCAGGATTTTGATCTAATAAGTGAAGAGACAATGATGTATTTCCAAACATTCACTATCGGATCATGTCTACATCTTTTATATTCTTTAGAAGCATGTGTTGAACTTTGTGACGGTGAGGTCATAACATCCTGAGAATTGGGTCCCTGATTTCTCTGGAAATCCCAGCATACATCAGCTGAAATTATTTCATACCCTGCACCAAATACCAAAGATTTCTTATGTCACCACTGTATAAAACCGGGAAGGATTTTTAACTCCTGGGTACAAATAGGAGTAATAATATTAATAATCTATAGTAAATGCCCCCATTCAAATCTGGCAGAACAGAAAGCCACCAGGCCTAGACTTGAGGAAACATTCCCAACATATGGTATGAAGTCAGGAATGTGTGTGGCTTAGAGGGGAACTTGCAAATGGTGGTGCTCCCATGTATCTGTTGCCCTTGTACTTCTAGATGGAAGTGGTCGTGGGTTTGGAAAGTGCTGTCTAAGGATCCTTAATAAATTTCTGCAGTGCACCTTGCAGATAGTAAACAGTGGCAGAGGGAATGGATGCTTGTGGATGTGGTGCCCATCAAGCAGGCTGCTTTGTCCTGGATGGTATCAAGCTTCTAGTGTGTTGTGGGTGCTGCATCCATCCAGGCAAGTGGGGAGTATTCCCTCACACTCTTGATTTGTGCCTTTTAGATAATGGAAAGGTTGCAGTGAGTCAGGAGGTGAGTCAACACAGTAGAGTCCCTAGCCTCTGACCTGTTGCTGTACCCACTGTATTTAGGTGCTACCCAGAAAATTGACGTTAGAGGACTTAATGGCAAGAACAACTCTCTCTTCCTGGAGGTGGTCATCGCAGGGCATTAGTGTGATTTCATTGAATCCCTACAGAGTGGAAGCAGGCAATTCAGCCTATCGAGTCCACACCAAACCTCCAAGAGCAATCGACCCAGACTCAACCCTCCTAATCTATCCCTGTAACCCTACATTTCCCATAGCTAATCCACCTAGCCTGCACATTATAGGCAATTTAGCACAGCCAATCCATCTAACCTGCACATCTCTGGACTGTGGGATGAAACTAGAGACATGGAGAGAATGTGCAAACCCCACACTGACAGTAGCCCAAGGGTGGAATCGACACCTGGTCCACGGCGCAGTGAGGCAGCAGTGCTAAGCATGGAGCCACAGAACTGCCCAGGGAGCTTATTTACTTTTGAATAGCATGAGCCTGATGCAATTTGAACAAGCAGCCTTCCGATTGAATGCTAGTTACCGTTGATCAGCTCAAGCTTCAAAATCCAGGTGCTGTTGCATGTGGGCATGGATGGCTTCAGTATCTGGGGAGCTGGAATATGAACACTTCATATTCATCAATGGCCTGTCCATTTCTGGAGGAAAGGTAATTGATGAAGCAACTCATTGGACCTAAGACACTAACATGAGAATCCACTGCAGCAATACCGGGGTGGGGGGGGTGGCGCCTTCTAACAACCACACCATCTTCCTTTGTACAAGGCACAATTCATGCACATTTCACCTTCTTCACACCAAGCTTGAGTTTGTCAAATGCCCCCTTAGTATGAAGGACAATGACTCTCATCTCACTTCTGATGTTTCACTCTCTTTGCATTGTTTGGGCCTAGGCTATTGTGATATCTGCAGCAAATGGTTCTGTAAGAAACCAGTTGAGAATTCATGAGCAGTATAATAATCAATATGTCTGTACCACTTGATAACACTGTCAATGACACCTTCATCATTTTTCTGGTGATTGACTGTAGATGAATAATACACAAAGTGGCTAAATCATATTTATTCTTTTTTTAATGAACAGAAAAAGCCTGGGCAAGTTTCCATTTGGATGGGCAAGTGCCTGTGTCATATCTTTACTGGAACAGCTGGGCTGGAGCCCAACCAGTTATGGAACACTAGTCTTCAACACTACAATTTGGATATTGTTGGAACCCATTGCACTTGTTGTATCCATTGTGCTGAGCTAATTTTTGATTTCACATGAATTGAAACAAATTGACTGAAAATTGGCTTCTGCGATGGAGGAGGCATCTACAGGAGGCCACAATGGGTTATCCACTAGTAGAATAGTGTTTCAAATGTTTCAGACTTATCTATTGCACTAATGTATTGGGCTCCTACCGTTATTGAGAATGGAGATATTCAAGGATTCTGTTTTTTTTTCCGCAGACTATTTAATTGTGCACCACCATTCACTGGTAATGTTATAAGATTACAGAACTTTGATCTTATTAGATGTTTAACTCAACCTAGAAAATGCTTCCACTCTTTAGGGTGAATGTAGTCACATACTCCAGCTTTACAATGTTGACAGAATCCCATTATGATCAAACTTAAATCTTTTGCCATGGTGATATCATTCACTTTCAGACCATGTCTACATCTTTTATATTCTTTAGAAGCATGTGTTGAACTTTGTGATGGTGAGGTCATAACATCCTGAGAATTGGGTCCCTGATTTCTCTGGAAATCACAGCATACATCAGCTGAAATTATTTCATACCCTGCACCAAATATCAAAGATTTCTTATGTCACCACCATATAAAACCGGGAAGGATTTTTAACTCCTGGGTACAAATAGGAGCAATAATATTAATACTCCATAGGAAGTGCCCCCATTCAAATCTGGCAGAACAGAAGGTTGAGCAGAAAGCCGCCAGACCTAGATTTGAGGAAACATTCCCAACATAGTCAAGAGGACGTCATTAAGTGTAATTATGGAAAGGCTTTGGAAATCTAGGAAACACCCACAGTTTCCTTCTGATGCATGAAGGAGCACATCTGTTTCTTCTGATCCACAAACAAATTATTTTTAATAAAAATTTCAAACAACCTATATGGCAAGAATCTTGTTTTTATTATTTTAAGGATCGCAAACATTTCTCCTTGAAACCCACAGTTTTCCAGAAGCAAGCGTCCTGGCTTTCACAGGGCTCTTAAACCAGTTATCAATCAAGTGGTTCACCTCAGGAACTTAATATCCCAATCATGTGAATCCACTGTACTCTAGCTACAGCCAGACACAGCTTCATACAAAGTAATTACTGCATTATAATTAAATGTCTCAACTAGATACAGTAACAGCACACTAGCTTACATAGCAGCTTTGCAGCAGAACTTCAATAGTTTAACTCCCAGGTTCTCTGCAAAGCAGTACTGAGTGCACAACCTTGTACCTTGATAAATAAATGTTTATAATTGCCTGTACCCAAATGATAATTTAAAAAGCAATAGGGAGGCAGCAGGAGGGAAGATGAGATATGAAGGTAAGCTAGCTAATAATTTAACAGAATATCACAAGAGTATTTTTTAAGACATCTAAAAGGTTAAGAGCGCGGTAAGAGTGTATATCGGGCCACTAGAACATGAGGCTAGAAATGTTGTAATGAGGAACCAGGAAATGGTGGAGGAACTGAATAGGCACTTTGCATCAGTTTTCACAGGCACCAGCAGCATACCAGAACTTCAAGAGAGTCAGAGGTGACTCTAGTGGCTATCACAAAGATCCAGGTGCTGGGGAAGCTGAAAAGTCTGAAGATGGATAAATCACTCAGCCCAAATGGAACACACCCCACAGTTCTGAAGGACGCAGCTGAGGAGATTGTTGAGGCATTGGTGGAGATCTTTCACGGATCAGTGGGGTAGGGGGGTGTTCCACAGGAGTGGAAAATGGCTAATGTAACACTCTTAAGGACGGAGGAAGGCAGAAGACAGGAAATAAACAGCCAGTTTGGTAGACCTTTGTCATTGGCAAGATTTTACAGTCCATTATTAAGGATGAGATTTCAAAGTACTTCAAAGTTCATGGCAAAACAATGCTGAGTCAGCACAGCTTCATCAAAAAGAAGGTCATATCTGATATATCAGTTAGAATTCTTTGCGGAAGTAATAAGCAAGTTAGATAAGGGAGAGCCAGTGGACACGAGCTACTCAGATTTCCAGATGTGCCTCACAGGAGGTTGCTTAATAAAATAAGAAGCCACAATGTAACGCGCAAGGTACGGACATGGATAGAGGATTAGCTGGTTGGTTAAGGGCAGAGAGTTGTGATAAAACGGAGTCTTTTTCAGGATGGCAGCTAGTGACTAGTGGACTTCTGCAGGGGTTAATGTGTAGACCACAGGCATTCACACCATACATTAACTATCTGAATGAAGGAACTGACAGTATTGTCTCTAAGTTTGCAGTTGGCACGAAGTTAGCTGGAAGGGCAGGTAGTATTGAGCAAGTGTGGAGGATGCAGAGGACTTGGACTGTATAGAAGAGTGAGCAAAGTGGCAGATAGAATTCAATATGGAAAAGTGTGAGGTTATGCACTTTGGTAAGGAGAATAGAGACATGGAGTGTTTTCTAAACATAAAAATGGCTTTGGAAATCTGAAGCACTGTAGGAGTCCTATTCAGGATTCTCATGGAGGTCCATTTGGCAGTTAGGAAGGCAAATACAATGTTGAATTCATTTCAAATGGGCTAGAATACATGAGCAGTGTGTACTGCTGAGGCTGTATAAGGCTCTGGTCAGAGTACTTCTGGAATACTGTCAAAAGTTTTGAGCCCCATACGTAAGAAAGGATGTGTTGGTATTGGAGGTGGTCTGGAGAAGATTTACAAGAATGATCCAGAGAGGATGGGTTTGACATAAGAGGAGTAGTTGAAGAGTCTGGGTCAGTGTTTAGAAGGATGAGGCAGTATCTCACTGAAACCTCCAGAATACTGTGACAGCTGGATAGAGTGGACGTGGAGAAGATGTTTCCACTCGTAGGAAAGACTAGGGCCTAAGGATAAAGCTTGAGTGAAGGCATGACCCTGGCACATACTGAAATAACATCCCAACCCTTCCAATTTAAGTTTACTCATGTTGCTTACCATCTTTTTTCAAAGTGAACAACCTTATAATCTAGCTTTACATTTTCAAACTGAATTTTATATTATGGCTTATTACAAATAATTCTGTCTAGTTTTCAAATGCCTTATTTGCCTTCTCGAGCAGTTTTTGTGCAAGTAAGCAATCACTGAAAATGTTTGCAAATATTTTGGCTTTCCTGTCTCAGCTACTGTAAGACTGTTTTGTGGCTATTTAGTCAGGAAGGTTCTGTTATAACACTTGTTTTGTTAACAGAAATTGGCTGAAACACAATTGATGAACAGTGGACTCTTTGGACAACGCGAACTTTCTGCTGTACAGGTAGAGTGATTTCCTACGATGTGATTTTCTATAGCACGAGATCATGCAAGAGCACAACTGTTGTGTTATAGGAGAACTACCTGTAGAAAAGTAAAGAAACAATGGTTTCATGTTGATATCATGGAAACTATTTATATCCAATGCGGGATTATAGTATGCTCAGCCATTTCAATACATAAATGGCTAACATATGTACAATTATTTTTGACTTTGTCCTTCTAAAAGGTGACCAATTTGCCTCAGCTTGACAGTACAAGAGCTTACACTCCAATAAACCAGTTCAAACAAAGGGAATAAAAATACAGGGCTAAAGAACAATGTGTGGGGAGTAGAAATAATCAAATTGCTCTTGCAGGGAGCTGGTCAAGATCCTAAGAGCTGTATAAGACCAGAAGAGTCTGCCCCAACAGTCAATCATTATTGATATATTTCTCAATCCCATTTTCCTGCCCTCCCCCTTGATCCCCTTACTAATCAGGAACCTATCTGCCATAAATGCACTCAGTGATTTGGCCTCCACAGCCTTCTGCGGCAATGAGTTCCACAGATTAACCACCCTCTGGCTGAAAAGAATTCCACCTCATCTCAGTTCTAAAGGGTTGTTCCTTCGCCCAGAGGCTGTGCCCTCATGTTGTAGTCTCTCCTAATAGCAGAAACATCTTTTCCACATCCACTCTATCCAGGCCTCTCCATTTTGTAATTTTCAATAAGATCTCCACTAAACTCTACCGAGTACAGGCCCAGAGTCCTCAACCATTCCTTGTATGACAAAAAAAACAAGAAGAATGCCAGAAGCCACAGATGCTGCCGGACCCGCTGTGAAAACAGAGCAAGCTAATGTTTCAAGTCTCGATGGCTCTTATCAGAGTCAACATGAGCTCTTCACGTCAGCTCTGATTAAAAGTTGTCTACACTCAAAATGGTAACTTGCTCTTGCTGCTTGACACGTTGTGATTTCCAACATATTTTGTTTTCAGTACAGATTCCAGCATCTGTCAAAATTTGCTCCTACCTTGTAATGACATGCCCTTCACTCCAGGACAATTCTTGTAAAGTTCTTCTGGGCCCTCTCCAATGCTAGGACATACTTCCTTAGATAAGGGGCACAAAACTGCTCACAATAGTCCAAACACAGTCTGACCAGAGTCTTATACAGATTTAGCAGTACATCCCCATTCTTGTATTTGAGCCCTGTTCAAATGAATGCTAACATTGCATTTGCCTTCCTCATTGTTAACTGAACCTGCATGTTAACCTTAAGAGGTTCCTGAAGTAGGACTCCCAAGTTCCTTTGCGCATCAAATCTCTGAAGCTTTTCCCCATGCAGCCTCTATTCTTCCAACAAAGTGCAGAACCTCATACTTTTCCACACTGCATTCCATTTTCCGCTTCTTCGCCCACTTGCCTACCCCATTCAAGTCCTCCTGTATCCTCCCCAGCTCCTCTACACTACCTGCCCCTCTGCAGATCCGAACTTCGATACCATTCTATGATTCAATACTATTCTGCATCACATCAGCACAACAGAGCAATACTGAGCAGCAAGGAGGATGAAAAGGAACAGTTAACTATAATGCAAAGGCTTTAAAATAAACATAAAATAGATGTTTGAAACCTTAAAGTTAGCAAAAGTTAACAGACAGTGTGGGGATTCCATACAAACATGCACAGCAGACAACTGTTGAAATTAGTTATCAAATAAAGACAAGTACGTCACAAATTACCTGCAAGTTTGGTTGATACTTCTGTGTAAGACTGCATAAATGCCATGGACACAGCATCCCCTAAAAGATCAACAATAAAAAAAATTAACACTGCAAAAGCTCTGTAGATTAGACTACCATATATAATCAAAAGAAGGTCTAGGTATTCAAGTTTCTCATGCAAGCTCTGTCCTTACTCCTTTCATAACTTTCCAATCAAATCATCTTATATTAAATCAATCAAGTGTGCTGCTGAGATACCTGAGGAGCCACAAAGGAATGAAGACCCTGATGGGATTTGTACACCGGCCTCCTTGCTAGCCATGATATGGGGAAGAAAATAAGTCCGGAGATAGAAAAGGCATAGAAAGAAACACACTATTACAATAATCAAGGGAGATTTCAAAACACAGGTACACTGGGAAAATCAGATTGGGAGCAAATTTCAAGAAAAGGAATTTATGGAATGTCTGTGAGTTTTTTTTTGGAGCAACCCGTGGTACAGCCCATTTCATAATGTGTAATCTGTAACCAGATGTAACAGGATTACAATTGAGTAAAGGTAATTACAAAGATACGAGGCAAGACCTGGCCAGAGCTGATCAGAAGAGGAGCCCAACAGGGAAGAGCAAGCCAGGGGTTTCTGGAGGTAATTCAGGAGACACAGCAGAAACTTATCCCAAGGAAGAAGAAACATACTAAGGAATGGGCGAGACAATTGTGGATAATGAGGGAATAAAAGAAAAAGAATCCAATGTGGTGAAGATTAGAGGGAAACCAGAGGTTGGAGGGGGTCTTAAAAAACCAAAAGATAAATAGAAAAGCAATAAAGGGGGGAGAAGCTAAAATATGAAAGTGAGCTAGCTATTAATATAAAAGAAGATTGCAAGGGTTTTTTTAAGACATCTAAAATGTAAGAGAGAAGCAAGAATGGACATTGGTCCACTGGAAAATGAGCCTGCAGAGTTAGTAATGGGAACAAAATAAAAGGCAGAGGAATCGAATAGGCACTTTGCATCAGTTTTCACAGTGGAAGACACCAAAAGCATACCAAAACTTCAAAAGATTCAGGGATCAGAGATGACTACAGTGGTCATCACTAAGGAAAAGGTGTAGGGTAAGCTGAAAGGTCTAAAAGATGAATAAATCACCCAGATCAAATGGCCTACAGTCCAGAGTTGTGAAGGAGACAGCTGAGGAGACTGTGGAGGCAATGGCGGTGGTCTTCTGGAAACCATGAGAATCAGGGAGATCCCAGAGGTCTGGAAAATGGCCAATGTAACACCGCCGTTTAAGAAGGGAGAGAGATAGAAACTGCCAGTTAGCCCGGCCCTAGTCTTTGATAAAAATATTATTAAGGGTAAGATAGTCAAGCAGCTGGAAGTGCATGGTAAAATAATGCTGAGTCATCACAGTTTTTGTCAAGGGGAGGTCATGTCAAACAAATATGTTAGAATTCTTTGAAGAGGTAATGAGCAAGTTAAGACAAAGGAGTAGCAGTGGATGTGATCTATTTGGATTTCTAGGAGGCTTCTAATAAAGTGATGCACAGGAAGTGGCTAGATAAGAGATAAGTGTTAGGGGCACTAGCATGGATAGAGGATTGGCTGACTGGCAGAAGATTGGGGATAAAGGGGTCTTTTTCGGGATGGCAGCTGGTGACAAGTGGAGATTCTCAGGGGTCAGTGTTAATGACCTGGAGAAAGGAACTGAGGATATTGTTGTTTAGTTTGCAGACAAAGATGATATAAAGATAGGTGGAGGGGCAGGTAATGTTGAGGAAGCAAGGAGACAACAGAAGGACTTGGACAGGCTAGGCAAGCGGGCAAAGAAATGGCAGATGAAATACAATATGAGAAAATGTGATGTTCTGCACTGAACTGCTGGGGAAGGGTCACCGGACCTGAAACGTTAACTCCGTTTTCTCCTTCACAGATGTCGCCAGACCTGCTGAGCTTTCCTAGCAACTTCTGTTTTTGTTCCTGATTAACAGCATCTGCAGTTCTTTTGGTTTTTAACAAGAAAGCATGTGACTTATGTTCAATGGCTAGCCAGCTACCTTGGGGTTAACCGATGAGTTGTGTTTTATTAAGCTGAGTATTACGATATAAAGAAAACCAGATGGTATGGGTCCCAATCAGTTTTTTGATTGAGAGTCATACCATCAGAAGTGCAGTTTAGTCTGTGGCTGTCCCCAGGCTATCAGAGCTGGGAAGAAGTCTTAAGCAGTTTAGCAGTTCAGACAGACAGGATTTTTCTGAAAAGTTGTTAGGAAATTGTGACAATATAAACTTCAGAACTTCAATAACTGTTCATGGATTGAAAGAATCAGCAATAACTCTTTCTGAAATATACTGTTTCCTACAAGAGAAGTGCTAACATCTGCTTGTGGCTAGATTTGCCTTGTGACAAATGGGCAATTTATTGCCTTGCAGAAGAATTTAAGAAGTTATTCGCAGGAGGGGCTGGGTTTTGAATAAACAGCTAACACAAGGAACAGAGAAGTCAGGTTAAGAGCAGCTAGTTTTCATTTCTGATCAGAAAGTCGACTACAGCCTTGGTGACTTCAGAAGTGCTATAAATAATGTCACACAATAAACTTAACAATTCAGAAAATCCCACAAGAATTCAGCTCTGGGATTCTTCAGCAGACTTCAGGCACTGTTGGTTGCAATCGTTGCTAAATTCCACCATTAATGAGGTAATGGTTAAGATGGGTTGTGAGGCTTAACTTGTTTACTTGAGGGATCCTGCTTTGATTGCTTCATGCAATAAAGTTTAAGTAATCATTTCAGTACAGGGGCTCTGCTATAAGACGATAGTTGCATTCCAGCAGTATAGAAATTTGTGCTATATAATGGGGCCTAAAGGAAAGACGGGTTAGGGGTACAGAGGACACATAACACTTATATTTTCCAAAAATCTCCCTCGGTTGTGTGGCTTCATTCTTATAGCTGCAGTTATAATGACAATTTATCAGACAGGTGATACTGCAAAGAGGCAATGCATTTCTATATCTGACCTTGTGTTTGCAATGAAGTGACAGTTGGGCTTTGAATAAAGTTCTGTCACTGAGAATCCCAGCAATGGTCAGTAATCAGTCATGGCAGTGCAAGCATGATTCATAAGAGGTGAGCAAAATTGTGTGAGATAGAGCTCACAGCCAGCAACACTCCTTGAAACCGCACCCCTCACTGAAATTGACACTTCGGCAATTTTTGGTAAGATTCCCTCATCTGTTTAAGTGCTGGCCTGACCCGACATTCCATCAGCACAGACATCTGGTAGACTTTCAGACAAGTGACACAGAGGAATGTGACCTTTCTTTCCTATATACCTCATTGGCAGAACAGTTCTCAGGAAGGCTCAGCAGACCTGACATGACAACTCTGATGTTTTCTTCATAGATGTTGCCAGGCTTGCTGAGTCTTTCCAGAAACTTCTGTTTTTGCTCCTGATTTACAGCATCTGCAGTTTTTTTTTTGGTTTTGATGTTAACGTTATATTCAAAACATGCTATATTGAAGTTCTCAGAATTCAGAAATTTAATTAGACAAGTTTGCACAAACATTTCAGTTACTAAAACATCCAGAATCTTGTGGTGTTTGGAATTTCTAAATCCTTGCCATGATTGCTTAATTATAGAGAAACTGTAACATGTTGAAGTTATTTTAATGCTCTCAAAGTTGACACAAACTGCATTCAAACCTCAATCCCACAAACATTGGAGTCATTTTGGATTTAGCAAATATTTAATTGGCCATAAAGTTCAGCTCATAAACAGCTGTTACTTTCAGCTGATCATAGGATACAAGACTCTATTAAGAATATAGAAAGCATTGCACGTATATTGGGAAAGTGAACTCGGGAGATATGGAATCAAGGCCAAGTAGATGAGTTATTATGATAAGGTTGCCATCTCTAATTGGATGCAGTAAGTTTGACTTAACTCGCGGAGTGCTGCTATTAAGCCAATAGTATGCTCTGTTATCACACAAATGGGTAATGTGGAATATGAATTTCAGTGCTGGTGTTATGACGGCGGTGAATCATATCAAACAGCATTTCCCTTCAACAATAACAATTGAAAAGAATGAAGGTACTGACAGTGTTTGAATTCAACTATCCAACAAAATTTAGTTCCTTTCCCAGGGCAATGCCTTACCAATCAAAGTCAACCTACTGGCTTAAAATTTAAACAAAGCCTGGCAAGTTAACTGTCAACTATCATTAACCAATGAGTTCTCCTTGACAACATGTCAACTGATCAGAATTCCCTTGGCAACCAATCAGCACTCTCCTCTCATATGGTGTGAATGGCTGTTCTCCCTTAAACTAGTATTCTTGTAAACAGCCCTTACAAATGCATGATGAAAATCTTCACTAGACTGTGTCTTTTTGCAGCAAAACTCGAGTTGTGATCACATTATTTGCTTTCTTTGCCTCTGGTTTGTGGCAGCAGCTTTACGCACTAACTTTTTTAAAAATTCACTCATGGGACATGGATGAATCTGTTGCCCATCCATAGTTGCTCTTGGGAAGGTAGTGGTGAGCTGCCTTCTTAAACGCTGCAATTCACGTGCTATAGGTAGGCTCACAATGCTGTTGGGGAGGCAATGCCAGGATTTTGACACAGGGGCAACAGAGTTGCCATTTATACACAGCCAGAGGAGGAGGGCGGGAGGAAGGGGAAAGAAAAGATGAAAGGAACTTTGATTGCACTGGATTGTAATAGCTATTCACAGCAATTGCACCATTACCTGACATTAATCATAATTCTTATAATGAACAGTAATATAATAACTCATTTAATTTGTAACAATAAATACACCTGGTTAATGCATCAGTAACCAATAATTATACAATACACTGCAAATCACCACAAAATCAAGCCTGAAACTATAGGCTCAAGGCTCAGCTTCACTACAAAATCAAAGCTATTTCAAATGAGATAACAAGGTGTGGAGCTGGATGAACACAGCAGGCCAAGCAGCATCAGAGGAGCAGGAAAGCTTGGCCTGCTGTGTTCATCCAGCTCTACACCTTGTTATCTCAGATTGTCCAGCATCTGCAGTTCCTGCTATCTCTGAAACCATTTCAAATGAGTCTGATTTCTTTTTGGTTGTTGTTCATAAAGAAATAGGAAATAATTACCAAGTGAATCAAGATCCAGCATGCCACATTCCCTGCCGCACTCTAAGGTGTCGAGTAATAATTTATCAGTCCACCAGCCATATGGAAAGTGGTAGCAAAATGGAAATGTCACAGGTTTGATAACTCCATTCCCAGCTTTCTGCATTGCGATAATTATGCAATTGTTTGACTTTTTCTCCCATAAACTATTCCTTATAACTAGCGCTAGGACGTTGGCACAGAAGAAATTCTAACTGGGGGATAATGTGGCTAAATTTACAATGGTCTAATCAATGTAAGAACACTTATACCCACACTCCCATTGAGAAAGCCCTAGCAGGACACTGTATGCCTGACCAAAACAGTTTTTGCTGTCCCTTTATTTGGAGGATTATGGTAGTTAAATTTTAATTGGCCTAATCAATTCAGGATGTCATGATGATCGTTTTGACGTAACACACTCCACATCAGGAAGCTCCAGTTAAGGTCCATAAAAACATCCCTCACTCACACATACAGCTAACTCATTCAATTATAATAGATAAAGCAAGCCTTAGTAATGGAGCCATGAAAATATTATTGGTTATCATAAAAACCCCTCTGGCTCACTAACGTCCTTTAGGGAAGGAAACCTGCCTCACCTGGCCTGGTCTACACGTAGTTCCATCCTGATCTCTGAAATGGCATCATGACCCACTGCTCAAGGGCAATTAGGGATTGAGAATAAATACTGACCTTGCCAATGATGCAATTAAACTCTAGCATTTGAGTTTGGAAGTTTGGTTATTTCGAACTTCTGAAAACCAGGAGGCATAACTGGGTGTTGCATAATGCCCAAAGATTTGGATAGAATTTATGCTGAATTAGATTCAGAATAACCATTCCAAATTAATGCTGGACGGACAGACAGACACAGAGCGCGAGACAGAGAGCGCGCGAGACAGAGAGCGCGCGAGACAGAGAGCGCGCGAGACAGAGAGCGCGCGAGACAGAGAGCGCGCGAGACAGAGAGCGCGCGAGACAGAGAGCGCGCGAGACAGAGAGCGCGCGAGACAGAGAGAGAGAGCGCGAGAGAGAGAGAGAGAGAGCGCGAGAGAGAGAGAGAGAGCGCGAGAGAGAGAGAGAGAGAGCGCGAGAGAGACAGCCAGTATCATTTGCAAACAAAATGACATCCAAACACAACTAACACCCAACTAAACGACACCAGTGGAGAGGAGAGTGGGGATGAAGTGGTCTATCTCAGGATGGCAGCCAGTGACAAGTGGCGTTCCGCAAAGGTCAGTGTTGGGACCACAACTTTTCACTCTATACATTAATGAACTGAATGAAGGAACTGTGGGCATTCTGGCTAAGTTTGCAGATGATAAAAGATAGGTGGAGGGACAAGTAGTATTGAGAAAGTGGGGAGGCTGCAGGTAGATTTGGACAGGTTAGGAAAGTGGGCAAAGAAGTGGCAGATGGAGTACAATGTGGGAAAGTGTGAGGTCATGCATTTTCTTAAGAAGAATAAAAGCATGGACTATTTTCTAAACGGGGAGAAAATTCAGAAGTCTCAAGTGCAAAGAGACTTGGGAGTTCTTGTCCAGGGTTCTCTCAAGGTAAACTTGCAGGTTGAGTCAGTAGTCAGGAAGGCATATACAGTGTTGGCATTTATTTTGAGAGGACTTGAATATAAAAGCAGGGATGTACTACTGAGGCTTTCTAAAGCTCCGGTCAAGCCACATTTGGAGTATTGTGTGCAGTTTTGGGCCCCACATCTCAGGAAGAATGTACTGGACCTGGAGCGGGTTCAGAGGAGGTTCAGAAGAATGATCCCAGGAATGGAAGTTTGAAGACTCTGTGACTATACTCATTGGAGTTTAGAAGGATGAGGGGGGATCTAATTGAAACATTACGAATACTGAATGGCCTGGACAGAGTGGATGTTGGGAAGATGCTTCCTTTGGTAGGAGAGTATAGGACCTGAGGGCACAGCCTTAGAGTCAAGGGAAGACCTTTAAGAACAGAGATAAGGAGAAGCTTCAGCCAGAGAGTGGTGAATCTATGGAATTCACTGCCTCAGAAGGCTGTGGAGGCCAAGTCATTGATACATTTAATACTGAGTTAGGTAGGTTCTTGATTAACAAAGGGATCAAGGGTTATGGGAGAAAAGCAGGAGAATGGGGTTGAGGAACTTATCAGCCATGATTAAATGGCACAGCAGACTTGATGGGCTGAAAGGCCAAATTTCTGTTCCCAGGTATTATGGTCTTATCATCTTAAGGTAAGTTCTCCACTAATAACTGGGAGATAAAGGACAATGGCAGTATAAAGTACAAGCAATTTTTTTTCCAGTGGACACCTCCAACTTAAGTTAAACCATCAGATCCAACAAAATGAATTTCAATACTTGGTATCTGGCATACTTGGTGAACTCGTTGACAAATTGCTTGCCAAAATTGAAAAATACAGCCAGATCAAAGGTTAAGGATACAAATGAAATGTTGCTAGTTCTGCATACTCTGAAGTACAAAAACGTCTGTTTGGAGCAAGAGAAGTTCACAATATCTCAGGTTTTTGACATTGCCAGAGCCAATAAAACCATGAGCAGAGATTCGAAGACGCTGCCTAACCAAATAGCTTGTCATCAGTTAAGTCACGAAAAAGATACAAGGACTGATGTCTTGAATCAGCAACAAAAAGAGGCGCATTAGAAAGAAAGATCACCAATAGCTGTGATGACCACCTGAGATCACAGACAAGTGAAAATAACACCTATGTGGGCTATACTGCTGAGCTTGTGGAAACCTTGGGATGAAATATGCAGAACAAAAGAAGGTAGTAAAAATGTTACGAAAGACTGAACAATATGATGAATGGGGAAAGAAAATAAACCAAAACATCCATATCCTTCATCATGAAGGTGTGTTTGGGGATACAGGCGTAGGAACCATGCAACTGAATGAAATGTTTGAGCACAACAGTTCTCATAGGAAAGAAATTCACTCCATTCAAAGAAAATGAGAAATAAGCTCTCAGACATAAATCTGGATACTAGAACACAAGATAACATTATTCCATACAGACTAGAGGAGAGGGTCTGGCCTGAAAATTTGAATGGAAATGATTACCTAAGGAAAAATGTTAAAAGACTGAGAAAAGTCATGCCCATGGCATATAAGGGAAGTAGATTCAATAACAGGAACAACATCAATCAGTGGGGCATACAAAGGAAAAGATGTCACCTTTATATTCTATGTAACTGAAACAAATAATTCTAAAATATTGGGATTGAGTAGTTGTAATGAGCAGACCATGAGGTAGAAAAGGTGGTGGTAAGAATTGAAAGTAGTAAACTAACTGAAAGGTACCCTCCAATAAGACGCAAGAATGTCTGGTAGAATCGTCTGAAGAAATGTATGATCATCAGCCGGGAATGTTAGCAGTGGTGCATAAGGGGTGCACAATCCTTTCCAGGAAGATGCCTGGAAAATCCAGGAAATGTGGGAACCACGAGGTACAGCAAATATAACCTGGATGCAGTTGCCTGTGGCACACTCGTATTGTCCCTTAGAGCCAGATGGCTCTGGTTCAAGTCCCACCTGCAACGGAGGTGTGTCATAATTAAACATGTTGAGTAAAAAAAATTGCACATCAGAAGGAAGCAACACTGATGACACTGCAGCCTTATGTGCCTTCAGTTAAAATTATGCACACATATTTAGAAACAAGTGTTAGCTAAATAACTGCTGACTGACTTTTTTTGGCCTAAACATGGGTTGTTAAGACAAATTATTGACTTCGTATTTTGTTGCTCACAAGTACAGAGATGTTTATGCTCAAATTCCAACGATGCAAAACTTTGTTCACATTACATAAGATCTGCCTGCCTGCAAATCCAAGCTTCCGGGCAAAAATGTCTGCATAAGCTTAATGGCATGCACAGAGCTTTCTTCTAAATAAATTTCAGGATGACAAGAATCCTGGCCATCAACATTTAAATCAAGACTCAGAAGATTTTTTTTTAAATGATCGTGGGAAGGTCAAAGGACTCTGACCTGGGCTCATAGTCCATGCCATTTCAAATAGAAGCACTCAGAGAAGGCAGCTTCAGGAACTCCTCTTCGCTTGGCTATGATTTGACACCAGACTTAGAATATAATTTTAATAATTATATGAAGCAGAAATCACTTTTCACTGTCATTAACATTTACAATGCAACTTATGTGAAGAAGTCCAAACTTCATAAAATATGAAGTGTACGAAACATTCACTCCCTCTAGCAAGGCTGTAGATTCTTAGCAAACCAACAAAATGCGGTGCTGCAAATCACCAAGGTCCCTGCGACAGCACTTTTCAAACCTATGACCTCCACCACCTAGAAGGACAAAACCAGCCGACGCATGGAAAAACCTTCTCCCCTCCTGAAAATTCCTATCGATGTCACTCAGCAACCTGACTTGCAAATATATTATCAACCTTCCATTGTTGCTTGGTCAGTGTCTTGGAACACCCTGTCTTACTGTACTTTGTGATACCTACAGCACATGGACTGCAACAGTTCGGAATGTAGCTGTTGAACTTGAGATTACTATCCATGGTACGGACAAGCACGGGCAATAAGTGGCTGTTTTGCCAGCAATGCTCACATTCCAAGTCTGAATGAATGAAACAAAAAACAGTTCTTGTCTCAATATTTTCACAATGAGCTACAAAATCTGGTACCAAAGCTATCCAGGCAATGTCATGTATCTTGAAATGAACCCCAAATCAAGGCTCACCAGTTGTCTGTCGTTGACCAAAGCAGATGGTACTCAAGGTGAACACATAGTGGTCACCTTATTTGATTCATAACCAGATGCCCACCTCAGAGAAGGGTTTAAATACCACTAAATCAGCTAGTGGAAATTAAATACAATTAATTAATAAATCTGGAATTATAAAGGGATAAAACGATGTGGGATTTATCCACAAAAATGTTCTGTTTACTGTTTCACCTCAATTCCATTGATCATAACTACAGCAATGACTCCAGAAATATGTACTTTCATTTTGTAATATTATTATTAATTTACAAATGATGTGTTCAATATCAATAAATTACCATGATGTGATATGAACAATTTCATTATAGCCCATCATGAGGTATCATCTAATTAAGAACCGTGACTAAGAAAAGCAACAGGAGGACTGACAATTCCACCTTAGTACACATCATGAACTTCAGGTGTCCGCAGAAAACTGAAAATTGACAAAATATGCTGTACATACACAGACAACTGACACCTAGAAAAAAAAGCTACAATCAACCTGTTTAAAAGAAATCAAGAATATTTGCTATGTAAATGATTGTATACAAACATCAAAAGCATAAACGTTCACTATTTATTTGCTCCATCTGGTTAAATTAGTCAATCATATCATCATTTTATACACATCCACCATAATATGCTTATGCATAGAAAATGCAAACTTTCAATTTGTTTTGTATTCATCTCGACATGTTGCACCAAATTACTTTTCATTGTGCTTGACGGATGAATTTTCGTTCGAACTTTGTAATTTGATACTTAGCCCAGGAATTCTTTCCACTTCATCTTTACAAGTTAAACTAAATTATCAGCTTATATCCTTAAAATGTCTCAGTACTTACAAGCAGTGTAGAACAGCACCACCACGTGGGGAATTGTTTCTAAGATTGCAGGAAAGCTGACATCTGTCAGTGCTTGAATTAAGCCTACATCATGCTCCCTCCCTATGTATGTGTTGATAGTTTGTGCTACTTCATCATCTTGAATATCTGAAGTACAGAAAATAATCTTCAGATCCAACTGACCAAAATAAGATTAACATTTTTCCTAATCATGCATTCACCCTTTATGAAACTGAAGCATTTTAATGCTTACACTGCAAGTTAAAAAAAAGGTTTTGCGACTAGTTTCAAAGGCATCATAGATGGTGTAAAGTGACTTTCCTGGATGCCTCTAGAAGTAGCAACACTAAAGCTGCAAAGACTGTCATTTTGTCTGGAATGCTTACTTTTCATATACCAAAGTGATTGCTAACCTTCTTGTAAAATACATTCAAAACTTATCTACTTTAACCTTTTCTAAAAGAAGTGATTACTCTCATCTCAGGAAACTATAACTGTACATTGCAGAACAGGAGAAAGCTGAGAATAATGAGGCATCCTTGTTATTTGATCCCAGAGGTACACAATTAATCATCATAATTCAACATTAAATTACAAAGGAAACAATCTCCACAAATAAAGTATAATATAAAAACATTTCATCAAAAAAAATCATACATTTTGTTGAAATAAACATTAGAATAAAGAGCTATTCCAGTTCTGTCAACAAATGGATTTGTCCTGGCTGACTTGCTGTTGTATAGTGCTCTTTGTTCTTACTTCATCTTTCTTTAAGCATATACAATAGAAAAAAGTAAATACGGGAACTGCATCAATATGTGATGAATTTGCGCCATATGCGTTTCTGTTATGAAGAAGACTATTCAGATCTATTTTAATGTGAACAGTACCCTCAATCTATTTGTTAGCATGACATTTCTGAAGGAGGTCTTGAGGTGCATGGTAGGATCCAGAATCTCGGGGTCAAACATTCCTGAATTGGCCCCAGAAAAAGCATTCAGGATGCATGTCATAAATTATCTTCGCAGGAATCTTTCTGCCACTTTCCTATTATTCTCAGAAAAGGGAATATAAAAAATGTTCGAGAAGACATGCTAAAAGCATTAACATTTTTGAATCAAGTATATATAATGGTATGGAATTATTGCAGTTTTAAAATATGCTTTCATTAAGAAGAATTCCCACTCTGCTTATGCTTAGTTACTTAACAGGAGGTTCTGGAGTTTAAATACACTGAGCAACTTTAAGTAGATGTTACCTAGTAATACAATGCATCTATGTTACGAACTTGTACTCCTCTCTTATGATATAAAGCATATAATGGTAAATGAAAAGTTGCTCCTTACTCTCCACGTATGGGGGTTGTCATTATATTTTGCTCTTTTCTGCTCTAATTGTATTTCACCATACCTAGGAAATCCAAATCTTCATTTTCCTCTTCTTCATCTTTAACCCCACTGGACACATTTGTCACTTCACCTTTGACAAGATCAACTATTTCTTCAACTGATGTTATAACCAAATAATTGATGGGTAAGTCCTAAAGAAACACAACATATCAGAAGTCAGACAAAAACAAATTTCTAAGGGTTATATATAGTTAACCACAGAAATGGCCCAGTTCATAGCTTTCAGAAATTTACTTTTGGTGAATGCTTCAATGTTGTAAGAAAATAAAAGCCACATATTAACTATTCATAACTGGATTACAATTCACATATATGCATAATTTTGTTTCATGGTCAGGATATTGCCACAGGATTTTCCTCTGGGCAGTAACTTATGCTCAACTATCTTCAGCCGCACCATCAATGGCTTTTCTTCCATAAGATCAGACCAACCTGTGATCTCTAGCACACTGAAAAAAAGGGTAACTGGAACACCACTACAAGTTCCCCTTCAAGCCACATGCCATTCTAACTTGGAACTGTGTAACTGTTCCTTGACTAACACTAGTCAAAATCATTGAACTTTCTTCTTAACATTACTTTGGGTACACCTACAGCACATGCATGCAACAAGTCAAGAAGGTGGTCTTAGTGAAAAAGAGAAGGGGGGATAAAAGCAATTATTAGGTCATTTAGCTTAACACTTGTTATTGGAAGAATACTAAGGATGTAATTGTAGGGTATTTAAAAATACATAATATACTCAAGCAGAGTCAGAATGACGTCATGAAGGGCTGACAGGTTTATCACAGTTCATTGAGGAAGTAGCAAGCAGCATAGGCAATGGGGAATCAGTAGATGTAAAATGTTTAGATTCCAAAAAGATATTCAATAAGGCGCTGGACATTATGCTACGTAAAAGATGAGTCGATGGTATTGGGGACAGTATGTTATGGGCATGATGCAGATTAATGACTTGGATGAGCAAAGTGAATTTACTATCATTGAGTTTGTGGATGAGACAAAAAAAAGTTGGGAAAATAAGTAACAAGGGGATGACACAATGAGTCATGGGGTGAGGGATGTGAACAGGTTAAACAAATGGGCAATACTTTGGCAATTGGAATATCATGTGCAAAAATGTGATGTTAATTAAGCACATGAGCAGGAAGAATAGAAAGGCTGAATCATGTTTAATTGAGGAAAGGCTGTAAAGAGCTACAGTATACAGTTCACAAAAAGCTAGCATTCAGGTTCAGTGGGTAATGGAAAAGGCAAGTGGAAAGTTGGCCTTTATTCCAAATATATTAGCCAATAAACATAGGGAGGTCTTACTAAAACTATTCAATTTAGACCACACCTAGAATACTGTAAAACGTTGCTGATCCTCTTATCGAAAGAAAGCTGATACCAGAGGCAGTTCAGAGATTCATTGGGCTGATTCCACTCATGGAGGGATTTTCTTATGAATGGAGGGTGACTGAGTTGAGCTATACTCATTGGAATTTAGAACAATGAGAGGTGACGCTTTTGTAAAATGCCAGATTATTCGGGTTTGACAGGGTAGATGCAAAGAGGTTGTTTCCCATTGTGGTAAAGCCTCACACCAGACAGCACAGTCTCAAAATAAGGTGTCATCTATTTAACACTGTGAGGAGGATTTTGTTGTTCTCAGAGGGTAGTGATTCTTTGGAATTTTTATAGCAGAGGACTATGGAGGCTGGATTATTAAGTATATTTATGGCTGAGATAGACAGATTTTTAATCAGTCAAGGAATCAAGGGTTATACGGAAAAGATAGGAAAGTAAAATTGAGGATTACCAGATCAGCCATGATTTCATGGAACGGTAAAGCAGAGTTTATGGGTCAAATGGCTACCTTCTCTTCCTCTATCTCATGGTCTTATTATCAGTTAACCAGAAATTGTGAGCTGGTATCCTGAAGTGGATGGGCTGAATCACTGCCTTATAAAGTATTTTTTTTTGTAGTTATTGTGATTAACCTAGTCAATTCTGTAAAATAATTACCCTTACGTAGGTTTAGAACTATTGTTCCAATTCAAGTTTCTCACTGTCAAACTGAATCTAAAAGTGACCAGTCACTGTTGTCTAGAAGATCTTTTATTCTGAGATCATTTATCAGTCTGCCTCATTACACAATATCTGATCAAAAACAGCCTGATTCCCGATTGAATCCACAAATTGCTCTTGAAAACTGTTTCAAATACACTCTATGAGCCCTTTCTCCTGGCATCCTGTACCAATTTGTTTTTTTTTCAAATCTACATAAAGATTAAAGTTACCCTTTATTAGCATACTTTTTTTTTCCACACGCCCTCATTCTCTCCTGATTTATTCTCTGTCTTATAGAACAGCTACTGTTAAGGGGTCTTCTTCCTGTACACAGGACTGTGATGGATTATTGCTTATTAACACTTAATGGTCTCTAACTCTGTACTTGATCAGAAGCAACCTGTAGGCTAAGTGGCTTGTCAATGCATGAACTACAAGGGATCAATTTCAGATTGATTAGATAGCACATCTTCCATATATGATTCATTTCTTAAGATTGACAATCACTTACTGGTATTCCCTTGCTCTCATCTCTAGACTGGTTCCCCGCACTGACACTGGAGCCATCCTTTTCATTACTGTTTGCTCCTGTCAGCTTACTAAGATTACAGAACTCTTAAGATGAGGCACCAAAGTAATTTGTGTGCCTGCTTATAGAATATGTAGCATCGTATGTTAATGAATAATATGATTACAAATGTTCCAACTGACTTTTTTAAATGTTCTGGGCAATTGTGTATTTTTTAAAACAGAATCCTCACTGTGTGGAAACAGGCTATTCAGCTCGACAAGTCTATGCCAACTCTCCAAACATCATCCCACTCATACCTATATTCTATCCCTGTAACCCTGCATTTTCTATGGCTAATGCACCCAAACTACACATCCCTGAACACTATGGATAATTTAACATGGCCAATCCACCTAACCTGCACACGTTTCGACAATGGGAGGAAACTGAAGCACCCAGAGGAAACGCACGCAGACACAGGGAGAACTCCACACAAACAGTCATCTGAGGCTGAATCAACCCAGGTCCCTGGCACTGTGAGGCAGCAGTGCTAACCACTGAGACACCGTGCCACCAAATTCTAAAGTCTATCAATATGTTTTAGTTAAAAACATTACTTGCTAAGTTAACTAAAAAGTTACTTTGAAAAGATTATGATCTACCTTTGTTCTCCAAAGAAATAGGAGTCACATTAGCAAGAATCAAGTCTTATCATCATAATGAATCATGTTTAAACTGAGGTAACAATGCAACATTACAAAATATAACAAAGTACGTCAAAATAATCAGACAATACTGATGACAGAACTTAATTCCAAAGTTATACGAGGACAGTTACATAACTAAGGTTAAAAAACTGACATCATTTCAGACCTAGATAACAAGGCGTAGAGCTAGATGAACACAGCAGGCCAGGCAGCATCAAAGGAGCAGGAAAGTGGATGTTTTGAGTCTGGACCCTTTTTCAGAAAATTTAAGACCTAGTTGTGTCCTGATACCCAAAATGCATTTCATTTCAAAGGTCTTTACAGTTTAGCATAGGTCATAAAACATAAGTGTTCTCCTGCAATAGATTAAGGATCTATTAGCCAGTGGTCAGATCCTTAATGTCAGCTTTGACAGAAAACAACCACAGGCAAAGGCCTATGTGCTCTTAACAGCAGCATCTTTCACTGACTACAATTAAACAGAATATTATATTAATACCTCAATTACTATCTAAATATCTAACCGAACTCTAACTAAATACTG
Organism: Stegostoma tigrinum; assembly: GCF_030684315.1. Taxonomy (NCBI): domain Eukaryota; kingdom Metazoa; phylum Chordata; class Chondrichthyes; order Orectolobiformes; family Stegostomatidae; genus Stegostoma; species Stegostoma tigrinum. The sequence goes on from NC_081363.1 coordinate 45,979,514, forward strand.
ACAAATTAACACAATCTTCCATCAGCGTTGAGCGAACTACCACGGTATGCAACAATTTTAGAATGTTGAATCTGTCAATCCTTTTGGCCAAGTGCAAACAAAATATCCTGAGCACCAGAGTAGGAGGTAACAGCAAAGAAAGTCTGATATTACATTATCCAAAAAGGACACAATCACCACTAATGGTGGTATTCCACAATAATTCATGATACTATAAAGCCCTTTTCAAACACCACTTGTTTCCCAATGTTATGCAAACGTAGTGCAAAATATCCCCAGGAGGGCAAGTAAAAGCCTCTGATACGTCAGGAAAGCCTAAACAGTGAATGCTGGCAAATCAAGTGACTTTCTGAACACCCACCTTCAGTTTGGTTCAGACATCTACACACACCCAGTTTTTAAACAGTAAAAGCATTGGTAATCAGGAACCGGGTGGACTTTTATCTGCCCTGTTACCAGGGCTATGTTAGATAATTGGGTCTTCAATAATGACATTTGAACTCTAATTCCGAGAATTAAAATGCTGACACAGCTTTTGCATGCACCTTGTTAAGATCCAGGTCAGCCACATTGCTTGACTCAAATCAGGATGACAGGTACTTCAACCCCATGTACTGACCTTGAATTTATATCCTTTCATATCATGATTCACTAAAAATGTATCAGTCTCATTCCTGAGCATTGTAATCGATCCGAAATCCACAGCACAGATGAACAGCATTTCAGATTTAAACTAATCTGTGTGAAAAAGCATCTCCTGGTGTCATCCCAATAATTTCCCTCCATCTAGCCTATTTATCTCTTTTATCATTTTAAACATGTCACCCTAACGGGTTGGGTGCTCAGCAATGTTCCTTTGAGGAACACACGAACAGGTGTGGCTTTTCAGCCCCTCAAGGCTGTTCTACTATTCAATGAAATCGTGGCCTAAGTCCATATACCTGCCTCTGGCCCATATCTCTCAATACCTTGGATAAATTATTGTGAATCGATCCCAAGGTTTAAAATTAACAACTGATCAAGCATCAACCAACATTTGTGCAAGAGAGTTCCAAACCCCAACAACCCTCAGCGAGTAGAACTGCTTCCTAACATCTCTCCCGAATGGTTTCGCCCTAATTTTCAGACTACACTGCCTGATTCAAGAATTGCCAATCAGTGGAAATAGCTTATCATAATCTACCCTGTCTTTTCCTGTTAATGTCTTGAAGACTTCTAAAGTGTGTTGCTGTGCAGCTACACAGAAGTTCACACACAGACTGAGCTCATCAGCCCCTTTCAGTTACTATATAAATGCCCCACAAAAAAAAATTAAGGGGTTTGCAATCATAAATGCATATGCTTGTGCAATGACAGAAAGTTTAGAGCTAAATATGTTTTCTGTAACACTTTCCTGAAGCAAACATTGTCTGAATATGCATATGGATTTTTGGCACAATGCCCAAGTCCCAATTTGTTAGTTCCCAATTACACGAAGCAAATCATGACAGAGCCTGTTAGAACACAGGAGGCAGCAGCAAGATCTAATGAGAGTCTCACCTTCAATAAAATTATGGTTAATCATTCATGCTGATGGTGTACATTTCAAACAATTTTGTCACTATGTTAAGAACAAAAAATGCTTGAGATCACAGTGCCTCAGGCAGCATCCCTGGACAGAAAGCAAGCTAACATCTAGACTTGAAACATTAGCTTGCTTTCTCTCCACAGATGCTGCCTGACCCACTGTGATCGCTGGCATTTTATTTTTGTTTTCAGGTCAGATTCCAGCATCTGCAGTAATTTGCTCCTTCTTCGTTATGTTGGCTGGTGTTTCAGGTTCCTTAGTTTGGGAAGATAAGCTACAGCACCATCATGGAGCGTGGAAATGTAGCTCAGGTTGCCTTTGAAGCTGCTATCCAAAGAGAAAGAGAGCACCAAGGGAGGCACTACAAACCCAGAGAAGATGCTAGAAGACAATGAGGGCAAGGAAGCCATAAGGGCTGATTGTCTCTCCTGAACCTGACAAAAAGTCATGTATCAGGCACCTTCACTTCAGTCAGGAGGCAGGAACTGAGCCAAGACACCTGTTACAGCAATAACTAGAATAATACCAACGCATGTACTGCAATACCCAGGTAATTCAGGACAACTCATCTCACAGTTCATGACTTTGTGCAAATGCAGACTCCAAAAGGTACATAAGGAACATGTTAGTTTTCTGTCAATACAGTAACATTCTTTGCAAAACAACGAGAGTTTATCAAATTCTCTATAGAAATTTCCAAACAAGAGGAAAGTTGGATTTGTCAGAATTACTGCATCCCCTCAGGTGCAGGAAGTCTCCTCTGTGCTTCCTATCAATTAGCAACGCTCAAACAGAATAAAAAAAATCTGTTCCTCAATTGTGTCACTCATCTGTGAGCTTTTGCAGATCATTGTGCAGATCTCTGTCAGCAACGCAATGGTTAGAACTGCTGCCTTGCAGTGCCAGAGACCCGGATTCAATTCCACCCTTGAATGACTTTGTGTGGAATTCTCCCTGTGTCTACAGAGTTTCCTCTGGGTGCTCTGGTTTCCTCCCACGGTCCAAAGATGTGATGGTTAGGTGGATTAGCAGTGGGAAATATAGGGTGGGGGGGGGGTGGTGGAGGTGAGACCGGGTTAGATGTTCTTTGGAGAGTTGGTGTGCCAACTGTGGGCCAAATGGGGCTGTTTCCATATTGTAGGGATTCTTACTTCCTGTGATAGTCATGATATTTTTCACCCAAGCCATTTCTCAACATCCCCTCATTTCCACAAGGATAATTGGTCAGAAGTTGTCTGCTCAGGGACCTGGGTTAATCTTTTGCCATCTGGCTCATGATTTTGGTCAAACACCAAGGCAGATAGATGGCTTTAATATGCTGAAAATCATACAAGAACCAGAATGCTGACACAGCAGACCACTGGGGTTTAATCTCCTTTAACACAACTCCAAAGAAGTCTCAAGCCTAGTGGCTGCAGACTCCACACTGTATGAGTGGGGCTGCTGGATGATGAAGAAACAGAGAAGGAACATCAACAGGTGACAAGTAAGTGAAAGTTCCAAATACCAGGATAGGTCCAACAGTGCTATCGTCTACTAAAGCTCTAAGACAGGAAATTAATGGAAAGGTTTATTCTCAGAACCAAACCCCACCCCAACAAAACAGGGTGGTGGATGGGGAATGTGTGAATGTGAGGGGGAATGAAGGGGGGGTGTGGTCTGTGAAGGGTGAGTACTGGTGGAATATTTTGTACTTCCCCTTTTGGAAAAGCAACATATAATCTATGAATGAGTGATAATGGGAACTGCAGATGCTGGAGAATCCAAGATAATGAAATGTGAGGCTGGATGAACACAGCAGGCCCAGCAGCATCTCAGGAGCACAAAAGCTGACGTTTCGGGCAAATCTGGTCTCTGGACACTTTGGTAAAGTTAGGAAATGCTTTGGTGGATGTAAGGCAACTTTCAGGAAAGGCACGTTTATATACAAAAAAATGCATAAACTCATTGGTTCTGGCAAATTTGACTACGAACATGCGGAATTAAAAGAAAATAATGCTGGGTATTTCATAACTGGGGCATAGTGAGTGTGTGGGGATGACGGGGAGTATCAGGTATTTATAGTTTAATCTGTATTTTTAAGCTTTGACCAAAGTGCTAGAACCTCGCGGCTCTTACTGGGTCACCTGCCCTAATTCCCAATACAGCCCTCAACATTTCCTAATCAAAAGCTGCAATTTTAAAGATCAGTTCTGCGGAGCCAGGAACTCCAGGAGAAAAACAGGGCCTTTCAGGTGAAAGAGGTGGGTCACCCAAAACATCTCTGGCCATTTATGACCCTGTTCAGCCAGCACTGTCCAGGGTAGTCTAGTGCAAATATGGTTGCAAAGCAGGTGGGAAGGGGGCATGCAGTCATCCTGGGGCTGTGCAGTAAGCACTCCCTCAGAGAAATACAAATATTCATGTGGTTGCATGCCTGCATTTCACACAACAGAAAAGTGCAGTAGTGCCTTGCTGCTCAACAACCATCTAGCCAGGATCTCAGATTTTGAAAGCTTGAGGAGGTGTTGCATGTCAAGGTGAGAGCATTTAAACTTCCAGTGAAGCTATTAGGTCTGTCTCCAGAGGTTCGATTACTGTCAGAACCTCTGTTATGCTTATAGACCTGATCACGTGCTCCATGGTTTACTATAAGGTTTTGGTGACATCAAAACCTCATCGAAGTTAAAAGTGAAACTATCCATGTTTTGGATGTTGTGCATAAGCTTGCAAGCACGTGAACTAATGCACCTTAGAAGGTGCTTGTTGCACAGCCTTCCATTTACATCTGTAAGTTGGATCCTTGATATCTATGTTTCTCCCTATAGGAGTGTTAGCAATCCTTATGTAGTTTTATGGAAAGTGGGAAAGCAAAGCCTAAATATGTACTTCCAAGGTTCATGCATTTGATGCATTGTCTCCAAATGTACTTTCCTGCTCTTCATCTTCTCTCCCCAGAGACTGCTTAGCCTCTGAGCATGGAATGGAACAGAGGGTAAGAGTTAGTGGAAAGGATTAAGAGAGACAGATGAGTGATTCCTTAACACTGCAACACTTGCCATTTAGTTTGTGAGGATGACAGTTTATTGAGAAGCAAAGTGTGATCCAAATGTGTTCTCCAGAATCAGCATTCACCATGCTCATGTACCCTCCACCCATGATGTCCATGGCTTGGTCTTCCAGTCAGTCCAGCTCACAAGCAGACAAACTCTTCATCTACATTCTTGTAACGAATGGCCATTTGTCCTTGAAGAAATAATGGAGTGACAGTGTTGGTCTATTAGGATGTTTTGAGGTGTCCATGTCAGGTTAAGTAGTGAAGAGGTATGTGAAAGATGGCATGGGATGCAGGACCTAAAATTAAGTTAAAGTGAGGATAGAGATAGATGCAGACTGTTGCAGTAGCAGGGGGTGGGGTACAGTACATTGCAGAGATCGGGAAAGAGGCAAGTTTTGAATGAGTGGTGTATGATGAAGGAGAGAAACGTTAGAGGCAGGACTCTTAGCTTAGTAGCTCTTATCAGTTTAATAAACTTTTCCTGCTTGGTCCTGGTTGTGATGCATTTGCATTGATTTACCCTGTCATCTCTCACCACTTGTGCAAAGAAGATCAACTAAATCCCTTCCTTTTACTTCTCCTCTTGCTCACATCTTCCACCAGCACCTTTAAAATGAGAGCCTGCAATTGGCAGGAGGGGCTTGCCGTGGCCTACCATTTTAGACCTGTGACTGGAGCTGATTACAGTTTCTCCATAAGAGGTGCACGCTACGTCTGAGTGGAGTCAGAAGTACCTGACATTCCCAACACTAATGCACAACACAACTATTGCTGCAAGTTTGCTTATTGTAGAAAAAGATGGCTGGGGACTAAGCCCAAGGGAACATGACAGGAGTAACTCATTTCATTGCTTAAGCCCATGTGAACACACAATGTACACTCGAAGCTGGCTGCCTACTGTTTCTCCTCCTTCACCATTAGGAATGTACTTGTTGTGTTCTTTATTAAGGTCCGAAGTCGATAAATTTCACATAAGCCTGCACAGAAATCCATTTGCCACAGATTTGTCCATTCATTTAAATCTACCAACATCTTTTTTTTAAATCGAAACAAGCACAGAGAATGCTGGAGATACTCAGAAGGGCTGGCAGTATCTGTGGACAGAGAAACAGACTTAACATTTTGAGTCCGGACTAACTCTTCTTCAGAAGAGGCCTCAGAAAATGTTATGTTTCCATCTTTACTAATTAAAAAGGCAGTACCATTTGTATCATCAGCACGTTTGGGTATGTAGCTTGCTTTCATTAATATACATGGTGAGTTTTAAAACAAAAATTTCTGTGGGACATCACCAGTCATATCCTGCTAACTACAGAATTTATCCATTGGTCTTACTCTCCGTCTGATTCCATTCAGCCAATTTCCTAAGCAGGTTAACAGCTTGCCTTCGATCGTATGAGCTTCAAACATAACTAATTTCTGAGCAAGGGTCACTGGACCCAAAACGGTAACTTTTTTTTTCCCTTCACAGATGCTGCCAGGCCTGCTGAGCTCTTCCAGCGACTTTGTTCTGGATCCCGATTTACAGCATCCGCAGCTCTTTTGCTTTTTTTTGGACAGAAATCATTGCTATGGAAATACAGGTGAGGTTGCATGGGTAGAATTTGCCACAGGAGATTAGCGAGGAAGGAACTGGAGATTATATGAGGAGAATTCTGTGCAGCACAGGATGCAATGAAGTTTCAAATCATCAAAATAAATGACATACCCCTCCAGCAGGTCTGTAGCCTACAGTGACATCTGCTGGTACCTTGGGATGTAGCTGGGTCCTGTTGAAGTTGAATGTAATCACTTACAAAAGAATAATTTTAAACAATCACTGTAAAAGCATTATAAATCAAATTTATAGCAGAGATAATGAATGTCTGGCTGATAAAACATTTATAATAGTTGTCATTTTGCTGATTTAGTTGTAATTTTAAGACATCGTGCCTTCATTTGTACTATTGGGTCCTGGAGGAAATTTTTAAAATCTTCAGGCAGGTCATACACAAGAGAAAGGACAAAACTGTCACGTTCAATAGCATTTTAAAGCTGTACAGATGTCTATTCTCCAACTAAGAAAAATGTAATGATTTGGATATGAAAATATTGTGCAACAATGAATAAAGCATCTCAATTTTAATAAAGGGACTCTCACCTAAACCCAACTTAAAATTAAGCTTCAGAATACAGAGAATCTCAATGTTTGAGGAAGATCTTAGCTTCTTTGCCATTTTTTTGCAAAATTACTTCTTTCTGACAAAACTAAGGTTATTCTGAACATTACCTTGACACTATCACAACTCCTGCTCTTCCCAGTAGTTGCCATGCTACAGATTCAGCAGTTAATCTGTCATGTTCATAGGTTTCTCTTTGTGTAAAAAGAAACACAACGGGCAGTTTTAACTGTACATGAATTGTAGACACTTCCTCAGGTGGAAGATTAAACTCTGCCTGAAAATGTGGAAAAATGGAATTGTTAATGCAGCACTATTCTCACAGACTTGGAATATACTTATTGTGCATTAATACTTTTTAAGCTCTAATGGGTAGAATTCTGTCCTTTCTGAAGTTGGCAGTTAGGGCAAATAATTGGATGAGTTGACCCTGCCAAGATATTCATCCCCTCTTTGCCACCTCAGCAATTAAATTCTGAGCATGAACGCCTAGAGTGACCGTCTCAAAACTTCACCACGAAAAAAAATCTAAATGGTCAATTAATGGGCACAAAGGCGTCAGCATGCCTTCTCCCCAACCATCTGCGTTCCAAGCAAGACAGAAAGGTGGCAAGTTTCCCCAAGTGGGTAACTGACCTGCTGGGTATGGGGAGGCCCTGTGATTACCCAAATCTGGGGCAATTAGAAGCATGTATGTGGGAAAAGGGGTTACCTCTGAAAGCGAATGCCATGCCCTGCCTCTGCCTCCCCTGCATTTATTGCAATCCCCTGAGCAGCCAATCTTGACCAACAGGCTTCAGTGCCCAGATGTTGCCAGTCTCTGATTAGCCAACAATTTCTGATGACACAGGATGCCAATGACGACGCATGTGACAGAACAAAAAGCTCACTGAATCTCTGCCTGTCAACCAATGTATTGAGGCTACACTGAGAGAATGTTCTCTCAACAATGGGGTCAGCAATGTATCAGTGAACATCTAACACGGACATCCTTCCACATTAACAAAAATGTCAAAATCATACTCTATATTTCCTTTTGAAAGTCTACATATTTCTCGCTTAGGTAATGATAAAATCTACATAACACTTGATAGGATCCAGTTTGTCAGTGTTTTCCGTGAAAGTAAACAATTTATAGAATTAGTTAAACAGAAAAAAAAAGATATTGGTTTAAAAACACATGAAAATTTCATAAATATTTTTCTCACCACTAGCGGGGCCTCCAATATTTTAAGGGACGAATGTATATTCACAGTAGTTAGTGGTTGTTTAAAATAGGTCCTCTTGCATGGCTGATTCTTATCTGAGACCATCTTGCAATGGCAGAACCAAAGTTTGGCTGAATACTTATCTGGATCTTCCGGGCTATGTGGTAAGATTTAAAAGAAAGTCAAAACATTGTCACTAATGAGGCGCAAAAATGTTTTAGCAGAAATACAGTGCTCTTACAATGCACAGTTCATCTAAAGGACAATATTAATACAAAAACAAACTGTAGCCTTCTATGGTATTTCTTACATGAGTCAACATAGACTGACAGATGACCCGTAAATTGAACTGAATTGAATTGTTTATTGTCGTTCGCATTTTACAGTGAATGATACAGTCAAATGCAGCAAAACGCTTCAACTGCCACCACAATCCGGCACCATTTTGAATAGTTTCACAATAAAAAGATATAATTGAAAGAGTGTCCATCTTCATTCTGCTGCCTCCACCATGAGCCGGCTCACCAATGACACGCCTCTTCTACCACCTCACCACTGCCTGCACCAGACCCACCACTCTTTAGGCACCATCTCCTTGCTGCCAGGCCCACCTTGCAAATGCTGCTGATGTGGAATTTTGCGCTGAACCCACACATGCCCTGCAACCAGGAATCCCCAGCTTCCCTGCCATTGCCACCTTGTCAGCAAGCAGGGGTCTCCACTCTGGGCTTGCCATGACTGCAACTAGAGGTCCCTGGCTCCGCCATTGCCTCAATGATGCCAGGAGGTGCCACTCTGGGCCTGCTTGCAACGAGGAGCGCCTGGCTGCCAGGCCAGGCCACTGCATCGCCAGGAGTCCCGTTCCTGCCACCTTCCTCCAAGATATCATCTTGCCAGCGCCGCCATCTTGAACTGACCGCTTCTTCCAACTGCAGGAGGAGGAGCTTTGCTTCCGGGCCTGAATGCTGGGAGGATGGCCTTGCTACCACTGCCACCGCCACCACCTCCAATCGCTGGAAGAAGCCGCATCAGCTGCGTCTCACCACTAGGAGGTTGCCACACCTCCGCACATGGCCCACTCTCGCAGCACCTGCCACAAAAGGCTTTAAAGAAAAAAGCAAACCAAAAATGGAAAGAAAAGACAGAAAAACAAAAAACAAAGAAAGCAAGCTAGAGCGATGAGTCCTAGACTCAAAAGCCCACTGCAGCCCTGCTACTCCATCTCGAAGATTTCATTAACTAAGTGAATATTTGACTAATTAGATTCAAGCAAAAAACTGCTCAGCCAAGAAATGTCAGGACATTTTTTATTGGTGGGGGAGGGGGGCTGCTCTGCAAGAGGAGCTGCCCTCCTATGCCTGATCCATTTAGTTTTGTGGCAACTCCATTATAATACACCACCTCCCCAAGACTGAATGTACTCAGATAGGATCTGGTCAGCAGATCCTGGTATTACGGCAGAATCAGTCTAAATTTATCGTAGCACCACTTTTCTAAAGTTAGATCATGCCTGACATTTCTCACGGTTAGCTTTGACACCTGGAGTAACTTCCAATGTTGTTCTCTAAGCTGGATAATTGTTGATAATTTGATCTAAAACTGCTCAATTTACTAAAGCATTCTGTATCTGAAGATGAATCAGAAGGTTTTAAAAAAAACTGAACTTAAATATATTCATTACTGGAACCAAATATATTTGTAACAATATCTTGACAACTTTTTGCAACATTCATTAAATTCACAAAGAAGTTCATTTTTCTTCATTCTCAAAGTTCAAATTCTATCTGGCAATCTCCAGCTTCACGCAAAGTAAGTTAGAACACAAGGTTTTTTTTATAATTTGCTCACGTGACATGGACATTGCTAGCTCAGACCATATTTATTGTTTATCCCTAATTGCCTTGCAAAGATGGCGATAAGCTCCCTTCTTAAACCGCTGCAGTCCTCAGGATGTAGGTGTGCTGCAGTGCTGTTAGGGAGGGAATGTTAGGATTTTGACCTCATGACAGTGAAGGAACAATGACATAGATCCACATCTGGATGATATGTGGCTCGGAGGGAAACCTGCAGGTAACGCCGTTACCTTGTGTCTGTTGCTCTTGTCTTTCTAGATCATAGAGGTTGCATATTCAGACAACGCAGAGTGCCTGTCTGGATGCCATTGTCAAAGAAGGCTTGGTGAGTTGTTTCAGTGCATCTTGTAGACGATATATACCGCTGCACTGTGCATCAGTGTTGAAGGGTTGAATGTGAAATGTAGTGGATGTAATGCCAATCAAGCAGGCTGTTTTATCCTGGATGGTGTCAAGCTTCTTGGCAGCTTTTGCAATTGTACCCATCAGGACAAGTGGGCAGTATTCCAATAAACTCCTAACTTATTCCTTGTGGACAAGCAATAAGGAGTCAGGATATGAATTACTCACTGCAGAATTCCTAGCTTCGGACTTGATTCTGCAGCCCAGTATTTATATGGCTGGTTCAGTTCAGTTTGGGATCAATAATTTGATAGAGAAGGATTTAGAGTTGCCGTGGGACAGCAAGGGGAAACAGTCATCAGCTGGTATTTATGTGGTGCAAGGTTTGCTTGCCGCTGATCAGCCCAGTTATTGCTGGATATGTTCGTGAAATGCTTCAGTATCAACAGAGTTGTGAATGATGCTGAATATTGTGCAGCTATCAGCAAATGCCCACACTTCTCACTTATCATAAATGGCAGCTTATAAATTCAGATTAATCAACTGAATTCAAATTTAATCACCTGTCACGGTGCTATTTGAATCCTTATCACACCATTAGTTGGGACCTCTGGATTATTAATCCAGAGACATTATCACTATTGCACCACTTCATGTTGTGAAAACTGAAACATGATAAGAGTACAATCTAGGGCAGCATGGTGGCTGAGAGGTTAGAACTGGTGCCTCGCGGTACCAGGGACCCCGATCCCTATCGTCAGGCAACTGTGTGGAGTTTGCACAGTCTCCCCATGTTTGTGTGTGCTTCCTGTTAGTGCTCCAGTCTCCTCCCGTAGACCAAAAATGTGCAGGTTAGGTGGTTAGCAATGCTAAATTGCCCAAAGTGTCCAGGGATGCACAAGCTGGGCAAATCAGCAATGGGAAATGCATAAATAAAACCCAAAAGAACTGCAGATGCTGTAAATCAGGAATAAAAACAACATTTCTGGAAAGGCTCAGCAGGTCTGGCAGCATCTGTGAAGGAGAAAACAGAGTTAACATTTTGAGTCCGGTGACCCTTCCTCCGAAGGAGGAAATGCAGTGTTTCAGGGATTGTGTAGGTAGGTGGGTGGAACTGGGTGGGTTGCTGTAGACTCAATGGGTTGAGTAGCCCAATTCCACACTGTAGGGATTCTGTCATGCTATGTCTTTTAAGTGCAATATCTCAAAACTGAAAATTGGGCGATCCTGCTTACAATTTGTAATCAACTGAGCCTCCAAAGTTCATAGAAGTTTCCTTTACTGACTTTTCAAAAAAGTACGGTTTTGATTCGAAAGCAGAACACTCTGAACAGATGTAGTACTTTACATAATGGATTTGTAATTTGTTTCGGTTACAAATACCTTATTTGCTATGGGTTTTTCTTGCCTGAAAATTCATTGATATGGGGGAAGTTTAAAAATCTCAATCCCCAGTAATTCCAAGAAGGCAGCGTGTCCTTTCCTGTAGTTGCTGAGGCACTACAATAGTGGTGCAAAGTAAAAAATCCCATGACATTGACCCAATAACAACGAAAGAACAACAATATATGTCCAATTCATGTGGGGGATTTGGATGGGAAATTCAAAATGATAAAATTCTCCATTACGTTGCTGCTTTTGTCCTTGTCAGTAGAAGAGATCACAAGTTAGTTGCCCCCCCAAAATCTGTCTAGTTTTTCTCACGTGTTTCTTCTTTTATTGGCAATGTTACATTATGAACTCACTCAATATTTAAACACATACACTTCACATTCATCTAAACATTTTGATAAATGTGTCAGTAAGGTGGTTAGTGCTCACCATTTTTTAAAAAAGTGTAATTTAGACAACAATTTCTAGCAATCACTCAGGCTCTACTAAATGCAAAAATTAAGCTGTCTAAATCCAAACTGCCCTAATTCCCCAGTATTGGCATTGCAAATACAAGGAAGGGCATGCACAAAAACAGAAGCTGCTGGAAAAGCTCAGCAGGTCTGGCAGCATCAGTGAAGAATAAATCAGAGATAACGTTTCAGATCTGATGACCCTTCCTCAGAAGGGCATGCAGTTGCAGTACCTACATGTAAACTACGTGTCAAAGTACTACTTTTAAACGAGGTAATAATTTTTAATTACTTTTTGGCACCCAAATTTACATGTGTGGATAATCATTGACAGATTTTAGGTAGTTTTGAGGTTTCAGTATTGGTTAAACTTTAAACATTTTTATCTTATTCTTTAATCCTATCTTTCATTCCCTCTCTTTATGTTGACTTCTGTAAACAAGATGATTCTGAATTCAAGTTTTCAATTGAAGACACTTGCTGGCACTTTACACCCTGCCGATTTAATTAAAAATTTTTTGATCTGATTGGTTAGAGAGATTCCAGAGGGCTTGTGCCAGATTGAAACAGATATCCAATCACTGCAAGTTTCAACGTGAAAGCCCATTGAAAATCTGTGGTCAGTACAACGGCAATGGTGTTCGTCTGCTGCTGAATGCAAAATCTGGGGCCACCGTAATTTAAAACTTTGCTGCACGTTAAGTTTATTATCATTGTTTTTTTAATTTTAGGTCCATACTTACTCCATGTCTTCCAAAACACTTTGCTCTGTGGTCAATACAAACTGATACTTGGAACCATAAACAAAAGCAGTTTCCATAATGGCTCTGTGTTCTGAAACAAATCATAAATAATACATCAAGCATACAGATGTGCACAATGATAAATATTCTGTAAACAACAAATAGATTTTTAAGAGGCTAAGAAGCATTCTACTATTTGCCTAGCTCAATGCTACTTATGTATTTTGTCACATATTGTATACTACTCCAGCTAAAAAACATACCCATGGAGTAAAAATGTCAATTCCAAGGCCAGGCTTTTGTAAAAATTCAGCTATAATTTTTAAGCAATGCATTACAACACAAAACACAATGTTAAAAAGATAAACATAATCACCTTATTATAAAATACGTAAATTTCACATCATCCTCAAAAAATTACTTGTGGGTGAAATTTAGTTATGAACAAAAAGAAATGGCTGGGAATAAAAACAGCATCCACCTAGCAGCTTGAATGTTAAATGGATACCAGTCAGTGTTACCATTCCATTAGCACACTTTCAAGTGATATAATAGGCAATCATGTCAGGCAGGCACTGCTATGTTCACCAGTTTCATCCTCCTAAGAAGACCCTTTATTTCAGTTTGTGGAATCTCAAGTTTGTGAGAGTTTACTAAATCTTCAAGCTGAGAGAGTTTGTGTAGATATTTTCAAGCTATCAGAACAGAAGAGGTTTCGGTAACTGGATCTGGAAAGGATCATCAAAACTGGAAAGTCAGTTGGATAAGAAATTAAAGAGTTAAAATCAAAGTGATACTTTACTAGTATTGATTATCCTGAAACGGTATTGCTAGGAAAAAGGTCAAACACTTCTTGCTGATGGTGTTAAGATCCCTCTGTATTTTTTGTCTCTTTTGTGCAATAAAAATGTTTTGTTAAGGAATATTGACAATCTTATGTAAATGTGTTCTGCGACCACATTAATCATGCACAACTATTAAATGATATGTTAAGCCAGGTTTCACTCTGGTATCATCAGGGAACGTAACAGGACAAAGAGATCTAGGATAGATTCAAGTACTACAGAGATGTAGACAAAGAATCCATTGTTTGTGTTATTCGGACTCCACTGGAGTATGGCATTTCCACAGAGTTTGGCCACAAAGGGGTGGAGAGGAGATTGACCAAACTAAACATCAGGGAGCCGCTAAGGAAAACACTGTTGTGAAGGATGCCATAAATGAACCTGCCTAAGATAACCTCTGTGCTAGGACAGGGTGGAAAACAATCAATGGGAAGTGGCGTAGAACAGTTTCACCAGCACTGGCTGAAACTGGAATTTGTATAGAATAATATTACAAAAAAGACAACAAAATAATTACTATTTATTAATTAATTCCTCAGAATTAATCATTCTTCTCAGGATTTCTGTGCTTTCTGGCAGAATACAAATCAAATACACTAAACTTTAAGTTAATTTGTTTTAACAATACCTGGGACGCCGATTGCTCGTACAAATGTAAAGATGACATCACCACGTCCTTTCATACCATTTTCAATGTCATGAAGATCCATCAATGAGTACACATACTTTATCTCATTGAACAGCAAAATACTATAACAAAGCAATATATATTCAGAGACATCTGAGAAATTCATAAAACTAAAGAACTCTATCTAATTGAAGATTCCTTAACACTGCAAAAAAAGCACAGATGACATTATAAACTTAACAGCAAATACTAATGCACAATTAAGCCTAGAGGAAGGCAGCATAAAAACGCAAAACTTAGTAATTACTGCAAACTCTCAATGACGTATTTACAGAGTTGTACAATATTAAAAAGTACTACAACTGCAATGTCAAATTGAAATAAAGTGATGTTATTAAAGAACCATTCGTGCTGACTGCAAGCTGGTTATTCTGCATGATATCTGACACTCAAACTGTTGTGGACTTCAGATATGTGGAAAACAAACAAATAGTTTTCGAATAATATTGTCTATTAGGATCTTAGCTTAAAGTGAGTTTGAAAGCACCAAGTGTCAATTTCATTTCTGTGTGGTTATGTTTCACCAAGGGTGGTACCAAGCATACAATAATTGCTGTCAGCAGGCAGAAACTTAGCACATTGCAAAAGTTTCCAATCTTGATTAATACACAAGATTCTTGCTAGAAAGCTTGCATACTTGTTCAGGACAACAACACGATCAATTACAATATTCCCACAGAAAAGTAATTTTACTACACTTATATTTAAAGAATATTTTAAGGACATGATGCCGAGGGAAGTAGGTGCTCACAGAACTATGACCCAAAAACAGTTTATCTATAGGGGAAATCCTAGTTGGGAGGAAACATCTTGCTTAGTATTTACCATTGATGTTCCCGTAAAGAATTTCTAATCAATCACATTGGAATTCACAATCTAATCCAAACAATGAACCCGCGACTAATACTATCAAATTAAAATGCTCTCAGCAACTTTTCATGCATCAGACATATACAGATATTTTAATTAACCTGTTCAGTCATGTTATTATGCACCTCTAGAGCAGGTATGAACCCTGGCCTTCTGGCCCATAGGTAGGGATACCAGCACTTCTTCATTTGAACCAACCCCCACTGTGTCCCCATCTCCCTTCTCCCTTCCCCCTCCCCCTCTCTCTCACACACACACACACACACACACACACACACACACACACACACACACACACAATGACCTAGAATATGAGTAAATATGTATATAGTAGAGAACAGAGGTTGATACTTAAAAGAACATACGACTGAGCTCGGACTTTTCTCTCTGGAGGGAAGGAGGAAGAGAGATGACCTGATCGGGGTGTACAAGGTAATGAGAGGCATGGATAGAGTCGATAGCCAGAGACTTTTCCCCAGGGCAGGATTGACTGCCACGAGGGGTCATAATTTTAAGGTGTTAGGAGGAAGGTATAGAGGAGATGTCAGAGAGAGGTTCTTCACCCAGAGAGTTGTGAGCGCATGGAATACTTTGCCAGTGGTAGTCGTGGAAGCGGAATTATTAGTGACATTTAAACGACTGCTGGACATGCACATGAAAAACAGTGAATTGAGGGGAATGTAGGTTAGGTTATTTTATTTTTGGATTAGGATTATTCCACAGCACAACATCGTGGGCCAAAGGGCCTGTACTGTGCTGTACTTTTCTATGTTCTATGTTCTAAAACATCTGTCAACAGTCAAAGACCTATTTGATATATGAAGAAAAAATAATGATAACCAGTTGAAGGCAAAATCTCATTGAAAATGCATAGTGCACTTCGGTTTGGAAGCATTTAGTTTTTTGAGCAAAGGAGCCTTGAAGCATTTCTTTTCATAAATCAGGGATGTGCATCAGAACCAAGCAAAAAGGAAAAGATGTTTGTGTTTGCTCTGATCTAATGCAATAGTTCAGCATTTCAACATCCTGATCATCTGACTTTGTAAAGAATTACTAATTCAATTTCTAACTCGCACACACTCGGTACTTCACAACTGATGAATTCTTTTTTCAAATATAAATACTACTGTACTGTGTAAATAAAGGAAGCAGCTGACGTGTGTGGGGCTTGGTGCCACAAACAGCAAAGCTGAATGAATATTTAGCCTAATAACAAAGAACTGGAGGAACAAAAACAAAAACAAAAACAGAAACAAAAATTCAGAGAATTTTCTGAATATGGGTCCGAACCCGAAACATCAGCTTTCCTGTTCCTCTGATGCTGCCTGGCCTGCTGTGTTCCTCCAGCTGTTATCTCAGACTCCAGCCTCTGCAGTTCTTGTTATCCCAGTGAATATTCAGTGTTTTGGTGGAAGTTGTGAAAACATGTTGGGCTAGACAACGGAGCTGAAGGAAAGTGTCTTAGGATGAAGGGTCCAGGCCTGAAATGTCAGCTTTTGTGCTCCTAAGATGCTGCTTGGCCTGCTGTGTTCATCCAGCTCCACACTTTGTTATCTTAGAACCTCACTAATCTGGATTAAGAAAAAAAGTGAATTCCCACTGTTGATTAATATTCCAAGACACATGTGGGTGAAAAAAAATGTTCTTCTTGTGATGACATTCAAGTACATACAGAGGAAAGGACCAATTAAAGGGTTAAATTTTATCTGTACTAATTAAAATGCTGGGTTGACATCTGACCTCTCCTTTCATACGTAGTGGTCATAAGACACATGCTAGAAGGAAATATGGTAAAAACTGTGATTCAACAGAAGATCAATTCTATCCAGTTCTCTCAATCAAAGGTTTTCGTCTTTCCAACTAATAAAATAAATTATCTTGCATGCATGGAGCCTTAAATTCAGGAGTACAGCACAACACACATCAACCTCTGGAAACGTCGAAACTTTATTTACTTTATATGAGTATTCAATCCTATCATTTTCACTAAATGAACTAACTGAATTTAAACTGGAACAAACTATTTAAGGACATACTTACAATAATATATTTGCTACAATTGCATCCACATCAAACAATGTATCAGTTGCAAAACTCCTGAGCATTAGATTACCTCTATTAAAAGAGAAAACAAATAAATATGTTTAAGTATCAGTTAGAAGTTTTCATTAAACAGTTAGTTTAATAAACCACAATATTTTTACATGTGGAATTACATCTTTGTATCCCTGCACATTTTCGTTGAACCGTGCCATTAGGTTAATGTTGCCTCATCCCATCCATTCCACCAAAAGGCACTACCTCACAGTTGTTTAATTCTTTATTCCTCTAGCCTGTCCATTCTGCTGGCCTACCTATGTATTGTTACAATTCATCAGGATCATCCTCACTATTCACCACACCTCCAATGTTGATATCATTAAGAAGTTTTGAAATATTTTCCAGCACTAATCCTTGGTGAAACACTACTATCATCCTCCTGACTGATAAATCATTTAACACAGCACATTGCTTTCTGTTTATCAGTCGACCCAACTTTGTTAATCAACCTATCACATGGCAATTTTGCAGTTTCCTACAATCCCTATGGATAAAATCCAGTGCCTTCCCTTTATTCACCATTTCTGTTACTTCATCAAAACATTCACCTAAATTGGTCAAGCACAATTTTCCTTCTGCAAGTCCTTGCTGGCACCTTTTATTGAACTCCTAGCTCTCCAAGGGTGTGTACATTTTGTCACTTATTCTTGTTTATGAAACTTAACCACCTCATATTAAGCAGCCTAGCCGGTAGCTGCTAGAAATATTCTTGAAATAGCTTGAGAAAGGCCAATATCCCATGATCAAGTCACCCTTTCTTCACATGTGGAGAGTTCTTGACAGTCAACTACTCAGAGCCAGCTCTGAGTGAATAGAGCCTCTGACACTCCTGTTTGTATCTGTCAGCTAAGGCTCTCTGATTTGATCAGATTGACAGCCCCAGTCATGGAACTCATATTCTATAAGGTCCACCTGGCTAACCTTGTTACAAGTCTGCACCACGCCCACCCCCCCCCCCCCCCACCCACCCCCCCCCCACCCCCCCAGGTGTGAGAACATAGACATAGAACATAGTCCCTCCTGGGTTGTTTTAGCACTGGATCAGGTTCTTCCAACTCTGTCTCTGATGCAGATGATGTATAAGGCATAGTAGCTTGCCTCTTGTGCCCAAAGTGCCTCAGAAGAAATTCATTCTCCTCTTCAGGCAGCAAGGCAGAGACTTTCACCATGTCAATCTCAGATTCAGAGCTATCTTTAACACTAGATGGGCAGGGAGAACCCACAGGTCCTGCAACACTAGGAAAGGCAGGCAAAGAGCCAGGTATGTTTTGCTCCGGCACTGCTTGCAAGTTTGCAGCTTTCATCTGTTCCACGTGCTTGTACAGGACCATCAAATCTAGCCAAACTTCATATATCACTGGACCTGACCCCGGATCAACCATGCCTCTTGTCCATGCAGTGCCATTCCCGTGGTTTCTACACCAAACTTTGTCTGAGAGGTAGGCGGTCTCTCTCACTTACAGGAGTCTTATGTCCTGTACTGGTGTTCTTAATGCTGTTTAACCACCTCCCTCAAGGTCCAGAAAGATCAGATTTGATCTGGCGCAGAATCTTCTCTCCATGAGCAACTCTACTGGAGCAATCACTGTAGTTGTGTGAGGGGCAGTCCTTTAATCAAATAGAAACTGGGATACTTTGGTACCTAATGAAGCTGCAGGCTGTTTCTTTAAGCCTGCCTTCAAAAGTTTGGACTGCTCTTTCTGCCGTTCCATTGGATGATGGTTGGGATGGAACTGTCCATATATTACAAATACCATTGGACTTTAGGAAATACTCAAATTCCCTATGTCATTTACTGAAATATTGCAAAGGCTGATGATACCCCAAATGGCAGTCTCATACATTGACGCAAAACCTTAACATGCATGACTCATGTTCTTCTTCATGAAGGACAGCCCACCTGCCAGATTTATGTATTAGTTCTCTATGTAAGGAATTGGGTATTTATCCAGCTATGAAAAACAGTTTTCCATTTTGCTAAAAGCCCCACTAAGGCAAACCGGCCAGTGAGGCTTCATAATCAGTATGACTGGTGCTGCTCATTCCACAAACTAGGCAGGTTTGGTGATTCTGTCACTTTCCAGCTTTCTGCCTCTACTTTTGCCCATAAGGCAAATGATACTGGACAGCTCTTACAGAATCGTGCAATTGCTTCCTAGTCAATATGCAAGGTGGCCTTGGCTCCTTTGATAATCCCTAAACCTTCCTGAAAAACATTCGGGTATTTAACTAGGACTTCACTCAGGCTGCCGTGTTCTAATTGAGAGATGCTGAGCCAATCCCGGTGAATCTTTCTCAATCATTGGCACCTATCAAGCCTAAGCCTGAGCCTTTTCCCATAATCAGTGATATCTGAGCCCACGTTTTCTCATAAGAGATCAGAACCAAAGTCGTACACTTAATCTTTAAAGGTTCCCAACACAGCTTCAAAGCATCAACTTCTCAGAAAACACCACTGTAAAGTGCTCTAGTTTTGCCTGTACCCTATGCATAGGTTTTCATCACTTTCCTTAACAGATCTCCCACCAAGCGTCTTACTCCCACTCGCTAACTGAAACCTAGATAGAGGATCTTTGGATTCCCTTTTTACACTAACTTCAGTTTTATTCTTATTGCCAAGCTCATTTTTCTGTTCACTTCCCCCGTCAATTTATGGTATATGGCCTGGGTCTCACTTGAATAATTCACAAATCACTCATCCTTTTTTCTTTCATCATTTTGTTTATCTGCCTGACTAAAAAGAGCCCAGGATTTTGATCTCCCTGCATTTTGCTATTGTTAGATTATTCCTAGTCTGTATTTTAAACATTTTTTCCTTAAGATCTCGCATTACACAAACCTCATGAAAAGCTAAAATCAATGCGATTTCTCAGGAGCTTCCAACCTTATTGATTGTTGATTCCTTAGGAATGATATGGCAAACTGCACTGACAAATATATTTTTTTTCATTATAAACTGCAAGGGAACAAAGAAATTAGCTGGACTCGAAGTAAGTAATTGAAATAAAAACTTTCTGGTGTTTGACATAGTAAATAGTTATAAATATATCAAATTACCGGAAAAGATATGCTTTCTTCAGGACATCTTCATCTTCACAATATTTTGGTACTGCTTCCCTGGCACAGTCGACCTACAAAACAAAGCAATGTTTTATAGTGGGATAACACAATACTGATAACACAGTAAAATGGCTATCAACCTAAAATTGCCTCTCTTTCAAAACTGTATTCTAAGAAAACATTTTTCTGCTAATTTTCTCTTCCGTAGAACACGACCACGTAGAAGCCAGTTGATTGATATAATTATTCAGGGTAAGGCTTCGATGCTACACCAGCTCATACTTAGTTCACGCTGGCTGTAATCTATGTGTTCAATACCTATTAGTAAAGTTGTTTCCTAAGGCATCTTCTGGTGTTTTGCACCTTTACTGAGTCTACTTATTTTTAGAAGCAAATATACCTTAACTCCTGCAATAGTACTGTAGGAGAGGCATAAAAGCAACTCAGCTAGCACTTCTATCAATTTTTATTCTCAGCAGGTAACCTCTAATTAGTGTCTTTGTAGGTCAAGATGTTTTAAAGTCAAAACCCAAGGCTGTACAATGCAAGATAATTGAATCTGTATTCCACAATTGTAGAATGACATTAGAGCTGCAATGTGATACAGAGTGTAATATCTGGATTGTTGTATTTTATTTTCATTGTTTTACATTAATATTACCATTAATATTTAATTACATTTTCCTAAAGGAAAACGAGAACTAGGTTTCTCTCCCCACAACCCGCAGTTTTGTATACTTATCACCTAACACTCAAAGAAAAATCACTCTTTAAATATATTGCAGAGAAGTAATTTTAAATCACCTGAGCGACTGCGATGCCATACTCTTCAAGTGATTCTGATGATTTTTCGAGTTGTTGAAGAAAATGTCTTGTAGATGGATTTGCTGAAACAAGGAAATAAATGATGCTTCTACTGGTTTGAATTTAGTCTTATAATTCCTCTACAGCTCATGGTAGGCCAAAGGTGAAGAAAAACTCATTCTACCTCCTCTTAAAATAGCTTCCTTGCTTACCTTTATGTAAGTTCAATTTGCCTGAGGTAATTTGGAACAATAACATTTTTAATAAAGAGGGAGAGTGAGCAAGAAGATAACTCCCATTGATATAGAGCCATTCATATTCATATTATAACCCCACAGTAAAGTACTTTTGAGGAATATTCAGGACTATTTTGTGGGAAAAGATGGCAACTTATATATTGAACAAAGACCAAATAAAATTACAGCAACGGAACTGGCCCTTCGGCCTTTCAAGCCCATGCCAATCCAGATTGTCTATCTAAACCTGTCACCTATTTTCCAAGGATCTGTATCCCTCTGCTCCCAGCTCATTCCTGTATCTGTTTAGATATGTCTTAAATGATGCTATCATGCCCACCTCTACCAGCTCCACTGGCAATGCATTTCAGGCACCCGCCACCCTCTGCGTAAAGAACTTTCCATGCGTATCTCCCTTAAAATTTTCCCCTCTCACCAAGAAATAGTGACCCCTAGTAATCGAGCCCCCCACTCTGGGGAAAAAAGCTTCTTGCTATCCACACACACATATCCATATACACACACACACAAAACCCTACAAACAGCAGTGAAGTAACTTTTTTTATTCATTCACGGGATGAGGGCACCACCACCGAGGCAGCATTTGTTGCCCATTCCTAATTTCCCAGAGGGCAGTTAAGAATCTACCACATTGCTGTGAGTCTGGAGTCACATGTAGGCCAGACCAGGTAAGGATGGCAGTTCCCTTCCCTAAAGGGCATTAGTGATCCAGATGGGTTTTTCCCGACAATCAACAAAGGACTCACGGTCATCATTAGATTCTACATTCCAGATATTTTATTGAATTCAAATTCCACCATCTGCTGTGGCAGGATTTGAACCTGGGTCTCCAGAATGTTGTCTGGCCTCTGGATTTACAGTCCAGCAATAATACCACAAGGCCATCACATCCACATTAAATGACCAGATAATTTTGTTAAATGATTCTGGTTGAGGGACAGATATTAGCACAAACAACAACTCCCATTTATTTAGGTCCTTTAACAAAACAAAATGTCCCAGGTGCTTCACAGAAGCACGTTAAAACTAAGTCTAACATTAGCCGCAGAATGACCATAACAGGGCAGATGACCACAGGCTCAGTCCGAGGTTAACATAATGAAGAAAGTGAAGAAGAGATGAAAAGATATTTAGGGAGGTAAATCTGGAGATGAAGGCCTAGGCCGATGAAACCACAGGCACCAATGATGGAGAAATTAAACGTAGATGCTTAAAAGGCTAGTCAGTGTAAAAGTAGCACAGATAACCTGAAGGATGTAAGACTGGAGCAGGTTGCAGAGGTAGGTAAGGATAATGTTTTGAAGGGATTTGAAAGCAAAGATGAGAGTTTTAAAAAGGGGTCTTGCTTACCAGGAGGACAATGCAGGTCTGAAATGTCTGAACTAGATTTGGTGCAAGTTAAGACATTGGAAGCAGAGTTTGGGATTTATTGTGTATAAAATGTGAAAAATGCAAGGCCTGCTAGGAGTATATAGGAATAAGAAATGCCCTGTTTTTTCTGCAAATAGTGGCATGGGGACTTCCATGTAGTACAAATTGGTACAGAACCCCAGTTTAATGTCACATTCATTCTGCAGTATCTCTGACATTGCAGCAATTGTTCAGTATTGCATCAGTCCAGATTATGTAGGTGCCATCCTGCAATCCTATGACACAGAGGCAAGCGTGCAACAACTAAGCCAAGACTTGGGAACATAAAAGGGGAAATTATAAAAATTATCATCCGCAGGATCTGTTAGATAACGAGCGTCCTTCATCAGGGCGACTTACCTCAAACTATTTTGTTTTATTTTATTTCAAAATAAAACTGAAATGAACAGTAAAATTCAGGAGAATAATTCTATAAGAAAACTCAACTTAAAAGCTACACTGATTCTTTTCAGGAGGTTATTACTGTCCAGTCAAGGAGCAGAAAGAAGTTTATACATTTCTTCCAGGGTTGGAATTTAATTTAAAAATAAAATTAAGTAAACATGATTGAGTTATGTTTTCAAGACTGAGTTGATCCTAGGCTTTAGCATACTTTTCTATTTAATGTATTTGTGCTTTAAAGAAATGTGCTTAGATTTGGTGCCATCTAAATGTAGAGTAAACGTCTCACATTGTCAAAACCTTAAAGCCAATCTTGGAAAAGTATCAATGACAGCATGACATTTCTCAGTCCTACTCCAGTCACTCTTATAGCCTTGGAGAAACTATGAATTTAGTAGCATGCAGTTCAGAAGCATGAGCAGATTCATCTCGGTCACAATTATCAGAGATCTAAAATGGAGCAATCACAAACTCAAGATGAACAGTGTTTGTCAGTTTATCCAAAACAAGCATAAGAGTTTCCAAACATAACCAATCCAGGGAATGGCTGAACAATCTTGAAATTTAACTTTATGCAGCATTCTGTTTTAAACATTTCCCAAGCCAGCTCATACGTACCTGTTTTTTTGAAATATATTAAAGATGTTTTTCCTGACTGTAGAATGTTAATGAAGTCTTGCTGATTTAAGGAACGCAATTTCTTTGTACAAATAATTACATTAAAAAACGCAACATATAGTAATATCAAGCAATGGTAGGAATGCCATTGGACCATTTTAACTGATAGACAAAGGCAGTTCAGATCCGAAGAATTGCTTAAAAGTGTTGAATGAATTCCTCAACAGCATTGTTAATATTGCAATCTGAAAAACAGAAATTAGCAATAATAACTAAAATATATTTCAAAAATAACATTCATTTTCCTACAATGCTTCATAATGTTGCCAGTCCCATACATTTAGGCCTAAATGAATACATTATAAGTTAGAATAGCTCCAGTGTATCAGTCACACAGAAGTTACATAAAAACTGGTCCTCTCATTCTAAGGTAACCACGGTGTGCAGCAGCAAATGTTGAACTAGGGTGGACTAAGTCAGAAGTCACACAACACCAGGTTATACTCGAGCAGTTTATTTGAAGTCACAAGCTTTTGGAGGGCTACTCCTTCGTCAGGTGAAGTAACTAACAAATCTGCTCTTTAAGAGTTTACTATTCTGAATATTCACAAACTTTTTTCAAAATTCCTCCACAATTCAATTTACTCTGTATCACATCTTAGCAAAAATTAGAAAATGTCAACTTTTTAAAATAAAGTTCATTTTCCTAGTTCGAAGATCAGTGAATTTTTTAAAATATAACTAACACTTCCAAAAACGCATTTTACAACAGTAATGCTTTGAAAGAAAATGAAAATCTATTACTGAGAATCAAAAGGGATACATGAACTTGCAATAACAAGGTGTACAGCTGGATGAATATAGCAGGCCAAGCAGCATCAGGGGAGCAGGAAGGCTGTTCATATGAACTTGCAATATTAGTTAACTTAAATCAGGCTGGTAGGGTTTCAATTAAGTAAGGGTTTCAATTTTTAAGTCTTCATTATCACCATTGAAAATCAACTGGAATACATTCAGTGTCTGTAACTAAATAAAAATACGGGCAGATAGTTTTCTTCCATGTTAGGAAAATGGAAGTATATGACAACCCATGAGAGAGGTGGGTTTTCAACGAAAGACCTTAAAGCAGGAGGAGGAAATAGACAGACTATGAGTTTAAGCAGGGAATTCCGAACTGAAGTATAGACTAGGTAGGGAGCTGAGGTGGGATTCAAAAAGGCGGATTCACAGGAGTAGTGTTGGAGCACAGGTTTTGCAAGACAGAAGTATGTTACCTAAGTAGGAAGAGATATTAAATATTGAATCAGAGGCTTTGGAGGAGTGACGGGTGAGTGTTAATATTAAGTAATAGAATACAGACAGGAGAACATCAGAAGAGCTAAAATTCATGGAGCATAGGGAGGTCTTCCTATAAAGCATTACAATAATGAAGTCTGAAGCTGATAGACACACAGAAGCCTGCTCTATCAGACAGTACGGCAGCAGAAACAAAACACAGAATGGAAGTGGAACAAGTCTTCATGATGGAGCAGATACGAAACAGTGTCAAATTGCATGTTGAGGTTGGAACTTTGTGGGTCAATTTAAGAGTGGGTGACCAGACCGGGAGATGTGATTGGTGTCAAGCAGGCAGGGACGGAAGACAATGCCAATGTGCTTCAAATGGTCAAAAAAGTACAAGGATAATGCTCTGCACAATCACAAAGGATGTCATTTGTGATTTTCATTAAGCCATTTTGATGATGCTGCTGTGATGTAAGCCTGATTAGAGAGATTCAGCAAAGTTACAAGATCAGCATTTTCTGGAAGACAAAAATATATTCAAAGATTTTGCAGAAGGAAGAAAAATTGGAGCTCAGGTGTAGCTTTGCAATGAGACAGGGGTCAATGATGGGCATTTTGAGAATGAGGATGATGCAGGCAATTTTGAAATACCTGGGAAGTGGGAATTTTTTGCAGAACCAGCAAGCTAGAAAGAAGACTAGGTAATCATTGGGTTCATGGGATGGAACGTAAAGAAGAAGGGAGATAAAAGTTTCATTTATAAAGTGAGCTTGGAAAGAGCAAGGGACGAAATAGAAAAAATACAAGTTTACAACTATTCAGTCTGCCTACCCCTCTCTCCCTATTTATTTCAGAATCCTCTTCCCATCCCCCTTTTCTGGTGAAAGGTCTAGGCCTGAAACATCAGCTTTTGTGCTCCGAAGATGCTGCTTGGCCTGCTGTGTTCATCCAGCTCCACACTTTGTGATCTCGGATTCTCCAGCATCTGCAGTTCCCATTACATCTGATACAATTTTAATCCCACTGCGAAGCTTCTTCCAGGATGCCTAACCTTAAGAAGTTACCCTCCTCCCTCCGGACCAACCGCAGGGGATCACTCTCCCACTGCAACTCTCTTGTTGTCTCTTCGGCCTTGAAACTGCTCGACCATGTCCTGAAGCAAACCAGGTATCACAGCCACAGTACCTTCCTCACCTCCATTTCCTACCTACTAACCTCATCCCACCCCCTTGACCTGTCCAACCTCCCCAGACTGGCCTATCCCCTCCCCACCTATAGGCTCCTCTCCACCTATTTTCTCCTCTATCCATCTTTGGACCACCTCCCCCTCTCCCTATTTATTTCAGAATCCTTTCCCCATCCCCCTTTTCTGATGAAGGGTCCAGGCCCAAAAAGTCAGCTTTTGTGCTCCTGAGATGCTGCATGGCCTTGCTGTGTTCATCCAGCTCCACACTTTGTTATCAAAAACCTAGTAGGGTTTGAACTGTTGAGTAAGGGAAAGAAAATGATAGCGGGGAACATCACATACAATTAAATACATGGTCTCAATCAAAGTGACCAACTGTTAAGCTTCTCACATATTATTGGGAGTTAAGATTGGAAAGGGACAGGGAAACAGAATTGAAGCCCTCATTATGTTTCATGCAGCCCTACCTAATTCTAAGGTAATTTCCCTTGCACTTGATTGGTCAAAACTAAGAGCTATATTTAAAAGAATGACCAGGATTCAAGGAAAGGTTTTGCTATTTAACACTTCAGATTCTGTTAATCACTTCTGCCTGAATTTGCCTTAGCACTTTTTCAGTGTTGATTGACTATTGTTGTCCCCAGTATTTTATCTGTTTTAACACGTATGTGGAAATTACAATATGAAAACAGGCTAGTCAGCCAACGAGCCACGTTGTTGTTAAAGCTCTACAAAGGAAGCATTCGGAACAAAAACCCAGAAGTTGCTGGAAAAACTCAGCAGGTCTGGTAGACTGTGAAGAAAAAACAGTTAACGTTTCGAACGGTGACCCTTCCGCAGAACTGGAAGCAGTCGAATCCTTTATACCTGCCTAGCTCCCATATCTTGACTTTTCTTTCAACCGCCCAGCTAAACACTCATTCATGTTGCAACTCGAAGGTCTCAGGTCCCATCGTAGCGCATTCCACAGCCTCATTACTCTGTATCAAAAACATTTCTCCAGCTTACATTTCATCTTACAGCTGTTATTGTAATTAAGACCTTCCAAACATACAAGCCAGGCTCCTCCTACCTATTCTGTCTAATCCCTTCACGATTTAAAACAAGGCAACATCATTTCTAATCTATTTTAATTAAGATATTCAAGTCTTGAAGTGGTTTTTCAGCCCCCAGTTATAGGGTTTGGTGATTCATGTTTTACCTGTAAATAATACCGATGCGACTTCTTTATGGGCTTCCTTAAAAGGCAAATTCAGCTATAACTATTGCATATAATTGTGCTTACTTTTGAACACCATGGAGATTATTATCAATGAATAAAAGAAAATAAAACGCATTCGTTCTGTGCAAGCCCCTCACCCTCATTCCCATTGTGAGACCTCACCTCGGAACGTGCAGCTCGGAGAGTTCCATTGCTAAATCCCCGCCTCAAGCTCTCGCTGATTGGCGTATTCATTGCCATTTCACGATGCAATGTTCTATTGGCTAATAATAATGTCAGTCAAATACAAAGCCTCTTCCGGTAACGGCGGTGTTTTCTAAATACGCATGCGCATGTTTAAGAACCCGCCCTCCGCCCAATCCCGTTCGCTGTTCCCATGAGTGATGGTGAGTGCTGGCCGGAACGCACCAATGAATGTCCGGAGAGGGCGGGGCGGGTCGCTGGCCTGTTGTTTCGTGTTGTTGAAGGACGGGAGGCAGTGGCTGGATGGCTGGGGATTGAAAGAGTCGGGTCGGTGCAGTAATAAGGATAGCCTGGCTCTGGATAACTCGAAAACATGTCTCTGCAGAGTTCCGTGGCTCCAGATAAGCCGATCAAGACTGCAGTGCCCCCCTCAGTGGAGCTGGGCTTGACTGTGGTTTACACCGCTCTATACTCTCTGCTTTTCCTCTTTGTTTACCTGCAGCTCTGGCTGGTCTTGCACTACAAGCACAAGCGCTTCAGTTACCAGACGGTGTTTTTGTTTCTGTGTCTGTTCTGGGCGGGCCTGAGGACTACGCTCTTTTCTTTTTACTTCAAAAATTGTGTTCAGGCCAACCAGTTGGAGCCTTTGCCTTACTGGCTGCTGTATTGTTTCCCTGTGTGTTTGCAGTTCTTCACGCTGTGTCTACTAAACCTTTATTTTGCACAGGTAAGTGTTTACAGAAGGAGACAAAGGAGTAAAAACAGATTCGTTTTCATGCTGGTTTTGCTTATTCTCGGTGGATCATGACACAGTTGCGTTTGCAAGAGACTGCAGATTCATCGTGCTGGTGTTAGGAAACTGTCTTTGTTCTTTCGACGCTCTATATCCCGTTCGCAACGCCGAATAATTCTGAAATGCAAGTCGGTTTGCAACATGCGTCTTCTTGGTGTACCAATTTCCCAGCTCATATTGTTTGTCACCTAAAATAGTGCTTAGGTTCGAGGGATAGAAGCGATATATAGCTGGACAGCTTACCTTAATATTCTAAGCGAACAGTTGTTTCAAAGTAACAAGTAACATGGAGAAGCGTGTCATTCTGATTTTAAATAAATGTCTATTATGACGTTCGCTGATTTGACTGCTCGCTGCCTTTTCAGTACTGAGCTCCGCTGTTTATTGTCAGGAAAACGTTTTTAAACATTACTTTTCTGAAATTCTGTTGCCAATGACATATTCTGCCATTGCAATAGTTGCTGAAAATCTCTTACTCAATGCAACGCATTTCAGTCAGTAATCTGACATTCTTTTGTTCTAGCCTCATGTAACCGACAAATTGTGCCATTTCGTGACTAAAAAGTCAGTTTCCAGTTATTTAAACTTCTTTCTTAATTTATTGAAAGAAGCAGAATTACAAAGATGCGTTATCAGACCAGTCTTTCTGTAGTTATCAAATTGTTGAGGACTCAGTTGTTGTGCAACGATGAGCGTATTTCAAAAGTCCAATTTTAATTCCTTGCTTACTCAGCATTAGCAATGTTTCTGTAGGACATGTAACATTAATTGAAATTCATTTTTTTTGAACTTGAAGTTTGTTATCTATAATGCAAATATACCACTGTAAAGAAATACATTTCGTTTGTTCTGAACAGTAAATTTGTCAGAAAAATTGACCTGACGAGGTGATCCACCTCTGGGTTAGGATATTCTTACCTGGTCATGACCCCTGTCGATCTGATCTAACTTCGAACTTTCACTATAGCTAGTTGAAAAACAAAATGTTAATGATTCGTGCACAGATTTTTAAATATGGGAATTACGCAGAACTGCAAAGGTAAGTTTTTTTTTTAGGAGTATTTCCTGTAACTTGTAAATACCCCAAGCAGCTACCTAAGTGTTACTGAGTTCTGCCACTTCTGACAGGCTAAAATGTTCAAAAAGAAATATAATCTTTTGGTTACTACCTGAAAACTGATCGCAAATTGTTTCATATTTTCAACAGTTTTATAAAATAAATAACTTAAAACAGAAACACATTTTTGTTCTTTCTTTGGATGTGGACATCACTGCCCAAGGTTAGTATTGAGTACCCATCCCTAGCTGCTGTCTGAATGGTTTGCTGGACCATTTCACCTAATAGTCAAACATGCTATAACTGTCACCCCAGATAAGGATAGCAAGTGACATGCCCTGAAGGACATTGGTGAGCCAAATAGTTTTTTATAACAGTCTGTTACAGTTTCATGGCACCGTGACTGGAATAGTTTTATGTTCCAGTTTTATTCATTTAAATTCCACCAGTTGCCTAGATAGGATTTGAACCTCCATCTCCAAAGCATTGGTCTGAGCCTTAGAGTTACAAGTCCAATGACACCAGCTGCCTCCGCTTCTTGACTAAGCACTTTCATACTTCAAGTTACGGAAAGTGACATTCCCTTCAGTGTTTCTAATCCACCTGTTCAGAGATTATAATCACAGACATCTGGAGCAGATGGGACTTAAACCCCAGATCTTCTGGTTCAAAGGTAGGGACACTACTATTGTGCCATAAGAGATTATATATTTATTACGCATTGCAGTCTCCCTAGAATTACAGCTCTGTTGTTCCCAGCTTTCAACCAATTACATTATCTGTTTTGCCAAGCAATAACTTTGAACAGTCATTCCAAGGACATTTCATAAATGTACTACATGAGGAGAACAAGTTAAGATAACTCTTCTTTCTGGTGGCCATTCCAGAAGAAACATTCCAGCATCTGTAGAAGGTTATGGGATATGTCACGGTGCGCAGCTGGGGCAGTTTGCAAACAAGCAAACATCCCTCTCTGCTAATCACAACATCTGCTGTCTATGTGATAGTCATTCATTTGCGTAGAAGCCTGTAACTTGACCTCCAAATGGTTTCCTCATCTCTCTTTACTAATCCTTTAGAAAACATTAATCTTCTAGCTAGTTGGAAATGGTAACTAGCTATCCTTAATCACAACTGCCTTTCCTCTTAGAAGAAAAATATAATTTTGTTTGACTAGATATCTATAACACCTTTCTTGGACATTTGGAGACTCATGGGTATTTATGTTAAACTCAGGTACCATTGATTCTAAGTTTAAATAATTTGCACCTTATTCCCAACAAAACATTCCAAATTTCCTTGGTCTCAACTAAGAAACCATCCAGGCCTCTCATTGGACACTTGAGTCACATGACCCCTCATTTGCCCTAACTTTAAAGGTCCCAAAAAAATCTTTTACATCTCGTTCCACCTCAAATTGAAATGCCATCAAATAGACCTGTATAATAACTGGAATATAAAGGGTATTCATTCTTATCATAAGCAAGATCAAAAATTACATATAAACTGCATTGCTACTCATTTTTCAGTTGATCTAAAGCTGTTTCCTGAATGTTTAACTTCCTCTATAAACCATAATACCCCATTCATTTTTGGTGAAAAACAAATGTTTTGATCATGTTTTAAATCACCAATACACTAGATTGCCCCCAGAACTTAATGCTACTTCCTGATCTTTCTCATAGAAGCACATTAGAGCATTCATAACACTAATGCATGTAGCTATACAAGGTGATCTTCAAAATGAATGGTGTATGAGATCCTTGTCTGTGTAGCTGAGAAATTTTGGCTAAATGAGACCTTCTATGATCTACCTTTGGATTTTCTACTAATATTGCCAGATAAGAAAAATTACATTTTGATGTACAGTCCAGCAAAAGTTTAACTTAAACCATTTGCTGTGTGAATGAACTGCAATGCATAATAGAGGTTACACATAATATGATAGATTATAAATAAAGTAGGGCTGAGACATTCAACATAAGCTTGGGGCTGGGTCATGGGTCCCGGGTCCCAGTGAGTCGTGAAACAAGGTTTTGTGCTCAGGAACTGTGAGCCACATATTAACAACTGAAAGACCCCTGGAAGTTTTAACACCTCGTATGGATCAATGTTCTTAGTAAACTGACCTCAAAATTACCAGTAGAAATGTAGATCTTTAAAACTGAGTATTGAATAGTTGGCTCCCACCATCTTTTATAACTCTCCCTGCCAACACCCCAACCCCCAATCTCTCAGCTGCCCCCTGACCCAGCGGTCCTAGGCCCAACCATTTTCAGCTGCATCAGTGATCTTCCCACTGTCTTAAGGTCGGACATGGAGATATTTGCTGCTGATGATGCTCAACGATGCACAATTTTGTGACTGTTTGTTTAGATACTGAAACAGTTCACGTCCAGATGCAGCCACACTTGGACAATATCCAGGTTTGGGTTGAAAAGTGGCAAGTAACATACGTGCCATATAATGACCATATTCAACAACAGCATTTAATCCTTGTCCCTTAACATTCAATGATATCCACATCACCGAATTCCTCCACCATCAACATCAATTGTACTAGCCATATATATAGTGTCTACAAGTAGGTTGGCGGCTAGGAATACTACAGCAATAACTCCCCTCCTGACTTCTCAAACCCTGACCATCGTCTACAAGGCACGAGGTCAGGGGTGTGATGGAACTCTGACTTTATTGGATGAGTGCAGCTCCACACTATCCAGGGCAAAGCAGTTCACTTGATTGACACCACATCCAGAAGTCTCCAATTCTCAAAAGCAATAGTGTGTACTATCTACGAGACAGAAGTTCACCAAGGCTACTGAGACAGTATGTTCCATACTCTCTCTCACTGCCATCTCGAAGGACCAGGGCAGTAGAAACATACATGAGAACGCCTGCAAGTGCCGCTCCAAACCACTCGTTATCCTGACTTAGAAATATATTCCTGTTTCTTCATTACCGCTGGATCAATATCCTGGAATTCTCTCCCTAATTCCAATGTGGGTCAACGTACAGCGCATAGATTGCAGTGATTCTAGAGGGTAGCTCAACACCACAACCTTCTCAAGGGCAATAAGTGGCTGGCCCAGCTAGCTAAGCCCACGTTCCATAAATGAGTTTATTTTTTAAAAAATGCTGAGGTGATGACAGCTTTCAGTGGGAATAGCTTTGGGAACTACCATTCTGGCACTCCACACTTTGACTTCAAGTCAGTGGAGAGACGTGGAGATAATGTTTTAAACTGATATTCTTTGATTACACTGTGGAGGGAAAAAAAGACCCTTAATACAAGCTTGTAAGGCATGTGTGATGTTACAGTAAATGTACATAAACTTGTCTGATGCTGTAGGTATTTCAAACATTTTTGCTTTTGTTTTGGAGGGTGAAATAAACCAGGACAATCAGAAATCAGTAGCTAGTTAGAGATAGTAGGAACTGCTAATGCTGGAGAATCTGAGATAACACGGTCGTAAGCTGGATGAACACAGCCGGCCAAGCAGCATCAGAGAAGCAGGAAAGCTTGACGTTTTGGGCCGGGACCCTTCAGAAATTCTTCAGCCATTTCTGAAGAAGGGCCCCAACCCGAAACGTCAAGCTTTCCTGCTCCTCTGATGCTACTTGGCCGGCTGTGTTCATCCAGCTTACCACCGTGTTATCTCAGTACCTAGTTTGTTGAGTTTGCTAGATTAGCATTATCCTGAAAGCCAGCAATCGTGCATATTCAATGCCCATCACAACTGAGGTAGACTTAGGATTTCCTCCTTCGCTTGCTGCTGAGTAGAAAGCAATGGCAAACTGTCACTTGGGGGAAAAAAAGCTAAGGAAATGGCTTGGGATGGAACATAAGCAGAAAATGAGCCAAGGACAGCCTTCAGGCAGACTAAATATGAATGAGGCCATTTTAGAGGACAACTGGAGTTTTGGGCCTGAATCACATGGAAGGCTAGGACAGACCAGGTGTAAACAGATTTTCTTTACTAAAGGTATTTTTAAAAATGCTATGGTAATTGAATTATCACATAGCTCTTTTATTCCTGACTTACTTAATGAATAGAATTGAAATTCCTTAACCCTTGCCAGTGTAATGGAATATGAGCCCTTGTCTCTGGATTAAGTTCAGTTTCATAACCACTATTATAGCCCTCACTTCAGAAAAGCTGCAGATGTGATTAATGCACAAGTTAAATTTGAATTCTGTTTTCAAAAATGGTGGCAAAAGTAATTGATGTTTAGCACAGTCACAAGTATGACAGGTTATTGATCTTAACAAATGACATGGATTCAGAGTTTACATTGTTTATCCTAACCAGCATGATTTGAATGTTTTTGTCATAGTCTAATTTTGTTGGGAAATTAGTGTAGAATAGTATAGAGTGTGTAATTAAGCACTAGGATAATTGCATATGGATAATTAAGCCAAGAATAATTATTAGAAATAAACAACTAGCTGGCTACGTTAAAAGCAAGTTACTTTCTGGCATTGGGTAAATGTTGCATTTGGACAAAAAACTGCATTTTTTTTAATAAAACATGACATAAATATTGTCTTTATGGAATTGAATAGTATATTTGGTGAATTGAAGAGGGGATAAGCAGGGAGGAACTTGTATTATTTTCTCAAATTTCTTCAGAATTTGGCATTGTTATTTTGCAATGCAATGACAGTTGTTACATTTTTATACTCTGATCCCATGAACAGAAATAAATATCCATTTGGTACAATTTTGTCCTTTTTGGTTATAAAGTGTCTCATCTGAAGGATTTTGATGTTAACTGAATGAGTCACAGGGTATGATTTAGAGACATTTGTTGACAGTCTCATGCATGTATGTGTGATATAATGTAAAGATGATTTTCATGTGATAAATCTCACTTCCAGCCTTAATTTGTTGAGACCAATTAAACCCTTACTTTATTGCCCTTGGGAGTAATGGGTAAAAGTGAAGTTCCAGAGAACCGTTGGCTGTGCTCTCATTTAAAGAAAGAACACAGTTGGTGAGTTTAATTCAAAGGTCACCACATCTCAGATGAGGGACAAAGTTGAGAAGACTGGACCTTCGTGGTGACCTTAGCCAGGTTGGAAATTGAAATTTGGGAGGACTGAAAAATGAGGTGAGAACAAAGAAATTATTTGGAGCTGTGCTGGTTTATTGATTTAGTGAGCTGTCATAATGAAATGCTCCCATTTAAAACTAAAGAGGCCTTTAAAATGAAAAGGAAGAATGTCACGTATGTATTCCTTGATGACACATGAGATCTTTCTCTTGGTGTTTGATTCCTGAGAAAATGATCCTATTCAGAGGAATCTTGTTGCTTTTGACTCAGCAAAAAGTTATTGAAAGAATTTTTTCAGCTCACTGCACGGTTACTTAGAATCATTAAAATCTGATGTTCTTTTTCCCAAACTATTGCTTCTTAGTTTGACAGATATATCTAATCCAAATGTGTTTTAAGACAATCATACACTCAAGTTGGCCATCTCAAATGCAGTTTTAAGCAAAATCTAGATTATTGTAAATGAAAAGTTAAATTGTTTTGTGAATGATGGCTTTGAGATTCATGTGAGATTTTCACTTCTCTTGAACCAGCAAGGGTATCCAATTAGTGCTTCACCATAAAGATGGCGACAAAGTGAGGAGCAAGTATATAATTCCTTTTAGACCCTTATTTCATCCCTAATCCTTGCTTTTGCTACATTTGAGAAAGTTAAATAGCATTCTATTGTTGTCTGTGGTCCACATCCTGACTAAATTGCTCGTCATTACACATAAGTTGATTGATAAGTGTTGAGACTGGTTTTTATTTTTGGAGAGTAATAAGTTGAACCTGACTCTCCTTGCCAGAAATGTTTAAAGTTCTATGTGTCATTAAGTAGTAGATAAAAATACTGAAACCTTTCTAGAATACCTGTGGGAACCAAATGTATTTCATGCTTTAGTTGCTCTGTATGTTAATAGAGTTTGAAACATAGTTGTGATTTTCAGATGTGAAGGTCAAGCTTTATTTGACTTCTCTGTCCTTATTATGCCTGCTGCTCAGCTCCATCCTATAGGGACAGTAGCTGTAAAGCCTTGAACAAATGTGAAGCCAACTTGAGACGAATGAAGGATATTTAAGTAGATTGGCTTTGGTTTGTAAAGTACTAACATCTTCAAGTGAAGAGATAACCACCCTCAAACTGTCATTTTTAAAAATCACTTCCTAAATATTTGTTCATTACATTGCAAAGCATACAATTTAAATAGCAGAATAGAATATGCTAGAACATAAAAACATCTTAGGGTGATGTAATATATTAAAACACTGTGGGCATGATGGTTGTTGGAGGAGG
This sequence comes from Stegostoma tigrinum, assembly GCF_030684315.1. Taxonomy (NCBI): domain Eukaryota; kingdom Metazoa; phylum Chordata; class Chondrichthyes; order Orectolobiformes; family Stegostomatidae; genus Stegostoma; species Stegostoma tigrinum. The sequence continues at coordinate 46,015,380 of NC_081363.1, forward strand.
TTGATGCAGAAGTATGGCAGAAGCACAGATGTAGGAATTGAGGTTCAATATTGAAAGATCACACCTCAGCCTCTTCTGTACTTCTCTTGTACCTTATTGCACTTCAAGCAACCAAACCTTAGACCTGCTTTAAAATGCTTTACCAAGCTCCCTTCTATTTCATTGTTTATCCTCCTTCAGCATCTGCGTCGAACAAGGCTTTTTCCTGACCATTTTGCTCTACACAGAGGAGAAACATGTTTTTAAAAGAACCCAGTAATATTTGGACATTAATGTACAGGTCATATCTAGACCTCAATTGTGAACTGGGCACAGAATCAGACACCAATGTATTGCATTTACCAATTTTACTGGTTTAAATGAGAATGTTGTTGGAAAGATGAACATTTGTCAATCCCTGGTGGCCCAAAGAGGCAGTATGCTTTCTTCTTGAACCACTGGTACAAATTTGATACAACTAAATGGTTTGCTAGACCACTTCAAAGAATAATTAATTGCCTACTCTTAATTTGGGCCTACAGTCACATATAGAAAGTCCTCAACAAAAGAACATATGTGAATCTTTCAGGCTCTTTGACACACCTATGATCACTTACTGAAATGAGCAGTTTATTTCCAGAAATTTTAAAACTGATAGAATTTGAGCTCGTATTTGGCCTTTGGAATACCAGTTCAGCAAATAACCATTATAACCATATCCAATCATTGTCTTTTGCCATCTTTAATTTTACTGATCCTGCCCTCCCCAAATATTTCCTGAAAAAGGGAGAGGAAAAAATATTCTGCAAATAACAACACTCCTATCCATATCCATAATTGTGGGCCTGATTACCTCTTGTGATACTACTTTTATCTCTGTGACACAACTACTTCTGCTTACCTCCTTTTACTTTTGTTCCCCAAATTACTTCGATGTGGGAGAGAACTAAGATTTTTTTTTAAAAGAATGTTAATCTCCAGTTACAGATTTGATGTATCCTTATACTGGGAATATAGAACATAGAACATAGAACATAGAACAGTACAGCACAGAACAGGCCCTTCAGCCCACAATGTTGTGCCGACCATTGATCCTCATGGATGCACCCTCAAATTTCTGTGACCATATGCATGTCCAGCAGTCTCTTAAATGACCCCAATGACCTTGCTTCCACAACTGCTGCTGGCAACGCATTCCATGCTCTCACAACTCTCTGCGTAAAGAACCTGCCTCTGACATCCCCTCTATACTTTCCACCAACCAGCTTAAAACTATGACCCCTCGTGCTAGCCATTTCTGCCCTGGGAAATAGTCTCTGGCTATCGACTCTATCTATGCCTCTCATTATCTTGTATACCTCAATTAGGTCCCCTCTCCTCCTCCTTTTCTCCAATGAAAAGAGACCGAGCTCAGTCAACCTCTCTTCATAAGATAAGCCCTCCAGTCCAGGCAGCATCCTGGTAAACCTCCTCTGAACCCTCTCCAAAGCATCCACATCTTTCCTATAATAGGGCGCCCAGAACTGGACGCAGTATTCCAAGTGCGGTCTAACCAAAGTTTTATAGAGCTGCAACAAGATCTCACGACTCTTAAACTCAATCCCCCTGTTAATGAAAGCCAAAACACCATATGCTTTCTTAACAACCCTGTCCACTTGGGTGGCCATTTTAAGGGATCTATGTATCTGCACACCAAGATCCCTCTGTTCCTCCACGCTGCCAAGAATCCTATCCTTAATCCTGTACTCAGCTTTCAAATTCGACCTTCCAAAATGCATCACCTCGCATTTATCCAGGTTGAACTCCATCTGCCACCTCTCAGCCCATCTCTGCATCCTGTCAATGTCCCGCTGCAGCCTACAACAGCCCTCTACACTGTCAACGACACCTCCGACCTTTGTGTCGTCTGCAAACTTGCTGACCCATCCTTCAATTCCCTCGTCCAAGTCATTAATAAAAATTACAAACAGTAGAGGCCCAAGGACAGAGCCCTGTGGAACCCCACTCACCACTGACTTCCAGGCAGAATATTTTCCTTCTACTACCACTCGCTGTCTTCTGTTGGCCAGCCAATTCTGTATCCAAGCAGCTAAGTTCCCCTGTATCCCATTCCTCCTGACCTTCTGAATGAGCCTTCCATGGGGAACCTTATCAAATGCCTTACTGAAGTCCATATACACCACATCCACAGCTTGACCCTCATCAACCTTACTAGTCACATCCTCAAAAAACTCGATAAGGTTTGTAAGGCATGACCTACCCCTCACAAAGCCGTGTTGACTGTATTTGATCAAGCCATGCTCTTCCAGATGGTCATAAATCTTATCCCTCAGAATCCTTTCTAACACCTTGCAGACGACAGACGTGAGACTTACCGGTCTATAATTGCCGGGGATTTCCCTATTTCCTTTCTTGAAGAGAGGAATTACATTTGCCTCTCTCCAGTCCTCAGGTACGACTCCAGTGGAGAGCGAGGATGCAAAGATCTTCGCAAGTGGCGAAGCAATTGCATTTCTCGCTTCCCAAAGCAGCCGAGGACAAATCTGATCCGGGCCTGGCGACTTGTCAATCTTAATGTTTGACAAAATTTTCAGTACATCAGCTTCCTCTATCTCTATCCATTCCAGCATGCACACCTGCTCTTCAAAGGTTTCATTCACTACACAGGTCGTTTCTTTCGTAAAGACAGAAGCAAAAAACTCATTTAGGGCTTCCCCTACCTCCTCAGGCTCCACACACAAGTTCCCTATGCTATCCCTGATCGGCCCTACTCTTTCTTTGACCATTCTCTTATTCCTCACGTAAGTGTAAAATGCCTTTGTGTTTTCCCGGATTCCTTCTGCCAAGCCTTTCTCGTGCCCCCTCCTGGCTCTCCTCAGACCATTTTTGAGCTCCTTCCTTGCCTGCATGTAATCCTCTCTAGCTGAACTTGACCCTAGCTTCCTCCACCTTATGTAAGCTACCTTCTTCCTTTTCACTAGAAGCTCCACCGCTCTCGTCAACCAAGGTTCCTTTATCTTACCCCGTCTTGCCTGTCTCAGAGGGACATATTTACTCATCACTCCCAACAACTGTTCCTTAAACCATCTCCACATGTCTATAGTTCCCTTACCATGGAACAACTGCTCCCAGTCCATGCTTCCTAACTCGTGTCTAATCGCATCATAGTTTCCTCTTCCCCAATTAAATATCCACCCATTCTGCCTAATCCTCTCCTTCTCCATAGCTATGTAGAATGAGAGAGTGTTATGGTCACTATCACCAAAATGCTCTCCCACCACAAGATCTGATACCTGCCCCGGCTCGTTTCCGAGCACCAAGTCTAGAATGGCCTCTCCCCTCGTCGGCCTGTCAACGTACTGCGTTAGGAAACCCTCCTGAACACACCTTACAAAAACAGCTCCATTCAAATCTTCTGCTCGAAGGAGGTTCCAATCAATATTAGGAAAGTTAAAGTCACCCATTACAACAACCCTACTGCGTCCACACTTTTCCAAAATCTGTCGACCTATGCTTTCTACAATCTCCCTGCTGCTATTGGGGGGCCTGTAGTAAACCCCTAACGAGGTGACTACTCCCTTGCTGTTCCTAATTTCCACCCATACTGACTCAGTAGGCAGATCTTCCTCGACAATGGAAGCTTCTGTAGCTGTGATACCCTCTCTGATTAGTAGTGCTACACCCCCTCCTCTTTTTCCCCCCTCCCTATTCTATTTAAATGTTCTAAACCCTGGAATATCCAGCAACCATTCCAGCCCATGAGAAACCCATGTCTCTGTTATGGCCACAACATCATAGCACCAGGTACTGATCCATGCTCTAAGTTCATCACTTTTATTCCTGATACTCCTTGCATTAAAGCAAACACACTTTAACCGATCCCTTGGTTCCTTCCCAGGAAAATCCTTCCCACTAGCTGGTCTACCTCTTGCTACTGCCTCACCTGCATCAACGCTCACCTCTGGTATACAGCTCAGGTTCCCACCCCCCTGCCATACTAGTTTAAACCCTCTCGAACTACTCGAGCAAACCTTCCACCCAGGACATTGGTCCCCTTCCAGTTCAGATGCAACCCATCCTTATATGCTTGTACTTCCTACAATACCACTTACTTTGCCTACTTTGTGATAATGTGGACCCAATAATACATAGGCCACTTTGGTGATAAAGAGCTAACTGTTCAACTTTAGTGAGTATCTTGACATGCTGACTTCTAATTTGGTTTTACCATTATTCCTTAAGTGACCAAAAGGTACTATCAAACTCCAATGTCTGGCACATTTAGGTTTTTGTTCTTCATGATGCATCGGCAGCTCCCAATGATTTCGGTCATTCCCTTCCATTATTTGTTCCTTTATCAGTAAAGCTTTTGCTCTCCCAATAGCGGTTGTTCCCAAGATGCAATGAGACAAACTCATTGTCTCATGACCATGAGTTTAACGACAGAGGGTGCTCACTAGGCTATGCCTGAAAGGTGTAATTTAGCCCTCTATCACCAATGAATTGGATATACAGAGCATATCTTCAAATCTTGTAGTTGGCATAAGACTTGGAATTTGTAAAAAGTGAGGAGAGTATGAAGCGACTTCAGAAGGATTGATTGGTGAAATGAGCAGACACATGGACAATACAAATCAACAAATGGAAATGTGAAGGAATTGATTTTAGTAGGAGGAATGAAGGAACCTAAAACAAACTAAATAATACAAATTTAAAGTAGTGTTCAAGCACACTTAGCTAGATTTGTAGAGACACGAGTCCGCTGGAACTCCAGTCATTTGAGAAGTAATGGTTTCTCGAGCAGAAAAAAATTTAATCTAAGATTTAACTGATGTCTTCAAAGTTAATAACCCTACTGGTAAGTATGGATAAACTTTCTCGTAGTAGATGGCTCATGAACCAGAGAATGGCTATTAAAATAATTGCCAAAAGAACAAGCAGCAATCTGAGATTTCTTTTTACACAACACGTCATCACAACCCAATGTCTCAAGGTAGTAGAAGCATATTCAATAAATTTTAAGAAGGAATTGTTAAAATCACAAGGGGTCAAATTTATAGCCCTATGGAAAATGGTAGGGCACCATAAACAGATTATTAATTTAAAAAGCTGACAAATGTGTATTGGGTCAAATAACCACCACCATTCTTTAACCACCAGTGAGCTTTTTTTCTTCTGCCAAAACTGCTTAATGATTCTAAGATCATATCACAAAATCCACTTTGTTGCTCCTCTCCATCCTCCTCCTTACAAAGAACACCAAGCATCCTGGAATAACAGCCAATAAATACTCGAGCAAGTTGTTCAAATTTCCTCTTGCTCATTAAACCTAATCCTGGTCTCACCGAAGATAACAAGGTGTGGAGCTGAATGAACACAGCAGGCCAAGCAGCATCTTAGGAGTAGGAAAGCTGATGTTTCGGGCCTAGATCCTTCATCTTTCCTGCTGCTGTGCTGCTTGGCCTGCTGTGTCCATCCAGCTCCACACCTTGTTATCTCAGATTCTCCAGCATCAGTAGTTCCTGATATCCCTGGCCTCCTCTATCTTTCTCTTTTCTCTCCTCTTCAAAGCACATCTTATCCTTGTGAACAGCCTGCTCTATCATTCAGTTAGATCGTGGCTGATCTGTATCTCATTTCCTATTATATCTGCCTTCATTTCACATTTTATTTCTTTTATCCAAAAATCTCATCAGTATTGAAAATTCAATTGAGTTCACACTCGCAGCCTTCTGTGGAGTGAGTTAAAGTTCTTCTATCCATTGACCTAGTAAGTACTTTCTCCTGCATTCATTTTTGTCCCCAATTTTAAGATTATCTAAAGTCCCATACCAGAGCAAATGATTTCTACATACATCCTATTGAATTGCTTTATTATCTGAAATACTCAAATTAGATCAGCTACCATGCTGCTTTTTAAAAAGGAGCCATGTGATGTAAACCGGCTTTATTGCAAGCTGTACTTTGTTTAACCTCTTGGTATCATTCTGGTGAATCTATCCTGCAGACTTCCAAGACCAATATATTGCTCCTTTGATGTGTTGCCCAATCTGAAAGCAGTACTCGGATAGGACTTGATCATTGCATTGCAATGAATCACTTCCTCTCTTTGAATTCCAACCCCACTGAGAGAGAGCCAAAGTTGCCTTTACATCTTTTTGTTACATTTTTGTCCCTGTACTCTTGCTTTTAGTATAAATACTTCAAATTCTTGGTGTTCTGCATGGTCTCTCACTATGAACAAAATACACCAATTTATCTTCCTCCAGATCAAAAGCAGAATTTAATTTTCACTATGGAATCTACCTCCTATTCACTTGCCCCTGAAACCAGCTAGCCTTTTGACCATCCAGCATCCTTTCCTGACTTGTGTTTTGACTCTGAATAATTCCCTCTGCTCAGCTAATTTCTTCTATCCCTCCTCAGTCAGGCATCAGCTCATATCAAAACAACTCTCCCTAACCTCTCCTGTCCATACAAGCTGCCAGGCTGCCTTCAGCCAATGCTTTGAAAGCTCAGGAATGTATTCCCACCACTTGCTTTGAATGTCCTCAATGGAATTTCTTCCATTGACAGCACTCAAATGACCCTAATTAATGTCAGATCACATTCTCATTAAGTATACTCATAATACGTTATTTCTCTTTTGACCCTGAAACCTTTTGTTCTGTTGACTGTATTATCCTTCCCAGCACCTGTCATTTAAGAGTCATAGAAATGTACAGCATAGAAATAGATACTTCAGTCCAACATGTCCATGCCAACCAGATATTCTGTATAAATGGAGTCCCATTTGCCAGCTTTGGGTGCATATCCCTCTTAAACCCTTTGTATGCATGCACTTGTCCAGATGCCTTTTGAATGTCGTAATTGTACCAGCCTCCACCACTACTTCTGGCAGCTCATTCCATACACGCATCACCCTCTGTGTGGAAAAAGTTGCCCCTATTGTCCCTTTTAAATCTTGCCCCTGTCCCCTTAAACCTCTGCCGTCTAGTTTTTTGACGCTCCCACCCCAGGGCAAAGACCTTGTCTGTTTACCCTATTCATGCCACTCTAGATTTTATAAACCTCCCAAGGTCACCCCTCAGCCTTCAACGTCCCAGCGAAAATGGACCCAGCCTATACAGCCTCTCCTACGGCTTAAACCCTCCAGCCTTTGCAACATCCTTGTAAATCTTTTCTGAACCCTTTCAAGTTTCACAACATCCTTTTCTACAGCAGGGAGACCAGAATTGCATGCAGCTTTCCAAAAATGGCCTAACCAATGTCCTGTACTGCCACAACATGACCTCCCAACGCCTATACTCAATGCACTGTCCAATAAAGGCAAGCATACCAATTACCATCTGCACTATCCTATCTACTTGTGATTTGACTTGCAAGGAATTATGAACCTACACAAGTCTGTTTGTTCAGCAAACTTTCCAGGACCTTACTAATAAGTGTACAAGTACTGCTCCTGATTTGCCTTTGCAAAATGAAGCACCTCACATTTATCTAAATTAAACTCCATCTGCCAGCCCTCGGCCTGTTGGCCCATTTGATCAAGATCCCATTGTACTCTGAGGTAACCTTCTTCTCTGTCTACTACACCTCCAATTGCAGTGTCATGTGCAAAGTTACTAACCATACCTTCTACGTTTACATCCAAATCATTATATAAATGGCCAAAAGCACCAGACCCAGCAGAGATCCTTGTGGCACACCGCAGTTCACAGGCCTGCAGTCTGAAAAACAACTCTCCACCACTACCCTCTGTCTTATATTTTCGAGCCAATTCTGTTTCTGAATGGTTCGTTCTCCCTGTATTCCATATGATCTAACCTTGCTAACCAGCCTACCATGAGGAACCTTGTCGAACACCTTACTGATTTCCATATAGATCACGTCCACCACTCTGTCCTTGTCAATCCTCTTTGTTGCTTCTCCAAAAAACTTAATTAAGTTAGTGATATACAATTTCAACGCACAAAGCCATGTTGACAACCCTGATCAGTCCTTGCCTCTCCAAATACATGCAAGTCCTGCAGGATTCCCTCCATCAACTTGCCCATGACTGAAGAAGGATCTTGACCCAAAACATTAACTTTCTTGCTCCTCTGCTGCTTGGCATGCTGTGTTCATCCAGGTTCACACCGTGAAATTCTCAGATTCTCCAGCGTCACAGTTCCTACTATCACTGATGTCAGGCTCACAGGTCTATAGTTCCCCGGCTTTTCCTTGCCACCTTTCTGAGATGGTGTCACCTCCAGTCTTCCAGCACCTCACCTGTTGGTACACCTGCTCAAGGTCCTGCAGATATATCCATCTTTATGCATTTTAAGACTCCGGCTTCTCATCAAACTTAATGAAACTGACCTCCACAACTCTCATTGCAGAATGACAATATTAGAGTTCGTAGAGAGGCCGTTCAGTCCAATATGCATGCACCAGTTCATTAAATGAACGTCATTTATCTTATGACAGTCTCCTGATTTTCCCCCCCCCCATATAACTTTGCATATTATTTTTATCCAAACAATCATTCTCAATTGAAAGCCAGATCAGCTCCAAAATGCTTCTCTTCCAGCAACCCAGTACCTACATTTACATATAAACTACTTATGACCTACTACCCATCTTCATCTACACATTATCCACACATAAAATTAAGTATAACTTGTTGAGTTTGTTTGGCTTGCCAAGCTGGTTTTTTGTTCCGCAGACATTACCATGCTGGTTAACAACATCAGTGCAGCCTCCAATGAAGCGTCGGCGCTTTTCCGCCTGGTTTTCAAACTCTCGAGTCCGTAGAGCTGGATTGCCTCACTTCCGGTTTTCCTTTGTGGTGGTGTGTGTATGGGGTCGAGTTCTGTATGTTTATTAATGGCTTTCTTTGTGAAGTGCCAGGCTTCTAGGAATTCCTGTCTCTGCTCAGCTTGTCTCAGGATGTTGGTGTTGTCCCAGTCGAATTGGTGGTTGTCCATATCCATGTGGATTGAGATGAGTGAGTATTGGTCATGTGTTTTTATAGCCAGTTGCTGTTCATGTACTGTTGTTAGTTTCTAACCTGTGTGTCCAATATAGTGTTTCTCAGTCTCTGCAGGGAATTTTATAGATGACATTGGCCTGTCCATGGCGGGGAGTAGATCTTAGGGTTGATGTGGGCTTGTGTGCCACTCTGCTGCCCAGCGGTTGTAGCAGCCTTGTGGTTAGTTCCGATATGCTCCTGATGTAGGGTAGTGTGATGAGTGTGTCGGGCCGTGTGGTTTCTTCCTGATGTTGTTCATGTAGGCATCTTCTGACCCAGCTTTTTGGGTATCCATTACCCTTGAAAGCCTGGAAGAGGTATTCTTCCGCTTGACGTAGTTCCGTGTTGCTGCCCATTTAAATAGTGTTTGCATGCAGCTTTGTGTGTGCTGGGGTGGTTGATGTTTTGTACCTGGTCTGTGTGTGTGGCTTTTCTGTGTATTTTCGTTTGGAGTTCCCCATGTCTCACACCCTGCCATGACGTCCAGGAAAGGGAGTTTGTTCTTCTCCTCTCTGGTGAATTTGATTCTGGTGAGGGTGTTGTTTATTAGTTTGTGTGTGTCTCCTCTAGTTTGGTCTGTTTAATGATGACAAAAGTGTTATCCACAGTTCAGGTTTAGCGGAAGGTCTGTCCTTTCTGGTCTTTGCATCGCTGCCTCAGCTATGAGTCCAGAGATAGGTGATCCTATGGGTGTCCCTTTGACTTGGTCGTATGTTTGGCTGTTGAAAGTGAAGTGGCTGGTGAGGCATAGGTCCAGTAGTTTGAGCATGTTGTCTGTGGAGATGGTTTCACTGGGGTCCTGCTCTTGTTCCAGTAGTACTATCATTGTTTCCCTTGCTTGTGGTATGTCTAATGATGTAAATAGGGCAGTGACATCAAACGACATCATGGTCCCCTCATCATCTATTCTTATGTCTTTGGACTTGAGAAATTCTTGGGGTGATTTATTGACTAGGTGCCTGAGTCACCTTTTGTAGTTCCTTGGCTAACCTGTGTGATGGAGTGCCTGGTAGGGAGACTATGGGTCTAAGGGGTACTTCTGGCTTATGCACTTTTGGGAGGCTGTAGAATCTGGGTGTCTTGGTTCCTTCAGGTTTCATTCTTAAGAAGTCTGCTTTGTTGCTCTGTCCTGTCAGTTTAAGTCTTTTTAACATGTAGAGCATTTTGTTGCCCAGTTGTGGTGTCGGTGTACACTAGTCACAGTTCTTCATCTCCACCATATCATTGCCTCTGTCTTGTCAAACAGCTTGCCTTTCATCCTGTCTTCATTTTATCTCTTGAACCTTATCTAGTTCAATAATCTTCTCTGCTTCTCCCTGCCTCCTACCTTTCATACCATTTATGACTATATCTCCAGCTGCCTAAGCATTGTGGAATTTCGTCCTGAATCTTGTCTCCTTTTTCCTGTAAATATTGGAAAGAATACAGCCATTGTCTCTGATCCTTACTCTGAAACCCTGCGATCTTACTGCTAACTCCATCTTTCCCAACCATTATCACAGCCGATGACATCCCAATTGGCCCTGAGTCAATTTTCCAATTCAATATCTTCCATCCCAAAAAAACAGCTTTAACTGCTTCAGGCCAACAGATGTAATGGTTCCATTGCCCTCTCACTGTGGCAATATCCTCCTGCTAAGGCTGCCATTCTCCATACTTTAAACTTCAGCTCATCCAAAAACTGCATGTATCCCACATCTTTCCAAGTTGCATATATTAAGTACTGTGTCCTTTTAAGCATTGGCATTTGGTCCTCCAAAGGTTTGTGTTTAAAATGGTCATCCTGTAACCTCCTTGGCATTCTTATCATTCTTGGGGGGGACGCCTTTTAGCTGTACCATGCCTGAAGTTGTAGCCCCTCACCCAGGCAAAGGTTAAGACCATTTTTAAAAACCTCGCCTAACTCCTAGGTAACTGTTAAATTGACGTTCTCCCTCCACTTACTTCACAACCCCTCTCTTGTCCAACACCATTCTCCTGACTTCTTATAGCCCAAGGATTGTGATCAACACTCCCCACGCTTTGAACTCAACACCCACATTCCTGGGAGCCCTGTCCATCTGAGACATAACACCATAGCCTTTCCCCTTGCACCCAGCAGTCCATACTGCCACCGCAGGACTTGTCGAACCCCTGTGAACCTTCTACCCACCCAGGAACTGACTTTCCCCTCTGTGGGCTAGACCACATACCCCTACTCCAACCTGTCCCAGACCCCTGATCACTTTCCTGTTGCCTTTAGTGGCCTACCAACCTGCTAACCTAATCCTAGAGAGAGGTTTTTTCGGAGGAGCTATCAATGGGGATGCCAGTGCTAATGGCCAATGAAACCAGATATAGCAACTGCTGTGGTGAAAAAGTGACTGGTTTGGCTTCCCCTAACTATACTGCTCACCATAGGTATAGTTACACAGAAGGTACAGTCTCCATTTCTGCAGAATCTGTGAACAGAATCAGTGACCAGAAATGCAACACACTGTCTTAACATAGTCAGATTATCACTTCATTCCTGTATCTATGATTGTCATGCTTTGGAAAACCCAGCCCATCATTTAGTGGTGAGAGATTGCGGACCTCTGACATGCAGAGGGATCTGGGTGTTCTAATGCATAATTTGGAAGAGACTGGTATGGAGGTACAGAAAATAATTGGGAAAGCTCATGAGGAATTAAATAGAAAAGTAGAAAGTGTATGCATCATAGAGAGCACTATTGAGACTACATCAGGAGTTTTGTGTACAGTTTTGATCCTATTTAAGGAATTATCTAAATGCATTAGAAGCAATTAAGAAAAGCCTTGCTAGTGTCCTGTGGTACAATTAGCAAGTAGAAAACTGACACCTCAAGTGATGGGAAGCAGCTGTCTGGGTATGAAAACGAAGTAACCTGCCAGACAGAATAAAAGTTTCATTTTGTTCTCTCCTCACCACCAGCTCCTCTCTTGCATTCCCTGCAGTCTCCCAGTCTTTCCCCAGCATTTTGAATAATTGCTCCTGATGCAGCTTCCTAGCTCCTGGCTAGCTGATATCATGGGCTATTTTTGCATGTGTAGCAGCCATACTGCCCTATACTTAATTGCTTCACGCTTCAAATGGTCAGGCTGTCTTATGGGTAAGGTTGGATTGGCCAAGCTTGTATCTGCTCAAGAGTCAAACAGTAAGAGGCAACTTGATTTTGAAGAGTACAGGTCCCCAAGGGGTCTTGTCAGGTAGCTATGGAAATCATAATTCATCTAATCAGATTTTGGAATAGGTGGCCACTGCTTCAGGAAACATGATTGCCCATTTAAGAAAAAGATGTCAGTTTTATTTTTGAGGGCCATGAATCTTTAAATCTCTCTCTCCCTCAAAGGCAATGGACACAGATCTTTGAATATTTTTGAGGCAGAAGTGGGTAGAATCTTCATAGGCAAAGGAGTAAAAGGTTATGGGCATAAGGTTGTAATCTGATTAGCTACAGTCTTATTGGGCACAAAGCAGAGTTGAGGGGCCCAATTGCCTTGCCTTGCTCCTTACTTATCCTTGAAATCCCATCAGCCTCTCCATCTCAGTTGTCTACTTTAAGACTCTTCTCTCTCCTATTTCCTTTGACCAAGCTTTAGGTGGGTCTTTTTGGTGCTGTGTTGTACCTTTGGCTGGACATCGATTTCCATGTAATTTCACTTTGAGTGAAGTATGCTCTCCTCTGTATGTGGAAGACATGATATAAAAGCAAGCTGTTGTAGACAAGGTATTTACTTTCTTGAAGTTTTTTTTTAGCTTTTCCAGGATTCCTCCTTAATTAAATGTTCACGATTCTATTTCAAACATTTTAAGTTCAATCTCCCCCCCCCCCCCCCCCCCCCCCCCCCGGCTATCCCCAACTGGCGGAGCTGACTTTAAAGTGTTAAATAAATGTAGTGCTCCTGTCTCTATATTTTTATTACAAATCACTTTGCAGCCTTGGTTTTCATATTTTTAGCCTGTTTTAGCACTTTCAGGTTAGTTATTGTATCTTTCTTTTCAACTTGAATTTTGACTTGTTAATCAAATTAGGGTTGTATTTGTTTAGGCCAGTACTTGAGTGTACAAAAACAGAAGTTGCTGGAAAAGCTCAGCAGGTCTGGCAGCATCTGTGAAGAAAAATAAGAGTTAATGTTTCGGGTCTGGTGACCCTTACTCGGAACAGTTCTCAATGAACAGATCAAATGCAGGTAAAAGTCTGGAGGGAGAGTGGAAGGATGATGAACACTGGACAGGAGGTGGGGTTGGGGGAGGGGATGGAGTTGGAGGGGAGGAAGGTTCCAGAGAGCCATGGAGATCTTTTGAGTTGTTGCATCTTGTGGGCCTGGATGCCTGAAAGGCAAAAAACAAGTTTCTGATTCATCTGACAAATGAGCTGGAGGTTGAAGTGGAACTGCAGGGTAGTGTAGCCCTGAGCCAGTGTGACGCAATGCTGTTGTAGAGAGAGAGTGAGAGTGCCCATGTGACACTGCAAAGCACTGAGGTGGATCTCTGGATACGGTGAGAGCAGCTGTCTGTGGGACGGTGAACGTCATGCAGATACCTGTGATCCTGGGAGGATTCAAAACACAAGGGATGAAGCTTCAATTTGAATTCATGTGGGGTAAGTTTTTGAGCTGCAATCGCTGAGGAATGTGATATGGCTATGGAAACAAGTTTTAGCAAATACTTGGTCAAACACCAGGCGTGACAGTGAAATTACTGTCAGTGGGCAAGAAAACATTGAAATGGAAATCCCGTTGGAGAGTGGAGCAGAACTTCTTCAAGGTGCACATGCCTAGAAGAGATGTGACAGTGAGTTAAGTACTGAATTAAAACTGAAAGAAGTGAGGAAGGTCACCGGACCCGAAATGTTAAGAGCAGGTGCTGCTGGACATGCTGAGCTTTTCCAGAAACTTCTGTTTTTGTTTCTGGTTTACAGCATCCGCAGGTCTTTCAGTTTTTACTTTAGGAGTGTACCTCCTCCGCAGGTTCAATATTAGTCCACTTACCCTTCACAAAACTACAATCATTTTCTGAATTTCATCATCCTTATTGGTGTATATTTAGCTCCTGGTCTCATGTATGTTTGAATCCTGTATCATGTGGAATTCGATCATTCTTTCAACACCACATCTGTAAGATTTTCATTTTCTGTCTGTTATCTTGGTTATTAATTGCATGAGGAAAAGATAAGCTTACTCATTGCCCTGGGTCATGAAGTAATTTTGCAATACAATTTGTAACTCTGACTCTAAACCACTTGAGTTTTCTTGGTTCATAGTTTGGTCAATTTGAAGACCTCCCTTAAAATGCTTACTGTCTCTTTCACTGTTTCTCTTTGCAGAGTAAATCAGCTTCTTTATATTGACTTTAATCTGTAGGGCACCTGGGATCAAAGCTTGGATGCAGTCTGAGTGTAGTTTTTCTGTGTTAGAGGGTATGCTATTAAACACACTCTCTTTTTCTGTTAACTGTTATTTCTGCAAACTATATCTTTGGAATGTTAATTTTTTCCAACCTCTGCATCATAGTACCCACACATACCTAATGTTACCATAAGTTTCTAATTTTAGTACCTTTTTTCTAATTCCTCTAGCATTCATGTGTATTTAGACAACAAAATAATTTAAAAAATTAAGAGGCTGATATATGATATCCACAGAAACTAGACTGGATCATGTACTGATGCCCAGTTTAATTCTACCAGGGCCACTCAGCTCTTTACCTTATTGCAGCTACGGTTTGAATATGGACAAAAGAGCTGAACTGGTGAGGTGAGAGTGGTAGCCCTTGACATCAAGGCAGCATTTGGCATCAGGCAAACCTAGCAAAACTGGACTGAACAGGAATCGGAACAAAAATTTTCCCATGTTTGGAGTCATTACTGGCACAAAGCAAAATTGGGGTGTTTATTGGATGTTAGTCATCTCCACTCCAGGGCATCTCTGCAGACTTATTCAGGGTAGTGGTTCCAGGCCCAGCCATCCAGCTACCTCTTCAAGACCTTCCCTCCATCATAAGGTTTCAAGTGTTGATTTGCACAATGTTCAGCACCACTGACAACTCCTCAGATACTGGAGCAATCCATGTCCAAACTCTGCAAAATGTAGACAATATCTAGCTTGGACCGATTGCTAAGTGACATTTGCACCATTGCAGTACCAGACAAAGACTATCTACAATAAGAGAGAGTCCAACCTTCACTCCTTGGCATTCAGTGGTGAACAATAAATCATGCTCTCAATATCCTAGGGAGTTACCATTGACCGGAACTTGAACCGAATCATATAATTACTCTGGCTACGAAAGCTATGTAGAGATCAAGAATTATGCAGCATGTAACTGCGGTGCATAACTCAGTTCTTGACTCCCCAAAGCCTGCCCATTGTGTACAAATCAGAATGCAATACACCCTGCTTGTCTGGATGTGTGCAGTTCCATTCGTGCTCAAAGCTTGTGACCATCCAGGCAAAGCAGCCCAGTTGATTGCCCCACATTCACAAACATTTACTGCCTCGACCATCAACAAACAGTGGCAGCATGGTGTGCTGTCTACAAGATACATGACAGAAATGCTCCAAGGATCTTTAGAACCCACCAAACCCATGACCACTACCATCTAAAAAGACAACAGCAGCACATACTCAGTAATGCCACTACCTGCAAGCTCTCCAAGGTTCTTGCCATCTTGTCTTGAAAATAAATTGCAGTTTGTTCACTGCCAGATCCTGGAACACAATCCCTAAGAGTGTTTGTGGATGCACTTGCACTGAGCATCCTGCAGCGGTTCAAAAAAGGCAGCTCACTACCATGTTGAGGGCAGTTAGGAATGGGCAATAAATGCTTGCCAAGCCAGTGATGCCCACATCCCTAAATGAATTTTTTTTTAATAAAAGAAGCAGTTTGTGGAAATATCACTAATCATTAAAACTTTTAATTAAAAACATATTTTTGAAGACTTAGCTTTTATATACTACTATTCAGAACTACGAGATATTTCAGCTATTTACAGCCAGCAAAATACTGTTGAAGTGTAGTCACTATTGTTGGAACCATGGCAGTCAAACTGCATGCAGTAAGTGTTACCGCAGTACTATTAGTGAAAAATCAGTTTATTTCTTTTGTGATGTTGTTTGAAGGATAAACAGTGGTCAGCGTATCAGGGCCAGTTCCTCTGCTTGCCATCTCATGGGGCTGTGATATCTGTTATGTCTGTGAGAAGGCAGATAAGTCCTCTGTTTAACAACTTGTCTGAAAAGTGGCACTTTCAACAGTCAGCACTCCTTTTATTTCTGCACTGGAGGGTTAAGTGTGTGTGGTTTTTACACTGCCATCTCTGGAGTAGGACTCAAGCCTAGTGGTAAGAATCCAAATGATCTACATCTGACATACTTCAGTTATCTGGTCATGGTAATCAATACCCCTCATGTTAAGTTGTACGTTACTATCTCCACCCAAAGCTGTACCTAATTGTAGAATTATCTACAGACCACTTAGAAACATCTGTGACCAATGGTCCTCTCCATAATCTCAAGTTAATGTATGGAGTTCAGGAATTCCTTCATCAACAAAATCAGGCCTGTACTGCCCTTTTTTTTTTCTTTCTCCCCTAAGTTCCAATTACTCTCCATTCCTGAACCTTGACCCATTGAAGCTCATTTCATTAGTAGTAACTCCTTTCCTGACTTTCCAACTCTGCTTTCCTTTCCACTCTGCTGGCATTGTTAATGCTTCCATAGAACCATAGGAAACTCACAGAACAAAGAGAGGCTATTCATCCCAGTGTGTCTGCACCAGATGGATAAGTCAGCCTCACTTTCTACCCCCTACTTTCCAGCACTTGATTTGTAACCTTTGTAGGCTACAGTGCTTGGGGCACAGGTCTGGTTCGTCTGAAAGGAGTTGGCAGTTTAGATAGAAACCTTCAAACTAGGCAGTGAATTCCAGACACCCTCCATGAAAATTTTAAAAATAAAATGTTTTTCTTCCTGTCCCTTTCTACCAATCGGCTTAAATCTGCACACTCTGATAAATGACCCCTCATTCTAGGGGTTAACTCTGTTCAAGCCCTTCATTATTTTGTACATTTTGAGTCATTCATTCCTCAGCCTCCTCTGTTCCAATGAAAACCATCCTAGCCTATTCAATCTTTCTTCAGAGTGTAATTTTCAAGCACTTGCAACATTCTTTTAAATCCCTTCTGTCATCTCCCTACAGCAATTTTATGTCCTTTCTGTGACGTGGCAGCCAGAATTGTGTATGCCACTCCAGTTATGGTCTAAACCATTACCTTATACAGTTCCAACATTACATTCCCTCTCTAATATTTTTAATGTGTCATCCAATGAATGAAAGTATCCCATATTCCTCCTCCTACCAGCTTATCCACCTGTCTTGCCATTCGCAGGAACACATGGACAGGTGCAGCATGGTATTTCACTTCATGCTGCTTCATTCCCTTCTGTTTCCTATTTGCCCTCCCCACTACATACCATGCCCTTCCCCAGATTAAATTCCATTTGCCACTTTCCTTCCCAATCAACCAAACCATTGATAGCTTCCAGTAGTCAACAGCAGCCATTCTTTTACCACACACCCTTTTTTTAATGTCATCTGCAAGTTTATCACACATTTTAAGCATAAAATGTTAATGTCTACCACAAGCAGTAAGGCACCTTGATCTGAGCCCTGTGGGACACAAGTATAAGCCATGTGATCAGAGATAATGGGAACTGCAGATGCTGGAGAATCCAAGATAACAAAGTGTGGAGCTGGATGAACACAGCAGGCCAAGCAGCATCTTAGGAGCACAAAAGCTGACGTTTCAGGCCTCAACCCTTCATCAGAACTTTTGTGCTCCTAAGATGCTGCATGGCCTGCTGTGTTCATCCAGCTCCACACTTTTTTTATTAACAAGTATAAACCATTTCCACTCATGAAAAGATCCACCATCCATTACTTATCAGTGAGCCAATTTTGGATCAGCTTGCCCCTTGGGAGCAGCAAGGAGACTCAGTGGTTAGCATTGCTGCCTCACAGCACCAGGGACCCGGGTTCAAATCCAGCTTCGGGCAAATGTCTGTATGGAGTTTGCCCATTCTTGTCATGTCTGTGTGGGTTTGCTCCAGGTGCTCTGGTTTCCTCCCACAATCCAAAGATGTGCAGAATAGGTGGTTTGGTCATGCTAAATTGCCTATCGTGTCCAGGGATGTGCAGGCTAGATGGATTAGCCTTTGGGAAATGCAGGGTTACAAGGATAGGGTAGGGGTGGGTGGGTCTGGGAGGGATGCTTTTTGGAGGGTCAGTATGGTCCAAATGGCCTGTCTCCACACTGGAGGGATCCTCTTTATCCCAGAGTTTAATTTTTCTTAGTAGTCTGCCTTGTGGAATAATTTAAAATGTTTTACTAATCTCCATTTAGAACGGCATCTAATGCATTACCCTCCTTAGTTTCTCAAAATTCAAATAAGTTAGTAAATAAATATGACTTTCCTTAATAAAACCATGCTGATTATTCCTGATTAATCTGCATCTCTCAACATACCAGTTAATCCTATCTCTCAGTATTGATTCTTCCACTCCAAACTGTCGGTTCCTCCTCTGAGCTCTTGACATCAAAAGTATGATCTCAATGCAAATTTTTAGTGTTAGCTGGTACTCCCTCTGATTATTTTTGAGAAAGATATCTATGTATTTCAAACTGTTTGTATTTGCTGGCTTTTCTTTCAATGTCATGTATGTCTTTGCAGGTTATTTTTAAGGCCAAAGCCAAATATTCTCCAGAACTTAATAAATACAAGTGAGTACCAAGAACACGTTTTTTTTGTTGCTGGAGTAGCCAAAAGAAACAAGCTTGTTTTGAAAGATCATTTTCAACACACTTTGGAAATAACTTAAAGACTTAATTTAGTTGCAACTGTAGCTGAATATTCACAAAACAGTATGTGTGGGTGATTTTTGTCTGCATATTAAAGCAACTTGCCCAATATTTTCAATTGATAAATGTATAATTACCCAAAAAAAACTTATTACGTGCCCTTGTGACTTTGTTTACTGAAATAAAATCTCATGGAGCAGAGTTTCCACTGGCCACAGACAGTCTTTATGTCACCATAGATGGGAGTTGCACTTGGGGACCCTGCGGAATCCCCGTCATAGCACAATCTGAAGGAATCACCCAGGAATTTTGAATTTTAGCCTCCATTACAATAGAGACTTCAAATGGTTCTGATGAAATTAAGTAACATGGGAAATGCTAGCCTAGTAAACACAGTCAAATACCTGAGTAGCTATTAAACAGACTTGCCTCACTCTCAACACATACGTTTATATACACATTTGGTGCCCAACCCTGTCAGCACCCTAATGTCATACCTCCCATTTTGATAGCCGCTGTCAACATTACTGTTTGGATTTTTAAACTTCAGATTGCGGCAGCAGACTGCTGTGAAAGGAGTTTTTGGTTTGCCATACACTGACTATTCTATGCTACTTAAGATCAGTCAGAATTGAAGTATGCCTCGGTGTTTCTGAGGAAGCCCTGAGAAGAATCTCCTCAATATAGGGTTCCTTCTTCTTTTTAACAAAAGCACCAGAGTGACAATCTGTGTGAGATTGTCACTTCTGGAAACTCTGTCCCTGTGAAGCAACATTATGACTAATGCAAATTGTTTATTGAACCTCATTTTAAACGACAGATGGTCGTAACATAAGCAGTTTCTAACTACTTGCCTTTTTAACATTTTCAGGATACCATTGCGACTAGGTTTCTTATTTGCTAGCATTCTGTTTCTGGTGGTGAACTTCACATGTGCAGTGCTTGTCCAAGGAAATGTGCCAGAAAGCCAGTTGAAATGGACCGTTTTTGCTCGAGTACTCATCAATGACAGCCTATTTGTACTTTGTGCCATTTCGTTGGCTGTGTGCATCTTCAAAATTGCAAAAATGTCATCGGCAAATGTTTATCTCGAGTCCAAGGTAAAAGTCCAATTGCTTTCTTTGTGCACACTTGCATCTTCTAAAATATAAATGAAAGGTCCAGCTTTATTCACTTTTGGGAGTAAATTAGTTATGCTCTAATGTTGTCTATCCTTGAGTGAAGTTGAAATTTGTATTGCTGTTACATTGAAAAATGCTAGTAGGGTTGTTTTCTTGCATCTTTCAGCATTGATTTGAAGTTTACTGTTCTTTTCAGTGATGATCATTCTTAGGATCAATAAAGTAGCAAACCTTTGAATACAGGTTAGCTTTATTCCAGCTGTGGATTTCAAGGCTTTATGTAAGGTGTTATTGGTGAGTGAAAGGATTGCCCAAAGTCACCTAATTTTGAGCCCATGCAATGAGTGAAGGAAGGCACTAGTTTGAGATTACAAATGAACCATGTCAATCTGTATCCTAATTATAGCAATAAATATTTGAATGAATCTCTTCCAAAAAACCTAAAGAACTGCAGTTGCTGAAAATGTGAAACAAAACAGTAAATCCTGGAAAAACTCAACAAGAAAGCAGAGTTAACATTTTAGATGCAGTCTTGAAGAAGGGTCACTGGACCTGATGTGCTAACTCTGCTTTATCTGCATGGATGTCACTAGACCTGCTGAGTTTCTCCAGTGCTTTCCCTTTTTTTTGTACTGACAGTCCTTATTTTTGCTACTTAATCCTGTAACAAAGTGTTCTACATATCATCAGGTACCAATCTTGCTTTACCTTAACGGAAATAGTATGAATGGTGACAGCACTTAGCTGTGGTTCAGCTTAATTATATGAATGTGTATGTGTGTTACATTCCTTTTCAGGGGACTTCTGTTTGTCAGGCCACTCTTGTGGGTGCTGCAGTGATCCTGCTTTACATATCAAGGGCTTCCTATAACCTCGTTGTGGTCTTCATGGCTCCAGAAGATAGGCCCAGTTCATTCAACTATGGCTGGTACAATGTGTCTGATCAGGTAGATGTATACACATTTACAAAGGTGTTTTTCCTTGTCAGAACTACCAGAATTTTCATTTGCTGATAGGCATAGCTGTATAGTTATGTGACACATTGCATTTTTAGTAGTGAAGAAGCTGTTTACACACAAAATGTACATTAGCAATGAATAACTGAAATTTAAAATTCCCAAGAGCTCATTGGAAGTATGCTATACCTATGCTGTTGTAACCCATTTAGTGTTCAATTCAAACTATTAGTCACAGTTAATGTAATATTTGGCAAATGGACAAAAGATTGTTACAACACCAGATATGCTGAACCGGGATGTGAATCCAGCCAGGGCAGTATTTTAGTATATCTGGTCACATTCGGATTCTGTAGTGTGCACATTCAATGCTTTTTGCTTTAATTTTAATGAAATATGCTCATTACTATGATATGATTTACTGTCTTAATATTTATGCAATGTTAGCTGATATTTTAAGAAATTGAAAACAAAGAATTTCAGATGCTGGAAACCTGAAACAAAAACAAATTGCTGGGGAAAGTCAGAAGGCCTGGCCACTGTAAGAAAAATGTTTTGAGTCCAGTAACTCTTCATCAGAACTGAAAATAGCTGGGGCTGGATGGTATTTATACTGATGATGGAAGGTGGGAGGGAGGCATGTGGAGACAGTGCCCAGAGGGAGACAAAAGATGGGGGGGGGGAGAGAGAGAGAGAGAGAGAGAGAGATATGGATAACAAGATGTCGAGCTGGATGAACACAGCAGGCCAAGCAGCATCAGAGGATCAGGAAGGCTGACATTTCAGGCCTAGACCCTTCTTCAGAAAGTCAGATGGAAGTTAGGTAGGGTGCTAATGAGAAGTGTAAAAGGTTGAAAATGGGCTGTCTGTGCTGGGAGCAACCCATACAAAACACGACCTTGGCGTAGATAACAAACCATAGAAGTTGAGAAGGTTGGGAAGGGGGCCGGGGTGTGTCCCGTGTGTTGAGGTTGCAGTGTTCGTGTTCTGAAATTGTTAAAGTCAGTGAGTGCTGAAGGCTGTAAGTTACCTGGGTGGAAGGTGGGGTGGTATTCCTCTAGTTTGTGTTAAGCCTCAATGGAGCAAGCCTAAATTAGGTGCAGGCATGGAAATATGGCAATATGTTGAAGTAGCAAGCAACTGGACCCTCGGGATAATTTTTATGGGCAGGGCATAGTGTTACGCAAAGCAGTCTGCAATTTATCTCGTCAGTATAAAGGAGATCATGAATATAATCAAGTAGATTGAGTGAGGTGCAGGTAAATGATTGCTTCATCTGCAGAATGTGCCTGAGGCCTTGGATAGTGCTGAGGGAGGAGATAAACAGGCAACTGTTAAACCTCCTACAATTGCATAAGGAGATCCCTTGAGAGTTTGAGGAGATGTTGGGATTGGAGGAGGAGTTGACCAGTGTGTCCAGAGGGAACAGTCCCTATGGAATGCTGACTGGGGTTGGCGGGGAAGAGTATGTATGTAAGTGGTGGGAATGGTGGATTATGATTCTTTGGATACAGATGCTAGTAGGGTGGAAAGTAAGGATCCATGGTTTCCTCATTGAGGAAATAGATGGATATTTCTGAGGCCCTCCCCTGCGAACAGATGTGACAGTGACAAAGAAAATTGGGCAATGGAATGGAGTCCTTCAGGAAGCAGGGTGTGAGGATGTATTGGATTTTTAATTAGGTTCTTTTTCCATCTCAGAAACGTGTTCCATTTTAATTGACTTGCTATTGCATTAAGCTGCATTAACGTTTTGTTTTACAGGCAGATGTTGAAAAAGTCAGTGACCAAGCTTATGTGGCATTTGGAATCATTCTCTTCCTTTGGGAGCTGTTGCCTACAAGTTTGGTGGTGTTTTTTTTCAGGGTACAGAGACCAAATCAAAATCTGGTAAGTAACTGTTTTTAAATAGTAAACACAGTTTCTCATTGACATACAACATGTTGCAGATGTTATGATTTTTTTTTCTTTAATCGATGTAATACTAAAAGCATTAATGTTCTGATCTGTTCTGTGGAAGGAAGTACTAGGAACAGGACTACCAATGTAGTTGTGTGCCACTTAGCTCCTAAAACCTGGCCTGCCATTAAAGTGGATTGTAGCTGTTATGTTCCTCAAGTCTGTTTTAACTGCTTTGTTCCATATTCTTAAATGTCCTTCCCCAACAGAAAATCCGAAGCTTGATCTAGAAAGCTCCTGAGCACTTAGTAAAATAATCCTTCATTTATCTATGTTGAGTTATTTTAACCAACTGTTACATGTGTAACTGCTTAGTCACTCCTTTTATCCAGTGAGTAAATTTGCTACAATTGATATCCTGACAAGCCTGTAGTTCCTTGTTTCTTCAGGAATGAAGAAATGGTGTGGTATTTTTAATTTTCCACTTCAAGGTCTCATTTCCCAAAGAAGTGTTTTATAAAATTACAAGTAATGGATTTAATATCACTTCACCTATTTATTTTAATCACTAAATGGGAAACCATTGAGAACTAGAGATTTGCTCGTTTTTCCAATTACTTTTAGCCATTGTCATATTTCACAAATCCATCATTACAGTTTTTTGACTATTTTTACATCCTAAGAATATTTAGTCAGCTTGCACAATTGTGTAAGCAAGTACAAGTATTCATTTAAGAAGTTGTCATTTCTTTTTTGTCTATTAAAGCTTTGTTTATTTCTGTTTTCCACATTCTCCTTTATCCCTCAAATATATTTTTGCTATGAACTTTGATATCTCTTCTTAGTTTTATTCAATGCTTTTCCTTTATGTCATTATTTCTTTGTATTCCTTTTTATTAATCTTTATCTGCTGGATTTCCGTTTTTGTATTTTTTAAAAATGTTTAATAATGCCACAACTCATTTATTGATCGTGGTTTCTAATTACATGAGTGCCTTTTAGGGGAATGCAGTGGTTTTGATTTGCAAAAATTACTTGACTGTTTTCCAATAGTGGGAAATACTTAATGTTTGCAATGTGTTTAATGTAATCAATATTTATCTGCCCTTTTGAAATTTGCGGTAGTGACATTTTGAAATCCAAATCTGAAGCCTGCTTAGATTTGTATAATGATCACTACTTGCAAGACTTAGTGTGAATTTTCTCATCCCAGCATCTAACTGGTTAAATCTTGTCCTCCTGTCCGATTTATCTTTTATCGGAATCGTATGTATCTCCCAAGATTAGTAGCAGCTATCCCATGTGTGTAACATTTTAGGTTACAAATAATGTTTCCAGTATTTCAGGAGTCTTCTAAATTTTGGCTTCAAAAATTATATTTATCAATCTCAATTTGAATTGCCTATAAAATTGATATTCTATGCAAAGCTGAGTGTACTTCAGTTAAGTAGAAGAGGAATTTAAAATACGTTATCTTGCTCTTATTATAAACATGTCAGTAGTTTTGCCTCTGAAATCCCAGGTTTTATTACAAGAACATACTCAACATGTTACTTGTAAATTCTGCTTAAAACAGTCATTATTTTAACTAGTCATAAACCAAAACAATGCTGTTGGTCCCCTTTCTTGTGACGCAACATATTTCATTCAGAAGATGTAAAAGCAAATTGGCTTTTTTTTTTATCAATATGCTTGCGGATTTTTTAAAATTGAATTTTTATTTGGTTGAGAGTTCTGGTTGTCACCGGGAAATCCACATTTTGTCAATCCTTAAATGCCATGGAAAAGGTAGTAAAAATAAGTTTCAAAATAAAATGTGAGCATTTCAAAATGTAATTTTACATGGTACTAATCATAACATTTATGGAAGACTGTGTGCACCTCCTGTCAGCATTTCTTTTCGTTCTGGCTGCTCAGTGTTTTTTCGAGTAAACTGTAATTGACCTGAATACAACTAAGGCTGCTGTAACCTTTGTCCGAAAATCTTTTTTTTTTTTTGCAGGGATCGGGTGGAATGATCAACAGTCACAGTTTTAGTTCCAGGGCATACTTTTTCGATAACCCGAGACGTTATGATAGTGATGATGATTTAAGTAGAAGCAGTGGCTCTAGAGGCGAGAGAGGAAGGTGGGTAATATGGTTTTCTGGAGATGGAGATCTCCACATTGTTAATTACATGACACTAACGAAAGTAGTAGCTTCCAAGGAATATTCTTGTAGTGGTTTTGGCAGTTGTAACCATTTGGAAGAGTATTTCATAAACAGCAACTGAAATAGTTTCTTCTTCCACAAGAAAATAAGGAAGTATTCCTTAGCAGTACCATCTTTGAGCCATGTGGCCTCATTTAACCACCATGATGTTCCTGTAAAGCTTCCTTGATACCAGTGCAGAGAATGTCTGGGAAGACTTGCTGTCAAATTTTGTTATAGCCTAGACTAGTATGACTGGAGACTGACTGACTGACTGACAGAACTAGTTTAATGTGACGTGCAAAATATTTTCCCTCCACTTTCTTCCCCAGCCCACCAAATACAAGGGTCACTTAAGAATAAAATTATGAACTAGTTTCAGGAGATGTCTTTCTTTTTTTTTCCACTTTAGGATGTACAATGTTGCTTTGACAATTCTTAGTCAAAACTTAGTTAGCCACAGTATAGAATAGCTTTGGACATGTATGATACAATTACTAAATGTAAATGAGTTTTACTTCTATATGTCAAGACAGTTCCTGAGCTATCTGTTGTTGTGCTGGCTTTCCTTACAGCAACAACTTAAAAGCTTGTAAGCATCATGGCTTGACACAATATTCAAATAGTAAACTTTCTTTCATTTCTGACTAATAACTAATGTTAACAAAGATATTGCAATCAAAAAGTTAAGTATGAGGAAAACATTGAACAGAATTTTTCACAGCTAAATTAAAGTTTTAGGATATGACTTTTGAAAGTTCTGCGCCATACTGATGGTCTCCATCAATTGTCACCAGGTTGGTCACACAATACAATCATACTGAGAGTCCTCAATAAAATTCCATTAAATATAACTGGGCAAATAAAGGAGCTGAGATTTAAGTGCCGGCTGAAATTTCCACAAAGGAGCTACAAAAATTGCTTATTTAAAGTTGTAGTTGCATTCCTGAAAAGTATACCTTCTAAATAATAGCTTTAAACAAATCAGATTTTTCCCATATGTTCTTTAGAATCTTGCCCATCAGAAAAATTTATAATGTCATACCCTATTAGCTGAAATACTGTACAATCTTGTATTTGTACTTTTATTTATGGATATTTATAACAGGAAAGAGGCTATCTCTTTAAAGTCATATTTTTATAACAAACTATTGCTTCTCACGCTCTCTCTTGCCTCCCAAACCTTTACTATGAGTGAGGGCTCAGGAGTGGGTGTTGAGAGTGACAGTGAGTGAGAGAAGTTGCAAGTGGAAAGGTCAGTGAGGGAAGTAGCAATCTGAAAGAAAGTCTCAATGACTGGGAGAATATTGTCCAAAATGGGCTGATCAGATCATATACAAAATGGCACTAAAGCAAATGTAGCTCCAAGTTCATATACCAGGCCTGATATATCCACAGCCCTAAGCAAAATAAGGCCGTATGCTCCAAATTTAAACAGGGACTTGAAGTAAAATCAATCCATTTTTCAGACCTTAGTACCATAAGTTAAGGTGGTCTAATTCTGCTTGCAAGATCTCCTATGGTATTGGCAATCATACCAAATCTAGCTTAAAGAAAAGGATAATCCCTGCAATTTTTTTAAGTGAATGTGTATGCATCAAATTAATTAATTAAATATTGACTGTTTCTGCACCGTGATGTAGGCTGGATCTATATTTGCAATTGCAATAAAGAAAATATTGGCCCTGTATTTAACCGAATTGCACAGGGAGAAGATAAGTAAATTCAACTGATAAAGAAACAGGATTGTTGGCACATCTCGTGACCTCTATCTCCCCTAACTGTTATCTGATTCTCAAGTCTCATTTGAACATGTTCTCCATGCACCCTTGCATTTGGCCTCTGTCATAGTAACAGTGTATTTTTGTTAATTTATAATGTGGGGATAAATGAAAGGGAGGGTTTTTTCCATTGTGCTTAGCCTGAGGCATAACCTTCCAAAGTTTTGAATCTTTCTGTTGTATTGGGGGAAATTAAGATGGAAAGTGAGTTATCAGACTCGCGTTCATGTTGAACTCCCTGTGCATTGCATTTGGATGAAACCAAGAAGCAGTCAGCTTGCATCAAAATTATTTCTGTCCCGTTATTAATTTTCATCGATTATAATTGATGCACCAAAATAATTGTTATCTTTGGTGTTTAGGCTATTTATTCAGCTCTGACACTCAGGAAATGAACTGCATTAAGATTGGAATAACAGACACTGGCAGTAGAACTAATTCTGATCTTATTTATTCACATGGTGGGATATGGGTTCTGTTGGCTAAGCCAGCATTTATTGACCATCCCTCATTGCCCTTGAGAAGGTGGTGAGGTACTGCCATCTTGCACTGCTACACTCCATTAGGTTGAGGTACAGATACAAAGCTGTTAGGGAGAGATTTCCAGAATTGTGACTCAGCCACACTGGGGGAATAGTGATACATTTCCAAGCCAGGGTGGTGATTGACTTTGAGAAGTAATTGCAGGTGGTGTGATGTTCTTGTGTATCTGCTGCCATTATCCTTCTGCATGGTAGTGATTTTGAGTTTAGAAGGTGTATCTAAGGAGCCTTGGTGAATTTCTGCAATGCATCTTTGTAGATGGTACACACACTTAAGTGGCACTGGGAGAGGGATTAGATATGGTGCCTGTCCTGGCCGGTGTTAAGCTTTTGGTATTGTCGGAGCTGTACTCGTTCAGATAGGTGAGGGGTATTCCATCATGTTCCTGAATTGTCTTGTAGACAAGTTTTGCAGAGCTGAGAAGATGATCACCTGCTGCAGAATTGCTCTCAACTTGTACAGCTAGCCCAGTTCAATTTCTGGTTAATCGTAATCTGCAAGATGTTGATAATGGGGAATTTAGTTGTGACGTGAACATTACTTGCCACTTAGTCGTAGAGTTTTACAGTCATACAGCACAGCAACAGACCATTCAGTTCAACTCATCCATGCTGACTAGATATCCTAAATTAATCCAGCCCCACTTACCAGTACTTGGTCCCGGTCCCTGTCCCTATTAGCCTTCCTATTTGTATACCCATCCAGATGCCTTTTAAATGATGTAACTGTACCAGCCTTCACCACTTCCTCTGGCAGCTCATTCTATACACGCACCATCCTCTGTGTGAAAAAGTTGCCCGTTAGGCCCCTTTTAAATCTTTCTCCTCTCATCTTAAACCTATGCTCTCTAACTATGCACCGTACTACCATGGGGAGAAGACCTTGAATGTTCGTCCTATCCATGCCCCTCATGATTTTGTAAGGTCACCCCTCAGCCTTCGATGCTCCAGGGGAAAATAGCCCCAGCCTATTCAGCCTCCCTCTCTGTGGCCCAAACCCCCTCACCCTGGCAACATCCTGTAAATCTTTTCTGAACCCTTTTAAGTTGCACAACATCCTTCCCATAGCAGGGAGACCAGAATTGAATGCAGTGTTCCCAAAGTATCTGCCTAAGCCTGGCTATTGTTCAGATAATGCTAAATTTGGTCACGAATTACTTCAGTATGTGAGGCGTTACCGATTGTGCTCAACATTGTTCAGTCATCGAGGATTCTCACTTCTGATGCTGCGGTTAAGGGGAAATCATTTGAAGCTGCTGGAGATAGTTGGGCCTAGGACAGTTCCCTGAGGATCTTGTGCAGGCATGTCCCAGAGATAAGCTGACTGAACTCCAGCAATCTCAACCATCTTCCTTTTGGGCTAGGTCTGATTCCAGCCAGCTGAAAGTTTCCTCCAATTCTCACTAACCAGTTTTTCTCGTGCTCCTTGGTGCCACACTCTAAAGCAAAACTGATGTCATGGGCAGTCACATTCACCTAATGTTTGGAGTTCACATTTGAACTAGTGGCATAATGAGTTTGCAAGCTGAGTGACCATGGTAGAACTAGAACTGAGCATCAGTGTGAGCAAGTTATTGCTAAGCAAGTGTACATTGACATTGTTGGTGACCCTATCCGTCACTTTACTGATAATCGAGTACAGTGGCTGATTTAATTGCCAGGTTGGATTATCCTACCTTTTGCATACAGGGCACACCTGGGCAATTTTCTACATTATCAGGTAGATAACAGTGGTGTAGCTGTACTGGAACAGGTTGGCCAAAGGCAGTGGCAAATTATGGGCACGTGTCTTCATACTGGTGCTGATATTCTGCCAGGGCCCAGAGAACTTTGCAGTGTCTGATGAATACAGCCATTTCTTGATCATGTGGTGTGAATCAAATTGGCTGAAGGCATCTCTGATGTTGGAGACATTTTGACGGAGACTGAGATGGGTCATCCACTCGGCACTTCTGGCTGAAGATTGCAAATGCTTCAGCCTTCTCTTTTGCACTGATGTGCTGGCTTCCCCCATCATTGGGGATATTTGTGGTACCATTTTCTCCAGTGAATTGTTTAATTGTCCACTATCATTTAAGACTGGATGTTGCAGGACTGTAGAGCTTTGATTCCTCACCAATGAATCAATGAATCTTTTAGCCCTGTCTATCGCTTGCTGCATTTGCCATTTGACATGCAAGTAACCCTGTGGTGTAGCTTCACCAGTTTGATACCCCATTTCTAGGTATGCCTTCCTTGAATTAAGGTTGAATCCTGGCTTGATAGTAATGATTTAAGTGGGGGATATGCTGGCCCTTGAGGTTACAGAATGTGCTGGAGAGCAAGTCTGCTGCTACTTATGACCCATAGCACCTCATGGGTAACAAAGTTTGGAGCTGGATGAACACAGCAGACTAAGCAGCATCTTAAGAGCACAATTCCA
The DNA here is from genome assembly GCF_030684315.1 of Stegostoma tigrinum. NCBI lineage: Eukaryota > Metazoa > Chordata > Chondrichthyes > Orectolobiformes > Stegostomatidae > Stegostoma > Stegostoma tigrinum. Next base: position 46,045,143 of record NC_081363.1, read on the forward strand.
ATCTTTAGTTGCTAGATCAGTTTGAAGTCTATGCTATTTATCACCAGTGCCATACAGCACAATGGTGGGTATCCTCAACATGAAGATGTCTCCTCAAGAGGCCGGAACTATCCAGGAACACCCATCCATTCATGGACTTCAGCAGTGATCAGTTTAAAGTTTGGTGATGCTCAGGTAAGATAGTAAAGGACAGTTGCCATATCACAGCAGGAATTAAGAAATTTCAAGGAATAGAACTAAATATTGATCATTCAATATCCACAATTCTTAATTTAGAAAGACAACATGAACTGAGGCAAGAAATGGATTTGTGGTATCTGCTTGCTTTTCCCCTTTATTACAACCGGACTGTTTTTCACAAACCCTGAAAAGATTACTGCTTGTTTTCATCCTAAATTTCCTCGCACTGTATCTACACCCTGTTTGTATCATGCATCCTTCATTTTACCCAGCAGTTCAATTCTGACAATAGAACTCCTGGTAAATGTGTTGCTCGCCCTTGATAGCAATATTGCATGATTGAGGTCTCATCAATTTTTAAGTTGTTGCGCGCTGTCACCTCTTGAGCAACATACCAATATTCTCCCAATCATCTTGAGATTCCCTGACACAAGCTGTTGATCCTGCTTGCATTCAAAAGTTGTTGAAGATTTCCCAAATGGGTTACCAAAAAAAATCATTATATTGCAACAGCACTGTCAGTTGTCTGGGAGCAGGTTGGCTATCTACCTGTTTGAATAATTTGGGGAAGGAGCAGAGTTAGAGATAAAAATGTTGACTTCTAAAATTAAATTTTCCTTTTATTTAAACTGAAACCCCCTTTTTGCTTTCTTCCTACTTTTTTTTAAAGCATCTTATCCACAACACCACAAGGCACTGGTTGGTATGGAGCCATCCATAGGAATAGCAATTACAGTGTAGTCTCTCACTTGCTGAATGGACCTCCAACAGCTACAGCACCACTTCTCTTCGCTTATGGTAATATTCAAAACAACCACCATCATAACTATTACTCAACACCTCAAAACTACTATTCAACACCACAGAACTAATGGGAATTAGAGATTCAGTTCTTTGGAAATGTTTACATGATAGTTTTCATGACCCTTGGCTTGTTATGAAAGAATAATTGGAAGAACTTGAAAGAACAAGTACACATGTGTCACTATAAGAAAGAGATGTCAATAAAGTAACTTTCAGAACTGCATCAGTGACTAGAAAAGAAGGGTAAAGATGTCCAATAGTGTTGCTGCTTGTTTCAACTGTAGTAAGTTGGACTGCATATTGCACTTTTATCTGCACTTACATTCTGGAATTTTGTTCAGGTTGCATCTGGATTTATCAATATTCTAAATTTTTGGAAGGTTTTAGAATTGACCTGGGCTGAGCAGAAGGATCTATTTTCTTCATGATTACATTATTCACAGCCCGTTTTATTGTGTGATAGCTCTACGGAGAGCAGAATTATTATCCATCTCTGCCATTTTAAGCTAACAGAAAAATAGAATGGTTGCTTTATGATACTGTGGTGCATGAATTTCAACTGAAGATATCTGCACATGGTCTTATCACAGCCATGGAAAAACAATACAGGCACATTTGTTGCATTGTATTTCCAAACCCCACATCTTTTAGATTTGAGGCCTAATGTGGAAATTTGCTTAGTGATCAACAAAGCATTTGAATGTAAAGTGTATTGCAATTTTTTCTATTTGCCATTCAAAATCTTGCAAATGGGCTAAAATTCTGTTTAATAGAATTTAACATCTGCACATGTATTAATATTGCCAGTTACTACAGTAGTCTAAAACTATTAGAATTATCTTAACCTATTTTGGTATAGAAGAGTTGCATGTTTTATTTTAGTGGACCTTATTAGCCATATGATATTTTTGGTTAGCTGAGGTCTCCAAATTCCTGAGGGCTGGTTTCTTCAAACAAGAATGAAAAGATTATTGGATTTCATTGTATGTAATGTTAAACATGTAATGCGTGTACACCAGCATGTTTTGTACACACCTGAACATTCCGTGAAGCAGCCACATATTTAGGTACACTACCTGACAATTGTAGGGCACAGATTAAACATGTATGGTATGGTACTAGACAAGTTTGCACGTTATTTTTTGCACTTCGAGTGTGTTTATGGAAGCAGTACAGCTTTTTAAGCAGATGAATGTGAATTATTGGCTATTAAATTTTTTCAGACTAAGTATTTATTTAATGTGTTGTATTTTTATACCTAACTAAGATAGAAGTTGTACAACATTACATGTATGACTCAGGACCTTAATGGAATAGCAACATTAGACAAACTCTAGTGAATGTCTTTAAATCTGGATTTGGGGTGTGCTAAATTTGCATACCTTTTTTTAATTGCAAAAATAGTATTTCTGACTTGCTGCAACTTTACATATTACTTTCAAGTTGGAAAGTATTTACAAATTCCTGAGATTAAATCATTTTCAGTGTATGTATAAGTCTCAATGAAAATTGATTTTTGTAACATTGAATAAGAGTACGTTATAGGATTGTGTCTCCAGTTGTAATAGTAGAAATGCTCATGTAAAAATGGCCTAAAAAGTATTTCACTTCGTGTTTATTTGGTACATTTAATAATGAATTTGAGTTTGGAATTGTACCTACTGCTGAAGTACAGTTACTTATGATTACTGACAGAGTCCTTTTGTTCTGAAGCTTGGTTCCTCAAAAAAAAGATTCAGAAGGTGGGCAAGTGCAAAGTGAGAGATAAACAGGAAGTTAAAAAAAATCTGAAGTGTTTTTCAGTCTGCAAAATGTCTTTCTGAATGTTTTGATTGTTAAACTTATTGAATTCACTTATCCAGTTGCTAATTAAACTTTTTATTTTGAATTGAAAGTGTTCAATTAGAACTGTTTGTGGCCTGCAGTATTTTTCATAATCTAAATGTGTGTTTCTCTTTGGAGAATATGCATGCACTAGTCAGTTTATTGTATGAATGCACAGTAAAGATGAATTTCTTTCTTGAAAAAAATGCTAGCTGTTTAAAATTGCTTGCTTGTCTTACAAATATTTCATCAATCAATGAAAACATCCTTAGTCTAATTATCTTGCAGTCATCACAATTTAAAAACTAAAGTCCAGACCTCATTTTGGGTCCTTTGTTGAGGGACATTACAATGAAAAGAAGAGCGGGAGGACAGAGAACCATGGTTCAAGAGTACAGGAAATTTTAAATGTGGATTAATTCCATCCTTGGCTAAAATTGGATGCTATTACCGCATTTGTTCTTGTATAAAACAACAGAATGGGTCATGTAGGTCTGCTTTAAAATTTAAATGATTCCTGTCTGGCATTAGTTAAACTATTAACTGTTAGTTGTATTGATTTTTAATGCATACTGTTACAAAATCTGCAGCAGCCAATTTTATCTGCCATCAGGTTTACATCTTGTAGACCTGCTGTTCTGCAGGCGACGCATCTGAACTTGTGCAAAATTTTATATCAACAGGATAACATGTCTTGCTAGCTTTTAAAACTCAAAGTACAATACCTTTTTGAAAATAACCATCCTACATGTTCAAGTTGAAATTTGAAAACTTTCAGCATTTGGGAATTTATTTATTCCTCAAATCATTGCAAATATGTCTGCATTAACCAAATGCAGGCTTTTTATTTGGTTCTTTGGGATTCAGATGTCACTGACAAAGCAATATTTGTTGTCTATCCCTATTTGCTCTTGAACTGACCTAGCTTGCTGGGCCAATTCAGAGAGAGCAGTTAAGAGACAACCACATTTAAGTGGAGTCACATGTAGGCCTGATTAGGTAAGCGTGGTAAATTTCCTTTCCTAAAGAGTGTTCACAAGCTAGATGTGTTTTACAATAATCAGTGTTGCTTTTATTGCTGAGACTTGCTTTCAATTCCAGAACTTACCTGATGGAATTTAAATTCCATCAGCTAGCTGCTTTTATGTGGATTTGAACCAGTGATCCCAAAGCATTAACATTGTCCTCTCGATGGCAAGTCCGGTGACGTTGCCATTATGCTGCCGTTTTCCTCCGTTTTAAATTCTTTATCCCTTCTGATTTATTTTGTAGTTATCTGTACTTTTCACAACAAATTTAGCTTGCCGTAATGAACCATGAGCTGATTCTAATTGTATTTTCCATCCAGTCCATGAGTGAATTGTCTAGCTGGCAATCAGTCTGAGGATCAAATACTTATCACATTGCTGTATGAAGCCTTCTGTGGACCAGGATCCGAACAAGCAAACAAATATTACTCCTACTTTGGGTTTGATCTGTGGTTTGTAAGTGGTCAGCTTAGTTCTGCTGTGAAGCTTTGATTTCCATATGGTCTGAACCTCTGTCTTGAAGAGTATAATTCATTTCTGTCTGCATAGCAAAATAAAACTCTCCAAATTTAACCTAATTCTGTGTTTTTATAATTGATGCCAAGTCAGAAATATTGAAAAACATCTCAACGTTTGATTCCTTTCTTCCCTTCACTTTTTTGAAGTTATTTATAAATTATTTTTCCTTAATGTTTTCCTTTAACTGTCAAGTAACTTTACAATATTGAACATTTGTAAAACTTTACATGTAATCTTCAAACTTAAGTGTCTTTGTGGGAGTCTGTAAGTGTACCTGTATTGTTAATACTATAATTTAACTGTTAAATTTTCCACTGCATTTGTACTATTAACTGTGTAAAGCTGCTCTGAAGGCTTTATTTTATCATGGCCAATGAATGTAATGGAGTTACTATGTAATAAGTTGGAACAAGCACTACCATATTTAAATAAACATTTTATGGCATTTGTAAAGGGAAAATGTTCAATTGAAAAGTTTTAAATTTCAAAGATTAGAAAATGTTTTTGTTTTGTGCAATGAAATGCACTGGACATGTCACAAAGCTGAAGCTGATTGTAAAAAATTTTAAGGGGACTATTTTGTCACTTAACATCTATGTGACCATATGGGAAGGAATCTGGGAGATGTTGCTGTGAATGATGAAAATTGTAGCCCAGGAGGTGATCATTCTATGAAAACACTCCTTTATTGGATCTAAATTTAAAAATACTGGCACGGAGATTAAAGTGCCCCAAACAGAGTCTGGTGCCCTTTCTGAAATTGCCAGTTAGCTGAGGTGCCAGCTGGTTTTATAGAAAGAGATCAAAGTACAGGTCAATTCAAACTGATACTTTGCATGGACAGTCATCTTTCCCACATATCCTGAGGCCAAAGCAAATTCTGAGGAGCTGCAGAAAGGTAGCACAGACTTAGCAAAAGGAGCCTGATCATACATTGTGCAATGCAAGGGAGCTCTGGCCTGAGTTAGAGAGCATATAAAGTTGTATGATTTACTATACATTAGGTATCAGAGTATTTGACTTGTCATATCATACTACATGTTGGTATTGTCATCAATTCAACATTTAAAAGTGAGTGTTAGTTGGTTTCATCATCATCCCAACACTTCTGTATTCTATTGCTGTTGGTACAAGGAATCCTGACTCATCAGTATTGTAACGTGTGCAATTTGTTTGAAAGTATTGCTTATTAATTAAATCAAAGTTTCTCCCGTGTTGGATTTCCCTCAGCCATCTGTAGATTCCCCTGATCTATATGCTGGATAAGGTGTGTGAGAGGGGGCAGGAGTTACTACTTTCTTGCTTTTTAACTGGGTGGCTGCCTTATCCTAGACTTTTTACACTGGCTACTGGCTCAACCATGCAGAAAGATAACGAATTGCCAAGCATTAGAATGATGCAAAATCAATGCAACTGGAGATTTCACAGAGCCCAACCCTTCAAGAATATCTCCATCCTGCATTCACAACCCTACCCTGAAAATTTATACCAAAAAACTCAAACTACAGCTGAAGTCCAGAAACAACATCTGATCTCCAAACAGTCCAACTACTAAATAACAAATATTTGTTCCCAATTTTGTATTCTCAGCTTTAAAATTTGTGAGTAATCAGTATTAGATACATAGAAATGTGATGCATTAAGGCCAGTTTTTTTTTTTACAGAACTATGGAATTAAGCACAAAATAAATGGTCTTTTTAATAAGATGCAGATGTTTCCAGAAAACCAACACTTATCCATCTCTAATAACCATTGAATCAAGTGGCTTTCTGGGCCATTTCAAGGGCAGTTAAGAATCAGCCACGTTACCCATACCAGGTAAAGATAGCAGTTTCCTTTCCTAATTGAAAAGTGACCAAATGGTTTTTTATGACAATCGATGATCATTTAATGGTCTCCTTTTGAAATTTGGCATTCATTTCTGGACTTTATTAGTTACACTTTAAGCTTTCCCCAGCTGCATTGAGGTGTCGCAATAACAAGGTGTGGAGCTGGATGAACACAGCAGGCCAAGCAGCATCTTTAGGAGCAGGAAAGCTGACGTGTGTCCTGAGATCATAAGCCCGGTCCTCTGATCACTAATCTAATGACATTAGCACTGTGCTAGTAGAAACTCAGTAAATCTCCTATTAATAAGTCCTCTGATCTAAAATTTTGACATAATTGATCCCTGAAAATCTTGTAAATTAGATGCTTGGACTGAATTTTCAGGGTTTTCCAAATGCTGGCAACGGGCCTCCAATACTGGTGATATGTCAATGAGTAACACAGCAGAGGAATCTTGCATTCCCTCCAGGCCATGGAGCTTATTTCAGAGCTTGTCAACAGTTTAATGAAGGGGAAAGGCAAGACATTTCAAGGGGAAAGCAGGTTTTAGTGTACTTTGAGAAATACTTCTGGGCGTTTGGATTACAAGTTGAGATAAATAGAAGTGTTTGTTTTCAGTGCTGTGGAATTCTGATTTTCCTTTCAAGAAAGGGCCCAAAAATCATTTGGAACAGTTCAGTGATTTAGCCAGGCTGGGAGAATCATGCTTGGGGAATGTGCAGAACATTGGTGAAAGGAAATGTTTGTGACCTTGTCAAGTCAGTCAGATTTTAAGGCAAAGATAAGAATGATTCTTTACTGGAGTTGAGAGCAAAAGATATTGTAAGTGGAAGGGATAAATTTCTTTGCTATTGGTGATCAGGTCTTTCTGGATTGTCTTAGTTCATTTCTTTTGTGTAATAAATTCGTGTTCTCTTGTTTAAAGGTACACTGACACCCTCTTGTGAATACAGTCATTGACTGTCCACCAAACTAACCAGCTTGAATCTAGAAATCTCCTGGTCCGACAAGCCCTGCTCCTTTTCAAACCCTGCCTTCTCCCTTCCAGCCTACTAACCATCCCTCCCAGCCACCAACCAGGTTGTACTACCAGTGTCCACCTATCACCACCATTCTGCCACCCCTTCCCCTTTATCTGCAGCTCCCCCTGACCCCACATACCAGAAACATTGACTTCTCCTTTTCTCCATGTGCTGCCTGGCTTGCTGTGTTTTACCAGTCTCATGTTTGTCAGTCTTCATTCTGAAACTTGATTTTGTTACCATCAAATGGAATCATCACCATAAGACATAGGAGTGGAAGTAAGTCCACTCTGCCATTTAAATTATGGCTGATGGGCATTTCAACTCCACTTCTCTGCACTCTCCCCGTAGCCCTTAATTCCTCCTGAGATCAAGAATTTGTCGATCTCTCTCTCTCTCTCTCTCTCTCTCTCTCTCTCTCTCTCTCTCTCTCTCTCTCTCTCTCTCTCTCTCTCTCTCTCTCTGCCTTGAAGTCACAAAGTGGGGTCTCACATAGGAATGGAACTCCAATAGCACTTTGAGACTTTGGAGAAAGTTTAAAGAAACCAGTGTTCACAGGTACTGGACATATCAACAACTGTTGATTTCTTTTTATTGGAGTTTCAAAATAACTAAATGCTGAGACTTCTGTTGGAGAAAATATTACTGGATTATTTTGAAATCTTTGGAGATCCAATTAATCTTAATTTGAAGTATAAATAAAAGCTGTTTCTTGTAACATTGAGAAACTCAGCGTTTAATCATGAAAACACAAAATTGAGATGTCACCATTAGAATTATATAAGATTCAGGAAGAAATTTTAAATTCACTTTTTCATAGAAAAAGCAGCAAAAAGACTTTAATTGGGAGAAAAGTAAAAGGCATGAGAGGAGAAAGAAAGGGAAATAAAACTGGAAATGAGAATTCAAATTGAAAACAGAATAGAAAGCAATCAAAAGAGCAATGGAAACATAATTTCCAAAAGAAGCTTGAACTCAAAAGTGATAGGAAAATCGAATTACATTACTTGGATAAAGAAAATCTTGGGATAAATGAAGAAGGAAGAGATAGGGCCTCAAGATGCTTCTGTTACAATGAGGGATTTGGCTTAGTGTCTAAATTTAGAGTTGGAGTTGGAAAAAGTAGCTGACAAGGTGAAGTGTCCAAATGAGGTTGGTGGTTAATGTTAGTGTCGTGACAGCGACACCTAGGAAGGTGTCCACCAGTTTGTGGGTACAATCAGCGGTCTATGATGTTAAAAGTTACACTCATTGCTTATGAGCTTGTTTTTTTTTGAAGCTCATCAATTTAAGTTTTAGGACAACAAGAAAGAAACCTAATCAAACACTTGTAAGACTTGCAAGTCAATTAGAAATGTTACGGAATCAGTGGTTTCAATCACCTTTTTAAAAAAAACTGAAATTACAAGGGAAATGATGATCATGGAAGAATTCAGAAATACTTTTCCAGTATCCCTGAAGAATGACTTAGATGAAAGTATCAAAATTCAAAGACTCACCAATTCTGGCAGACACCTGTCATCAGGGGGTACGTAATTATATTGTTTACCTGGGTTTCTGGATTAACAGTTTATGTTCCAGGAACCTGGGTTCAAATTATGCCACAGCAGATGGTGCAAATTGGATTTCATTAAACTCTTAATTCCAGTTTTTTTTTTAAATGATCATGAAACTATTATTGATTGTTGGAAAAACCCGTCTGTTTCACCCATGACTTTTTATGGAATGTCTGGCCTATATGTGACTCCGGACCCACAGTAATGTGGTTGACTCTTAACTTCCCTCTGAGCGCTTAGCACTTAGGGATGGGCAATAAATGCTGGCCTGGCCAGCGATGACCTTGTCGTGTGAATGAACAAACAATCTCTCAGATAATGCACATGGGGAGATAGTCATAGGGGAATGAATAAGGAATTCGGGAATAGAAAATCTGGAGATGAAAAGTCTTTGCTCTTCTAAACTAACAGAATTAAGCCGTTCTTTTGTTCACTGAGCCAGTTGTTCTGTGCTGTGCAGATATTTTGTTACCGTTCTAGGCAGTGTCATCAGCGTGACCTCTAATCAAAGCTTGGTTCTCTGTTCCAAATTTATATGATCTTGTGGTGTGATGGGTCTTGTCACTTCTGGTTCTGTTTTTCCAGATGTGATCTATATCCGATCTATCTATATGTGTATTTATAAATGTGCGTTTTAATAATCAAGAAGGCATCATCTACATAGCAGAGCCAGAGTTTGGGTTGTATAGTGGGGAATACTGTCCATTCCTTTATAAATGTTCCTTCACAGATGCTGCCAGACCTGCTGAGCTCTTGCAGCAACTTGTTTTTGTTCCTGAATTACAGCATCTGCCATTCTTTCGGATTTTATCTATTTTTTTGTTCGTTAATGGAGTCCTGTGTTGAGAACCAGGCCCCTCAAAATTCCCTTGCACGTCTGTTGTTCACTTGTCCAAATATATTCAATGTTATAGCAGAATTTGTGTCCGTTGACATACCATTAGCCAGAGAGATACTAACCATACCACTAGAAGGATCAGGAGCACTGACCCTGAACACGAGCAATATCAGCAAGGATAACTCACTGAAACTACCAGATTTATTTGTCACAATGCACTTCACATTCAACTGCCAAATATACAAACAGATCAACGGCACACTGATGGGATCACCCATCTCCGTTCTCACCGAAGAAGCAGTGGTGCAGAGACTGGAACACACAGCCCTTCCTGTAATCCAACCGAAACTGCGGATAAGATACATGTACAATACATTTGTAATAATCACACAAAAGTACAAGAACCCTGCTAACTTGTTAACAGATAATAGGAACTGCCAATGCTGGAGAATCTGAGATATCAAGGTGGATGAACACAGCAGGCCAAACAGCATCCAAGGAGCTCTAGACCTGAAACATCAGCTTTCCTGCTCCTCTGATGCTTGTTATCTTGGTCCGTATGTGTGGTCTTTCTATATACACTAGTCTGGAGTTCCCCGTTGTTTTTGCATTCTACCATTGTATGCAAGAAGGGTAGTCAGTTGTTCTCCTCTTTCATGAATTTTATTCCAGTGAGGATGATGTTTATGGGTTGGTGGGTTTTTTTCTAGTTTTGTGCGTTTTAATAATCAAGAAGGCATCATCTACATAGCAGAGCCAGAGTTTGGGTTGTATAGTGGGGAATACTGTCCATTCTAACCTTTTTACGTTACTGCTTCTGCAATCAGTCCTGATTTTGGGGATCCTGTTGGTGTTCTGTTGGCTTGATGTGTATGATGTCATTGAAGGTGAAGTGGGTTGTGAGGCATAGATCTGGTCGTTTCACGATGGTGTCCTTATTGATGTTGGTGCCCCGTGTTGCCTGCTTACACGATTTGTCCAGCAATGTGGCGATTGTTTCTTCGGCTAGGTCGATGTTTGAGCGTAAATAGTGCTGTTATGTTGAAGGATATCATTATCTTGTCCTCTTCTATTCTTTTGTTCTTGATGGTGATGAGGAATTCTTGGGATGAGTGGATGGAGTGGGTAGTATTTCAACTTAGACCATAAGACATAGGAGTGGAAGTAAGGCCATTCGGCCCAACAAGACCACTCCGCCATTTACTTCATGGCTGATGGGCATTTCAACTCCACTTCCCTGCACTCGCCCCATAGACCTTGATTTCTTCGGAGATCAAGAATTTGTCGATCTCTGCCTTGAAGGCATCCAACGTCCGAGCCTCCACTGCACTCCGTGGCAACAAATTCCACAAGCCCACCACTCTGTGGGTAAAGAAATGTCGTCTCATTTCAGTTTTAAATTCATCCCCTCTAATTTTAAGGCTGTGCCCACGGGTCCTAGTCTCCCCACCTAACGGAAACAACTTCTTAGCATCCACCCCTTCTAAGCCATACATTATCTTTGTAAGTTTCTATTAGATCTCCCCTCAACCTTCTAAACTCTAATGAGTACAATCCCAGGATCCTTAGCTGTTCATCATTCAATAAACCAGCCATTCCAGGGATCATCCGTGTGAATCTCCGCTGGACATGCTCCAGGGCTAGTATGTCCTTCCTGAGGTCTGGGGCCCAAAATTGGACACAGTATTCTAAATGAGGCCTAACTAGAGCTTTATAAAGCCTCAGAAGCACATCGATGCTTTTATATTCCAACCCTCTTGAGATAAACGACAACATTACATTCGCTTTCTTAATCATGGACTCTACCTTCAAGTTAACCTTTAGAGAATCCTGGACCAACACTCCCAGATCCCTCTGTACTTCTGCTTTACGAATTTCTCACCGTTTAGAAAATAGTCCATGCCTGTATTCTTTTTTCCAAAGTGCAAAACCTCACATTTACTCACATTGAAATTCATCAGCCATTTCCTGCACCACTCTCCTAAACTGTCTAAATCTTTCTACAGCTTCCCCACCTCCTCTGTACTACCTGCCTGTCCCCCTATCTTCGTATCATTGGCAAACTTCACCAGAATGCCCCCCGTCCCTTCATCCAGATCATTAATATGCAAGGTGAACAGCTGCAGCCCCAACACTGAGCCCTGCGGGACACCACTCATCACCGGTTGCCATTCCGAAAAAGAGCCTTTTATCCCAACTCTCTGCCTTCTGTCAGACAGCCAATCCTCAATCCAAGCCAGTAGCTCACCTCGAACACCATGGGCCCTCACCTTGCTCAGAAGCCTCCCGTGAGGAACCGTATCAAAGGCCTTTTGGAAGTCTAGATAGATAACATCTACTGGGTTTCCCTGGTCTAACTTCTTTGTGCAGTTCTTTGGCAAGTCTGTATGTTGGCGTACCTGGCAGTGAGACAGGGGGTCTGAGGGGAACCCCTGTTTGTATACCTTGGGGAGTTTGGAGAATCAGGGTATGATGGATTCCTGTGGCTTTTTTTTTGGCACTCTATCTTGCTGATGTCTCTTGAGTTGTGTAATTTCTTTAGGGTCATTGTAATCCAGTTCCCTAACCGTGGTATTGGGTCTATTGCCATCTGTTGCAACGGAGCTGCATCAGGACACTACATGAATGAGCCACAACACATTGCAGCAACCCAGAACTACGCAAAGCATAACAGGAACACTTATATGGAGTCTTCAAAAGAAATGGATACCTGAAAAGCACAATCTGCCAATACCTCTGCGACAGACAGACCATAACAGGAAGACAACGTGACCAGACTCATTAATCAGTGCATCAAGGACATATCAGAGATGATATCAAGATTCCTCAGATCCCTGCGTATCAGAGAAGCCCACAAACTGACAATCATCCTACGACAGCTACTGACAAACGTAAAGGATCCCATACCCAAAACCAGCAAAACCATTGTAATATACAAATCCCATGCAATGACTGTGAGAAACACTACATAGGCCAAACTGGAAGAAAACTGACAATACAGATACATGAACACCAAACAGCCACCAAGAGACATGGCCAATTCTCACTTATCTCACTACCCATGGACAACAAGGGACATGAATTCAAGTTGGACAACACGGCTATAAACACACATGCCAAGGGAATTCCTGGAGGCCTGGCATTCCAACAGGAACTCTGAGGACAAACACATGGAATTAGACTCTTTGTACAAGCCACTGAGAAAGAAAACCAGAAGTAATACCAGTTACCCCAACAAACCAAGGCATATAAATAACAAGCAGGATAGAACACCGATGCTTCACCAGATGTTACCCATAGGATAATGAAATGTTTGCAACCAAACTCACTGGCTCGACAGGTATGTCTACAACCTCCTCCACAACCTGAGCTACAAATCTTCTCAAATTTTAGGCGTTATTGGGACTGGTCCATGGGAAGGGTGGAGCAGATAGGTGAGTAGGAAGATGGACAGATTGGGTCAGGTCAGAAGCGGGGGGAGGGCTGGACATATAGGATAAGGCTGGGAGCTGAATGGATTTTGTAGCTGGTGAAATCAATGTTAAAGCCATTGGGCTGTTTGTATCAGATGGTGTACCTCCAGTTTACATTTGGCCTCATTCTGACAGTGGAGCAGGCCAAGGATGGACATGTCATTTAGGGACTGAGAGGGGAAATTAAAATGGATGGCAACGGAAGGTCAGGTTGGTTGTTGCGTGCAGAGCACAGATGCTCTGTGAACTGGTCCTTGAATCTGTGTCTAGTCTCCCCGATATGGAAGAGACCACATTGGGAGCAATGGACACAGTAGATAATGTTGGATGAAGTGCAGGTGAACCTCTACCGGATAATGGAAGGATTGTTTGGACGGCGGTGAGGAGGGGAGGTGTGGGGGCAGGTGTTGTAGTTGTAGGGAAAGGTGTGGTGGAGGAAATGGTGGAGAGTGTAGAGCTAATGAGGGAGTTACGGAATGAACGATCCCTTTGGAATGCGAACAGGGATGGGGTGGGAAATATGTTCTTGGTGGTGGGGTCTGCTTGCAGGTGGCAGAAATGTCAGAGAATGATGAGTTGGATCCAGAGGTTGGGGCTTGGTATGTGAGGATTAAGGGCACTCTATCCTTACTGCTGCTGGGGGGAGACGGTTTAAGGGCAGAAGTGGCGGAAATGGAGCAGATGCGGTTGAGGGCATCCTTAACACAGGAGGGGAGATTACAGTCCCCAAAGTTGAAGGACATTTAGGATATCCTGCTATGGTACGCTTCATCCTAGGAGCGGATGCAGCAAAGGCAAAGGAATTGGAATATTGGATAGCATTTTTGCAGGAGGGTAGTGGAGAGATATAGTCAAGGTAGTTGTGGGAGTCCAAGATAATAAAGTGTGAAGCTGGATATACACAGTAGGCCAAGCAGCATCTCAGGAGCACAAAAGCGGACGTGACAGGAGTCAGTGGGTTTGAAATGGAAGTCAGTGATGAGTCAGTTTCCAGAGATGGTGATCTCTGGAAGATGGAGATCTTGAGGAAGGGAAAGGAGGTGCCAGAAATAGTCCAGGTGAATTCGAGGGCACGGTGGATGGTGTTGGCGAAGTTGATGAACAGCTCAAGCTCCTTGTGGGAGCACGTGGCCACACTGATTGCAGTCATCAATGTAGCAGAGGAAGTGGTGAAACATGGCCTTGGCCAAATTGTTGAAGAGGGACTGTTCCAAAACTCCTACAAAAAGGCAGGCATAGCTCAGGCCCATGTGGGTGCCCGTGGCCACTTCTTTGGTTTGTAGGAGGTGGGAGGATTCAAAGGAGAAAGATTCAGCCAAGCAAATAAGTGTGTCAGTGGAGGGGGACCATTTTGGGCCTGCAGGAGAGAGCTTTTAAGCCCTCCGTCGATGGAATACAGGTGTACAGGGACTGTACATCCATGGTGAAGATGGGGGGAGTGGTGTCGGTGTTTGGGGCCAGGGAATTGACAGTTTTGGAAAAGGTGTGTGTGTGGGTTATGTCAGGAATGAAGGTAGGGAGTTCCTGGGCCAAGGGGAAAGAGTGGAGTTGAGGTCGGCAGTGATGAGCTCAGTGGGGCAAGAGCAGGCAGAGACAATGGGCAGTCAGCTTTATGGATTTTGGGTAGGAGATAGAAACAGGCGTTGCAGGGTTGGGGAACTATCAGGTAAGAGGCTGTGGATGGGTGATGCCCCAAAATGACGAGGTTGCTGATGGTGTTGGAATCAGTGGTGGGATCTGATCGAGGAGACAAAGACTAACACCTCGCCTCTGATGACAAAAAGCCTCAAATTTTGGCCTTTTTATCTGATCTAGCTTTGTTTGTTGAACAAACTTTTCAAATATTTTTGAGCATCTCACATTTTGTTTAGTTTTCTTCCTGAAAGTTGACCCGCATTTTGGGAGTGTAGTCTCTGGCCTTTATTTTAGGAGCATTTATAATGAATTTAAGGGGTCCTTCATTTCAGCAGATACCAATTTAGAAAGAGCTGAATCATAGACTTGAGGAACATCCCTAGTGACGAACTGTGACAAGGGAATTCCTTTTCATCCCAAACAATAGGACATTCTTGACAATCTTTAACTGTAGTCTTTTAAGTTTGTTCACTGGTCTAATACCAGTACTTACCACACATTCACAACATTTTTACTCATAAATCATGGTCTGAAACTTGTTGTGCTGATTCAAAAAATGCTTGTGCCGTCTTTGTGGGATCAAAGGCCCATGTCGGTCTCTGCCAGAATAGGGATCAAACCCCAACTTCCCTGCACTCCACCACCCCCCAGCCCCAACACCCAACACCCAAACACCCAACACCAACATTGCTCCTGGCGTTCAGTCTGGCTAGGCAGAGTGGACTTATGGCCTCCCTATGAAACAGATGCTGCACTTCAAAGCAAGTTATAGCAGGTGAAGGGATGAGACGTTTTGATGACAAGAAAGATATAACACATAAAACTCTTTAATAAAAGAGCTAGCATCTGCAGAACATATTTCTTCCACAGCATTGCCAGTTTGGAAGAGCAGCCCTCTAAATTCCATTTCACCATAGAGGGAAGAAATAGAAGCTAAGTCTTGTTTCTGGGTCAGAAGCCCACCTCCCTTTGCAAGCTGATTGAAACTTAGATTTTTGTAGGTGTGAGGCTTTTACTGGCTGTTGGGACAAGAATGAAGGTCGGTCAGTTGACCTGTGGGACTTGTTTAGACGTCCCATAGAAGCCATCACGGAGGCAGCTGCATGTTTTGAGAGAGATATTGTGTCAAAATCTTCCACTTCATCAGAGAGAAATGAGAGGTCACAATGGAGCCCAAGGCTCGAGGAGCACGGCAGAGTCTGGCTTCAATCAAAGTCAACCTGGATCCATTTCTGGGGACTGTCAAGAGATGAGGAAAGTCCCCTTCTCAGAGGCTACCACAAGAACTCTAGATTGTGCCATAGAGGTATAATTTCCCCCCTACAAATGATAAATGGTTATGAATAATAAATGATTTTCTCGTGAAAGATACGGTAAAAAGGTAAAAACTTCTATTGTTGCCATTTAGAATAGTATAAGAATTATTTAAAGAAATAGGTTAAACAGAGTCTATCGTACTGCTACACCACTTTGCCATAGCCAGTGCAGGACCCAACCACCAAAGTTGGTATTCCTCAAGTGCCAACTTTCACCTCTGGGCCTACCTTACCGATTTGCAGCAGCCAATACTGGGTCCCATGCCTACCCCTCTGCCAGCTGCCTCCTTGATACTGCTGCCAAGATTCTGCTCCAGTCTCCTCAGCTGTTTCGCTGCCAATCAACAGGCTGTCCTGCCACTGCCATGCTCTGGACCCCAATTAAGTCACTTCCCTACCACCTTCCTCGTCGATGCCGTCACTGCCATGACTGAGTTCTCCCCAGAAGATAAGTAGAAGTAAAAACTGAAAAGATTTAATGCAAAAAAGGAGGCAGAAAAAATGGATGAGCCCCAGGCTTGGGAGCCCACACCACACACTGCCTACTCCACTGCCACCACCTTGGATATATATACCCTCTGTTTCCTTCTTTGATCAGCTTTCCCCTTTTAAGAGACTCCTTATCCACAAGGTTCCCATCTTTGGAGGGTTCTATCATGGCAGACAACAACAATGAGCAAGAATCTTGCAAGACAGTACCAGCCACCCGTATCAGACTCTGGAATGCCCATTGCAGAAAACTAGTGGCCTACTCAGTGGTTGCCCTGCTGAGCAGGTGCATTTGGTTGTGGGAGCCAAGACAGGAACAGGATAGAGAGGTCAATGACTAACTACCCACATACACTGGGGTAAAGTGATGGTAAAGAATGAAAGAACCATGGCAATAGTCAAGGAAGCAAGTACAGATATTGTTAGAAGCTCTTGTGGTTACTGACCAGTGAGATGTTTGAGGGATGTTGATGGCAGATCACTGGGTGCCAAGATGGCCCTGAGTTCAATCAATAATGTCCTGAACTTAATGGACTCCCCTAAGTGTTTGTCACTTAAAGATGTGATGGCCAGCTTTGAGTAAGAGGGTATTGGTGATCTGCAAAATGTAATGAACAACCACTTATAAGATGCTACCAAGGCTCACAGCTGAGCCTTAGAGCCAAAAGCCCAAAAAAAACACAAGAACACAGTGACTTTGATACGCATTCACAGGTCATGACAACTAGTGCTGGAAGAGCAAGATCTTCAGAGATGAGGGCACATATGTCAATGACTGTATCACCGGTGAGTCCCAGTCTGTACCAGCATTGATTCCCAGGCATCTTTTGTTTTTAGCTGGTGATTGTGACAAGCTGAGTTTCTGTCCTTCCAATGGCTCATGTTGACCCTCTTCAATATCTTGTCCACATTACAAGCTGCAATCTTCCTGACACATTTAGTGTATCTTTTTTGAAAGAAATACAACAGATAGATCCTGAATAGAGAGAGCTGTGTCAAACCACCCACACATGGTTCTGATTCAATCTGAGTGTTATTATTTAACAGGCAAATTGTTAGTAAGGAAATGAAGTTCACCATGCAGTAGCTCCATACGAGTATAAAAACACTAAGTGGGTCATAAAAAAAATTCAATTAAATCGGTAACTTTAATTCCAATACCATTTAGTTTTAGATTTTATTGTCCTGTGTACCAGGAGTGAGTCAGTATCTTTTAACAAAAATGGATGCTGCAACAAGATTCCCTGAGACAGTGCCAATCCTTCAGAAGATACAGATTACCCAAAGAAGTATTTGATCACTGTTCAATGTCAGGCGAGGAGAGCAGGCAAAGAAGTGTCAGATGGAATACAAGGTTAGAAGATATGAGGTTGTGCACTTTGGGAGGAAGAGCTGAGGCTTAGACTATTTTGTAAAACAGTGAATGGCTTTGGATGCCTGAAGTACAAAGGCACTTAGAAGTCCTATTTCAGGATTCTCTTCAGCTTAACATGCAGGTTCAGTTGGCAGTAAGGAAAGCAAATGCAATGTTTGCATTCATTTCAAGAAGGCCAGAATGCAAGAGCAAAGATGTACTGCTGAGGCTATACAAGGCTCTGATCAGAATGCATTTGCAATATTGAGCAATTTTAGGCCCCGTATCTAAGGAAGGATGTGCTGGCATTAGAGGGGCTCCAGGGGATGAAGGGGTTGTCACATGAGAAGCAGTAGAACACTCTGTCTGTATTTGATGGAGTTTCGGAGGAGGAGGGGGAATCTGATTGAAACTTACAGAATAAGGACAGATCTAGATTGGGTGGACTTGGAGAAGAGGTTTCCACTAGTAGGAGAGACTAGGACCTGACGACATAACCTCAGAGCAAACGAAGGACCCTTTAGAACTTCAGGAGTTGGGATGACATTTTGAGGTCAAAGAACATATTGGTGAGGCCTCTTCTGCAGTACTATGCACAATTCTGGTCATCCTACTACAGGAAGGATACTAATAAATTAGAGGGGGTTCAGAACACATTTACCAGGATGTTGCTGGGAATGGAAGGTTGGAGTTAAAAACATAGCCTGGATAAGCCCAAAAACTTTTTCCCCTGGATCATAGGAGTTTCAGGGATGACCTTTTGAGGTTTATCAAATCATGAGGGCCATAGATAAGGTGAATAGAGAGGGTCTTTTCCCTAGGTTGGGGGGAGTTCAAAACTAGGAGGACATATTTTTAAGGTGAGAGGAGAAAGACTTAAAAAAAGGATATGAGGGGTAACTTTTGTTTTACATAACATTTCATATATGGAATGAACTAATAAATGAAGTGGTGGATGCTGGTACAGCTAAAACATTTAAAATATTTGTATAAGTACATAAATTGGAAAGGTTTGGAGGAATATGAACCAAACACAGGCAAGTGGGATTAGTTTGGTTTGGGAAACATGGTCGGCATGGACAAGATGAATCAAAGGGTCTGTTCCCATGCTGTATGACTGTATGACAATGTAATTCCCATGCAACAGTTTCAAGTTGTAAATCTCACCACATATCTTAAGTCACACAATATTTAAACAAAACCATTAAGGAGTTTTCGTTGGCAATGATGTATTCTGACTGTTTGTAGAATAAGTTAGAGTACAACAAAGTCATGCTTTTTCTAATTTTCACAATCTTTAAACTTTCCTCAACAATGATGCTTTTCACATTCAAATGCTTTGAAAATATTAGAATGCTAATTCAATTTTATATTTCAATAGGATGCATAATACTTTCACTTCTGACAGCTTGGTTTGAATCCACAAATGTAGCCAGTTCAGCAAGTTTCTTTTGTGCGCAAGAATCTCAAATAATGAAGCTTGAGGTAATGCAGACCACACTTCATGGTGTTCAACATCAACTTAGACTAAGAGGATGCCTTCTGTGAAAATTGACTGTACTAGTACAATATTTCCAAAGGAGAGCCACAGAGTCAGAATAATACAGCACAGAAACAGGTCCACCTCATCTGCACTGACTAGACATCCCAATCTGACCTAGTCCCATTTGCTAGCCTCTATCCCTCTAAACTCTTCCTGTTCATACACCCATCCAGGTGGTTTTTAAATGTTGTAATTGTACCTGCCTCCACCACTTCCTATGGTAGTTCATTCCATACACGCACCACTCTCTGCATGAAAAAGTTACTCAAGTCCTTTTTAAATCTTTTCCCTCTCACCTTAAACCCATGACCTCTAGTTTTGGACTCCACCCTAGGAAAGAGACTTTTGCTATTCACCCTATCCACGCCCCTCATGATTTTATAAAGGTCACCCCTCAGCCTCCAATGCTCTGGGGAAAGGAGTTGCAGCCTATTCAAGCTTCTCCTTAGAGCTCAACCCCTCTACCCAACAACTTCCTTGTAAATCTTTTCTGCACCCTCTCCAGTTTATCAACATCCTTCCTTTAGAAGGATGACCAGAATTGGACGCAGCATTCTAATAGTGGCCTCACTAATGTCCTATACAGCCTTAACATGACCTCCCAACTCCTATGCTGACTGTACTGACCAATGAAGACAAGCGTACCAATACCACCTTCCCCACCCTGTCTACCTGCAACTCCACTTTCAAGGAACAGTGCATCTGCACTTGTTGAGCAAAAGCAGAGGATGCTTTATCCTCCACTTTCAGAAGACAAAATGCTGAGGTTAGCAAAGTTACTATAATTTTCTAATTGTGTTTCACCAACAATAACCAGATTGAAATTTATGACCAAGTTGCGTTTTTAATAACTCAAATCAAAAAAAAGTTTGCAAACAGTGCATTTTTGTAAACTCAACATGAGCTTAAAAATCAGTAACATTTCACCCGTGTAAACATTTGGAATCAAATATCTGCAACACATTTGCCAATATTTAGATTAGAATATTTAGCAGTTGAAAGGTACAGAACAATCAGTGATATTCCCTCCGTATACTAAGCTATTTTACAGCACAACATGGCTCAACTTCAATTCATTTTGACATTCAGCAAAATTTGAGCAGCTGCTCAGGAGTGATCAGAGTGTTTTTTAAAAGATTACAGCCTTTAGCTGGCGGATTAAATACATTTCTTTGTTGCAAAAAATTATGTGATATTAATGAGGGGATAAAAATGTCCTTTGACTTAACAACTAAGGAGCAGTTTGAAGTCATTATTGCACAGCTTCCAGTAACTCTGTGAAGTTCTGAAGCTCCCAGATACTTGTGGAAATTCTGTAACAAAAGAAAATGATTTCTGTTATGCTCCAGTGGTGAAATGACCTTGTCAGACTAACATTCAATAGTCAAGGATTAGAAAAATATTCGAATACAAAAGGAAAACTTGCTGTCCGCTGGTGTCAGAAAACTTTTCTAAATTATGTTGCAAATGATTTATAATCCCAGACTCTTGGATTGCAGCAGAAATGAAGAATGGAATTTCTGACCCCCAACTTAAATCCCATGGATTGGTAATTGACGTGGGTACCTATTTACATCAAGCACAGCACTGTCACGGAATTTTCCCCAGGCAGAAGAAAAATATAAATTAATAGCTTGCCACTCTCGCCAGAGAGTGACTTTTTATATAAAACAAAAAAAAACTGTGGATGCTGGAGATCTACAACAAAAACAAATTCTAATGAAGTCACTGGACTCAATGTTAACTCTGCTTTATCCCCATAGATGCTGCCAGACCTGCAGTGCTTCACCAGCAATTTGTTTTTGGAGCAAATTCTTATGTTCTTGTTGATAAATAACTAACAGTGTTGACCCTATTTTTGCTGGTAAGTAGTCATGTGCTTTACACAGCAGGATAAAGGAGACACTGCAGTCTCCATTATTCTGCTTCCAACTTCTGACATCCAAATGGGAGAACAGGCTCGAGAAACTGTTTAGTCCCTCCATTTCTTCTACAATGCGTCATTCCATAACTAACTCTCCCAAAATAAAACATTTCAGTAAACCTCACACAATAAATTAATTCCAACATCAATGTATAGATCAGCATTAAAAAAGTTGTAAAAACTCACCTTCCGAAAGCATTAAGGAGTGCAACAGTATCTTGACGCTTTAGATGGAATCTTTGAGATGGACCAGAGTCTGGTAAGTTTTTTATTTGTTTCTCTGAGAACAGGATTTTCAAAGCAGTACCCAATCCCTGTGTCTTTGGATTATAGTAATATATTAATATCTTGTCAGGCATGAGGCAGTTTTAAAATACTTTTTTTTGCGGGAGATGCCTAATACTGACCTGAAGCTTGCCCCAGAGTCTACATTTAAAGCAACCAACACAATCCATTATTCTTGAAATGTTTTTGAAATGCAGACGAAATTCTTCCTACAATAGAAAAGAAATACAGGCTTTATTTTCTTATTATACCATTAAATCCAAAAATCAGGTTCTGTCACCTTTCAGGCCACAATCCATTCATTGAGAATGGACAGACTTTAACCAACGCTACTCTGAAGCCAGGGGTACAGACATGTGAAAAGAGGAATTGTTACCAAATTCACCCTACCATTCTGTAATATTTCATCTCCATTGCACACGAATTAGTCTCATTAATGCTGTGCAGGGCTCTGGACTTTGAAAACAAATCTTACTGCAACTTTATTGTATGTCAAATTCATTTTGTTCAAAGCACAGGGGTCCTCTCCACAAATTCCTGTTACAAAGCTTCAAAGTAACCACAAAAACCCTTGCGTAACCGGACTTGTTTACAAATACACCCAGTCAAAAATAAAATTAGATAAAAATGTGAAAAAATGTTCAGTTTGTGTTGTTTGGTGCCATCATGCTAAATGGTATTTATTTCAAACAGAACTAAACTCAAAACTGAATATCCAGGAGAGCATTTTGGGTCATCAGTAGAATTGTAGTCAACCACAATTTGTAACCTGATGGCCCAGCATATCCTACATTAACATTACCATCAAGTAAAGGGAAATTAATCCCAGTTTAGTGAAGAGTGCATGAGAGCATGCCAGGAGCAGCACCAGCCATGCCAAAAAAATGAGATGTCAACCTGTGGAGCCACAACACAAAATTACTTGCATGCCAAGACAACAGAAGCAACATGCAATAAACAGAGCCAAGAAATCCCACGACCAAAGGAGTAGATCCAAGCCCTAGTCTGCTGTGATGTGGAATTCACGTGCAGAACCCGAAATAGTGTAAACAGTAATTGCATTTATTGAGTGGAAATTTTATTGCAATTCTTTTGCAGTTGTTTATTAACAGTGTGTTAATTTATATTAATAACTACAGGTATTCTACGTGCTAAAATAAACAAAGCTGTTTGCTCACCTCAGAACCGTATGATGGTGACGCTGTGTACACCACATATGCTACGTAGCCAAGAGAGGGCATTAGTAATTTATTCACTCTTTTGATGGCAGTTGTTTATGCATATTTGCTGTCTATTGTTGTATACTTTAGTCAGGTTGATATTTTGTGCAGATGAAATGTAAGAGTTAGTTTGCACCAACGTGCCCAAGTGATCAATCATAATTTCTTTCTGGATTTATACTTAATCAAGTTCATGAAGCTAAACCCATGCTCACAGTCAGCACTTGATGCCTGAAATGTTGCACCCAGTGTCTAGGCGAATGGACATTTCTGGTCATTTCTTAAAACATATCTACCAAATTACTGAATGTGTGGTATCAGTGAATCATCCCCAATTACCTCAATTGTATATTTCTCCTTGTTTAATTAACAAATATATCATATCTAAACTGCTGTTTCTTAAACTAAAAGAGTCAGAGCTGCTTTTATTAGGCAATAGTGATCATGAACACCTAAAATGCAATCTGTAATGTCATCAATGCAGTCAAACTTTTCTTGTGTATTTCATGCTACAGCGTGAATTCCTGAGACATGTCATAGAGTCATGCAGCAATGAAATAAGCCCTTCGCTCCAATTAGCCCATACTGAACATAATTCCAAACTAAACTAATCCCACCTGCCTGCTGTTGGACCATATCCCTCAAAACCTTTCCTGTTCATGAACTTATTCAAGTATCCTAAATGTTGTAACTGTGCCCACATCCACCACTTCCTCGGGAAGTTCACTCCACACGCAAAGCACCCTCTGTGTTAAAACAAAAGTTGCCCCTCAGGTCTGCGGACATTGCAGCTTCAGCTGGGAAACAGGCAAGCATCAAATTCCTAACATTTGTCAGCATTCTTGGGAATTTTGGTTGAAGAATGTGCTGCCTCTAAAATTGCCTCATTTCAGTTCTTTTGCAGCAGGCCACCCTCTTCTCTGGTTGCCTCTGCTGGGATTACCATGCTGGCTCCCAGCAACTGGGCAAAAAGAGCCTCAGGTTGGTACCCCTTACCCTGTGGCTTTTACAGATGTACCACAGAAAGCACCCTCTCCGGATGCATCACAGCTTGATATGACAACTACTCTGCCCAAGACCGCAAGAAATTACAGGGAGTTGAGAACGCGGCACAGTCCATCACACAAACCAGACTTCCTTCTATTCGTGGGATAGTAGGAACCGCCAATGCAGGAAAATCTGTGAGAACAAGGTGTGGAGCTGGATGAACACAGCAGGCCAAGCAGCATCGGAGGAACAGGAAAGCTGACGTTTCGGGTCTGAAGAGACTCGACCTGAAACATCGGCTTTCCTGCTCCTCTGATGCTGCTTGGCCTGCTGTGTATATCCAGCTCCACACCTTGTTATCTTCCTTCTATTCATTCTGTCGATACTTCAGGAAAGCAGTCAACAAAATCAAAAGACGTCTCCCACCCCAGTTATATTGTCTTCCATTAGGCAGAAGATATAAAAGTTTGAAAACTTGATCAAGAGATTAGATTAGATTCCCTACAGTGTGGAAACAGGCCCTTCGGTCCAACAAGTCCACACCACCCCTTGAAGCATCCCACCCAGACCCATCCCCCTATAGCCCACACACCCCTGGACACGACGGGCAACTTAGCATGGCCGATCCACCTAGCCTGCACATCTTTGGACAGTGGGAGGAAACCGGAGCACCCGGAGGAAACCCACGCAGACACGGGGAGAATGTGCAAACTCCACATAGACAGTCACCCAAGGCTGGAATCGAACCCGGGTGAGGCTGCAGTGCTAGCCACTGAGCCACCGTGCCACCCATCAAGAACAGCTTCTTCCCACTGTTACCATACGTATGAACAGACCTCTTACTTTACAGTTTATCTCTCTCTGCACCTTCTCTGTAGCAGTAATGCTATATTCTGTTCTGTTACCCTGATGTACTTTTGTATGGTATGCATTGTCTGCATAGCATGCAAAACAATGCTTTTTACTGTATCTCAGTACATGGCAATAATAAAATCCAATCAAATCTTCATTCTCTGTATCATAAGTAGTGGTTTCCTCTAAATCTTCTTCCCAGCTGGACAAGCTTCTGAGGACCATTCATGACAGTCACTTCCAGAACTGGAAGCCAATATCACGATTGGCTTTCTGACACTGATCGCCAGGCACGACCATGTAGTTCACAGGGAATATTGTTCATAGACCGTTTGAACCCAAGATGGTGGAAGTAATTGGCAATTGCATCTTCTGCCACCAACACCTTCTTAATCATCATGTTACAGTTGTATAGGACTTTGGTTCAGCCACATTTGGAATACTGTGTACAGTTCTGGTCGCCACATTACCAAAAGGATGTGGATGCGTTGGACAGGGTGCAGAGGAGGCTCACCAGGATGTTGCCTGGTATGGAGGGTGCTAGCTATGAAGAGAGGTTGAGTAGATTAGGATTATTTTCATTAGAAAGATGGAGATTGAGGGGGAAACTGGTGGAGGTCTACAAAATCATGAGGCATATAGACAAGGTGGATAGCAAGAAGCTTTTTCCCAGAGTGGGGGACTCAATTACTAGGGGTCATGAGTTCAAAAAGTGAGAGGAGGAAAGTTTATCGGAGATATGCATGGAAAGTTCTTTACGCAGAGGGTGGTGGGTGCCTGGAATGCGTTGCCAGCAAAGGTAGTAGATGCAGACAAGATAGTGCCTTTTATGATGTATCTGGACAGGTACATGGATGGGCAGGGAGCAAAGGGATACAGGCCCTTAGAAAATAGATAACAGGTTTAGACAGAGGATCTCGATTGGCGCAGGCTTGGAGGACTGAAGGGCCTGTTCCTGTGCTGTAATTTTCTTTGTTCTTTGTTCTTTATTCTTACCATGGACAGGATCTCTAGAACAATTGGGCTCTCCTATCAGCTGCCATTAGTAGTTAATTTTTGGTTCCTGATCGCTCAGATTCATTGACTTAGCTTGACTGTGGCATGGGGAAGCAATAATGTTAGTTGAACACTGGAGACCAACAATATCAGGGTCCACTTCCCAGAATCACCCCTAAAAAAAAATGTGCAGTAAGTCATTGTCTTCTTTGTTGACAGATTGCCTGCTTGACAAACAATATCGTCATAATCTGCTCCATCTCTTGCAGCACTTCACAATGGCTCTCGCCATTGAATTAGATAGAATGCTGTGAAGTTGCAGCATGTTTGCAGTCAGTCAATCTAAAATTTGCTTGAAAAGGTTAGGCTTTCAAATGAAATGTAGGTATGTCAAACAACCAAATTAACTTTTAAAAATGTGGAGTTACAAAATTTAATCAGAATTTTTAAAATTAATCATTCCTCATCCAATAATGTCATATTTCTTTTATTTTTTTTATTTCTATACTCAATTTAGCCATAAATTAAATGGTATAATTGATGCTTACTGGTTCAGACAAGGTCATTCATTAATGATTCTTTAATGTCATCTCTTAGATTCTCTGGAAGGGGTGATAGTGTTTTTGCTTTTTAAGTTAAAGTAGATGGCTGCCAATTTTCATTTACCACCAGTAGCAAAATCCAACCAAATTTCTAAATTATACCATCGATTTTGTCATTAAATTAACATTCTGTGTGCAAAATTAACTCAGGTGCTTCTTTTAGAATCAGGATAGTCTGGATAGGATAAAGTACTTCTGACTGATATGTGAAATCATTAATACAATAAAACATTATCACAAAGATTTCACTAGAAATTATGGAATTATTCAATTGTCAGATTGGATTATAATTGAAACAGCTGTTTTTGAACAAACAACACTTGTCTGACAATCCAATTCGCTAATGTTCATATATCTGTACTTTCAGCAAATGTCAGAAAGTAATCAGCAACGGAAATCTCAAGTTGGTCCAAAATTATATTTCCTTCTTTTCCCTGTATTTGTACTTTGAGACCAACTGCATAAACCTAAGGATATCATGGCCAAAATAGGGTAATTCAACATTGATCAGAATTGGAATTTGGGATCTTCCAGTGCTCAGTGCCACACCATATTGTGGATTTAGCTCTGTACCAACAAGGCAGCTGACCCTTTTTTAAATTTAAACTCAGCAATTAACTCCACGTAATTTCATTGAAAAATGCACCTAATTTATTGGCTTTTGATAGGATGCAATAACATCCAATATGACATAAATACTGTCACATTCTTCCCCTTCCACCATTTGCTGCATAATGAATGGCATGCAGGGTTCCATAGAGAAGCTTTTCATACAGGTGGACAAACATGAGGCCAGAAGAACTCAGCAAGCCAGGCAACATCTGGGCTAAAGGAGAAGTCAACTTTTTGGAAATTACCTCTTGAAGCAGGGTAATACCCAAAAAGTTGACTTCTCCTTTCCTCCACATGATGCCTAGCTTGCTGTATTCTCCTAGCCTGCTGTTTGTCTACCTTGGATTCCAGCATCTGCAGTTTTTTTGTCCCTAACCAAGGTTTTGATAGAACCTTGATCAGCAATATGCAATTTTCACTGGTAATAGTTGGGAATTTAGTAGTTATAATATGTTGTTTGAGTGTGTGTATCAAAATCCCAAGTAATTATTGAATTTCTGTTGGTTCTGTGAACAAATAGCTAAAAGCTCACGAATTTGCTGTTGTTCTGCCTGAAGGTAGGTCATTGGCTCATTGCCTGTTGATGCTTCATGCTGAGCTTTTTCAAGGCATGTTTTTCAGTAGGAAGTTCCCATTGTTGTCCACTCCCAGAGAGAGGGGCAAGGAGGTCAGTCACAGTCTGTCTCATCTGAAACAGGAATCAAATCCATGCTCCTGGTATTATTCTGAATCACACGCTAGGTGTTTTAACCAAACTGTGCTAAATGGCCTGACACTCTGCTGTAACTAGATAGCTACTGTAATCTTATTCAATGGTAGAGAACTGCTGAAACAATCCAAAATATGGATCAGTAAAGAGACATTATATTGGTTTGTGCTGTAAATTTATAGAGGAAACTTTTTTGAGCAAAGTGTATAATATAGTGAATTCTGTTTAACTCAAGCTGCTAAGGAGCTTATGTAGTTAGTGCATTACCTACAATGGCTTGTCATCAGAAAATGCACCTGCATCAAATGAACCATGGCTTACAATTGACCCTTCGTCTCTAAGCATAAAACATTTTCAGCATATTGTTACCTTGAGATTTTCAGCTTCCTTTCTTTCCCCAGCAAACAAGGAATGTTCATCAAAGGGAAAGGGAAATGATCTAGAATAGAACACTGTTATTATTTGGAAATCCATTACTGAGTAACAATGGAAATGTAATTTGAAATGTATTGTACATTATTAGCTTTCTCTGAATTTACTTGGTTACAGAAAATATGGATTCAAAGAGTAACAACTATATACATATCTATTTTGATAAGGTACTACATCAAAGACTTATTAGAATGATTCAGGTACTTAGTATTAGCAGGACATATAGTCATATAGATAGTGAAATGACAGTGACACCAAAAGGAGTACATGAATAGAGGATTTCTCGGACTTGGGAATGTGTCTAGGGGTCTGCACTAAGACTTATGTTACTATCATTATAAAGGCTAGCTAGTATTTTTGAAATTTAATATTAATAAATTAAGGGACATCAATTTTTCATTCACAACACTGAAGAAAACAGAGGAGCCAAAGAGGTCGAATAACTGAATTTGGATTAAAAGTTTTCAGACTATCTGCTGCAACCCATTTGACAGGTTCTGCTTTTAAAAAAATTCAGATTAGGCAAAGCCTTATGTATGTAACTGACCCCGAATTAAGAACATCACACTTAGAATTTTTCTGCAAGTTATCAGCTCTGAACTGAGAAGGATTTCTTTCGGGATAATGGGATTTGCAGGGTGCTTTGTTGATTTATCCCTTTAATCAAACTTGTCGTCATCATCATCATCAGAATTACAAACTAGAAGACAGGACTAACATGGTCCAGTTTCTTACAATTGTGATTACAACCAACCAATTTCTTTGACAAAGTTTTCACAAGACTGCTTGAAGCAACGGGCACAATCAGGTTTTCTTTAAAACCAAAGAGCAATAAGGCAGCTATTACTGATCATTTAAAACAGAACCTTCTACAAAGCTAGTTAAAAATCTAAGGTTGATTTTAACAAACAATTGCTTACTTGGCCAACTGAAGAATTTCCAGAAGAAGTTCTTTATTTTTTGTATCCTGTGCGTTGTTTCCTGTGTAAAGTTGGAAGGCAGGACGCTCAACGTAAGGCAACACCTTAGCTAAGGCCCTCAACTCTATGAGGTACAAGAAATAAAGATTTTGGAGTCTCCGAGGTCCTTCTCCATTGGTAATCTGTGCATCAAATCGCTGCTTAAATTCTGTGATGTTGTGTCCCCACTTTCTTTCGTACCAAGTATCTGTGGAAAAAAAGTTTATTCTACATTAGCTTGGATTACTTTGAATTCACGTGATCCCCTTGTATTAGGATACTAAGAAAACATTAAAACAAATACAATTTTAACTCATTCATAGAACAGCAACGTCAATGAATTAGCAAAATGGGCATTATGAACAATTTTTAAACAATAGCAATAAATTATTTACTGACACATGCGGTCAACGTATGTTAGCTAGTTGAGCAGTATGGAAGACCAGTGTGATAGATGATTCAGACTTATAAAATAACATGGTTAACTTTTGTATTGTAATGTTCTGCTCGGTCTTCCATGATTAATAAAAGCTCTAAATACTTAAATGCGGAAAACGCTTAGGCATGAAGAAAATAGAAACAGTTTCAATGCCAGTTCTTCATCCAGAACAAAAAAAACCTGTCGTAAACTTTACTAACACTAAATTTAATTGTCACCACCTCTATTTATAAGTACTATTTTGCTTGAATTACAGAAGCAATTATAAATCATGACCTGCTGGTCCTAATCACTCTCTGGCCTGGAATATATCATACTCTTGCATCAGTAATCTTTCCTGTTTCCATTTGTTTCTAATGTACAAGTTACTTGGTCACTTTACTTTTGTACTTTCCAATCCCCAGCTTTCAATTGGCTGAAATTGATCTATTCAGCTAATACTTTTCTTTTGAAATTGTTATTTTCAAAACTGACAATGTCAGAGAAGGTCATTGAAACAAAAACTTTTTCTTTTCTTAAGATAGCTTTCAATAAATAAATCAGAGAGAGGAATAGATCAACCATTTGTGATTGTGGGACAGAGTGAAGGAGAATGCAGGGCAATTAGAGTGTGAAAGCTAAAGTTCTGATTTAAGATTTAACATAATAACTGTTACACAATACCAGTGAAACATCTCACAGCACTTCACAGGAGCATGATGAAACAAAACTCTGACATCTGTTCGGGGATGTGAAGGATAGGTGATCAAAAGCTTGATTGAAAGGTAGATTTCAAGGTTCTGAGAGAGAGGCAGAGGGTTTTAAAAAAAACAAGGAAGAGAATTTGCAGGCACACAGCCACCAATTTGGAGTAGTTAAAATCAGGGAAGCACAAAAGATCAAAATTGAATGACATTGGAGGTGTCAAAGGATTCTTCGATTGAAGCTAGGTTACAAAGATAAGAGTGAAACTATGAATGGAATGGAAAGTAATGAGACTTTGAAAGTCAAGGCATTACTCAACTGCAAGACTCATTGCAGATCAGTGAACACAGACATGGTGAACTAGCCTTAATGATGAGAGTCCTCGATCAAGGGTGGAAAATGGAAAGCCAGTCAAGAGAGCATTGAAATAGACAAGTTAAAGGCATAGATGAGAATTTCAACAAACGAGCTGAGGGAGAGCGGACTCCAATAATGAAGGAGGCAGTCTTGGAGGAGTGCATTTGTCTCAGTAGCTCAGTCATATGCAACGTCAAGGTTGTGAATGGTCTGGCTCGGCCTCAGACCACAGCTAGGTGGAGACCAAAGGCAGTGAGTTCAATGTGCTTAAGGGCATTTTTGTCCCATAGAGGTATTGGATATCAGACCACAGTGTGGCAAATCAGAGACATTATGAGGCTGAGGTTGGTGTCTTCTGGGTACATGTGGAATCCGATGGTGTTTTCACATTATAACACCAAGGACAGATGAAAAATAGGAATGAGCCAAAGAGTGGCACTTCAGAGGTAACACTCTAAAAAAGTGGAAAGAAATCATTCCAGATGATTCTCTGGCTCTAACTAGGTAGGCAAATATTAAACTAGATAAGGCTGGATGAAAATCACTCTCCAGAACAGAAACAAAGTTGCTGGAAAAGCTCAGCAGCTCTGGCAACTGTGAAGAAGAAAACAAAGTTAACATTTCGGGCCGGTGACCATTCCTCAGGTGTAGTTTGATCACTGTTCGTGTCAAAGTGGTCAGTTTTATTTGATTCCAGTTGTTTCAGGGGCATAAGTAAAATGAAATAGATTTACTCACTATCATAGTGCAAGGTGTGGAAAAAAATGAAACACTGAATGGTCAAGGAGGATCTACATTGCCAGTAGAACATTCAGCATTTAGTAGATTGTTATTACTGATCACGAGAATGTTGGAAAACAGATGGAAGGGAACAGTAATGACTTTCTACACACCCACCTTGTAATAGATATCGTGCACTAAGATGTATATTGATGCTTGTATGCAGACCGGAAACTGCTCGATAGAATGATCTCTTCTCTAAACACAATCCTGAAACAGAAAGTTTGTTCCATTCTTTGATAATAATTGGTATATATTGATACATATTGAATACTTGTCAAACACAGGGCTTCAACATTAGTTGTTTCTATGAAATCAGACAGACACAGTTCTATCTGATAACATATGACCATTATTGGACGCTAAGCAGTCAACTAAATGGAGACTAAGAAAATGCAGTTACCTTGCAGCCAGCTATAGAAGGCTCCACCTATTTGAGAAAACAAAAATGGAATCTTAGGTAAAATTCTTAGATGTGGTTTTCATTTTTATGATGAGTACAAGTTCAGGCATTTAAGCCAAAGCAAGACTTAAGATTCTACTTGTATTCTGTATTTTTAAGTCTAGCTTTATTCAAAGAAATGGACAAAAAGTTTCTATTATTCTTTGCACCCTTAACCCATCCAACAAAAGAAATTTTTTAAATGGTTAAGTAAATTCTTTACAGGAAATGGGATTCCATAAATGAATGGAATTAACTTTGTTGTCAATGCTAGTGAACGTTTAAACAGCACAGGCGATCCAGTGAAATTCTCTACTGTGATGACACTAAACGATCAACCATTCTGTGTACCTGCAGGAAGAAATTCTAAGAGGATTGTTGAGAGTTGCATAACATCTCACTTTTCCTGAATAAACTGTAATGAAGTTGTTGATAGCAATACTAGATTTTAAGCTGGCAGTTGATAACATGTTGCTAAAACATCAAAAAGCTTGCAATATTGTAAACACACTTACTTTGGTAAAACAGATCTGTGATTTTAATACCTGTAAATAACAGATTTGTTTTGCTGATTTGTTTTTAAATCTCTTGGTTCTTTTGTCATTTCACATTGTTTTGCCGTCAACTAAATGCATGTTAAAAGCTACAACAGTCAATATTGAAGACAGCTGAAAAATCATTAATCATAAATAAGGACAAGTGAAATTACATCATCCACACAATGAAATGCATATACTGCAGTTTGAGGTAGATTGTCGCTTTTTTTGGTGATTCTAAAAAGGTGTTGCTGTGGTACCCAGGGTAAGCATTTCACTGCAATGTAAAAACAGGCTTCTACCGCAGATCCAAGCTAACAGCTGCATCATCCCATAGCGGAGCAACAGAAATTACCTTCATCACCTGCAAAAGGCAAATGTACCAATTCAAAAGACTGTTAAAAATGACTAATTTCCTCATATTGCAACATTAAATAAATCTAAATACAAACAAGAAAGTAATTTTCACTTCATCTGTAGATTTGTAGAGCAATATTTGCATGCAATTAAAAAGGCATCTTTTCTGTTCAGTCAAAAGATGTAGGCTCGATCAGCATATATTGTCTATACTAATGGACCTAGGAAGAGTGGTGGTGAGCTACCTTCTCAAACTGCTACATTCCTTGACATATAGATATACCCACAGTGTAGTCAGGGAGAGTGTTTAAGAATCTTTATCCAGTGACAATGAAGGAAAAATAATAGTTCTGACTCAGGATGGTGTAAGGCTGAGAGGTGTAATTGCATGTGATTGTGTTCCCATTCACCTGCTGCCCTATCCTTCTAGATGGTAGAGGTTGTGGATTTGGAAGGTGCTATCTAAGAAGCTTTGAGTTCTTCGGTGCAACTTGTAGATGTATACACAGCTACCACTGTTCCTTTTACTTGGATGGTGTCAAGCATCTTCAGTGTTATTGGAGCTGAACCCATCCAGGCAAGCAGGGAGTATTCCATCACACTTCTGACTGGTGTCTCGTTGATGTGCTTTTGGGGAGTCAAGACGGGAGTTATTTCCCCAGAGAGTTTCCAACTTCTGACCAGCTCATGGCCACATTGACATGGTTGGTACAATCCACTTTCCAGTCAATGGTAACCCCAGGAGTTGATAATGGAGGTGTCAGTGATGATAATACAACTGAATATTAAGGGGTGGTGGTTAGCCTTCCTCTTGTTGGAGACTGCTATTGTGTGGCAAAAACATTACTTGCCACTCGTCAGTCCAGGCCCAAATATAGTCCCAGTCTTGCTCCAACGGACATAAACTGCTTTAGCAACTGAGTTGCCACAAATGGCACTGAACATTGATTGCTGATGTTTGCACAATAGCCTCATCATGAAGAGTTGGGTGAGCCTAGAATAGTAATCTGAGGAATTTAGAGGCGTGGATTCAAGTTACACCTGTCTCAGAAGTGTGTAATAATATCTGATGAGAGAGAGAGTGAGAGTGAGAGTGAGAGTGAGAGTGAGAGTGAGAGTGAGAGTGAGAGTGAGAGTGAGAGTGAGAGTGAGAGTGAGAGTGAGAGTGAGAGTGAGAGTGAGAGTGAGAGAGTGAGAGAGTGAGTGAGAGACACTTTTGTGGTGCAGTGAGTGTGTCCCTTCCTCTAAGCCAGGCATCTCAGGTTCAAGTCCTTTCTGATCCAGAGGTGTGTCATCACACCTCTGAGCAGGTTGATCAGAAAATATCTACTGTGAGCACCAAGTTTCTTTGTATTGTAGCTTCTAAAAGTTGACACCTTATTTTTAAAGTATGCCTGGTGTTGCTCCTGGCATGCCTGCTTGCACTCTTCATTGAATCAGAGTGGATCTCCAACTTGATGGTGATAGTGGAGTAAGAAAATGTTATAAAAGATTACAGATTATGGCTGAGCACAATCTGTTGCACTTCATGGATGCCCAATCAAGTTGTTAGTTCTGTTCAAAATCAGTCCCACATTTAGCATAGTAGTGGTGCTACATAAGACAATGGAGGGTTTCTCCAGAGAACATGGATCTTGAGTTTCCACAAGGACGGTGCAGAAGTCACTCTGCCAATACTGTCACAGTCTGATGCATCTGCTACAAGTAAACTGGTGAGGATACAGTCAAGTAAGGTTCTCCATCTACCACAGACCTAGGCATAGCCCCTATATCCTTTAGGTCTCAGTCAGAGCAGAATTTAGGTTTCACTTCCTCAAGATCCTAAAACTGTTCTAACTACCAATCAGTATGACACCAGACTGGATTCTTTTTTACCATTCCACAGGCCCTCTCAAGCCTATATACAATAAAAAGCAAACTTTAATATCAGTCCTCTTGTTCTGCATTCAAATTCTTCAGATTACACAGCAGCAAAGAAGTGTCCATGAAGACCAGTGGGACCACATGATCATCTACATTCTGTCAATCTGAAAAACCTTCATCAAACTTAATTGGTTCTATATCCATCAATACCCCTGCCTAAATTCTCTCAATCTCTTCTTAAATGCCATATAATCCTGCATCACAGTGAAGGCATCATTGCAAATTTCCACTATCTTAAGAGAAAACATCTTTTTAGATTTACCTCAAATCTGATCTATTTCTAACCTTAATATTATTCTGTGTTATTCTAGATTTCCACCACCAGAAGATATGGGTTCTCCGTATGTGGCCTACTCTATTACTGGTTAAATTTAAATCCCAGAGACTTGAGGAGTTACAAGTTTATGTAGTCTGCTTTCATAATATGAATTGTTAAATTCTGGTGAACCTGTACCATGCCACTGCCAAAGAAATATATCTTTCCTGAGGTCTGTGCCCAAAATTAAATGCAATTTAAATGGGAATCATTACTTCCTCATTTTAGAGTCCATCTACCTTCCCTTGAAATGGACAGTCACATTCCTAAATACCTTTTACACCTGTGCACTAACTTTCAGGAATTTCAGCACATCAGCATCCGAATGTGTGTGCACCTTCATAGTTCCCAGACACCCAACATCATGAACATTACTTCCTCGGCTCTAAAATAAGAAAACTCATCAACCCAGGATAGATTAACATTTTGTTATTTGTCCTCAATTAAAAGTGGAATCAACTTAATTGGATAGTTGCAATCAGTTTTGTGAAATGAATCCCCTTTTCTCAATATAATATACATGTTATAAATCATGGTCTTGCTAAGTAAGTTTGGTAATATATATTTTACAGTTGATCGATGAGAAATATCTTAACCAAAATAGTTACTGGAGTTATCCAAAACGATTGTTCTGAATACACAAGAAAAGTCATAGTGTTAACTCACCTCTGCCAGGAAGCAATGTGTTGAATGGTCTTCTAATGGAGTTTGGCCTACAGTGTGGAGAGAAATAAATAGTTGTTATCTTTACATTATATACAGTTTAATGATTGACTATAGTTTGTTAAAGAACTGAGAGCACTTTGATCTATTGACAGATTACCTACTTGAAACAGTTTTCTTCATAGATACTGTTCCAGATTTTCCATGCTTCTGGACCTTTATAGCCTGTGTAACGTTCAGGGTTGAGAAGCAGATCTACATATTCAGCATCTGGAGAGTGTTCATCTGAGGGACAAAATTGTATTCCATTCAAGAATTTACTTTTCTTCAACATCAGTGCAATTTCCCTCAAGAGCTAGTTGGCATTGGACAATGTGCAAACCAACAGATTCCAAATCCTTCAGTTCTGAAGAATCATGTTTGACTTGAAACATGAACATTGTTTCTCCCCACAGATGCTGCCAGACCTATTGAGTTTCTCCAGCATTCTCTGTTTTTATTTATAACTATAACAAGGTGGAGGCAATGGTGAAATGGTTTTATTGCTGGGCAGTTAATCCAGAGACCCGGAGACCTGGGTTTGAATCCTGCCATGGCAGATGGTGGAATTTGAAATCAGTATTGAATTCAATAAATATCTGGAATTAAGAATCTAATGATGACAATTAATCCATTATCGATTGCTGGGAAAAACCCATCCGGTTCACTAACATGTTTTAGAGAAGGAAACTGCCATCCTTACCCGGTCTGACTACATGTGACTCCAGACCCACAGCAACATGGTTGACTCTTAACTGCCCTGTGGGTAATTAAGGATGGACAATAAATGCTGCCTACCAGCGATGCCCTCATCCCGTGAATGAATAAAGAAAACAAGACATGAAGGATATGTATCTCCACTGTAAAACAGTCTTAAGACAACTTCTCACACTCAAACAAAATGAGGCTTCTGACTTTTATCATCAGAAAGGATTTCTAGCCTATAGAGAGTGGTGGGGAATTAGTGGCTATGAATGGTTACAGCTAAGAATAGGTAATATGATCTGCAGCATCCAATCCAGTTCTGAGTAAATTACTGAGACCTGATGTGAATGCTCTCAGTCATGCTAGCTAACTACATTAAAAACTTTACTATGTTCATTATTTAAATTGTAAATACTTTATGATGTCAGTGTATCATACAAAAAGCAATGGTATCAGACCATGCTGTGTAAATGCATAATAAATACAAACACTTATTTCAAAGGTTAATGATAAGGTCTCACCATCAACTTCACAGAAGTTGTCTGTAGAGTCATCATGTCTGGTCCAGTCCAATACTGCTTGTTTTGTTTCTTCACTAAAATGATCAAAATTTTTAAAAACTGATTAAGTAGTAATCACTCAATGAAGATAACAGCCCCCATTATAAGTAAATTGTGAGCTTTGTGGAAGCATGTATTGAAACAGATGGCAAGTCATCTGCTATTCTGTAGCATGTGGCCCAAGAGATTTTAACACACAGGCCTCATCACATGCCTTCTGAGTCCTGTCTGAGATTTCGGCTGGTGGGTAGGAGCGGGATTTTGGATATCAGGAAACTGCTGCGTGGGACCCAAAACAAGGTGCCCTGACACTCAGATAATAGAGAAGGATGTCAGGAGGAAATGGTGGTCAGAAATGTGGGAGAAAAGCATGGAGCAGGAGAGTTCCAACATTTAGGAGAGGTGACAGCCTAGTGGTATTAACATGAGGCTACAAATCCAGAAACTCAGCTAATATTCTAGGAACCCTGGTTTGAATCCCATCACAGCAGATGGTGGAATTTGGATTCAATTAAAAAGAAAATCTGGAATTAAGAACCCACTGATGACCATAAAACCATTTTGATTTTCAGGAAAATCCATCTGGTTCGCTTAATGTCCTTCAGGGAAGGAAATCCACCATCCTCACCTGGTTGGGCCTACATGTGACTCCAGACCCACAGCAATGGGGTTGACTCTCAATTACCCTCAAATGGCCTAGCAAGCCCCTCAGTTGTACCAGTCACTACAAAGTCTCAAGGAAATGAAACTGTACGGATTACAAAGAAACAAAGAAACCTACAGCACAGGAACAGGCCCTTCGGCCCTCCAAGCCTGCGCCTATCAAGATCCTCTGTCTAACCTGTCATCTATTTTCTAACGGTCTGTGTCCATTTGCTCCCTGCCCATCCATGTACCTGTCCAAATGTATCTTAAAAGACGCTAACGTGTCTGCGTCGATTACCTGGCATCGACCTGGGCACTGGAAAAGACAACAGCAGAAACAGGTTGACCCTGCAAAGTTCACCTCACTAACATCTGGGGGTTAGTGTCAAAATTGACAGAGTGTCTCCCAGACTAGTCAAACAATAGTCTGACATTGTCTGTCAGTGTGACTATGTCCCAGACACCACCATTCCTGGGTATATCCTGTCCCACAGCAAAACTGATCCAGCAGAGGTGGTGACACAGTGGTAAACAGTTGGGAAGGAGTTGCCCTGGAAGTCCTCAAAAATCGATTCTGGACCTGATGAGATCTCATGGCTTCAGGTTAAACATGGGCAAGGAAACCTCCTGCTCATTACCACATACCGTCCTCCCTCAGCTGATGAATCAGTACTCCTCCATATTGAACAACATTTGGAGGAAGCACTGTGGATGCCCAGGACACAAAATGTACTGTAGGTGGGGGGATTTTGATGACCATCACTAAGAGTGGTTTGGCAGCAGATCTACTGATTGAGCTGGTTGGGTCCTAAAGGACATAGTTGTTAGACTGGGTCTCCAGCAGGTGGTAGCAGAACCAACAAAAGGGGAAAAAAACATAGTTGACCTCATCCTTATCAATTTGCCAGTTGCTAATGCATCTGTCCAGGACAGTAACTGTAAAAGTGACCCTTGCACAGTCATCGTCGAGACAAAGTTCTGCCTTCACATTGAGAATAACCTCCATCGTGTTGTGTGGCACTATCACCGTGCTAAATGGGACTTCAAACAGAGCTAGCAACTCAGGAATGGGCATCCATGAGGCACCGTGGGCCATCAACAGCAGGAGAATCGTACTCCAGCACAATCTGTAACTTCATGGCCTGGCATATCCCCCACTCAGCCATTATCATAAAGGCAGGGGATCAACCCTGGTTCAATGGAGAGTGCAGGCTGACAAGCCAGGAGCAGCACCAGGCAAACCTGAAATTAAGATGTCAACCTGGTGAAGCCAAACAGGACATGTGTGCCAAACAGCATAGCAACAAGTGATGAACAGAATTAAGTGATCTCACAAACAACGGATCAGATCTAAGCTCTGCAGTCCTGCCACATCCAGTTGTAAATGGTGATGGACAATTAAACAACTCACTGGAGGAGTTGTCTCCACAAATATCCCCATTCTCAATGATGGAAAAGCCCAGCACATCAGTGCAAAAGATAAGGCTGAAGCATTCGCGACACTTCTGGCTGAAGATTGCGCAGTGGATGATTCATCTCGGCCTCCTCCAATGGTCCCCAGCGTTACAGATACCAGTCTTCAGCCAATTTAGTTTACTCCATGTGACGTCAAGAAAAATGGTTGGAAGCACTGGACACTCCAAAGCCTATGAGCTTTGACAACATTCCAGCAACAGTACTGAAGACTTGTGCTTCAGAAATTGCCACTCCCTGCTGAGCAATAACCTGCTCAGTGATGCCCAGTATGGGTTCCACCAGGACCACCCAGCTCCTGACCCCATTATAGCTTTGGTTCAAACATGGACAAAAGAGCTGAATTCTAGGAGGTGAGGTGAGAGTGATAGCCCTTGACATCAAGGCTGCATTCGACAGACTGACATCAAGGAGCCCTAGTAAAACTGGAATCAATGGGGGTGTCAGGGGGCACACTCTTCAGCAGTTGGAGTCATACCTGGCACAAAGGAATATGGTTGTGGATGAAACCAAAGGGGTAATATTTTATTTCTGGTTCCAACCACTCTACCCACCCTACATGAAAATAGGGTTTCATGTAGATGCCCGATCCCAATCAGAGTCTTATCTCTATATTATGGACACGTTTGTTTCAGAGTGCTTAAAACAGCAAGTCATAACTGCAACTCCCAGGGTGGCAACCAAACTGATGGGGTTAAGTCAATGTTCATCAGTTTTAACTGTATGTTCATCCAGTTTTCTTCCTGATAGTCAGGATTATAAACATTCCTAACATCACAAAAGCAGTTTTTTTTAAGATCAGGCTGCAAAAAAATGTTTTCCATGGAACAGAGAGACAATGGAATTTAAGGGTGTTTGGTTCTATGTGTCTTTCAAATTACCTCAAAGAATTGTTGACAGCTCCCAGCTTCTCAGCCTTTTCACAGTCACGGTCATGTTGGGAAATCACATTTGCTTCCATTGTATACTAGAAGTTCATAGAATTAAATCAGTCAGTTTTTTTTAAAGATACAAGCACTGTAGCATCAGTAACTGCATTACTAAAGGCACCCATGATAATTTTCCCAAATTTATCTTGTCCACTAGATATTGAGAGGAATTTCTTTTGTTTTAAAAATAATGGCAGACAGTTCCAGTAATCTTACTGCTTGGAGGCGGAAAGATGAGAGGGTGTGAGAATGGAGATATGGTTTCTAACTTGGGTCTTATATCTGGGAGAGTTGAGAATTTGCCAGTGATATGAAAGTATCGGGAAGACTGTCGGAGCATGAGAGGAGAGCAGGCAGTAGGTACTGCTGGGTGCAATAGAGACTGTGAGCTCAGAAAGCAAGAGCAGTGATCTTCATACATTGGGTAAAATAGGAATGGAATGAATGGAAAGGACCGATGATAATGAGAGGATGAATCACACACGCGAGTGATCACGATTGCATGTGAGCTGTTATTAACCACGTACGAGTGTGTACTTAAAATCTAACTGTGAGTGTATCAGACAGTCCATCTAC
This sequence comes from Stegostoma tigrinum, assembly GCF_030684315.1. Classification (NCBI taxonomy): domain Eukaryota; kingdom Metazoa; phylum Chordata; class Chondrichthyes; order Orectolobiformes; family Stegostomatidae; genus Stegostoma; species Stegostoma tigrinum. The sequence continues at coordinate 46,085,554 of NC_081363.1, forward strand.
ATCACACATCTGCTTGTTTAAAATAGTCACCAATGTATGTAGTTCTGAATAAAAATGTTAGTTGTCAAGGATTTAGTCAAAATGATGCACTGCAAAACCAATGGAGAAGAATGTGACAGAACAGAAATTCAAGCTTTGACTTTATGATTTGAGGTCCCATTGGGATCCTTGGATAACACTACTGTCCTGTTGATTATTCCTAACAATTAATATAATTATTTCACGTCTAAATGGTTCTTAGAGAGTCTGGTAGTTTTAGACTTTTACAAAAACAAATACATTTACTCAGAATTCTTCACAATTGATTGTCTTATCCAATGTTTAAAACATTTTGAGGATAAAAATGTGAAACCAAGAGTTTTAAGTCAGACAGTAATTCATGTATACATTTTAAATACAAGCAAAATACATCACGAAATTAAATTTGCAAATATCATACCTTTAAACTTTCTGATCTAATTCCTGCTGGTATTTCATTCTGCAGAATAAATGATACTTTATTTAAGGACAAATGTTCTTTCCTTTCTACCGCTCTAATTCATTACATCTCAACCACATTCCACCCTAACCCCCCCTTCACCCGCTCCCACCCCCCCCATCCCTTGGTCACTTCTGTTCCAAGGAAAATAACCCAAGTTTGTCCAATCTCTCTTCATAACCAATATTGTCCAGCCTAGGCAACATCCTGGTAAATCTCTCTGCACCAAGTGCTTTCATATCCATCCCACGATGTGGATTCCAGAACTGCACATAATACTGCAGCTGTGGCCAGACCAACATTCTATACAGTTCCAGCATAACCTGTCTGCTTTTCACCTCTATGCCTCGACTAATAAAGTCAAGTCTACCTGAAGGCTTTTTAACAACTTTACCCACCTATCCTGATACCTCGGATTGGTGAGCATTCATACTCAGGTCCCTCTGATCGTTAGTGTTTCTCTGGGTCCTCATGTATCCCCTTGCCTTGTTTGTTATGCCCAAGTGCATCACCTCACTCACATTTATCTGAATGGAACTCTATTTGCCACTATCAGCCCATCTATATTGTTATGAACCAGACCAGACCCCTTCAAAATATTTTAAGAAGGTAGTCTAGACCCTAACATTTTCTTATTTTTAAAGGTAAACGTGAAGTGCCTGTTCCTGATGCAATGCCAAACTACTCAGTGTTAAGCAATACACAATTTATTTAAACACTGTAATTAAAATACAACCAAAGGAAGAATTTGGATAACAACTCTATTGAAAACTTAACAGAATAATAGGTATAGTGACTATTACTAATTAACTGTTCCAATATAGTAACCTGCCAATAAACACACCCCTTGGCAAAAAAGGAAAGTTCAGACACAGATTCTAACATGCAGTTCTCCAATCCGGGAAAACAAACAGCAAGAGAAAATTCAGACAGTAGCAGCCAAGCGACATTCACTGAAACTTCCAACTCTGTTGAGACCGCAAAAACTTCTGATGCTACTGAAAAACCAAAAGCCAGATATCCTAACTAGAGAGAGCTGGCCACACTGAATCAGCCTGTTTAACAAAAAAACTCCAAGCCCTCTAAAGCTGATAACTCAAGTGGCTAATTTACCACCTGCCATTCAATCTCTCTCAAAAGAAATCAGGACAAAATAACTTCTGAAAACTACAGCATGGTCACAATATCCTCTGGTAATCTAAGGATAGCCTCTTTACTATTTAACGCCAATATTTGTATCATCCACAAATGTATCCATCAACCCTCCTACACTCAAATTTCAATCATTTATTTAAACCACAAAACAGCAGGAGCCCCAGCACTGACTCCTGTGCGACTCCAGTGGACACAGGCATCCAGTTGGAAAAACATCTCTCAACCATCATCTTCTGCTTCCTGCCACTCAGCCAATTATGGATCCAATTGGCCAAATTTCCCTGGATTCCACGTACTCTTTCTGTTCTATCAAGTCTCTTATGGGGGATCTTATCAAAAGCCTTGCTGAAGTCCAAGTCAACCATATCAAAAGCACTGCCTTCATCCACACACCTAGTCACCTCGTCAAAAAATTCAATCAAGTTGGTCAAACATGACCTACCCTTAATAAAACAATGCTCACTGTTCTTGATTATACCTTGCCTCTCCAATGCAGATTAATTATGTCCCTCAGAAATGCTTCCAATACTTTCTCCACCACTGAAGTTAGACTGACTGGCCTATTGTTTCCTGATTTACCCCAGCTCCTTTCTTAACAATGGTACCAGATTGGCTGTCCTCCAGTCCTCTGGCGCCTCTTCTGTGGCCAGAGAGGAATTGTAATTTTTTGCAAGGGCACTTGCAATTTCTTCCCTTGCCTCACCACATTTCAGGACTGCTTTTTCCCCAAAAGTAAAATCTTTAGTGAATAACTAATTACATGGTATTGCTAATCCCAGTCCTTATTCCTTTTAAACCATTTACCTCTATCCACACTCCCTCCTCCCTGTGTTTGCTATGTGGTTTATAAAAGAAATGACGATCTTACAGGCTCACAAGGTTGAACAGCACAATCTCTCAGACCACAGTGGCTACTATCTGACCAGAAGGGACAAGGCTTCTTTAAATTCACCTGGAAAGATTGCAGAAAACAGTTTAAACAAATCTGAGAATCACACTAATTAATCAATACAGATGAATGCTGAAGCAGCTATAACTGCATACCTTGTAATACCTGAAGTAGTCACTTTCAAGGAGTTCTTGTATTTTAGGAAACAGCTTCTTGTTATTAAAGTCTTGAATAGTTTCAATATCACAAGTACAATCATCGAGGTATCCTGTTACCTACAGTTAAAGAGTTTAAATTGTCATCTTTGCAATCTCCTGTAAACTGACTAAATCTTAGATCTTTTACAAACACACAGAGAATAGACCACCTCTATCACTTTGCTTTCTGAAGCAAAATTGTTCAAAACTAGCACTATGCCATGAAATGTCTGTTGTGCAATGCAATTGTTCTGAAGTTGAATCACAGTACTATCCACAGATCTTGCTGGACAGCAGAAGTGGCGCCCTACAGCCCAACAGGATGAAAAATACATTACTGCAGAAGTGAGCTGATAGTTCAGACAGCACCTTGTGAAGGCAAAATGACATTTCCATCAATCATTAAGAATTGCAGTGTTGCCTATAAAATAGAGAAACATGGGAACAGTGCCATTTAGTGCCTAAAGGTTGTTTTACTACTCAATAAGATCACAGTCATCTGTGATCCAATTCCTTTGCTCTACATTCCTCAATATACTTTGTTTAAAAAAAACTATCAATCTCAAATTTAAAATTAACAAATGACCTAGCATCAACAGCACTTGCAGGAGAGAGTTCCAATTCTTTCAATGTCAAACCATTTCTTAATTTCATTCCTGAAACATCAGGCTCAAAATTGTAAGTTGTGTTCCTCAGTTCCTAGCTCCAGGAGAAAGAGTTATCCCTTTTTCCAGATTATTGATTCTCTTTAATATTTGGACATGGACAACTAACTTTCAACATTCTAAACTCCAGTGCATATACTCCCTGAGCTTGTATCAAAAGGAACAAAAACAAAGTTGCTGGAAAAGCTCAGCACGACTGGCAGCATCTGTGTAGGAGAAAACACAGAGTTAACTTTTCGGGTCCAGTGACCCTTCCTCAGAACGGATGGTGGCTGGGAAAACATCAGTTTAGATGCAGAAAATAGGGAGGTGGGTGGAGAAGGGAGTAAATGATAGGATAGAGCCCAAAAAGAAAGAGAGAGAGAGAGAGAGAGAGAGAGAGAGAGAGAGAGAGAGAGAGAGAGAGAGAGAGAGAGAGAGAGAGAGAGAGAGAGAGAGAGACACAGCGTGAGAGAAAGACAAAGGAGTTACTAACGGTCAGGCTGGGAGGGTAAATAGTTCTGGAAGCAAGTTTGCTCGCTGAGCTAGAAGGTTCATTTTCAGACGTTTCGTCACTTTTTTTTATTTGAAAAAATATACTTTATTCATAGAATGTACAAAACAATAAAACATTTATACACCTACCCAGTCATGCAAGCCACTCCGGGTTACCCGGGGGTACGTAAACCAACTAAAAGGAAAAAAAAAACAAAACAGAGAAAAAAAAACAACAAAGCAAAGAAACCGCCCCGGCAGTCGTCACCCCGCACAGTCCCAGTTGGCCCCCTGACCAGTTGGGGAAGGCGCCAGCTGGGCCCAGTTACCAGATAGGATTCTTTTCCCTTTTCTGGACGAGGGGGCTCATACGGTGGTCTTTCCCCACCGCGCCTTGGCGGCGGCTGCCCCAAGCTTTAGCGCGTCCCTCAGCATGTAGCCCTGGACCTTGGAATGCGCCAGTCTGCAACACTCGGTCGGGGTCAGTTCTTTCAGCTGGAAGACCAGCAAGTTGCGGGCAGACCAAAGAGCGTCTTTCACCGCATTGATGGTCCTCTAGGCGCAGTTGATGTTGGTCTCGGTGTGCGTCCCCAGAAACAGCCCGTAGAGCACGGAGTCCCGTGTCACGGAGCTGCTCGGGACGAACCGCGACAAATACCACTGCATCCCCCTCCAGACCTCCTGCGCATACGCACACTCCAGAAGGAGGTGATCAACAGTCTCGTCCCCCCCGCAGCCACCTCGAGGGCAGCGAGCAGTGGTGCAGAGATTCCGGGCATGCATAAAGGATCTCACTGGCAGAGCCCCTCTCACCGCCAGCCAAGCAATGTCCTTGTGCTTGTTTGAAAGTTCTGGCGATGAGGCATTCTGCCAAACGACTTTGGCAGTCTGCGTGGGGAACCACACGACGGGATCCACCCTCTCCTTTTCCGGAAGGGTCCTGAGGATACTACGTGCTGATCACTGCCTGACGGCCTTGTGGTCAAAGGCGTTTCCTTTCAAAAATTTCTCCACGAAGGACAGGTGGTACGGAACGGTCCAACTACTCGGAGCGTTCCGCGGCAACGAGGCCAGGCCCGTCCTTCGCAACACCGGGGACAGGTAGAACCTCAGTAAGTAGTGACACTTGGTGTTTGCATACTGAGGATCTACGCACAGCTTGATGCAGCCGCACGCAAGGGTGGCCATCAGGGCGAGGGTGGCGTTCGGTACGCCCTTTTCCCCCATTCCCCAGGTCTTTGTACATGGTGTCTCTGCGGACCCGGTCCATCCTCGACCCCCAAATGAAGTGGAAGATGGCCCGGGTGACCGCAGCGGCGCAGTTCCAGGTAATAGGCCAGGCCTGCGCCACATACAACAGTACCGAAAGCCCCTCGCACCTGACAACCAGGTTCTTACCCGCGATGGAGGGGGACCGGAGCGTCCACCTGCCCAGCTTCTGCTTAAATTTGGCGATACGCTCCTCCCAAGTCTTAGTGCATGCCCCAGCTCCACCAAACCAAACACCCAGCACCTTCAGGTAGTCTGTCCTGACGGTGAAGGGGACGAAGGAGCGGTCGTCCCAGTTCCCGAAGAACATGACCTCGCTCTTACCCCTATTGACTTTGGCACCCGAGGCCAGTTCAAACTGGCCGCAGATGTCCAATAGTCTACTCACCGACCGACGATCGGTGCAGAAGACGGCGACATCGTCCATGTACAGGGAGGTCTTGACCTGAAGGCCTCCGCTGCCTGGGATAGTCACGCCCTTCAGGCTCACGTCCTTCCTGATGGAGGCGGCGAAGGGCTCCACACAGCACACGAACAAGGCAGGAGAGAGCGGGCAGCCCTGCCTGACTCCAGATCTAACAGGAAAACTGTCTGATTCCCACCCATTGATCGAGACTACGCTAACGATGTTAGCGTAGAGCAGCCAGATCCAATTGCGGATGCCCTCCTCGAACCCCAATTTGGAGAGGACGTCCCTCATGTAAGCATGAGAGACCCTGTCGAAGGCCTTCTCCTGGTCCAGGCTGACGAGGCAGGTGTCCACCCGCCTGTCCTGTACGTAGGCAATCGTATCCCTGATGAGCGCGAGGCTCTCAGCGATCTTCCTGCCCGGCACAGCACAGGTTTGGTCAGGGTGAATCACTGACTCCAGGACAGACCTGACCCGGTTGGCAATGATCTTGGCCAGGATTTTGTAGTCCACGTTCAAAAGTGAAATAGGACGCCAATTCTTAATTTCTTCCCTCTCCCCCTTCCTCTTGTAAATGAGGGTGATGATGCCCTTCCTCATGGACTTGCACATTTCCCCTGCCCGAAGCGCACTATCGTACACCTCCAGCAGATCCTGGCCGACCAGGCCCCACAGAGCGGAATACAGCTCGACCGGTAAGCCGTCGCTTCCGGGAGTCCTATTCCTCTGCAAGGACTTGAGGGCTCTGGCCAGCTCGTCCAGGGATATCGGCCGGTCCAGCCACTCCCTCGTGCCGTCGTCTAAGGCCTCCATGATAGACGACAGGAACGACTCGGAGGCCGTGCTGTCCGTGGGCTTCGTGTCGTACAGTCCGGCATAGAAGGATCTGCTGATCCTCAAAACGTCGGGCCGAGACGACGTCACCGAGCCATCGTCCTCCTTCAGCCGGCTAAGCACAGAGCTCTCTTTGTGCACCTTCTGAAAGAAGAAACGCGAGCACGTCTCGTCCTGCTCCACGGAGCAGACCCTGGACGCCTCCGCGGCAAAGAGCGAGGCTTGCTGGCCCCTCACCTCGCGGAGGTCCTCCATGACATCGACCCCCATCAACTGCAGAAGGAGCAGGTTCTGCACCCTTTTCTGGAGTCGGGACAGCTTTCCCCGCCTCTCTCTTGCCTTCTGAACACCCTTGAGGACAAAGAACCTCTTGATGTTCTCCTTCACCGTCTCCCACCAGTCGCCTGGAGACTCAAAGAGGGGTTTCACGGTTCTCCAACCGGCGTACTCCCTCTTAAGCTCCTCGACGTTCTCTGGGGTCAACAGAGTTGTGTTGAGCTTCCACGTCCCCTTGCCGGCCGGCTGGTCGTCCTGTAAGTGACAGTCGGCCAACAGGAGGCAGTGGTCAGAGAAGAACACCGGCTCGACACTGGTGGACCTGACCGAGAACGCCCGTGACACAAACAGGAGGTCTATCCTTGAGCAGATAGACCCGTCTGGCCGCGACCAGGTGTACCTCTGCTGCGCTCCGTCTGCAGGGGTGCTGAAGACGTCGAGCAGCTTGGCGTCCTTCACCGTGCCCATCAGGAATCTGGACGTGACGTCCAGTTGAATCCCCCCACCCGCTGTCCCCACGCCGGATCTTCCATCTGCATCAATGATGCAGTTGAAGTCTCCGCCTAGGATGACTGGCCTGGACGTAGCCACCAGGGGTGGAAGCCGCTGCAGGACGGCCAACCGCTCACTCCGTACCGCTGGGGTGTACACGTTGATCAGCCTCAGGGGAGCATTCCTGTAGGTGATGTCAGCCACTAGGAGGCGCCCCCCCACCACCTCCTGAACTTGAGAAATGGTGAAGTTGCGCCCCCGCAGCAGAATAGCCAGGCCCGAGGAGCGACAGTCGTTACCCCCCGACCAGATCGAAGGCCCACAGGTCCAGGTGCCGGACCGTTTCCCGTACCTGCCGAGGTGCGGTATCCCGCACTCCTGCAGAAACAGGAGGTCCGCCTTGATGGTGGTCAGGTAGGCCAACATGGACTCACATCTCGCGGTTGACTTGACGCTGCGCACATTAATGCTCGCAATTCGTATCCCCATTGTGGGCAGTGACCGCAGTACCCTCCCCAAGTCCAAGGTCCAGCCCCTCCATCTGTCCCTTCATGCCCATTGCCCAGGCTAACTGCTGGACGCTCTCCGGGCTCAGGAAACCGTCCGTGCTGCCTTCCGGGTGGCATCCCCCCGCCAGGGGTGCGGAGGCAGGAGGGTCCGGCTCCGGGTCAGGCTGGGGACGCGCTGTTTCCTCCTTCCCGCCTGGAAGTTCCGGGGGGCCCTCCAGTGCTCCAGCGGCACTTGACTGGGTGTCGGAGTGAGCCTCAGGACGCCTCCCATCACCTGGAAGCGGGGTGCTGCTTTCCCTCCCCCTCGAGACCTTTAACTTCTGCTTCGGGTGGGCCCTCTCCAAATCCTCCTCGTCAGAGGAGCTCATATAGCCCCCCTGTAGCTGCCTCTTCCCGCCTGATTGTTGCGGTTCCTGGGCCCGTCGACGCACCTTCCTCCTCGCTTTCCGGACTGTTGTCCACTCCCCTGGGTCGCCTGTCGCCGCCTCCATTGGCTCCGGGTTGTCGGGGGGGGAATCGGAGCCTGCAGGGGTGCTTTGCTGGCCTCGGGCCCATCCTGCACGGCCTGGCCCTCCTGCACATTAGTGGGGTCCTTGCTGGGTCCTGGTGCCTTCCTCTCCTCCGGGGGAGCTGGCCCCGCATTTCCCCTGCCGGCGACCTGGGCGTACGTGGCATCCCGCTGCGGGCATGCCCTATAGAAGTGGCCCCCTTCCCCGCAAAGGTTGCAGCTTCTCTCTCGTGGGCAATCCTTTGCAAGGTGTTCCTCCTCCCTGCAGATGATGGCTTTGCAGTCGGCCGCCATGTGACCTGACCTACCACAGGCATGGCAGACTTTAGGTTGCCCTGCATAGGTCAGGTAGCCCCTGCTCCCGCCGATCGCGAAGCTGGACGGCGGGTGTGCGACATTCCCGTCTGCGCCCATCCTCAGCGTCACCTTGACCTGCCTCTTACTCGTCCAGATGCCAAAGGGGTCCACGATGTCAGTTAGGTCCCCTTCCACCTTCACATACCTTCCGAGGAAGGTCAGGACATCAACTGCTGGCACATGCGGGTTGTACATGTGTACAGTCACCATATGGCTCCTCTGTGCTGGCATCACAAACAGTGGGATACCGGTCAATACAGAGAGGGGGCCCTCACCTCCTTTCTCCTTGAAAACCTCCAGGAAGCGCTCGCAAAGCTTGGCACTCCGGAAGGTCACATCGTAAAAACCTCCTCTGGGGAAATCCTGCAGGCAGTAAATGCCCGCAGCAGCGAACCCACAACAGTCCAACAGGACCCTCTTCACGAAGAAGGTGCGGTCCACAGGTGCACCTTCATCCACCTTCTTTACAGAAACACGGATGGTGTTCCGGACCCCCTGACCTGGGGCACGAGCACTTGCCGCAGCCATCGTTGCGGGTTGGCTGCTCCCCTGAACCAGCGTTAGGCCGAAGCCAGCATTAAGATCCACTGGTCACAAGGGTGCACAGCCAACCCGATGTCCTCCTTTCACCTCCAAGATAGCACTCTCGTCCTCCCGGTCCACAAGAGAGTGGGTCTTTATTGTGTTCGAGATGTAAGCTAGTTCACTGAGCTTGCCGGTTTGTTCCCAGATGTTTCATCACCATTCTAGGTAACATCATCAGTGAGCCTCCGACGAAGCGCTAGTGTTGTGTCCCGCTTTCTATTTATCTGGTTAGGTTTCCTTGGGTTGGTGATGTCATTTCCTGTTTTTTTTCCTCAGGGGATGGTAGATTGGCTCCAAATCAATGTGTTTGTTGATGGAGTTCCGGTTGGAATGCCATGCTTCTAGGAATTCTCGTGCGTGTCTCTGTTTGGCTTGTCCTAGGGTGGATGTGTTGTCCAAATCAAAGTGGTGTCCTTCCTTATCTGTATGTAAGGATACGAGTGATAGTGGGTCATGTCGTGAATAGTTGTTAATGGGGACTGTTAGTGACTAACAACAGGGGCTGGGTAGTGGCAGGCTATGTGGTAACAAGGTCTGGTGTGTGGGGTAGGGCGCTGGGACATGGGAGAATTTAGGCCCTAAAATTATTGAACTCAATATTGAATCCAGAAGGCTGTAGGGTCCCCAAGCAAAAAATTAGGTGTTGTTCCTCCAGTTTGCGTTGGGCTTCACTGGAACACTGCAGCAAGCCAGAGACAGAGATGTTGGCCAGAGAGCAAGGTGGTGCATTGAAGTGGCAGGCAACAGGTAGTTCAGTTTTTTGCGAGCAGAACATAGATGTTCTGGAAGTGTGGACCAGGGTGTCCTGGAGGGAACGGACATGCAACGGTCCCCGTTGAACAACGGAGCTGGGGAATCCTCGGGGAGTTACTTTGAAACTTCGACAAGGGAGCCTCCGAAATGTCCATCTTCTTCCTCAACTGAGGATTCCCCAGCTCCATTATTGACAGGGCCCTCAACCGGGTCCAATCCATTTCCCGCACTTCTGCCCTCACCCCTTCTCTTCCTTCCCACAACAGTGATAAGTTTCCCTTATCCCCACCTACCATCCCACCAGCATCCACATCCAGAAGATCGTCAGATGCCACTTCCGCCACCTCCAGCAAGCTGCCACCATCAGACACATATTCCCCTCCCCTCCCTTGTCCACCTTACACAGGGACAGTTCCCACCGGGACACTCTGGTCCACTCTTCCTTCACCCCCAACACCTCCTCACAGCCCTATGGCGAAGGTGCAACACCTGCTCATTTATGTCCTCCCTCCCCAGTATCCAAGGGCCCAAACATACCTTCCACGTTAAGCAACACTTCACCTGCATTTCCAAGAATCTAGTCTACTGCATTCGCTGCTCACAATGTGGTCTCCTCGATATTGGGGAAATGAAGCATAGACTTGGCGACCACTTCGCAGAACATTTATGTTCTGCTTGCATAGAAGACCCTGAACTACCTGTTGCCTACCACTTCAATGCACCACCCTGCTCTCTGGCCAAATCTCAGTCTCTGGCTTGCTACAGTGTTCCAGTGAAGCCCAACGCAAGCTGGAGGAACAACATCTCATTTTCCGCTTGGGCGACCTGACAGCCCTACGGACTCAATATTGAGTTCAATAATTTTAGGGCCTAAACTCTCCCATGTCCCAACACCCCCACCCCACACACCAGGCCTTGTAACCACATAGCCTGTCATTACACACCCACTGTTGTTAGTCACTAACAGTCCCCATTAACAACTATTCACCCTCCCAACCTGATCGTTAGCAACTCCTTTGTCCAACTGTCTCTCTCTCTCTCTCTCTCTCTTTGGGCTCTATCCTATCATTTACTCCCAACCCCACCCACCTCCCTATTTTCTGCATATAAACTCACGTTTTCCCAGCCACCATCAGTTCTGAGAAAGGGTCACCGGACCCGAAACATTAACTCTTTTTTCTCCTCCACAGATGCTGCCAGACCTGCTGGGCTTTTCCAGCAACTTTGTTTTTGTTCCTGATATACTGCATCCGCAGTTATTTTGGTTTTTCTCTTGTATCAAAAGGACATGGTTTCTACTGAAAACCACAGTCAAATTTCTAACTGTAAATACCATAGAATGTACTGACATGCAAATACCCCATTTCCATTGAAGAGATGGATATGGGTAATTTGCATGTAAGAATATAAATCCTCTGTCAAAAATTTACATAAAAGAATAATGAAAGATTGAGACTCAAGTTTATGGATGTAAGTTATATTTCCCATCAAAATCAAATTTGAAAGTTTAATACGGGAAACATTTTCACATCACAACTGTCTAAATGTCTATTAACTGATACCAAAAGCCCAATTTCAATTTTAGAGTGAAGGGACTTTAACTGAATCAAAGTCAGGCTCTAGGACTTTCAATGGGCATGTCATTTTAGTTGATGGATTGGATTTTATGGGATGTCACAGTCTCTGCCTCACCCAAGCACAATCACAGTCGCTGTCCTGCAGCAGTTTAAAGCAATTAAATTTTGTGGCCCCTGTCTCATTAGCAAGTCCCACCTTGGAAAGCTGCTGGCCAATCCGATTGGCTGCCAGTTCTGGTCCGAACAGTATCTGCCAGGAGTGGTGGTTACTACTGGGAGCATAGGTAATTCTAACACGCTTAGAAGCATTTGGTAATTTGAGGGCCTCAGCAAAGCGACTAGGAGCTGGCTTCAAGAAGCTGAAGCTGCCAGGCTTCCTGCATGACATAGGTAAAATACTAACAGTGGCAGATGAGCGTGTTTACTCACAACTTAAGGGCCTCAATAGGCCCAAGGTTGGGCAGGGGACCTGACACCCTGAAAATCTCAGATCGGTGTGGGGGTGAGTGGGTAAATGACAGAAATGCCACCGACTCAGTGATAGTAAGAACTGCCGATGCTATGGTCAGAGATAACACAGTGTGGAGCTGAAGGAACAGCATCAAAGGAGCAGAAAAGCTGACGTTTTGGGTCGGGACCCCTCTTCAGATTGCTGTGTTAAGGCCACCTACTGGACTTCACATGCCCCTGCATCTCCACCTTCAAACATGCCAACTGGGCTAGTGTGAAAAAGCCCAATGACTTGTCAAGGCATCTCAGGCAACAAATCACTTGAATGTCACCAGGACAAGAAAGAAGGAACCTGTTAATCCACCGCAAGTGTTCAATGTTTGTAACCTGAAGGGTCGCTCAATTATGGCTAAGAGGCTGCTTGAAATCGTATGAAGTTGGGGACCAAATGTAATACTTCCAAATTTGTTGATGAGGCAAAGCTACATAGGAATGTGGATCGGAATGAAGATTTTATGTTGGCTTCAGGAGGATTTAGACAGGCTTTGCAAACTGACAAGAACTTGGCAGATAGAATTTAGTAGGGAAAATCCACTTCAACGTAAGAAAAAAAATTCAGAGAATTGCTTAAATTGTAAGAACTTGGAAAGTATAGATGCATAAGGTGCCTTTGTCAATATCACTGAAGGCTAACATGCAAGTTGAGTAAGCAATTAAGTAGTAAATAGATTGGAAAACATTCTTGCTAGCGGCTTTGACTACAGGAGTAGTGTGTTCTTACTTTTATTATATAGAGCTTGGTTAGACTGCATCTGAAATATGATTTGAGGGAGTGCATGAACGTTCATCAGACTTTCTTCCCACAATGGTAGGACTGTCCTACGGAGAAAAGTTTGGAAAACTGAGCCTTTATTCACTGGGGTTTCGAACAATGAGAGGTGATCTCATTGAAACCTACAAAATACTGGGGACTAACAAATTAGATGCAGGTAACATGTTTTCCCTAATAGAATGTTTTCGAACTGGGGATATAATTTAAAAGATAAGAGGATATACTACTTAGGTCAGAAATTAGGACTTTTTTTCTTAAACTGAGATGATTGTGAACCTTTGGAATTCTCTACCAAGAGGACTGTGGGAGCTTAGTCTTTTAGTATGTTTAAGATAGTATTCAGAAACCTATCAATTTCTAAGGGCTCACAAGGTTATGGGAATAGGGTGGCTAAAAGGCATTGAAATGCTCTTATGATTATCTTGAATAGTGGAGCAGGCTTACTATGCTGAATGACCTACTTCTCTTCCTATGTACCATTATTAGCATGTCCAGGTATATCCAATATTCCCAGAATAATAATATTTTCATTAGATTTGCTAAAACATGCATTTGTAAATTAGTTTTTTAAAACCAATTTATGTGATAATTCAGCTGAAAACAGCCTTTGAACTACTTCTAATTCTTCCTTCAACAGTATGATTGTGATTGTAGTGTAAAGAACATGTCCTTGTATTTTTCTGCATTTTTAAATGGTGAACAGAAAAAAGAAAAGAACTTAAAAACCAAGGATTGCTGCAGTTTAGAAGGCAAGGAACTCAACTCTCATCATAAGCATCATTTATACTGCTGATTATTCAAGCAGAAATTGAATTGTACTTTGTAGACAAACTGGCGCTGAAGGGTTGCATGCAAATGGAGAGTTAGTTGGCAATAAGAAGCTGAGTAGCCTATGATAACTGACCACTAGACCAATGACAAAGTCCTTTTTGTTTTGCACAACTATGCAATTGGTTCTCAGGTAGCTGAGAGAATAAGAGAGAGAAGCCTTCAGACCTCCACCAGATCAGAACCTCTTTCTGTTCTCTGCAGTAAAATCTACTTTAATCCAAAAGTAAACCAGTGTATTTTTCCTTTAGAAGTTTCTATAAGCTGTGACTTAATTAATAAAAGAAACCTTTTATAAGTGCAAACTTGTCCTCTGTATCTCTTGCAAACCAGCAACAGCCTCCAGCTTTTGAAGACCAGGAAGACTAAGAAACAGCATTCTGATCATCAGAAGAGTCATCTGAGCAGATTCTGTGAACTTTCCCAGTTTTCCCTCCATCCATAACACCTATGTTTTGTTTTCCTGGTTTGCCTGTAAACAAACTTGGAAGTTGTTTACATGTAGCTACTCTCTAATTATTTGTGATAAATAATTAATTTTGTTAGGTACAGGCATCTGGTCTGTGTCTTCTGTCAACCTGGATCTAAAAGGAAATCCTGTATCCTTTTTAAAATCTTTTAACTTTTGTGACGACAGAATATAGTGGAGCTGAAGTTCCAGCATACTAAATCACAGAGGCATGACAATATTTTACCATACAAAAACAATTTCTGATTCAAATCATTACATAGATAAACTGAGACTGAAAACCTATTGAAAAACAATTGAGCAAGCAACTAAACAGTAAAGTACACTTTGTTTTTAATTAAAGTAGTGAATGCACCTTGTTTGTAGGTTTGTTGATCGTCCAGTTTGAATTGGGTTTGCCGATCTCAATGGCAGCAACATTTTGGGTTTTTGGGTGCGAATGGCAATTATTACCCATCCCTAATTTCCCTTGAACTGACCAGCTTACTCAGATACTGCAGAGGGCAGTCAACAGTTATCCGCATTGCTGTGCTTCTTAATCCAGCATGGATATCAGATAAATGAGCCAAACAGAATTTTAAAGCAATTAATTATAGTTTAATTTTATGACTTATTAATTAAATTCAAGTTCCCCCAACTTCATTGATAAGATTTGGCCCCATGTTCCCAGTGCCATTAACATGACCCTCTGAATTATTATTCTGACAACTAATCATTAAGTTAGCACTTCCTATTACATTACAATCAGCTTTTGAGGAAGGAAATGAAAATTATTTTTCAATTCATAAACCTAGCAAGTTACAGGAATTATTACTTTTTTAGGTCAACTAAGTGCACCCATACCCAGTTAATCTAATTTGCCCATTAGAAGGTGTGTTTGAAATGATTGAAGGCTGGGCAAATATATCATTTTGATACAACCAGAAATCATTTACAGTGTGCGATAACAAAGTGTGGAGCTGGATGAACACAGCAGGCCAAGCAGCATCTCAGGAGCACAAAAGCTGACATTTCGGGCATAGACCCTTCATCAGAGCTGAAGGGTCTAGGCCTGAAACGTAAGCTTTTGTGCTCCTAAGATGCTGCTTGGCCTGCTGTGTTCATCCAGCTTCACATTTGTTATCTCAAATTCTCCAGCATCTGCAGTTCCCATTATCTCTGATCATCTAGAGTGTGGCTTTTCATTGTAGCACTAGTAGCAAAAATCTAATTTTAAAGCATCAAACTTTACAGAATCATAGAATCATCACTGCACAGAAGATTAACTATTTGACCAGTTATGTCCATGCTGGTTCTTTGCAGTAGCAACTCAGCTCATCACACTCCCTCTAAGAAAAGTTAGATCTGAAACGTTCCATAGATGCTGCTCGGTATGCTGACTGTTTCCAGTATTTCCTGTTTTATTTGAATCTTGTGCTCTGTTGCTCAGTGAACCATTATAGTGTATGCTGTGGTACTGAATCAAACTACAAATAGTAAGTTTCAGTTGATGCAGCACCAATTTCTAAATCTGGCCATAATGTTTGGAGGAGGAAGAGAAGTAACATTTTGTGCACTTTTTGATGCAAATTTAGGATTGAGAAGCAAGTTGTTTTAAACTAATGTTCATATTGTAGTGCAAATCTAGAATCAGGGCTCTGCTTTAATGCCTTCAAGGACTTGCATATATATTATGCCCATAATTCAATAAAACATTTCAATAATCAAAGAAAAATAATGCTGATCTCTGGCATCTACACTAAAAACAAAGTGAATGCAACAGATTTGGCCACATTTGTGGAGAGAGAAACACAGTTGATGTTTGAATCCAGTATACACTTTCCAAATGGAGGAGGCTGGCAGAACAGCATCATTTTTACACACTTTCTGTTTTTATTATGAAACATCTCACAGAATGTCATGGGAGTGATTATCAGACAAAAGTTGTCACCAGGTAACCTTAAAAAGCATTAGGAATTGCTTGGTCAGAGGTAGAGGCTAAAGGAGGGGAAGAGGGAAGTGAAGAGATTTGGACAGGGAATGGGTAGTTCAAGGTATCATTTTCTCAGGACACATAAAAGTAAGGCTCATTGGCAGAGAAAGGGCAGTACCAACAAATTACAATTGGGCATTGCATGAAATACAACTTCAATCCAACATCAAGTCAAATATAAAAATGCACGGTGGTGTTTTGAATCTTTGAGACTCTTCCTACCCCTATCACTAGGTAACTATATTCATCCTACTAAACACAGAATCTAACTGGTGCTCTGTAGTTTGCACATCACTGCACCATCTGGAATATGGGTTCCAGTCAATAGTTAAACTGGGCAAAGCCTGGCCAGAATCAAGACTACAGCTAATGGAGTGAGGTTTAGTTAAGGATCTGGGTCATGATCACAATCCAGTATCCCATACTAAACAGAGATAACAAGGTGTAGAGCTGGATGAACACAGCAGGCCAAGCAGCATCTGAGAAGCAGATTTCGGGCGGTCTAGGCCTGAAAGGTCAGCTTTCCTGCTCCTCTGATGCTGCTTGGCCTGCTGTGTTCGTCTGGCTCTACACCTTGTTATCTCAGGTTCTGCTTCTGCAGTTCCTACTATCTCTCCCATCCTAAACAGGTCCGGATGTGTGACGTTCACAGATATAACTGGTGATGCCTCTTCAGCAGTTAAAATGTTCTGAACACTCACCAGGTTCTCCTTACCCAAGCAGCTAGTAACTTCAGAAGAAATGGACAGAAAAATGACAAAAGTTCTGCATACAAGTTCAGTTGGATATCTGCAATCCTACGGGTAGGGATGAAACTTTCTAACTTGGTTTTGTGACTCATTGATTTCAACGTACATAGGGAATTTTATGAACAAAAGGAAATGTAATTTCACCCAACATGGTTGGAACTGTGTTTGTCAATATGTTGATGTCCTCACACATACAGACACACCCTTACATTACTAACCCAAGTTGTGGTTACACGCGGGAAGCCTGTGATTAGAGCTTGGCCCTGACTCTGACCCCAATGTATTAGCTTGCTCACATATCGCACTGCCTACGTGCTCAATCAACCGTTCCCATCCCAAAAAGAGGGGCGAGCTGGTTTCTTGCACGAAGCAACATCACCGCGGTCCAAACTTAGAAACCAGCATCGAGCATAAAACAAAGTGGCCTCGCACTGCACCAAATATATACCGATTTAGCACGTCTATTTGGGGACATCTCTAGAGCAACAACGTTCAAAACCGTTCTCATAAATGTGGTGTGGGGTGTAAATCTCTACACAAGCAACAAAGTAATTATGTTTCACACACTTCAGAAAAACCCTCACATATTCGCATGAAATTATCATCAAAGATCCATCGTTTGTTACCTGATAGGAACATTTTTGGTCATCCACCTGCCTTTTTGAAGTATGATGCTCCTTACACCGGGCTGAAAATACACAATAAAGCAGCAAAAGGACCCGTGTCAACATGATAAGAAATGCTTAATCTCGCCTAATACGGTCAAACAAACCGCTTCAATCCAAATGCTGGAAAAAAAAATAAATGCCAACGCGAACCAGCAACTGGGAGTGAACAAACTCGACTCATTGAAAGTTTGCTGGTAGAAGTTCCACCTCCTGGTAAATTTCACAATACTTCCTGGTCTGATGTGCAACACCAAACTCGCACGTCCCGAGACGCTACCAAACACCTCCGGTGGTGTAGTTGTTCGATTTGCCGTTTGTTACCATGCGCCTGAGACACTGTACAGAATCAGATCAGTGGAGGGACAACTTCCTCTCAGTGTTGAGAGGACGTGGATTACGTGCTCGTTCGCTTCCATTTAGAGGAATTAGATTCTGCTGGCAAGGGAGGGATCTTTGCTTGTGTTTTATTTATTTAAAGATATACAATCTGATGTCACACCTGTGTTACACCGTCCTATACAGAAAATAGCCTTTCTCATGGCATGACAAATGAGTATTTTATCGTGTCACTAACCCCATTTCCGCCTTGGACAAAATTGATTGACCTCCAACGAATGACGTTGAAATCAACTTTGTTGGCACAGCCAGCATGACAACATGCTTGTTCTCAAATTAGTAGATTGTGTTTTGCGACAATATTTCTTTAAATACAGGACTTCAGGTTATTCTTTCACCAAAGAGTTTAACAGAATCGAGAATTTTCACTCTGGGAAGAGCCACATATAGATGCCAAAGTTTAACAACAGTCACAGGGTTACAATGCAATTTTTTAAACAATCAGGCCTTCTGATTAGTTTATAATCATGAAACGTGGAAGTCTGACCGGGAACTATTTTCTGTAGAGTAGAAAAGGTGGGTTTACTTGAAAAGGATTCGATATTAATTAAGGAATAAACATTCTATTTATTTCCTTGAAATCTTAACTACAATAATTTCAGCATCTATTACTAAAGAAAATTGTTGAGGGGAATATGGGTCAGGATGGCTAAGTTGGCATTTATTGCTCTTTCCTAATTGCCCAGAGGGCAGTTAAGAATCAATTAGGTTTAAATGGATCTGGAGTCACATGTAGACAAGACCAGCAAAAGATGACAAACATCCTCCCCAAAAGGACATCAGGGGATATTTTTAACTTTAGTCATGTTCCAAGACAGTATCACTATTTAGACTCAAATTATGGGCAACATTTTTGCAGCTGTTACTTTGACTTTAACTCTGCAGGATCTAGATGTTATCATCTTCTTTGTCTACAGCATAATTGATAACATATTCTTTTAATTCACTTGCCAGCTGCTCTTAAACTTCTTCATTCAGTTGTAATGAGTCTTCGTATTTTATCTTACACAACAAAGAATAAAGTTGTAATAAATAATTGTTTCTGTAATTTTGCTACATTTAATCTATAATCTCCATCAGGCTGGGACAGATAGACCAGACAACTATCTACCAATGAGTCTGACATCAATGGTTGGTAAAATATTGTAGAAAAGAGTGACGGAGAGAATTAATCTCCATTTTGAGAGGCATGGTTTGTTAAGGGAGAGTCAGCATGACTTTGTCAGAGGGACATCATGCCTAACAAATCTGGTTGATATTTTTGAGAAGGTGACCAAATGTTTGGATGAGAGTGGGGCAATTGACAGAGTTTACATGGATTTCAACAAGATCTTTGACAAGGTCTCACATGGGAAACTGATTAAACAAAAAGATAAGAGCTCACAGAATATGGGTAATTTGGTATGTTGGATCCAAAATTGGCTTAGTGACAGGAGAAGGGGGTAGTGGTAGGAGACTGTTTGTGTGACTGGAGCCCAGTATACAGTAGCATAACATTTACATCAGTCATCTACAATCCCTACAGTGCAGATGAAGGCCATTAAACCCATTGAGTCTGCACTGACGTTTTGAAGAGCATCCCACCCAAACCCATACCACACGCTCTCGCCATAATCTTGCATTTATCATGGCTAATCACCTAACCTACACATCCCTGGACACTATGAGATATTAAAAACATCAGAGAATAGCTGAAAACAAGAGAAGACATAACTTAAAATATGAGCAAAAGCTGGCTAGAAAATAAAAACAAAAAGAGTTTTTATAGGTATTTTAGAAGGAAGGAAGTAACCAACATGAGCTTTAGTCCTCTAGAAAATGAGTCTGGCTAATTAACAATGTGAGTTATAGAAATGGTGGATGCATTGAAGATAATACTGTCTGTTTTCATACAAGACACAAATAACATCCTGGAAATACTCGTAAGTCAACAGTGAAAGGAAGAGATAAACTAAAAACAATTTCAGACTGTACTGTGATAATAAAGTGTGAAGCTGGATGAACACAGCAAGCCAAGCAGCATCTCAGGAGCACAAAAGCTGATGTTTCGGGCCTAGACCCTTCATCAGACACCCTCTCTGATGAAGAGTCTAAGCCCAAAACGTCAGCTTTTGTGCTCCTGAGATGCTGCTTGGCCTGCTGTGTTCATCCAGCTTCACACTTTATTATCTTGGATTCTCCAGCATCTGCAGTTCCCATTATCTCAGCCTGTACTGTGCTGTACCTTTCTATGTTCTATGTTCTTAGGAAAAGGATACTAAGAATAATATTAGAATTAAAGGTAGAGAAGATACCAGGACCTGATGAACTTCACCCTAAGGTCTTAAAAAGACTAGTTATTGAGATAGTAGATGCATTAGCTTCAATGTCCAAAATTCCCTGTATTCTGGAACTGTCTCATCAGATTGGAAAATGGCAAATGTATTCAAGATTTTATTCAAGAAAGGAGGGAGAAAGAAATCAAGAAATTATAGGCCAGGTAGTATAAGAGCTGGCAGATGGAAAATGCCAGAGTCTGTTGTTAAGAAGGTTATAGCAGGGAATTTAGAAATCTTACTATAAGTCAAAATCAACATGGTTTTGTGTAAATGTGTTTGACTAATTTGTCAGTTATTTAAGGAAGTAATAAGCAACAAAGATAACAGAGAAAATGTCCTTGCAGTGTTTTTGGATTTCCAAAAGGCATTTGATAAGGTTCCCATCAATATTTATTACACAAATTATGACCTCCAGGTGAGAATAAGCGTAGATCGATCATTTCCAGGTTGGCAAGAAAAAAACAAGTGGAGTTCCACAAGGATCATGCTGGGGCCTCAACTATTTCTAATTTAAATCAATAGCTTGAATGAGGAGAATAAATGTATGGTTGTTAAATACTGATTACCCAAAGATAGGTGATAAAATAAGTTGTGAAGAGTCTGCACTTATTATTAACAGATTAAGTGACCGGACAAATGTTTAATAAAGTTTAATGTGGGGAGATTTGAACTTGCCCATTTTGGCAGGAAGATTAGGAAAGCAGCATTTGATTTAAATTGAGAGACATTAAAGAATACTATGATGCGGAAAGATATCTTCTACAGTAAGTCACAAAAACCAAGACTGTATTACAATACATGATTAAGTTGGCAAATGAATGTTGTTGCTTATTGCAAGGAATTTAAAGTAGGGATATTTTGCTATACGTGTACAGGGCTTTGGTGAGATTACATCTGAAATATTGTGTACAGTTTTGGTCTGCTCACTTAACTAAAGATATGTTTACATTCGAAGCATTACAATCTTCTGGAGTGGGAAGGGAAGGACAGCAGAAAGAGTGGCCAACCTATTTAGGGGTTGGATGTCAAACAACACAAAGCCAGTTGCAGAAAATCTACAGTGAATGTGTGAGGATAGCACAAGACAGACAGTACAACGGACTATGACGACAAATCTCCCAGCAACCGCAATGCTTCTTACAGAAAACCTCAACAATAACCATTGAGACATCAATATGATGTAAGCTGCTGGCGCGTTCATTACTTCCGCCTGGCCAAACCAGATGCTGGGCTTAGCCACACGACAGCCATACCACCTCTAGCCACTAGAGGCTGTACACTTTGGAGGTAAGATACCTTCCCAGTCAGTGGCTACTCTTGCTTCAGAAGAGACTCATTGTCAAATGCGGCTGGGAGCTTCGTCTCGTCAGGCGGTGTTTGGTGCTGAACATCAATGGCGGATCCGAGGGAGAAGGCGCTTCAGGATTACAGGAAAAAATTATTGGAGCACAAAGAGATCGACGGCCGCCTGAAAGAGTGTATGTTTTCCACATTTTACTCATGGTTAATGGGTTGGGGTGTAACTGCGGCTTCTATGTTATGTACGAGCGAGTAGAAACGGGGCCTGATGCTGACTCGCTTTGTCATGCTGGGTAAAGCCGGGGCCGAGTGAATCGCAGCTTCAAGGAGCAGCCTCACCGGTCTGCTTCCAGACCAGGCTTCGCTCCAGTTCCCGCTGTGATTCATATTCTAAATCACACAAGTAAGATGTAGGAAATTGTAGTCCGGGATTCTATGTGAAGTGAAAGGAGTTTGTTGTGGGCCCCATTGGAAGGGAGATGATCCCAACCATCAGCGGCTAATAATCTGGAGCTAGAAGTTAAAATCCTATCCTAGCACCCTGAAACTTCAAATTCAGTTAATTAAACAAATCTGGAATTAAAAATTACTGACAGTTATCTCCTGTCTAATTTGATAGTGTGGCATTTCGCGGAATAAACTGCATCCATAAGTGGTTTGTATCTTTATATTTCTCACGAATGCAATTTTTTTTAATAACGTGGAGGAATACTATTTGGTTTCGTGCCTGTACTAACTCTTTGAAAGCGATGCAAGTAGTCCTACCGCTCACATTTGCAGAATTCCGTTCAGGATAATTTTGTTGAGGCAGTTTTGAACGCTGTTTTCACGTTATTTATATTTTAATTCATTTCATAATGTTATTCTAACTGTGCGGGATACTAACAAAAGCTGAATGAAGCACTGACAGGATCTATAAAATTTTCGTGTTATCAGTTCGCTTGTTACTTGTAGAAATTGATAAAGTATGTAGTGTGAAATAAAATACAAAAGTAACGTTATTCCCAATTATAATTACATATTCTTGCTTGAGTCTGTAACAAAAAAAATAGAAAATACTGGAAACAGTCCAGTAAGTATGTGAGGTGGATAACTAAATTAATGCTTTCCATGCTTCAAGTATCTATGTTTGTTTAATTACTGACCGGCAGCAGAGGAAATAGGAACAAGAGTAGGCCATTTGTCCCATCAAATGTATCAGTTTCTGGGTCTTGAGCATACTCTGGGATTAAACTCCCACATCTCTCCAGAGAAGGAAAATTCCAAAGATTCGCCACCCTCTGAGTGAATATTGGCGTTGAGACTGTTTTCCTTGGTTCTGGACTCACAAGCCAGAGGAAACTTGTATCCGTACCTGTTCCGTCATATCCTGTGAGAATTTTGTAAGTTTACCTGAAATCACTTCTCATTCTTTAAAATGCTGAGCACCCAGACCTAATTCTTCAGTCCCTGCTCTTGAGACAAATGTGCTGTCCCAAGATTAGTTTGGTGAAACTTCACTTTCTTTTTAAATTTGCTGTGTAGATACCCTTTATGCGGAAATCGCTTGATAAAGCTTGTTTTGGGAAATTTTCTGTGTGTTACATCAAAACAGGGCAATATTCTATTTAGTAAAGCTTTTTATTTATAAAAATGTTATCACAAAGGTAGTATTTAAATGAATACGTGGAAAAATGTTAGCTCGTAAATAACTTGCTTTGGCAGTGAAATATTTCATGGGCTGTATTTAGTTTTGAAGCATCTGATCAGTGTTTTTTTAAATAATCTTGTGCTTCATGTAATTAAAAGGAAGCAGCAATTATTGTTAATATTATGGCATACTTGTGGCAAAATATTGTGCATTACATGTTACTATCAAATTTCTTTCAAAATCTTTGCTTCCACTATACCTTCTCCCTCCACTGTGTGATTTAACTGATGTACAGCCCAATTAACAAGGCTTTGGCAATGTGTTCTTGGTGGGTGGAGTCCTGTCTCCTAGCTTGCTGGAAAATTTACACTCCTGAATAGATCTTAGAGAATATTGCTTGCTACCTCCATTAACTGCAGTTTTGTATATGTAGGTGAAAAAAGATTAAATACCAATCTTGAACTTGTATGCATTAATTACAAAGGAGAAATTTATTTTTAAATAAACTGAAGTCTTAAGTGCAACAAGTTTGTGGAATTGTCTGTGAACAATGTCGCACAATCTGACAATGTTTGTGGTGTCTCACGTGTTACAAAGTGTCTCAGAATATACTTTGCAGTTTCTAAATCCGAGATTTCTACATAGAATGCTTACATTCACAAAATATGCACATAAGCACAAACTGTAAATAAAAGTGCTGGAAAAATTTGGGCGATATCTCTGTGGCGAGAGAACTAAGTTAACATTTCAGGTCCAGTGACCCTCCTTCCAGTTCTAAACAGGTGAAATTGAACACAGAAAAATATCAAATAATGCATTATGGTAGAAAGAATAAGTATTGGCAATGTTAAAAGGCATACAAGAACATCTAGATCTTTGATATATAAACACAAATATTTAAAGATGGCAGGCCAAGTTAAGGCCATTTAAAGATGCAAATGCAATCCTTTAGAAATAGCATGTGTTAAAAAGTGTGAAACCTTTACAAGATACTAGTTAAATCTCATCTGGCGTATTTGATTCTTGGGACTAGACTTTAGGAAGGATGTCAAGGCCTTCAAGATCGTACAGAGAGAATATAAAACATTTGTCAGGGATGAATAAGTTGTATTTATTTTTAATCTTTCATGAAATGAGTATTGCTGGCAAGATCGATATCTGTTGTCCATTCCCAATTACCTGTCAGAATGCCATGATGCACTGCCACCTTCAACTGTTGTAGTCGAGCTGGTTTGGCATTCTTGGAGTTGTTAGAAAGTGTATTCCATGTTTTCATTCAGCAAAAATGAAGGAATGCTGAATAAACTTGCAAGTCAGGAATGTATGTGCCTTGGAGAACTAGTAGACATGAAATGGTGCTTCCATTCTGCTGTCCTTGTCTTAAGTGGGAGAGGTTTGGGGGATGTTGTCAAGGACACTGATGAGTTGCTGTAATTCATCATGTATATGGTATGACTGTGTATCAGTGGTGGAGGGAGTGAGTCTTTAAGGTGGTGAATGGGGTTCCAGTGAAGTTGGGATTGTGTTGCTTTCTTATAGTGTCAAGGTCTCTAGATTGTGATTAGAGCCACTGTCATCAAGGCAAATGTACAGTTTTCCGTTGCACTCCTGCCTTTTAGGTGGAGGCTTTCTTTGGGGAATTACAGACTGCAGTATCTGGTCTACCCTCATTGTCATATTACATGGTTAATCCAGTTAAGTTTCTTGTCAGTGGTAGCCACAGGACATTGGTAGTTATGGTTTCAATATTGGTCATGTCTTTGGATATCAAAGGGCAAATGTTAATCCTCGTTTGTTGGAGATGCTTCTTGCCTGGTACGGGGAGGAGATGGCCTAGTGATATTATCTCTGAACTGTTAATCCAGAGATCCAGGTAATGTTCTGGGGACCTGGGTTCAAGTGCTGCCACAGCAGGTGGTGGAATTTGAATTCAATAAATAGCTGGAATTAACAGTCTAATGATGACTGTGAATCCATTGTTGATTGTCAGAAAAACCCGTCTGGTTCACTAATGCCCTTTTAGGGAAAGAAAATGCCATCCTTACCTGGTCTGGCCTACATGGGATGGGAAGCCAGACCCACAGCAATGTGGTTTACTCTTAACTGCCCTGTGGGTAATTAGGGATGGACAATAAATGCTGCATTGACAGCGACGCTCTTGTCCTGTGAATGAATTTTTTTTAAAAATTTGGTGAGACTGGAAGAGCTGAAGTTGTTCTCCTTAGACCAGAAGTTAGAGATGTCCAAAATCATGAAGGATTTTGATTGTGAGTAAGGCAAAACAGTTTCCAGTAGTAAAATGAGATAACAAGGTGTAGAGCTGGATGAACACAGCAGGCCAAGCAGCATCAGAGGAACAGGAAAGCTGACATTTCAGATTGAGACCCTTCTTCAGAAAATGTCAGCTTTCCTGCTCGTCTAATGCTGCTTGGCCTGCTGTGTTCATCCAGCTCTACGCCTTGGTATCTCAGATTCTCCAACATCAGCAGTTCCTCCTGTCTCCAGTGGTAAAATGGTTACTAGTCAAAAGACATGGATTTAAGGTTTCTAGCAAAAACAGGTGAACTCGAGTAAGCTTTTTTAAAGAGTGAATTGTGATTGGGCAAGTACTTGAGAGTAACCTTCAAATGAAAATTGTCTTTGAAGGGGAAAGTATTATAGGGGTGGTGATCGGAATTAATTGGAAAGCTTTACCAAAGAGCTAGCACAGGCACAAATACCATATTGTCTCCATCTATATTGTAAAAGAGAGACTGGAGGGCTTTCTTAATTAGTTTATTAATTTTATAAAATTAAAATTCAAACCATTTGCTTCTTTGCAGTAAGAGAGCAGCTGAAAGAACTAACCAAGCAATATGAAAAGTCTGAAAATGACCTCAAAGCTCTTCAGAGTGTGGGACAGGTAGGAGTTTGATTCTATATTAGAAAATGACAGCTATTTTTACAGTTTCTGTTAACGATAAATGATCATTTGTTTTTCTCAGATTGTCGGTGAAGTGTTGAAACAGCTTACCGAAGAGAAGTGTGAGTATTGTAGTTTAATTATTGGTGGCTCTAATTAACCTTCACACCAGACTTTCAGAACAAAACAATTAAAACTTTCTTTATTTCTAATATAGTTATTGTGAAAGCTACAAATGGACCACGATACGTTGTTGGCTGTCGTCGGCAGGTAAAATAATAAAAATCATAGATGGTTTAATTACAGCACTTCCCTATTTTCCGTAAATCTCTGGTTGCACATTTTATTTAAGTTATAAAGGGGAAAGAATTAAGTTCCTAAATTGTCAGTTGATACCTAGAGCACATGGATAACACAGATAAAGGTTGTCTGTAAGTAAATCTCAAGCCAAAAATTCCCAAGTGATTCCTTGTCTGTACTCAGTCAGCTGATGCTTTAGTTAGGGTGCTACAATTAGACTCATGGAGTTGTACGGCACGGAAGCAGACCCTTCAGCCCAACTCGTGCCGACCAGATGTCCTAAACTGATATAGTCTCATTAGCCAGCATTTGCCCCGTATCCCTCTAAACTCTTCCTTTTCAAACACCCATCTGAGGGGATGGGTGCAGCCCAGCAATCTCTTCCCTGGCTTCGCATAAAGTTCTGGGGTATGCTTCATCAGGCCATGGGCATTTATCTACCTTTCTGCATTTTAAGATCTCCTGTTCTGTAAAAGTTCTCAGCGTTTCTGATTTAGAGAGAGGATATCATTCATTACTCACTAAGAAATTTGAGATGCCATCCTAATCATTGTATTATACAATGGAGACTAGATTTTGGCAAATCATTACACTTGGCTATGAAAATGTAGCATAAAGTAATTTGGCAATACGTCTCAACAGGCAATGAATGAGTCTTGTCAGACTCTGCACAAGCTAAATTACCAAACATTTATTCCTGAGAGAAATAATTTGCACTATCAACAACAACTTATCAAGTAAGAAATAGTCAGAGATAAAAAGACAAACCAGTCCGTTGAAGACAACAAAACGTGAGGCTGGATGAACACAGCAGGCCAAGCAGCATCTCAGGAGCACAAAAGCTGACGTTTCGGGCCTAGACCCTTCATCAGCGAGAGGGATGGGGTGAGGGTTCTGGAATAAATAGGGAGAGAGGGGGAGGCGGACCGAAGATGGAGAGAAAAGAAGATAGGTGGGGTGGTTGGGAGGGGATAGGTCAGTCCAGGGAAGACGGACAGGTCAAGGAGGTGGGATGAGGTTAGTAGGTAGATGGGGGTGCGGCTTGGGGTGGGAGGAAGGGATGGGTGAGAGGAAGAACAGGTTAGGGAGGCGGAGACAGGTTGGACTGGTTTTGGGATGCAGCGGGTGGAGTGGAGGAGCTGGGCTGGTTGTGTGGTGCAGTGGGGGGAGGGGACGAACTGGGCTGGTTTAGGGATGCAGTTGGGGAAGGGGAGATTTTGAAACTGGTGAAGTCCACATTGATACCATTAGGCTGCAGGGTTCCCAGGCGGAACATGAGTTGCTGTTCCTGCAACCTTCGGGTGGCATCATTGTGGCACTGCATTGTGGTTGCCTGAGATGGAGACTGAGAGGTCCAGGAAGGTGAGGGATGTGCTGGAGATGGCCCAGGTGAACTGAAGGTTGGGGGTGGAAGGTGTTGGTGAAGTGGATGAACTGTTCGAGCTCCTCTGGGGAGCAAGAGGCGGTGCCGATACAGTCATCAATGTACCGGAGGAAGAGGTGGGGTTTGGGGCCTGTGTAGGTGCGGAAGAGGGACTGTTCCACGTAACCTACAAAGAGGCAGACCGCTTTGCAGAACACCTCCGCTCAGTTCGCAACAAACTACTGCACCTCCCAGTCGCAAACCATTTCCACTCCCCCTCCCATTCTTTAGATGACATGTCCATCATGGGCCTCCTGCAGTGCCACAATGATGCCACCTGAAGGTTGCAGGAACAGCAACTCATATTTCGCCTGTGCAGCCTAATGGTATTTATTCCAGTTCCCTCACCCCATCCCCCTCTCTGATGAAGGGTCTAGGCCCGAAACGTCAGCTTTTGTGCTCCTGAGATGCTGCTTGGCCTGCTGTGTTCATCCAGCCTCACGTTTTGTTGTCTTGGATTCTCCAGCATCTGCAGTTCCCATTACCCCAGTCCGTTGAATTCTTCTTGTGTTTTATTACTTTCCCAATTGTAGGCAATTAACATTTTAGATAATATTATCCAAACAACTACTGATCGTAGTTGTTTAGGAACTACATGGACGACACTAATTATGCAACCAGTATCATAGTCTGTGTTCATTGTTAGCACAACTTTGTTACGCCCTTCCTTCTTTATGTGGTGTTTGCGTTACAAAACCAGCCTGCCAGACAACATCCTGGTGAATTTCCTCTGCACCCTCTAGTACAATCATTTCTTTTGTATAGTCTGGCAATCAAAAGTGCACACAATACTCCAGCGGTGGCCTAACTCACATTATATACAGCTCTATCATGACTTCCTTGCTCTTGTATTCAATGCCTTGACTAATAAATGCATGCATACCATATGTCTTAACCATCTTATCCAACTATCCTGTTGTCATCAAGGATTGGTGAACATGACATTAAGGTCCTTCTGATCCTTTCCCCACTAAGGCCCTATCATTCATTGTGCACTCCCTTGCAATGTTAGTTCTCAAAATGAATCACCACTCGTTTTTCAGATTAAACTGCATTTGCTATTGTTCTGCCCATCTGACCAACCAATCTATATTGTGGTTCAAAGCTTTGTCCCTTGTTAATTACCACATTACCAATTTTCGTGCAATTGGAAAACTTGTTGATCAAACATCCTGTGTTATCTTGACCATTAATCTACATTATCAACAGCAAAGGACCAAGACAGAATCCTGCGGTTTCCAGTTGTGAAACCAGCCTTCAACTATCTTTCTCTACCCCTGCCACTTGGGTAATTTTGAATCTCTTTGCCAAAGTATCCCAAATACACAAAACTAGCATAGGGTGCAGCAGGAAATCGGGAAGGCTAATAGAATGTTGGCCCTTACTTCGAGGGGGTTGCAGTAGAAGAGTAGGAAAGTACAAGGTGCTGGTGAGACGGCATCTGAAGCACTATGAGCAGTTTTGGTCTCCTTATTTAAAGAAAAGTATCATTGGAAGCAGTTCAAAGAATGATCCCTAGTATAGAGGAAATGTTTAATGATCAAAGGCTAAACAGGTTGAGTTCTAAAGATGGGTCATTAGACCCAAAAAGACAGCTCTGTTTTCTTCCACAGATGTTACCAGATCTGCTAAGTTTCTCCAGCTATTTCTGTTTTGTTTCAGGTTTCCAGCAACCATTGTTTCTTTGTTTTTTTTTAAAACAAGTTTGGACTCTACTTGAGTTTAGAAGAATGAAAGGTGATCTCATTGAAACATAGATTCTAAAGGGGTTAAGTGCTGAGAGGATGTTTCCCCTTATGAGAGGGCACAGTCTCCAAATACATCAGTGCCAATTTAAGATTGAAATAATGAGGAATTTCTTCCCGCATAGGATTGACTGTCTTTGGAATTCATTTGTCACAGAGAGCTGTGGGGTCCTTGTTTAAATTTAAGGCTGACCATAGACTCTTGATCAGTAGGGAATTGAGTGTTACAGGGAAAATGTAGGAAAGTGGACGTGAGGAATGTCGGGTCAGACATGATTGTTTTGAATGGCAGAGCAGGCTCAAAGGGCTGAATGGCCCAATCTTGTGCCTATTTCTTATGGTTTTCTTGGGCTCTTACCTTCTTAACTGCTCTTCTGTTTGTTACCCTCCTCCATATATCTAGTCACCACTTTGAGAAACTCCGTAAAATCAGTCAGAAATATCTCCCTTGATAAAGCTACGCTAGTTATATTTGATTAATTCATGAGCAAGTGGAGAGTAATTCTGTCGTTTAGAACTTTTTTCCCAATAGTTTCCCTACCACTGATGTTAGAAAAGCATTGCCAGTTGTCTTGATTCTGATTAATTGATGAATTATAGACATTCTTGGACTTTAAGTGTCAAAAGAATTTCTTGTTTTATCGTTTCCTTTGTGACACCTTTTCACAAAACTAGGCCAAATGAATATATTGCCCTACTTTCCTCAACAACTGTTCTTTCAGCTGTCCAAGCCTTAATGGAATTTCTTCCTTAAATGTATTCACATCTGTGTGACCCCTCAGGATTGTCCTATAAGATCTCCCTCTTTGGCAAGCTTTTGGTCACCTGTCCAATCTTGAATTGTGGATGGGTGTTGAAACTTATGTGATAATGTCCTAAAGGATCTTGGGACACTTTACTTTATTAATCAAAACATATAAACATTGTTCCCAAAATGTTACATGCCTGCCTCTGGAAGATATCTCACAATGCTCACAACTACAATAACATGCTACACATGAATGATCATAAATCAAAGTTAAATGTACCCCACGTTAAAATATACAGGCCATTCGCAACAAAAAAAGTCAGAGGAAGCCTTAGATTTAAACACGTTTTTACATCAGATCTATTTCCGCTTGCATATATCTTGAATTAGCTTTCAATCTGACTGAAATTCTTCTTCAAATTTATTTATGTACTGAATATATCAAAATTGTCTAATCATCTACTCCATCTCTGTGTAAAGTTCTTTTGTCTGTAAAATAGTGTGTATGTTCTCTATTTGACAAGAGTTTCAGATCTATTCATGCACAAATGTGAAAGGAAACTATATATTTGTGCCATACAACCATTGACCAGTCTTTTGTTTAAAAATGTAGTTGTCTTCTAATCCAAAAGCTTTAGCCTTGAGTATAGTGGGGTAAAAATGCTTTCTGTTGTAACCCCCCAAATACTACCCAGATATATTTATGATGTGGACTGTACATAATGGAATTAGTCCTTATAAAATTCCAGCAATCAATTGGTTTGAATATGTGTCCAGAAGGTAGTGTGTGTCACATTTGTTATTTTAAAGTTAAAAGTCTGTATGAGATGATAGCTTGCCAAAATCGCTAAACATTGTCATTTGGATTTCTGACATGATATGCTGAGCTCAACAATGGAATGAATGGGAAACGTTAGCAACCAAGACTGCAGAACAAATTGTTCTTCATTGATGCTCTAGTCGTAGAAATATAGCTAAGATGATGGCTGTATGTTAAAGATTTGGTCCTGGACAAGATGTTTTAAAATGAAACATTCCTTGGAACATAATATATCATAGAATCATGGAGTAGCAGCACAGTAGGCCCATTGAGTCTGTTAACACTTTTAAAGAGCAATTCAGTTACCTAAGTCCCCAGATCTTTCCCTATATCTTTGACAGTTTTCTCCTTCAAGCATTCATCCGAATTACTTTTGAGTCTGGATCCTCAACCCTATCAGTCAGTACATTTCACATTCTAACCACTTTTTCCGTGATGTTATGGCACTGCTTTTGTTCTAACTGCATTAAATTTGTGCATCAGGCTGTAGACTCATATGGGTTCTCTATTTTCTAGATTGAAACACTTCATGATCTTATTTTAAGAAAAAACCTGGTCAAATTCCTCTTGGCGTCATGTGTTCTGAGGGGAACAAGCATTTATAGTGAATATCATGATACAGAAGGCAATATAATATTTTTGAGTAACACAAACTATTTTTTACCGTCTGTATTACATGGTGTTTCACAGTTCTGTAATCAAATTCAGGAAGGAAGATGAATTCTTTTCAGTGCTAATAGCATAAAGGACAAGGTGCTTACTCAGTCGTTTTGAAAAAAGAAACAAAAATAAGCCACAAACATGCTTTAAAAAAGTGATTTCTGATTTCTTTTTTGTTTAATAAATACAGCTTGAAAAAAGCAAGTTGAAACCTGGCACTAGAGTTGCCCTGGATATGACAACCCTGACTATAATGAGGTAAACGTTGTAATATAAACCTTTTTTCTGTAATAAAAATTAAGCTCAATGAGGCTACATTGTAATTTAAAGTATCAACAATGAGGTGCTCATGTTGCAGCCTGATACAGTTGAGTAATTCCTGCTTTCGTCGACCCACTATTCTGAACATGTTTGAAATGCTGAGACACTTTATACAAACAAGTGTTAATTCTAAAGGTGCAGATTATTAGGGAGCTTCTTTATATTTATGAATATAAAAAGCTTTACTATTGCAATCTAATCAGTTGTGAAGAGTGAAACATTTCTAATGCAATATGCTTATGTAATAGGTATTTGCCAAGAGAAGTAGACCCCTTGGTGTATAACATGTCTCATGAAGATCCAGGAAATGTTACTTACTCCGAAATTGGTGGATTAGCTGAGCAAATTAGGGAATTACGAGAGGTCCGTATACTAAACTTGTTGCGCTAAAAGAAACATTTAACTGCTGTATGAAACTGGTTATGGTTTGTAATTCTTCTGTTTGGTTTAATTTGAAATTGTTCTGTGTTTGTAGGTTATTGAGCTGCCACTTACAAACCCAGAGTTGTTCCAGCGTGTAGGAATCATTCCACCAAAAGGTTGCTTACTCTATGGACCACCAGGTAAAACAAACTACCCTGGTGTATTTTCATTAAATAACTTCTGAATAATTAGAAATTGATCCTGTTCACTCTACTGTGTTAAATTGAAATATTTAAAAAATGATTATTGGTTTTATATGTATATTGGTTATTCTTGGTTGAGTCAAACTTGGTTGTGAATTTCCTTTAGGGAGGTTTTACAAAGCGTACCAATGTACTACTTTTTATTATTGAATTTGTCTTTAACCATGTCTAGACGTAAGAATATTCACTGACTTTTGCACTTGATTCATGCACTTTATCCCACTGTATAAGTAATTCTGTGATCCCCTCTCACTGAAAAGCATGGTATAGTAGAGCACCTTATAATTCTGTGATCCTCCTGTTTGGCTCTGCAGGAGGACAGGTATTGGAAGATGAGTATTTCATGCCTAGTAGTCCAACTAAGTACAGGTGCATAGAGGTGGAATGTTTGACAAGCTGCATTTAGGCTGTGACCTGGTGTGCAACAGAACAAAACAGAATCTATGATCCACTTTTCATTTATTGTAACAAAACAAAGTGGTAAAACATATATTTCTCTTTGTTAAACACATTCTTTGACATTCTGTTCCTTTGTATTTCATTAATAACAATGTAATTTTGTTTTAATCTTTTTCAGGTACAGGAAAAACACTCTTAGCAAGGGCAGTTGCTAGTCAGTTAGACTGCAACTTCTTAAAGGTACCTCACAAAAATCTAACCTACTGATCTCTTTGAACTGAATAGGGCACAGCAATGAATGTTGGCAAGAATAGTCCATTCATTCCTGAAATATAAATTCTTGAAACTTTTTTTTCAATAGGTTGTTTCCAGCTCCATTGTTGATAAATATATTGGTGAAAGTGCTCGTTTAATCAGGGAGATGTTTAACTATGCCAGGGATCATCAACCGTGCATTATTTTTATGGATGAGATTGATGCTATTGGTAAGCTTGTCTGCCTCTGCCATTTAAATGCAAAGTATCAATTAAGTATTGCTGTTCACTCTTGATTTTCTTTAAAATTGATTTCAAATTTTGAGGCAACAATCATCTTCCTTGATTCTTAACAGATAGAAAATCTGAAAGCTTTTTTTAAAGAGAACTTTTCAAATGCATTAAAACCTATTGAAACAATATTATTTTGCAGGTGGTCGCCGTTTCTCTGAAGGCACCTCAGCTGATCGTGAAATTCAGAGAACTCTTATGGAGGTATGAACAGCATATTTGTGATATAAAGTCTGAGAGTCATTTGCAGCAGGTTTCAAAATATGTGGCATTGTGGGAAGGTTTGCCCTAGAGACCTACCAGAAAACTTTTTGCCTGCCCCAGTGTTTGAATTTACCAATGAGAGTAAATTTGTCCCTACGAACAGAAGTGACAGAATGTTTAAGTAACCACTCTTCCAGTCACAGGCTAGTTCTGTCCTATGCTTGCTGCTGATACGCTTAGTTCTAGCTTTGTTGTAACGTTTCAAACTATTTTCTGCCCCTTGTTTAAGTGATAGCTTTTTGCCTGTAGAAGTGTCAGCTATTTTGAAGAAAACTTTCCAACTTTCTGGTGTTTTCTTGTGGCAATCGTGTGTAGTGTGGAGAAAATTAGTTGTGTTTTGTGGTTTTAGTTTAATTATGTGGTGATAATTATTGAGGACACTTCTGGTTCTCCTTCTGACTGACCAACATAAATACATAAGCGTGTGTTACTCTGTGATTACGTCACCTAATAAAGAAGTTGGTAAAAATGAATAGGAGACCCTGAAAATCAAAATGTTTACCTTGAAACTTGAAAAGTGCCCTTGAAAGAAGTATTATTTTGTCCTTCCTTTACTGTGTCCTTCTAAATAACCCCTCAATTGTACTGGAACAATACAAAGTGATACTTACTTCATAAGCATTTACTTCTGTTCATATCCTTTCTTAGTCTGGTAACTTTTAATCTTACAGCTGTGTTTCGTAGTGAGGTACTTTTTCCTCCCTGGAGACTTTTTCTGTAGTTGATACTGGGTAAATATTTCCAGCCTCCTTTTAACACAATGAATTTTGTCTTTTTAATCTGACTGCAAGCTTCCATCTGTATCCTGTGCAGTGAACCTCAGTCAACTGAAAGTTGCTTTCTCTGTTCCAGAAACTGCCAGATTAATTTTGCCTGTATTTCCAGGAATTATTTATATCCTTCCCATATCACACCCCATCACATGGGCCCTATATTCAGGTTGAATTATTGATTAGATATCCCTGAGAACCCAACTCTGTCTCATCTCGGAAAGAAACCAAGTTTAATGTGTAGCTGTTTACAACCTGATATTCTTGACATTTTTGTGGAATGTTTGGAGACTTGGTCTATCTGCAGTTGGCACAGAGGCTGCTGCTGTTATCTCCTAGCATAAATGTCTTGCAGCACCTTCTTAATAAAACAGTCTGCTCTTCCTTCGATTCCTAACAATCAAATTAATGAGGTTTGCTGTTGGACAGAAGTAAGAACAGCCACATGACCCCCTCGTTTTGCTTTAACTTAGAGACAGTTGCAAAATACAACAATCTTAATCTCATTAAAACAGTCGTCGTGTATAATTTTGTGGAAATAACTGGGATTTACATTATTTAATATTTCTTATGAAAGCTTCTGCTTTCATAATGTTGTACATTCTGAATGTTGTACATTCTGATAAGTCTTGAATTCTACGTGCAAGCTTTCAGTCGTCCAGCCCTCCTGCTCATGTTATTTATCCGACTGAAAATATTTCCTTCAATAGACAAATTTCATTATTTAGGATCTTGCTGAACACAATAGCCCTGCTTGAGTTACCTGCGGGTAAAGATAAGTAGATGCAATCCAACCAACATTTTTCCATTCTGCCCTTCTTACGTACAGCATTCATTATACTCATGTGTACTTCTTTAGCATCTCTTACTGTATTTCCTTAAAATGTGAGTCAGTGAACTCCTGTTCTATGCACTTCTACCAAACCTTTCAAACAATAATGCTGCACTAAAGAGTAAAAGAATAATATGACACAGTTCTTTTTAGTTTGTCTCCAATCTAACAATTAACTACTGATTTGTGAATCTCATTTAGAATGGAGCATTTTCATCTAAGAAATGTTGATCTAGGAGGTTGTTATTCTGGAACTGCCCCTACAGAAGAATTGAAGTTGCATATCAATGTGCAGGGAGGGATTTTTGCTATACCTGTTGGTCTGTGTTAGTTTGCAATTTAATTAATTGCATCTTTGAAAAGGTGAATTGTGTCTACTGTATAAACTTTATAACCTCCATATGTGAGGTCACAATCCTAACATCGTAGCAAGTTTTTCATGAGCTAAAAATCCTTTGTTCATTGAATGTAGTAATCACTTGGTAAAATAGTTTTATGTATGAGGTTCATGGTCAGTTTTATTCTGCCACATTAATGAGTGACATTTGTCCATATATTAGTCCATATTTGGCTTGAGACAGAGTGTTTGACTGACTGTCTTCATGTCAGTAACCTAACTGCATTCCTTTACAGCTACTAAATCAAATGGATGGTTTTGATACTCTTCATCGAGTTAAAATGATAATGGCTACAAACAGGCCTGATACGTTGGATCCCGCTCTGTTGCGTCCTGGCAGACTTGATAGAAAGATTCGTAAGTAACATAGTTGAGACAGATTTTAATTTTGAAAATCAAAATGAAATATTGCAAGATAATACAACCAAATACTCTGAACATTTCTAGATATCGAGCTTCCAAATGAGCAAGCAAGATTGGATATTCTGAAGATCCATGCTGGTCCCATCACAAAGCATGGGGAAATAGGTCTGTTAAGATCTTCTAGCTCAATTAACATTTGTTACTTCTGAGTAAGTTTTATGGTTTAGTAAAGGATTAATATGTTTTGTGGTTTAGTGGTGAAACCTCCTTTCAGTCATTGTATGATGGAGCATGGTAGGACTCCAGTGTACCATTGAATTCAATGTTGTCTAAAACTGTTGTGAATATTATGATGGACCAAAAGGCCTGTTTCTACTCTATAAATATTTGTAAGCTCTGCATGGCAGATGTTTTAAAATCTATTCAATGTGAAAATTAACAATTTTAGAAGTGAAACTGATTTTTAAAAAATTAATCTGGTAGTTAAGCACAATGTATGGATATTAGATAAATGTGCTCTGCATTACTGTCCTTTAGAATCATCAAAGAAACGTGATGGTATTGCTGGGGAAGTCCGATCCTAGAATGAAATTTGACTTGAAATGCTATATTTTGTTTCTTTAAAATTAACATGGCAATCTTTTATTGAAACAAGCGCTCAGAGCTACACATTTTGTTTTACCAATAAACATTCACTTATTAGACAAGAAATTAAACAAAACCAAAGCAAGTAATTGAAATATAGTACAGTTTGAAAGATTTCAAAATGTGACCAATTAAAATCCCCTACACCATCACTTTTCCGTCGCTCAAAACTGCAGACAAATTTTACTTTCCTACCAGTTTTTAACTTAACTACTTATTCTCAATTCCAACTGTGTGATCCAGTAAACCTTTTCTTTGAACATTCACACAGTCAAGAGTTTAGACTTTCTCAACCTTTTAATAATCTGCAGGGTTCCAACCAAACAACCCTGGTCAGACGTTTCATAGACGACACTTCCATGGAAGTAACTTATTCTCTTGTATTCTCTTAACTGCTCTTAACAATCCCCTTCTAGTAGGAGAAACTACACTCATATCTGACTTCACTCAGGTCCCCAACAAGCTTTCTAATCTCTGGGTTTTTCTAAACTAAGGTCAGCATTTGATTATTCAAAACCCAAAAGGAAGCTAATGACTTTTATTGTTTTTTCTCTCTTAAATAAACTTGCATGGCCTCCTGTTTGTCAATGCAGCCATCAGCTTTGTGACACATGCTGGTTTAAAATCATGCTTCTGGTAAGACTGACATTAACTTTCAAGCAAATTCACAGAAATAAACCAACTCTCCATGCCATTTGATTGAAATCCAAACTCTCCTTTATGTTAAAAGGTATTATTTTATATAAATCGTGGGTCTTCCTTCACAAACCAGTAGCCCAGATTTTGTGGCCCATGGCAAAGTGGGGTGCATTTAAAAATGGAGTTTTCATCATTAATGATTACATGTAAAAGTACATCTCTACTTTTTTTTTGTTGGCTGTGGCAGGAGTTTGCTCCCCGGTTGCAGCATGTCTTTGTGGGCAAAGTGAGTTGGTAGGCTTAGTGGCATGTTACAGTCCCACAAATCCATACCCTTTCTGACGCCAGGAGTTGAAAACATACCCTTTTGATGTATACTTTAAGCTTAGTGCTGGGTAATTCTTAACTGTGAAATTGCTTTTCACTGTCTTATTACTGCAACTTCCAATACCCACAAGGCTGGCACTGAAGATCCAAGTTAGAGAAGAGCTGGCGAGTTAGCAGGCAAGGGAGGAATAGTGCAGGATTGTTTTGATACTTCTGTTGATTTTCTGCAGCATTATTTTAAAAAAAAAAGGGAATTGCTTAAAATTCCTCACCAACATTCATTTCTCAACACAAATAGCAGAGCACATTGTCTGATTTATTCCAATTCTTTTCTTGAGAGACCATTTTCTGTGCCTTTAACATAAGCAGTGGTTAGAAATTTTATAGAACTACAAAAGTTCAATGTACACCATTCCTATTTTTCCTGATTTTTAAATTATAATTGAATTATAATTTATCTGTGATGTTACTTGGAATATGAGCTATGCACCTGCCCTAGTGTTTTATCAATGAATCCCATTTTTCGTCAAGTTCTGATGATAGCTAGTTTCAACTAAAAAGTTAAAACTGAATATATGGAACTTATACGTGAAGATTAACGAAAAACAATATTTTTGCATACTATTTATTAGGTTCTACAGTGCCAGGCTGTTGTCCTTGCTGACTTATTTCATTTTTCATCTTCACTGTCTGTATTTTGAATTACCTTGACAAAGAGCATTAAAGAAAATAAGATGAGAAAAAGAGTATGACTGAAAAGGCAGCACCATCTCGCGTAGAAATTTGGGCTATCCCCCTTCCAACTTGTTGTGTACATGGAAAAATCCCCCTACGTTTCCAGGATTTAGGCACTCATTATTTCATGCCTGTTACTGTGTTTACACATTCTAAGGACATTAACCCTATCTGTTCTTGTATTGTCTAATTACATCCAGAGCTTCAAAATAACACCCACAAGTCTCAGATACAGTATATTTAAGGAAAATAATTTGCATTTGTCAGTTGTCATGCAAGTTGTTGCATGCTGTACTCATTTGAGCATGTGGACCTGATGAAATGATCAAATGGCTATGACTATCATTTTTAACATTAGACCAACTTGCACTTGTACAGAAACCTGTTTTGCCCTCCTTTTTTAATATTTGAACAAGCACAATATAGTAAATGACTTTTCTAATCCAAAAAAGACAATTTATTATCCTAAGGAAGTAACAAAAGACAGCTTTTTTCCATTTGTATTCCTTAAGGTTTCAACCTGCATTCTGAAGGTAGCAATGAAACAATGCAGGATCAAATTTCATCTATCATAAATGAGTGTAACATACTCCTTAAATGGAGTTCTTTGAGGAAGAAACATGCAGTGGATAAAGGCGAAACTGGTGGATGCAGTGCAATTGGGTTTCAAGAAGACTTTTGATAAGCTGCTACGTCAGAGGTTATGTGGAAAATGAAAGCTAGTATAAGGGATAGCATATTTTCACGGATAGAAGATCGACTGGCTAGTGTGAAGCAGAGAGTAGGTATAAATGGATCTTTTACAGTTTGTTAAGATTTAACAAGTGTGCAATACGAATTCTTGCTTGAACTTCACCTATTCACTATTTCTTTACACACGCATGCAAACACACGCTCTTTTATTTATTATATAAGAATATGTATCAGGAGGTACGATCTCCAAATTTGCTCTTGGTGCAGAGGTAGGGAAGTGAGTTGTGAAAACACAAGAGGCCACAAACAGGTTAAGTGATTTAGGCAACTGTGGAAAATCGAGCATTTGTGGGGAAAATGTAAAACTTTAATTTCAACAGGAAGACAATAGATACTGAGAAATTGCAGAGCTCTAGGATGCAAAAGAATCTGGCTATTCTTGTGCATAAATTTTAAATGGTTAATGTGTAGGCACAGCAATTAATTAAGAAAGCTAATAAAATGTTATTTATCAGAAAATTGTTTAGAGAAATGGGTAAGGTCTACGGGGTTTTAGTGAAACTAAATCTGGAGTATTGTGCCAAGTATTGGCTATTGTGTATAAAGAAGGATGTAAATACATTGGACACAGTTCAGAGAACTGTTCATTAGCTAGAATATGGGTATTTGTCTTGAGGGAAAGTTGTACAGGCTAGGCTTGTAGCTACTGGAGTTCAGAAGATATGAACAGACTTGTTTGAAGACAAGATCTTGAGGGGTCTTGGTGTGGCAGATATAGAGAAGATGTTCCCTCTTACAGGAAGACCTTGAACTTGGGGTCATTTTTAAACATCAGGGATCACCCATTTAGAATAGGCAAAAATTGTTCTCTCTTACAAGACCATGAGTCTTTGAAACATTCTTATTGGAAAGAGGGTAGAAGCAGAGACCTTGAATGTTTCTATGACAGAGGTAGATAAAAGTCTTTTAAGCAAGGAATGAAAAATGATCAGAGTTAGGTAGGAATGTGAACTTGAGGTTACAAATGGATCAGTCATGATCTTATTCAATAGAGGTGTAGGTTTGTGGGATTGAATGGTCAACTGCTGCTCCTAAATGGCCTATGTAATTAATATGCAATTTTTAAAATAAATCTAAGGTCTGATGAAGAGTCACCAGACTCAGTTTTTATTCTGTTTTTCTCTCCACAGATGCTGCCAGACCTGCTGAGTTTGTCCAGCAATTTGTTTTTGTTTCAGATCATTCTTTAACTACGTAGCGCCGCTAGCATCCATTTAGTACTTGCAGATTTAGTTATTAAATTCAAGAAGAGTATTGCTAATGTATAATAGTTGGAATTTATGCATTATTGCTGATGTATTTGAAGGCAGGGGGCTTATAAATGGAGGGTGTGGTAGCTTGTTTCCAACCATCTCCCAATTCATGGGAATGGCTGAAGGGCAGGTGGAGGTTTAATGGCCACCATTAATGGCCACTTAAGTGCACTTTTCCACAAACACTGGTGTTTTACCTATAAAAGCTGGGGCCTGCCAACTGCCTTATCTTTATTCAAACTTCTGTAGCCTCCCCTTATTCAGGGACTGACTGTAGTCTCTGCAGTGACCACTACTCTAGGACTGCGGATTGGCTGTCCGATCGATTTGCTGCCCGGAAGAGGGCATGAATGTTGCCATCGTCTGACTGACACCTTGCAGAGAGTATAAATGGCTGTGAGGCAGGGAACGTGGTACACTGCAAAACCCACCCTGGGGATAGATGTCAGATGCTGCCAGTCCAGGATCAAACATAGAAAATATTTATAACACAATTTTAATAATGACTTCATTTACCTTCTTATAAATTGATTCATGTCATTAAACTTGTTCAAGCCAAAGCATCTTTTTGGTAAATTTTGCAGATTATGAAGCAGTTGTCAAGCTGTCGGATGGATTTAATGGTGCAGATTTGAGAAATGTCTGCACTGAAGCAGGTATGTTTGGAAGTCATTTAAACTTTTGAGTAGCCATTGAAATATATTTAATCCATTTATGATATATGTGCATTTTTTCATTTGTGTGCTGTAAAGAACAATCTGAAATGACTTATACTGAACACAAAATGCTAAGATGCCATTTTTTCGGACCAATTTGGACTATAATGTTCTTTTGTAATCTTATGAGTTAAAAGTAAATATGTATTTCAAACTTCTCTTGTTCAGGTATGTTTGCAATCCGTGCTGATCGTGACTATGTTATTCAAGAGGACTTTATGAAAGCTGTTCGCAAAGTTGCCGACTCTAAGAAGCTAGAATCCAAGCTGGACTACAAACCTGTATAAAATAGCCCACCTTTTTAATCTTAATTGTACAGTTTAAAAGGGTTTAAAAACATATAAACCTTAAATGGGAGAGGAATCTGATGGTGGCTCTGTCGTGTCATTCATTGCAAGTGTATATCTGTATGCTGCAGACAGTAAGTGACGACTAACTTTCGTGTTCTGCTGCATTATATACGTATCGACTATTTTTATGCCATAGTTTAGCTGTTGAAAAAATATTGTGTTGAAAATGATTTTGAAAAGCAAGTGTTAGCACCGAGACAGGTTTGTCTTAACAGTGTGATGTATTCTCTTGTATACAAATGACACTTGAAGCCTTTGTGGTGTGATGGTCACAATACAAGTTTATAGGTTTTTGATGAATTTGATTCATTTTCCCTAGGCCTC
Organism: Stegostoma tigrinum; assembly: GCF_030684315.1. Taxonomy (NCBI): domain Eukaryota; kingdom Metazoa; phylum Chordata; class Chondrichthyes; order Orectolobiformes; family Stegostomatidae; genus Stegostoma; species Stegostoma tigrinum. The sequence goes on from NC_081363.1 coordinate 46,127,449, forward strand.
AATAAAATTTAAATTTACAAGAATATGACCAGTTATTTGTTGAATATTTATATAACACTTGCAGATCTCCTGTGGCATTTTCATGATGAATCAAGTTTTATAAAGGCGTATTTTGTTAGCATTAATGGAGGGCAATGATTTATCAACATTGGAAACCGACCTCTGGGAAGAGAATCTAGGATTGGTATGACAAAGTGTAAAAGTGGACACTGGTGTTGTAGAATTTGAGATATGCCCCTAAAAGGACTTGAGTAGACCAGTTGCCCTTTAGTGTACTGTTAAAATGTTGGTCAACTTATACAGTATTTAATAGCAATAAGTTTCCAAAAGAAACATGAAAGATTTTCATTTCATAATTACTCAGTTTCTAGGCTTTTGTACAAAGATTTCATTTAGCCTGATCACTTATTCTGAAGACAGTGTGTGTTTTAGCTAAATGTGTAAGCAGAATAGAAATGAGTGATTATAAAAGAAAGATAAACAGTTTTCTGTGAATAAAGAAATTATGATAATTGCTAATGATGACATGTTGTCTTGGTTTTTAAATTTACAACAGCATTAAATAAATATAATCAATTGTCTGAAATTAAAGCTTTGAGAATTAAATGTCAATGTTAATTTGAAGTCTTCGACACAATCAAATTTTCACAGGGTGAGAGGGCATGCCCTTCTATGTGTCAGCATTTGCTGATGCACAACTTTTGCAATCAAAGACTTTAAAGTGCATAAACAAATATATATATATATATGTATAGTGAAAAAAATCTGTCTCATTGTTGAGGTAATGAAAAATTTCAGTAATGCCCAGCTTGTTAAGATTGGTGAAGCCTTAAAGTAAAAGTTTATAGGTCAAAGATATTAAAAAGTCACTCGAAGTATTATTACACAGATTTTGTTTAAACTTTTTCTGGATTCTTAATTCAAAATACAAATGAATTTTTTTTAAAAATCTGTTACGATTTGTTTGAATCATACTTCCTAGTAGAAATATTTAATTTTTAATTATACCCGGTGTGAAGGATAAGAATTCACACAAACTGGTTGTATGAACATATGAAATAGATATGGAAGTAAACTATTTAGCCCTTCAGTAGAAACCAAAAGAACTGCGGATGCTGTAAATCAGGAACAAAACAAAGTTGCTGGAAAAAACTCAGCAGGTCTAGCGGCATCTGTGAAGGAAAGAAACAGCTAACGTTTCAGGTCCAGTGATCCTTCCTCAGAACAGGTCACCTGACCCAAAACATTAACTCTGATTTTTCCTTCACGGATGCCACCAGACCTGCTGAGCTTTTCCAACAACTTCATTTTCATTCAGCCCTTCAAGCCTGCTCCGGAACTCAATGAGATTATGACTAATTTGTTTCAAATTCCACATTCCCATTACCTTCTGAAAAGCTTTGATTCCATTGCCTAACTAGAATCTATTTATTTCTTAAAAAGTATTTAATGACATGGTCTCACTACTTTCTGAGGTGGAGAAATCCAAAGTGTCTCAGCCTTATGAAAATGTTTCTCCGCTCTGCCCCGAAGAGGTAACCACTAATTTTTAAATAGTGCCCGCTAATCCTTTACTGACCAATAAGAGAAATACCCTTTCCTTGTCCACCTTGTCAAGACCATTTGATACATTTTAATCAAGTCACGCTCATTCTAAATTTCAGTGGAAAGGAGCCCATCTATTAAACCTATTCAAGACAACCCACTCATTCCAAGAACATCATTTTTATGTTTGATGCCTCTTATAAATAAAGAAGGACATCCTGTTTGTCAGTTTGATTGTGTACTGTACCTACAGACTAATCTTTTGTAATCCCTGCACTAGAACACTAAATCCTTCCATACCTTTGGAATTCCATAATCAATGTAAGTAGTAATTGGGCCTAATCATCTGTTTTTAGTTTGCAATTTCTAAATATTCTCTAAAGCTAGTGAATAGGATTACAAGATTCACTGTTTCTAGGAATCAACATAGGGTAAGTTACAATCTCCACATTTCTTGTCTGTGTCCTTAAATATATTTTAGGAAAACCTGTTACTGGCTTTCCAAAAGAAACAATACATTACCTGCTAATTTTGTGTAATTTTAAAAGTAACCACGACTCAGTTCAAATAAATAACTAAACTAATTCTTGTGATAATGGGAACTGCAGATGCTGGAGAATCCAAGATAATAAAATGTGAGCTCTCTGATGGAGGGTCTAGGCCCGAAACGTCAGCTTTTGTGCTCCTGAGATGCTGCTTGGCCTGCTGTGTTCATCCAGCCTCACGTTTTGTTAAACTAATTCTTGTGTTTGCCTGACCATAGTTTCCCCTTAAAATGATTGAAATTAATTAGGTTTTGTTTTGTTTATCTAGACAGTCATTAATGACTTTTTAAGAATCTGATTCTATGGATTCTGGTGCTTCAGAAAGACAAGACAATGATTAACTGCAAATGGGCTATTGACATCAGCCATCTTTATTTAATATAAATCCATATCTAATGTGGCTATTTATTATTTTGCAGATAAATCAATAGAATATTCAGGCTGCATCTTCTTAATCTATTTTCGTGCCCAGGCTTGTCAAATTTAACTGCTGCCCAAGCTGAAATTGGTTCATTTCTCACACTGAGGGTAAAGCTTTTGAGCCTTCCTAACCTGTGAGACAATTGATATTGTGTTAATCAACAAAATCATTGGGGCACTGATTCAAACTTTAAGTTAAAATTCTGTGGAAACTTGTAATTGACAGTAATATTGTTGGATGTTAGCAACTTGATATCTAAATTGTGTGTAAGTGTATATGATACATTGCAAATCCTGATTACTGGTATCAGACAGTTGTTTTTCAACTTTGGCTGAATTGTTGAACTTCAGATTTCTAAATTAACCGAGTAAAATGATGAACCTCAATGATGGTGTATGATCTATTTTTCACTATCTCCATACAATACTTGCAATTATACTTTTAGAATATACATTGTTTTCAAAAAAAGCAACCGATTCCAGTATGTTGTACGAACATTGTAAATTTTGCAAAAAAAACTACATCTTGGTAACCTTTGTTTTAATTTCTAAATTTCACAGCCATGTTCTGTTAGTAAATTACCACACACAAGATGTCACAAACAGACGTTTCCTTTGAATTTACTATTTAATTGTAGGACTTTAGAAGAGAGTTGCAGCAGGCCTTTTGTAATTAAAAAGGAGTCACAACCAGGCCTGCTTATGTTCCTCACTGTACATCTGCACATTTTCAGCACTTGACAAAACAGTCAATAGCATACCAATTTACTGAAGCACGTTTTCTTGTCTAGCTATATCACTTGATCACTTTTTCTGCTGCTGCCATTATGCCCTTTGATGCAATGCTGATCATATTCTGACAGACCTTCAGTTGAGACAGTAAAATCTTACTGTTCTGTGATTGACTTGAGGAAAGTGAAGCCTCAATAGCTCGTGCATTCAATTTTTGTGGGTTTGGATAATGTCAGTGGGGGTGGGTGCTTGTGATAAAGAGGAAGGGACATTGAATAAGATGGTGAGTGCTGAGTTGAGTAGGGATTTTGGGGGTGGGTTCTAAGAGTTGGTGAGGGCGAGTGATAGACATCTCTGGGTAGTTGCTGAGGAGATCGGGGACCGAGGCGATTTGGAAGTGTCGGGGGGGAAGTTAAGTGGTGGTTAGTGGCCATCGTAAGGTTTTGAGAATCAGAGAGAGGTGCTGGGGGATGTCGGTGGGATTCCTCGATAGGGTTGTTGGCAGGGAGTGGGGGTTTGGGTGCTGCAAAGTTATGGGTCTGCGGAAGCGTTGTTGGGGGGGGAGGAGGCTAGAGCGGGGCCTCTAGGAAAGCTTCGTATTGGTAGCGGTGAGTGGTCAATAGTTTGGGGTGGGGAGGAGGAGGTCGATGGTGGCGTTGAGGTGTCTATGGGAGGGGGTCATTGTCGGCGGTGACGGGCCTCGGGGCTGTCGTTAGGGGGACGGGTGCAGGTCAATGTTGGCGGTTGTTGGGGTGGGGGAGGGCGATGTCTTTGGGGGTGGGGTCAGTACGCGAGCTCCAACGGTTTCAGAATGGGGGGGTGTGGCGGCGAATGAGGTACGCGACCTGGAGCCAGCCGATTGGTTGCGTACTGGCCGTGACTTGCGGCGTGATGACGTTGTGTTGATGTTGGTTTCCAACAGCATGGCGGCGCGTGAGCTCCAGCACACGTAACAGAAAGAGCGAGAATATCTGAGGGGGGGTGGGGGGCAAAAAATTAACGACCATTACTGCCCCCCGGATAGATAGACCGAGAGATGGATGGAGTGCACCTGGAATTCCCGGCTCTACCGTCTTCCAGGGAAGACGCGGGGGTGGGTACACGTAAACGTAAACCGGCGCCGAGTTTCGGCCTAAAGTTGTGAACAAAGCCGGCTGTGATCCTGGAGGGGACGGGGGGACGGGGGGTGGCAGGAGGAGGTGAGTGGAGACTGGCTGCCAGGCGCCGTTAGTCGGAAATAGGCGCTGGACGACCCGCTGCAGCCGCCTGGTTTCCATAGTGTCGGCGATGTGAGGTGGCAAGCTTCGCTGAGTTTACCGCAGAGTATTTATTGATTTGCTTTCATTCTTGTGTCTCGGGAATTGCTGTGAAGTTTACTGAACTATTTAGGCTTTTATTTTGTTTTTGTCTCGTGTATCAATTCGGCTTTTTAGGGAGGTGTATTTTAATCTGGGCCGTGTTTGCTTCTATCTGACAAGTCAGCAACACGTGGGATTGAGGAACAAAACCAACTCCGTTTAAACTTCAACAAAACGTATTCAAGAGTTCTAGGAACTTCTTTGCTCTTTTCCAGAAAAAATGTGTACACAGCTTAAAATTATTTATTAACCTAATGGTAAAATGTCACAAGCTTTGAGCTACTAGAGAAAAGGGAAGCTTGAAGGTTGCGTAACCTCTGATTGTTCTTCCTGCTTGAGGCATGGGAAGGGCCTTCTGGCTGTTGGTCTCGGCTGGATCCTAAGCAGGGTTTGAGGGGTGGCGGGGAGGGTGGGAGGTAAAGCGAGTAAAGGTATATAAATGTTTCTTAACTATGTCAAGCATGTTTGCCTGTGTTTTGCATTAGATTTACCTAAGATTATGCACCAAACAAATATAATATAGTATAACTCTATTCTTAAACTTTGGTTTCAGTGCCTTTCAAACATTTAAAATTGCTTGGAGCAAAGAAGCATGTATTTCATAGATTTGACAAGTTCCTGCCGAGCAAATTTGTTGGAAAAATAAGAATTCTCAGCTCCTAATTTGCTCGTGTAGTCATAGTATTTGTTTGTCTGGTCCAGTTAAATTTCTGGTTAGTGATAATCCGTTAGGATAATGAAAGATTTTGCAGTGGTAAGTATTGCTAAGCATCAGTAGGAGTTGGTTAGCTGTTAGCTTTGATCTTGTTGAAGATGGTCATTATCTGGTACTTGGTGTGAATGTTAATGCCATTTATCAATCTAAATCTGGATGTTGTACATGTCTTCATGTGGGCTGTTGAACATCTTGAATATTGTTGACTCTCTGTATGTTAAGAGGCACCATGGTAGAGTTAATAGAAATGACATTTCTTTTGCAAAGAAATAACCAGCAGCATGCATCTTAATACCTGCTAGTAGGAATAAAGGGAAGATCAGAAACATTATTGTCACAGGATGATTGAATTGCTGAACTGCTGAAAAGACTAATAAAAGCAGAATACCTCATCACATTAAAATTAAAGCTTGGGTGTGCACTTGAATTTGGACAGAGGGATTAGGCTGAATAACTCTTCTTTGACCTGCACGGAGCTGATAGGTTTCTGTGCTGTAAATTTTCTTTTTAGTTGTAAAATATTAAATGGTATAAGATGACATGGGCCCAGTAGGAAAAGTCAGTTTTGGAAAATGTGAAGTAGGCTAGGTAGCAGTTGCAGACAGGCTACAAAAGAGATACAGATAAGTTAAATTGTGTGCAAATATCTGGTAAATGATGTATTATATAGGGTGTGTGCAATTAAAACATAGGTGGGTAGGTTCTTAAACAGAAGGGTGAAAAATTATTGGGGAAGTAGAAATATGGAGTAACCAGATGAACTATGATCTTAGTGATTGAGGAGTAGGCTTGAGGGACTGCATGGTCTACTCCTGTTCCTACCTAAATAAAATAAATTTAATTTTCAGACACATGCCCTTCTCGTTAAAACCAGTTCTGACAGATCATTGTTCTAAATGTTAACTGTTTCTCCATCGATTCTGCCCAATCGATCTATTTCTAGTTTTATCTGTTGTTATTTCCTATTTACAGCGTTTGTGATATTTTGTTTATGCATTAAAATTAACTAAAGGTGCATTTTTTTAATATCAGAATGTCATGCATTAAATATTTTAGGAGTGTTTGATAGACAAGGCTGGAGATAGGAAATTCAAAATGAGTTTGGATCATACACTGAGAGAGTTGAGCTGCTCAAGAAATGATTTTTAATGGGCCATGTTGATAAAGTTTGTTTCCCTTTCTACTGTAGTTAAATCCAATTCATCCTTTTTATAACAGTACTACGTATTTCAGAACTCCATTTGCTTTTGGAGATCATTGACTATTAATTCCTTTCTGCATAATGGGACTATGTAAATATAATTTTAAGATGTGAATACACCTTACACTTCAAAAAATTAAATGGACAGTATTTTTAAAATAACTTTTTAAATGACAGCTCTGAGCCCTCTCCTCAACCGATACTGAAATAGGATCTTTGTGCAAATAATGAAGGCATGACCCTTGTTAACCCCTGTCAAAGCAGAGTTTTCAGACCTGTGGTTAAATGGGCTTCTCCGTTTTGAGTTATCTCCTATTCTCAGTGGTAATCCCATAGATTTAATTCCAGCTGTGTTGCTGCACAATTATAACAACAGACCTTTTCAGATTTCAGCACTGGCTTCCATCTCTCATGTCAGTTGATTGCAAAAAAAAATCATGATTTGTTACTGAACCTCCTATTTTGTCCTATCGTGAAATACTGAGCATGCTTTGATTATGGTTGTGCTTCTGGCTCACAGACCTGTAATGTATGGACTGTCAGCTAACTGGAATTGCTGTTAAAATTATGATAGACTGATTGTTTGTAACTGCTTTTTTAATTCTTTAGCTTTTTTAAAAGTATTGCAATTAAACTGCAATTTTGTTTTGAAACAGGGTAATATTTGAAGATGCCTAACATTTGGCACTTTATCTTTTTCTTCTTTGTAAGATCCTTTTTGATTGAAGTTAACATAATGAGCTGCTGCATTATAATTACTCTGTAGATGTAGTTTATTACTTGCCTTTTTCAAAAGTACTTATCAGCTTTTCCCTCCAACAGCCATACTGCTTTCAATCAACTCAACTCAAAACAAAATAATTTTACAGACAGTTTGTTTGATTCAGGATTATTTCTGAAGGCAGTCTGACATTAAATGGGTGTGTGAAATTAGACTAAATATAGAAAAAATGCTTTAAATACAACTGGCAAAATACTCAGGCTAAGATGCAAAATCTGAAATAATGGCCATTAAAATTGGGGTTTTGGAAATACGAGATAAATTCTGGAGTTTGATGAGATGATGAATTTTAAATGTCAGATTCTAATTAGGCAGAAATAAGTGCCATCTGTTACTTGTGTTAGGAAGAATTCACAACTATCGTGTCTTACATCATTTTGTTTTGCCATTTAGGATTGGATGTATCCAATGAGACGTGCAATGCAGGTAATCTAAATGCTATTTTTTTGCCTGTTTGCAACACTGAGGCCTCTTTTGTGGTGCATTCATCTTGTCATTGTGTTAATCATAGAACCCCTACAGTGCAAAATGCAGCCATTCAGTCCACTGAGTCCTCACTGACCCCCTGAAGACCCATGCTACCCAGTTCTAGCCCCTTACTGTAGCCTGTAACTCCACATTTACTATTGCTAATCCACCTAGCCTACACATTCCTCAACCCTACAGACAATTTCAGCATGGCCAGAACGTGCAAACTCCACACAGACGGTTGTCCGAGGCTGGAATTGAACCTGGATCCCTGGTGCTGTGAGGCTGCAGTGCGTGGATCTAAGGCGTCCATGTTACCGCTTAGATTAAGACGTGAATGAACCTCAGAATTTTATCTACAGAAGGTTTGGCAGAATTTCCCATCACCAGCAAAAATTGGTGCTTTGGATAATATTCAGTTTTTTGATTAATTTTTAAATGCAACAGAATTTAATAATTGAATATTATCTCTGAATGTAGAATATAACATGCCAGTAATACTTGATAAAATCATTACTTACTGTGATTTATATTTTACATTTCGTATTATATACTGTATTCAAACAGATAACTAATAGTAAATTTTTTTTGGTCTTACCCTTCATCTCTCTTTCAGTAGCGTAACTGCCTAACTCTTTCTGCACCTTTCCTTCACAAGGGTTATTCTGCTTCAAGACATCTATTGGATTACATGCCCAGCTCCAATGGTAGAGGCTTTGCAATAATAAAGTTAGAAATCTTGATCGATCAATTAGCATGTTCCAGCTTCTGTTGTTCAGCAATTTCTTACTGTGCTTCTCTCTGGTCCTTTTCATTGTTTTCCTGTAATTGTGTTTTTCTCTGGCTTGATGTTTTTTATGTCTCCATGCCTTTACTGCAATTTATCATATTGTAATGTGGAGAGGGGCTGTTGTAGAGACATTGACTGGCCTACCAAACTTCTACCCCAACCAAGATTGGGTGCGTTCAAATCACTAAAATTAGAAAAAAACAGTTTGCTGTTACCCTATTCGGATCATGGGGACGTGAAAGCTGGTGTCGACATTTTGAATTAAATGGCACTCTCATTGCAGAGTACTCTTGGGAATTGTAGTCCTCACTGTCAGGGTTTGAATGCAGACATCTGCAAAAATTTGGGCTGGGTAGGGACTGGGAGAAGAGATTGTGCCTGCCATGTAAGTTACGAATCATGTGTCAACCTACATTTGTAACTATTTATAATTGTGATGGTGGTATCAGTACAAATGTAACTTTTTCACATGTGATTGAATAGTCTGCAGAATCTCTTCGGCCTATTCTAACTTTATAGGCATTCTTTGTAGTAGAATGCAATTAAGCAGAAAAGTCCTGTGAATTTGGGAATGAATAATAAAAGTAGTTTATAAACAATTGAAAAATACCAATACAACATAATTTATTTCTTGTTCACTGAAAATAACATGGTATTAAACAGACAAACAACAGGCATAAAATGTGATGATGTTTCAACACTCATTAGAAGAAAATTCTTAATGCAAAAATAGAGAAAAAATTCTGACATTAAGCTTTTAAAAACTCAGTTTTATTTCAGTTTGTCATTTTAAAATATAATTAGCAATAATGTGCTTTATTTCATATTATCCAGTTGGCTAATGACCTTTTTTTGTTCATAGGAGATACTACCTGGCTTGTACTTGGGGCCATATTCCGCTGCTATGAAAAGTAAGGTATGAACTTTAAGAAATAAAGGATCAGAACTGTTCGCTGTGAAGTGGAATAGATGCTACTTCTGCTTTTGTAAAACGAAAATTAATTTTATGGCTCCCTTGCTGGTAGTGCAATACATTTCCTTAACCCCTGTGTAGTGGAATATCAGAACATTAATAGACAACTTAATGATGTTGAGAATTTACATCTTCATTTTTAAACCAGAGTGTCTTGACTTTTGTCATGGGCCAATTGGGATTGCAAGATTTCACAAGTACCGTTCACTTACTATGGAAATCGGAACAATCTGCAATGCTGATAAAGAACATACATGTCAATAGAAAGATGAGCTTGAGCACCTGAGATTATCTTGTAGAAATTATTGAATGTCTGTAGTGAGAGGAGAGAGACTTTGTAGCGGTTCATACCTTTATTAAGTACACGCTATTTAGAGAGTAACTTTGAAGATTATGCTGAAATATAATTCTCTAGTGGTTTCCTATGCATGGAGTTAATGTTTATTCCTGTGATAAATGAAATTTTCGCTTGTTAAAGACTCTTCAAGGAATCTCCTCACTTTTTTGTGTTGAGTCATTTTCTCCTGAGAAAATTTTAATTCTCTGTGTAGCCTGTCTGTCTTGAGACTTGAATGCAACGCCTGTAGAGTGAGGCTGTGATTTAATGTGAATTAACGCTGCAGGATGCTTTGCATCTCATATTTTTAAAAAAAGACTTATTGAATGACTGTTTGCGAAGTAGTGTTTATTTTCATCTTTTTTCTACAGTCTTAGAAGCTGTATTGATGTCACTGATCATCCTGCAACTGGTTAAATCTTGGTTGCTTGAAAGAACCCATGTAGCCACCGTGGCATTTGTTTGTCAAGCCCAATCTTAGTATTGGTCTCCCACTCAAAATAAAGCACACTTTATGATCCCCATCGAGACAATAACTTCTGTTTTTAAAAAAGCTGGAGTTTCCATTGAATGACTGAAAGTGTCACACAGGAGTTTGTATGATTTGAGAGCAAAAGTATGCTATTCAGCCTGGTTTGCTATTCAATAACTTAATGGCTGAACTGATTGCAACTTCAAATCTACATTCCTGCCTATCACTGACCATTCATCTCCTTGTCTAACAAGAATCAATTGAAAATATTCAAGGACTCTTGTTACCACTGCATTTTCAGAAGTGCGAAAAACTTCAAACTCCTGAGAGAAAATGTTTTGTCCCATCTCTGTTTTAAATATACAATTCCTGATCTTTTGAAGAGTGATCCTAAATTCCAGATTCTCCCAAAAGAGGAAACATCATCTCAGCTTCTACCCTGACAAGACCCCTTAGCATTTTGTGTTTCAGACGATTCTAAATCCCAGCAAGTAGAACTTAGCCTGTCAACCTTTTCTCATCTTGTGTCGTCAGCAAATTTGGCGACTGTACCCTCCATCCTTTTATCCAAGTTAATTAATAAATTGTAAACAATTGAGGTCTCCAATCGCTGTGGCACACACTCCTTACAGACAGTCCCCAAGTTGTGAATGGGTTCCATTTTGGAGTCCATTTGCAAGTTGATTTGTTCGCAAGTCAGAAGACAATATAAAGGAGTCGTTTGTAAGTACAAGAAATGTTTGCATGTCAAGTATTTAAATTTATATTGTTGTATGAGATGATATTTGTAATTGTGAACATTCAAATGTAAGGTCTTTTTAAATCAGTTACCTTTTGTATATCTTACTGACCTCAAAAAGATGTCCTGTTATTCAGGTAATCTTTCATTTGTGTAAATGTACTGTCTCCTACAGAATGAACTTTTATTTTGAACATAATCTTTGATGTGCTACTATATCAAAAGCCTTCTGGAATCAAAGTGCAATACAGCCACTAGTTCAGCTTTATCCACAGCTTGCTTACCTCCTCAAACAACTCCAATGGACTGATCAAATGTCATATTCGTTCACAAATTATTGTTGACTCTGCCTCAACTTATCCAAGTGACCTTCTTTCATAACAGCTTCTAACAAATCTCCTATTGTAAATGTTAAGCTACTAGCTTGCTGTTTAATGTTTCATCTTCTCTTCTGGATAAAGTTGTTACTTTAGCTTTTACTAAATTTTAAAATTTATTGTGGGAATCTTAAAAGCAACATTATTTTTGTAGGCTGCTTATGTTCTAATCAACTGAAAATAAATTCTTCCTTTAATTTTTAATAAGGCTTAATTTCTCTTGCTATGGTTATCTGCTGTTGTCATGTAGTAGATATGTCATTTGCCTGGAGCCAGTCCAAAGTTTGTTCTCAGCTCCTGATGGCTTGTTTCCGTTCCAAGCCAAGTAACTGCTCATCCTAGAACTGGCTTTCTCTTTGGGCCTTTTATAAATGGAGATTCCTCCACTGTAGCTCAAGTTAGGTGACTTTTTCAGCCTCCTTTTAAATTGTCAGGAGCTCAGTCTCTCCTTTCTGAATGTGGGCTCCAATTTGCATGGTGAACAATAAAGTCAGTATTTTCTGTATTTCAGGTTCAGGACTAGCTGGTATTGCTGCCTCCTGTTTGTCTGTCAGATGTTTAAATGCTGACTTGTGTCTGACAGTTTCAGGGCTATTTTAGAAAACTGCAACTCGATCCTTCCATCACTTTCTACTAATATTTCCTTTCTGGAAGTTCCATCTCTATGGCACAAGTATGATGGACCTTGTGTCTACGTAGAAATGTGGATTAGCTGTTTTCTAAACTGTTGGAGAAAAAGCAAATAATGTCAAACATTATTTCACTTTTGCACTTCTTATGACATTTGCAAGACTACAAATTCAGGGGAAAATCAACATTTTTATACTGCATGAAAAGAGAGTATTGCTGCCAAGGAGAATGCATCCATTAATATTAATTAGATTTTTATAAAGCAGGTAGGCTTTGGTCAGGGCATTGTCTTGAGAAATTAACCAGCCCATGGCTGTCACATATTTTTTTTCAAGTGGAAAAAGAAAAGTGCTTGTATATGTTATTTCTGTCCTTTAAGAACAGCATCCCGTGCATGCAAATATGCTTTGCTGCGAGCCTGAATGATAATGCTAAATTGATTGTCACCATAATTCCTTGCACATTCCCAGTTATCCAATAAACTTTACTCAATTGCCGAATCACATCTAATGTTAGACATCATTGTGAATGTTGCTAGTATGGTCTGGTTGGGTGCATAAGTAGACGCTCATTATGAACAGCTAAAGGGTATATTATTTGATGTGATCTGCTAGTCTTTGGAACGTATGGCCTACATACCATCACATTGGCACTGAAACCATATTACCATAGTTTTGTGAAGGGCAAAATGTCTCTTTGACCTGACAGCAGCGCCCAGATAGTGACAACCATCACTTGTGTTGCTGCTGCTGAGTATTAGAGTAAAACAACTAGCTTCATCTGTTAATCAAACATTTGAAATACCCTGCTCTTCCAGGGTAACCTGATAGATGTTTCAGGATGAGAAGTGACTGCCTTAAGGCCTTTTCATGAGTTTGTGCAATATATAATAAGAAGTGATGTGACCAGGGTGGCTGTTATACCACAGGATGATTTTGATGTGCCTTGTTTCCGAATCAAGTTTGCACAGTGAAAAAATGGCTTGTGGCCCTATTTATGAGGTTACTCAAAAGATCACTTTTATAGTGCATGAAATTGTAGGAATCTGAACTTGTGTACTGAGTAATGATGATAGTTTCCAATAACAGTTGTACAAAACAACCTGATTGATTTCTCAATGAGGACATTGAGGAAAGTGAGCTGATTTAACTGTTTCATTTTAAATGTGAATTTGAGCACAGGATGCCATGCATTAAGATCTTTCAGAAATTTTTCTCTGCAGCTCTGGATTTAGGGATGGAAAACATTGTCATCAACATGTTGGAAATGTTCAAGGGATAGGAGGCTCATTGTCATCCAATTAAAGATACATTTCTCATGGAACCCAATGAAGATGTTTGTGAGCATTGGGTTTCATAAAGATTCCATGGCAACACCATTTATGTGACCATACACGGTGTCATAGAAACTGAGCCCAGCTGCACAGGTTGATGAGTTCATAATTTGTACAAATATTGATTCATGTAATGGTGGCAAGTCTGGATTGTCATGATACAGTGCTGTAGTGCAGATGTCAATAGCTTCTTTGAGTACATAGATACCGTAATAGTATTCACTTGCAAGTCCCGTATGATCTTTGTAAATGTGAAAGAATTTTTTTTTGTTGTTGTAGGCACGGGCAACTTGCTGTTTGTCTAAACATGGTCCTGATTCCTATTTTTTTAAAAAGCACACTACTTAATCCACTCAACATGGCACAGAACCAGCACAATGGTAAATGTTGATCCATTCATTCTTAAGCAATGACATAGGAGATGTACGAGTACAACTGTACAAAAAAAAGTGGGAGTGTGACATTAGGTCATCCATTCACCTCTTCCCTTATCTTAACTTGCAATCCGTTCTGTTCACCCACTTCACTTTCCTGTCTTTGCTTTGTTTTGTAACCCATGATTCTTCCATTGATTAAAAATCTACCTTTCTTTCTCGGCCTTAAGGACCCAGCCTGAACAGCCTTTTGCGTGTAGAATTCCACAAATTCACTACCCTCAGGAGAAACTCTTCCTCATCTCTTGTCTTGAAAAGGCAGCTCCTTGTTCTGAGATTATGTCCTCTGGTCCAAGACTTCCTACATGGGGGAACAATCTTGCTGCATCTACCCTTCAAGTCCCCCAGTGATTTTTTTAATGTTTCAACAAGCAACACCCCCCCCCCCCCCCCCCCCCCCCCCGCCCCCAACTGTGTCTTCCAACAAGTACAGGCCAGCGTATTTAATCACTCTGTGCCTGGTATCCGTCTGGTTACCCTTCTCTGGACTGCCTTCAATACTAGCATATCTTTGCTTGAACAACGGCACTAAAACTGTTCACCGTATTCTAGCTGTGTTCTAACTGCCTTCTATCGTTTCAGCAAGGCCTCCCTATTTTCTACTCCATTCTTGTTGAAGTGAAGGCCAGCATTTCATTTGGATTCCCCTATTGTACATTGAACCTCCTGTGCTAGCTTTTCTTGTGTTTATACACAAGAACACCAATCCCTTCGTGCCTTCTGCAGTTTTTATCCATTGAAATCACATTCACCTCTTCTCACCTCTTGTGCCAAAGTACATAACCTCATATTTTCCACATTTGTTCCATCTGCCATGTTTTTGTCCACTCACTTAAATTGTCTTTATCTCACTGTACACATTTTGTGTGACCCTCTCACTATTTGCCTATCCACCTATTCTTATAGCCGGGTTTGCAATGATCTTAATATGCTGTGGCATATATGTTGCTATGGCACTCCACTTGTTCCAGGTTATTATCCTGAAAATGCCCTCCTTATTGCAACTGTTTTGTATTAGTTAACCAATCCTCTATACATGCTAATGCACTGCCTACAATGCCATGAGGCTTTAATCTGCAATCTTTATCAAAAGCCTCATGAAAATCCACATATATTCACTCCTTCCCCATTATATCTATACTGCTTGTCACCATCTCAAAGTATTCTAGTAAGTGTATTAGGCATGATTTCCCCTTTTGTGAAGCCATGCCATCTCTGCTTGTTCATATTATGTATTTTAAATGATCTGCTATTATGTTCTTTGTAATAGATTCTAACAATGTTGAAACAACAGATATTAAACTAACTGGCCTATATAGTTACTTAGTTCTTTTGCTTCCTTCCCTTCTTTCAATAAAGGTGTCAGATTTAACACAACAAGGTGTCAAATTTGCTGTTTCCAATCGTCTGGGAGTTTTTCAGAATCTAAAGATTCTTCAGAGATTACTAACAATATATCCTTAATTAGAATGCATCCCTTGCGCTCAGTTTCCCCAGCACTTTTTTCTCTAGTTATTTATTGCTTCACTTCCTTTTGTCCTTTGTTTGGTAATTTTAGGGCGTATTTAGTGTCTTCTGCTATGCAAAGTTTTTATTCAATTCCTCTGCCCTTTCCTTATTCCCCAATATTATTTTCCCAGTCTCATTCATTAAAGAGTCTATGTTAACTTTGGCGTGTCTTCATTCATATATAAATTAAGGATACTACAGCTGCAAGTTGATAAAACTTGTAAGTTTACCCTCAAAGTTTGTCTTTTCCCTCTACTATTTCTTTGGTCACCTTTTGTTGTTTTTTTTATAACTTTCCCAATCACCTACCTTACTACTAATCTTTGTCACACTGAAAGAAAAAAAATACACAGTTGATGCTATCCTTAACTTCCCTGCTATTAACATAAAAATCATAATTTCCAAATTCATGTTATTTGCAGTTTGTTTGATGGGAAGTTGCAGACCTCAGGATCTAAATAGTAAATATTTTTCTTTACTAGCTCCCAATTCTTGAGGAAAATGGAATAACTCACATAATATGTGTACGGCAGGATATTGAGGCAAACTTCATCAAGGCAAATTTCCAAGAGAAATTTAGGTAAATATTTGAAATTATACTTGTTAGTAAATATTCTCTGAAAGGTATGTGTTGATTGTGTTTTTGCTATGTGCTCATTTTATTGGGATCAAGCAAAATTCTTGACTCTGCTATCGAGCATCAGAGACAACTGTGACAGTAGTTATAAACTTGACAATTCCCTGTACTTTTCAATCTTCTCCTTTACACACATCGTTAGGAATTCAACTGTTTGATACTTGCTTATAGCAGTGAGGCCTGAGGAGAAAGCTCTTGTAGAATGTGGGAGGTAAGGATCACCATTCGTGTCCCTTCTGACTTCACCTGCAAGAAGTGTACCCAATTCCAGCTCCTCTGAGACTGCGTTAAGAAACTGCAGCTGGATGAACTTCAGATCATTCGGGAGGCTGAGGTGATGATAGAGAGGAGCTATAGGGAGATAGTCACATCTAAGTTACAGGTTAAAGGTAGCTGGGTGACCATCAGGAAAGGGAAAGAGATTAGGCAAACAGTGCAGGGATCCCCATTGGCCATTCCCCTCAATAATAAATATACCACTTTGGATGCTGGGTGGGGGGTTGGGGGAGCGGAATTTCTTAATGAATACTTTGTTTCAGTATTCACCAGTGAGAGGGACCTTGTCATTAATGAGGACAGCATGAAACAGGCTGAAATGCTGGAACAGCTTGATGTTAGGAAGGAGGATGTGCTAGAAATTTTGAGGATAGATAAGTCCACTGGGCCAGATGGGATATACACAAGGTTACTACAGAAGGCAAGGGAAGAGATTGCTTTGACGATGATCTTTGCGTCCTCGCTGTCCACTGGAGTAGTACCAGATAATTGGAGATTGATAAATGTTATTCCCTTATTCAAGAAAGAGAGTAAGGATATCCCTACAAATTACAGACCGGTCAGTCTGTCTTCTGTGGTGGGAAAATTATTGGAGACGATTCTGAGAGATGCTATTTATGATTATTTGGAAAAGCACAGTTTGATTAGAGATAGTAAGCATGGCTTTGAGAGGGGCAGGTCATGCCTCATAAGCCTTATTGAATTCTTTGAGGATGTGACAAAAACATATTGAAGGTAGAGCAGCAGATATGGTGTATATCGATTTTTTTTTTATATAAAGGCATCGTTTTGATAAGGTTCCCCATGGTAAGCTCATTCAGAACAAGTAAGGAGGAATGGGATTCAAGGGAATTTGGCTGTCCAATAGAAGACAGGGGTGGTAGATGGAAAGTATTTGGCCTGCAGTTCTATAAAACCCTGGTTAGACCACACTTGGAATATTGTGTTCAGTTCTGGCCGCCTCATTATAGGAAAGATGTGGAAGCTTTAGAAAGGGTGCAGAGGAGATTTACCAGGATGCTACCTGGACTGGAGGACAGGTCTTTTGAGGGAAGGTTTAGAGAGTTAGGGCTTTTCTCACTGGAGCGAAGAAGGATGAGCGGTGACTTGATAGAGGTGTACAAGATAATGAGAGGCATAGATGGAGTGGATAGCTTGAAACTTTTTCCCAGATTGGAGATGGCTATTATGAGGGGGCATAATTTTAAGGTGATAGGAGGAAGGTATAGGGGAGATGTCAGAGGTACGCTCTTTACACAGACTGGTGGGTATGTGGAATGCACTGCCAGTGGTGGTGGTAGAGTCAGATACTTTAGGGACATTTAAGTGACTGTTGGATAGGCACATGGATGATAGTAAAATGAAGGCTGTGCTGGTTAGTTTGATCTTAGAGTGAGATAATAGGTTAGCACAACATCATGGGCCAAAGGACCTGTATTCTGTTCTTTGTTCTCATCCTATAGGTACTGGAATTTAAACTGTTGTTCCCCTGGCAGGTTTTTCACAATCTCAGGAGAGTCATCTGAGAGAGAGAAGAAAAGCTGGTTCAGTCACTTTTACCATATTCGTTATTCTAAATGAACCAGCTAAGAATTGTCTAGTCTTGTTTCCTCATGGGATGTAGATGATGTTAGCAAGGCCAAGATCAGTTTAGCATCTTAATTACCTTTGAACTGAATGGCTTGCTAGGGCATTTGAGAGTCAGATACATTGATGTAGGTCCATAGTGTCACATGTAGGCCGGACCGATTAATGCGGACAGATTTCCTTCCTTAAATTGCACTATTGAATCAAATGGGGTTTTATAACAATGATGATAGTTGTATTAGTTCACCTTTACTGAGACTAACTTTATATTGCAGATGCATTATTTGAATTTCACTTCCACCAGCCAGTAGCCTGAGCCTCATAATGACATTATGGCTTTTTAAAATTCATTTTTGGGATGAGGGTGTCACTAGCTAGACCAGCATTTATTGTCCATCCCAATTGTGCAGGGAGCAGTTAAGGCCAGAACCAGATAAGGATGGCAGTCTCCTTCCATGAAGGACATTAACGAGCAAGACTAATTTTGCCAAATAATTGGCAATGGCTTACTGATCATTAGACTATTAATTCCAGACTCTCTTTATTGAATTCAATTGAATTCATATCTGCCATGGCAGGGTTCAAACCTCTGTCCCTAGAAAATTTCCTGGATCTCTGGATTAACAATCCTGCAATAATACCACTAAGCTATAACAGGTGGCACTGCCACTGTCATCCCCTTAGACTATCTTATGCATTCAATTGTGAGATTTACAATGAGGAACTTCGCACAAAAAAGACATTCTTGAATTGATGTTTTCCTTATGCTTACAGGTATTTGGTTTTGGATATTGCTGATAATCCAGTGGAGAATATAATACGATATTTCCCTGTGGTAGGTACTGGCTGCACTTCTGGTTGTCTGTATTTCTTGTGTTTCTTCCTACTTCAATACTATATTACTTTCTTTAAAAAAAATACCACTTTCGTGAGCATGTTTTCTAATACATTATTATCAGAATTTAACTACCAGTTGTTCTTAAAAGGTACAATTGCTTTTGTTCTAGGTTTTAAATATCTATTATTTCATCATTGTGAATGCAGTTCTCATTTTCTCGTCAGGATAACTTTTCTTTATGAAACTGATCATTTTAAGTATTAATCTAGCAGCAACCAAACAAAAGATCTAGTGCTAAAATGAACACACAAATGCTGAAGCAACCCAGAAAGAAACAGTTTATGTTTCAAGTAGAGTATTTCTCTTCAGAACGGAAATTTATTGGGAGATGATATTTTAACATACAAAGGCAAAGGAGGAGCAAGTGGGCAGATGGTATGGAGGCCCACTGCAAAAGACAGAAGGATTGCTAGTCGGAGTGAATGAGAAATAGAAGTATAAAACACATGTAAATTAAGGTGTGGAAGGGTCAAAGTGAGTCCTCACAGCTGGGAGAAAACTAAACAAGACAAGCTTGTTGAGTGGAGACAGAATATAAGAGAAATGGAAGACATGTTGTAATGTCAATCTTTGAAGATGTATAATTCAACATTGAGTTCCAGAGGCTGTTAAATGCCTAAGCAGAAAATGAGATGGTGTTTCCTTGGCTGTATGCAGTGCTTTGATGGAACATTATGACAGGCCCCTGACAGAAGTGTGACCATGAGAGCAAGGTGGTCTTTTTGAAATGGCAAGCAACTGAAAGGCCAGGGTCATTCTTGGACACAGCCAGAGGTGTTCTACAAGCACTCACTGAGTGTGCATTTGATTTCGCCAATGTAAAGCAGACTGCATTTTGTGCAGCGAATATAGTAGACTTGAATGAAGAAAATATAAGTAAAATTCTACTTCCTCCAGGTACTGCATTCAATCTTGTTTGCTGCATTTGCTGCCTCTATGCTCTATTTAACTTTTAAAGTGGCAACAGAAGAGTCAATGAGGGTTACACTACTGACATAGTGCCCATGAACTTCCGGAAGGCATTTGACATAGTGCCTCGAAACAGACTTGAGAAAAGATTATGCATTAAAAGGGATTATGGCAACCTGAATGCAAAGTTGACTAAAGGGTTAAAAAAAACAGCAAGTAACTGGATATTTATTGGAGTAGAGGAAGGAATGTGGTGCAGTTGCCTGGAGTCAGTTTTGGTACCCTTGATTGTCTTCACATACATTAATGATTCAGATCTTGATGTGCCCCTGGAAAATTAAATGTTTTTGAATGACACAAAATTTGGAAGTGTTGTAAACTATAAGGAAAGTAGCAGTGAGAACTTCGAATGGATAGAGACAAGTTTGCAGAGTGGGTGTATGGGTGGCAGGTGAAGATCAATGTGAAGTATAACATAAAATAAGGAGTGACACTTTAAAGAAGGTGCAAGAGCAGAGGGCCTGGGGTGTGTATGTGCACAGATTATTGAAGATGCAGACCAGTAGAGAGAGCAGTTGACAAAGCATGTTGTATTCAGAGTTTTATTAATAGTACCTTGGAATAGAAGAGCAAGGAGGTGATACTGTACTTGTATAAAACACTTGTTAGACATCATCTGGAGTATTTTGTACAATTCTAGGTGCCACAGAAGAATGTGAAAGCATTGGAGAGAATGCAGAAGAGGTTTGCAAGAATTGTTCTGGGGGTGAGATACTTCATTTATGAGGACATATTGGAGAGGTTGGAACTGCTTCCCTTGGAGAGAAGAAAGCTAAGAGGAGATCTGATAGAAGTTTTCAGTATAATGAGTAGGGGCTGGAGAGAAATTTCTCCTGCTTATAAAAGGATCAAGAATGAGAGGATGCAGAATTACTTTGGCTTGCAAAGAAGTGAACATGCTGTATGGAAATGTATTCTCACAACAAACATTTCCGGTTTAGAATACGCAGGATGGAAGTATGGTGGAGGCAGTTTCAATTGAGGCATTCCAAAGGGCACTGGAATTTAAATAGAAACAATGTACCAGGCTATGTAGAAGAGGCTGGAGCATGGCATCAAGCCATGATGCTCGTTTAGAGAGCTGGTGCAGATTTGTTGGGCTGAGAGGTTGCGCCCTCTCCTGGTACACTTCTCTGACTCGTGCAGGAATATTTCACATTTCCTTTATGAATCATTTTCAGAATTAATTTCGGGAAATGACCAATATTGGTGTTGTTTCCTGGCGGCCACATAATCTGAGTCATGTTTGGAAGTGGTTATTGTAGCAAAATTAATCAGAAACTTCAGAATGTGTATTGACCTTGACACAATTCAACAACATGGTTGCTAGGGGAATCCATCCATGTCAACATCCATTTTTGTAGGAATAACAGGAAAATGGACTGTATTTTGAATGGTTAGAACATTGCAGCACGCTCCTGTTCAGAGAGACTTAGGTGTCCTTGTGCATGAATCGCTAAAAGTAGGATTGCAGGTGCAGATGGTAATTAAAAAGGCAAATGGAATTTTGTCTGCCATTGCTAGAGGGATGGAGTTTAAAAACATGGAGGCTATGCTGCAGCTGTATAGGGTCCTGGTGAGGCCACACCTGGAGTAGCGTGTGCAGTTTTGGTCTCCTTACTGGAGAAGAGATATACTAGCGCTGGAGGGGGTGCAGACGAGATTCACTCGGTTGATTCCGTAGTTGAGGGGGTTGGATCATGAGAGACTGAGTAGCTTCCCCACAGTGTAGGCACAGTTTGGTAACTGTTGCAAGGGTAGAAAGGCCTCAAATAACAAGACACTCCTATTACCACTTTGCTGTTTGCCAACTATCAGGTTCTGTGCTGATTGACCTAGTTTTCATTCTCGTCCACCAGCCAAACTGTCGTTTTAGGCTTATAAAACTGATTTGCACTTTCCCTGCTCCCTACCAGTCTGAAATTCACAATGAGTTAAAGCCAGTCCCATAGTATCTAATATTTGAGACAGTTGAATATAATATTATACCCCAGTAGAAGAGATTGCGTAGTGTATTTTCAGCACTTTTTATTGCAAATTTTCTCTCCTAATTTGACGCAGCCCATGGGTGCAAGTAAGGAATCTTCTGGTCTGCTTGGTTCATTGTGACATTCTGTTACATTATTTTATCTTTATTTCATGCTTATCAGACTTGATCCTTTTATAAGCATGTTTTAAATCACCAAAGACTTCCATTGAATGTTAATTCCCCTTGGAAAGTAACAGTAATACTAGGATTGTGAAAAATATATACTTTCCTTTTTGTTATTTCTTCAGACAAAAGAATTCATTGATGGATGCTTGGAAAATGGAGGTAAAAATCTGATTTTGATTAGTTTTCGTAATGTTTTGAACGAACACAGCTATGGTAATGTACCCTGACTGCTTTACTTTTATAGGAAAGGTTCTTTTACATGGAAATGCAGGTATTTCTCGAAGGTAAGAAAATGATTTTACTTCGAATTTATAATCTAATTGTTATGCCCTCCCTTTAGAGGAAGCTTAGTGATTTCACTTTTTTTTTCCCCTTCCTCCAGTGCAGCCTTGGTGATAGCATATATAATGGAAACATTTGGTGTTAAGTATAGGTAAGCAGTGAAAAGAAATATGAAGTTTAAGGTGTTGATTACCATACTATATTTGTTTACTTTTTTTTCAGCTCATTCAATATTGAAGTTAGAGTTTCACAATAATGTAAATGACATTGAAAGCCAAATGGAGAGTATTATTGAATTATGTAGGAAGAACAGGGCAAGAGGATATTTTCTTCTTTTCATGGCATGTGAACATTACTGCCAATTCCAATAATTGTTGCCCATCCTTTAATTCCCTGAGAGCATGGTGCTGAGCTACCTCCAACCATTCTAGTTCATCTGTTGTACACCCATGGTGGTACTAAGAAGGGTATTTCAAAAATTTGCCTCAAACTACTTAGTAATGCTATTAATGGGTTTTGTACACAGTGGTCAATACATTTGCAAAAAATGTACAGTTTATAACTTCGTATTTCATTGCAGTTTCTTTAATTTGGAATAAAATGGAGGAATGAAGAGGGTATGTGATCATTAAAACATCGAACAGAACAACACAGGAATTCTGCATCTCTGTCAATGCTGACCATGATTCCATTCTAAACTAATGTTATCTGCCTGCGCGTGATCTATATCCCTCTCTTCCCTACCTGTTCCTATGTCAGTCTAAATTCCTCCTAAATGTTGCTCTTTTTTTCTGCTTCTACCACCTCTCCTAGCAGTGCACACACCTTCTGTGAAATAAAATTGCCTGTCACAACTCCTTTAAACATTCCCCTCTCACCTTGAACCTTTGCCCCCTAGTATTTGACATTACCACCCTGGGAAAAATGATTTAGATTATCCACCCTATCCATGCCTCTTTTACACTTCTTTCAGGTTCACCCCTAGCTCTGACACTCTAGTGAAAACAATCCAAATTTGACCAACCTTGCCAACCTCTCCGTATAGCTAATGCACTCTGATTCAGGCAACATCTTGACGAACCTCTTCTGCACGCTCTCCCAAAGCCTCCGCATCTTTAATGTAATGTGGTGACCAGAAATAATCTGAATGTGGCCTAACTAATGTTTTAAGTAGCTGTAACATTGACTTGTCAACTTTCATACTAAATACCCTGACTGATGAAGACAAGCATGCCACCTTTTACTACCTCATCCTCTTTCAGGGAGCTATGCACCCCACGATCCTGCTGTTTATCAATGCTCCTAAGGTATTGCCATTAGCTGGATAATGCATTTGACCTCCCAGAATGTATCGCCACGCAGTTGTAAAGATTAAACTCCATCTGCCATTTCTCCACCTAACTTCTCAACTGATCTATATCCTGCTGTACCCTATGACAATTTTCTTCACTATCCATGACTACCATCAATTTATGAGTCATCTGCAAACTCAATCAGACCTTCTACATTTATATGTAAAAGAACAAGACAACAGAATTCTCAGCACGAATGCTTAGGGATCATGACTAGTGATAAACTCCCAGAAAAGCACCCCTCCATAACTAACTTTTGTATTCGAAGCTAATTTTGAATCCAACTGACCACTTACTGTGGATCCCATGTGACTCCATCTTCTGGACCAGCCTCTCATGAGAGACTTTGTCAAATGCTTTTGTAAAGTCTCTGTCCGTTGCCCTACCCTCAATACCTTCATTGCTTCCTCAAAAAACTCAAATCAAATTTGAGAGAAGATATCCTCTGCATAATCCATTCTTTTCCAAATGCAAGTTAATCTTGTCCATAGGCATCTTTTCCACTATTTTCCCTACCAATGATTTAAGGTTCTACCAGCCTGTAATTTCCTGGATTATCCTTGTTGCCTTTCTTAAACAGGAACAGAATTGGCTAGTATTCAGTCTTCTGGGGCTTCGCCTGTGGCTAAAGAGAATGCAAAGATCTCTGTCAAGACTCCCAACAATCTCCCCTTTGCCTTTCTTAGTATCCTGGGAAAGATTTCATCAGGCCCAGGGGACTGTATCTTAATGTCTTCAAGGCACCCAACACCACTATCTTCTTAAAATCAATAACGTCCAGAATATTGGCATATCCCTCACTCTGTTTCTGTTTCTAATCTTGCCATCATCTGTGTCCTTCTCTTTGAATTCAATATGGAAATGTTTGTTAAAAGATCTCACCTATTTCCTGTGGTCCACGCATAAATTCCCTCAATCCTAATCCGTGTGTAAAATGCCTTTAGATTCTTGTAATTCTTATTAGTCAAGGATATTTCGTGGCCCTTTTAGTCCTTCCAATTGCTTGAGTTCTTTTACTGCTTCCTTTATATTCCTCAAGGGTTTTATCTGATTTCAGTTTACTAAACTTTTTTGTATGCTTCTTTTTCTTTTTGACTGAACTTTCATTATCTCACGTCATCCAGAGTTCCCAAATCTGACGATCTTTATCTTTCATTCTCATTCTGAACTCTCATCAGCTGGCCTTTAAAAGACTCCCACATTGTCAGATTTAAATTTACCCTGAAATGGCTGCCCCAGTCGAATTTCTCCAGGTCCTGCCTAATAGTTTTATAATTAGCCTTTTCCCAGTTTAGCACATTCACGTGAGGGTCGATCTTAACCGTATCCCTAACCATTTTAACACTTCTGAAATTATGATCACTGATCCCAAAATGCTCCCCCACTGAAACTTAGATCACCTGGCTAGGCCCACTCCTCAATACAAGGTCAAGTATGGCCCTTTCCCTAGTTGAACTGAATACACATCGTTCCAAGAAATACTTTTGGATGCATCTAACAACTTCTGCTTCATCTAAGGCCGCTGGAACTAATGAAGTCAAAGTAAGGGAAGTTAAAAGCACTCACTGCAACAACCCCGTTTTTACATTTTGCTGTGATCTTCCCACATAGCTGTTCCTGTATGGCCTGCTAGCTATTTGTTGGCTATTTGTATAGTATAATCACATCAGTGATTACACCTTTTATTCCTGAGTTCCATCCATTTGGCTTTACTGATGACCCCTCCAAGATGTCCTCTTAGTGCAACTGTGATATTCTCCTTTAATCAGTAATATATTTCCCCTATCCCTCTTCATCTCTCTGTATTTGCCTGAAACATTTAAACATTGACATGCCAAGTCTGCATTTCACTCAACCAAATTTTTGTAATGATTACAACATCGTAATTCCATGTACTAATCCAGGCTGTAAACTCAGCTGTATACCTATTATGATCAATGCACTAAAATAAACACAGACTGCCAGTCCCATGATGCTCATTAGCCTAGCCCTGCCTGTTCTTTCCTTTCTTTCTGAATCACTCGACATGTTGATGTACCACTGTGGTCAACTCCATCCCACCCACCCACCTCCCCGCCACCACACAAGCTTATCCTTCCTGAGATTAGTATTGCGTTCACCTAACAACAACAGTAGTGTGATTGTTAAAGACTAAAGGGTAGCCCACGTTTACTTGTTAGGAATAATGTGCAAGATGTTCACATGATTGTGGAATAGTCAAGTTGTAAACTTTTAAACTGGCTAGTTTATTTGCAAGGTATGTTCTGAGGTTAGAGTGTAAACAGGACTAGTCAACATCTCTACCTGGACAGAAGTAGAAATGATTCACAGAACCTTAGCGATTGACTTTGTGGGGGAAAGATTGCACGGGAAGCCACTAAGAATAGATTGCCAGATTCTATTAAAAAGCATCACTGAACCTCTCCAACAAATGATAAGAAATGAGATATAGAGGTGACACGTTCACCATGCAAAACTGCAGGTGCGAGCTTGCACTCTGTTTGAAGAAAATATTTCATGTGGATTTAACCGACAGGAAGATTCACTTTGTTTTGGCAGGAGGGAGAAATCCAGGGCAACCCACATTTTAAAAGCCAGTTGGAAATTAATTGTGATCCTGATGGGTAAGGAAAAGAGGAAGGCAAAGCCTCAAGCTTTGGACTGGTTCTGGGAGAATAAAATGTCTACTTAAAGAACAACTTAAAGTATAGTCTTCAAAGAACATGTTCAGTTTATATCTTAAACAGGAATTTTTTTTAGATAAGTTGCCTGCCAAAATATTTAATCATCTTTGTTCTAGTAAAAGTCTTAAAACTTAAAAAGGAATGTAAGGGATTCAATTTTTTTAAAACGTTATTCATGTCTGTGAATCAAACATGGATTAAAATTTTGGGAGGAGTAATGGAGATGAAAATCCTTTCACTTATTTTAAGAACTACTTGTTACTGCAATAGATGACTTGAGAATCTTTCTGGGTGAAGGAATTAAGTTGGGTCAAATTGCCTCACTCAATTCTAATGATGTAATTGAGTGCAATGAACCAGATTACAGTGATTCAAGAAGGCCATTTGCCACCACCTTCCTGAGCAAGTAGGGATAGGCAATAGATGCTGGCCCAGCCAATGATGCCTACATCCCATAAGTGAATTGAAGAGAATTGAACATTTCTCGTTCGTTATAATATAAGTTGTGTAATGTGTTGTCAAATTGTAGAAGCTCCTGTCCTTGTCCTGGTGTTAGACTAGGCAGTTTCTGTCTTGCTTGCTACTTCCACTGGAATAGTAGACAAGTAGTGTAGAAGAGCCAGAGAGGTTACAACACAGGATCAGGTGGTTTGCCATTATATCTGTGCCAGCTCTTTGATAGAGCTGTCCGAGATTGCCCTGTTTCTCCCCAGATTGTACTTTACACTTTACAGAAGATGTAATGGACTCATCTTCCACCACTTTTTTTGTGATAAGAGCATTATGCACAACAACATTTTCCTTTGTTTAAAGAAAATTGTCTTAACACCCTCCCCAGTTTGACTGCTTATAAACAACCCCAATTTTGCAACCAAAATAAAACCCTTCCTGATTCACCTTACGAAAATCCTTTATCTTTAAAAATCTTTACCAAATCTCTCAACTTTCTTTGCTGCAGTATCTTGAGTCTTCCCTTACAAAGTTTATAAAATCACTATGACTGTATAAAGTTTGTAATTCTTGATGTTTTCTGGATATATTTCATTCACATGTTCTCTGTGGCTTTGCACTTTATATAATACAGTAGTTAAATCTACAGTTGCATCATACTATGTATGCTAACAAGTGTTTTGTGTAGATTTACCATTACTTCTTTACACTTCTGTCTTCTACCCTTATTTGTAAAGTACAAAATCCTCTGGATGATTCTGTAATCTTATTGACTCTGACCTTCATTTTTGGGATATTATATAATTGCCCCTTTACTAATTTTTTTTCTTACAATGTATTATCTTACATTTGCACCCATATTGAATTACACCTGCTATTTCGAAGTCTCTTTCTTGTCTCCCTTGCTGGCTGCTAACCTGCCAGCCTACTTCTGTATTATCAAACTTTAAAATTTTGTTCCATTTAAATGAGACTAAATCATTTATTCATAGATCCCCATCACTGATCCTTTGAATAGAATGTAATGTGAATCATTGCCATTCTTTGGAGAAAGGTAATAGCACAGAATGAGGACATTCAGCTTATCATGTCTGTGTGCATCCTGATGGAGCAATTCACAAATACCCTTGCCCATCCTTCTCCCCTTTTACTTTTGTGCTTTTAGTTTACAGGTAATAGTCCGGCTCCCTCTTGAATGCCTTGATTGTATCTTCCTCCAAGAGGCACTTGAGTCCATCCAGATCCCAAACACTTACTGCATTTTCTTCCCCTTTCATGTTGCTGTTTTTGCCAGCTATCATAAATTTATGACCTCTTGTTCTCAATCCTTCCACCAATGGGAAGATTTTTTTCATGCCTACTCAATCTACTCCAGGATATGGACCCTGAGAACATACTGACATTAGTACTGAACATCTTTACTCCAGAATTAGCTGAATCTGTAACCAAGTTGTTCCAGCACAGCGGCAGCACTAGAATCTATCTCGCAGTGTGTATAATTGTCCCTGTCTGCCCTGTCCACAAAAGGCAAAACAATTACCCACATCACCAATTAACCGTCAGCCATCAACAGAGTGAAGGAAAGGGCTGTCCACAATGCTATGAGAGGCATTTGCTCAGAATAACCTCGCTGTGGTGAGTTTGGCTTTCACAAGGGCCATTTAGCTACTGACCTGATTACTGCTTTGACCCAGATATGTTCAAGAAAGCTGAACTCCAGAGGCAAATGTGACACCTCAAGACAGTATTTGAATGGTGTCAAGGAGCCCTAACAAGCTGGACTCAGTAGGAATGAAAGGGAAAATTCTACTGGTTGCACAAAGTAAAATAGTTGAGGTTATTGGATGTCATGGAATTCAGCCCAGGACATCATGGCACAAGTTCCTCTGGTCATGTCCTAGGTACAATTTCTTCTATTCCATTATCTAGTTGTAAGGTTAGAAGTTGGGATCTTCGCTGATAATTGTGCAGTGTTTAGTGCATTTGCAACAGAATGAGACGAGGGAGCTAATAATGGGGATCCAGGAAATGGTAGTGGAGTTGAGTAAATACCTTGCATCAGTTTTCACAGCAGAAGATGACCATTGTATTCCAAAAATACTAAATAGTCAAGGTGCAAAAGGAGGAGACATAATGAAGACAGTAATAATCCTCAGATAAAAGATGCTGGGGAATCTAATATTGCTAAAAACTGATAAGTCCCCTGGACCCAATAAGATGCAACCTCGGATGTTAGAAGAAATATGTACAGAGATAGCGGACGCACTGGTTTTAGTGTTCCAAAAATCTTTATTCTGTAAAAGTCCCAGATGATTTAAAAACTCCCAGTGTTTTAAATTTTTAAAAAAGCAAGGCATAAAATGTAACTGTAACCTGTTAGTTTAATATGTTATTTGTAAAATTTTAAACGCTTACAGTAAAGGATGTAAGAGCACAGCATTTAGGGATACATAATATGATCTAGCAGACGGGAAAATAATGCCTGACATTTAGTAGAATTTTTTGAGGCGATAACAAGTAGGATAGATAAAGGAGAAGCAGTGAACAGAATATATTTTGGATTTTCAGGAGGCGTTTGATTGGGTACTATATGTTAAGCCATTTAATAAGATTGACCAAGGATTGATTAATAGACGACAGAGTTGGGAAATGTGGGTATTTTCAGGATGGTGACCTGTGACTAGTGGAGTGCGACAAGGATGAGTGCTGGGGCCACAGTTATATACAATGTACATCAGTGAGGGAAGTTTATGTACTATGGCCTGGTTGAAGACGACATAAAAATAGATGGGAGCACAAGTGTTCAGTAAACAGTATCTATAGGGGGATATAAACAGGTTAAACAGGTAGGTGGACTCAAGGCAGATGGAATATAAGGAAGAATAGAGCAACTAAATATTTAAATTAAGAAAGATGCTGCACAGAGGGATTTGGGGGCGTTAAGCATAAACTATTGGGTTAGCACTCAAATTCACTTGCTAAAAGGCAAGGTAAATGGAATATTGGCCTTTCTTTCAAAGGGAACGTATTTGAAAATTAGAGATACTTTGCTGAAACTATACAAGGCACTAGTCAGATCACAGCTGGAATACTATGAATGACTTTGGTCGCTTTGCCTAAGGAAAGATGTATTGGTGTTGGAGGTAGTCCAGAGAAGGCTCACTTGGTCAAAACGAGGTATGGAGAATAGATTGAGTAAGTTGGGTGTGTACCCATTGGAATTTATAAGAATGAGAGGCAGTCTTATTGAAACAAACAAGATTCTTATGGGACTTGATAGGGTAGATACAGAAACGTTATTCACCTTGTGGGAGAGGCTAGGACCAGAGGGCATAATCTCAGAATTGGGGGTCACCATTTAAGACATGAAGAGAAATCTCTTCTCAGAGTAGTGAATCTGTGGAATTTTATACTATAGAGGATTATTGATGCTGGGTCAATAAGTATATTCAAGGCTACGATGGACAGATATTTAATCAATAGAAGAATCAAGGGTTACGGGGTAAAGGCCGAAAAGTGGAGGTGAACCATGATCATCTTGAATGGCCTACTTCAGCTCCTGTTGTCTTTTGATCTCAGATGTAGAAACAGGTTGTCTTTTGATCTCAGATGTAGAAACAGTTCTTGTCCATATGCAGTACGCCTTGCCAATATTGGCCAGTACCATATGCATCACCTAATTGTCAGGCAATGATCATCTCCTCCACCAGCAGAGGACCTAATCATTTATCCTTGATATTCAAGTGCATTGATTTTGCTAAATCCTAAATTGTCAGCATTCTGACTAGAGGCTGGGCCAGGCATGTAAACGGACCAGCTACAAGAACAGATTAGAGGCTAGGAATTTGGAGGCAATTACTCATCTCCTGGTTGCCCAATGTACCTGGCACGAGTTAGGAGTGTGATGGAATACTGCATACTTTCTTGAACGGGTGTGGCTTCAGCAACACTGCAGACATTTGACATTGTTCAGTTCAAAATAGCCCACTTGTTGATACCCATTCACCATCTTCCCCATTTCCCCATCTTGCAGTTTGTACCATTTCCAAGATACACAGTAGTAATTTATCAAAGTTGTTTCAACATCACCTTACAAACCTGCGACCCCTGCCGTTTATATGGGAGCACCACTATCTGCAAGTTTCCCTCCAAGCCATGTACCATCCGGACTTGGAATTATTCACCATTCCTGCACTATTGCAGGATCAGAATCCTGGAATTCTTAACGGTATTGTGGGTGAACTTGGATTCAAGAAGAGAACTCACCACCACATTCTCAAGCTCAGTTAGTACTCAACCGTGAAAGATATCAAAGTCACATCATCCGAAAAGGTGGTGCCCAGAACTGGGCACAGCACTCTAGTTGAGGCCAAACTAATGTTCTGCACAAAGTTTACAAAACTTTCTTGCATTTGTACTGCTGGTAAAGCCTAGCCTGCTGTAAGTTTTTTTTAAAATCAGCCTGTTCAGGGATGTTATGACAGATGTTTGAAGCAGGTGGAACTTGAAACCAGCACACACCACCCCCCCCCCCCCCCCCGGATCAGAGATAGGGACACTACCAGTCACAAGAATCAAAGCCTGCTGTATGCTTTTGCTTTCTCAACTTATCCTGTCACTTCATTGTTTTCTGTGCAAAACTCTACATCTAGGACCCTCTAATCTAGTGCCCTCTTTAGAATTGACCAAGCAGTTAATGTAATAGCAATTTTCAAGCCATGCTGCTACATTTTCCTTTTATACCATATGTCTAGTCTTTCTGATAAGCCTGTGGTGAACTACCTATTTGAACACTTTCTGACAGTCCACATGAAACATTCCCATTTCTGTCCACATGATCATTTCTTCAGAAAGCTACTAATTTCATTAAACACAACTTTTAAATAAGTTAGAGGAAGAGGACTGGTGTTCCCAAACTGAACTGTGACCAGTGGCAGTTGTGAAGATAAAGCAATTTGTTTCTTGAAAGTGAACAGAAAAGCTGTGAATCACTTGTCCATCTCCTAATGATTAGTTAGGAAATCACCAATGCCAAGAAGCAGTTCACTTGCTTAATCTTTTACTTGAGAAATAATTTGGACAGGAACTAGGAGAAAGGGGAAATAAATGAGTTGGGTTTTGCATAGAAAAAATAACAGTTTGGAAAGATGTTCATAGTATGTATCTTTACTTTTTTGTTTTTAGGGATGCATTTACATATGTTCAGGAAAGGAGATTTTGTATTAATCCAAATGCTGGATTTGTCCATCAGCTGCAGGTAACTGGCTTGTCTTTTTATTAATTACCACAAAATACTCATTTATATTGATAATGTAACATTTGTGAGCTATTTTTTAAAATTGCTTTGACACAAGATGTATATGTTTTAAAATGAATGCTGATGTATTATCATTTTATATAGTTTAGGCTTTATTTACTTTTTAAACTACACACTTTGCAAACTGTAAAGCCTAGGTTTTCTCACCTGCAAGAGAGCAGACATAAGGTGCAGGGGCAAGGGGAGACCATATGACCTCATAAGCCTGCTCTACCACTTGATCTTCTACCTTCACTCTGTTTTTTCTACCTATTTCCCGTATCCCTTCACTCCCTCTCTAAGTGGCTAAAGGTCTGTTTATTTCAACCAGAAATGTCTTTAATAAGTGAGTGTCCATGACTGGGCTAGATTATTTCAAAGGTGAACAGCCCTTTGAAGAAATTGCCTCTCATCACTAGTCTTAAATGAACCAGCCCTTATCCTGTGACAGTGTCCTGGGGGTTCTGAATTCCCCAGCCTGGGAAACAATTTCTGAGTCAAGCCTGTCAAATTCCTTCAGATCTTGATTGAAACAATCATCTTTCATTCTTCTAAGCTTCAATATAGGCCCAATTTGCACAGCCTTTGGTTGTAAGTTAACCCCACAAGGAAACCAGACCAGTAATCTTTGCTGTGCTGCCTCAAAGGCAGGTATGTCTTGCCTTAGATGTATAGAAACATCTGTAGACCAGATGGGGACGTGTCAAAGTCCTGTTAAATTAATTTGAACAATTAATTACCAATTTGGTGTAGACCGGGGATATGGTAGGCACCCCCAACTAAGGTTGTAGCCCAGCAAGTAGTTAGAGAATTTAGCAGAGGTAGGACTGAGAAGGCAGCTAAATCAGATTGGTTTGTGTTAAATAAGGTACAGATTAAAGAAATAGAGGGGGGAGAAAGGAAAGCTGGATCAAAAGGGAGCAGAGACAGAAAAAGGAAGGGAAAAAGTCAACAGAATTTGGCATTTACAAATTCTTCCAACAATAATCCATAAGGAATGATGCACCATACTTTTAATTGTTCACCTTTTGGGAAGGACAGATTGATTGTCACTTAGTGATTGTGTACCTTTGTTAAATTGGTACTTGCACTGTTATTGGCAAGAGAGAACTTGCTGTGGGGAGTTTTGGCAATGAGCAAATGCAGCAACTTCACAAAACTTGTGGGAGATAAGGGCATGATGCCTGTTTTGTGAAGCTTACAGCAGAGTGGTGCAACACAGTCAGCAGCATTATGCAATAGGCAATTCCCAGAGTGTCTGTCCCTTACTTGTTATTGGCTGATTTTTGCATGTTCCAAAAATTGTAGAAAAATGTGAGAGGGGTGTTAAGCTGTTCTAGATGTTTGCTTTAGTCAAATCAAAAATCATTTTTTTAATAAAAGCTAACTTACAAACTGTTCTATAAATAGGAGTATGAAGCCATTTATTTAGCAAAATTGACAATAAAGATGATGTCACCACTTCAACTGGGCAGATCAGTTTCTGCACAAGGTTAGTAATTGTTGAAAATGATTTCTTGGATTTTCTTGTGTTAAGTAATACTACCGATAAATTGTGTTTGGCTAATATAGCGTTTTGAAATATGCTGAAAACCTCATCTTAATACAAAGCTGAAACCTTTGAATCATTAGACATGTTGCAGTTATTGATTAAAAATGTTACAGCCTGAAAATAAGCTGCTGGGAATACAGATATTGACATAGTTGGAGAAGTGATGTTATTTCTGACACTCAAATATCCAATGTAAATAAAGAACAATATTTTGGAAAGAGAAGGGCACGTACCCATTATAACCATGTGCTGAACAATTTTTTTATTTTTTGCCCCCAATACTTTGCATGTGCACAAGGCAGATCTAAATGCTGGCTACCATGGGTAAATTGGAGAGAATTTAGTTTTCTGACTATATTGTTGGCATGTTGTTCATGTTCTTTCTTTCCTGTGCAATATTAAAGCTTTTCTTGATGACATTAAAATGTTCCTCTAGTGCACTGCAATCCGTTCTTGGTATATTCCAAATTCAGGGAGCACATGTTCCTCTCTACGTGCGCTTTGATTCCCCAAGTATTGCAGCAAAATTAAGCATGATTTTACCAATCTCATTTGGGCTGTATAGTTATTCGTTCTCAAAAATTCTTGTGCTAAATCGTACAAATCCCATATCATCCTATTATTAGATTGAATTCTTTACTCAAGTCAACAGTTTTCTGTTTTATTGTTTATTTATCACGTTTTCCTTTCAGTAGCCAAAATACTCTTTCTAGTAAGTACTTTGATTCCAGGAAATCTTTTATGAGTGAGGCATTATATACTACAAGTAGACGTTGTTAATCATTTGGAGTTTATCCTGGAACCCACATCTGCTAACTTTGGTTTTGAAATGAAGCACCAACATTGTTCGTTTACAACACTTCTGCAGCACTCTGTTTCCTGTCTGGACTCTTGGCGAAAATCTTTTTGTATCCTATTTTATTAAAGGGATATGGAAATC
The DNA here is from genome assembly GCF_030684315.1 of Stegostoma tigrinum. Classification (NCBI taxonomy): domain Eukaryota; kingdom Metazoa; phylum Chordata; class Chondrichthyes; order Orectolobiformes; family Stegostomatidae; genus Stegostoma; species Stegostoma tigrinum. Next base: position 46,161,886 of record NC_081363.1, read on the forward strand.
AAGTCTTGCTTAATTTCCTTCTCAAGATTTACACCTGGCATGCCATACCAAGCTTTTGATCTCAATCTTCCACGTGATTTTATTGTTGTAAACTACTTTCTTGGTAGCTGTGATTTCTGTTGGAAACATCCTGATATCTCAGTTGCTGTTACTGGTGCAATCACTGAGCTAATTTTAGAACTGTTCTCAGATTCTGTTTTATGGATAGTAAAAGATATATAATCTATATAAATGCAACACAATCTTTTCCTTTTTTTAGTTGTTCTCAGGATGTGGGCGACATTGGAAAGGCCTCATTTATCACCCATCCCTTGTTGCCCTGAGAAGGTGATGGGCCTTCTCCTTTAACCGCTGCAGTCCTTCTGGTGATGGTGTTCCCTCAATGGTGTTAGGTAGGGAATTTCCTAGTTCTCAGTAGCTGTTGTCACCTGGAGACCACACATATCTGACAAGGTCATCTCAACAACAAGATTATTGAATGTTTGCTTGAATGTTTTCTAGATTTGTTGTTTGAGCATAGCAAACATCGGTGGCTCTACTGTAGTATCTGCAAGACTTTTTAGTCTGCAATAATTTCCACCCTTTGCATGAGTGTAGCTGTCAGTTATTTAGTTGGAGCCTCTATGGCTGTAATTGTTTTGATCTGGAATTTATGTGGGATTATCCTGATTCACTACCAAGATACTAGTTCAGACCCTAGAGATGCATGTAAATCGTGGATGATACGGAGAACCCAGTAGATATTGTAACCCTTTATGATTTCCATTCTACGTTTTAAGAAGCTACTGAGTCAGACATCTGTGGTATTTAGGCCAATGATCTAATGAAGTGGATTTATTTACTTGTAGGGAAATCTTTCTTGGAGTTCCTCACTCTATCAAGATCCCATCCATTTGGTCCCTAAAAGCTTTCCCATTTGTCTAAGTATTTGTTGCTTCCTCTCAGGGGCCATGAGACTAATTTATAAGCCTAGTGGACATTTGCTTTTACAAGAAATTATTATCATACAGTATACATAAGTCGGGAGGTCATCAAAAGCTGGTTATAAGATCCTCTTCCGTCCTGCCATTTAAGCATTCTTTTATATGATGACCTAATGTTCTGACATTCGCTGTAGCAAATAGTGTACTGGTGCAAATCCAGCAGGGATATAGATAAACTTGTCATCTCTAAACCGGCACATCTTACTTCCCTTCCTGTGCATCCATGAATAATGTTTAAATTCCCAAGTTTCAATTGTTCTCATGCTTTCATTTAATAATTATGATTTTTCTCAAAATTAAAACATATGGAGATTTCAACTTTCTCTTTGGGATTCAGCAATTCTTCTTTCTTTTGTTGCCTGAGTTGCTCTGCACTAATTGAATCACCATTTGCAGGAGAGAGAGTTGGGGGGCAGAGTGAATACATTAAATATTATACAATAGAATTTAGTGTTTTGGGTCAGCTTGCCTGTCACTGCTCGAATGACAGCAGCATTTGGGATAATTCAGTTGGTCAACATGCATGCAGAAATTTATCCTTAAAGTGCTACACTAATTGAGCTGCCAGCCTTGAAGACAGCCTTCATTTACAGAATGTGTGGTCTTCGAGGGAAAGACCAGCATTTATTACTCATCTCTAATGGCCCTTGAAGTGGTATTGGTGAGCTGCTGCCTTGAACTGTTGCAGTATGTGGAGAGGTACTGCCACACTGCTCATAGATATGGAGTTCCAGGATTTTTGACCCAGTGATGATACAGGAAAGGTGGAAAATTCTATGTCAGTTTGGTGTGCAATTTGAAGATTATGCTATTCTAATGTTTGTTGCTCTTCTGATGGTAAGGATGCAGGTTGGGAGTTGCTGTTGCAGAAATCTTGGTCACTTGCAGCATTGCATCATATAGATGCTACATACTACAGTCAAGTTGTGATGGAAGTAGGTAAATGTTTAAGGTGGTAGCTGAAGTGCCAGTATGTAGTTTGGATTATCCTAGCTTTATAAAAGTTTCTTGCATGGTTTTGGAGCAACTGTCCTCTAGACTTCTATATTTCTGACTTGCCTTGTAGATGATGGATCTTTGAGAGGCATTTGTTGATTGTATAAATCGCCTACCTGAACTCTAGGAAGAAAACAGTTGAGAATTCTGATGCTTCGTGTTGCTACATCAGTTTGAACATGCATGCTGAAGGGTTATCAATGAACATCATTATTTGGAAACTGCAAGTACTGTAAACTAAGACAAGTTTCCAGAAGCTACCATATTAGGATTAGGAAGAATTGCCTTACCCCTCTTTTAGGATGATCCTACCAGAATGTAACAATGGCTCGCCAACTACTTCCATTATCTCCTTCATATTATGATGGATTGCCTTTGAAAAAAATCTACACGTGGTTTTGAAGAACTGCTTCAGATGTAAACATTCAACAGAAAGAAAGCCTTCAACACAAGGAACTTATACTTAAGCATTGTAGATAACTGGGACCATTAGACAGTGAATGCTGTCTCAATATTCTCTTTGCAAAGTTAGGGATTGTATTAAAGCATTACAGTTAAACAGAGTAAGTCAGCAATGTCATGGTGGAGGTGGAAGAAATGTCAATTCTGTTTCGTTTGAATTTTGCCTTAATCTGGAAATACTCAAGGTTTGATTTAAGTGAACATGACCTGTGTTTATCATGACTCTTCAAAGCTTTAGTAATGGCGTTTTGTTTTGTTTAGGAACCTTAAAAAGAATGCTGGAAGATGATGATGATATTTCGAGTATGCAGGTGGCTGCAGTCCATGATGGGTAACCCATAACTACCCTATTAAATATAATGGACATGATTACTGTACTGTATTAAACAGTGAATAAAGGATGAGAAGTGTTATGGGATGTTTAAGATTATGAATACTAAAAACTTACATGGCAAAAGTTACTTTCTTTCCATTTCTGAATTTGTCTTGCTACTTCGGAGGAAGTATGCTAAAATGGAGAACTTGCCCTTTCATATGAGAACAACCTGGAGCACTAGAATCTCTTATGAAAATATTAAAATAACCAGGAACAGCACAACACATTTTTGATGGATTTTCAAGTCTTCATATGCTAATTATTTTACATTTTTACCAATTGCAGTTTTGACAGTTAATAAGTATGCATGTGCTAGGACATGGATGCACTTTTGATACTTGAATTTTGATTGTATGAGAGTTTGATAGGGAAATAATGCACTGTGTGCTTGATGTCAGACCCATACATGCAATTTGTTACAAAGTGTTAATCTTTGAGTGTAATTTATTAAAACTTTCAATAAAAAAAGTTTGATTAATTCCTTAGTGGTTCTCTTATCTGTCAAACCACATTTAGCACTTCATTTTATTCACTTGCACTAAATGCAGATTGTAGACCATTAAGATGTACTTGTTTTCTGAAATTACCTTTATTTTTGAATATGTTCTTCTTATTTTTTCTGACCATGCTATGAAGTATAATTGTCTAAAGCAACTAGGTTATCTGTGTTACTCTTAGCCTATCTGACTGCAATCTTAGCTTAATTATAATCACAGTATTGGAAAATTTCTTAATGTAGTTATATTTGAGGACTAAAACTATATAGATCTTTATGGCATAATATATTGTGAAGGTTTGCCAACAGAGTTGAATTCGATTAACTTTGTTCTCTGTACAACCTGCATTTGCTTAACTACATCATAAATTGAATAAATTAGTGCAATATTTTTAAAAGGTGTACTTACCTAAATTAATGTAATAAGCTATCAAATGTAGCTATTTCACTTTTTTTGTAAAGCAGCTGTGATCAATGTAGATTAATATAGTTAGAGTATTTGCTGATGAGGTCTTCAGTATAAATAACCCTATATTATCAAAATACACATATCAAGAGTTCGATATTTTATTTGCCCTTTGTCCAAAATGCTATACTTAGTTATAAATAAATACAAATTATTGACACTAAATGAAATTACTGAAAAAAATAACTATCACAATAAATCTCTCAACCAAAGACGACTTAAAAGCAGCTGTAATTCAAATAAAAAGCACCATGTTTTTTTTTGTATAGTTCATGTAGTTCATTTTTTTTTTAAAAAATGCATAATACAAGTGTAATTTTTGGGCCCAAAGATGGGTGTTGATTTTTAACAAAGTAGTCAGTACAGTAAACAGAAGTTGAAATATTGAACTTACATGTTGGCATTTACCATCTTGGTCCTATAAATTATAGCACCTAAACAACAAAATGACAGATCCAGTATACAGCAATTCTTTTTATCTATTATATGGGTGGTGAGAAATGGTACAATGTACCCACATCAATAGTAAACTAAGTTTCTACAAATATCAGCTCTTATGCTGTAATATAAAACTAAAACTCAATAGTTTAGACAAAACTCTTAAAAGGGTGAAAATATACAATCTTTTGTAAAGCAAATTCCTTCAGAATATTAAATTTTACTTAACTGCATCTTTTGCACTAGAATTTACCTTTCCTATAAGGAAGCAGTGCTGTCTTTGACTAAACTATATACAATATATACCAAATCTCCGGTTCTAAGTTTGACTTTAAGTATATGTAAATTGTCACAGTAATCAAATGGTGATTACTATTCATTTCCCGCATCCCTATTGGAATTTTTTAATATATATCCTAACTTTTAAACTTAAATTTGTTAGATATTTAGCCATCATTGGCATAGTAGACAGTCTTAAAATTCAGCAGGGATAAATTCAGGAATAATATTTAAATTTAAGGAGCCCTCTCAAATGAACCAGTTTGCTAAGTCATAAATTAATTGTATTTAGCTACAACTCTACAAACTAAAATAAGAAGTTATCACAAACAAACAAACAAACAACTCCCATAATGCATAGCAGACAAGGGTGATACTCCCATAAACTGGCTGAAAATAGTAGATTTATCTGCAATGTTAACCATGAAGACTAAGATCTGAGATAGTGAGTAAAATCTGTTAACACCCACCGTACAAGCAGTTTATCTTCATTTATACATACTTAAACAAAAATATTAACATTCTGTAAGTTAGATAAATGCGCTTTGGAATTATCCAATTTTAAGTTAATTAAACCACATAAGTCACATGACCTAGAGTCATAATACTTAGATTTAGTTACATTGCAGCAAGCTACCCCAGACCATTAACAGAACACTGGCTCTTACCTTGTGGGCTGTTTGATATTGTATTGTTCCTACAAGAGAGGTCCAAGTCAGGATTTCACAAAACTCCACAACTCATTTAAAGCAGCAATTGGGAGCAGCCACACAAGTATTTTTAATATCTCCGTTTCAACTTGGAAAGTGCCATAAAGCCCAAGCACTGAAAACCTAAGACACTGACACTACTGCAACTAAGACCAATCAAGTTTCTGCTCCAAGGTTTCCTGCAACTTTTACATTTAATGAAAGTGGAATTACTTCCAAGTGACAGCATAACTGCATCCTTAGTTTAACGTTGCAGGTGGAGCATCACGGCAGACATAATTACCAGTTAAGTGACTAAACAGAAATTAATGCATAGAAATGTCCTGCTCCGAGTTCTACTTAAAATCAAGACAAAAGGTTTTGGAGCTAGACAAAAAGTACTTTGGTTAAAATTCTTTCTATCTTCAGTTTCTAAGTAAAACAATACTCCCTCATAGATACAGTGCTCTAGATTGCCCTCAGTTAAAATTTAATAACATGAACTATGCTGCAGTTTTCCCCTCACCCACAGAACTGCTCAGTCTGAGGAAAAAAATCTCTTAAATTTCAACTACATCCTGTTACCACCAAAATAAGCAGAAAATAGGCCATTTATGCCAGAGTATTCTATATGCAATCTTGCAGTAATAGATCAGAACAGCAATAATACAGCCAGATCTCCAACATCTTTTGAGAAACAAAAATAAGCAACTGATTAAGTAAATTTCAGTCGAAAAATCTGCACTGCATGTACACTTCTTCTGTAGCTTTATATCCAAACTTTTGATAGAAGGCTTCATTCTTTGGTAGGCACTCTAATGTAATTTTGTAACAGTTGAGTTTCTTGCTGAGAAGTGTGAGGGCTGAAACTAACCTGTCAATAGGACAGAAAATATAGCTACACGTTAGTAATAGATCATTTATTTTCAAGCCTGTATGAAAAAGGTTTTTTTTCACAATAGTACCCTTTAGACAATATTAAGGTAGAACAACATATGACTATCAACTGGGACTAGTGATGCGACTCAGGGGTCGGTGCTGGGCCCATTGCTGTTTGTTAGCTAAATCAATGATTTGGATGAGAACGTACAAGGCATGACTAGTAAGTTTGCAGATGACACTAAAATAGGCAGTGAGGAAGGTTATCAGAAATTGCAGCAGGATCTTGTGACCAGCTGGGGAAGTGGACTGAGAAATGGCAAATAGATTTTCCTATAGATAAGTGTGAGGTATTGCATTTTGGCAAGTCCAATCGAGGTAGGAGTTTTGTAGGGCTTTAAGGAGCATAGTGGAACAGAGAGACCTTGGAGTTCAGGTGTATGGTTCTTTAAAAGTGGAGTCAAAGGTAGACAGGGCAGTGAAGGCAGCTTTTGGCACACTGGCCTTCATCAGTCAGGGAGCATTGAGTATAGAAGTTAGACAGTTGTACAGGACGTTGGTGAGGTGCACTTGGAGTATTGTGTTCAGTTTTGGTCACTTTGCTTTAGGAAGCATGTTATTAAACGGAAAGAGTGCAGAAGAAATTTACAAGGATGTTGCCAGGACTGAAGGGACTGAGTTATAGGGAAGGTTTCGACAAGCTAGGACGTTTTTCATCAGAGCAAAGGAGACTGAGGAGGGGATCTAATAGAAGTGGATAAGATCATGAGAGGCATGGATAGGGTGAAAAATCAGTCTTTTTCCCACGGTTGGGGAATCGAGGATAAGAGGGCATCGGTTTAAAGTAAGAGGGGAAAAAATAAATGGGAACCTGAGGGGCAACTTTTTTTACACAGAGGGTGGCACGTATATGGAATGAGCTTCCAGCAGACGTGGTTGAGGCATTAGCAACATTTAAAACACATTTGGACAAATACATGGATTGGAAAGGTTTAGAAGGATATGGGCCAAATGCAGGGAAATGGGGTTAGTGTGGATAGACATTTTCGTCAGTATGGATCAGTTTGGCCTGAGGGCCTGTCCCTGTGCTGTAGAACTCTGACTCTAACATGGAACATGTAACAGCAATATTACTGAAAATTCAAAATGCACTGTCGTTATACAACTAAACAACAGACTTTTTTGTGGCAAAGCACAGTAAAATTTAATATTTTTGTTAAAAAATCAAATTATGAAATTGTGAAGATTGTTAATGAGATTTATTTTTTGTTAAGCAAAGCCATAATCAAGATCACAAGAAGCCAGCGCTAGATTACCTAACCAATCCAACATTGACCACGTACTGTTAATGCACTAATAAACCAGAAACAAGGATGAGTTTCTTCATGTACAAAGTTAGTGACTTAGTAAGGGTTAACAAAGTTTATGTTTTAGTGATTCGATGTACAAGAAGGGAAGTATGTGTATCGGCTGGGCCCCCTGCCTTTTTAAGTACCATTTCTTTTGTACCAGTTACAATAAATCTAAGAAAACATATTTATACCTGTAAAGGGGTCTTGTAACTAATCAGGACTAGTAAACCTTAGGTTGGCTTTCTTAAGATCCAGTCTGTAATTGTAATTAATTATAATTCAAAAACTTCAGTTAAGGTGCGTCCCAAAATATTACAGCACTCACCATAACCCCAACTGAAACCAACCAGCACAATACATATCAAGTTTGAATCTTCGCTTGTCTGTTGAGTTCAGTTATTCAGTTGTTACTCGAAGACAACAATGTAGCCAAAGACATGAACTGAATCCAACATCTAAACTTCAAATTAGTTTCACAGTGATGTTTCTGTTTACATAACTAATCTTGAAAAGTCTACTTGTATTTATTATTTTAACTATTATGTAATCACATACCAAACAGGTTGGGAAGGGTGGCATGTAGATCATGTAGGAAATGTAAAACTTGCGAAGTTTCTCCCTGACCCTCTCAAGTAATTCAAACCAGCCCTGAGAGATTTGCTGCTTGAAAATCTCAGACTGAACTGCATCAAAATCAATGGTAGTTACCATCAGTAGTAATATTCTGCCACCAAAAAATTTACATCAAGTGTCAGAAAAATCCAGTAAATTTACTACACCCAAGCAGATCGAGAATTCAAAGTCCACAACCAGAGGTATGGAGAAGACTTATGCTTTTAATTATTGTTCTTACCTAGTTACACAATTATAATTTTTGAAAATGTGAGATATAGGTGAAAAGCAACTCCAGGACTGCAGGGTCTCTGATGTTTGAAAAGTTTACAAGGAAAGACAGGATCAGAAGCAAGTGTTTTAGGACTGAAGGATGAGGAGAAGGAGGATGATTTACAGTCTCAAGAATTTTTAATGTTAGTTAATGATACTATGCTAGTAAGCTTGATATAGCTGCATGTTATGATAAGGAGGAAAGGAAAAGATCTTAAACCTCCTAGTGCAGGCAAAGATGGGGGGAAGCAAAGAGCTAAATTACGAATAGCATTTTCATTTTGGCTGTAATTGGACAATCTCAAACGGTACATTGCCTCTCTAGTGCCAGGGTGAGGGGCATAATATCATGAGTAGAAAAGCTTTTGAAAAGAGAGCAAATAGAAATCATCACTTAGTTAAGAACACCTACCAGAGGAAAGAATATAGCAATGGAATTTAGAGACCAGTTTCAGTCATTATGGTCTAAACTGAAGACACCTTACTATGACTCGATGTTACATATTGGTCAGGCGTACGGACAAAGGATTATGCACATTAATGTGATGTGTGGGATAATGTAGAATGGGGACATTCCCATTCAGGAATGGGGCAATAGAGACAATAGGGCCTCCCATTGACTTTAATTCATTTAGGGAATCAGTCAAGCATTGGGAAGGATTCAGTGAAAGTCAGAGGATAAAGACAAATGAAAACATAGCTACATATATTTTGGTACAGAATGTTCCACGAACAAAGTATTAAATGGAATTTTGAAAGTAAATACAATGATCACCTAGATAAACTCACCAAGGTAATTTACAATAACAAAATACATAAGTAAGATTTTAAAACACTCAAACTTACAGTTTCCCAAGTTGCTTTCCTCTGCATTCATCACTCACGACAACCTCTTCTATTCTCCCTCGCTAAATTTGAAAGAAAAGAGTACCTCAGCTTCATTTAGTTTTAAATTTTAATGGTTAATTATTGACAAATTTATCACTCTGAATGGTAAAAATTTGCTGCAACAGATTGTCTATCTACTACATGCACGATTCATTTCCTTTGCGAAACTTATACCCTGCTAGAAAGCAGAAAAGACTAAATACAAAATTTTATCAACAAATGTCAGCTCCAGATCTGAATGGAAAACTCATAACCATAGTAAAAGTATACGTTAACATTATAATATCCATTGAAGACCTACCTTTGCACAAGAATGTATAAATTTATGTTCAATTATTAGCGTTGCTGTAGCAATAACCTGTCCAAGATGTGTGTCTTCAATGACAACGGTATAATAATCTCCAGTTTGTTTCATGTGCTCAAACTTTTCTGTGAAGTTTTAGAATATGATAATCAAAAAATAAATGCTTCAAAATTAAACATGCTATGCTTTATGTGATTAGCTCCAAAACACTTAAACATGTCAATCTACTACACAAATTCTAAAGATTTCTTTTCATCTAATTTTCCCAGTTATGTTTTTCCACCTTATACATGTGAATGTTGGTACACAAACAATTTGCTTCAGACAGACTGCTAATTTTTTTTTAGAAATCTGTCAATGGGATATGGGTTTGACTGGCTATACCAGCATTTATTGACTATCTCTAATTGCTCTGGAGAAGGTAATATGAGCCGCCTTCTTGAATTGCTGCAGACCCACAGTGCTTTTAGAAAGAGAGATCCATGATTTTGACACAGTGGCAATGAAAGATTAATGATACAGTTCCAAAATCAGAAAAACATGTGGCTTGGGGATGAACTTGGAAGTGGCTGTCTTCCCTTACATATACTGCCCTTGTCTTTTACATGATATCACGGGCTTGGAAGTTGCAGTCAATGTAGGCTCGGTGAGCTAATGCAGTGCATCATAGTTGGCCCACTCTGTCAGTGGTGGTGAGAGTGATGGTTGAAATGGCGAATGAGGTGCCAATCAATTGGGCTGTTTTGTCCTGGATAAACTCCTATAATGGTGACCTGGAGTGGAAATGATTAATCACCAACAACCACAATCAGCTTCCTTTGGTGGTATTGCACAGTCAAGACAGATTTCTCCTGATTCCCATTGACTGCAGTTTTGCTAGAATTCCTTGATGCGAAACTCGGTTAAATGCTGCATTGATGTCAAAAGCAGTTGCTCTCATCTCATCAAGCTGTTCCCAAAAAACAGTAATGAATTGGGAAGATAGCAAATGGCACACTAAGATTCAGGGCTGGTTTGTGGATTGGTGGATGATTGACAGACAAAGAAAGCTATACCTGCATGCTAACTTTGTTACTGCAGAAGTACATCAAAAACACTCTAATCAATATTTTGAACATTTGAAATTTCTAAAAATATTTTTTTCTCATTTTTAATTACAAAAGTGAATAATTGCTCACTGACTTAACCTTGTCTATAACTCTTAGGAACATCCTTGTATCCTTCTCAAAATTTACATTATCACATAAACTTATACCACCAGCAAACTCGAATACACTTGGACTTTTTAAAAAATTTATAAAGTCTTTATTAATTATAAATAGTGGAAGCTCAGCACTGATTGTTATTTATACCAATCTCCAGTTATACCTCTCCACTTCCTACCTAATAACCAATCCTCCATATTGATAATGTATTGTCCCTATTTACTAACCTTTATCATGTGTATTAACCTATTGTGAGACTGTTTATCAGATATCTGTTAGAGATCTGGGTACACTACATATACTGACACGTCTTTAACTAGCCTATTTTTCACATTCGCAAAAAGCTGTAACAAATTCTATCAGTAGACGTCAATAAGACTTGCTCATTAATAGATTCAAACATTTTTCTGATTACTGATATCACTCTAACAAGCCTATAATTTTCTGTTATCATTCCCTCATTTCTTACAGAAAAGTTACAACTTTCTAACTTCTAATCTGCAGAAAATCATAACAAACCATTAACTACCTTTGAAGCTACCTCTTAAACTCTTTGTCCCTCCTATACTGCTCATTTTTACCCCAATTGCTGTAATGCTCTGTTGCCATGACTTTTCTCTATGGATTTCTAAATTTCTCTTCACCTGACCTCACCTCTCCTTTTTTAGTTTAAGCTGGTAAGTGGAAAACTGCTTCAACTAAAGGGTGAAGGAGGCCAAGGATGACAGCGCATGAGGGGGCAGTAGAAGAGAATGGGATTGAGAGGAGCAGAGCAAAGTATATAACGAACACATCCTTTATTTGTCATATTATCTCCCCTCACTATTTACTGTATTTTCAAATTATGTCATTTGAAAAATTTATAATTAAGCTTTTTTTAATAAAATCAATTTATGGACTGTCAATGTAACTAGCAAGATGTGCACTTATACTAATCCCTTTGCCCCTCATGTAAAATGGCAATGAGCATCCTTGAATCGTTATGGTCCTAGTAGTGCCTTTTATATTTTACCATAGTTGTTTGGTTCAATTTAATGACTGGGCCATATTAGAAAGCAGCGCAGAGTTTCTTCACATATTGAAATGAAATGAACATCTTTACAGTCCACAACATCATTACAAGAGAGAGAAAAACTGTTTAATGGTTTGAAATTAAATGCATTATAATTTTGAAGGTGCTTGTCCACTTACTGATAAATATTTCAGGTGCAACTTGGTCTACTTTTGTTAACTGTGCAAGTACCTTGAAGAGACCTGTTTAAAAATTAAAATTAGATGAGTTACATCAGCATAGCCAAAAAGGTTTTAGTACAGTGAGTTCTACACAAGCTGGTGCATTCTGACTTTGCGTGATAGTGTAAAACAGGTAACAGCAGGTTGGCAGCTAATTTTACATTTCCCCTGATTTTTATTTCCATTGATATAAGGAACCTAGGTACAAATTAATTCAACACTGAAGCAAATGTCTCCAATAAAAGTAGTTCCAAAAATTAATTAGACTGAAAAATTGTTTTAAATTTTAATTTCTTCAATTGACTCTTTATTTAAAAGTTTAATAATTTTGTATTGCTATATGCTTGTAAGATGGAAATTACAGTTCAAACAGTACCTCTATTGAAGTCAGCAGTACAGAGAGGCCTCATAATTAATCCATCCCCAGGGTTCAGAGGAGAAATTTCAGGAGAAAATTTCACCATATTCTGGCTCCAATCCAGGTCATGTAACATGATCGGATCAAACAACGGTGTGTCATCAAGAATCATGGCAAGAGGAGGGCTCAGTTGGTACTCTGATTTAAAGCAATATAAAATATTTTGAAAATCTTAATCAAAGGTACTTTTACTTAGATTAATACAACCTTTTAACACAGTCAAAACAAATCTTGCTTTGTAAATTCAGTTTCTTTCACTTGTTTTGCTTTACATTACTGCATGTGGATGAAATTGTACTAAAATTCTCAAATCAAACGTATTTGAAGAGTGCCAGGAACAGTATACTGGCACGTTGCTAGTCAATCACCATGTTTTGTAAACAGGTCCAAAAGGCAAAAGCTAAAAGGCTCAATGGGGAAAGAATTCATTGAAATGACAGACAGTGCAAGTGGACTGACAAATGTAATAATAGGTTGAAGCAGGAAAGAACAATGTAAATTACAATGAGACAAGGTCAAATGATTAGCTCATTGACGAAACCTTTTCAAGTATGATTGAACAGAGAAGAGAGGATTCAGATGCAAACTAAGCATATTCCTTTGGAAAAGAATATTTGGAGCATCCAAAGCTAGTGTTACCAGGATGACAAAGCAAATAAGTTTAAAAAATGAAACAGGAACAGCAGGCTTATGACAAAATAATACTTAATAATAAGGATGACTACAAAAAAGGCCAAGAAGAAACTGAAAAGTGCAATGCAGGAGAAAAAAGGAAAGCTACGGGGAAAAATTAGCATGCAACATTGAATTGAACCTTCAAACATCTTATATTCACAAAATAGGTATATGGCTATTAGGGAAGAAGTTAAGCCTAGTAAGGGCTCAAAAGGAAATATTCATGCCAAGGCTGAGGTGGTAAAAGTATTAAATTAAAATTGCGAATTTCCCTTCACAAGCTGAAAATGAAGTTATGCTAAGAGATAGGGAAGTCTGGTAATATAATAAATAGGGAAAATATCTTTTAAAAAGCATTACAGAAAATTAGTGATAACAAAGTGTGGAGCTGGATGAACACAGCAGGCCAAGCAGCATCTTAGGAGCACAAAAGCTGACGTTTCGGGCCTAGACCCTTCATCAGAAAGGGGAATGGGGTGACGATTCTGAAATAAATAGGGAGAGAGGGGGAGGTGGACTGAAGATTGATAGAGGAGAAGATAGGTAGAGAGGAGAGTATGGGTGGGGAGGTAGGGAGGGGATAGAGGTCAGCCCAGGGAGAACGAACAGGTCGAGGGGGCGGGATGAGGTTAGTAGGTAGGAAATGGAGGTGCGGCTTGAGGTGGGGAGGAGGGGGTAGGTGAGAGGAAGAACAGGTTAGGGAGGGGGGGGGGATGGGCTGGGCTGGATTTGGGATGCAGTAGGGGGCAGGGGAGATTTTGAAGCTGGTGAAATCCACACTGAGACCATTGGGCTGCAGGGTTCCCAAGCGGAATATGAGTTGCTGTTCCTGCAACCTACAGGTGGCATCATTATGGCACTGCAGGAGGCCCAGGATGGACATGTCATCTAAGGAATGGGAGGGGGAGTTGAAATGGTTCGCAACTGGGAGGTGTAGTTGTTTACTGCGAACCATGTTCTGCAAAGCGGTCCTCAAGCCTCTGCTTGGTTTCCCCAATGTAGAAGTAGCCACGCCGGGCACAGCGGATGCAATATACCACACTGGCAGATGTGCAGGTGAACATCTGCTTGATGTGGGATGGGAGTGACGGACAAGGTGTGGGGGCAAGTGTAGCACCTCCCACGGTTGCAGGGGAAAATGCCAGGTGTGGTGGGGATGGAGGGGAGTGTGGAGCGGATAAGGGAGTCACGGAGAGAGTGGTCTCTCCGGAAGGCAGACAAGGGTAGGGTTGGAAAATGTCTTTAGTGGTGGGGTCGGATTGTAAATGGCGGAAGTGTCGGAGGATGATGCTTTGTATCCGGAGGTTGGTGGGGTGGTATGTGAGGACTAGGGGGATTCTCTTTTGGCGGTTATTGCGGGGGCGGGGTGTGAGGGATGTGTTGCAGGAAACGCGGGAGACAAGGTCGAGGGAGTTCTCGGCCACTGCGGGGGGGAGTTGCAGTCCTTGAAGCACGAGGACATCTGGAATTAGAATATCCCCCAGTCTAAATGAGATATATCCTCAATTGCTTAAAATAAGCAGTTTTATCATCTGTCCATTTCTCTAACTACAGGATTGCCTATGACTGCTGCATTTCTACTGTTTTTCCTGCATAGCATCAAATCTCTGATGGTCCAAGGATGTGATACTTATGGCTAAATTCTTTGGAATACACGCAAGCAACATTTTAAAGATAAGCATTAATTGTTTACTATAGCTAAGCCAGACGTCTCCAGCGCATTCCATTTTTTAAAAGTTCTATTTTACAAATTTTAATTGCCTATTTAAATATGAATTGTCTTCATTCACATCTTTCCCAGAATTCTAAAATGAATTTAATTTTGGAAGATATATTAATGCTAAAACATATTGCAATTCTTCCAGGATTTCGCTACATCTATAAGTCATGCTGAATTGATACAATTTAACTTGTATTCCTGACTTTAGAGCCTCAAACAACAGTATTTCCTAAGTAAAAGAACATGGAATCTACCCAGTTCTAGATACTGGCCAAAATGACAATTCCTCTAATGGCATACTAAATGATCAATTCCTTTCCCTTCTGTTGCTCTCCATTAACTAGGTGCACCCTTGCAGGAAGCACTTCTGCCCTCAAAACCCCTTACCCACCAACAAAAATACAGACAGAGTCCTTTCGGTCCTGACATATGACCACACCAACCTCCGCATCTGGCACATCGGAAATTGGCTTGCTGCAAGAAGACAGAGGGTGGTAGTTGATGGGAAATGTTCATCCTGGAGACCAGTTACTAGTGGTGTACTGCAAGGGTCGGTGTTGGGTCCACTGCTGTTTGTCAGTTTTATAAATGACCTGGATGAGGGCGTAGAAGGATGGGTTAGTAAATTTGCAGACGACACTAAGGTCGGTGGAGTTGTGGATAGTGATGCTGTAGGTTGCAGAAAGATATAGATAAGCTGCAGAGCTGGGCTGAGAGGTGGCAAATGGAGTTTAATGCAGGCAAGTGTGAGGTGATGCACTTTGGTAGGAGTAACCAGAAGGCAAAGTACAGGGCTCATGGTAAGATTCTTAGCAGTGTAGATGAGCAGAGAGATCTCGGTGTCCATGTAGACAGATCCTTGAAAGTTGCCACCCAGGTTGACAGGGCTGTTAAGAAGGCATACTGTTTTAGCTTTTATTAATAGAGGGATCGAGTTCCGGAACCAAGAGGTTATGGTGAAGCTGTACAAAACTCTGGTGCGGCCGCACTTGGAGTATTGTGTACAGTTCTGGTCACCGCATTATAAGAAGGATGTGGAAGCTTTGGAAAGGGTGCAGAGGAAATTTACTAGGATGTTGCCTGGTATGGAGGAAAGGTCTTACGAGGAAAGGCTGAGGGACTTGAGGCTGTTTTCATTAGAGAGAAGGTTGAGAGGTGACTTAATTGAAACATATAAAATAATCAGAGTTGGATAGGGAGAGCCTTTTTCCTAGGATGGTGACGGCGAGCACGAGGGGGCACAGCTTTAAATTGAGGGGTGAAAGATATAAGACAGATGTCAGAGGTAGTTTCTTTACTCAGAGAGTAGTAAGGGAATGGAATGCTTTGCCTGCAACGGTAGTAGATTCGCCAACTTTAGGTACATTTAAGTCGTCATTGGACGAGCATATGGATGTACATGGAATAGTGTAGGTTAGATGGGCTTCAGATCGGTATGACAGGTCGGCACAACATCGAGGGCCGAAGGGCCTGTACTGTGCTGTAATGTTCTATGTTCTATCATCCTCCACCACACTTCCGCCACTTGCAGTCTGACCCCACCACCGAAGAGGTACTTCCCTCCCTACAGCTGTCTGCCTTTTGTAGGGGCTGCTCACTCTGCAACTCCCTCATCTGCTCCACATTCCCCACCAACCCCACCACATCCAGCACTTTTCCCTGCAACCATCGGCAGTGCTACACCTGCCCTTACATCTCCCCTCTCACCTGCATCCAAGGCCCAAAACAATGTTCCAAATCCCACAGCGGTTCACCTGTACATCATCCAACCTGGTCTACTGCATCCGTTGCTCTCGATGTGGTCTCCTCTATGTTGTGGAAACCAAGTGGAGCACCTGCATTCTGTACACTATAATCAACAACACTATACATGCCAACCATTTTAACTCCCCCTCCCACTCCCTTGGTGACATGTCCACCCGAGGCCTCATTCAGTGTCACAATGACACCTCAGGCAAACTGGAGGAAAAACACCTCAAATTCCAACTTGGGAGCGTACACCCCAATGGTCTCAACACAGAATTCACCAGTTTCAAAATCTCCCCACCCCGTCCTCATCCCATGTCCAACCCTCCCTCTCATCCCTGCCTCCTTGACCTTACACAATCTATCTAGCTTCTTTCCCACCTATTAACCCCACCATTCCCACTACTCTCTACCTGCATCCACCTATCATCATCCTTTCCCCAGCCCCCTCCCGCTATTTATTTCCCAGCTCCCTTCCCCCTCCCCAGTCTTGATCCAAAATGTTGACTTTCCTGTTCCTCAGATGCTGCTTGGCCTGCTGTGTACCTCCAGCTCCACACTGCCTTGTAGGGAAGCATCTAACTTTTATAGCGTGTTGCTACTAAATTCCCTTACCTTATGCAACAGATTAGTGCAAGGTTCCTCAAACTGGTGAGATCAAGCTCTGAGACAGCAATGAACGTGCATTCCTGATCTAACAGGCTCTGCTCTCACTAATGAGACAATTTTCAGGCCACGTTGGCAAAATACTTGGGGAGCTATGCATTACAGTACTAATGTCTTAGGCAATATAATCTTAATGGTTAAACAAGTAATGTGAAATAACATTAAGAAATGGGATTTTTCAATGTGGAACTTAAAAGATTACTTCAAAGATAAATATAAATAAAACACAAAATAGTCAGCACCTTGCATTTGTGCAATCGTAAAAGCGTAGGCCAGACAGAACAAGATAGTTATTTATCCTCCAACTATAATATGTGTATCAATGTTCAGGGAATAAGTGGTTGAATTCCACATCAGTATAGATATTACTAACTGGTATCCAAGGTGAATCTATTGCTGTAACTTGAAGTGTGGTGGTGATATAAAAAGTGTCATTTTGCAACTTGTACGAGGCATGTTGATGCCACAGACTCCAATTGACGAAAAAAACGATGTTTGTTTAATATTTAACACAATATTAGATTTATTTAATTCTAAGGGATTAAAAATAAGCATAAATTATATTCAGTTTGAGTGAATTCAGATTTTCTTCATCTAGAGAGCTAGAAAGGCCTAACTATTTCATTCTAAAAGTAGCTTGTGGGTTTTATTCATATAATTTCTGGTTTGAAGTGCACTAAAAAGTTCAACAATTAGTCATTGTTTCTCAGTCATGTTTTAAAGCTGGCTTATTAAACCTAGTTTATTCAAATTTTAAAGCTTGGTTGTGACATTTAAAGTCACATTTTAAAATTGACATAGATATTGAGAAATACGGAGCAACTGTGCAAGAATATTAATTTAGCACAGCAGTTTTAGACTTAACCAGAAGTACCTGTACAGTTTAATAACCACTGGATTAAAAATGTTGCTAATATTCTTTGCAAGTTAATGGTTTAACAATTTTTTTGGTTGTTGCATTTGAAGCTTAGAGCACTTTTCTTTTGGTTACTTATTAGCAATTTGCAATCGATCACGTATCATAAAATAGAAATCTGAATACGAAATGACAGCAGGGTTGGGTCAATATTACATAACTGTACAACCCAAATACAAGAGCCACGTAACTAAATCTCCTCCTTTGTCTTTCAGGTTGACCCGTTTCCTGGGATCTCTGCAATGCTGGTTGATCCACTTCCTGTTAAACATAATCTTTTGGCAGGTGGTTTTACAACCGGATGCGATTCATCCTGCAAATCTTCCCTGTCCATCTTGATAGGGACAACACCAATACTCACTAGATTGCTGATACCAAAGTCATTTACATTTAATATTCATATTTTGATCAAATGTTTGCTGTGCATAAAAGATTTGTAAATATTACCAGAATGAAACAAATTAATCATTTTTTAGGAAAATGGCATATTAGTGCATTGTTTAAAATTGATTTAAGCTGAATTGTTAGTGCTCAATGCTGACATCAAGTGCAAAGCAAAGGTGTTTAATTCCCCAACAAAAGATTCCTTTAAAATTTTGTTTTAGAAATCAGCTTCATGTTAGTTTCTAAATGACAATTCTGGGGAGCAACTACAATTATAAACACAATGCAAATTACTTTACAATTTAATACTATTTATTTGATACCTTAACTTCACCATTCACAGGATACCTATTTCACATGCAATGGACTAAGAAAGATGAGAATGTAGAAATGAGTACACTAAACTCACATTCATGAGCAAAAGTGACATAAAGCCACCAATGACTAATATTCAACTTTAATTGCCTCTTACAAATTTCTTCATTTTTGCACACACTGACACTCTATTCCATTGAGGATAACCAAATCCCTCTACAGTATCATCTGTCCCAATTTAAATATTCTGCTTTTTCTCTCCTTGCCACAAGAACAAACCTCATATTTGCCACATTATAAAATAGAAGCCAAAAGAACTGCGGATGCTGCAAATCAGAAACAAAAACTAAGCTGCTGGAAAAGCTCAGCAGGTCTGGCAACATCTGTGGAGGAGAAAAGAGAGTTGACGTTTCGGGTCTGGTGACCCTTCCTCAGAACAAGTAAACCCAAAGATTACTAAACCCGGTAATAACTAAACCCATTGACAAATGAACCCGGCAACAACTAAACTCAGGTAGAACTGAACACAGTAATAACTAAGCTCAGCAAGACCCAAGAGAGTGACCACCAGGCAGTGGCCACAGTCAGGGAGAGTGACCAGCAGACAGTGTGTTTCTTCACCACCACCCCACCACCTCTTGAGTGACCAGCAGTCAGAGGAAGGGTCACTGGACCCGAAATGTCAACTCTTTTTTTCTCCTCCACAGATGCTGCCAGACCTGGTGAGCTTTTCTAGCAACTTTGTTTTTGTTCCTGTGTTTGCCACATTATGTCATTTATCCAAAACTGCAGACTTAATCTGTCTACATTACTTTGCAAACTCTATGTCCTCTTCATTGCTTGCCTACCTAACTTGGAATCATCAGGAAATGTAACTGTTCCTGCATTCAAGTCATTAATATCGATCATATTTGTCGAGGCGCAGTACTGATCCTTTGACACCTCACTAATACACTTTACCAACCTGAAAATGATCCATTTTTCTCGACTTTGTTTCTTATTAGCTAACTCTCCATCTAAGCTAATATATTACCCGAACACCATGAGTTCATATCATAGTTATAGGGGGTACTGACTGCTGGTCACTCCGACACGGGGGGGGGCACTGACTGCTGGTCACCCTCCCCGACTGTGGCCACTGCCTGGTGGTCACTCTCTTGGGTCTCATTGGGTTCAGTTATTACTGTGTTCAGTTCTAACTGAGTTTAGTTATTGCCGGATTCATTTGTCAATGGGTTTAATTATTACTGGGTTTAGTAATCGTTGGGTTTACTCGTCACGGGGTTTAGTTATTACTGGGTTTTGTTGACGCAGGGTTTAACAGTTGCTGCTGGCACGGGCCAATTATCAGCATGGCTAATGCCACCCGGATCCGGGCAGGAGCATCGCTCAGGGGGCAGAGCGCCCGGCCGGCACGGCCTCACAGAAAGCCTTCCGAGTCAGGCAATGTGGGAAGCAGAGGAGGCGACAATGTACAGTACTCACCCGCAAAGGGAAGCTCTTCAGCGGCTTCCTTTCCGGATTCGAGCCGCACGGGAGGGGCCTAACCTTCAAGCAGGGACGTGGCAAAGGGGGCACGCAAGGACGCGGTGACGTCTGAATAACTGGCATGCGGCAGAGAGGGGAGGGGGCGGGGGCGAGGGGTGGGCGGGGTTAAGGGAGAACCTGGCAAGTCGTTGGTGAAGACAGGTGGAAGAGAGATGGAGGAAAGGTGAGACAGAGAACCCTGGGGAGGGGAATAGTGAGTGAGAGAGAGAGAGACAGGTGGAAAAAAGAACCTGGAGTGAAGGAGAGAGAGAATCTGGAGAGAAAGAGATAGGGAGGAGGAACCAGGAGAGTGAGTGTGTTAGGGAGGCGGCGGTGCTGTGGAATAGAGAATCTAGAGAGAAGGGATGGAGAGTTAGCGAGAACCTTGAGAGAAGGAAACAGGGAGAGAGAGAGAAAGCCTGGATAGAACCTGGATAGAAGGAAAGAAAGAGACCTTGAGAGGAGGAAAGAGGGAGAGAGAACCTGGCGAGATGGAGACAGAGAGCGATTGAAAACCTGGAGAAGGAGAGAGAGAGAATGAGACCTAGGAGAGCAGGTGAGAGAGCGAGAACCAGGAGAGAGAGAGAGAGTGAGAGAGAGAATCTGAAGAGAAGGAAAAAGAGAGAGACCCTGGAGAGAGAACTTGAAGGGGGGAGAGAGAGAGAGAGAAAACTAGGAGAAAAGGAGAGAGAGAGAACCTGAAGAGAAGGACAGTGCGAGAACCTGGAGAGAAGGGGGGAGGGGTAGAGAGAGAGAGAACCTGGAGAAGGAGAGAGAGAAAGAGAATTAGGAGAGAAAGAGAACTAGGAGGGAAGGAGAGAGAAAGAACCCAGAGAGAAGGAAAGAGAGAGGGACAGAGAACCCAGAGAGAAGGAAAGAGAGAGGGACAGAGAACCCAGAGAGAAGGAAAGAGAGTGGGAGAGAGAGAACCCTGAGAGAAGGAAAGAGAAAGAGAGTGAGAACTTGGAGAGAAGTAAAGAGAGAGAGAGAGAGAGAGAGAGAACCTGGAGAGAAGGAAAGAGAGAGGGAGAGAGAACCTGGAGAGAAGGAAAAAGAGGAGAGAGAACCTGGAGAGAAGGAAAGAGAGAGGGAGAGAGAACCCTGACAGAAGGAAAGAGAGAGAGGGAGAGAGAATCCAGAGAGAAGGAAAGAGAGTGGGAGAGAGAGAACCCTGAGAGAAGGAAAGAGGAGAGTGAGAACTTGGAGAGAAGTAAAGAGAGAGAGAGAGAGAGAACCTGGAGAGAAGGAAAGAGAGAGGGAGAGAGAACCTGGAGAGAAGGAAAAAGAGAAGGAGAGAGAACCTGGAGAGAAGGAAAGAGAGAGGGAGAGAGAACCTAGAGAGGAGGAGAGAGAAAGAACCTGGAGAGGAGGAAAGAGAGAGGGAGAGAGAACCCTGAGAGAAGGTAAGAGAGAGGGAGAGAGAACCCTGGGAGAAGGTAAGAGAGAGGGAGAGAGAACCCTGAGAGAAGGAAAGAGAGAGAACCCTGAGAGAAGGAGAGAGAAAGAACCTGGAGAGGAGGAATGAGACAGAGAGAGAAAACCTGGAGAGAGAAAGTACCTGGAGAGACAGAAAGAGAGACGGAGAGAGAACCTGGAGAGAAGGAAAGAGAGAGGGAGAGGGAACCCAGAGAGAAGGAAAGAGAGAGGGAGAGAGAGAAAACCCTGAGACAAGGAAGGAGAGAGGAAGAGAGAACCTGGAGAGAAGGAAAGAGAGAGGGAGAGAGAACCCGGAGAGAAGGAAAGAGAGACGGAGAGACAACCCAGAGAGGAGGAGAGAGAAAGAACCTGGAGAGGAGGAAAGAGAGAGGGAGAGAAAACCTGGAGAGGAGGAAAGAGAGAGAGGGAAAGAGAACCCGGAGAGGAGGAAAGAGAGAGAGGGAGAGAGAACCCTGAGAGGAGGAAAGAGAAAGAGGGAGAGAGAACCCTGAGAGGAGGAAAGAGAGAGGGAGAGAGAACCCTGAGAGAAGGAAAGAGAGAGAGGGAGAGAGAACCCTGAAAGAAGGAAAGAGAGAGAGGGAGAGAGAACCCTGAGAGAAGAAAAGAAAGAGAGGGAGAGAGAACCCTGAGAGACGGAAAGAGAGAGAGGGAGAGAGAACCCTGAGAGAAGGTAAGAGAGAGAGGGAGAGAGAGAGAACCCTGAGAGAAGGTAAGAGAGAGATGGAGAGAGAACCTAGAGAGAAGGAGAGAGAAAGTACCTGGAGAGGAGGAATATGAGAGAGAGAGAAAAAACCTGGAGAGAAGGAGAGAGAAAGTACCTGGAGAGAAGGAAAGAGAGGGAGAGAGAACCTGGAGACAAGGACAGAGCGTGGGACAAAGAACCTGGAGAGAAGTGGTGAGAAAGAGAGGGAAAGAAAGAACCCGGAGAGTGGGAAAGAGAGAGAGAGAGAGAACCTGGAGAGAAGAGGGAAACAGAAAGAGAGAGAACCTGGAGAGAAGAGGGAAACAGAACAACCTGGAGAGACGGTAAGAGAGAGAGAAAACCTGGAGAGAAGGAGAGCAAAAGAGAGAACCTGAAGAGAGAGAGAGAACTGAGAGAGAGAGTGAAGACAGAGAACTTGGAGACAATCAGGTTGACAGAAACAAAAACCTGGAGAAGGAGAGAGAGGGAGAACATGGATAGAAAGAGGAAAAGAGAGAACAGGAACAATCTGAACAAGCAGTTATATTTGTGGCGAGAGCAGGAATGATCTGAGAAGAACAGGACCAAACTTAGGCAATCAGAACAAGCTGGAGAGAGAGCAGGAAAGTTCTGGAGAAAACAGAAACAATCTGAACAAAACAAAAATAACGTGGAGAGTAGGAATAATATGAACAGAGCAATGACAACCTGGAGGCAGAGCAGGAACAGCCTGGAAACAAGAAGTTCAGCCTGGAGAGAACAAGAGCCTGAGCAAAGGAACCACATTGGATAGTCTCCAGTCTTCTGGGACCTCAACTGTTTTTAAAGAGGATACAATGATCTCTATCAAGGACCCAGCAATCTCTTTTCTGCTTCCCTCAGTATCCTGGAATAGATATTGTATACAGTTCAGGTCACCACGCTACCAGAAGGTTATGGATGCTTTGGAGAGGGTACAGAAAAGGTTTAGGGAGGATGTTACCTGGTGTGGGGAATTATAACTGTGAAGAAAGCTTGGATAGACTGGGTTTGTTTTCACTGGAATGCAGGAAGTTGAGGGACCACCTGATGCTTATAGGATTGTGAATGGCATGGATAGAGTGGAAAGTATGAGGCTTTTTCCCTCGGTGGAGGGGTCAATTACTAGGGGACACAGGTTCAAGGTGCAGGATTTGGGGGGAGTTTAAAAGTAACATGCAAGGCAAGTTTTTCACACAAAGGATGGTGAGTGCCTGGAACATGCTGCCAGACGAGGTGGTGGAAGCAGGCACAATAGCAGCTTTCAAGAAACACCTGGACAAATATATGAATAGGAAGGGAATAGAGGGATACAGATCCTGTAAGTAAAGACAGTTTTAGTATAGAAGGACAAAATGTGTCAGCGCATATTCTGTTCCTGTGTTGTGTTGTTCTTTCTTCTTTTAGATCCCATCAAGCCCTGGTCACGTACGTACCTTAATGATTTTCAAGACTGTGAGCACCTCTTCCTATTTAGTAACAACATGCTCTAGAATAGCAACAAACCCCTACCTAATGTTACTATTATCTACGTCCTTGTCCTTAGTGAATACTGACGTGAAGTACTCATTATAGACCTCTCCCACTTTTTCTGGCTCCACAAGTAAATTCCCTCCTTCATCCTTGAGTGGACTCACCCTTTCCCTAGTTACTCCCTTGCTCTTAAAATATTTACAATTATCCTTTTTTCTACTTGCCAAGGACATTTTGTGCTTCCTTCTCGCTCTCCTAATTTGTTGTGAAGTTATTTTCTGTCTCCTTTGTATGCCTCAAAGGCTTTATTTGATTTCACTTTCCTAAACCTCTCGAACATTTCCTTTTCCTTTTTAACTAAACTTTCATTATTTCTTGTCATCCAAGGTTCCTGAATCTTGCTGTCTTTATCTTCATTCTTCACAGGGACATACTAGTCTGAACTCTGATCAATTGGACTTTAAAAGATTCCCACTTTTAAGATCTGGATTTACCCTCAAACAGCCACCCCGAATCTAATTGCATCAGTCCTTGCCTAGAGGCATTATTGCTAGACTATTAACCCAGGAAACCCAGCTAATGTTCTAGGGACCCGGGTTCGAATCCAACCACAGCACATGGTGGAATTTGAAGTCAGTAAGTTTAAAAAAACAGTTTGGAATTAGGAATCTACTGATCACCATGAAATCATTGCCGATTATCAGAAAAACCCACCTGGTTCTCTGGTGCCCTTCAGGGAAGAAAATCTGCCACCTCACCTGGTCTGGCTTTGTATCTACATCTGACTCCAGACCCACAGCAATGTGGTTGACTCAGTTGTCCAATCGCTACAAAGTCTAGAAGAAATGAAACTAGACGGATCACCTGACATTGACCGAGGCTCCGGGAAAGACAAGGGCAGAAACAGCCCTGTTGATCCTGCAGGGTCCTCCTTACTAACACCTGGGGGTTAGTGCCAAAATTGGGAGAGCTGTCTCACAGACTAGTTAAGCAACAGCCTGACATTGTCTGTAAAGTATTATTCTGAGAGTATGACTATGTCCCAAGCACCACCGTAACCACCCCTGGATATGTCCAGACCCAGCAGAGGTAGTGGCACAGTGGCATACTGTCAGGAGGATGTTGCTGTAGGAGTCCTTGACATTGACTCCAGACCCAATGAAGTCTCATAGCTTCAGGTAAAACATGGGGCAAGGAAACCTCCTGATCATTACCACATACTGTCCTCCCTCAGCTGATGAATCGGTACTCCTCTATGTTGAACAACACTTGGAAGAAGCACTGAGGATGGAAAGGGCAAAAAATGTACCCTGGGTGGGGGATTTCAATGTCCACCACCAAGAGTGGCTCAGCAGCGGTTCTACAGATTGGGCTGGTTGACTACTAAAGGACATAGCTGCTAGACTGGGTCTTTGACAGGCGGTGAGGGAACCAACAAGAGGGAAAAACATACTTGATTTCATCCTTACTAACCTCCCAGCTGCAGTTGCATCTGTCCATGACAGTATCAGTAAGAGTGACCATTGCACAGTCCGTCTGGAGACAAAGTCCCACCTTCATATTGAGAATAACTTCTATCGAGGTGTGTGGCACTATCACTGTGTTAAATGGGACAGACTTTGCACAGATCTAGCAAGTCAAGACTGGGCACCCATGAGACACTGTAGGCCATCACCAGTAGCAGCATTGTACTCATTCATAACTATCTTAAAACTAAATGAATTATGATCACTGATCCCAAAAAATCCTATGTGTGACAGGGGATGGTGAATGTGGTGTCATTGTCAACAAAGATTTTAGAGAAATACAAAAGGTAGGTGGAACATGGTTCTTGGAGGAGAAGAAAACACTATAAGAGTAATGGGAAGGACTGATCTGATTTGGTGATAAGGACCATGTCATCATGACCACATGATTGAACAGTGCAAAGTCTAGCCTGGTGGGAAGGCTCAAAGAGCAGACAAAGGGGAAAAGGAGAACTTGGGTCCACAGCAGCAGCCATAATGTGCACATAAACAGATACAGAATTTTGATCACATTAATATTAAGAGATGTAATGAATAACTGGAATTTCACATGTGTGAAACATGGATCACATGCCACTCAGATGCAATAATATCCTGGAAGTTAGACTGAAAAAGAAATTTAAGTGCTAGCTTTCAGCAAGCATGATCAAAAATAGTTCTGTGCCTGTATTAGTGAACTCAGATAAAAGTAACCTTTAAAATAGATGAATTTGGATATGTGCATCATTTAAACAGAATATGACAAAGGAAATTGTTGAGAATGATGTTCCACTCATGAAGATGTGCATTACAATTCATTTGACTTTATTAGCCATGCAGTCTCCATTGCTAATGGAATAAATGTAATTTTAAACAACTTCCTTTGCAGTGATTTCTGTGCTCTGTTCTGATCTGTACAACTAGCTGGATCTTTGACAAAAAGGACTGAAGTCAGTACAGCTAGTGAAGTGCATAATTGTATTTTCGCTGATGAATGGATGGCAAAAGACCATGAATGTTATTTGTGTAAACTAATGTTAATCTGGAAATGCTGAACATGAATTAGATCATTGAGAGCCAAGCTGTTTGTAACCTATATTCGAACTGAGCTAAAATGGAAATTTTTTACATTTACTCATAATCTGACTGAACGAATTACATTTATGTAACACTGATAACACTGAAAAACAGCCCAAGATGCTTCACAGCAAAGAGTAATCAGATATAAATCAATATGGAAGCAAAGGAGACATTTGTAGGAGTGACCAGATCTTTCTTAAGGAGGTAGATTTCAGAAGGATAGGGGAAGGCAGTAACCTGGGAAAGTAATTTCAGATTGTGGACCAGTGCAGCTGATGGCACTGCATTTTCCAATCATCATATCAACCCATTTCTTCCACATCTTTGTTCCCCTGATGATAGTTATCTCCATTGTTACAGATTTGACAAAGTGGGAACATTCTTTAGCAGTCACCCTTGCAATATCTTAGATAATTTAGAAACCTTTACCAGATCATGCTTCCCTGTTTTGCTGAAATAAACTCCATTTTACTTAAGCATTATTTTGTCTCCGTTCTCATAATTAATCACACTTGAGACTCAAAATGCTGGAACTTCATTGAGTGAAGTACAGCTCTCTATATGCCTGGAGGACTGTAGTGCAGCAGTAATATGGGAACACCATGGATGTACATTCTCATAGTAATTAGTTCCTAATTTTTTCTAACCATTATATAAAACATTTTCTTCATAACTATAACATTTTATCCTAATGAATCTTTGCTGTGTCCATCCTATGATTTTAATATCCTTTTCCAGATGAAGTGTCCAGATGGTTATGCAACACTCCAAATACAGAAATTCAGCAATATTTTCTTTAACTGTGCCAACTTGACAATCGGTCAAATTATCCATTTCCTTCAGTAGCCATTTACATTCTTCCTCACAGTTTGCCATGTTTCATAATGTTGGATAACAACAACCTCCAACAGAATTCCTCTAGCGCTTGTGTCAAAGTAATCAACAGAAAAGATCAGAGACACTAATACTTGTGCCAAGTGAACAATGCTAACCAATCCAAAAATACCTGTTCACACTATTTGCTTAGGCTTTGCCACAGGTGGACAGGATGGTTAAGAAGGCATTTTAAACGCTTACCTTCATTACGCAGAACTTTGAGTATAGGAGTTGGGATGTCATTTTGAGGTTGTACAGGATGCTGGTGAGGCCTCTTCTGGAGTACTGTGTGCAGTTATGGTGACCCTGCCACAGGAATAACACTATTAAATTGGAGAGGGTTCATAATAAAAGATTTACCAGGATGTTGCTGGGAATTGAGGGTTTGATTTACAAAAATAGGCTGAGACATTTTCACCAGAGCGAAAATGGTTGAAGCGTGACCTTATAGAGAATTGTAAAATCATGGGGGGCGTAGATAAGGTGAATTGCAAAGATCTTTTCCCAATGGTGGGCAAGTTCGAAACTAAGGGACATATTTTTAAGATTAGAGGAGAAAGTTTTAAAAAGACATGAGGGGCAACCATTTTTTACACAGAGTGGTTTGCGTGTGGAATGAACTGCCAGAGGAAGTGATGGACACAGGTACAGTTACAACATATAATGACATTTGGATAAGTACATGA
This sequence comes from Stegostoma tigrinum, assembly GCF_030684315.1. Lineage (NCBI taxonomy): Eukaryota > Metazoa > Chordata > Chondrichthyes > Orectolobiformes > Stegostomatidae > Stegostoma > Stegostoma tigrinum. The sequence continues at coordinate 46,189,941 of NC_081363.1, forward strand.
ATATGAAAGATTTGGAGGGGAAAATGTCAAATGCAAGCAAGTAGAACTAGTTTACTTTGGAACATGTTTGTTGTGGACTCGTTGGACCGAAGGGTTTGTTTCTCTGCTGTATGACTCTATAAGTCATATTTATCCCACAGTACCGTCGGGGAGGAGTTTCTGGGGCTTTGTCCAAACATCTCTGTAGGAACAGAGATGTATTTCCAAGTCAGGATGGTGAATGGTTTGGCGGAGACCTTGCAGGTCCTTTGAATCTATCGTTTGCAAGATGATTTCTAGGAATCATGGTGGATTTCTGCAGTGCATCTTCTAGATAGTACATATTGCTGCTACTGAGTGTTGATGGTGGAGGGCGTAGATGCTTGTGGGTGAGGTGCCAATTACTCATGCTTCAATTTCTTGTCTTATATTCATATTTTCAAACAATTTATGTCAAATTTTGTGAGAACTCCTCTTTCTGCTTCTGCATTTTTACCACTGAAGTCACCCAAGGCTTCTTCCAATTTCTGACCTGTATGGTGCCATTTGCTGGCAATTGTCCAAAATGTAAACAGACTGGTTTCACTTGGAGTCATTACATAGGCATTGCAGTGTAGAAGAGAGTCATTGGGCTCATGATTTCTGATGGAGGTTTATCCCATCCTTAAACACAATATCCATGCATTTATTACTGTGCATCCAATTTCCTTTTGACGTCAATGAGCAGAATTTTCTCCAACTTTGAGCAGTTTTGAAATAGCTAAAATAATGCAAAGTGTAGTGAAAATAAAAAAAATCAACATAGCAACATGGAGAAAATTTCTTTCTGATTTTCCCTTTAAGATTGAAATGGCAAAATCAGAATCTTACGAACAAGCAGTGATTATGTAGAGTCACACAATTATTTAGAATCACTTGCCTTATTGCCAAGCCCTGGCATCTCAATTATAGCGCAATTCACCTCATTTCTATTCAGTTACAATTCTTCTCTCCTACCTCAAGAAATTAGATGGTACCAATTCCTGACATGAAAGTCAGACTGGGTATCTGGCAGCAGCAGCTCACCACTTTCTTCATCAAGGGAGTAGACATGTTCCTGAATAACACTATGCTATGACAATGTCACATCCACAGCATGTGACAGTAGCACAAGCTGGGACAAACTCCATTGCATCTGCTTCAAGCAAATGGCCATGTCTGAAAATCAAAAGGACAACAGTCTTTAGTGGGCTGAAGAGGAATAATAGTCAGTAAAGGGACTCATCCAATTCAAGTTCAAGGGGTTGGCCATTGTCAATCAGGTACATGGTCAGCCAGGTACTTGCTCCTACCAAAGTCCTTGAATCTGTATCCAGTGATTGGGCCATGGTTAGTCCTGCAGGTCAAACATAACCAGCCTAGGGATTACAGGTAGATCAGTTAGAGAACTGTACTTTGATTCAGGGGAGGAACACATATTTCTTGCAATGAGACAAAGGAAAGAACTGAGTATACTTGAAGTGGATGAACAAGTAATTAATGGTAATACAGATATTGGAGGTAGGTGCTGGTGAGGTCTCCCTATTGCCTGAGTAGGAGTTGCAGAAATCAGGAAGGTTGGTGTCTGGGAGGATGAGGTGGGTGAAAGCATCGAGTGGAAATGATATATGCAATAGTGAGGGGCTCAGTTCAGCCTTGGTGATATGACTGGGCAATATCAGAGACTATCCACCTCCTTCCTGCACTGTGATGCATTGTGTTTCGCACAGCGCACTGTACTAACCTGTGCTGCTATCTCAGTATAGGCTGGCTGGGACGTTGCCCTCTTTGTCAGTTAACAGAACACAGCACTGCCATTCTCTCCACCATCCTGTCCACTAGCACCAGCAGCTCCCTGTTAGTGTACAAGTGTTCCTTTTCTGAGCTATTTTCTTGAGGATAATGGTGCAGTGTCACAGTATGAGGGGCAATTCCTGGCTTACAGCCTCTGAAGTGGTGTGCAGAGGTGATTTCATCTGCGCCAGTGTAGTGGAATGTCAAAAGGTCCCAGCAGTTGTTTGCCTGTCTAGCCACATGATTCCACAAGGTGGCATCAAAGTGTCCAGCTGCATAATAAATAAGATGAAGATTGGATAATTGCGGGAGAAAAGTCAATATGGACCATGGCCGCTACCGGGAACTAAACTCAAACAAATAAAAATTAAAGCATTTAGCTTCTTGGGCAGAATCTTCCCAGTTCCTAAATAACGTTGAGTATTGGTGAGTCAGCTGGGAAAATAGAATGAAATTGACAGAAATGTAGTCCTTGACATCGAAAGGAAAATGTTCAATTCTGCAGCCAAGTTTTGAACAATGAGAAGTGAGCGGTGAGAGACCTATTTACATTCATGAATATGCATTAGCCTATTATTGCCTCACTTTGCCACATTGATGTGCAGTTTCCTATTCTCTCATCTATCAGACAGAAACTAAACAGTAACTATTCCCGAGATGAAAGTCTGAATGGGTACCTGGCGACTCCTGCTTGCCATCTTGGACAGTCATTACCAACATCTCAGGGCATGCGCCGTGGGAAGCAATTGTCACATTCCCCCCTCCCCCAAGTCCCCTGCTGTCCACATACATTGGCATTGGACATGTCAGTGGAATTGGCAACAACCTCTTCATTCCCACATGGTACATCTCTGACACATTTACAATGCTGTTCTGCATTTCAATGCTGCACCATGGAACATACACTGTTATGCAATTGTACTGCTGCTGCCAGGACATTTTGCATGCAGAGACTGGCATCTACCTCATGGGTTTGACCAGGCTGCAACTCAGGGCTCCTTGCTGGCTCTTGTAGCGCTCATTCACCTTCTTGGATGCTCGCAGCATCTCTGCCATGCATTCCCTTGTCCTGCCTTTCAGCATTTTACCCCCACCCCAGCCAGGGCTTAAATGCCTACAGTACTTCTGCTTCGCCTTCCTGTTTGGAGCAAATGCAAAATCAGTAGGCTTGCCATGGTTGTCAGCAGTCATCAGGCAAATGACTGGGTATGTGTCTATATGGCATTGTACTACATCAGTCTCACACTTGCACCAAGTCATTGCCTACAGTTAACAGCATTACTGTGTTTCCTTAATGCCAACTCAATCCTCCCTCACTGACCATGTTGGAGGCTAAAACAGACTGTTCACAGCTTTGCCATCCTACTTGATTCTCAGCTGAGTTTTCACCCCCCAGAACTTCTGCCAGCATGATATAGGTAGAAGACTGTTGTTCTGAACTTTCTTTCTGCAATGTTGGACTTGTTATTTCTCTACTTGTCAGGTTTTGTAGCTGAAGAAGTTGTATCTAGTTATCTACGTACTTGAGATGACACTGCAAATGGCGACTATTTTATAAACCTTTCACTGTACTCATTTAAGTATGTGACCAAAAAGTTAATTCTATTCTATTCTATTCTTCCACCACCCATACTGCCTATTTCCACATCTGCAAAATGTCCCATCTCTGCATCTGTCTCTGTCCATCAGCTGCTGAAACAACAGCTGCTTTCATGAGAGATAACACGGTGGAGAGCTGGATGAACACAGCAGGCTAAGCAGCATTAGAGGAGCAGGAAAGCTGAAGTTTTGGGCCTAGGCCTTTTCTGAAGAGGGGTCTAGGCCCGAAACGTCAGCCTTTCTGCTCCTCTGATGCTGCTTGGCCTGCTGTGTTCATCCAGTTCTACACCTTGTTATCACAGATTCTCCAGCATCTGAAGTTCCTATTATCTTTGAAACTGCTTTCATTATCTCTGATTTGATTATTTTAATAATCCTTAGGCAGATTCACACATTCTACTCACTATTCAATACACTGCTGCCCTTGTCCTAATGCATACAAAGTTCCACTTATAGTGGTAATTTGTTATGTAGAGTTGATGTGCTATAATCATACCTTCCTGATCATGACTGTACTGCGTCATCTCTGCTGACAGGAGGCAGTAATTACACTGTGACATGTTTACATAGACATCATCATCACAAATTTAGGTCTAGAATTTTAGAACTGAAAACCTTTAATATAACATAGATGTAGGCTCCATTGGATTGTATTTGTTTATACAGTTTGATTTCCTTTAAAAAAGCAAATAAACGCACTAATCACAGCCAAACATTTACAAATCCAATTTGATTTGCTCACAAGTTCTCAATGTTTACCGGTAAATTGCTGCAATACAGACTCTAAAGATTCATCAGTAATTGGGATTCAACAATTGAGTTACAACGAACTGACATTTTTACTTTCTATTTGTCTTTGTTCCAAAGCTTTTGAGAATTTTATAATTATTGCCTGTGGAAAATCTTCCCAATCTTCTGTAATATTCTGAGAGCTGCATTTTGTTAATGTGACATTTCTACATTTTATCTTGCTTACACAGTATTGCCAGATGGAACCCATTGCATTCTGTATTCAGAAGTGATAAATAGTGTAGAGCATAGTAGAGTGTCCTCGGCTCAGTGGGGGCAAGAGGATCATATTGAAATATTTATTTGCATCACGTCCTCTGACAGCTGTGTATGTTGTACTGTATAACATTTGAATTTGAGTTGATCAAAAAAAATTCTATCGTGGTGCATGACAATAAAAGTAGAACTTGTGCGTTCATGTTGAATTAGGTAGCAACAGAGTAATAAACAGTCTATTTTCATTTCATTTGCTATAGTGGCAGCTTCAATCTATTTGTGAAATAAACATAATTAGTAATGTGGGAAATAGACCTCAAGGAGGCAGCATATATTAATAGCTCAGGAACCAAAACAACTTGACATGCTGATAATGTTCCAAGATTTCACTTACGTAATTGCACTGGCAGGATAGGAGGTAAATTTATGTGATCTATTTCAGTGGGCCTGCACTGACGCCAACAAAAATTGCCTGTCAGCATTAAACCTTTTCACTTGCTACACAATTTAAACATTATTCCTAGAAAAGAAAACAAGGCTAGCTCATACCGAAACTGTGTGGACACTACCTGAGCTTAGTCACTTGAGAATAATATTCATAAAATGTTTGGATGATCTGATAAATTACAGTGCTCGGGGATTGGAAGCAGTTATACTTTTGGGTCAAAGACAACAAAAAAACCATCTTCAACAAGTTTAAGACATTTCAAAATGTTTTAAAGTCAATTATTTACAATACAATACAAACAGCACAGCAACATGCCCTTCGGCCTACTAAGACTGTGCAAATTCCTAGCCCTTATTTAGACCTGCTGCCTATTGTCCATTTGCAGTTTCTATCCTTTTGTTCACATCATGTTCATGTGTCTATCAAGATACACCTTAAATGTTGTTAATGTGCCTGCTTCCACCAGTGCGTTCCAGGCACCCACCACACTCTGTGTGAAAAGCTTTCCTCGCAATTCTCCCCTAAAACTTACCGCCTCTCAACTTGAACTTATGCCCCCTTGTAATTAACCTCTCCACCTGGGAAAAGGCCCCTGGCCATCTGTAATTTTCATAATTCTGTAGACCTCTATCAGGTCACCCCCCAGCCTCTGTCTTTCCAGTGAAACCAATCTGAGTTTATCTAATCTCTCCTCATAACTAAAATCCTCCAGATCAGGATACATCCCAGTAAGCCTTCTCTGCACCTTCTCTAAAGCATCCACATCTTTCTGGTAGTGTGGCGACAGAGTGGCACACAATATTCCAAATGTGTTGTAACTAAAGTTTTATACAGCTGCAATATAACTTGCCAACTTTTATACTTGATGCCCAAGCCAATGGAGGCAAGCGTGCCAAACATCTTGTTGACGACCTTATCCACCTGTGTTGCTACTTTCAGGAATCTGTAGGCCTGTATACCCAGATCCCTCTGGATGTCAATGCTCCTAAGGGTTCTGTCATTTGTGGTATAATTCTCACCTGAATTTGATCATCATCTTGCATTTGTCCAGATCAAACTCCATCTGCCATTTCTCTGTTTTTGCATTTGAAGTCTAGTCTTCACTATATTATAAAAGACATTGCCAGCCAGTTTACAGACAGCAAGCTCCCAGAAACAGCAATATGATAGAACCAGATACTTTGTTTTGGATAATGTCAATTGGGGGATAGCTGACACATCAAGAATAACTCCCCTCCTCCTTTGAAATAGTGTCATAGGGTCTTCTACAGGCACATAGAGACATATAGCACAGAAACAGACTCTTCAGTCCAATGAGGATTCAGAAAAGATTTACCAGGATGTTGCGAGGAATGGAGGGTTCGAGAGAGAAAAACAGGCTGGAAAGGCTGGGCCGTTTCTCAATGGAGCATAAGAAGTTGAGAAGTAACCTTATTGGCGTTTATAACATCATGAGGGACATAGATGAGGTAAATGTCAAGAGTGTTTTCCCTAGTGTGGGGGAGCTCCAAACTGGGAGGCATATATTTTAGTTGAGTGGAGAAAGATTTAAAAAGGACACAAGGGGAAAGTATTTTACACAGAGAGTGGTTCATGAATGGAATAAACATGCAGAGGAAGTGGTGGATGCAGGTAGTTACAACGTTTAACAGACATTTGGAGAAGTTTGTGAATAGGGAAGGCTTGGATGGTTATGGGCCAAGTGCAGGCAGGGGCTTCATTCCTTCAATACTGATCAGGATGTCAGTCCAGATTTTCGTGGTTTAAGTTCCAGGAATAACACTTAAACCATAACTTTTAAACTTGAAGGCAAAATATTAATAACTGAGTTAGGGGTTACACAATTTCTTGTCACAACAAGATGCTAATCTGTTTCTTTTCTCATGATTGACAAATGCATGTGTCACTTGTGTCTTTATTTTAAATTAATTTCCACTGCAACTACACACTTCAAAATAGCACTCATAAATATATCTAAAAATTCTAACATTTTATACATTTGGACCTCATATATTTCTTTAATCCCACTTTATTGCTTGCAGTTTCTTTTGTTCTCTGTGTTATTTTATCTATGTTTATCTTATTAGCTCACTCTTTTCCATTAAGCAGTTTACAAGCCATTTAACACTTCAATCACTCTCTGTGATTCAAGATGTCTGCTGGCTCCTGAGAGTCCTTTTCTCTTTATCTTTCCAAGCTTTCTAAAATCTAGTGAGTAGTGTTTAAAACTTAAATCAGTCTTATTTCTTTTCACTTACTTATTGTCCTTTCCTGCATTTTCAGAAACTTCTGTATTTATTCTAAATCTCTCCACTGTCTACTAGAGGGTTAAATTTGGCAGGGTCCATAGGCAATCTTAATGCAAAATGATGATTCATTTTGATATATGAATTGGGGAATGGGAAGTGGTTCAAAAGCAAAATCATGCAAATGTGTTTTCCGGGCTCAATCCATCATTAGATATATATAAAATTTAGAATGTAGGATATGTAGAGGCGGGCTGGTAAACGCAGTTGGCTGGATGGCTAATTTGCAATGCAGAGTGATATTATTAAACTGAGTCATAATAGCTGAGGTTCACCTATTATACTGGTGCTGAAACCAGATGGATTGAGAGGATTGTTTATAGTTTATCGCAAAAATCAACACAGTAACAAAAACAGATTCACAGCTGATTCCACAATTCGAGGATTGCACGAACAAGAAAATTTTGTGACAGAAGTAGACTTGTCGGAAGAATATTGGCTAGATTCATTGACTACTGATACAGCCAAAGAAATATCAGTTTTTGTGGCATCGGATGGACTTTAGCAGTATAAAATCATGCTGTTTGGAATGAAAAGGTAGAAGCAAATGTTGCAATGATTAATTAACAAGGTCATTGAAGCATTGCACAGTTAGAACATAGAACATAGAAAAGTACAGCACAGTACAGGCCCTTCGGCCCACGATGTTGTGCTGTGGAATAATCCTAATCCAAAAATAAAATAACCTAACCTACATTCCCCTCAATTCTCTGCTGTCCATGTGCATGTCCAGCAGTCGCTTAAATGTCACTAATGACTCTGCTTCCACGACTACCACTGGCAAAGTATTCCATGTCCTCACAACTCTCTGGGTGAAGGACGTCCCTCTGACGTCTCCTTTATACCTTCCTCCTAATACCTTAAAACTATGACCCCTCGTGGCAGTCAATCCTGCCCTGGGGAAAAGTCTCTGGCTATCGACTCCATCCATGCCGCTCATTACATTGTACGCCTCGATCAGGTCACCTCTCTTCCTCCTTCTCTCCAGAAAGAAAAGTCCGAGCTCAGTCAACCTCTCCTTGTAAGTCAAGCCCTCCAGTCCAGGCAGCATCCTGGTGAACCTCCTTTGCACCCTCTCCAAAGCCTCCACATTGTTCCTATAATAGGGTGACCAGAACTGGACACAATATTCCAAGTGTGGCCTCACCAGGGTTTTGTACAGCTGCAGCATAACCTCACGGCTCTTAAACTCGATCCCCCTGTTAATGAAAGCCAAAACACCATATGCTTTCTTAACAACCTTATCCACCTCGGTGGCAACTTTGAGGGAGCTATGCACTTGAACACCAAGATCCCGCTATTCCTCCACACTGCCGAGAATTCAGCATTTAAGTTCAACCTTCCAAAATGCATCACTTTGCATTTATCCAGGTTGAACTCCATCTGCCATTTCTCAGCCTAGCTCTACATTCTGTCAATGTCTCGCTGAAGCCTGCAATAGCCCTCGATACTATCAACGGCACCTCCAACCTTTGTGTCATCAGCAAACATGCTAACCCCCCCCCTCAACCTCCTCATCCAAGTCATTTATAAAAACTACAAAGAGCAGAGGCCCAAGAACAGACCCCTGCAGGACACCACTCAGCACTGACCTCCAGGCAGAATACTTACCATCTACAACCACTCTCTGCCTCCTGTCAACCAACCAATTCTGAATCCAGACAGCCAAATCACCCTGTATGCCACACCTCCTGACTTTATGAATGAGCCTGCCGTGGGGAACCTTATCAAATGCCTTGCTGAAGTCCATGTACACCACATCCACTGCTTGACCCTCATCAACCTGTCTCGTGACTTCCTCAAAGAACTCAATAAGATTTGTAAGGCATGACCTGCCCCTCACAAAGCCGTGCTGACTCCCTTTAATCACGCTATGCTTTTCCAAATAGTCATAAATCCTATCCCTCAGAATTCTTTCCAAAACCTTGCTGACCACAGACGTAAGACTGACTGGTCTGTAATTTCCAGGGATTTCCCTATTCCCTTTCTTGAAAAGAGGAACAACATTTGCCTCCCTCCAATCTTCCGGTTATGCTGTATGTATTGACATTTTGGTGGTATTGAGCCACAGCTGTGAACCAATTACATTGCTTGAATAATTGTTTGAGTAGTTACAAAGATCTGATTTTGGTCACAAACTTGGCAAAACGAGAAAGTGCTAAAGCAATAACACAGCTTATTAGGGCCACTCTAGACCAAGCAGCACCTAGAGAAACAAAAATAAGCTTCGTCCCAACCCAAAATGTCAGCTTTCCTCCTCTTCTGATGCTGCCTGGCCTGTAGTGTTCCACCAGCTCCACACTGGGTTATCTCTTGAGTTCAATAAAACTTTTACAGAAATCCTTAACTGTTTATTGTGTACGTTATTACCATCAAAGTGCAACTTGCATCAATGGAATAGATATAGTTATAAGAAGAAATTGTAAAAGTAAAATTTCTTAAAAGCCTTTTTAAAGGATACCTTTCATTTTCTTTTCTGCAGGGGCTTGCAATGAAAACTTACATTTATTGTTAGGATTAGGAAACTTGGGCTCTGAAATAGACAGAACCATGTAGAGCTGTAAATTTGGTTTGTATTTCTATATTGTATAAGTTAAGGTGAATGTTCCAGTTTCAGTTTGAGTTCTACGCATGTCACTTGTTGCATGCATTTAGGTAAGGGTTTTAAGAAACCTTTGAAGCGCTTTTGAAATAAAGGAAAAGTGATGTTTAGCAACAAGATGCTGTATGATAGGGAAACGGAGACTGGGCATGGTTTTGATGGTGAAACTTTCAAAAAAACTTTGGACAGAAAAGGGCATTTGGAGTTGGGGCAGCTGTTTGCAATTATTGAAGGATCTAGAAGGCATTTTTTGAGAAGAGCAATCACGAAATTTGACATGGTGGCTATGTGGGCAGCTGGGAGGGACTCACCCAGGGTCCTCCCAGTACTGTGACATTTTACCAGAGGTGGGAAACCTGGCAGGGAGTAAGACCCATTGGCTGTGCAGTTGAATCATTTGAATAATGAATTGAGGACTTCCTCACCTCCACAGACATTGTGGCAGTTATGGAGCAGGATAGGGAGACCTCTGTCACATGGGGAGATTGTTCAGTGAAACCTGATGGCTTTCAAATTGGCTACCTGGGACTTCCCCCCTTTTGAACACTTCAGGGTCCACCAGGCCATCAACTCCTAAATCTCATAGCAGCAGTGTTTGCTGCCTTCAGTGATCATCAGAGCCTTCCTTCCTCACCCTGGCATCCTCAGTCCATTTGTCAACTAAGGCACACTGCAGCCTAAGCACTGATCACCATTAGCAGTGTGCTTTGATTCATCCAGCAGAACCTGGGGATGGCCCAATGTCCTTAACAGGACTAACACATCTACTGCCCAAATAAACATCCTGGACGACTGCTACACAACCATCAAACATACCCACCGCTCCAACCCCTGTCCACACTTCAGAAAATTAGATGACAACACTGTGTTCCTCCTCCGAGCTTACAAGCAGAAGCTGAAGTGGGAGGATCCTTCGCAGAAAGAGATACAATACTAGCCAAGGCAGTGGAAGAGTGTCTCTGGAGCTTCTCGGAATCAGTGGACTGAAATGTATTCAATTACTCAACAGAAAACCTAGATGAATATGCCACCACTATCATGGACTTCATTAGCAAATACATGGAAAACTGTGTACTAAAGAAGTCAATCCAGGTGTTTCCCAACGGGAAAACTTGGATGAACCAGGAAATCCACTCCATGCTGAAGACTAGAAGTGCAGCATTCAATTTGGGTGACCCGGACCAACACAGAAAATCCAGGTTTGACCAGCCATCAGGAAGGCCCAGAGGCAGTACCAAGTTAGAGACCCAAGCCAACCATACAGACCTCCGCCACCTGTAACAAGGCCTAAACAACGTTTCAGGATACAAAATGAAGCAGGGCAAATAGCGGACAGAGACACATCCTTTCCTGATGTGCCAATCCTTTCTATGCTCAGTTTGAGCAGAATGCCAGCTGCGCGGTGTCACCTGCCTCAACAGCCCAGGACATACCAGTTCCCTGAAGACATCGCATCAGTCTTCCTGGGAGTCAACCCAAAGCAAAACAACAGGCCTAGCTGGAGTCCCGGCCCATGCACAGCTCCTGTGCAGACCAACTGGCAGAGGTACTCACAGACATCTTCGACCTCTCCCTCCTACAGGCCGAAGTCCCCACCTGCTTCAAGAAGACCATCATTATCCCCATACCCAAGAGATCACATGCAGTGTGCCTTAATGACTACCATCCAGTGGCTGTGATCTCCATAGTCGTGAAATTCTTAGAGATGCTGGTCATGGACCACATCAACTCCAGTCTCCCAGCCTGCCTCAATCCCTTGCAATTTGCTTACTGATGTAACAGGTCCACAGAGGATGCCATTTCCCTAGCCCTGCACTCATCCCTAGAACATCTGGACAACAAGGTCACCCAAATCAGACTCCTGCTCATTCACACCTCCGCCTTCAACACCATTATCCCTTCCAGCGTGATCCCAAAACTCCGAGACCTAGGTCTCACCCTCTGCAACTGTATCCTCAGCTTCCTGATCCATCTGCCACAATCAGTCAAGAAGTGCGACTGCACCTCCTCCACAATAACACTCAACATTGCAGCCCCCCAAGGATGCACTCTCAGCCCCCTATACACCCACGACTGTGTTGCCAAACTCCGAACAAACGACATCTACAAGTTTGCTGATGACGCCACCATGGTAGAACGGGTATCAAACAATAATGAATCAGAATACAGAAAGGAGATGGAGGGCTTGGTGATGGGGTGCAATGATGACAACCTCCCTCTCAATGATCATTAACTTCAGGAAGAATGGAGAGCAACATGCCCCCATCTAAATCAATGGAGCGGAGGTTAAGAGGGTTGAGAACATCAAGTCCTTAGGAGCAACAATAACCAACAACCTGTCGTGGACTTCCCACATAGATGCATTGGACAAGAAAGCACAACAACACTTTCTCTTCCTCAGGAGGTTCAGAAAACTCAACATGTCTGTAAGGACCCTCCCCAACTTTTATAGATGCACCAATGAAAGCACATTGTCCGGGTACATAATGGCCTCATATGGCAACTGCTCTGCCAGGGCCATAAGAAACTACAGAAGGTTGAGTGCACAGCCAGGCCATCACGGAAACAATCTCCCATCCATGTCTCCATTTACACTTCTTGTTGCCATGGAAAGACTGCCAACATCATCAAAGACCCCTCCTATCCCACTAATGCTCTCCTACACCTCCTCCATCAGGCAAAAGATACAGAAGCTTGAGCACAGGGACCAACAGGTTCAAGAACATCTTCTTCCCTGCCGTTATTAGACTGATGAATGGACATCTCTAACTTCAAATAATGTTGATCTTGTTAATGTTGATCTTGCCTCATGCACATCCTGTGAGGTATAACCTGTATGTCTCATTCTGTCCAAATTTTGTTCACCCTATGGTCTGTATGTCCTTGCTTACTACGATCTGCCTGGACTGCTTGCCAACAAAACTTTTCACAATGCTTAGGTACACATGATAATAAATTAAATCAATCAATCAATCAGGACTTAATGTTGTCCCTGGGTCTCACTATGGGCCAAAGTGGAATGTATAGTTTCTCGCTTTCAGCCCCAACAATAGGACATCATGATAAGACCTTAGTGTCAGATGTTCCAGCTCCACTGCCACATAAATCAGAAGAAAAACATGGAAGAATAATAATTCCTGATCTTTACGGTAAATATTTTCATTTTTTAATGAGCCTACCAATTTAGTTTGACAGTTGGTCTAGCAGCATCTGTGGAGAGAAATCAGAGCTAATGTTTCAGGTCCAGTGGCCCTTCTTCAGAACATGAGAACTTCGTAACTTAAGCCCTGAAGAAGAGTCACTGGCCATGAATCATTAGCTCTGCTTTCTCTCCACAGATGATACCACACTTGCTGAGTTTTGCCGGCAGTTTCTGTTTTTGTTTCTGATTTCCAGCATCCACAGCTCCTTTTCTTGTCTACTCCTCCGTTACGTGATTCTCATTCTCACACTTGCTGAGGTTATTTTGCAAACCTTTCTGGAAAAACTGTTTGACTGTCATGGATCCCGGCTCCTTAAAAACAAATAAAGCCCAGTGGATCTCAACGCTTTGGTTGATGTACAGTGTTTCAAATAGATTAGCAATCACCAGTCTCTCATCTAAAGGCACAGTCACCTCAGTCTGACCAGACCAAAGGCTGATCTTTCATTACAGAGAGATGACTGATTGTGGTTTAGACTGAGCGACACCACAGCTCAGACAAAAGGTAAGGTTAAAAAGTGAAGAGAGTCCTTCACAGTAATCTCAGCTGGTGCAGGAATTTAATACACACTGTTGGTGTTACTTTGCCTTGCAAACAAGCTATCCAGACAACTGAGCCAGACACATAATCTCCCATTTATATTCTGATAATTAATTAAACATTTAAATCTGCTGATACAGAATTTCTGAAATATTTAGCGAAACAAAATTTTAAAAGTTTAATTACCATTTGCCATGATGATGCAAAATATGGGCTATTGACTCTTGAATTTCATCATCTGATTTAATACCTGGGACTTTCGTGGGCTGAAATATTTTAAAAGGGAAGCAAAACATTGTCTTGAAATGGCTACTGCATCAGTTGACCACAAGTGACCAGATTTCAACATGGATTAATCAATAGACAGCCAAACTGAAATTTACATTTCATTCAAAAACAGGGAAGCAAGCCATCAGAGATAATGGGAACTGCAGATGCTGGAGAATCCAAGATAACAAAGTGTGGGGCTGGATGAACACAGCAGGCCAAGCATTTGTGTTCCTAAGATGCTGCTTGGCCTGCTGTGTTCATCCAGCCCCACACTTTGTTATCAGGGAAGCAAGCCGTGGTCTCTTTTGAGAGCTCTGAAAAGACCTTCAGCTCCCATTCTTATTTTATACCTTGATGAGAATGTTTGCATGTTGAAGATTAAAAGAACACATGCAATTATCAAGCTTGGAGACAATAGGTTTAGACATAGGAACATATAATCATGCTTGTATTTCAAGAAACTGTCTTTGGCAGTCTGTAGAAGCAAGATCTGTAATAGCAAGCTCTTGCTTTAATCAACAAGAGAAGGTGCCTGGTAACAATATAGACTAAAAAGGTACGTCAGAACATCAAGTGCCAAAAGCCTAACTGACATAATCATGGCTGTTGATCATCCTAGACACCAAATTAACAACTATGGTCATAGGATAAATTTTTATGCCTCAAGGACTCACTAAGGACTTTGAACCACACACTCCTTTAATCTTCCTTTTGTACAGGACACTATCCCTTTTAACTTTGTACCTGTGTACATGGTTGATAATGTATGTGTTGTGTCTCTTTATTTTCTAAGGATTAGCAGATTATAAACTTGCTCTTTCATTCAAGAAAGCCTTGTAATTGTTTTTTACTGCAGCAGTAGAAATTAGTTAACTACATGTTTATTCGAGAGCGGTATAGCCTTGTGCTAAAAATGGCTTTAAATTTTATTGCAGACAATAAAGGAGACGCAATGAGGTGACAGTTCACCTCACCTTATCCCATTTTAAGAAGAAGTAGCAATACTGTAATTGATACATTAACACGATGGACTGTGAGCAGAAATATTAATATTAAATGTCTGCTTTTACTGAGATGCCTAAATTGAATACAGCAATGTGGCTGTAAAAGCAGACTCTGGGTGTGTAGTGGAACTCGATCAATAAACCTTTTATGAGCAGTGTTTGGATACGGACTCAAGGTAGCAGCTCCCTCAGCACCTTCCCCAGACTGAGAGAGAAATGGCAGGGGTGGTGAAGACTGATGCGTGAACCAGCAGTTTGTACTTCTGTGGCCTCAGAAACACATAGCACCTCCAGGGCTGGGAGGGTGAGGGGATTGTGCTGATTCTTATCAGATTGAAGCCAGAACATTGAATAAAGGGACTTCTGTTCACAGTGATCAGCTCCTCCCCCATGCTCACTGCCTGACACTCTCCCACAACATCAGAGGTCGGCAGGTTTACTCTGATCCAACTCCTAGGACATCCGCACAGTCCAGTTTCAACAGCCGGCCCCCATTACACAGACATTTCTACTCCTCTTACAGAAAATTTTGCAAGATTTGTAAGTCCAATGCACAAACATGAGCGAGGCCTAAAAATTGTATCTCGTGCAAGGAATTTACGATAGTTGCCATGTATTGAACTCATTGTGAGGATTAAAACACAACTCCCAGTAAGAACAGGGGCATTTAAGCAATAGAAGAGAAAGGAAAAATTGTAGTATTAGATGACCAAGGATTGCATTGTACTACATAAGAGCATATCTGGAAACCCAGGAGCTATCTTTAAAAGTCTCTGTGATAATGGGAACTGCAGATGCTGGAGAATCAGAGATAACAAGGTGTGGAGAGATAATGGGAACTGCAGATGCTGGAGAATCCAAGATAATAAAATGTGAGGCTGGATGAACACAGCAGGCCAAGCAGCATCTCAGGAGCACAAAAGCTGACGTTTTGGGCCTAGACCCTTCATCAGAGAGGGGGATGGGGTGAGGGTTCTGGAGTAAATAGGGAGAGAGGGGGAGGCGGACCGAAGATGGAGAGAAAAGAAAATAGGTGGAGAGAGTATAGGTGGGGAGGTAGGGAGGGGATAGGTCAGTCCAGAGAAGACGGACAGGTCAAGGAGGTGGGATGAGGTTAGTAGTTAGATGGGGGTGCGGCTTGGGGTGGGAGGAAGGGATGGGTGAGAGGAAGAACAGGTTAGGGAGGCAGAGACAGGTTGGACTGGTTTTGGGATGCAGTGGGTGGAGGGGAAGAGCTGGGCTGGTTGTGTGGTGCAGTGGCGGGAGGGGACGAACTGGGCTGGTTTAGGGATGCGGTGGGGGAAGGGGAGATTTTGAAACTGGTGAAGTCCACATTGATACCATTAGGCTGCAGTGTTCCCAGGCGGAATATGAGTTGCTGTTCCTGCAACCTTCGGGTGGCATCATTGTGGCACTGCGGGAGGCCCATGATGGACATGTCATCTAAAGAATGGGAGGGGGAGTGGAAATGGTTTGCGACAGGGAGGTGCAGTCGTTTGCACCTCCCAGATGCTGCTTGGCCTGCTGTGTTCATCCAGCCTCACATTTTATTAACAAGGTGTGGAGCTGGATGAACACAGCGGGCCAAGCTGCATTTTAGGAGCACAAAAGCTGACATTTCGGGCCTAGACCCTAGATTTGAGCGTTCAGGTGCGTAGATCTTTTAAATGCCATGAAATGATCAAGAAAGCTAATGGAGTGCCGGCCATTATATCTAGAGGAACAAGGGCGTAGAGGTTATGCTGCAGATTGGTCACAACACCTTAAGAGGGATATTTTCCATTAGCTTACTTGATTATTTCAAATACTTCACAACCAATAAAGTGGATTTTCAGACTTAGAAACTGTTGTAATGGAGCAGCAAAGCCACACACAGCATTTTCCCAGAGACTCCAATGTGATAATCTGTTTTATGATGATGATTAAGAGTTAAATGTTTATCACTATTTACATGGACTTCAGAACTCTGGTATGGAAGTGAGATATCAGAAATATCCTACACAGATATAACAGCTCCCAATGTCAGCTGTTGCTGAAGAATGGTACATTTGGACATTTTCTAATATTACTGGAATAATGAATAGTGCTATGGGAATTTTTACATCTACAGAAGCAGGCAGATAGAGCCTTGATTTAATGGAACAGGTACTTCCAACTGTGCATCATTCCCTCACCACTGCACTGGAGATTCAGTCTAGAATTTTGTGGTCACGCCCTGGAGTGGGATTTAATTCCAGAGGTTTATGATTCAGAAGTGACAACTGACTGAACTGCAGCTGACACAGAAGGGAATTGGGTTTAGTCCTGATGTCCCTGTGCCTGCAGAGCTTGCCCACCCTCCCTGTCTACATTCATCTTTGAAGTATGTTCATTTGTGCAAAGTGGTGGAAAATACCTGAGGCTACTAAGATTAATTTCAGCAATACAATGCCTTCAGGAAATAAGAGAAACAATTGGTGGAAAAATGACAACTTCCCCCTCCCAACATATCGGCCCCTTAACTAGCCACACTCAAGTTACATCTAAAGGCGAAATATAAAATCTTTAAAAGATGTACAAGCTTTTAGACATTATTCTCACAAACAAAACTGAATGGGATGTTTTCCGAAAATACAGCTGTCCAAATATATAACTCCTTACAGCAACTGACAATAAGTTAAATTTAAGTAGGGTATCTTTCACATAACATCTCCACATGTGAATTCAGCTCGCCATGTGAATCATGCCAGTGCTCAATTGCACACTTGTAATTCTATTAAACATTTGTACACGATATCTTCAAAGCAACATTGCCGCAGTTGAGAATTTGTACAATGAGGTGCAATAAAACAGTATTTGCAAGTACTGATCAAGTGCTGCGGTGTTCCCTTCATGCTTTAATTTGTCCCAGTACTTACTCCTGTCACATCTCTGAGCTTTTATCTATGCCTACCAAAATCAATTACAGCTTAAGGCAAAATGATACTTTTGTAATTGCAGGCAGGTAGACTGTGACAGGCTGAGAGCTGGAGATAATGGGTACAATTAGGAACCGCATGTTGAGAAGGTAGTGCTGGGAGGATAAAACAGGTTATTTATACAATTGCAAATTGTGAGCATTCCTTTACTCATTTAAGATATAAATCAGGATTGAGTCAAACATTTAATATGTTAAGAGGAAACTATTGGTTTTAATACTTAAGTTCAATGGGTTACTCATCAGTACAACACTCTGCCAAGTTTTCTGCACCATATGCTAATTCCTCCTCTTTCCTACCGCAGCTATGGAAAAAAAGAACTCAATAGCACTCAGATTTCCCAGTAGGTGGGACACTTATGAAGTATTTGGCTGCAAATGTTAATGGAATCAATGCATAGTGAAATATTTAACCATAAAAACAAATTAAAACAGGAGGCAGCTGACTGAACAATATTGAAGAATCTGACAACAATTAAAGCTGTTAAGATGCAGTAAAATGTCAACTTCTCTCAAATCGCTATCTTTGGCTTATAGACTTGAAAGTTGATTCAAAGATACCAGTCTTTCAAAAAGGATGGGAGAACGATGTTCTGGGAACTGATTTTAAATTTAAGCCAGATTGTTCAGATGAAAAATTAATCGCTTTGATGGATTTTTTGGATGTGGTACAAAATGAATTTGGGACAGCCTCAGTGTAGTTCCATAATAGCATGAACACACAACACAAAACTGTTGCTAATTTGGGAGAGAATTTGACACCATAATTTGCAAGCCAAATTGATTTTTGGTGCAGGAAACTCAATGTTGGATGTGCAATATTCTAAAGGCAGAATTAGGTGCATAATTGGTTTAAGGTTATATCTTACAGATGGCAGCGTGATTTCTAATCTTAAAGCACCTGATGCAGCCATTAAATGCTGAGTCAGGAGTCACACAACACCAGGTCATAGTCCAACAGGTTCATCTGAAAGCACAAGATGATGAAAGAGCTACACTCTGTAAGCTTGTGATTTCAAATAAAGCTGTTGGACTATAACCTGATGTTGTCTGACATCTGACTTTGTCCACCCAGTGCAACACCGGCACCTCCACATCATTAAATGCTGAAAACAATCCATTCATCCTTTCTTTGATGGTTACAATTGCCTACCCTTCAAAAATCCAAACCACATGTTACAGTATCCATTTTAATTGAGATTCCAGGCTAGCCTTGAAACCAAGTTCACCTTCTCTAAAAACAATTACAATCTTCAGGGCAAAACATCCCTGCAAATCTGGGCACAGAGAGAAAAGGCCATATTAACATGTTTTTGAATCATAGAATCCCTACAGTTTGGAAGCAGGCCATTCAGCCCACACTGATGCTTCAAAGAACACTCCCACCTTCCTACCCTATCACTGTATTTCCTGTGACTAATCTCGCCTGCGTATCCCTCGACACTGTGGGCAATTTAGCACAGCCAATCTACCTAACCTGCACATCTTTGGACTGTGGGAGGAAACTGGAGTGCCCAGAGGAAACCCACACAGACACAGGGAAAACATGTAAACTCCACACAGGAAGTCACTTAAGGATGGAATGGAACCTGAGACCTTGGAGCTGTGAGACAGCAGTGCTAACCACTCAGCCACCATGACACCCATTTTGTTTATTGATTCAATATTGTTTATGAATTGATTGATTTTTACATAGGGCAGGAAGGAATTGATAGAGGAGAGGAAAATAGTTTTCATTTGCATTTATAATTTGCATTTATATCGGCTCTTTTAAATGTTAAAATCCCTCAGAGAACTTCACAGGGGCATCATCCAACAAATTTTGGCAACAAATCATTTAACAAAGTAGCAGGGCAGTCGATAAAAAAGTTGGATGAATACATCAGATTTAAGAAGCTCTTAAAGAAGAAGTGGTGGCAGCTAGTCTTAAAGAGAGTATTTCAGAATTTAGGAGCCAGATTGATCAAGCACAACCTTTCATGTAACGGAAGAAACGATCAGTGGGGAGGAATGCAGGAAATAAGATGAACACAACCAAGGGTCCTCTGTGAACTCTTGCATTGAAATCCTTTTAAGCAATTATATTTGCTGCAGGAGACCTTTGACTAACAGTGAATTGGAAATCAGCAACAGAAACAATGCTTTTGTCACTATTCTCTTGGTAAGGAGGCACCAGCTCAAAGGAACACAGCACTTGCATCAGCTGGTCAAATTACAGGCTCTCATTGATGGCACATGTGCAATTGTTAAGGGCCTGAACAACCATTGAAAAGGTAAGGCTTTCATGATGTATGCATATTGGTGATGTCAGATCACTGGATTGGGATATTGCAAGTTATAGATACCACCCTTGCAGATGCTTCCTTCTACTTGTGTAAGTTTCACATCATCTGTCTCAATAATTTGAGTGAGCTGATAGAGATTGGCAGGTTCTGTCTCCAGTGTGGTTTCATGTGGATGGCTCCCTTCTTCCAAATCAGTCAAAACAAATTCTTTCAGCTTCAGAGCTCAACATATTTGTTATGTTTCCATGGATCTCAGTGACCACTCAACATTCCAAACAATAAGAAAAAATGATTTCTGAGCTTTTAGTAGTTTGAGGAATCACAGGAACTTGTTAACAGAACATGCAAATATTCTGGAAGGTGAATAAAGCTATCCCCAGCAGTTGTCCAGCTGCAGCTTTACAGGCATAGTTACATGATATAATGTTTAAGGGTCAGGCCAACATTTCCCAGCTGTGTTGCCGATGTAGTAATATACTGTGAGTTCAGTGTTTGACTCAGAATCAGGGCTTTCAGCTAAATTGTTCATATAGGGTGTATACCCTCTATGTGAGCAATCGAATTTAATCAAATGTGCCTGCTCTGTTCCCACTTGATTCCCTTTCTTTCATCCATACGTATAATCTAAAGTACAATGTTGACATAGCTTCTGTCACTACTAAAACTGGATGTGAATTCCACAGATTTACAAATCTTGGCATGAATTGTGTCCTCAACTCTAACTTACTTTATCTGTCTAAATATTGTATCTATGCTCCTTTGATTTGAGACACCAACTACTTTAATTAATCATCCTTATTGGCCCTGCTCCATCCTTGCATCAATGATCATTTTAAGCACAGTCATATCATTCTGAAAGCTGCATTGTCCTCCTTAGCAGAGATAATGGGAACTGCAGATGCTGGAGAATCTGAGATAATAAAGTGTGAAGCTGGATGAACACAGCAGGCCCAGCAGCATCTCAGGAGCACAAAAGCTGACATTTCGGGCCTAGACCCTTCATCAGAGAGGTCTAGGCCCGAAACGTCAGCTTTTGTGCTCCTGAGATGCTGCTTGGCCTGCTGTGTTCATCCAGCTTCACACTTTATTAACAAAGTGTGGAACTGGATGAACACAGCAGGCCAAGCAGCCAGGAGGTTTGTGTGAGCAGCCATAAGTCAATCTTTGATTCCCTAAGCTTTTTTTCTCTGAACAACAAACACCTTTCATTTATTTCTGTAAGAGATTGCATTTTCGTAAGTAGCTGTCCCCTTGCCACTCTTGCTCTTCATTGGCTCCATTTCCATCAGCCCCTGAACCTCATAGGAGATCCAGGTTTCAGTGATATGCCCTTGTACTTGCTCTGGGGTGACAGTGGGATGGAGTGAGGTAACATACCTGCTTAATACATTCAGTTTGGAGGTCCACATCAGCTTCAGTCTTTTAACTTCTAGAATATAGCTAGAGATTTTCCAAAGTGGTAGAGGCAGGCACAATTAAACATTTTAAAAAAAGACGGTTGGATAGGTATGTTGATATGAAAGGTTTAAAGGGATATAGGCCAAATGCAGGCAAATGGGACGAGTTCGGTTTAGGAACCTGACAGCATGATAAGTTGGGCCTGTTTCCTTGTTGTATGATTCCCAGACCCAGCACTATTGAGAAGATTGCCAAAGCAAAAAGAAGCAACTGTTTTGCATTATCAGCCAGGTCTGCACATTCAGGGGGTTGGACCATTGCCTTTTTCGACTCTTCCATTCATGTTAAATTATCAGACACTTTAGCCAACATCCACTACTGGGTGAGCAGAGATTTTCAGCATTTAAATAATAGAAAGGGTGAAGCCATTGTCTGGTCCCCGCTCCAAATTCTGTCCCTGAGTGGCCAACTCCATCCCACTCCCTGTCAACATTCTGAGACAAAACCATTTTGTTTGCAATCTTGGCATCATACTTGACCCCAAGATGACCTTCCCCACATATTCTGTAAGAACCCCTATTTCAAATTCTGTAATATCAACTGACTTCACCCCTGCCTCAGTTCATTTGCTCTTGGAACCCTCATCCATTTCTTTATTACCTTTAGACCTGATTATTCCAATACATTACCGATTGATTGCCCATATTCTCTCCTGCATAAACTTGGGGTCAGCCAAACGTCTGTGTTTTAACTCTCACCAAGTCCTGTTTCCCTGTCACTCCCTGTGCTCACTGGCCTAGATTATACTGTGAAGCATAAGCTTAATTTTAAAATTCTGTTTTTGTTGGGACACTTCAACAACCCATTTCCCTTCCACTTCTCCCATTTTCAGAATCGCTCTGGGTCAACCTTCCACTAAAGTTCTCTTCTGTTTTAGTCTTGAACTTATAGTCCTATAATTTCTCTCTTTTTCATTCATCCTGGTTCTCCTAATCCCTCCACTGCCATCCAGCTAGGATGACAGCTCTCACTTAGTTCCATTC
Source organism: Stegostoma tigrinum (assembly GCF_030684315.1). NCBI lineage: Eukaryota > Metazoa > Chordata > Chondrichthyes > Orectolobiformes > Stegostomatidae > Stegostoma > Stegostoma tigrinum. Next base: position 46,212,391 of record NC_081363.1, read on the forward strand.
TGATCACAGACAAAGTAAGATTGGCTTTTCATCCCATTCCATTCTCGTACTTTCTAAGCCTTGTATCCTCTTCAGATCAATGCTTGATGTGATCCTAATTCTTATCTCTATATTGTTCCTTGGAGATATCATCTGAAAATACAGCATTTGATTTTATATGTAGTTTTTGCTATGTTGTGGCTTACTGCTAATGTCACTGGCCTAATAATCCAAAGCTTTGGGCTGCATGTTCTGAGGACATGGATTCGAATCCCACCTGTGGCAGATGGTGAAAGTTGAATTCAATAAAAATTTGGAATAAAAATACTAGTCCAATAATAAGCGTGTTAACTATTGTGGATTTTCATTAAAAATTCACCAGGTTCACCAGTGTCCTTTCGGGAAGGAAACCTGACACCCTTATCTGTTTGGCCTATGTGTGAGTCCAGACCTGCCACAACGTGATGGACTCTTAAGCTTCCTCTGGACAATTCTGGATGCTGGCCGAGCCAATGACACCCACATCCGTTGAATGATTTTTTAAAAATGTACAAACAACAAAGACTAAAGAAAATTACAGCGCAGGAACAGGCCCTTTCGCCCGCCAAACCTGCACTGACACACTGCCCATCATAACTAAAACCCCCTACCCTTCCAGGGCCTGTATCCTTCTATTCCCATCCTATTCATATACTTGCCAAGACACCCTTTAAAAGTCACCATAGTATCTGCTTCAACTGCCTCCCCCAACAGCGAGTTCCAGGCACCCACCACACTGTGTGTAAAAAACTTGCCTTGTTTAAACCTTACCCCTCACTCCTTAAATGTATGGCCCCTGGTAACTGACTCTCCTACCCTGAGAGAAAGCTTCTGACTATCTAGTCTGTCCATGCCCTTCATAATCTTGTAGACCTCCATCAGGTCGCCCCTAACCTTGGTTGTTCTGGTGAGAACAACCCAAGTTTCTCCAACTTCTCCTCATAGTTAATGCCCTCCATACCAGGCAACATCCTGGTAAATTGTTTCTGTACCCTCTCCAAAGCCATCACATTCTTCTGGTAGTGTCGAACCAGTATTGAACACAATATTCCAAATGTGGTCCAACTAAGGTTCTATAAAGCTACAACATTGCCTGCTGATTTCTAAACTCAATGCCCCAGCCAATTAAGGCAAGCATGCCATATGCCTTGTTGACTACCTTCTCCACCTGTGCCGCCACTTTCAGTGACCTGTGTACCTGTACACCCAGATCCTTCTGCCTATCAGTACTCTTAAGGGTTCTGCATTCTCTGTATATTTTCCATCTGGATTAGACCTTCCAAAATGCATTACCTCACATTTTTCTGGATTAAACTCCATCTGCCATCTCTCTGCCCAAATCACCAACCAATCTATATCCAACTGTATCCTTTGATGACCTCATCACTATCCGCAATTCCACAAACATTTGTGTCATCCGCAAATTTACTAATCAGACCAGTTACATTTTCCTCCAAATCATTTATATATATTACAAATAACAAAGGTCCCAACACTGATCCTTGAGGAATGTCACTAGTCACAGCCCTCCATTCAGAAATGCAGCCTTCCACTGCTAACCTCTGCCTTCCATGACCAAGCCAGTGTTTTATCCATCTTGCAAGCTCACCTCTGACCCCATGTGACTTTACCTTCTGTATGCTGATGATACACACCTCTATCTCACCATTGCCTTTTTCGGCTCTTCCATTCATGTCAAATTATCAGACACTTTAGCCAACATCCACTACTGGGTGAGCAGAGATTTTCAGCATTTAAATAATAGAAAGGGTGAAGCCATTGTCTGGTCCCCGCTCCAAATTCTGTTCCTGAGTGGCCAACTCCATCCCACTCCCTGTCAACATTCTGAGACAAAACCATTTTGTTTGCAATCTTGGCATCATACTTGACCCCAAGACGACCTTCTCCTCACATATTCCATAAGAACCCCTATTTCAAATTCTGTAATATCAACTGACTTCACCCCTGCCTCAGCTCATTTGCTCTTGGAACCCTCATCCATTTCTTTATTACCTTTAGACCTGATTATTCCAATACATTACCCATTGATTGCCCATATTCTCTCCTGCATAACCTTGGGGTCAGCCAAACGTCTGCGTTTTAACTCTCACCAAGTCCTGTTTCCCTGCCACTCCCTGCGCTCACTGGCCTAGATTATACTGTGAATCATAAGCTTAATTTTAAAATTCTTAACCTTTAAATTTCAAACCCCTCTATAACCTCACCTCTTCCTATCTTTGTAATTTTCTCCAGACCTTCTGAGATTTCCAAGCTTATCTAATTCTGGCCACTTAAGCATCCTGGTTGTAATGGTTAACCTCTAGCGGTTGTGCTAGGTTCTAAACTTTAGAATTCTCTTAATTACATCTCCCTCCTTTCTACCTCAACTTCTTCCTTTCCAGCAAAATCTACTTTCGATTATAGCTGTGAAGCGTCTCGGACGTTTCATTCAGTTAAAGAGGTAAATATAGATGTTGTCGTAGCTCTGCGCAAATGGGGAATAAACAGGAAACATATTTCAAGTATATAAATTAGATTTCTTGTCCTTATTGGCAGACGAGCAATGCAATTGTAGCTGATTTCCCCTTACAATCACAGAATTATTCAATGTCCATTGGTAATATTGAAATAATTGAAATAAACCACTGTGCTGACCTACTGCAAAACATTGGCTTTAACTGCTTGTTTATCCTGTGTAATATATAGTGTTTCCACTGCTTTGAATATGGTAGTGATTCACTGTGGAATATTTTAGGCATCAGATTATTGGAAAGACTCATTCACCATGTCTAAGTTGCCGTTATTATTCCCAAAGCAAGTATTAAGTTGAGTGATCAAAGTATATGCAATTGTGGTTGGGTTTGTCTATAGCTTGATTTTACATTAGGTATATTTTTAATGAGTCATTCTTTCATTCATACCATACTTATGCACCAGTTAAATTATCTGACATTATCTGCTACTAATAAGGATGTGCTGACAGTATTGGCATTGCATCCCTCCCCATTGCCTGCTGGGTCTAGTATGTTGCTGTACATAACCATACAAGGCAGAAATTGCCAGGCTCTTGTTTTTGGCAAGTGAGGCTGCACCAGATCATGTATGAGCACTGTAAGCAGCACAGTTCCTTAACAGCTGTTTGTTTTCTGACTGCAGCAGACATGTAGTTGAACTCATTCTTTAATGATCAGCCTTTTGTTTTACCTCTCTGTTGAAAGGACAGCAAGTAGGCAGATAAATCAAGCACAAAGAATCATAGTCGGCTGTCTGGGATAAATGATAAAAGTGATGTGCAGAGCTTGGATAGCAGCATGCATCAGTGGAATCATATCCAAGTATGAGTCAACACGTCAGGAGACAACAGAATAACGAAGAAGCAATTATATTTTAAAGCCTAAGATAACAATGTACTGGAATTCTACAACGAGGCAATCAGCAACTGAAAACTGAAAAATGAAAGAGTGGAGACCCTTTATCAGAACAGAAACAGGGATGCAAGAATGCGCATGATAAGAGTGAATAGTGGGAGAGTGAAGTAAACAATAGGGGAAGAATGTGGAGCAGATAAACCAACTACTGTTATGAAGGGGTATCATTTACCTGATATTTTAAATCTGAAAGATTATCTTAGTCCTTGTGTAGAAAGAGATTAGACAAAAAGTGAATGAAACAGTTTGAAAATAGAAGTAACATTATTGTGCAGAAGACAGGGTATCAGGATAACAGGTTGAGATAGTTAGGGTCTGAAGAAGTTTCAAACCACCTTTTTGACTGGCTGTTTTCCTGTGAAACTTGTGTTTTGGTCGTAGCTATAAAATTTATCATTTAAATCCTACAAAGCATGTAGAAAATTAACCGGCTTTCTTATTTCAGATTTGTGTGTATCACCTGAAATTGTGTTTATTGCAGATTTGCAACATTCTCCAGATTTATTTCATCATCGCTGTTTTATATCTATCAATAATTTGTGGCAGCATTTTATGTCAAATGAAGCAAATTCAATGACAGGTCAGTGTAAAAACTATTACTTTATCTAATTGTATGTCATGTGAAATATTAAATTCCATTGAAGAGCTCAGATTGCTCCAGCAATGTTTAAAATCATGAAGCATTCACATAGAGCAATTTAGAAACACAATTTCTACTGGGGTCAGTAGCCAGAGGATACAGATTTAAGGTGATTAACTAAAGAACCACAGACAACATGAGGAAAAAACTTTTTATAGGATGTGGTGAGAATTTGTAATGTGCTCACATTTAATGTGAAAGGTAGTTTGAATTAAAGTTGCTTTTGAAGCTTGTCAGCGCTTAAGATGCTGCCAGTGTCAAATGATTTATTCCACTGTTTTCTACATTTGCCTAGGGCACCCAGAAAGATTAACCTGTTTTAAAGATTAGAACATTGATAAATCAAAATAGCTATGGAAGGCAAGATAACATTGTGTGGGGCTGGATGAACACAGAAGGCCAAGCAGCATCTTAGGAGCACAAAAGCTGACATTTCGGGTCTAGGCCGTGTTCATCCTTGTATCATTATTATGTATGAGTAGTTCTTCTGTTTTAAAAAGCAAGACTGGTATGAACCCATGGGGTATCTTTCTCTGTGGATCAACTCACGGTTTGTCATGTTGGATGTTTTCTTTTCCATAGAATCATAGGATGATACAGTAGGTGGCCAATCAGATGATTGAATCTGCGATAGTCCCTTTAAAGAACAATCCAGATCGTCTCATGTTCCTACCATTTTCTTAGAACCTGCCTTCCATTAAGTCCCTTTTAAAGGAAACTATAGAATCTTTATCCATCATCCTATCAAGGAGCACATTACAAATCCTCACCACATCCTATAAAAAGCTTTTTCCTCATGTTGTCTGTGGTTCTTTTGTTAATCACCTTAAATCTGTGTCCTCTGGCTACTGACCCCAGTAGAAATTGTTTCTAAATTGCTCTATGTGAATGCTTCATGATTTCAAACAGTTTATCTAATCCCATTTTGTTCTTCTTTACTGTAAGAAAAATTACTCCAACTTCGCCCATCTAACACATCTGTAATCCCTCAGCTCTGAGATCATTCCAGAGTTTCAGTTTACTTGCCAATTGATGTAGCTGACAAGCTTCGATAACTTTCCACTTTTTTCTAAGCTGCATCTTTCTTGCATTCCATTTATCTTCAAATCTTATTGTTCTTCTTGCCTCTTTTATCAGAAAGAAATTTTCCATTGCATTTCGATTTCGTATGTTTTGTACTTTAACATCAATTCTCTCCCTCTTTCAGTCTGCCTCCTTCTCCCCTTTTCCTCTATTTCTCAGGACAATTAGGTCCTCTGGTGCCACATAAACAATGTCCTCTCTCCTTGGGAAACAATGCAGCCACTGTACTGTGCACAAACTCTCAACTCAGGCCCAAATCCTATGCTATAGATTTTCTGGATTTTTCAGAAAGGTTTGACCCTGCCTGAAACATTCAGCAGGGAACAGAGAGAGGACAAAGCGAATGTGAAGGATCAGACATTGGGTATAAAGAGAAAATCAAATATTCATAGTATCCAGAGTGATTACAGAATCTTTTTCTGACAGTGTCAGCTATAGTCTACTTGGTAGCACTCACAGAATCACACAATTGTTAGGGCACAGAAGGAGGCTATTTGGCCCACTGTACCTACAACAATTCTATTACCTAGTGCAAACATCCTGCCTTTACCCCATATTCCTGCACACAATTTCGATCCAAATAATCATCCAATACCCTGTTGAATACCCCAACCACATTTCCAGGTCAGTGCATTTCATTCCCTAACCACATCTTGTTTGAAATTTTTTTCCAAACTGTTTCTTTTGCACATGACTTTAAATCTATGCTGCCTTGTTCTTTTTTCTTTAACAAGCAGGAACAGCTTCCCCCTGTCTACATGAGTTTGAAAATCTCTATCTTCTGCAGCCTTCTTCAAAGATGAATAATTCCAAGTTCTACAACATATCCTCATAACGGAAGCTTCATTTTTGCCACCTGGGTCAAAAGATTTCAGGTTCAGTCTCTAACTGTGGACTTGAGGGCAGATATCTGGGCTAACACTTCCACGTAGTACTGAGGGAGCTGTACATGATGCTGGACCAGCCTGTCTTTCTGATGAAGTCAACAACCCAAGTCTCTGCCTGATCTCTCACTGAGTATAAAAGATTCCATCCTACGATTTCAAAAAAAAGGAAAATTATCCCCAGTATCCAATCAATACTTATCCCTGAATCAGCATTGCTAAAACAGATATCTTCCGTTTGTTATCACAATGTTCTTTGTAGGAGTTTGTTGTGTTTTCTACTTTACAGGGAAAAAGCAGGAAAGTAGAGTTGAAAGTAATCAGATCATCCATGATCTTATTAAATGGTGGAGCAGACTCATTGGGCTGAATAACCTGTGTCTTTAATGTCTTATTACAACAGTGACCCCACTTCCTAGGTATACAATTGGTATATAATTTAAGATTCAAAAACTTTACAAATGGAAGGCTTTGTTTCTGTTTAATATGAATTGTAGTTGCCTCCATGTCTACATATATTTTATCAAATTATAATAAGCATTAGGATGCACAGAATGCAGATAGCGTACGTGCTTTCGACAATAACGAAAAGTACTTTGTGCTCCTCATAAAATATGTTCCATTATGAATCATTCATAATTCAATGAATGATTGATTGACAATCATTGTCGTGAGGCTTGTATTTGGTAGTTCTATGACGTACATACATGTCCAGGTGTCTCTCCAGTTGTATTTACCCTTCTGCCTCATTAAGTCATTGACACAAATTTCCCTGCTGACTGTGAGAAGTATGTAGTCTTGTTAAGGACACATATTGAAGGATATCCTCTCCCATTTTTGTCTACATTTGGTTTATTTTGACCAGATCTATGGGTTGTTGATGTTTTAAAGCGATAGTTACAGGATCTTACATTGAAACCCTAGTTTTGGTGAGTACAAGATTGTAGCAACAGCAATTTCAATTATCTCAGCTAATCAACAAAGAAAATCACTTTGATCTGAAGAAGAGGCATCAGACCAGAAACATAAATTCTGAGATAGTAGGAACTGCAGATGCTGGAGAATCTCAGATGACAAGGTGTAGAGCTGGGTGAACACAGCAGGCCAAGCAGCATCAGAGGAGCAGGAAGGCTGACAGTGTCTAGGCCCGAAACATCAGCTTTCCTGCTCCTCTGATGCTGCTTGGCCTGCTGTTTCCATCCAGCTCTACACTTTGTTAACATCAACTCTGATTTCTCTTCACAGGTGCTGCTAGACCTGCTGAGCTTTTCCAGAAACTTCTGCTTTTGATTCTGATTCTGATTTACGGCAACCACAGCTCTTTCAGTTTTTGAAACCTCTTTGATGTTTGTTACATTGAAAATGAATTGGAATGGTGGCATTTGGAGCTGAAAATTGACCTTTTTGATATTGCATGCACCCAAGACAAGCAATGAATGAAACCCTGAGGATATGAATGAAATAACAAGGTGGGGTTGTGTGTTCTTTGAGCACAAGGAAACATTTTTAATTCAAAGTGCTCAGCTTCACTAATACCACTGGCAATAGTAGAACTTTGTACTTCAGGACAACGGTAATATGGATTTAAAATCTAGTTTAATAGCAAATGCAAATATTGAAGCATTTCCTTGGCAAATCGTTGCTGCTTTTACTTTCATTCCTTTCTTAAAATTTTATATTGGGTTGTTTTTCAAAACATTCATTTTTATGTGAGTTAAAAACAAGCAGGCTATTTAACTAGGATGTGTATCACAACCTCATTTGATAAACAAAAGCACTTTTGCATTGGAAGAACAAGATAGCAATCTAAAGCAGGCCCATGCTGATCTTTTTGATGCATTATAAGACTATAAGACATGGGAGTGGAAGTAAGGCCATTTGGCCTATTGAGTCCACTCCGCCATTTAATCATGGCTGATGGGCATTTCAACTCCACTTACCTGCACTCTCCCTGTAGCTCTTAATTCCTTGTGAGATCAAGAATTTATCAATCCCTGCCTTGAAGACATTTAACATCCCGACCTCCGCTGCGCTCCGTGGCAATGAATTCCACTAGCCCACCACTCTCTGGCTGAAGAAATGTTTCCTCATTTCCGTATTAAAATGACTCCCTCTAGCTCTAAGGCTGTCCCCAGGGGTCCTAGTCTCCCCGTCTAACGGAAACAACATCCTAGCATCCACCCTTTCTAAGCCATACATTATCTTGTAATAACCTTTATCTATACATGCAGATTCTCTGGATAATGTATGTACTTACGTCCAGATCAAATGTACCACCAGCATAGTTTTGGTCAACTTGCAAATGCAATCTGAAATCTAAATTGAAGACCACCTTTTACTAACATCAAGGACATTGTCATTGCTGCTCAATCCAGAAGTTCATTGAATACTCTTTGAATGAATAACAAAGATGCTGGACCTTTTTTCACCCATTTGAACCTATATTTTAATTGTCCCAACATCAGTATTAACTTTAGAACATAGAACACAGAAAAGTACAGCACAGTACAGGCCCTTCGTCCCACGATGTTGTGCCGTGGATTAATCCTAATCCAAAAATAAAATAACCTAACCTACATTCCCCTCAATTCACTGCTGTCCATGTGCATGTCCAGCAGTCGCTTAAATGTCACTTTGTGAGAAAAGCTTGAGGTTAGCATTTCTCGCATTTCCCTTTTAATCCACGCTTCAAATCATGCAAATCTGTCAAAGCAAGTTTCTGTTGCATTTTGACTGTTCTGCAGCAATTCTGAAAATATCTCATTTGAAAATTCAAAAGCTAGGACAAAGAATTGGCTCAACCCTTTTCAGCAAAAGAAAGGTTTATTGTAATGTCTCATTTTAACCTGAAAGGATCGGAATTTCTTAGAAGCACAAGGGATGGGGCTAAGGCGGTGGTAGGGTTTAAATCCCCAATTCCTCCTCCACTGCCCTCCCCCCGCCCAAGAATAGAATCATGTATGAGGGTAAGCTGTACAGATTTCTAAAGTGGAAGTGCAACCCAGCTCTTATGTGCCCAGATGTGGTATGAAGAATGCGAAAGTGTCAATAAGGTGGCCTACTTTGATACAGTTACTTTAATCATGTGATGGCATACTTTAAAGCACATGGCATTTGAACCTAGACCTTTTGGTCCACAGGTAGGGACATTATCACTGAGCCACAAGAGTTCCTCCTACTTTGTTAGAAGCAATTACTGGCACAATTAACATCTATGGGAGACTTTAAAGAGGTATGTAGCTTGGTTCCCTGTTCACTTTCCTGGGGCTTGAGAAACAAGCCAAGGTAAAATGGTGATGAGATTGAGCAGATTGAGCAGTTCAAGTCCTTAAAGAAGCTACCCTCCTCCTTCTGAAAAAACCTCAGTTCAAATTGATGTTAAACTTGTGATTGTACAACTGAATAAGAATTCACTGATTGAAGCTCTTGTTCCCAGGATCACTGGTGACAGTTTGATGGAGGTGCCAGAGATTCCTTGTTTGGATCCAGATTCTCCTGACTCAAGAGGGTTTCGAATGGACATGTGAGGCACTCTGGCAGTGTTTGACAGCATATCAGAAGAGGAACATTGTCACATCCACAATAACGGCATTGTGCTTTGGTTGGATGAACATGCCTGCAGGAGGTGAGTAGGCAATAGAGGCCAAAGTTACATGTAGCACTACCCATTTCACAGGGTTTCTAGAGGCTTAGCTTCCTTGAACTCTGAGGAACTATGCTTGAGCAGGTTGAGGTTGGGCACCAAGTAATAACAGATATCTGTGACTGTCTGTATTGATCAGTTATTTTTGTATTGTGCTTAGTTTCCAGACAGCTATGTGGCATCACAACATGTGACATTCTGGTATGAAGTTACTGCCAGATCTTCAATCAATGTCTTAATGTAATGGAGTTAGCATAGTGTTGTGAATTAGTCAGCCATACAGATTTTACGTATAGTAACGTCAGTGAACATAGATCCCAGAATACATCTGGACAACTGCAATTTCATAGCCAAGTAAATAAACCTCAAGACATCTATCTCAGAAAGAACTTAACTATTTGAAGTATATGTTATATAGGCTAACTTGTAGGGAATCACAAAGTACATCAGTTATATTATTAATCTCTTCGGCAAAGTGTTCAGCCCGAAATCGTCGATTTAGCCAAAGTCTGAATTTTAAAGACAAAAGGTAAAATGTACATAGCCTGGAGACATTCTGCAAGGTAGTTTTCCTGCACTGTTAAAGATCTTAATGTTAGCTCAAAGACATTTTACATTACCACAGTCTTTGTTGAATAAACCTTTGCCCTTGAAACTCCAAACTCAAACAATTATTTATTAAAAATTCATAACTTTTCTTTGAACATTACCATAAAGCAACCAATTGGCGGCGGGAGTTGTTACATTTGGTTCTTGCACATCTGCCTGAGTGTAAAATTAGAATCTAATCCTTTACCTCTTGTAGCATAACACTAAGTTTGCACTGAGTAAATACATTAGGAAAGATAACTAGTGTAAATTTATAAAGTCAGTTTATAGTCATTACTCTGAGCAGAAAAAAAAGAGCATTTAAGTTTGACACTTTAAAGTTATTTTATATTTCATTGGGAATCAGTATTGTGCAAAAAACTGAAACATATTTAAATATATATGGAGTGTGAGTTCAAATTGATTTGAAGCTTGAGCACATATGAGGGAATTCCTCTACACACTACTTTCATTCTGTCAACTTATTTATACAATTGAATTAATCACTTTAAATGTTCAAGACAAAAGAAAGTGAATTCAATCCCCAAATCCCCATCAATAGCACAGCTTTCCCTGTCATAAGATCATGTTGCCAAAGTGTGGAGCTGGATGAACACAGCAGGCCAAGCAACATCTCAGGAGCACAAAACCTGACATTTTGGGCCTCGACGCTTCACCTTCTTCCTGATGAAGGGCCTAGGCCTGAAATGTCAGCTTTTGTGTTCCTAAGATGCTGCTTGGCCTGCTGTGTTCATCCAGCTCCACACTGTGTTATCTTGGCTTCTCCAGCATCTGCAGTTCCCATTTTTTTTAGATTAGATTCCCTACAGTGTGGAAACAGGCCCTTTGGCCCAACAAGTCCACACTGCCCTTTGGAGCATCCCACCCAAACCCACCCCCCTATAACCCACACGCCCCTGAACACCACGGGCAATTTAGTATGGCCGATCCACCTAGCCTGCACATCTTTGGACTGTGGGAGGAAACTGGAACACCCAGAGGAAACCCACACAGACACAGGGAGAATGTGCAAACTCCGCACAGACAGTTGCCCGAGGCTGGAATTGAACCTGGGTCCCTGGTGCTGTGAGGCTGCAGGGCTAACCACTGAGCCATCGTGCCGTCCCAAATTATCTGATAAGATCATGTTTGTTCATTTGACTTTCACAAAATGTAGACATTTTATACATAAAAGAATTAATTCGATTCATGAAGGATACTTTTCTTCAGTGTTTTTATTTAAAGTGATCAGGAACATTTATCAGAAGAAAATAACTAATTAAAATGCATTCAGAGCCCAGTGTGCATAATCTGTTAAAGTGTAAATCCAGCCCAGCCATAGATGAATAAGCAATAAACAACTAAAAGCATAATTTCCTCCTCTCTAAGGTGGTGAGAATAATAGTGAGTGAGGTTTCCAGAAGGCAGTGGATAAGATGCCAGAGAAAAGGTTATTGAACAAGATAGGAGCTCACTGCTTTGGGAGTAACATATTAACATGGACTGAAGATTGTTTAACATGCAGAAGATAGAGAGTCAGGTAAAACTGACCTTCTACTGGATTACCACAAGGATCAGAAGGACTTTGATTACTATCTATTTTCTACAATCAAATGCTGTCAGTATTAATGACTTGAAGACGGGATAGTGTGTAATGGGCCCAAATTTGCTGATGATATAAAAGTACTTGGGTGGGCATGTTGTGATGAGGACATACAGAATCCACAAAGGGTATAGTGAGGGTGCAAAAACTTACCAGAGAGCATTTAATGTAGGAAAGCATGAGATCATGCAAATTGGCAGACTGAATCTAAAGGCAGACTAGTATTTAAATGGAGAGAGACTCCAAACAGTGCAGTATAATGTCGTTGGAGCACTCTTGTGCATGAATGTTAGCATGTATTTGCAACAAGTAATTAAGAAGGCATGTAGAATAGTGGGGTGCATTGGTGTTTCAAGCCAATGATAGTTACGGGGTGGGGGGGGGTGGTGTCGGGGTGCGTGTAAGGCCAGTATCATGAACTCTGGGGACAAAATGGGCATACCGATAGTGATGTAAAAGGGATCAAATGAAATGGCAGAGGCTGAAGGGTCACTGGGGCCACAGAGGAACACAAAGGAAACACGAAGGTAATAGAGGAATTTTCATATCGCAGGCAGATCCTGAAAGTCATTCACGTGTACAAGACAATGAAATTTTACCACATTCGTCCAGAAACCATCTGCTCAACGTGCGAGCATATACTAAAATGGAACAAATTTTTTTCTCGGGTGCAGAGTTTGGATCATTTTTTGAGGCACTGCAAGGGCTAATTTCAGTGATAATGCAGTAAGTAATTATACTTATCTGCTGTAGATTCTCAATTTATTTGTAGGTCAGTATAGGTCAATGCATCCACTTAGAGCTCATGTAATACAGTGGTAGTATCCCTAGCCCTGGGCTGGTACGTGGATCCAAGCCCCACCTGTTCCAGATGCATGCAATAACATTCTTGAACATGTTGATTTGAGAATACCGTAACAGAATTTATTTAAATTATGTCACAGAGTCATACAGCTTACAAACAGGCCATTTGACCCACCATATCTGTACTGACTAAGAAACACCAAACTACACTAATTCCACAGGCATACTCCGCTCCCTGTTATACTCCTTACACATTCACAAATTTGCTGACGACACCACTCGTAGTGGGTCAGATCTCAAACAACGATGTGACAGAGTATAGGAAAGGGATAGACAGCTTAGTGGCATGGTGTAAGGGCAACAATCTCTCCTTCAAAGTCAGCAGAATGAAGGAGATGATCATTGACTTCAGGAAGCAGAGTGGAGGTGCCCCTGTCCTTATCATTGGTGTTGAAGTGGAGGTAGTTGAGAGCTTCAAGTTCCTTGGATGTAAAGGATCCTGGGTAATCCAAGATGGAGGATGGGAAAAAATTGTGGCTATAAGAACCGCTCCTTTTCAGTGTTGGAGCCGAATTCATTGAATTCTAGGATCAGTAATTGTTTTATAAGCTGTTATAATGTTATGGAACTCTGGGGGCAAAAGGATCAAAAAAACAGCATTTTAGAAAGAATAAAGACATGCAAAGGCAGTGACCACATGGGCAGTGATTCAAGTGGAGAAAGAAACCTACACTAGTGACGGACCTAGTGGGAAGGCGATGGTCTAGTGGTATTATTACTGGACTATTAATCCAGAGATCCAGGTTAGATCACATGGAATACAGGGAGAACTAGCTTTTTGGATGCAGAAATGGCTCGAAAACAGACGGTGGTGATGGAGGTCAAAGATAATGGGAACTGCAGATGCTGGAGAATCCAAGATAACAAAGTGTGGAGCTGGATGAACACAGCAGACCAAGCAGCATCTCAGGAGCACGAAAGCTGATGTTTCGGGCCTAGACCCTTCATCAGAGAGGGGGATGGGGTGAGGGTTCAAAATAAATAGGGAGAGAGGGGGAGGCGGACCGAAGATGGAGAGAGGAGAAGATAGGTGGAGAGGAGAGTATAAGTGGAGAGATAGGGAGGGGGTAGGTCAGTCCGGGGAGGACGGACAGGTCAAGGAGGCGGAATGAGGTTAGTAGGTAGGAAATGGAGGTGCAGCTTGAGGTGGGAGGAGGGGATAGGTGAGAGGAAGAACAGGGTAGGGAGGCGGGGATGAGCTGGGCTGGTTTTAGGATGCAGTGGGTGGAGGGGAAGAGCTGGGCTGGTTGTGTGGTGCAGTGGGGGGAGGGGACGAACTTGGCTGGTTTTGGGATGCAGTGGGGGGAGGGGGAGATTTTGAAGCTTGTGAAGTCCACATTGATACCATTGGGCTGCAGGGTTCCCAGGCGGAATATGAGTTGCTGCTCCTGCAACCTTCAGGTGGCATCATTATGGCACTGCAGGAGGCCCATGATGTACATGTCGTCTAAGGAATGGGAGGGGGAGTTAAAATGGTTTGCGACTGGGAAATGCAGTTGTTTATTGCGAACCGAGCGGAGGTGTTCTGCAAAGCGGTCCCCAAGCCTCCGCTTGGTTTCCCCAACGTAGAGAAAGCCACACTGGGTACAATGGATACAATAAACTACATTGGCAGATATGCAGGTGAACATCTGTTTAATGTGGAAAGTCATCTTGGGGCCTGGGATGGGTGTGAGGGAGGAGGTGTGGGGGCAAGTGTAGCATTTCCTGCGGTTGCAGGGGAAGGTGCCGGGTGTGGTGGGGTTGGAGCGGAGTGTAGAGCGGACAAGGGAGTCACGGAGAGAGTGGTCTCTCCGGAAGGCAGACAAGGGTGGGGATGTCAAAATGTCTTGGGTGGTGGGGTCGGATTGGAGATGGCAGAAGTGTCGAAGGATGATGTGTTGTATCCGGAGGTTGGCGGGGTGGTATGTGAGGATGAGGGGGATTCTGTTTGGGCAGTTATTGTGGGGGCAGGGTGTGAGGGATGTGCTGCGGAAAATGCGGGAGACACAGCCAAGGGCGTTCTCGACCACTGCGGGGGATGGGGGGGAAGTTGCGGTCCTTGAAGCAGGTGGACATCTGGGATGTGTGGGAGTGGAATGCCTCATCTTGGGAGCAGATGCGGCAGAGGTGAAGGAATTGGGAACAGGGGATGGAACTTTTGCAGGGGGGTGGGTGGGAGGAGTTGTTTTATAGGTAGCTGTGGGAGTTGGTGGGCTTGAAATGGACATCAGTTTCTAGCTGGTTGCCTGAGATGGAGACAGAGAGGTCCAGGAAGGTGAGGGATGTGTTGGAGATGGCCCAGGTGAACTTGAGGTTGGGGTGGAAGGTGTTGGTGAAGTGGATGAACTGTTCGAGCTCCTCTGGGGAGCAAGAGGCAGTGCCGATACAGTCATCAATATAACAGGGGAAGAGGTGGGGTTTGGGGCCTGTGTAGGTGCGGAAGAGGGACTGTTCTACATAACCTACAGAGAGGCAGGCATAGCTTGGGTCCATGCGGGTACCCATGGCCACCCCTTTGTCTGTAAGAAGTGGGAGGAATCAAAGGAGAAGTTTTTGAGCGTGAGGACGAGTTCGGCGAGGTGGATGAGGGGACTGGTCGGGCCTGTGGGGCAGGAAGAAGCGGAGGGCCTTAAGCTCAGCAAGTCACAGGGAAACTAAAAGCAGATATTCCCAATTGGGCAGGACAATCTATAATAAAGCAACACACATCAGCTGCCACATCCTCACAGAGAAGCATAAGTCTGTAAAGGTCTTGAGAGTGATATGGAAGGGAGTTTAGCGAGGTCAGTGTCACGGTGGTTTATTGGCAAGATCTTACTTTCAGCGAAACTTTGGTCATCTACCACAGATCTCCTTACAAAAGAATGAATATTGGCTTCTCCATCAGCCTGTGTCTGACCCTGCATCAGGCATAGCATTCAGGCTTATCGCTAAAGATGTGAGGGCTCAGGCAGGCATCCCTTCTACAACACTTTGGGATCTCTCTGTGTAATTTCTCTTCAAAATCTCTTCCAACTGAGCAGGGATCAAAGTTTTCAATCCAACGTTCCTTACGGTGATATTCTTGATGAGAAGCTACAGGAGGAGGAGACATTGGAGATAAGATCTCCCTCAAGCCCAGCAAACTGCAGCAGCTGTCACACAGCTTTCAAAGGAAGAAGCAACAGGAGAAAATCCATCAAGGAGGTGCCGAGTTATGGTGAGGACCGATGTTTCCTCATAACTGTGGGCTAGCTGCTTTGATGTCCTGCACATGGCAATCAGTGTCAAAGGGAGTCACAATCTTTCTGTGGTCATCAGAGGCTCATGCAGCTAGTAAGAAAATTAAAGGAAATAGTGGTGTTTATAGTCTTTGCTACAGTTATCTTCAAATGACAGAGCATCAATAACTCAGAAGATTAAGGATCCACCATCTTAGACCTATGTGAGTTGCTGGGTCAGAACTTTTGCTCACAAAAACTGACCGGGATACCATTCTGAAGTTGTCAAGGTAACACTGCCCATAGATTTTGGTAACAGGTTGTTTCAGGGAGTAATTGGCTACCTCTCAATGCATGACTCATCAGTGTATCAGAGAAAGTACTGATACCAGAAACCATATGGTGTGGAAACAGGTCCTTTGGTCCAAGTCCACACTGACCCTTACAGCATCCCACCCAGACCTATCCCCTATAGCCCACCTAATCACCACCTCCCCGAACACTACAGGCAATTTTGCGTGGCCAATCCACGTAGCCTGCATATCTTTGGACTGAGGGAGGAAACTGGAGCACCTGGAAGAAACCCACACAGACACAGGGAGAATATGCAAACTCCACACAGACTGTCACTCAAGGGTGGAATTGAACCCAGGTCCTTGGTGCTGTGATGCAGCAGTGCTAACTACTGAGCCACCTTGCTGCCTGCCTCTTCATCTCCTTCCTCTGAGGGTCAAACAGTGAGGGCATCACGATTCTCACACAGCTTCCCAAGGTGCAAGATACAATCTGTTGTACCCAGCTTGCTTTGAGAGTATTCTATCACCAACTAGAAACATTTGTGAACAGGGAAGGAATCAAATCCCTGAAGGTGCCACTTTTTGGAGGTGTATACCAGATATCCAGGAAGTTGCCCTTTCTGAGGCCTGAGGTCTGAGGTGCATACAGACTTGGCTGCTGGGAGTAAAGGGGTACCCCATCTAAATCTGGTTCATGATATCTACAGACAGATGCAGAAAAAAGTACAACATTGCTCCTGCTTCCAGCAGGGCCATTGTCGAAATGATTGAAGAGCCCCTGGAGGATGAGGCTTTGACACCTGGACCACATCAATGAGATAGCCTGGATGGAGAAATAATGGGGAAGCAGAGAACAATGAGGCTGAGGATCGGGAGAATGTCCAGGAGAGGAGAATGTCCAAGACACCTTTCCACACAAGAAAGACACAGCAATATTTGAGAGTTCGAGAAGCCAGAGGCAACCTGATTACCAATGACTTCCAGGAAGACTAAGCCAGATTGAGAGTTTGTTGGACTTTAGTGTTTCTAAAATTGCTCATCTGGCAGGTGGGTTCCTGTATTATGTAAATAAGCAGTCCATCTTATTTGTTTGTGGCTCTTAACTTTTTGATTTGCAGAATAAATATCCTTTTTAATATCTAAATTAAACCAATCCTCTGCAAGCTAGCTGCACAAAGCCTGCCTTTGTATCAGCATGAGGGAAAAAGCAGCAGTGAGACAGGACACTCACATTACATAGCACTAATGCTGCATAGCTGTAAATCCATCCAGGAGATTCTGACATCTGAGCCATCTGTATTCCATTCCCTCATGGGCGCCACTAGCAAGACACTAATCCTGGCCCATTCGACCTTTCCTTCATCTACATTCCTTCAATGTTTCAGAGTGCCCTGAGACTGTTTCCGAAAGTTTTACTGCCTATTTTCAAGAGTCCTGGGATGATCAAAAGATTAACCGGCCACACTGACTTACCATCAAGTTCCTCCTCGTGAAACAGCTGTGAGAGAGTTCCTCTAGCCACCATAGAGAAAGCTTGTAGTGCCATCTGTCTACCAGCCTGTATCTACCAGCCTTCTGTCTACCAGCTTCCTGTCTACCAGCCTGCTGTCTACCAGCCTGCTGTCTACCAGCTTCCTGTCTACCAGCCTGTACACCAACCAACTTCATTTGCACAACATGCTTTTGGTAAGTTTGAATTTCCCTTTTCCACCTCCCATGCTCAATCACAAAATTTATTCAAATCTAAAAGGAGTTAATTGTCATCAAGCTGTCTTGCCATTCTTTTTCAATGACTGCAGTAGGGTCATACAGCATGGAAAAAGAGACCCTTTGGCCCAACTCGTTCATGCCGACCAGATATCCTAATTAAATCGAGTCCCATTTGCCAGCATTTGGCCCATATCCCTCTCAATCCTTTCTATTCATGTACCCATCCAGATGCCTTTTAAGTGTTGCAGTTGTATCAGACTCCATCACATCCCCTGACAGCTCATTCCGTACACGCACCGTTTGCATGAAAAAGTTGACTCTTAAGGTTCCTTTTAAATCTTTCCCCTCTCACCTTAAGCCTGTGCCCTCTAGTTTTAGACTCTGCCAGCTAGGGAAAAGACCCTGTCTATTTACCCTATCCATTCCCCTCATGATTTTATAAGCTTCTATAAGGTCACCCCTCAACATCTGATGGCCCAGGGAAAATAGCCCCAGCCCAATCAGCCTCTCCCTGTAGCTCAAACCCTCCAACCCAGGCGACATCCTCGTAAATCTTTTCTGAACACTTTCAAATTTCACAACATCCATCCTATAATAGGGAGACCAGAATTGTACGCAGTATTTTGGCCTAACCAATGTCCTGTACAGCCACAACATGACCTCACAACTCCTTTACTTAATGCACTGACCAATAAAGGCAAGCATATGAAACACCTTCTTCAGTATCCTGTCTACCTAGGATTCTACTTTCAAGGGAATATGAACCTGTACTCTAAGTTGTCTTTGTTCAGCCCCAGGATCTTACCATTAACTGTATAAGTCCTGCCCTGATTGCCTTTCCAAAATGCAACACCTCAAATTTATCTAAATTAAACTGCATTTGCCACTCCATGGCCCATTGGCCAATCTGATCAAGGTCCCATTGTATTCTGAGGTAACCTTCTTTGCTGTCTACTATACACCCAATTTTGATGTCATCGGCAAACTCACTACCCACACCTCTACCATCCGAATCATTTATATAAATGACAAAAAGCAGTGGACCCAGAACTGATCCTTGTGGCACAAGGCTGGGTACAGGCCTCCAGTCTAAAAAGTAACCCTCCACCATGACCCTCTGTTTTCTACCTTTGAGCCAGTTCTATATCCAAATGCCTAGTTTTCTCTCTAATCTATGTGATCTAACCTTGCTAACCAGCCTAACATGAGGAACCTTGTTGAATGCCTTACTGAACTCCATATAGATCACATCCGCCACTCTGTCCTCATCAATCTTCTTTGTTACTTCTTCAAACAACTCAGTCAAGTTCATAAGATAACAAGGTGTAGAGCTGGATGAACACAGCAGGCCAAACAGTGTCAGCGGAGCAGGAAAGATGACATTTCGGACCGAGGCCCTTCTTCTAGGTCCGAAATGTCAGCCTTCCTGCTCCTCTGATGTGGCTTGGCCTGCTGTGTTATTCCAGCTCTACAACTTGTTATCTCAGATTCTCCAGCATTTGCAGTTCTTAGTATCTCTGAGTCAAGTTCATAAGACAAGATCTCCCATGCACAAAGCCACATTGACTATCCTTGATCAGTCCTTGGCTTTCCAAATATATGTAAATCCTGTCCCTCAGGATTCCCTCCAACAGCTTACCCACCACTGATGTCAGGCTCACAGGCCAATAGTTTCTTGGCTTTTCCTTACCATTTTCCTTGTATAATGGCACCACGTTACCCAACCTCATTCTTCCAGTCCCTCGCCTGTGGCTATCATTGATACAAATATCTCAGCAAGGGGCCCAGTAATCACTTCCCTAGCTTCCTATAGAGTTCTAGGGTACACCTGATCAGGTCCCTGGGATTGATCCACTTTTGTGTGTTTTAAGATGTCCAGCATCTCCTCCTCTGTAATATGGACATTTTATAGTGCTTAAAATAGATGCACCAAGCAATTCAATGGCCTGAGGCAGGAGGACCTTAACTCCACTCTAGAAAGAAGCGGATGCAGATTTAAAAAGGAAACCAGTCAGATTATGGTGAAAAGGGAGTTGGAAATTCCCTCCTCCATCTTAATGGTCTCCTGGTCTATTTTTCACTCACGTGGGAAGCTAGAATGGAGTGTCAGTAGTCATGTCTTCTAATCTTCTTTTTTGACCTGTTGCTATGATACACTTTGAATTTCATCAGGATATTTATATATTGCTTAAAGTGTGACTTAATCTTTAATTCATTTCACATTACTGGTTGGTTTTCCGTCAAAACAACCATTTCTCCAGCAGCAACCAAATATGATATTTCAAGGGAAGTGGAGGGTATATAGGTCAACTGAAGAATGTAATGCAATACATCAACTACTGAAATAAAGAGGAGGAAGTGGTTCTCTTATATGTTATCAACTCATGGTCATCGGCTTCAGAAATTTGGAACTTATAGTCACAGTCTCATATCATAAAAGTTGGTGAAGAAGAGAGTAGAATAAGGTTGGGAGTAATCTGTAGACAATGTTAAAAAAGACAAAGGGATAGAACAGAATAGATCTACAAAAAAGTTATACTAAAAAGTTACAAACAGGGCAGGTCCGGTCATTTTTGCCTCAGATTACTGGAAGTGTAATAATAAAGGGTTCGTGTCAGTTCAAAGTGCAAACAGAAACAAGAGAGAGATGGCATAATAAATCTAGATACAGGTTTGGGGTAGGGTTTAGCCACATACAAATTAAATCGAACAGAGTAATAGGGGAAGCAATAAGGTTAATAAAGCTCAGTTGCAAGCTTCCCACTTTATACTGGACCTGGTTTTGGGAAATGAGCCCAGCCAGATAATGAAGTTTTAGTTGGGGAGCATTTCAGGAACAGTGACCATAATACTTATCTTATGGTCGCATGGTCTTATGAGTGCAGGGAAGTGGTGTTGAAATGCCCATCAGCCATGATTTAAATGGCGGAGTGGACTTGATGGGCCGAATGGCCTTACTTCCACTCCTATGTCTAGTGGTCTTATGGTCTTACTGTAAAGTTTAAGATGCTGATGGATGGGAATAACAGCAATCCTTGGGTGAAGATGTTAAACTGGGGGAAGGCTCACGACAACAATATTAGGCAGGAATTGGACAATTTTAATTGGAGGTGGCTGTTTGAGGGTGAATCTACATCAGGCGTGTGGGAGCACTTCAAATAGCAGTTGAGAAGAGTTCAGGAATGACACGTTCTTGTGAGAATGAAGGATGGGTGTGGCAAGTTACATGAACCTAGAATGACCAGGGATGTTATGACATTGGTCAGAAAGGTAAAGGAAGCATACATAAGGTCTAGGAGGGTGGGAACTGGTGAAGTCCTCGAAGTACATAAGGAAAATAGGAAAGAACTTAAACAAGGACTTAGAACAGCTAAAAGGGGTTATGAGAAGTCATTGGCAAACAGGATTAAGGAGAATCCCAAGGCTTTTTATACATACGTAAAAAGCAAGAGGGTAGCCAAGGAAAGGTTGGCCCCTCAAGGACAAATGAAGGAATCTATGTGTGGAGCCAGAAGAGGTAGGTGAGGTCCTAAACAAATACTTTATCTCAGTATTCAGCAAAGGGAAGGAATTGATGGACAGTGTCGAATTTCTAGGCCAAGTTGCTATTGAAAAGGAAGAGGTGTTATGCATCTTAAAAAGTATTAAGGTAAATAAGTCCCTGGGTCCTGATGGGATCATCAGAGAATAAATTGACAGAAATCTTTAGATCCTCTTCAGCCCTCAGGTGAGGTCCCAGATGACTGGAGAAAAGCCAATGTTGTCTTACTGTTTAAGAAGGGTAGCAGGGATATCCCTCAAAATTACAGGCCTATGAATGTCACATCGGTGATTGTAAAATTATTGGAAAAGATTCTCAGGCACAAGATCTATTCACATTTAGAAGCAAATGGACTTATTGGTGATAGACAATAAACCATGCAGTTTTTCTGCAGTGGAGATCATACCTCACCAATTTGATTGAGTTTTTTGAGGGCGTTATGGAGATTATAGATGAGGGGAAAGCAGTTGATGTTGTCTACATGGACTTCATTAAAGCCTTTGACAAGGTCCCTCAAGACTGGTACAAAAGATGATGTCAACATGGTATCAGAAGTGAACTGAGAAGATGGATACAGAACCGGCTTAGTCACAGGAAAAAGGAGTAGCAGTGGAAGGATGCTTTTCACATTGGAGGATTGTGACCAGTGATGGTCAAATCAGGTCAGTCATGGCAGCCTTGAGGAGGGGTTCTTGGAATGTATCCGCAATAATTTCCTTGAACAATATGTAATAGACCCTACGAAGGAGCAAGCTATCCCAGATCTAGTCCTGTGTAATGAGACAGGAATAGTTAATGATCTCACTGTTAGGAATCCTCTCAGAAGGAGCAATCACAGTATGGTTGAATTTAAAATACCGATGGAGCGTGAGAAGGTTAAATCCAGTACCTGTGTCCTGTGCTTAAACAAAGGAGACTATGAAGGAATGAGGGAGGAGTTAGCTAAGGTAGAATGGGAGCAAAAACTTTATGGTGGGCCACTTGAGGAACGGTGGCGGACTTTCAGAACAATTTTTCACAGTGCTCAGCAGAAGTATATTCCAGTGATAAGGAAGAACTGTAGGAAAAGAGAGATGTCTAAGGAAATAAAGGAAAGTATCAGAGTGAAAAAAAACACATACAAAAAAAGCAAAGAGTCGTGGGAAACTAGTAGACTGAGAAATCTTTAATGGCCAACAGAAAACCACAAATAAAGTTATAATGAAAAGTAAGATAGATTATGAGAGTAAACTAGCTCAGAATATAAAAACAGACCGCAAAAGTTTCTATAAATATATAAATTGTAAAAGAGTGGCAAAGGAAAACATTGGTCCTTTCGAGGATGAGAAGGCCAATGTAATAACTGGGAATGAGGAAATAGCTGAGATATTAAACAATTATTTCATGTTGCTCTTCACAGTGGAAGACACAAATAACATGCCGAAAACTAATGGCAAGAAGATTACAGCAGGCAAGGACCTGGAAACTATCATTAACACTAAGGAGGCAGTGCTGGGAAAGCTAATGGGGCTGAAGGTAGACAAGTCTCCAGGCCCTGATGGAATGCATCCCAGGGTACTAAAGGAGGTGATGGGGGAAATAACAAATGCACTAGTAATTATTTAGCAAAATTCACTGGACTATGCGGTGGCTCCCGCAGATTGGAAAACAGCCAATGTGACAGCCAATTGTTTAAAAAAGGAAGTAGACAAAGAAAAGGGTAACCATAGGCCAGTTAGCTTAAATTTGGTAGTGAGGAAAATGCTTGAATCTATCATTAAGGAAAAAATAGCAAGACTTCTGGATATAAATTGTCCCAGTGAGAACACTCAGCATGGGTTCATGAAGGATAGGTCATGCTGGACTAATTTGGTGGAATTCTTTGAGGATGTTACTTGCATGGTGGACAATGGGAAACCTGTAGATGTGGTGTATCTGGATTTCGAGAAGGCATTTGACAAGGTGCCACACCAAAGGCTGCTACATAAAATAAAATTCCATGGTATTACAGGTAATGTATTGGCATGGATAGAGGATTGTTTGCCAATAGAAAGCAAAGAGTAGAGGTAAATGAGTGTTTTTCTGGTTGGCGGTCGGTAGCTAGTGGTGTGCCTCAGGGAACAGTGTTGGGACCGCAATTGTTTACAATTTACATAGATGATTTGGAGTTGGGGACTAAGTGTGGTATGTCAAAATTTGCAGATGACGCTAAGGTGAGTGGTAGAGCAAAGTGTGCAGAAGACACTGCAAGTCTACAGAGGGGTTCAGATAGTCTAAATGAGTGGGTAAAAGTCTGGCAGATGGAGTACAATGTTGATAAGTGTGAGGTCATCCATTTTGGTAGGAATAACAGCAAAATGGACGATGTTTTAAATGGTAAAAAATTGCAGGCGTGCTGCTGTGCCGAGGGACTTGGGTGTCCTTGTGCATGAATCACTTAAAGTAGGATTGCAGGTGCAGCAGGTGATTTAAAAAGGCAAATGGAATTTTGTCTGCCATTGCTAAAGGGATGGAGTTTAAAAACAGGGAGGCTATGCTGCAGCTGTATAGGGTCCTGGTGAGGCCACACCTGGAGTAGCGTGTGCAGTTTTGGTCTCCTTACTTGAGAAGAGATGTAATAGCACTGGATGGGATGCAAAGGAGATTCACTTGGTTGATTCCAGAGTTGAGACGGTTGGATCATGAGGAGAGACTGAGTAGGCTGGGATTATACTCATTGGAATTCAGAAGAATGAGGGGAAATCTTCTAGAAAGATATAATATTATGAAGGGAATAGATAAGGTGGAGGCAGGGAGGTTGTTTCCATTAGCA
This sequence comes from Stegostoma tigrinum, assembly GCF_030684315.1. Taxonomy (NCBI): domain Eukaryota; kingdom Metazoa; phylum Chordata; class Chondrichthyes; order Orectolobiformes; family Stegostomatidae; genus Stegostoma; species Stegostoma tigrinum. Next base: position 46,236,662 of record NC_081363.1, read on the forward strand.
GGTGAAACTAAGACGAGGGGGCATCGCCTCAAAATAAAGGGAAGCAGATGTAGGTCTAAGGTCAGGAGGAGCTTCTTCACCTAGAGGATTGTGAATCTGTGAAATTCCGTGCCCAATGAAGCAGTTGAAGCTACTTCACTGAATGTTTTTAAGGCAAGCTAGATAAATTTTTGAACAGTAAAGGAATTAAGGGTTATGGAGAATGGGCGGGTAAATGGAGCTGAGTCTCAAAAAGATCAGCCATGATCTAATTAAATGGGGCAGGCTCGAGGAGCCAGATGGCCTACTCCTGCTCCTAGTTCTTATGTTCTTATGTTCTTTTTCTCCACAGGGATCAGTGCTGGGACCTCTGCTGTTCATGTTCTACATAAATGATTTATAGGAAAATATGGCTGGTCTAATTAGTAACTTAATGGATCATACAAAGATTGGTGGAGTTGCAGATAGAGAAGAAGATTGTCAGAGGATAAGCAGGATATAGATCAGTTGGAAGCACGGGCAGAAAATTGGCAGATGGAGTTTAAATGGACAATTGTGAGATGATGCCTTTTGGAAGGTCATTTACAGGTGGAAATTATATAGTGAATGGCAGAACCCTTAGGAGTATTGATTTGCAGAGGGATCTGGGTGTGCAGGTCCACAGATCCCTGAAGGTGGTAGTGAAGGTAGACAAGGTAGTGAAAAAGGCCTATGGCATGCTTGCCTTCATTGGAAGGGACACTGAGTATACAGATAGATAAGTTATACTGTACCTTTATAGAACTTTATTTAGGTCACACTTGGAAAATTGCACACAGTTCATGTCACCACACTACCAGAAGGATGTGGATGCTTTGGGGAGGGTACAGAAAATGTTTACCAGGATGTTGCCTGCTATGGGGAATTTTAGCAACGAAAGAAGGGTTTGTTTTTACTGGAATGCAGGAGGTTAAGGTGTGACCTAACAGAAGTTTATAAGGTTGTGAATGGCATGGATAGAGTGGAAAGTATGATTTTTTTTTCAAGGTGGAGGGGCCCATTATGAGGTGACACAGATTCAAGGTGCCTGTAGGGATGTTTAAAAGAGATTTGCAAGGCAAGTTTTTCAAACAAAGGATGGTGCTTGGAACATTTTGCTAGAGGAGGTGGTGTAAGAAGACACAATTGCAGTATTCAAGGAGCACCTGGATGAATACATGAATAGGGAGGGAAAAGAGGGATGTGGATTGTGTAAGTGAAGATAGCTTTAGTATGGAAGGGCAAAATGTGGCAGTGCAGACTTGGAGGGCCAAAGGCCCTGTTCCTGTGTTGTATTGTTCTTTGCACTTTGTTCTTGTTCTTTGTTCAGACAGAATGGCAGCAAATAAGTCAAAATTAAAGTGGCATATAATCATGAATCATAATAACATGATTTATGCTGATCAAGGCTCCTCTGACAGTACCTTCCAAACTCCTGACCCCTACAATCTCGAAAGACAAGACCAATAGATACATGACAACAGCACCACTTGCAAGTTCCCCTCCAGCCACTCACCATCCTGACTTGAAAATATATCTTTGTTCCTTCAGTGCCACTGGGTCAAAATCCTGGAAATCTCTTCATAACTGCACTATAGGTGCTCCCAAATGACAAAGTCTGCAGCAGTTCAAGAAGGCAGCTCACCACCACCTTCTCCAGGGCAGTTAAGGCAGGCCTAACCAATGATGGCTAATTCCCATGATTGAATAAACTAAAACATTTCTGACAACAATGATTGTGATGAATGGCAGAGCAGGCTCGAAGGCCTGAATAGCCTCCTCCTGTTCCTATCTTCTTTGTTTCTATGTTTCTATCTGTATTTTGTTCCAGAAATACAGAACTATTAGAACACAGAAGGTGGCCACTGAGCCTGTTGTGTCTATATAGGCTCTCTATAAGGGTAATTCAAGTATTCCCACTCTATTTTCTCTGTAACACTTGGACAACTTCAACACTGTTTAATCACATTGAAGCATGATTTAACCATGACAGAGAGTAATGAAATATTAAAGTTAATGCTTTATACTTGCTTAAAGTCAATCATTAAATGCATAAACTTTCAGCTATACTTACTACCACAACCCCAAGGCCTGGGTGAATGATCAAGGCATAAATAAGGCACCATTATCATTGATTTACCTCATGTATTTTCTCCTCTAGCCATTTATAAATCATGCTGTAAATCTTTTCATATCAACTGCTTCTACCGTCAGGTTCTTGATGCCAGAATTGCAGAGGACTCGACACCAGTTTTATCCCACTGTTGCAACACAATTGGGAAAATTTAGTCATTATATTGTGGTCATTTGACTGCAAGTTGTAATGACTATGCTTTTTTCTCCTTACCCTTGAATTTATAGTGTATTGTATAGAGAAATTGTAATAAACCTTATATTTAGAAGTAACCAAAATGAGCAAGTTTGAAAAAAAAGCAAGAACTATTGTTTCATCTTTTAATGGTATGTCCCCAGATTGGATTATGATTTATTAAATCAAATAATTTGAGTTCCTTCTCTCACTTGTGTCATCCAGTTTTCCCTTTATTTGTGATATTGTGCCAAAATGCAGACAAGGCTGAGTGACGGTTGGTACTGAAAGTGGTGTCCAAAGTTAAAAAGAAATTTATCAAGCTGGAGAATACAGCAAAAGCTGAGAGGGTTAGCTAAATCTTGTGGGACACACAGCACAAAAAGAACTATTTCCATCCGATTTACATGCAGATTACCGGGCCAAGATGACACACAGATATTTATACACACACACAAGAAAAACGGCTTACCCACCCAACTTTCTGCTTTGATGAGTAATGATATGAATCACTGCATATTTTTTACTAGAGTTTGCCATAAATGTGGTAGTGAAAATAAGAATAACAATTATGATGCACTGAGAGAGAAAACTGTTTGATGTGAAGATGATTGTCAGCAGACATGCTGCATTTAATACTTACTCTGACAATTCAAGGCTTTCCTTTAGTAACAGCACTCCTCTATCAGTGGAATGTTCCCTTGATAGATAATGCGTGAAGACAACAAGAAGTGTAAGTTTCAAATGTTAGGTTCAATTCTTGCTATAAGCTGAACTAGATGTTATAAGCAGGGCCAAGACTTCCTGATTCCCTTTTCCTCATAGGCTTAGGAGTAACTGATCCTTCACAGTCAGTCATGCGCTTTTAACAAATGCAACTAGACCTCCACTAAAGCACAAAGCAATTCAAGGTTATGAAAGGTGATGTGGATATCTTTAATCAACCAGTTCTGCCATACACAGGGTTTGAACTCTAGCCTTCCAGGTTCAAGATAGTGTCAATACCACTGTGCCAAAAGAGGACTATGAAAGGTGATGTATAAGAGCAAACTCTTCATTTGAGTGGCCAAGACTGTTAGGTCAAATTAATACTTTGTAACTGGCTCTCACACCAACTTAGGGGTAGGAAACTCAATGCAATAACAATGGTTTAAAATCCAACAACATTGCATGTATGCAGCAGTATTTAGACCAAACTGTGGCCAGAGAGAGGGGTCCTCCATGGCACAGTGCAGCCCTTATTCACTAAAGACCCGCGAAAAGTTTCAGTCCTGTCTGCTTTATGCAGTACTTAGTTTCTTCCGTCCATTTCTGATGGAAGTTTCTTGTTTAGTAAGGAAAATACATTCATCAATCTTACAGGTCCTTGCTAATCATGATAAATATCATCACATATTTGGAAATGTGATGAATTCAAACTAACCATGAAATTTGTAAATTTATTGAGGTTGGTTTGTGATGTTTGAAAACATAATATAAAGAGGTACATACTAGTTACATTCCAAAACAGTCTGTAACCGTTTACTCTCCACACAGATAGATCCAATCTCCTTTATCAGCCTTATTCCCAACTTGCTTTAGTACCTTATCATTTATCCACTCATCAAATCCAGTCTTGAGAGCTACAAGTTTCTGTTCAGATGTTAATCTTTAAATTAACTTGATAACCTCACAACTCTGACAGATGTTCTTCCTGCACCTGTTTTGTATATGATCTTGCATCGTTCCTTGATCAACACCCCTCAACTACTGGGAAAGGTCTGATTCTATCCATCCTTTTACAGCAATCCTGCCTTGCTATAATGTTATTTTTGCCAAATCTTTCTTCATAGCTAACATTTCCTCATACCAGGCAGTATTTTAGTAACTCTGTATTGTACCCTCTTTGAAGTCTCAATATTCTTCCTAGGTATTTTACAATCAAGCTTTTCAGAGATGTTATTACTTGCCTCTGGAGCAGGTGGGATTTGCACATTGGGCAGTACACCAATCATCCTTTGCATCTTCTGGTGGGCTGTTTTCTTCCTGAACTGAGAGAAAAGGAGGGATTGAGAGGTTTCAAAGTGGCTGGCACAACTGTTAGCGTTGGTGCAGATGGGGGAAATGGTCAGTTATCTCAAATAAGTAAAAAGGCAGCACAGACGGCTTGCAACGTTAGTGGCGGCAGGGGTTGGGATAAATGAGAACAATTTCTTACTATCTCTTAATCTTTCTATAATAATGTCCTGTGTAGTTCTTTGACCAGCAACATCGAGGAGTAGGTACACACTTAACTATAAATGAGGTATCTACATAAATGAATGCCGTTCAGGTATTAAAAAACTGCAAATGAACAAAAAGCAGAAATGAACAAAATGTCAGAATAAAAGGACTCATTTATTGGAAAAACTTTACAAATTAGTCAGAAACATATGCAAAACTTAACCACTGAAAAACTGAAATATAAACCCATCAAAGCACTTCAGAATGAGACCAAATTCCATCTGCCATACTTTCCTGGCTAAACATTTAACTTTAGGAAGGGATCAATTTACGGTCAAAAAGTTATGCAACTGGTATGTAATCTGTCCTTTCTGCCAAATGAATTGATTTTTTAATATCAGATACATATAGCTGTTTTGGGAATATTGCATAACATTAAGCCTGATGACAGCTATGCCTGATTCAAGGTTTATAAATAAAGCTAATGAGATTGCTGCTCAATGTAACAAAAACAAAGATAGATTGCTATAAGCTTTATCTGTTTATGTAGGCATAGCCTTGAGTTGGTTTGTTGACCTTCTTCGGAAAAATAGCTGACGATTAAAATCTTTCTTATCTATATTCTGGTGGTTTAACAGCCTAAACTATGTAGCACTGTCTGTGAGTTCTGCCATATATGACACAATGTTAACATTGCCCAGTCTAGCCAACGTGACAAACAGTTGCAGAGTTTACTAGATTATCCTGTAATGAGGCAATTATCCAGTGTCCTGGGTTGTTTAACCCCACGTCACCATTAGGCTCATATGTTTGGATCATTGTAATTGGAGACCGTTTATGAGCCTCATCTCGTGGCATGGTGGTAATGTCTCTCCCGCTGGGCCAGAAAGCCCGGGTTCCCACCTGCTCCACGGGTGTGACATAACACATCTGAACAGATTGGTTAGAAAAATCAATGAGTCTGTACTCCTTGGTTTGTAGAGATCCTTGATTTTCATACAGGACGAGTACACACCTGTACATGTGCATGCACTGTCCTCCTAGTGGACTTCTTCCATAGTGTGGGCAATCCCTCCCACTCACTCAGAATGGACAGCCCTTCTCTCAGGAACACCCTGTCACACAGAAATGGACTGCCCCTCTCCCTCCCCCTTGCACAGAGTGGACAACCCCTTCCAGATAGAGAACAACACCCTCACGTCACACAGAGTGGACAAATCCTCGCCATCCACAGAAACTGGACAGCTGGAGGTCCCTCCGCCCATTTCTGTCAGCTCCTATTTTTGCCGGAAGAGTGGAACTGGGGCAGGATGTGGCTCACACATGAGTGAAACAAAACCCAGCAGGGCCATTTGAAAACATTGCTGAGTTCAAACGCTTTTTTTGGTACCGGGCCCTATCCCACATTGTGAGAGTTAGAATTTTTAGAGTAGACATAAACTCCTGTAAATGGTTGATATGATCTGTGGAATTCTCAAAGTATAAAGCTCTCTAATTCACTTGTTCCTTAAGTTTTGAAAAAAACTATTGCCTTTGTCTGAGTGTGGGCAATCCTAGTAGCTTTAATTGGAGGTTTATTGACATAACCCAAAGTTCCATTATTATAGCAGTATTGCTGCTCAACTTTCCACAATTTGTCATTTCACGTTTTGATTGACAGCTCCAGAGAGATAATAAAGTGTGAAGCTGGATGAACACAGCAGGCCAAGCAGCATCTCAGGAGCACAAAAGCTGACATTTCAGGCCTAGACCCTTCTTCAGAGAAGGGTCTAGGCCCAAAACGTCAGCTTTTGTGCTCCTGAGATGCTGTTTGGCCTGCTGTGTTCATCCAGCTTCACACTTTACTATCTTGGATTCTCCAGCATCTGCAGTTCCCATTATCACAGCTCCAGAGAGAGTTTGTTTTTATGGGGGAATTAGTGCTTGGAACAAATTAAATGTACTGTATGGGCTTTTATGAATGAGATGTTGCATAGAGGGCATTAGGTCAAAGGATGGTACTAGCAAGGTATAGGTTTTTTACTAAGTTGACAAAGGGAATTTTAAAGGGCCATGGGTACACTTGTGTCGCTAGATTGGTTTGGAGGGCATGAAGGGCCATTGGGTGGAACATTCATGGATTAGTTATGGGAAACAGTGGGTAGAAGTTTGTAATAATAAGAACGAGAGAACTAATATTTAACAACACAATGGGACAAAGTTGCAGAGAACCAAACTTGGCCTTCTAACCTGTCCACACCAGCAGCCCATCTCCACTTGTGATCAGCATGCATGATGGGCACATTTCCACCACGAACCTGTCTGCCCACAATTAGGATCTGTTATTTGAGACACTTTATCTTCTGAGATAGATGTAGAAGGTGAGAAAGCTCTGTCTCCATGCGCATGCTTCAAGGATAAAACCCCAATTGTTTCTCACTGTAAAATGTCATAGACAGTGCTCGCTCCCACTTTCAGATCTCACCCATGAAGGAAGACTACCTTCATAGAGCTGCTAGGTCACTTTGACAACTGTCTCAGATTAATCTGGTACAAGCGATATTTGTAAATGTAGCCTTTATTGACAGATGCAGTGAGACATCTCACTGAAAGGAAGAATTGAAATTTATTATACTTTAATGTGAAATTTGAAGTTTATATTAATAAAGTGCTCTATTTGAAGTACTTTTATGAATAAATATTTTCCTTATATGCCGAGAGGAAACCAGTGCATGCTTAACATCTAAATGAGGCAGGATAGCCTTGGTGTGTATCACAAACAGTAAAATACTGACATTGTGAGCTCTACCTTTAATCTTAATTCTCACAATTTTATCTGTTTTCCATCTTTGCTGCATTCTTGCCTTTTTCTTTGTGCCGCTTGCTGTCCTAGGTCATTCACAAGTCAGTCTCAAGCTTGAATCACTATTGATGAAGTTTTTTGTTTAACTCCCCCCAACCTCCCCCAGTAAAATTACACATGCTGGAAATTGGAAACAAAGGACAGGAAATGCTGGAAATGCTCTGAGTCAGGCACATTATCTATGGAGAAAACAGAACAGTTAACAACTCCAGGATATCCCAAAGCACTTTACAGTCAATTTCAAAGTGCAGTCACTGTTGTAATAAAGGAAGCACAAAGGCCAATTTGCATACGGCAAGCCCTCACAAACAGGAATGCGATAGTGACGAGATAATCTATTTTTTGTGATGGTGATCGAGGGATAAATATTGGCAAGGACACATTGGAGAATTTCCCTACTATTCTTTAAAACAAGGTCGCAGGATTCATTTCATCTTCCAGGGAGCACAGGTAGTGAGAGAAACTCAGTTTAAGATCTTATCCAAATGATACAATGTCCTTGACATCAGTGCCTGTCTAGTTTTTTTTGAGCTCAAGTCAAGTCTCAAGTAGGTCTTGAATGAAAAACCCTCTGACTCAAAGTGCTACCAACTGAGCTTCACTTGTAGCTCTCACTACAAATGCTGAACGATTTGATTACTTGTGATTAACTAAAAGATATTTTTCATGGGATGTAGATGTCGGTGGCTGGGCCGGCATTTAATGGCTGTCCCTAGTTGCCCTTAAGAAGGTGGTGGTGAGCTGCTTTCTTGAACCATTGCAGTTTATGTCCTGTAAATAGACTCAGATAGGGAGTTCCAGCATTTGACCCAGTGACACTGAAGGAATGATGATATATTTCAAATAAAAACCGAAAGAATTGCGGATTCTATAAATCAGGAACAAAAACAAAGTTTGCTGGAAAAGCTCAGCAGGTCTGGCAGAATTTGTGGAGGAGAAAACAGAGTTAACATTTTGGGTCCGGTCATCCTTCCTCAGATATATTTCAAATCAGGCTGGTGAGTGGGGCTTAGAGAGGAACTTTTCATGTGGTGGTGTTCCCAGACACCAGCTGCTCAATCCTTCAAGATGATAGCGTTTGTGGGTTTGGATAATGTTGTCTTAGGAGCTGCGGTAAATTTCTGCAATGCTTCTTGTAGATAACACCCACTACAGCTACTAAGCATGTGTCCATAATGAGTTTAAAAATGAATAGCACATCTGCCCTTTGTAACATTTTGAAGGAGAGTTGGGGCAAGCATTTAAGGGAAGTTTTATGTAGAATATACAAAAAAGACAGAATAGAAAGAGACCAGCTGCTCCCCAGATCTGACCCATCCAGAAAGCCCCAACATAAATCTCAAACATCCCCGGCCACCAATAGTATCCCCTGGGAAAGGAAAACAAACTAAAATCTTGAAGACAATTTCAAAGAAAAGCAACATTGGAAAATCCCTCTCCAACACTAAAGATGATTTAAAATGATATCAGTGATAATGGGAACCCCACAGTGGTCGAGAACGCCCTTGACTGCGTCTCCCGCATTTCCCGCAACACATCCCTCACACCCCGCCCCCGCCACAACCGCCCAAAGAGGATTCCCCTCGTTCTCACACACCACCCCACCAACCTCCGGATACAACGCATCATCCTCCGACACTTCCGCCATTTACAATCCGACCCCACCGCCCAAGACATTTTTCCATCCCCACCCCTGTCTGCTTTCCGGAGAGACCACTCTCTCCGTGACTCCCTTGTTCGCTCCACACTGCCCTCCAACCCCACCACACCCGGCACCTTCCCCTGCAACCGCAGGAAATGCTACACTTGCCCCCACACCTCCTCCCTCACCCCTATCCCAGGCTCCAAGATGACTTTCCACATTAAGCAGAGGTTCACCTGCACATCTGCCAATGTGGTATACTGCATCCACTGCACCCGGTGTGGCTTCCTCTACATTGGGGAAACCAAGCAGAGGCTTGGGGACCACTTTGCAGAACACCTCCGCTCGGTTCGCAATAAACAACTGCACCTCCCAGTCGCAAACCATTTCCACTCCCCCTCCCATTCTTTAGATGACATGTCCATCATGGGCCTCCTGCAGTGCCACAATGATGCCACCCGAAGGTTGCAGGAACAGCAACTCATATTCCGCTTGGGAGCCCTGCAGCCCAATGGTATCAATGTGGACTTCACCAGCTTCAAAATCTCCCTTTCCCCAAACGCATCCCAAAACCAGCCCAGTTCGTCCCCTCCCCCGACTGCACCACACAACCAACCCAGCTCTTCCCCTCCACCCACTGCATCCCAAAACCAGTCCAACCTGTCTCTGCCTCCCTGACCTGTTCTTCCTCTCACCCATCCCTTCCTCCCACCCCAAGCCGCACCTCCATCTCCTACCTACTAACCTCATCCCACCTCCTTGACCTGTCCGTCTTCCCTGGACTGACCTATCCCCTCCCTACCTCCCCATCTATACTCTCTCCACCTATCTTCTTTTCTCTCCATCTTCGGTCCGCCTCCCCCTCTCTCCCTATTTATTCCAGAACCCTCACCCCATCCCCCTCTCTGATGAGGGGTCTAGGCCCGAAACGTCGGCTTTTGTGCTCCTGAGATGCTGCTGGTCTTGCTGTGTTCATCCAGCCTCACATTTTATTATCTATGATTTAAAATGAGTTGATTCTCGATTAATTGTAAATTATTTGAATTTTATGATTACAGTAAAATTATGCCAGTGATGCTTTTCTCAGCATTGTTTTAATCATGAGTCAGGTCAGTTGAATTCTAACTCAAACACCACAATAATGCCTTTGAATAGGACTTGCAAGGAAGACAATCTTAGCCCAAGTGTCAGGTTAGGGGTATGTGCTCGATGTATATTGTCTTTTCAGATTTGCATCCGATGCTAAATTATCATGCCAAGTAGATGTTGACTAAAAAGGATGAGCTGAATAAACGCAATCTGGTAGAAATTTGCAACATTTTTGAAAGTGAGATAGTTCAATCTGAAGCAGGGGTGTTAAATTTGAAGAACAAAAATGATGAAGTCACAGGCCGAAAACTGACTGAGCTCGATCAGGAGAGTACATTGTACTGTACATAGGCAATGAACAGTCTTTAAAGATCTAGTTCACAGCTCACAACATCTAATAAAATTGGTAAAGGGGAGTCAATGTACGTAGTGTATATGGATTTTCAGCAGGCTTTTGATAATGTGCCTCATAGCGAGCTGGTTAACAAAATTAAAGCACATGGTACAGGTGATAATGTGCTGACATGAATTAAGGATTGGCTAAAAGACAGAAAGCAGAAAGTAGGATTAAAAGAAGAATTCTGACATTTGCATGCTGTGCCTAGTGGGTACCACAATGATCAGGATCCGATTTGGAGGTGGAGACCAAATGCAGTATTTCCAAATTTGCAGACAAATAAAGGTAACAGGGAAGGTGTTGTGAGGAAGATGTAAAGTAGCCTCAGAGAGGTTTTGACATGCTTAGCTCATAGGTAAGAACATGGCAGATGGAACATCCTGTGGAGCACCACTTTGGTAGGAGGAACAGATGTGCAGAGTATTTCTTAACTGGTGAGAGATTGGAAAGAGTAAAGGGACCTGGATGTCCTTGTCACTGAAAGCTAACATGCAGTTGCAGCAAACTGGTAGGAAGGCCAATGTAGTGCAAGCCTTTATTGCAAGAGGATTTGAGTACAGGAATAGGGCTTCAATTGTATAGGATCTTGGTTAGACCAAAGCTAGAGCATTGTGTGCAGTTTAGGACTCCTTATCCTGGGAAAGATGCTATTGCCGTAAAAGGAGTGTATCAAAGGTTCACCAGACCTGGTCCCAGGATGGTGGGACTGTCCTATAAATGAAGATTGAGCAAACTGGGCCAGAATCTGAAAGATTGAGAGGAGATCTTATTGAAACTTACTTAATAGTTCAAGAGATAGGTGTTACCCATTTGGAAGCCTAGAGTGAGGGGGATCAATTTAAAAATAAGGGGGAAGTCATATAGGACAGAGACAAGAATAAATCTTTACTCAGAAGGTAGTGAATTGGCCCAGATGGCTGTCAAAGCTCAGTCTGTGAATGCATTTAAAGTAGAGATTGATAGGTTTCTGCTTACCAGTGGCATAAAACTTTCTGGGGATACTGGGGATTAAAGGCATTGGTATTTGAGCAGCCATGATCTTATTAAATGGCAGAACAGGCTTGATAGGTTGAATGGCCTACTCCTGCTCCTAAAATGCTGTAAAAGGTATTTAGTAGTTTTAAATGAGGGACACGTTCAGAATAATTAAAAGAGAAACGTTACTATGTCGAACATGCAGCACAAAACAGGCCCTTCATCCCAATCAAACCCTGCTTGTATTTTTGCACCACTTGAGCTTCTTTCCAGGCTGCATCTAACTCAAATCACCACACGACCAGTATGGCTGCAAGACCGGCACTCTGAAGATTTTTATATTTGAAGTACTTAGATAGAAAAACATTTATTTGTTTGTTACTTCCATGAGTATATAAACTGCCATTAAAAATGTTGGATCGATAGTGTCTATGCAGAAGAGATCATTCATACAGAAAGAACTGTACATTAGGTATGAGACACTGGATTTAAACAGTACAACTTCTTTAGCTCAAGTAAATGAGCAGTGACTATGCACTAAAAATGATTTATGCAGCTACTGGCCCTATGTGGCTAACTTGCTCATGAAATTTATCTCACAATTTAAGTGGGACCTTAGCATATGTATAGTATGTTTTGTTGACTCACACAATACCCTTTTAGGCAGTAACATATCTCTTTTCTTGATTCCTTGAGCTTATGTGCAAGATCCTTTTACAGCCCCTGTTCCAGGCATGATATAAACTGGTATTTATATTTTAGTTATTTACGGTTGAACGGAGATAATGCAGTTATTATTGTTGGGTGCACATTGACTTTACTCATCTTTCTTAGAGATTTATATCATAGAACTGACTGCTCAAAACTAAAGATTGAGAACTAACATACATACTGAGGTCAAGCAAAGGATATCATATTAAAATTAAATATAGGTTTATTCTGGTAATTTGATTCATGGTCAATTGAATGAAATCACTCTGTCTTGGTTTTAAAAAATTTTGGCTTCAAAATTTATGAGGAGGTGATGTGAGCAAGCTGTACCAGGTCTCCAGGAGAGCCAGCCCAATTTAAAAGCAGGGTCTGATTTAAACCTCAGTTGTATTTGCAGCCAGTCAGATCAAATGACTATCCAGGAAGAAGCTCATGATGCCAGACAGCAGCTGGGGAACAGTGAAAAGGGAAAGAGAGGAGAGATCATGAGCATGGGTACATGGACACATTTGTGGGAGGTCTAAGACATGGCTATCAGCCAGAAAGATGAGAGTCATAGATATCATTGGTTTCTGAGAGTGAGAGTGGTCCAATCACAAGAAGTGGGACTCAAGCTTACTCCTCCTCCTCTTTACACACTGGCTGTACTGTACAAAAAACTTTTTCTATAGATCTGTGTGTTTCAGATTTCCATTAAATCCAGATTTATTGATTACATTGAAACCATTGCTGATGGTCAGGAAAACCCATGTGGTTGACTAATGCCTTTCAAGAAAGGAAACTGCCAGCCTTACCTGGTCTGGCCTACTTGTGACTCCAGGCCTACAGCAATGTGGTTGACTCTTATCTGCCTTCTGGGAAATTAGGGACGGGCAAAAAATGCTGGTCCAGTCAGTGATGCCCACATCCCAATAAGGAATAAAAAGAAATAGAACCCTAAGGGAATGCTTTGGTTATTGGCAAAGAGGGTGCCAGCAAAAACAGCACTAGGATCTGCAGTTTCTGTCCCTATCCCTGAGTTGGAGGCAAGCTGGGGTTGGAATCAACATTTTTGAACTTTTTACTTGCCATAAGATTTAGGAACAGAAGTGATCATTCAACCCATCACATCAGTTCTGCCATTCAATGATGCCATAGCTGATCTGATAATCCTCAGCTCCAGTTTCCTGCCATTTCCCCATAGCCCTTGATTCCCTTACTGCTTAAAAATATGTCTATCTCAGCCTTGAACAAACTAAACAACCCAGCCTTGACAGCCCTCTGCAGTAAAAATTTACACAGATTCATCATTTTCTGCAAGAAGAAATTCCTTGTTTCTGTCCTAACTGGGTGACCCCATACTCTGAGATTATACCCTATGGCCCTAGGCTCTGTCACAAGGCAAGACAGCCTCTTTGCTTCTACCCTGCCAAACCCCTTAAGGATCTTATATATATCGATAAGGTTGCCTTTCATTATTATAAACTGCAATGAGTACAAGCCCAACCTACTCAGCCTCTCGTTAAATGACAGCCCCTCCATACCCCGAGCCAGACTACTGAATCTTCTGTGGATTGCCACTGTACCTTTTCTTTAGATAAGGGGTCCAAAACTGTTCACCATTGTAATGAATGGAGCCAGGACCAGGTGGATCTCATTGACTATGAGATTCCCGATTGGTGTTATTGTTAACTTGAGCTAATCAGGGAGCCCTAGCTGACAGATATAAACAGGACATTCAGGAGGTCTCATTGAGTTTAGGGATTGGCTTTGAGCTGGCTGGTCACAGCCCATGTACGGTGCACATATAAATAAAGGGTGACAGGGTACTGGCCTCTGTGTAGCTATTTTAACCATATTTTAGGTGTGGACTTCCTCTTCTTTTTTACTCCATTCCCCATTTACTTCCTTATTACCAGCTTTACTTGTATGCTAACTTTTTGTAATTTGTGCATGAGGACTCCCAAATTCTTTTTGTGCTACAGTTTTTTTTTGGATTCTTGCTCAATTTAAATAATATTCAGCCCCTCTATCCTTTCTGCTAAAGTGCATAGGCTTACATTTTCCCACATTCTAGTCCATCTGCCAAGATTTTGTTGGCTCACTTAACCGATATCCCTCTAGAGACTCTTTATATCATCCTCATTATTTGCCTCCCCATGTATTTGTATGTCTTGGTGATAGCATATTCACTTTCTTCGTCCAAGTTATTATTAAGCATTGTGAATAAAAATGGCCCTGGCACTGATCCCTCTGACATTCCATCAATCTCTGCTCCTGACTCTGCCAATGGTTCCCTCTCTCCCCAGTTGTGTCTCTATTGCTGTGTCTTGGCTGGTATTGGTGAAGGTACAAAATGCATGGAACTGATTAGAAATGAAAGAATGGAGGAATTTTCTCTAGTGATACTGAATTATTAATAGATAGCTAAACAGACAAATGGAGTTCTTAGAGATAATGGGAACTGCAGATGCTGGAGAATTCCAAGATAATAAAATGTGAGGCTGGATGAACACAGCAGGCCAAGCAGCATCTCAGGAGCACAAAAGCTGACGTTTCGGGCCTAGACCCTTCATCAGAGAGGGGGATGGGGAGAGGGAACTGGAATAAATAGGGAGAGAGGGGGAGGCGGACCGAAGATGGAGAGAAAAGAAGATAGGTGGAGAGAGTATAGGTGGGGAGGTAGGGAGGGGATAGGTCAGTCCAGGGAAGACGGACAGGTCAAGGAGGTGGGATGAGGTTAGTAGGTAGATGGGGATGCGGCTTGGGGTGGGAGGAAGGGATGGGTGAGAGGAAGAAACGGTTAGGGAGGCAGAGACAGGTTGGACTGGTTTTGGGATGCAGTGGGTGGGGGAGAAGAGCTGGGCTGGTTGTGTGGTGCAGTGGGGGGAGGGGACGAACTGGGCTGGTTTAGGGATGCAGTAGGGGAAGGGGAGATTTTGAAACTGGTGAAGTCCACATTGATACCATTAGGCTGCAGGGCTCCCAGGCGGAATATGAGTTGCTGTTCCTGCAACCTTCGGGTGGCATCATTGTGGCACTGCAGGAGGCCCATGACGGACATGTCATCTAGAGAATGGGAGGGGGAGTGGAAATGGTTTGTGACTGGGAGGTGCAGTTGTTTGTTGCAAACTGAGCGGAGGTGTTCTGCAAAGCGGTCTCCAAGCCTCCGCTTGGTTTCCCCAATATAGAGGAAGCCACACCGGGTACAGTGGATGCAGTATACCACATTGGCAGATGTGCAGGTGAACCTCTGCTTAATGTGGAAAGTCATCTTGGGGCCTGGGATAGGGGTGAGGGAGGAGGTGTGGGGGCAAGTGTAGCATTTCCTGCGGTTGCAGGGGAAGGTGCCGGGTGTGGTGGGGTTGGAGGGCAGTGTGGAGCGAACAAGGGAGTCACGGAGAGAGTGGTCTCTCCGGAAAGCAAACAGGGGTGGGGATGGAAAAATGTCTTGGGTGGTGGGGTCGGATTGTAAATGGCGGAAGTGTTGGAGGATGATGCGTTGCATCCGGAGGTTGGTAGGGTGGTGTGTGAGAACGAGGGGAATCCTCTTTGGGCGGTTGTGCGGGAGTGGAATGTCTTATCGTGGGAGCAGATGCGGCGGAGGCGGAGGAATTGGGAATAGGGGATGGAATTTTTGCAGGATGTTGGGTGGGAGGAGGTGTATTCTAGGTAGCTGTGGGAGTCGGTGGGCTTGAAATGGACATCAGTTACAATCTGGTTGCCTGAGATGGAGACTGAGAGGCCCAGGAAGGTGATGGACGTGCTGGAGATGGCCCAGGTGAACTGAAGGTGGAAGGTGTTGGTGAAGTGGATGAACTGTTCGAGCTCCTCTGGGGAGCAAGAGGCGGCGCCTTCCACCCCAACCTTCAGTTCACCTGGGCCATCTCCAGCACATCCCCTATTCCCAATTCCTCCACCTCCGCTGCATCTGCTCCCACGATAAGACATTCCACTCCCGCACATCCCAGATGTCCAAGTTCTTCAAGGACCGCAACTTTCCCCCCACAGTGATCGAGAACGCCCTTGACCGCGTCTCCCGTATTTCCCGCAACACATCCCTCACACCCCGCCCCCCCCCCACAACCGCCCAAAGAGGATCCCCCTCGTTCTCACACACCACCCTACCAACCTCCGGATACAACGCATCATCCTCCGACACTTCCGCCATTTACAATCCGCCTCCCCCTCTCTCCCTATTTATCCCAGTTCCCTCTTCCCATCCCCCTCTCTGATGAAGGGTCTAGGCCCGAAACGTCAGCTTTTGTGCTCCTGAGATGCTGCTTGGCCTGCTGTGTTCATCCAGCCTCACATTTTATTAAAATGGAGTTCTTAGCTTAGTTTGCACGAGTGAAAGCAACTGAACAGTTGATCTAAAAAGATGTTTTAGGTAAAGGACTAATAAGTTAGATTTTAAAATGAAATTTTCAAATGACCTATCAACAGCTAAGCAGTTCAACACATTTACATTCTAAAAAGTATGCCTCACTCTCATGGTTCGGGAACTCGTCTTTTTAAAAGTTGCTGGGAATTCCATAAACGTACAACATAATTGTATAAAATATACAATATATCATTCTGTAGACTAAATATCTTATAAGATGACACAGAATATACAAGTTGTCAAAAAAATCAAAGGTGAATTTTAATGATCAGCCTCAGGCCAGTAAAGAATTTATTGATCACCATATTTTAGTACTGTTTTAACACAAACAATAAATTATTGAATCTAAAGATACCACTAACTCAATCAGATCAGTTTCCCATTGATTATTTTGCAATATCTGAACTGTTTTAATGAGCTCAGGTCTCTCATTCTGTCAGTTCACCACCATTGATCTTTTCAAAGGACTGTGTATCTCTCACTGTCACAATCACCACTGTCTGCTGTTTCTTCTGGAGCTATTAAGCCTACATTCGGTACCAGCCATCTGCAATTCTTCACAAGTTCTCACTGCTTCTGTAATTTAAACAAAGAAAATTTATGAGCATATTTAACACTGTAGAACCAGCACCATTTCTTTATTTGGAGAATTGAAAGGATGCATGTGCACTGTGTGACTGTACAGCACTGGTGGAAGAGAAGACCAAGGGTAAACCAATAGCTCACTTAAGATTGTGAAATGGTTTGGCACAGTAGACAGAGTCATTTCCACTTGCAGGGATGAACAGAAATAGTGAACATTGAAACTGGATTATCACTGATAAATTTCTATGTTCAGAAATACAGAACTCACCACCACATTAAAACATAAACTCCTTGAGCCTGCTTCACCATTCAATAAGATTATGGTTGATCTGATTAAGGCCTTAATTCATTTTCTTGCCTATCCTTCATAACCCATGACTCCATCATGAATCAAACATTCATGTCAATTTTGAAAGTATTGAATGAACCATTCTCCACGGCTCATGGCAAAGAAAATTCCAAATCCTAATGATGCTCAGATGAAGTTTCTCCTCACCTCTGTCTTAATTGGGAGACCTTTTTAATCTGCACACACCCACACAAGTCTATCTGTATCTCTTTGCAGACTGTTTGTATTCTTCTAGAAGTTTACAATCTTACCTATTTTTAGAGATTTGGCTATAGTACATTTGTCCTCAAGATCCAAGTCATGAACATAGTTCTTTCATAGTTCAGGCCCTCTGTGACATTCTACTAGTTACAGTGTACAATCCTGAAAATGATCCATTGGTCCCAATTCTGATTCCCATTAATTACTTAATCCTTATCCCTGCTAATATATCACTGTCAGCTCAAACCTAAGGTTTTTAAACACGGGAGAGAAATAGAAAGAAAAACTTTAATAAAGTTCAATAAAGAAAAGCTCATACAGAGTGTGGGCTTCCAGGGTTGACTGCTATGTTTCAGTTCTGTAAATGCTATTCAGTGCAATTACTCTATATAATCTTATTAAACTTCTGTTTATTGATAGTGATATACCTTTTATGCATGTACACACCAGTAATACACATACATACGCACCAATAAAACAAGGTAAGCTAAGCCAGGAACTTTGAATTAAATCTGAATATGTTTTTAAAATGCGAATAGAGCACAACGGCTTCAGATTAGTTCTAGAACATAGCAGATAACTGGACAAGTTGCAACAATCTTTAAAATGTGTTGCCTAAACATAGATAATTACATAATGTTGAAGAAAATGGCACACTGTTTAAAATAAGTTATTAAATCATAAAAACCAAAAGAACTTCAGATGCTGTAAATCAGGAACAAAAAAAAGTTGCTGGAAAAGCTCAGCAGGTCTGGTAGCATCTGTGGTGGAGAAAACAGAGTTAACATTTCGGGTCTGGTGATGCTTTCTCAGAATCATTACATTTTAAGTGACTTGAAGACAACTGATGTGTCAGTGGTTGAACACATCTTTTGTTGTGTGCCATACAGGCTCTGAAGGTGCCAGATTTGATCCTTGAAGATAAATTTGACCCACTACGTAGCTGGTGGAGCATGTTGTCAGATTAAGGCAGAGTCAAACAGGCACCACACTAGCTTTATATCAGCACAGCACAGTGTGAGCTGACAGCCAACCCTGGTGGCAGGAAATTGGGTGAAGAGAAGCCAAGGAGAATAATTGCAGAGGTTGGAATCCAGGGGTTGTCATGGCCCACTTTGTTCTGGTAATGCCCCATGGGCTTCTGCTTCCCCTGACCTACAAAAATAATAATAAGTATACTCTGTTGGTGCCTGTTTCATGCTGTCACCTGGAAAATGAAAGAGTCCCCCACAGTTGGCCTACAAAATTACAAAATCAGACCCAATATACATTGTAGCACTCCTGTCTGCACTCTATAAGGATTTACCACTTGAAATGGATGAATGAAAATCACATCTACATTGATATAACTGCAGTCATTTTAGACCACTATCACCTCATTCAAACCAGGCAGTTCAAGTTCAAATCAACCCCTTGATCTGTACTGAAGTGACTGTTCGCCAGCAAGGAATTGGTTGCTGTTAACTTTGTGGGCTTAAGTGATAAAAGAGGGCAACTGGCCTGAGTTCCCCAAACTATGGCAAGGGGAAATAAAAACCGTTCATTGCCCTTATCTCAATTACTATCCACCTATTCTTTCTCCAATTGTTACTTCTTGCTGTGTCTGAAATTTGATGGAATTTATATCTGGGCTTTAGGGAGAAATTGCTGTCAATCATTAGAAACAATAGTGGCAATTCATTGCTGTCTCTGTAATCAAAAATTTATTGAAAATGCGAAAAGTGCTATGAAAGAAATTGCTTTTTCATCATTCGTGGTTGGATTTAGATTATTAACTATTACCTGCGCATTGTTTCTTTTGGAATAAAATGCCAATTCAAAATTTCAATCAAGGTATTTAAAAATAAGATTCCCCCTTCATTCTGGGTATATTCACAACAATTTTACTTAGAAGACCTATTCTTAATTGAATGCAGGGCAATGAAAATGGGACATACAGTAAAGGACTGCAATGATTAGTATTTATTTATTTCAATTAATCCACACTTTTCATTACAATTTCAGCTCAGAGCTCATTAAGTGTCAAAAACAAACATCATGCATTTGCATTATTAATCCATATTCTTTTCAATCCTCTTGTTAAAAGTAGAAAAGTTTGCTGACTATATAACCTAATTCTGGAAGTCACCTGTCCATGACAACGTTCAAAAGTTCACCAGAATGATCACAAAGAATCTGAATGGATTATTAATCTTTGCAGTTGCAATGTACATGCAATTCCATATCCAACACTGAAAATGCTTTGCACTTCATGCAATTGTTGACATGAGATCTTTCAGTTAAAGTATTCATCTGAAACAGTAAATGACTTGGTAACCTTGCAACAAACTAATTGAGGCTGACACTCCAGTGCAGCACAGTGGGTGCATCGCACTCTCAGATGCCGTCTTTTGGATGAGGCATAAAACTGAGGTCGTACCTGACGGTGTGGGATGCAAAAGTTCCCATGGTATTATTTTCAAGGGAGCTGGGGAGTTATTCCTAGTGACTTGGCTAATGTTTCTCCCTCAGTCAGCATCACAACAAGAGAGACTATTTGACATTGCCACATTGCTTAGTGGGAGTTTGCTGAGCACAAACTAACCGCTGTGTTTCCTTCATCACAAGTGATGGCAGCTCAAAAATACTTGATTAAATCTCAAGTCCTTACTAGGCATTCATTGGTCATGAAAAGCACTTCCCTGGACTGACCTATCTCCTCCCTAACTCCCCATCTACACTCACTTTTACTGGCTCCATCCCTGCCTCCTTGACCAGTCTGTCTCCTCTCCACCTATTTTCCCCCCCATTCATCTTCTTTCTGCCTCCCCCTCTCTTCCTATTTATTTCAGAATCCCCTTCCTCTCCCCTATTTCTGAAGAAGGGTCTAGACCGGAAAAATCAGCCTTCCTGCTCCTCTGATGCTGCTTAGCCTGCTGTGTTCATCCTGCTCTACACTTGTTACCTCAGAAATCCAAGTCTTTCTTTCAGAATGTACTTTCCATCCCAGCCCACAGATCCGGTTGTTGGGACTCAACAAGGTGTATTTGAGTAAACCTGGTCGAATCAATTGGTATCATATGAGATTTGCAATTGTGAAATTATGTTCTACTGCTTTAAAATGCATTGAGTGTCAGAAGACTATGATAATGTCACTTTAAATGAACACCTAAAAGCTCTAGTTGCTTCTCATTTTTATCAGAGAGCCACATGCAGCAGATCTTTGAGGAAATTGTTATGTTGTGAAAAGACAGATAACTATTTTTGACACATACTATAACTCAATGTTATGATTGCACTGAGAAAAATTGCTGTGTGCTTTGCAGTAATTCAAGGCACAATCTGTATGTTCTTTTGAATTAGTTTCATGTTAGAATGTCAACATACAGGTTAAACTGATTATTTCAAAAGCCATGCTTAACATGCCTCACCACATAGCACACACACTTGAATGTCAAGGTTCCAAAGTATCAAACAACACAGGCCTCAAAACCGATGCATTATTTTGACAGTTTGTTGAATAAACCATGAAAACCTAATAATTATATTTCCATCATTCTTATACATTGACCATTTTCACTGACCATAAGGGATTTATGTCCACTGTGCCAATTCAAGGGTAGTTTTGTGTTACAGAGATCTGTGCATTTGGAACTCGATAGTAGCTGTTCAAATAAACTGTAGTTCAACGGGGAGGGGGAAGAGACAGATTTCATCTGTAAGGAATTCATTTGAACAAACATCCCAGATGTGGCAGGATGACACTTGAACCAACCAACCTTATGGAACAGCTATCCAGAAAAATGATTCTTGACTGCAATCAAAGAAGAAATTTTGAATCAACTTCCTTTACACAATGCTTCCAAGGAAACCATAAGTAAAAGTGCTACATTAATACTAAATTTGGGTCCATTTATGTTGTGGAATTTCATCCTATGGGGAGTAGATTAAAGTTGCCAAACCTTAATTCATTTGTAACGTATAACAGCTGTCAGAGAGCAAAGGCAGTTAACTCTGCTTATTAGAATGAATTCAGTATCCTGAAGCTACAGAACAAAACATAATCAGTAGAATTAAATACAGTAATAAGGACATTACTGTTCTTTTCTGATTGATTTGCAAAAGTGCCAATGATATATTTCCAAACTAAATCTCAAATTAGA
Organism: Stegostoma tigrinum; assembly: GCF_030684315.1. Classification (NCBI taxonomy): domain Eukaryota; kingdom Metazoa; phylum Chordata; class Chondrichthyes; order Orectolobiformes; family Stegostomatidae; genus Stegostoma; species Stegostoma tigrinum. Next base: position 46,258,465 of record NC_081363.1, read on the forward strand.
AATCATTATAAAACATAATTTCATTTATAGGAATTGATGCTTCTGTGCTTATGTATTGCATAGATTTATTTATTTATTTATGTATTGCATAGATTTAGAGTCACTTCAGCATGGGAAGCAGCCAGTCTATCCAGTCCACGCTGGCTCTCTGTAGACCAATCCAGTCCCTATTGTCCTGCTGTAACCTGAGTCACAAGTTTGTTTCCCTCCGAGTGTCCATCCAAATTCTTGTCAAAATCAATTAAAGCCTCTGCATCCACCATCCTTGTGGGTAGTGACTGTCATGACATTACCACTTGCTATGTGATGAATGTTCACCTTCACATTCTGCTGCATCTCTTTTTGGAAGCTTCAATGAATTTCCCTATCTCCAGTGTGATCATCTAGTGGGCCAAGCAGCATCTCAGGAGCACAAAAGCTGACGTTTCGGGCCTAGACCCTTCATCAGAGAGGGGGATGGGGAGAGGGAACTGGAATAAATAGGGAGAGAGGGGGAGGCGGACCGAAGATGGAGAGAAAAGAAGATAGGTGGAGAGAGTATAGGTGGGGAGGTAGGGAGGGGATAGGTCAGTCCAGGGAAGACGGACAGGTCAGGGAGGTGGGATGAGGTTAGTAGGTAGATGGGGGTGCGGCTTGGGGTGGGAGGAAGGGATGGGTGAGAGGAAGAACCGGTTAGGCAGGCAGAGACAGGTTGGACTGGTTTTGGGATGCAGTGGGTGGGGGGGAAGAGCTGGGCTGGTTGTGTGGTGCAGTGGGGGGAGGGGACGAACTGGGCTGGTTTAGGGATGCAGTAAGGGAAGGGGAGATTTTGAAACTGGTGAAGTCCACATTGATACCATTAGGCTGCAGGGTTCCCAGGCGGAATATGAGTTGCTGTTCCTGCAAGTTCGCAAGTCCGCTCAGTTCGCAACAAACAACTGCACCTCCCAGTCGCAAACCATTTCCATTCCCCCTCCCATACTATAGATGACATGTCCGTCATGGGCCTCCTGCAGTGCCACAATGATGCCACCCGAAGGTTGCAGGAACAGCAACTCATATTCCGCCTGGGAATCCTGCAGCCTAATGGTATCAATGTGGACTTCACCAGTTTCAAAATCTCCCCTTCCCCCACCGCATCCCTAAACCAGCCCAGTTCGTCCCCTCCCCCCACTGCACCACACAACCAGCCCAGCTCTTCCCCCCCACCCACTGCATCCCAAAACCAGTCCAACCTGTCTCTGCCTCCCTAACCGTTTCTTCCTCTCACCCATCCCTTCCTCCCACCCCAAGCCGCACCCCCATCTACCTACTAACCTCATCCCACCTCCCTGACCTGTCCGTCTTCCCTGGACTGACCTATCCCCTCCCTACCTCCCCACCTATACTCTCTCCACCCATCTTCTTTTCTCTCCATCTTCGGTCCGCCTCCCCCTCTCTCCCTATTTATTCCAGTTCCCTCTCCCCATCCCCCTCTCTGATGAAGGGTCTAGGCCCGAAATGTCAGCTTTTGTGCTCCTGAGATGCTGCTTGGTCTGCTGTGTTCATCCAGCCTCACGTTTTATTATCTTGGAATTCTCCAGCATCTGCAGTTCCCATTATCTCTGATCATCTAGTGGAACAGCTTTCCTTTACCTATAACTCATCTACATCTATCAGAGCATGTGCATATGCCTTGTTATGATCTGGGCTAGGCTCCCAAAATTGGTTAAATTCCAATAATGTTTTCTTCAAATAACCAAAGGTAATCTTTGCTACACAAAGTCAAAAGAAGTAAAATAACTTACAATATCAATCTTATACTCTTAACATTCAAAATCAACACAAAACAAACATAATAAACAAACAGCATCAAGCAAAATATCCTCAACTTCAAAAGACAGATATGACCTGGACTTATCCCCTGCATTTGTTAGTAACCCACACAGATATGAGAAATTAGAATCACAACATTGAGTCTTTCTCGAAAGGGATTTCCAATCATTACTGTTCAAAGTGCCACTTCTAAACTCGCTCACATGTTAAGTTCTGCTCACCTCCTGGTGGTTTAATCTCATCTTCTAAGAGTGTGTTACAACAGTGACTCACTGGAGAACCTATTGTTGCCCTGAGCTCCCTAAAGTTACTCTCAGCACTAACTACATGGAGCCAGCTACAGAATCACTTTGATTCCTGAGACAGAAATAACTATCTCTGGCCACTCTGGGTGTGCAGACAGCAATTTCTCAGTCACATTGTGTACTTCCAGTTCAGATGAGGATGTCAGGAAAAGCAGGGTGAATTGCAGACTCAGGCTAGGTGACCATGTCCTCCGAACCTTAATGCTCCTTTCATCTTTGCACTGTCTGTTCAGCCCATCAGTTCTAAGCTTCATAAATGTTCATGTCTCCACTTTATTCTCAGCACCAGGCTTACAGCCTAGTTTTAACAACCATATAATGTACTGCAGCCCTCCCTGCTATAGAAGCCAGGGTGATTGTGACTGTTATTGATCCATCCCCTTCCAGAACCATAGGGTGAGCCTGTAAGTTCTGAATGAGGTAATAATGCACAAATAAGTAAGGCAGAGATGCTGTACGTTTGCACAAAGTGAGTGAGCTCTAAGTGAGTAAACTAAGAGCCCTGAGAAACATAATAATTTCCGCCACCTTCGTCTCCACGCCTACTTCTTCAACCGGGAACCTAACCCTCCTTCCACTGACCCCTTCGCCCGCTTCCAACACAAGTCCTCCTCCTGGACACCACCCCCAGGCCTCCTAACTTCCCTCGACCTCTTCATCTCTAACTGCCATTGAAACATTAACCACCTCAACCTCTCCACCCCTCTCACCCACTCCAACCTCCCCCCTGCAGAACAGGCAGCCCTCCGCTCCCTCCTCTCCAACCCCAACCTCACCATCAAACCCGCAGACAAGGGTGGCACAGTGGCAGTATGGCGCACTGACCTCTACATCGCCGAGGCCAAACGCCAACTCTCCGACACCACCTCCGACCACCCACTCGATCATGGCCCCACCCTCGAGCACCAAACCATCATCTCCAACACCATTCATGACCTCATCACCTCAGGGGACCTCCCACCCACAGTCTCCAACCACATTGCTCCCCAACCCCGCACGGCCCGTTTCTATCTCCTTCCCAAAATCCACAAACCTGCCTGCCCTGGTCGACCCATTGTCTCAGCCTGTTCCTGCCCCACCAAACTCATCTCCACCTATCTGGACTCCATTTTCTCCCCTTTGGTCCAGGAACTCCCTACCTACGTCCGTGACACCACCCACACCCTCCACCTCCTCCAGGACTTCCAATTCCCTGGCCCCCAACACCTCATTTCCACCATGGACGTCCAGTCCCTATACACCTGTATTCCACATGCAGATGGCCTCAAGGCCTTTCGCTTCTTCCTGTCCCGCAGGCCCAACCAGTCCCCCTCCACCAACACCCTCATCCGCCTAGCCGAACTCGTCCTCACCCTCAACAACTTCTCTTTTGATTCTTCCCACTTCCTACAGACGAAGGGGATGGCCATGGGCACCCGCATGGGCCCCAGCTATGCCTGCCTCGTTGTAGGTTACGTGGAACAGTCCCTCTTCCGCACCTACACAGGCTCCAAACCCCACCTCTTCCTCCGTTACACTGATGACTGTATCGACGCCACCTCTTGCTCCTCAGTGGAGCTCAAACAGTTCATCCACTTCACCAACACCTTCCACCCCAACCTTCAGTTCACCTGGACCATCTCCAACACATCCCTCACCTTCCTGGACCTCTCAGTCTCCATCTCAGGCAACCAGCTTGTAACTGATGTCCATTTCAAGCCCACCGACTCCCACAGCTACCTAGGATACACCTCCTCCCACACACCCTCCTGAAAAATTCCATCCCCTATTCCCAATTCCTCCGCCTCCGCCACATCTGCTCCCACGATGAGGCATTCCACTCCCGCACATCCCAGATGTCCAAGTTCTTCAAGCACTGCAACTTTCCCCCCACAGTGGTCGAGAACGCCCTTGACCGCGTCTCCCGTATTTCCTGCAACACATCCCTCACACCCCGCCCCCGCCACAACCGCCCAAAGAGGATCCCCCTCGTTCTCACACACCACCCCACCAACCTCCGGATACAACACATCATCCTCTGACACTTCCGCCATCTACAATCCGACCCCACCACCCAAGACATTTTTCCATCCCCACCCCTGTTTGCTTTCCGGAGAGACCACTCCCTCCGTGACTCCCATGTTCGCTCCACACTGCCCTCCAACTCCACCACACCCGGCACCTTCCCCTGCAACCGCAGGAAATGCTACACTTGCCCCCACACCTCCTCCCTCACCCCTATCCCAGGCCCCAAGATGACTTTCCACATTAAGCAGAGGTTCACCTGCACATCTGCCAATGTGGTATACTGCATCCACTGTACCCGGTGCGGCTTCCTCTACATTGGGGAAACCAAGCGGAGGCTTGGGGGCCACTTTGCAGAACACCTCCGCTCGGTTCGCAATTAGCAACCGCACCTCCCAGTCGCAAACCATTTCCACTCCCCCTCCCATTCTTTAGATGACATGTCCATCATGGGCCTCCTGCAGTGCCACAATGATGCCACCCGAAGGTTGCAGGAACAGCAACTCATATTCCGCCTGGGAACCCTGCAGCCTAATGGTATCAATGTGGACTTCACCAGTTTCAAAATCTCCCCTTCCCCCACTGCATCCCTAAACCAGCCCAGTTCGTCCCCTCCCCCCACTGCACCACACAACCAGCCCAGCTCTTCCCCCCCACCCACTGCATCCCAAAACTAGTCCAACCTGTCTCTGCCTCCCTAACCTGTTCTTCTCACCCATCCCTTCCTCCCACCCCAAGCCGCACCTCCATCTCCTACCTACTAACCTCATCCCACCTCCTTGACCTGTCCGTCTTCCCTGGACTAAGGGTCTAGGCCCGAAACGTCAGCTTCTGTGCTCCTGAGATGCTGCTGGGCCTGCTGTGTTCATCCAGCCTCACATTTTATTATCTTGGATTCTCCAGCATCTGCAGTTCTCATTAGCCCTGAGAAACATCCTGCTCTGTCCCTGCAGCTAAAGTGTCCTGGTGTCAGTATTGCAAAGTAAGGTGTCAGAATACTCCAAAGTGCATGGTTGAAGTGGTGAACTGTAGGCTCAGTGAATTGGAGATGTGCCCCCATGATGTAGTGAAGTTGATGCAGGTTCAAAGCGAACCACCATCGATTGGGACTGCAAGTAGTTAGTGTTCACGGATCATGCAGAAAGATGGTGAGGAATGCTGTTAAGATGGAGGCCCAGAGGAGCAAGTAATTTACATGTGGCTGCTGGGTATCTGCTCTTGTTACGTCAGCAATTTGTCACTGACTAGTTTCTCTCCACTGTGTGGGAGAATAGAATACGGTAAAGTCATAATAGTGTTACCAGACCATTAGAGCTCATTAGAGCGTGTTGACTGGTGGTGGTTTAACTTGAGGGTCACCACACCTCAAGTGAGGGGAGAAATTGAGAAGGAAAGTCCTTCATGGTAACCTCAGCCAGTGTACGGGCTGAACCCACACTGTTGGCAGTGCTCCCCATCACAAACCCAACTGAGCTAACCAACCCACAATAATAACCCACATAATAAACTGCACATAAATGAGATGAGATGTAAATACATGCAAACAGGCCTCTGCTGCTCACAAGATCCTTTTCTTACTATTCAAACCCTGGGTGGAAAATTAGGTCATTTTTCTCTTCATGTTGAGAATCTCATTTTTCTGATCTCATCATATTTTCTTGACTGACTCACCATTGCCCACATTGTTCAGAAATTGGGAATATCCTGCCCAGAGTTCCTGATCTTGAGAGAAATCTTTAAAATTATAAGAAACAAAATAGAATGCATATGAAGTGTTTGATTGGACACTATTGCAGGGGTCTCGGGGGTAATCCAATAGACATCTCTAAGATGATGGATGGTGTTGACAGTGTTGATATTGAGATGTCTCCACTTGTGAAGGAAAGCAAATCCAGGGACCATAAATCCAACACAGAAATGTCTTTGCCATGGACTGCTTAGGGAAAATGGAACCCAAGGCCACAAAGAATCATTGAAGTGAACAGAGTGCATGCATTTAAGGAGAAGCTAGATAAACATATGGGGGACAAAGGAACAGACGATGTTCTGTTAGGTTAGATGAGAATACACGGGCAGTCACATGGCGCATGAACCAGTTGAGGCGAATGGTCTATTTCAGTTCTGTTCAGATTGTGTAATTACTGTCCAGCAAATCCTTTTGGAAACGAGCATGGTCTGCCTTGGTTGTGATGTTGCCCACAGCTGAAGTCACCTCCTCATTTTTACATAGGTCCCCCCAGAGACTAGGCAGCAAAGTACAACTGCATGTACAAAATAAACCCATAGAATGAGTCACTTCATTTGGTGCAAAGATGAGAGCATTGAAAGGAAAAATATCATATATTATACTCACTAGTGCATTTATAAATAGATCTGCAGCATAACGTTAGAAATATCTGATTTACGATTACACCATGAAATGGTGGTACCATAGTATGTATCCATTTTGCATTTGCGAAAACAATGGGAAAACACCTCCACATTTTATACAGTGAGCTGTGTCTGCTATTCATCAAGTGCTCAAGCACATAGCCATCTGTGGTCGAATGACCAATTGCTGACTATGCTCCTTCAGCAGTGAGGGATAAGGAGGCTCTCTTTTGGGTTAATTTTATTTCAAGATGACACATCTGGCAATGGAAAACATGGAGTCAGACAACGCTGCATTTAACTCAATAACTCAATAAGCAGGCTTCTAAGATGGCAGGGCAATATTGGTGACTTGTCTGTCAGCCAGTCAAACTTAATATTAGTTTGTAGCAAAGTAGATCAGTTACAGGGAGCTCGGGGTCTTCATATTTAACAATAGCCAATCTAAAAGGCCATTGTTGCTACTGGCAAGAAGATTACTAATGGCTATTAAGCTGCATAGTATAACCATTTTCTAATCAACCTGTTCAGAGATAATATTACACACCCCTGGAGCAGACAAGTCTTGAACCTAGGTCTCCTGGCTTTGAGATGTGTATCCCACTATTTCTTACAACAGCCCCATACAAGATTTCCCAATTGCCTATTTTGATCAATCAAGCATGTTGACAGATTGCAAATGAACCAAAATGTCTCACAACAAACAATTTGAATTTCTTGGCCTGATTAATAACCTGCCCTTGGCACAATATACTCCTGAGCAAAGTGATAAGCAGACATAAAAAGGCCATTCCTTCCCTCAAATCCAATCCTGAGGACAAACCCGTTGGAGGCTATCATGATTGTGGGACAATTACAGTCCAGTATGGTCACATTTTGATATCTAAAGGCTTCAGCTTTTAACTAATGAACTTTAGCCATTTTTATCAATTACTGTTTTCCTACTGACTGGAAAAATATCATGATTCCACTCAAGGGATCAGAGGACAACTAGTAAGTAATATTCCAAAGATCTTGTCAGAGTTGAAAGCAGCCTTGAAGCCCAAACATCTCAAAAAAGAAGTTTGGTTTCTATATTATAAGGCCAATTCAATTTGAGTGTCAGTTCCAAGTGTTGATCGTTCTTCATATGAAGGACTTCCTGAAATCAATTTCAAAGGATGAAGCTTCTAGCCTTTTCCAAAAGTTACTACCAAACATGCAGTACTGCCAACTTCTAATGTGTAGACAAGGAATGGGAGTAGATCCTTAGGCATTCTTGAGATGATTAATAATTGAACGCGAGCAGTTCATGCAAGAAATACATCGGAAATGTATTTTGGAATGCATTTGAAAAGCTTAAACTACGCTAGACTTGCAGGCATCGTTCTTCAAAACACATCAAATAAATTGTCACTTGTTCTAAACTCTCAATTGCATAATTAAGATTACTTTTTTTCTGACCACATTGTACAATGGATGAAAAAGTCAAGGTTTTGACAACAACTCAAAATTACAAAGGCAAGGGCTTACAACAAAACCATCACTTGATTCAAGGACAAGAACTCAGAGTAACTACACTCCATCTTGATAAACCCAATCATCTCAGTAACAGGACACATCTTCTGCAAACTGGTTGGAGCTACTTTGATCTGGTGCACAGTGAGCATGATAGGATTGGTTAGCTTAGTTGGCTACAGTGTGATTCAAAATAATGCTAAAGGCATTGGGTTCAATTCCAGTCTTGACTGAGGTCATTCCAAACTCTAAAATAAAACAAAGAGCCGTGGATGCTGGAGATCTAAAACAAACAAAAGCAGAAATTATTGGAGAAACTCAGCAGGCCTGGTTGCATCTGTGAAAAGACAGCTGATTTAATGTTTTGAATTCAATGATCCCCTTGGTATTCAAAAAACTATGCACCTTTGCCTTAGAAGTACCTAAAGATTCTGCTTTCACTGTCTTGATACTTTGATAATTGATACTTCCTCAACACTGGCCTTAAATCGGCACCGCTTTATTTTTAGCTATGACCCCTAGTTCGAGATTCTCCCACAGGAGGAAATATCCTTTTGACATGCACCCAGTCAAGTTCCCTCGGGATCTTACATGTTTCAATTAATTCACTTTTGACTCTTCTAAACTCCTTAAGATGCAGGCCTAGTCTGTCATTTCCTCATAAATGCAATCTGTTCATTCTGACTGTTAGTCTGTTAGTAAACCTTTGAACAGCTTCCAAAGCACTAACAACCGTCTGTAAATATGATGACCAGTATTGTACACAGTTATTCAGATCTCACCAATGCCTTACATAGCTGAAGCATAACTCCCTACACTTGCATTCAATTCTCCCTACAATAAACATTGTATTAACCTTCCTGATTACCTGCTGTGCCTGCCTACAAACCTTTGTTGTTCATGCAGAAGGACTCCCAGATCTCTTCACATCTCAGAGTTCTGCAACCTCTCACCATTTAGATAACATGCTTTTATTCTTTCAGCAAATACAGACAATTTCATGCCTTCCCACATGTTACCCTAGGTAAATAGAGTACAAAGGTGTAGAGCTGGATGAACACAGCAGGCCAAGCCTCATCAGAGGAGCAGGAAAGTTGACGTTTCGGGCTGGCTCTAGGCCCGAAACGTCAGCCTTCATGCTCTTCTGATGCTGCTTGGCCTGCTGTGTTCATCCAGCTCTACATCTTGTTATTTCAGTTTCTCCAGCATTTGCATTTCCTACTATCTCTGAAACAACTCTATTTACCTGCTCTTTTTCAACTCACTTAACCTACTTCTATTGCTTTGTAGCCTCTTTATGAGCTGTCCACAACTTAATTTTCTACATATCTTTGTTTCATCAGCAAATTTAAGGACTATACCTTTGCTAACTTTATTAAAATCACTGATATTAATTGTAAACATTTCAGGACTTGTTGAACCTTGTGGCACATCATTCACAACATCATACCAGCCTGAAAAAGACTCATTTATTGCTATTCCTGCTTTATGTTAGCCAGCCAATCTTCTATCCACACCCCAGAATGCTACCCACAATCACCAGGAGGTATTATTTTCCACACTAACCTTTGATGTGGCACTTTATCAAATGTCTTCTGGAAATCTAAACACAATACAGCACGTTACTTCTTCAAACATCTCCAACAAACTAGTTAAACAAGATTTCGCTTTGACAAAACCACTTTGACTGTTTCTGATTACCTTGAACTTTTCCAAGCACCCTGTAATAATATCTTTAATAAAACTTCTAATGTTTTCACAATGACAAATGTAAAGCTAACTGGCCTGCAGTTTCCTGTTTTCTGTCTCCATCTCTTTTTGAATAAAGGAGTTACATTAGCTATTTTTCAATATAAAGGGACCATCCCTGGATCTAAACAGTTCTGGCCTTTTGATTAGAATGGATGTTTTTCAGAGGATTGATGGGCCAAATTGCCTCTTTCTGAATGCCAAGGTTTCTACGACATATGTTATGTGGCTTATTGTCAAAGCACTTAAGAAGAGCCTTGCATGTGCTTTGTCTATATCAGTATTCATGTAACACTTACAACTGTTCCTTTTAATAAGGTCTACCACCTCTCAGAATTAACAAATGACTTGTCAGAATGAAGGCATGCTATATATATTGGCACCACTGTGCTAGCATATGAGCTAGACCCAGGACAGGACTAAACTGCGGAGCTTACGGCAAAGTCTATTTTACAGAAAACAATGTCTATTTACTCAATTTTTACAAAACTGTCCATTCAAATTGTGCACTACAGGAAATGTAGAGATTCAAAGACAGGTATTTCCCGAACAGGTTAATAAGTACTAAGCATGGAACTTTGGACAGGAAACATGGAACATGAGTTGTAGAGTGTCAATACCACAGCATGTGCCTTTTCTTTAACCTGGTAAGTTTCTTGCCAAAGGTGAATCTGATTTGGCATGTTCCAGATGGAGTAATTTAGAGCTCACTTTGTGGTCAGGTATGTTCAATCCCTGACTGAAGGTGGTGTGGAGGTCTGAACTCTATGACCAGGAGCCTTTTCATTGAGGATGTTGGGTATTAATACCCTCTAATTCTTATATATAGTGGACAAGTGATTATATAGCTCATTTAAACATTTTTGTACAGCTATACACATGCGGTGACTTGAAGAACTCCTGATCCCTAAGAGCAGGAGTTCTGAACAAGGCTCATATTGGGCTTGAAACATTAACTCTGTCTCTCTTGCACAGATACTGCCAGACTTGCTGAGTTTCTCTAGCATTCTCTGTGTTTCAGATGACCAGAATCCACAGTACTCCGGTTTTATTGATAAAGATATTCAACTCCTCTCTGAAGCTGTCTTCATTGTTTCAACTGCCAAGTATTTAAATAAATAAGTAAACAAAACCTTCTAAACAGGGTCAATCAAAATTTCCCGCTTCAGAAACACATCTATCTATCTCAGCTGAATGATTTTTGTTTTGACTGGTTCAGCTTGCAGTTATATAAAGATGACCTGTCCTTCTCCCAGTTTTTTTCTGGTCAGGTCTATTTCACTTTATCGCTCAACTTATCCTCATCTCCTTCAATAGTCTGCATGATTAAAGATTGAGTGGAAGGCATGCCCAAACATATGTCATTGGTGCAGAGGTGGAGATGGTAGGGAGCCTCAGAGTGATGATCACCAACAATCTGTCCTAGTCCACCCATGTTGATCTGACGGTCAAGAAAGCACAACAACATCAGTACTTCCTCAACAGTCTAAAGAAATTTAGCATGCCTGTAAAGACTCTTACCAATTTTTACAGATGAACCATAGAAAGCATTCTATCCAGCTGCATAACGGCTTGGTATGGCAATTGCTCTGCCAAGGACTCTGTGAAACTACAGAGTTGTGTACATAGCCCAGTCCATCACACAAGCCAATCTCCCATCCATTGACTCCCTCTATACTCACTGCCTGGGGAAGACAGCCAGTGTAATAAAAGACCCCTACCACACCAAAAGCTTAGGCAGACATACCAACAAATTCAAAAATAGCTTCTGCCCAACTGTTTTTAAACTTCTGAATGGACCTCTCAAATTTTAAATTTCATGTTGATCTCACTCTTTGTGCACCTTATCTGCAGCAATAACATTGTATTCTTCGCTCTGTCCTATTACCATAATACACTTTGTATAGTATCCACAAAACAAAACTTTTCACTGTACCTAGGTACATGTGACAATAATGAATCAAATCAAAGATATTGTCCAAACATTGTAACATTGCAGGCAAAGCTTTTAGATTCAATACAACCAAACAAACCAAAATGTTATGTTCTGCATGGAGAATATTGAACAATATCGGTAATTAGCATGTCCACAAGGACCCTCCCTAACCTTTACAGATACACCATAGAAAGCATCGTATCCAGTTTCATGAGATAGCAAGCACTGCAGATGTTGGAGTCAGACATAACAAAGTGTGGAGCTGGAGGAACACAGCAGGCCAGGCATCACAGAGGAGCAGGAAAACTGACTTTTTGGGGTGGAGCCCTTCTTCAGGAGTGGGGAGAGGGGAGCTCAGAAGTAAATAGAGAGGAGAAGGTTGCAGCTGAGGAGGGTAGATGGGATGGTGATAGGTGAGTGCATGTAGGCAGTGGTCGGGACTGGTCAGTGAGATGGGAATGGTGGATAAGTGCTAGAGAAGACAGGTTGTGGCAGGTTAACGAGGAGGGGAGGAGAGGGAGGGTTCACCTGCACATCCGTCAACTTAGTCTACTGCATCTGGGGCAACTGATGTGGCCTCCTCTACATCGTTGAGAACAAGTGGAGGATCAAAAACCATTTTGCAGAACATCTGCGGTCTGTGCATGACAAACAATATTTTCCGGTCACGAAACATTTTAACTTGTCCTTGCACTCCCTGGGTAGCGTCCAGCCTGGGCCTTCTCCAGTGTCGCAATGACACCACCCGCAAACTGGAGGAATAGCACCTCATATTCTGCCTTGGGATCCTACAGCCTGATGGCCTGAAATGTGAATTTTACCAGTTTCAAAATCTCCCCAGGTGCTGCCTCATCCCTGCCTCCTTGACCTGGCACAACCTGTCCATCTTTTCTCCCACCAATCCACTTCTCCCACCTCAACTGACCACTGATACATCCACTCACCTATCATCAACCCACCTACCTTCCCCAGCTCCACCCCTCCTCTATTTATTTCTGAGCTCCCCTCCTCCTCCCCACTTCTGAAGAAGGGTCCCGACCCAAAACATCAGCTTTCTTGTTCCTCTGTAGCCGCCTGGCCTGCTGTGCTCCTCCAGCTCCACACTCCAGTTGCATAATAGGCTGGTACAGCAACGGCTATGCCCAGGACTAAGAAACTATAGAAAGTTGTGTCCACTGCCCAGGCCATCATGGAAGCAAATCTCCTATCCATGGACTCCACTTACACTTCTCGTTGTGCAGAAAGGCTGCCAATATCATCAAAGATCCCTCCCACCCAGCTATTGCTCTCTTCCAAAAGGCAGAAGATACAGAAGGTCGAACACACACACCGTACATTCAAGAACAGTTTCTTCTCTGCTGTTATCAGACTGACAAATGGACCGCTCTGACTTTAAAAAAAAAATGTTGATCTTGCTTTATGCACCTTGTGTGAAGCTGTGACCTTGTATGCCTTGCTTTGTCTAGGCGCCCTATGATCTGTATGTCCCTGTTTGTTTTGCGAGCAGTACAGGCAAATCATTAGCAAAGGTTTTCACTATACTTGGGTACATGTGACTGTAATAATTCAAACCAAATACCTCTAATTGTAATACTCTATTTTTTGGGTTTTAGACCACACCATTGCAAATGTAACATTTAATGCAATAATTGAGTCATTACAATTTTAGGGAGTACTCTTTTGAGATTGAGGAGGAAGAGGATTGAAGTGCTCTATTCTGCTTTTGAGCCACAACGTACTGGAATTGGAAGTGTTTGATGTGAGTAGCAAAAATGTGCCATTTGCCCTTGTTCATATAGACTTGAAAACAGCAAACAAAATCTGCTCAATGTCATGTATGGTGAATGTGGAGAATGAATCCTCCCCTGAATTAAGTTAAGGGAGTATTGTACTACAGTAACCTTTATACTTGTTCATTTTGCCTTTTCCTGGAACGAGAACTCAATCATCATTTTATTCTTAAATAAGTAGGATAATTGTTACACATCAATAATCAAGCACTATTTTTGAAACTCTAACTGGCAGATGACAACAGTACAAATGTTCTCTGAAATCATATTAACAAAGGCATGAAAAATTTCAACAGTCCATTTTTCTGCTAATTAATATTACAGGATCAGTTTGTCCTTAAGGGAAATAATTGTTGAACTACCACTTTTCCATTTCAGATTTCAAATGCTTGGCAAAGACTCTGTTCCTCTACCACACCGAACATTGCTGCAGCTGTTAAATGTAGGCAGACGCAGATAGGAGGTTAATAAATAGGGAGACAGGGGAAGGCAGATAGTAGATAGATAAAGGAGAAGATAGGGTGAGAGGAGACAGACAGGTCAGGGGTGGGGGGGGGGGGGGGGGGGGGGCGTTAGAGCCAGTGAAGGTGAATGTAGGTGGGAATTAGAGGGGGATAGGTCAGTCCAGGGAGCATAGACAGGTCAGGCGGGTGGGATGAGGTTAGTGGGCAGGGGAATGGGGCTTGGGCTTGAGATGGGAGGAATGGTTAGGGAGGCAGTGAAGGGTCTAGGCCCGAAACATCAGCTTTTGTGCTCCTGAGATGCTGCTTGGCCTGCTGTGTTCATCCAGCTCCACTCTTTGTTATCAGGGACGAGTTGGGCTGGTTTTGGCATGTGGTCGGGGGATGGGATATTTTGAAGATTGTGAAGTCCACATTGATAGCCTTGGGCTGCAGAGTTCCCAAGCGAAATATGAGATGCTGTTCCTACATCTTTCAGGTGGTGTTATTGTGACAAAGCAGGAGGCCCAGGATGGACATGTCATCCGAGGAGTGGGGGGAATTGAAATGGTTCACGACCAGGAGGTGCAGCTGTTTGTTGCGAACAGAGAGTAGGTGTTCCGCAAAGCAGTCCCCAAGCCTCCATTTGGTTTCCCCGATGTAGGGGGCACAACAGGAACAGTGGATACGGTATACAACATTGACAAATGTGCAGGTGAACATCTGTTTGATGTGAAAAGTCTTCTTAGAGCCTGGGATTGGGTTGAGGTGGGGGGGCAGGTGGAGGTATGGGGCAGTGTAGCACTTGCTTCAGTTGCAGGGAAAAGTGGTGGGGGTGGTGGGGCTGGAGGGGATGTGGAGCTGACAAGGGAATCACAGAGAGTGGTCCCTGTGGAAAGCACTTAAGGGTGGGGAGGGATAAATGTCTGGTGGTGGGGTCAGATTGCAGATGTGGGAAATGTCAGAGGATGGGGGTGTGATGGATGAGTTGTGGGAAATGCAGGAGACTCGGTCCAGGGCATTTTTGATCACTGTGGAGGGGAAGTTGCGGTTTTTGAAAAAAAAAAGGGCTTCTGGGATGTTCAGGAGTGGAATACCTCATCTCGGTGGCATAGTTGAAGGAATTGGGAATAGGAGATGGCATTTTTACAGGAATGTGGGTGAGAGGAGGAATATTGTAGGTAGCTGTGGGAGTCAGTAGGTTTAAAATGGAAAATCGGTTTCCAGGAGGATGCCAGAGATGGAGACAGAGATGTCCAGGAAGGAGAGAGAAGTGTCAGAGGTGGTCCAGGTAAACGTAAGGTTGGGGTGGAAGGTGTTAGTGAAGTGGATGAACTGTTCGAGCTCCTCATGGGAACACGAGGCGGCACCAAAACATCAATGTAACAGAGGAAGAGATGGGGGATAGGGCCAGTGAAGCTTTGGAAGAGTGATTGTTCCACGTAACCTACAAAGAGGCAGGCATACTTGGGCCCATGCAGGTACCCATGGCCACCCCCTTTGTCTGTAGGAAGTGGGAGGAATTAAAGGAGAAGTTGTTGAGGGTGGGAAGGAGTTCGGGTAAGTGGATGAGGGTGTCAGTGGAGGGGGACTGGTCAGGCCTGTAGGACAGGAAGAAGCGTTGGGTTTTTAGGCCATCTGCATAGGGAATGCAGGTGTATAGGGACTGGATGTCCAGAGTGAAAATGAGGTGTTGGGTTCCGGGGACTTGGAAGTTCTGGTGGAGGTGGACAGCGTGGGTGATATCAGGGATGTAGGTAGGGGGTTCCTGGACTAAAGGGGAGAAATCGAGATGGGTGGAGATAAGTTCGGTGGGGCAGGAGCAGGCGGAGACAATGGGTTGACCAGGGCCGGGCAGGTTTGTGGATTTTGGGAAGGAGATAAAAGCGGGCGGTGCTGGGCTGGGGAACAATGAGGTTGGAGGCTGTGGGTGGGAGGTCACCTGAGGTGATGAGGTTGTGGATGGTTGGGAGATAATGGTTTGGTGCTCGGGGGTGGGGTCATGATCCAGGTGACTGTAGGTGGTGGTCTTGGAGAGTTGGCGTCTGGCCTCAGTAGAGGTCAATGCGCTATACTACAACTGCACCTCCCTTGCTGCTGTGGAAGGCCAGGCTAGGTAAGGATGGCAGATTTTCTTCTGGTAAAGTACATTCGTGAACCAGATGGGTTTTTCCAAATAATTGACAATGATTTTACGGTCACCATTAAGCTCTTAATTCCAGATTTTTAAAATTAAATTCAAATTCCACCATCTCCCATGGCAAGATTCAAACCCAGACGCCCAGAACATCTTGCCCAGATGCTTGGAGCTCTGGATTAATAACTGTCTAGTGATCAGATCTCTAAGCCACCATCTCACCTAAAAATTAGCACAAGTGTTCCAATGAACTTCTTTAGCTACACTGTTTTAAATAATCAACATCTTTTAATTCCATAATACCAAATTTTATTTTTCACATGACAGGAAATAATTTACTACGTTTGCAGTGCTACATAAAATAACAACACAGCAAATTGCAGAGTTTATAATGAAAAATCCACTTCTCAGATTTCCATAAAAATGAACATTTTAACTATGAAATTTAATCTGAATACTTGAACAAAAGTATGCACACTTGCTCTGAAAATATCTGGGTCATTAAATTATCATTTAGGTCATTTTCTTAATAGAAGTGATGGCAATTTTTAATATCTTACCTATAAAAGCCAGAGAGGAATGAATGAATGAAAGTAATTGATTCCTTATTTGAAACAGGCTTTGGCAGTGGATAATAGCAGATAACAACTCCCTGCCCCCACCACTTAAATTTGAAAACACACATTCAAACAGCTCAAGGATAAAAACATATTCAGTTTACGATCCATAAAATTGATCTCATTTACAGTGCGGGTGCTCAAAATTATGTCTGATTATCCAGGTCAACAGCAAATTCACAGCAGCAAGATCACGTTTGTTCAGAAGAAAAGAACATCGATTCCAGTAACTATACATTAAATTCTTTGAGCTATTGAGGTCATTGCAATTTAGAAGTTTGCAATACTTCATTTACACTAACTAGCTGCCAGTTACTAATTCCAGTTTTGAAACCTTGATTTTCCAAGTCACTCAACTTTACAGTTTAGGAATCAAGCAATTTTTACAACGTAAACTTAGTGCAGCATTCTTGCACAACTTTCACTGGGAAATGGTATCAATTATACTTAAAAAATAACCAGACATGATGGCTCTGACAATCTGTTTTGCTGTAATCACCGTCCCCACAATTGCCAGACATCAGACACTGGAGTCAAACCCAATACAACAATAAAAATTATGTATTTTGTTTTGTTTGGCTACATTCTATTTTTAGTTGGTATCTAGAATGGTGTTGCTGCCTTGAAAGAAACTACTTCACACTCAGCAAAGTGCCTGGTCTAAGCTCACCGCTGGCCAGTAATGGCCAGGACTTAAGCTGCAAATCTGCACTCTAACACAGCAGAATGTGCTAAAGCACTAAACACCCACATGTAAACAAACAAATCTGCAATGTAGCTTTACTTAAACAGCCAAACTAGAAAATGGATTTAAATAACTGGTGTGAAAACTGAATCTCCCAAAATTCAATAAACATGTTTAAACTTATTTAGATTTTGTTTCCACCAGTACTGAGGAAAACAATGGACAGCGAGACTCCACCGCCAGCCCCTCACTATCTATTTAGCCTAGGTGGTGTCCCTCTCTTGAAGGCCCTCCGTTGCTGGCTCTTCCTTTGCCCTGCCCCAACTTCTTTCTCCTTCCTGTGGTCCGGTCAACTGCACTCTGGCAGGACACACATCTCGGAGGCCAGATGTGGTGTCCTAACAGTCCCTGAAGTGTCTCTGTCATGATGGGTCTCAGACCAGACTTGTGTAAAACTTGCTCATTGTTGATATTACCTCTCCAATTGATACTCAGAATCTTACATAAGCCACATTGGTATCCAACTTATGTCACTTGTGATTCTTTTCCATACCACACTGGCATTGTGTTGGTACTACAATGCGCATGTAGAACCACAGCATCTTAGCTGTCTTGATGATGTTGGATGGCCTGGAAGACCAATACTGCTTGGCTAATTTTTGTGTGGACTTTGATCTCTATATCATTCTCTTTAGATGTTGCTTCCTAGGTGGAGAAAGTGGTCAACATCCTCTATGCTTATGGCTCAATGATCTTTGCGCAGCTGAACTATAGACCAACCTTGGAGCTCTATTCAACAATGGTCATCATGTCTTTGGAGCATGCATGATTCTCCAAGCAGCAAGGTAATATTGCCTGGGAAATCCAGATCCAATCTCTGATATTGCCATGGGAATGCATCAACCATGGCATTTCTCATAAAGAAATCAATGACCAAGAGAAAAAGGAATGGGGTAGGTATTCAGTATTCCTCTGATGATGCTGTATTGAGCCCATGCAGGTCCTACTGTAGCAGCTGGAGTCTTCTTTTAAAGATGATAATATTGCACTCTGGGATGTCGTGCTATCTTACGATGGATCAGTGATTACTGATCGGTGCTATCAAAAGCTTTTGTGAAATTAATTGTGTCAATAACCTGCAGTTTCTGATACTGTAGAAAAAGTGCAGGCAACAGAATCTAAGTGTACAGATCTGCTCACTGCACGTTCTGCCACCCAGAAACCTGCCTGATCTTTTTCTGCCCTACAGAACACCATACTGAGGGCCTTGCCAGTTATAGTGTAGCAGCTGTTGAAGTTCCTTTTCGTTGGGAACACCGTTCCTCTTGTCAACTGTGATGTTCTCTGCAGTCCAAATCCTGTTGATTTATTGGAACATGACAGTTCTCTAAACTGCTTTGCTGGTACCTTGTCAATGCTAGATGCCCTATGGTTCCTTCAGACAATGAATAAAAAGGAAGAACAAAAGGCTGAAAAACAGGTTATCAAAAAAAGTAGTCTTCATGCCCCACATAGTTGACAAAAGATTTGCTTTGTGCTTTCACTGCTACGTTAGTAATTCAACTTTTTCCAACTTCTTGTATGTTATTTCACCTACCTTGCACTTCAGTCCCTTTGATCTGATTGTCCTAGACGTCTACATTCACTGTTACATTTGACCAACACACAGTGGCATAGATCTGAATAGCAGCAACAGTGACACTCTCAACATCAGCTCCTTTCACAAACTCATAGGTCAGACAGACATAGGGATGCAGTTCAAAGGTGGATATACAGTAAAGGTCACCCGACTGAGGATTTTGCTTGAATTTATCTGAGCACTGCTTAAGAGGCTCAGGCTGCAGGGTGTTGGGACAAGTCTGCAGTTACCTGGAACAGGACCTCCTTCACTGTGTCTCAGGTGAGCATCCATTACTACTGGCCATGGAAGTAAAATGTTATAAAAAGGCTTCCTGTGGATCTCTGCCTCTGTCTGGAGTTAGTTTTCTGTTACCAAAGAAAGCAGAGAGGCTGAGTGTGAAAAACAGAATGTGACTGGAGGATGCAGTGTCAACATTTGCGAAGTCTGACTCAAGATGTCAACAAAATCAGGATAAGCATGTATTTGTCCCAGTGATGGGGCATGTGAGGATGGGGAGAGAAGAATGAATAAAGATGCAGAGTGGTCTGGGAGTGGTGTGCAGGAGAATACTTGGTTACAGAGTATGAGCATTGCCACTTCAAAGTGTTTTGTCATTCCCCTTGCACCCTCCTGAGGTCACCAAACAAAATGTGTCCAGGTTTTAGAATCCATATTTCTACTGCTCATTTCCTCTACCAGCTCCATCCACAGTTGCTTCATTTGAGAGGTTCTTCTTTCTTTGCTCCTTTGAAATGGGAAGCAGCAATTCAATTCAGTCACTCCAATCTTACAGCACTAGATTACAGTCAGGGACACTGTAGGAGGAGCAGACTGCCTTCCCACCTCTGTTCTATTGCTGTGATAGATGTGGAGGCTGTTGAAGCCTCAAAAAGCAACAAACTCATGGCTTTCAAAAGATTTAACAGAGAGGAGGTTGTGCCCCTCACACTGTGGTTGGTTGGGAAATCCAAAAAACTGATTAAAGGGTAAAACTCACCTCCGAGACAAACAGGTTCCTGACCCTAGATCAGAAGCAGATCTATTTCAATGAAGTTCTGCCCGTTCACCTTATTTTTCACTTATTTTTTAGATATTTATAGCACTTTCTTTTAATTTAAAAGTTCCAAGATATTACTTTTATGTGAATTTTATAAAGATACTTGATATTATGGCTTTTTCTCCCACCACTAGTTTGGATTGTTTCAATTTGCTATAATTCAGTAACATTAATTTTTTAAAAAATAAATTATGTCAAACCATTTTTTCTCATTGCATGAGCTTCTTCACATTCCTACCTTCACCTAGAAACATTCATTTAAACATTTCCACCAGAGGTTATCAACATAGCTCAGTTATTTGCTGTTAGGAAGGACTTGTGTATGCAGACAGGGTTGACAGGGGTAGTTTTCTCTGCTATATTAGCACTCTACAACAATTCAGCTGGAAAATAGACACATTTATTGTCCCAGTGAGCAACTTGCACAAGACTAATGTCACTGCATATCTCCCACAAACAAAATTTTATTTTTAAATTGATAGTAAAAGGGACATTTTAAATAAAAGGCTTAACTTTTATTTAAAATAAATGCATTTATACATGTTTTCAAAATTAATGTTATGCTCCACATAGGAGTTGGTGGCACAATTTCAACTAGCTGTTACAATGAAACATGATATAATTAAGCAAGACTCAAAAAATTAATTTTCTTCTATTAAACTTTTAGTGTTACCTACGTATGCCTGCAAAAGCACATCAAAACTGAATATATTGTAAGCACATTCTGTAACTGATCTGTGATGCTATAGTTTAAAAACTGTACAATTATATAAAACTTGTGTTTTTACATTAGTTACATGAAAAAAACAAATACTTCATATAGAATTACTTCATAATGTACTGGAAAGATTTTATATTTTAAGAAAAACAAGGAGGTAACTAATGCTGGTGATTAAAACGGCTTCAAATAATACTATGAAGTGTAAAAAAAAAAGTTGGCAATATAAAGAACAATGTTAATGAAACTAATAACCAGACATTCAGGTAAGCAAGCTAAAACAATGAGCTTTTTTTTTTGTATTCCCAAACAAAACTACCTTCATTTCCAAAGTATCTGTAGTAGTCCTGGATTTGCGTTGGGGAGTTTTGCTTTTTTATTTTAGAATTTACAAACAATATCGAAGAGTTTGTTAACATTCTACATATTGTTTTACTGCACTTGACATTATACTTTGAGAGATAGCTTACAGATCATATTATATGGCTTGTTTCAAGGCAAATTTTGAAATAGATTTCCAACAAGGGGTCTCTAAAGTTGTGTGTCAGAAGGAGAGATCATGCCATTTCCAAAACTAGCTGGTTACTGTTAGTGCACATACAGTGTTAACTAATCTGGTAACTAAAACAAAAGTCCATGGTAAAAGATTACAGTACGAGGCGCTTGCTGGAATAAGCAGCATATGTTGAGTAACAGCACTCATTTCTTACAAAGGCATTTTAACGGCCTGGATATATTTTTCAATGATTTGCTGTCACATCCAACCACTGGTAAGCTTAAAGAACATATCTTCATCCAAGCTTTCATTCTGGTCTTTAGCTCGTGTCGACAAGAAAATGTAACCACCAATGAACTCATGAACTATCTTGCAGTCAATATCTCCACAGATAAAAGAAAGCCGAACGTCATCAGCAAATTCGACAGTCACCTAAACACAAATAAATGCGTTACATTTTCTATGATCCACCAGTATAACATACCTTCCTCTCTCCAATATGTCAAGTAAAACAACGAACGTAAAATATGAATTTCCACCTATAGGAGTCCCAAGAAAGAAATCACTGAAGCTTCCTTTTGCAGCAGATTTGTTGCCTTTTTTTAAAAATAAACATGCTTTACAATTTTTATTGAATACTGATACTCAATGCCATTTTTTTCAAATAACTGCCCATCCTTTAACAAGTTTTATTTAGGGAAAAGGTGCACCAAGAAATGAACTTGTCTCATACGAAAATGTTATTTTAATCCACTTGCTGTTTGATACTAAATCATCATTTTGTAAGCTGTACATTGGAAAATTAACTGATGAGTTGTGCAAAATGTAGATCTACTTAAGGGCAATGATAGGAGAGAACCAAGCGTAAAATATTGGAAGGATTAGAATTTGTTCCCCGTTTCCTGAAGTTTTCTGTTTCCTGCACCTCAACAATAAAGGTTGCAAGATCAGTTATAAATGTTCTTAAAACAAATTATTCCCATCCCATATGCTCTATATATTCTAACGATGTAACTAATAACTGATTAGAATTTATAATAATTTGTACTTTTTAATGTGTTTGGTTCATCTGAAATTAAAACTTGTAAAGAGATATTTCAATTTTGATTTTATTACTTCTACATGATGTCCGACTCGGTTGCTTGTCTTACAAAACCACTGATTAATATTAACAATACGAAATTCACATTGTGATAACATCCAAATTATAATAACTTAAGTTGCCGAGTTTCTTTAAAATGCAAAGGATTCAGTGCAATTCTAATTAAATCATACCATTTTGATCTCCCAATTTACGTTCCACTGTTTCATGTTGCTGAACCTCCACGTCTTGATTGCATCTCCTGTGCTCGAATCCATCCTGATCAATCTATTGTAGGTTATGCCAATCAGATCATCTTTCTTACTTCCTTGAAATCTAAATTGCAACATATATTTTATACCATTTTTATAGGAAAATTCAACAGATGGCAGCAAATATTATTTCTTAATAAACAAAACATTCAATACATTCTTCACGAATGCTATATATTGCAACAAACTAAAAGTACAACAATCTATTTAACGGATGTTACAAATTATTCTTTGAAAAAAAAACTTTTCATTTCACATTTATTTGCATCGAACATTTCAGCAAGATGCCAAGCCCATAAAAAGTGACCTACAAGTTCCCAGGTATGCAAGTGATCACACAGCAGAAGTTCTTAAATTAATTTTTAAATATCTGGTCTGTTTAAGAAAATCCAAATTTAAAAGATCAAATTTTTTATAACAGATTGTTCAAAATTAAAATTGCTTGTACAAGATCAAAATACAACATAACCAACCATTTTAAACAATAAAACTACTTTTGATAAAAATGAACAGTTCTTTTGAAAGAAAATCGTAATGACCAGTGTCAAGTAGACACCAGTTCACTCAACAGGTTTGGCTGCTGAAGTAGCAGCGATTCTACACAGTATCCTAGTCCAAAGAATAAGACTAATTGCAAAAAGGTATTTCTGTGAACAGATTTTCTCATATTTAAATGAGGTTTCAAAAGGCCCATTTGATAGTCAGTGTTGAACTTTTAAATATTAAATTTCATTCCAAGCCACTAGGGGCAGCACGGTGGCTCAGTGGTTAGCCCTGCAGCCCCTCAGCCCCAGAGATCTGGGTTTGAGCCCAGTGTTGGGCGACTGTGGAATTTGCATAGTTGCCCCATGTCTGCATGGGTTTCCTCTGGGTGCTACGGTTTCCTCTCCACAGTGTCAATATGTGCGGGTTAGGTGGATTGACCGTGCTAAATTGCCACTAGTGTCCAGGGATGTTTAAATTAGGTGGATTAGCAGTGGGAAATGCAGGGTTAGATGGATAGGGTAGGGGAGTGTCTCTGGGTGGGATACTCAGAGTCAGTGTGGATTTGTTGGGCCAAAATATCCTGTTTCCACACTGTAGGGATTCAATCTAAAAGAAATCGAAATCAGCCACAACTTCAGATATAACATTGCAGCCATGTATAAAACAAACATCATTCACTTTTCAGCCTAGAGTATGAATGACAGCAATTACTGTATTCAAAACAGCTAAGCAACACTCCAGGGAATTTCCACAGGATGTATCTCTCAAATATGTACTTAAGTGTTTCATTTTTGGTTTCTGCCTGCATTGCTGACCTTTCTGATGCAACTTTGGAAAACAAAATACTGGCACTCCAAGTAAAGACAATCTGCTTCTGAAGCATGTTAAAAGAAGGACGGGTTGACAAGTAGGTTGACTGTCTGACCACCTAAGGAGGATTATAACTTTATCAACAGTAAAGAAACAATAATTTCCATTACTCAATTTATTGATGATCTAATGGCTATAGAGGTAAAATCTCTGCATATTTCTCAAAAACTTGTGGCATAATTGTGTAACAACAAAATATATTATATTTCCAGGTCTAGGCCAATGCAAGTCACAACTTACTGGACAGTATATTTGGGGAAATGTGAAATTGTCCATTTTGGCAGATATAATAAAAAAGCATATTAGCTAAATGATGAGAAATTGCAGTGAGGTCTGGAGGCAATTGGGTATTCTGTTGCATGAATTAGAAAAAAGGCTGTAAAAATATGAAGGTACAGGAAATAACTAGAGAAACTACTACATCAGTTATTGGGAGGAACATTGAATATAAAACATACGAAAGTTATGCTTTAGCTGTTCAGGGCTCTGATGAGACTAAATTTGGAATAATGTGTATTGAACTGGTCTCCTCATTGAAGAAGCATGTAAATGTGCTGGAAACCGTTTGCAGATGGTTTACCAGACTGATTCCTGGAGTAGAGATAATGGGAACTACAGATGCTGGAGAATCCAAGATAACAAAGTGTGAAGCTGGATGAACACAGCAGGCCAAGCAGCATCTCAGGAGCACTGCTCCCGAGATGAGGCATTCCACTCCCGCACATCCCAGATGTCCGCGTTCTTCAAGGACCACAACATCCCCCCACCCCCGCAGTGGTCAAGAACGCTCTTGGCAGTGTCTCCCACATTTCCCGCAACACATCACCCCCGCAATAACTGCCCTAAGAGAATCCCCCTCATCATCACATACCACCCCACCAACCTCCGGATACAACGCATCATCCTCTGACCTTCCGCCATCTACAATCCGACACCACCACCCAAGACATTTTTCCATCCCCACCCTTGTCTGCTTTCTGGAGAGACCACTCTCTCCGTGACTCCCTTGTCCGCTCCACACACACCTCCAATCCCACCACACCTGGCACCTTCCCCTGCAACCGCAGGAAGTGCTACACTTGCCCCCCACACCTCCTCCCTCACCCCCATCCCAGGCCCCAAGATGACTTTCCATATTAAGCAGATGTTCACTTGCACAACTGCCAATGTAGTTTATTGTATCCACTGTACCCGGTGCGGCTTCCTCTACATTGGGGAAACCAAGCGGAGGCTTGGGGACCGCTTTGCAGAATACTTCCGCTCGGTTCGCAATAAACAACTGCACCTCCCAGTCGCAAACCATTTTAACTCCCCCCTCCCATTCCTCAGATGACATATCCATCATGGGCCTCCTGCAGTGCTACAATGATGCCACCCGAAGGTTGCAGGAACGGCAACTCCTATTCCGCTTGGGAACTCTGCAGCCCAATGGTATCAATGTGAACTTCACAAGCTTCAAAATCTCCCCCTCCCCCCACAGCATCCCAAAACCTGCCCAGCTCGTCCCCTCCCCCCACTGCATCACAAAACCAGCCCAGATCGTCCCTGCCTCCCTAACCTGTTCTTCCTCTCACCTAACCCCCCCCCCCCACCTCAAGCTGCACCTCCATTTCCCATCTACCAACCTCCTCCCCCCTCCTTGACTTGTCCGTCCTCCCTGGCCTGACCTATCCCCTCCCCACCTACACTCTCCTCTCCACCTATCTTCTCCTCTATCCATCTTCGGTCCACCTCCCCCTCTCTCCCTATTTATTTCAGAACCCTCTCCCCATCCCCTTCTCTGATGAAGGATCTCGGCCCGAAACATCAGCTTTTGTGCTCCTGAGATGCTGCTTGGCCTGCTGTGTTCATCCAGCTTCATAATTTGTTATCTTTGATTCCTGGAGTAGTTGGGTTGTTTTATGAGGAAATGTTGAGAAGGCTAGCTATGTATCTGCTGAAGTTTACAAGATTAACAGATGACTTGACTGAAACATTAAGGATTCTGAAAGGGTAGGTGTGGATATGTTTCATCTTTTGGGAGAATCTAGTAATAGGAGTCACTTTCAAAATGATGAGTCGCTCATTTAAAACTGTAATGATACAACGGCTTTATGTAGTATATTCTGTACTTTTTTCTTCCCCCAAGAGAGGTCTTGATCCATGGCTGATAAGCTAACTCTTCCAAGCCAATAAATAGCGTATGAGGCCTTGTGTTGTTATTTAAGGTTCGAACAATGGAAGCAGCATGAATGGGTGGAGTCAGGCTCCCACAGAATCAGGATTTTAGTTTAGCTTTCAGTAGTTGTTTTGAAGCTAGTGGTGGAAGCTGCTATCTCTCTCTCTCTCTCTCTCTCTCTCTGCTATAATTAAAAGCTTGGGTTCTCTCTCTACTGCCTGAATCACACATGAGACAATGTTTTACTAACTTTGCCTTTGCCAAGGGCGTATTTATGGGATTAGAACATAAGAACTAGGAGCAGGAGTAGGCCGTCCAGCCCTTCAAGCCTGCTCTGCCATTCAATAAAATCATGACTGATTTTTTCATGGACTCAGATCCATTTACCAGCGCTCTCACCGTATTCCTTAATTGTTTAAAAAATAGTCTAGGTTAGCTTTAAAAACGTTTACTTTCGTGCCAACTACTTCACTGGGCAAGGAATTCCATAGATTAACAACCCTCTAGGTGTAGAAGGTCCTTCTCAATTCAGTCCTAAATCTGTTCCCTCTAACCTTGTGGCTATGCCCCCTTGTCCTAGCTTCACTTGTCAGTGGAAACATCCTCTCTACTTCTATGTTATAGAAACATATACCATTATGAAGGAAACAGATAAGATCCCCCCCCTCAATCTTCTGAATTCCAATGAATATAATCCCAATCTACTCAGTCTCTCCTCATAAGGCAACCCCCGTCAAGTCCAGAATCAACCTGCTTTGCACCCCCTCCAGTGCCGATATATCCTTTCTCGAGTAAGGAGACCAAAACTGCACACAGTACTCCAGGTGTGGCCTCACCAGCATCTGGTACAGCTGCAACATAACCTCTGCTTTTAAACTCAATCCCTTTAGCTGCGAAGGACAAAATTCCATTTGCCTTCCTAATTGCTTGTTGTACCTGCATATCAACCTTCTGTGGTTCCTGCACAAGGACAACCAGGTCCCTCTGCATAGCAGCATGCTGCAACTTTTTACCATTCAAGTAATAATCCTTCTTACTATTACTCCTACCAAAATGAATGACTTGGTATTTATTTACATTGTATTCCATCTGCCAGACCTTTGCCCACTCACTCAATGTATCTACATTACTCTGCAAAGTTTCACAGTTCTCTGCACACTTTGCTCTACCACTCATCTTAGTGTTATCTGCAAACTTTGACACCCTACACATGGTCCCCAACTCCAAATCATTTATATAAATTGTAAATAGCTGCAGTCCCAACACTGATCCCTAAGGCACACTAGTCACTGATTGTCAGCCAGAATAGCACTCATTTATCCCCACTCTTTGCTTCCTGTTAGTCAACCAATCTTCTATCAATGCTAATACTTTATCCCTAATACCATGCATCCTCATCTTATGCAGCAGCCTCTTGTGCAGTACCGTGTCGAAGGCCTTTTGGAAAATCTAGGTACACCACATCCACTGGATCCCCACTGTCCACCTTGCTCATAATGTCTTCACAGTATTCCAAAAGATTTGTCAAGCATGACCGGCCCGTCATGAACCCGTGCTGCAGCTGTCCAACGGGACAATTTCCATCACGATGTCTTGCTATTTCTTCCTTGATACTTGACTCGAACTTCTGCCCCACTACAGAGGTTAAACTAACTGGTCTATAATTCCCAATCTTTTGTCTACCTTCCTTTTTAAACAGCGGCGTCACATGTGCATTTGCCAATTTGCTGGGACTGCCCCAGAGTCCAGCCAATTTTGGAAAATTACTGCCACTGCACCTGCTATTTCTCCCGCTATCTTTTAGTACCCTAGAATGCATTCCATCAGGGGCTGGAGACTTATCAATCCTTAGCTCCATTAGCTTGCCCAACACTACCTCTTCTGTAATAATGATTGTTTCCAGGTCCTCACCTACCTTCATCTCTTTGTCAATTACTGGCATGTCATTAGTGTCCTCCATTGTGAAGACCGATACAAAATACCTGTTCAATGCCTCAGCCATTTCATCATATCCCATAACTAAATTCCCCTTCTCATCCTCTAAAGGGCCAACGTTTACTTTAGCCAGTCTTTTTCGTTTTATACATTTATAGAAAAGTTTGCTATCTGTCTTTATATGCTGCACTAGTTTTTTCTCATGTTCTATCTTACTTTTCTTTATAGCTCTTTTTGTAGCTTCCTGTTGACCTTTAATGGTTTCCGAATTTTCTAATTTCATGCTGTTTTTGGCCACTTTGTATGCCTACTCTTTCAATTTGATAGGCACCCAGTCCTTCTTAGGCACTCACCCTAAAGGCTACCTTTACCGAGCTGGTTCAACCAATCTGCATGTAGATTAAAATCCCCCATGATAATTGTTGTACCATTTTTACAGGCATTAGTTACTTCTTTGTTTATTGCCCACCCCAATGTGATGTTATTATTTGTTGGCCTATAGACTATGCCTATCAGTGACTTTTTCCTCCTAGAATTTCTAATTTCTGCCCAAACGGATAACAGATGCTGTGGTTTAGTTGTAAATAATCTATTATTTTGTTAAGTTTTCCAATAGATTTAAAGTTATACCAATTCTTCTTAATTTTGTTTGTATTTTAACTACAGGGTTGGAATAAAGTTTGTTTTGCTTAAAGCCAAGCAGTGTAAGCAACTGAATTAAATCTGAAAAACAGTTCCTTATATTTGTATTTAAATAAAATAAACAGATCCTACCTCCTGGATATATTTGAAGGGGATTTGGTCTGGTCCATAAAAAAACACAATAAAATAGCAAGAATTGGCCGTTCAGCCCTATGAGCCTACTCTGGCGTTCAAATTGATCATGGCTGATCCTCTTCTCTCAAGGCCAATTTCCCATTTACACGTGATCTCTATTGATGCCTTAAAATGTAAAAAATTATCCATCCTTTTCAGATTTGCCCTCCACAGGCTTCTGTGGTAGAGAATATCACCGGTTCACTATCCTTTGGGTGAGGAAATATTTCCTTATCTCAGTGCTAAATGGTCTACCCCTTAACCCAAGACTGTGG
Source organism: Stegostoma tigrinum (assembly GCF_030684315.1). NCBI lineage: Eukaryota > Metazoa > Chordata > Chondrichthyes > Orectolobiformes > Stegostomatidae > Stegostoma > Stegostoma tigrinum. The sequence continues at coordinate 46,287,574 of NC_081363.1, forward strand.
CCCCTGGTTTTAGACTCCCCAGCTGCAGAAATCATCCTCTCTGCATCTGCATGGTTAAGGTCTGGTCACATTTTATATGTTTCAGTCAGATGCCTTCTCATCCTTTTAAACTTGAGTGAGAACAGGTCCAGTCTAATCAATTGCTCATTAGACAGTCCTGCAATCTCCATTATCAACCTAGTAAACTTCCAATGCAATCCCTCTACGTTAAGTATCCTTTCTTATGTAAAGAGATCAAAGTTGCACACAATACTTCAGGCATGGTCTCACCATTACTAGTATTACTAGTGTAAGACATTCCTATTTCAGAACTCAAATCTCTTGCCATGAAGGCCGATATAACACTGCTTTGTTACTTGCTTGCTGCACCTGTCTACTTTCACTGGGGATGTCAGTTAGCTTGGTTGGCTGGACAGCTGGTTTGCAATACAGTGATGCCAAAAGTATGAGTTTCATTCAGCACTAACTGCCGTTACCTTGAAGGATGCCCCTTTTCAACCTCGCCCCTCACCTGACCCTCCGGTTAAACAATCGCTAACTTCTCTAATGAGAGCGCAGCCCTATGGTCTGGTAAGATTATGACAATTTTACCATTAATTTCATTGGCTGGTGTATAAGGACACCGTGATCCCATTGTACATCCATAGTTGTCAATATCACTATTTATGTAATGCTCTTTCTTTCTGTTTCTCATGCCGCAGTGTATAACTGCACATTTAGCCAAGCTGTACAGCATCTGCCAAACGTTTGCCCACTCAATGTGCTTAAACCAACTTGAAGCCTCCTTGCACCCTCCTCACAGTGCACAATTCTGCCAAGTTGTGTGTCATCAGCAAACTGGAAAGATTACATTTGGTTCCCTCATCTGGGTCATATATATTGTGACTAACTGGGGCCCAAACACTGATTCTTGTTGGAAAAAGCCCCATTTATTCCCACTCTGTTTCCTTGTCTGTCAAGATATTCTTGATGCAATATATTACCCCCAAAACCAACTGCTTTAAAAAAAAACTCTGCCCACTAACCTCTTAAGACATTAGCAAGAGAATTCAGAAAATTTAAATAGACTCTACTCACTTTCTCTCCCTTATCTATTCAGTGAGTTACATCCTCAAGGAACCCCACTAGATTTGTCAAGGATCATTTGCCTATCATAAACCCATAATTTCAAATGTTCTGTTATCAAGTCTTCTATTGGTCTGTAAATTGCTTCTTCTCCCCATCTCCTTTTTTTAAAATAGTGCAGCTACATTTCCCATGCTCCAATCTGTAGGAACTGCACCAGGGTCTATATAATTTAGGAAGATGACAGCCAATGCATCCAATACTTCCAAAGAGATGAGGCAAATTATTTTCTCACCGAAGGCCACTTGTCTTTGGAGCTGCCTTTCAGAAAAGGCAATTCAAGCAGTCTTTGAATATTTTTAAGGCAAAGGCAGGTAGATTCATGTGGGGGGTGTGGTTGGAAGATTATCAGAGATTGGCAAGAATGTGGATGTGATGCTGCAATCAGGTTATCCATGTTGTAATTAAATAGTGGAGTAGGTTCAAGAGACTGAATAGCCTATCCCGTACTTTATTCACATGTTTGTGTTTGTATGTTCTTAAGCACATCGGAAATATGGAATAGATGCCATGGACATATGTAGCTTTCATTTATCCTCTCAGGGACTGTATTTGAATTTGAACCTACAGATTAGAAACTGCAATGAATACAATCAAAATCCATACCCTTCCAATTTTCTGTCCAGAGCAACTAAATGCCATGTGAGCAATGGATGTCATCGCCTGGTATATGCCAACAGTTTACCACTATCTTGTGGCAGGCAGGAATTTAAATAATAGAACATAGAACATTAAAGCACAGTACAGGCCCTTCAGCCCTCAATGTTGTGCCAACCTGTCGTACCGATCTCAAGCCCATCTAACCCACACTATTCCATGTACGTCCATATGCTTATCCAAAGACGACTTAAGTGTACCTAAAGTTGGCGAATCTACTACCGTTGCAGACAAAGCGTTCCATTCCCTTACTACTCTGAGTAAAGAAACTACCTCTGACATCTGTCCTATATCTTTCACTCCTCAATTTAAAGCCGCTTGTGCTCGCCGTCACCGTCCTAGGAAAAAGGGTCTCCCTATCCACCCTATCTAACCCACTGATTATTTTATATGTTTCAATTAAGTCACCTCTCAACCTTCTTCTCTCTAACGAAAACAGCCTCAAGTCCCTCAGCCTTTCCTCGTAAGACCTTCCTTCCAGACCAGGCAACATCCTAGTAAATCTCCTCTGCAGCCTTTCCAAAGCTTCCATATCTCAATGTCATCGAATAATTTGCAAAAACATCTGGCAACTTGGTAAGATAGTTACATATTTGTCAAATAGGAGATTATATAAAATGTTTTCTGACGTAACTGGTGAATGTGGCCTCACAGCAGCTACAGACTCATGACCCACAGAGGACGGGACAGATTACTTGGGGTCAATGAAGGTAGGGGAAGGAAAAGAAATCTGTAATATATTTATTGAAATCATTGGAATGTATTCAGCTAATGTTATTATTGAAACAGAGCCAGTCAAGTTCCAAATTTTCCTTGAATAAAAGGCAACTTTAAGGATACACTAAAGCTCTAGCCGCATCCTATCCTCTGAAGAAAACTTCTCTTTAGTTGATGACACATCATAGCACAAGAAACATGGCTTATTTAAAAATCGATATAATGGAAATTTCAATGGCTGCCAACGGTTGGTACAAGTCTTTTAATGAAAAGTTACAAATAATTGCAAGCATTCAAAGTTTGAAACATGACAGCCAGAGACTTCTTCCCAGGGTGGAGGTAGCTATTACGAGGAGGGCATAGATTTAAAGTATGTGGAGGTAGATACAGCGGAGATGTCAGAGATAGATTCTCTACTCAGTGTTAAGGGCGTGGAATGCATTGCTGGAGAGGGTTGTGGAGTTGGCCTCATTAGGGGCATTAAGCGGCTATTAGACAGGCATATGGATGGCAGTATAAGGTAGGGGTGGAGGTTAGAGAGACCTTAGGTTTAGGGTAAAAGTTTGGCACAACATCATGAGCTGTACTGTTCTATGTTCTATGAATGGAAGCATTCAGATTGTTATACACATAATTTACAAATGTGTTACAGGTTTAAACACCATTACCTTGCAATGAAGTGTGTGATACCAAATTCAGGAAGTGACTGCCAAGCCTGGATAAACCTCATCTTCGCTTCAATGAGACTCATCTGAGCTACATTCTGATGGGCCTCAAGGATTCTAGCAGAGATCTAGAAAAAAAAAATACAAAATTATAAATCATTAATTTTCTTAGCTATGGATATCCGAACAGCACTGAACACCAAGCAGAAAGAAGGAATGGCAAAAACCCGAGTGATAAGGTTAGAAACATGGACACGTCTAGGTCTAAAAAAAGTTAGTTTTCTTTCTTTTAAAAAGAGAACATTCACAACCAGAAAAAACATCCACTGTCACATGATCACAGGTCAACCAAACTGGCAGCTGTGAATTCACGTAAACAGGTCTTACACTTATATTAACATCTTTTATCTCAGAATTCATTTCCTCCAAGACATGTTAATGTCAAGGACTGAACACACTTTAATATCAATTCTTCAGTGCCAGATTTTTTAAAGACTAAGCTTGCAATATTCTCATTTACTGATTTTCCATTATTTGCCACTTTGCATCCAGTGGAGGTTTTCACTTCAATATTGACATTTAACATTTCTGACACACAAAGAAACCCACATACATAACACGAAAACATTCATCCCATCACAGTGACTGAACTGTCCACTTACCAAATCCCTTACATAGCCTGGCTGAAGAGGGCAGCATGAAGAGGGAAAGGAAGTTGAAAGAAAATGCAGTGAGAATAAGGCAACAAAAGCGCTTAAACAGCTTTTCACACCCATCCATCTGCCTCCCACCCACTCAGGGAAAAACAAAATGAATTTCTAATATTTCTGCAACTTCTATAAAGATGAAATGATAAACACTCAATGCAAAAAGAATCCAATGAAAAAATATCAACATAAATTTTCTATTGAGAATACTCTTCAATTCCCAAGTAGTTAACACTTTTTTTGTTTTGGGACGTATGTACCATAAATGTACTATTTGCAAAAGGTGTATTAAACTAAAATGTCTGCACTGGTTTAAACTACATAACTAAGTTTAAGAACAGAGTAAAATAATAATTAAACTTTTAGAAAACAATTACTGGAATTAAATGAGTAAACTCAAATATGGTAGCACATTTACATATCAAATAAGAAAGAACTAATGTCTGCCATGTGCTCTTCACATGTCTTTCTGAATTATTGACTTTAGGAATACAAAAATAGTTTCTTTGTAAGTATATTTTTAGCTAAAAATATACTAAGGCCTTACACACATCTCATGGAAAGCACAAGTGATTAATATTCTGTAAATGAGAATATAGTTCACATTTGACCTTGAAAATAAATGGCACTTTGCTTTGTAGACCTTCCTTCCCTAAGAGTATACATACGTGACTTTGGATGTCAAAAATACAATTTCAAAATTTGAGGATTATCCAGAAACAAGAGCTTTGGCCAATAGTGCTGAGACTCTTGAAGATTTTACGGCTACCAGTGGAATTCGTTGCATGGATCCATTTGCAATTAAATGTGGATAATATGAGGCAATATATTTGAGAAGGATATTTTCTGAGTCATCAAGGAATATTGCACACAAGCAGTGCGACATGAGGTTCCGCTCAAGGTGATTATTCAAAGAAAGTACAAGTGGAAATGTCCAACAACATGAATGGTAAGTTTATAAACAGCATCAGGCAGGGTCACAAACTAAAATGTTAGAACAGTCAACAGACACTGCCAGGGCTTGAAAACTTTGCATTTATTTCAGATTTTCTTATTAAGAAACAATAATGCCAGGTATGGGAAACTTTAATTTAGAAAAGCAATAAAAAAGTGGATGCTGGAAATCTGAAAAAGACAAATGCAAGAAGTATAGCAGATTTGGCACCAGTGAGCCTTACGTCAGTTGTTTGTAAAGTGTTGGAAAAGGTTATAAGGGATAGGGTTTATAATCATCTATAAAAGACTAAATTGATTAGGGATAGTCAGCACGGTTTTGTGAAGGGAAGGTCATGCCTCACAAACCTTATTGGAGTTCTTTGAGAAGGTGGCCAAACAGGTAGATGAGAGTAAACCGCTTGATGTGGTGTATATGGATTTCAGGAAGGCGTTCGATAAGGCTCCCCACAATAGGCTACGTATGAAATGCGGAGGAATGGAATTGTGGGAGATATAGCAGTTTGGATCAGAAATTGGCTTGCTGAAAGGGTGGTAGTTGATGGGAAATGTTCATCCTGGAGACCAGTTACTAGTGGCGTACCGCAAGGTTCGGTGTTGGGTCCACTGCTGTTTGTTTTTTTTATAAATGACCTGGATGAGGGCGTAGAAGGATGGGTTAGTAAATTTGCAGACGACACTAAGGTCGGTGGAGTTGTGGATAGTGACGAAGGATGCTGTAGGTTGCAAAGAGACATAGATAAGCTGCAGAGCTGGGCTGAGAGGTGGCAAATGGAGTTTAATGCAGGCAAGTGTGAGGTGATGCACTTTGGTAGGAGTAACCGGAAGGCAAAGTACAGGGCTAATGGTAAGATTCTTAGCAGTGTAGATGAGCAGAGAGATCTCGGCGTCCATGTAGATAGATCCTTGAAAGTTGCCACCCAGGTTGACAGGGCTGTTAAGGCGGCATACAGTGTTTTAACTTTTATTAATAGAGGGATCGAGTTCCGGAACCAAGAGGTTATGGTGAAGCTGTAGAAAACTCTGGTGCGGCCGCACTTGGAGTATTGTGTACAGTTCTGGTCACCGCATTATAAGGAGGATGTGGAAGCTTTGGAAAGGGTGCAGAGGAGATTTACTAGGATGTTGCCTGGTATGGAGGAAAGGTCTTACGAGGAAAGGCTGTAGAGAGTAGTAAGGGAATGGAACGCTTTGCCTGCAATGGTAGTAGATTCGCCAACTTTAGGTACATTTAAGTCATCATTGGACAAGCATATGGACGTACATGGAATAGTATAGGTTAGATGGGCTTGAGATCGGTATGACAGGTCGGCACAACATCGAGGGCTGAAGGGCCTGTACTGTGCTGTAATGTTCTATGTCTATGTAAATATAGAAAAAGAAATTGGCTTAACATGGACATGAAATGTTAACACAATGTTGATACTCAAGATACTGAGGCTATTTCCATTAGAGAAGAAAAAGCTAAGAGGACATTTAATAAACATCATTGCTGCAGGGTGTTGGGAGAGTACAGCGGAAACAAAGTGTTGAGGATCATTAATTTATGTCACTAGGAGCAAAAAGAAAAGCTTCATATTGTTACAGTCATACAGCATAGAAAGAGACCCTTCAGTCCAACTGTCCCCTCCAACCAAGTCTCCCAAACTAAACTAGCCTCAATTGCCTGCATTTGGCTGATATCCCTCTAATTTCCTTTTCATGTACCTATCCAAATGTCTTTTACATGTTGTAACTATATCTGCATCTACCACTTCCTCTGGCAGCTTATTCCCCACATAAACCACCATCTGTGTGAAAAAGTTGTCCCTCAGGCCCCTTTCAAATCTTTCTCCTCTCACCTTAAAATTATGCACTCTAGTGTTGAACTTTACTTTGCTATGCCCCTCACAAATTTATAAAGCTGAGGTCACACCTCAATCTCCTATGCTGCAGTGAAAACATGCCAGTTTACCCAACCTCTCCTTAGAATTCAAACCCTCCAGTCCTAGTGACATCCTTGTAAATATTTTCTGCACCCTCTCCAATTTAATAGTCTCCTTCCCACAGCAGGGCAACTAGAACTGTACACAGTACTCCAAAAGTGGCCTCTGCAATGTCCAGCACAACCTCAGCATGACATCCCAACTCTTAAATGCTATGAGACAGTGGTCCTTCTGAAAGCGACAGGGCAAAGCAAATGTGAAAATATTTCAGAGATGACTACAGTATACAACAGCAAGCAAATTCTGGCTAAAATTCTATGAGACCCTTGTGTATTAGAGTGCAAGCAATTCAGAACTTTTGACTCTAGCCCCATGAACTGAATTTAGCATTATCTCGTTAGCTAATAAGCATACATTCCAGAAATTCTCCAAATGCTCACAACAGGCTAATCCCTGTTTTTCTACAACTAATTGACAGCTTGTAATAATTACGTTTAATAAGCAATTATTTGATTTTAGGGGCAGCAGAATAAAGGGACTACAAAAAGCAGTGACAGTCCTCTGAAAAAAATCAATCTCCATTCACAGTAATAAACTGAAAATCCTTAGCTCCAAACAACACAATGGGAAATATTCCCTGCGTAAACAATCCTGCAGATATCGACAAAAGTTTAATAAATAAAACTTGAATTTGCATGTTCGACTGATAATTCTACTCTGAAACTAGGCAGACAATTTAAAATATAACCTAGTGTTTCCAAAACTGAGAAGAGGAGAAGTTTCTTTATCTAGACAGTGGTGAGTGATGGAATTCAGTGTCTCTGAAAGTGGTTGAGCCAAAACTATGTATTTTCAAGAAGGAGGTAGATGTAGCTCTTGTGGCTAGAAGGATCAAAAAATTTTGGGGAGAGGGATGGTGAGGGCAGTATATAAAATAACACCATGGTATCCCACTACCAAGTCACTATTTAGTTAGAGGTAGGCAGTCCTTGACACTGATCCAGCTCCCTGCGAACCACCTCTTAGACTGGACAGGATGCCTGACATGCTTACCTGTCAGCTAGTGCTCCCTGACTGGGCCAGATTAACAGCTCCAATCAGGGAATTCTTATTCTATGAGGTATGCCTGGACTCGTTACAATCACAACATCCCTCCCCCTCTGAGTTGGAGGACCTAGGCCAGTTCCTCTTTTTGTAGCTTCTCCTGGGGCGTTTAAGCACCGGATCAGGTTGTTCCAACTCTGCCGCTGACACGGGTGACAGGTAATGCATAGTAACTCACCTCTCATACCCGCATCTGGGAAGAAATTAATTCTCTTCTTCAGGTAGCAAAGGTGTTGAGGTGGTGACATCTGCTGTTTCTATCTCAGATTCCAAGACACCTTCAATACTTGGAGAGGGAGAACCCATGGGTTCCGGAATAGTTGGAAAGGCTGTTGAGGAGCCAGCACATTTTGTTGGGGAGCTGCCGGTGGTAATTCTTGTCCTTTTTGGCACTCTGGGCACCAACATAGCTATGTCTGCATCCAATCCTGGCCACCAGACATAACTTCTCACCAACATCTTCATATTGGAAACCCCTGGATGACCCTGGTGGAGGCCAGCTAGTATACAGCAGTGGCCTTTGTTCAGAACAATCAGTCTTACTCCCCATAATAATATGCCGTCCTCTACGGTGATCTGGTCTCTCTGGTCCAAAAAGTTTTCAATCCTGGTTGTTGCAGTACTTTGGTTCCCACCATAATCACCAGCTGTTTCTGTTTTGCCAGGACCAGATGATCTTTCTGCATTCTGATTGGAAGTGTGTCAAGATAATTTAAAACCATCATGGACTCTTTCAGTGCACTGGTGGTGTATCTGATGGCAGGAGGTAGCTCAATGCATCCTATTTGCTACTTAGCCGCCCTGACTATGTTCCAACTTGTAATCATGTGCACCAAGTGCTAGAGCCCACCACTGAATTCAGCTTGACACTATGGGCAGCACTGTCTTGTCCTCTTTAAGCAGGTCTATTAGGGTTGCGATCCACTACTATTACAAATGTACATCTGTAAAAGATATTGGTGTAACATCCTGACTCCAAATGTGACCACTAAACCTTTCTTGTCCATCTGGACTTATTTACACTTTATGTTAGCCAAAGTCCTGAATGCATTCACTATAGGGTATTCCTCTCCATTGGGCCAACTATGAACTAATACTACTGTGATGCTTTGTGGGGAGGCATTGTATGTCATTTCCTTCTGATTTCTTCCCCTACTTTTGCCTGTAAGACAAATGGCACAGGACAGGCCTTGCAGAATCATATAACTGCTTCCTGGTCAACATGAAAAGTGGCCGTGACCTTCCTGAAGTGTCTGGGTATTTAATTAGGATTTCACTCAGGCAACCATTTTCTAATTGAAAAATGTTGAGATAATATAGAAAATCTCTCTCAACCAGTGCTGCCCAAGCTTTGGCTGTTTAGGTCATGCCCACATTTTTAAATAAACTTATGCAATTTAAAAAAAAAGTAACTACATGTCTTTTAGGATTAGATTAGACCCAATATTTCATCTCCCAATCCTATTTTGCAAGCTACAGTTTCAGAAACCCTAGTATAACCAGTCATCACACCTGACATTTGTAATATTTTTCAGAGACTTCCCAAACTAAGAATCTATCACAGTGAGCATGGATGTTTTACTCATCGTTTACAAGTATAAACATTCACCTTCTTCTGATTAAACAATCTGTCCTTCTACCTCCCACTTTACTCATAACACAGAAGCCATCACAATTCAGAACAGGTGATAAGAGTCACAGAGTTATACAGCACAAAAACAGATCCTTCAGTCTAACTCATCTGCACCGACCAGATATCCTAAACTGATCTAGTCCCATTCGCCAGCATTTGGCTCATATTCCTCTTAGCACTTCTTATTCACTTGCTCATCCAGATGCCTTTAAAATGATGTAATTATACTGGCCTCTATCATTTCTTCTGGCAGCTAATTTCTTTCTCCCTCTAATTTATTCAAAATTGGGCTCAATCCCTAAACTTTAATCCTACAAAAGCCTGCATTTGCAACAGAAGATGTTTATTTTGAAAAATAAATGATCAAACCATAAAAAAAACAGAAGCATGTGTCAGATGAATGTTTATAGCTCTGGACTTTGTAACTTTGGATTTGAGCATTGCTGTGCAAGGTCTGAACAGATATCCTGTGCACGATCTCCTATATTGCAGAATATTTCTGGTGACTCATTCTGCTGGATAATATCAAGGAATACAAAAGCTCATTTTATATCAATTCACAGTGGTTTGGTGTAAAACAGATTTTCTCTTTCCTGTTTTTTTGTCATTGTAAGACTTCTGCCAACAGGAAGGAAATGTTACATGGCAGCAGTACCTGCCCTCACACAAAACATGAATTACTCTGGGAAGACCAGAAATGCCAGTACAGTGAAACACAGCTGAATCAGGAATCTTTGCATAGTTTCTCAATGCAGGTATTTGCATTTGTAACTTTTCACTATTTGGGTTATCCACACAAACCAGTTTTTTCAAACAACATTAACCAATCTCTAAATTGACATCTGGGTAATAAAATAACATCTATCAGGTGGCGTGGAAACAGAACAACCTTTACCATTGAGATTGTATGTTTCACCTCCACATATTATTTGAACAAGTACACTATAAAAAGGAGATTTGTACGCATGCCTGCATCATTCAGGCTCTCTTCAGCATTTTACATCCTGAATTGTGTTTTTGGTACCAGAAGTATCGGTTTTTTTTTTAAACACGACATGTTTAAAATCCTCATTTTCAAACATTTCAACCATTAAAAATGAGGCTGTTCTGTCTGCAATTTATAACCATAGCCTTCAAATGAGACAGAAGTGATCTTAAAATTTAGTATTTGCTTAAACAATAATCTAAAATTTTATTATAATGATATTGCAGTTATAACTTTCAATGCCCACAAACTTGTGAAGTCATGCATTTCTCATGATAAATCAACACAATTTTCCAACAGTAATCAAAGTAAAAGCATAGTACTAGTGCATACAGTCAATCATAATGGAATCAGTCACAACAGGTTCTGCCTCTGAAGTGCAAAGATCATCAGGCTAAAATTTTCTAACAAAGGACTGCCTCCCCAAACAACTATCAACTGATCTTTCAACGCTTCAATAGACATGAGAGAATTCAGCTTTCCCTGAAGCAGTGTGTGTAATGGCAAGAAAATTAGACCATAAAAGACAGGAGGGGAAGTAAGGCCATTCGGCCCATCGAGTCCACTCCGCCATTTAAATCATGGCTGATGGGCATTTCAACACCACTTCCCTGCACTCTCCCTGTAGCCTTTGATTCCTTGTGAGTTCAAGAATGCGTCGATCTCTGCCTTGAAGGCATCTAATGTACCAGCCTCCACTGCACTCCGTGGCAATGAATTCCACAAACCCACCGCTCTCTGGCTGAAGAAATGTCGTCTCATTTCAGTTTTAAATTTACCCCCTCTAATTTTAAGGCTGTGCCCACGGTTCCTAGTCTCCCCGCCTAACGGAAACAACTTCCCAGCATCCACCCCTTCTAAGCCATACATTATCTTGTAAGTTTCTATTAGATCTCCCCTCAACCTTCTAAACTCTAATGAGTACAATCCCAGGATCCTTAGCCACTCATCATACGTTAAACTGACCATTCCAGGGATCATCCGTGTGAATCTCCACTGGACACTCTCCAGGGCTAGTATGTCCTTCCTGAGGTGTGGGGCCCAAAACTGGACACAGTATTCTGAATGGGACCTAACTAGAGCTTTATAAAGCCTCAGAAGCACATCGTCGCTTTTATATTCCAACCCTCTTGAGATAAACGACAACATTACATTCGCTTTCTTAATCACAGACTCTACCTGCAAGTAAAACTGGAAACATACAGGCATAAACTCTTCCAAGCTTTCCTTTAAATCATAAGTAGTGAATCTTATTAAATGAGTGGAGACTACCTTAATTCCATGTATTTATATCTCACTACTAGCTAGACTCACCTTATTACCAAGCTGTTCACAATTTTGCTCTCCTTCACCGAGAAACAAGACGGCACCAATTCCTGTCATGAAAGTCAGAGTGGTAACCTGGTGGAGGCAGCTCACTGCTCACTTCTTCCAGCATGCACATAACTGTCTGCACCACTATGACCCTGCATGCTTCATGGACACCATCATCTTCCCCACGTGCCCTCATCCGTGCCAGTAGCCATCACCAAGCCACCATCATCACGGTGCCTCTGACAAGGTCCCTCATGGCAGGCTGATACAGGAGTCACACGGAATCAGTGGTGAGCTGGGAAGATAGGTACAGAACTGGCTTGGTCATAGAACACAGTAATGGTAGAAGGTGCTTTTCTGACTGGAAACCTGAGACCAGTGGTGTTCTGCAGTGGTCAATGTTGAGACCTCTGTTGTTTGTAGTATATTGGTGGGAAATAGAGTGGTCTGACTAGCAGGTTTGTGGATGACAAAGATTGGTGGAGCTGTGGATTTTGAGGATGATTTCTGGAGGATACAGAAGGATCTAGATAGGCTGGAGACTCAAGCGGAGAAAAGGCAAATGGAATTTATTCTGGACAAGTGCAAAATGATGATTTTAGAAAGTGTAATGCAGGAGGAAAGTGTACAGTAAATGGCAGAACCCTAAGAAGCATGAACATATGGGGAGATCTGGTATACAGGTCCACAGTCATAAGTGTCAACACAAGCGGATAAGGTGGTCCAAAAGATACATGGTGTACTTGCCTTCAGTGGTCATGGTGAAGAGTAACTGGCAAGTCATTTTGCAGCTACACAGAACTTTAGTTAGGCCACGTTTTGCATACAATATTGTGTACAATTCCAGTTGCCTCTTTAACAGAAAAATATGGAAGCTTTAGTGGGGGAGTACAGAAAAGATTTACCAAGATTTTATCTGATTGGGAGGGTATTAGCTACGACAAGAAATTGGACAAACTTGGTTTGTTTTTATTTGAATGTAGGAGGCTGAAGGGTGACCTTGTCGAAGTCTTCAAAATTATTAGAGGCATGGATATAATCAATAGTTGGAGTCTTTTTCCCAGAATAGAAATGTTAATTACTAGGAGACACAGGTTTTAAAGGTAAAAAGGTGGAAGTTTAAAGGAAATGTGAGAGGCAATTTTGTTTTTTTAACAAGAGTGGTAAGCACCTGGACTGCACCATCAGGAGGTGGTTGTAGCAGATACAACAGCAATGTTTGAGATGCATCTTGACACACATGAACAGGCAGGGTATTAAATAGAGGGATATGGACTGCTTCAAGGCAAGTTTAAAAAGGCATCAGATATAGGCACAGGCTCGGTGGGCCAAAGGGCCTGTTCCTGTGCTGTACCGTTCTTTGTTCTTTAAAAGGTTATGTAAAATAAAAGAGGAGCAACAGAAAGGCAGGGTGGGCACTGGGGACACAGACAGCAACAGGAGACAAAGAGGGCTAGAAGAGGGGGAGTAATTCTGTATCTCAGGTGGATCTAGCAATCACTCATGAGGACACAAAAAGTTGAAACCTTGCCATCTTTGATCCAAAGTCAATTAAACCATAATGAGACTAAATGGTTGCCAGTCCATGCTGAGTAGGTAGAGTAAGTTGAATCTCTGTTTGGAGTGACATTGGCACCGTTCAAAAATTGTGCCTCAAGTATCGTGCGCAGTACATAGTTTATAATAAGTACTTCAACGTCACACTAAAAAAAATTAACCAAAACAGCAACCAAACCTCTTTAACCAAGTTTGCCAATTCTGAACCACTTAGCATTCCTAATATAGGACAGCAACAGTTTGGAGCTGCCACACTTGCACAATCAACTGTAACTATGCAAGGACATGGTTTTGTGATGTTCAAGGGTAGCCTTGATTGAAAGGCAAGGCTACTATAATCATGGATTAATACTCAACACTTTGGTTCTGCAACGTACATCTGGATAAGATGACATTTCTCAAATTTCCTTATCTGGGCATAACAATGGCAGCGTTGTAATACCTCCATGCACATGGTCAGGACATAAGTCACTTTGTAGTGACTGATGTGAAGAGTCAGGAAGACTGGCATTGAAATACTGCTCTATTTCTAATACACCCCACCTCACACATCAGACATGGATATTGTAGTTAGTGAGTTCCTTATGGATTGGCTGCACACAGACAAATACTGAAGAAGAGAGCAATTACATCATCAGCAAATACTGTAATCTTTAGTGGCTGCTATCCAGCCTCTTTAAAAAAAAAAGAGCAGCAGCAGGTGACGATCCCCCAAGCAGGCAGCAAATGATGTCCAGACCTTACGTATACCAATCTTATGATTTTCAATGGCTCTCGGGGCCAGAGTGCAAATATGGACCAAGGATTTCCTATGCCATCATCACCAAACTGCATCTCAGAACACAGAACAGTGCAGGCTCTTTGGCCCATGATGTTGTGCCGACCTATTAACCTACTTTAAGATCAAGCTACCCTGCATACCCTACGTTTCACTATTATCCTTGTATCTATCCAAGAGTCGCTCAAATGTCTCTAATGCATCTGACTCCACTACCACCACTGATAGCGCACAGAACGAACCCACCGCTCTGTGTAAAGAACCTACCTCTGACATCTCCCAATACCTTCCTCCACCTTAAAATTATGCCCCCTCATAATAGTCATTTCTACCATGGGAAAAAGTCTCTGGGTATCTACTTTATCTATGCTGCTCATCATCTTGTACATCTCTATCAAGTCGCCTCTCATCTTTCTTCACTCCAGTAAGAACAGCCCTAGCTCCCTCAACCTTTCCTCATAAGACCTGCCTCCAGTCCAAGCAGCATCCTGGTATATCTCCTCTGCGTCCTCTCTAAAGCTTCCACATCCTTCCTATGAGGAGGTGACCAGAACTGAACACAATTCCAGTTGTGGTCTCACCAATTATTTGCTGCAGCAGACCAACTGCACGGAAGGAATGGATAGTTATCCCAACTCAGTGGCAGTCAAGGTTACAGTCATGTTGTATTTTTCTGTCAGAGGTTTGTTTCAAGGACCAAATGGAGCCCTGTGTAACATTCCCAATTCTCAGCGCAAAGGCATCTAAGGTATTACTAGCAGTCTAAATGAAATCAGTTAATGTTCTTCCTTCATGAGGAGGAGAATCAAGCAGTCTGGTTCTTCATTGTTAAGCTTCCGTTAGAAGCAGGATCCTCTAGGCTGCATCCATTTTCTTTTGAGTGTATCCTATCAGCAACCTGCAGAGTTTGTCAACAGAAAAGGCTTCCATTCTATTGACGCTTCTCTTCGATGTGATCATGGATGCTGGATTTGGAGGTTTGTCAGATATTCTGAAACTGCCATGACACATACATGGCAGAGATGCCACAGGTTCCTGCCTCATTCCGAAGCCCTTGGGCCATGCAAGAATAAATACTGAAAGACAAAGATTACACCCCTCAACGAGGTCAACGAAACCTTTATAATAATCCTCAGACCAATACGTAACTTCAATACAGGTGCCCACCAGGGCTATCGTGGAGGAGGTCATAGGCCTCCTTAAGATGAGGTGTCGATGCCTAGACCTCACCAGAACAGTGTCCCAATTCAGACCAGAAACAACGGTGTTCTTTTTCATTGTGGTGTGCTGTGCCCTTTACAAATAGAGCCAAAGGGAGCATGTCCAGGATACGTAGGAAAAAGGGAATTGATAGTAATCTTGAGGATGAAACATGCAGATGTCATTGACTGTGAGCAACATTCTAGACAGCACAATAGAGCAACGTATAGTCCAGCAGGAGTAGTGAAATCTTCCAACATGAAACAGCTGCATTTGGACTGCCTTTCATTGTGAGATTCATGGCAAGCAGTCCCTGATCAGTCCAAGTGCCCATGGACCTGATTAAATTTGCAGACCTTGAACATTTCAGTCACTGAAGAAATATTTCGTTATAATTGTACACTGGGTATCTTCAGGTGATCCGACACTTTTTAGATGGACACATCATTCAGAATGAAAGTAGAAGCAACATCTAGTGGTGGCATGGTCAGTGTTCTCAAGATTCAGAGAGCATCTGAGGGCTCAGTGTTGTGCAGTAAAGTTTCATGACTGACAGCAGGTTGGGAGCAATCTTCAGTCACCTTCTTACACTCCTTTCATTATCATCAGTTAACGTTCAGCATTTCAGTTTCAGCGTTTGTGTAGACTGCTAAATTGTCCTGAAATGCTTCAGCATTCTAAGATGATGTTGAACTCGACTAGCAGCATTCTGTGTAGCTTCTCTCTTTAGGCCACTGAGCTATGAGGACGAATGGAGATTTGAACTTCCCATTTTACACCTCCACACCTGGAATGGCAGTGCGCTCCCTTGAAAAGTGATTAGTCAGGATCACCCTTTCCCCACAGAAATGTGTGGAATCAGTGATTTTTTATCCTGGCATTCACAAGGTGGGTGTAAATGCAGATGACGTGGGCAGGGCAGGCAGATTTCCGTTATCCTTTGTGTGACAATATACTTGCTGATTTCAAGCATAACTGGTCTAACGCTAAGATTAAAGTTTCTCAACAGGTTTTTACATACACTCAGGTGAATCCCCTATTCTTTTTAAGCAGCACAATTACATCATCCTTCAATTTTCTCTCCTCAGAAATCACGAGATGTTTATACAACTTCATAACCGAGCCTCAAAGTCCCAGTACCATTTTGGCAAATTTGCACAATAACTCCTCAAAAAAGAGAATATGTTTCACTGAAGTTGTGATGGTTAAATCTGACTGCAGCACTCCAGTTTGGGTCTGACCAAGGCTCTGTGCAACTTCAGTATCACCTCCATACTTTTGAATGCCAACGCCCTTGAAATAAAGGCCAACATTCCACCCTGTCATCTTCAGATCAAAAATTGATGAGCTCACAGTGCTTAAAATTGAAATATGCTTGGCATTGTTTTGCCCAAATATTCAGCCTTCAAAGTCCTTTTGGAGCTTTCTGCTCTCATATACACAACAAACTGTGTGCAAATCAGAAGACAAAGCTCCCGATTTGTTTATCCAAGTCATTTGTAATGTATGCCAATGTTGAGATCCCTGAGTAAATTCCTGAGGAATGGCACTGCAACATCCTGCCAACCAGAGAATCTTCTATCTTCATCTTGCTTTCCACAATCATCAACATCAGCTGTTAATTCCAATTGTGTATGCTTTCATTTTTTTGGATGTTACAAGTATATAATACTGAAAAATAAACAGGCAGTTCCTTTAAAGAGCCAGTGAATGGCTCCAATAAATGTCCCCTGTGTAACTGACTTTCTAAGCTAGTGCAGCTATGGCTTGAGAAAGGAGCAACCAAAATAAGAACTCAAATATGGGTAAATAGTGCTTAGTTTACCAAGACTGCAAAAAAAAATCTTTAAAGGAATGGGGAAAGACAGCACTTTCTTCCAAGAGCCAGAGAATTGCTGCAGGATTTGATTGGGTTGTAATCAGCAAACTGGCAGCAGAAAAATGTGAAGGAAAATGGATTGGTTTGTAGACTCTTGGCATTAAGCCAATTTATTAGTTTTATTTATTAGTCTAAAGATTCAACATTTGTTAAATATTGCGCATAAGTGAGACTTCATATTTTTCAAATTAACAACCACAATGATGTAATGGTAGCCAGATGCAGTTTTGCCTCCAATCTCCAAAATTTTAAATATTGCATTATTGTCTTAATTTGAAATACAAGCATTGCTGAAGTTATTACATTATTGCAATAACTGCAAGACAAGGCCACATTTGAATTTAAGTTGTAAACCAATTAAGACAGTTTTGCCCAGGAGGTAAATAGATGATAAATACCAGAAGGCAATATCTTTTTCCGATTCAGAAAACTTCAAATGATTAACTCATCCCAGACAATCCTCTAGTCTTCTAAAGAAAAAAAAAATCAGCTTTCTCCATACATTCAGCCCAAAATAATCCAGCTGGGAATCACATCCTATCCCTGAAACAGGGTCTTGAGTATGTTGTCTTTAATTAAGAATTCAATATTGGGAGACAGATGCAAGTGTCAACCTGGGTGTCAGCTGTGGTTGCATTTCCTTCGGTGTCAGAAGACTATAGATTCAATTCACATGATAGAGAGAGACTGAAACATAAAATGTAGCGGAATGCAATATTATGGGAATATTACACAGACAAGAACATAGAACAATACAGCGCAGAACAGGCTGTTCAGCCCTCGATGTTGCGCAAAGAGAGGTCATTTTCTGCTGAACTGTTAGACAGATGGCCTATCTAAGCTCTCAAGTCGGCAAGTCATGACCTAATGGCACTATTTTGAAGAAAAACAGGGCAATTTTCTCTATCATCCAAGGTAATATGTATTAACAGTCGCTTGGCTGTACAGAACCGGAGTTCTGTTGAATAAAAAGTGAAACCTGCTATCAAAACTATAAGTCCTGCACTTGTCAGGACAGATGCAAGATTACCAAGTTCAAAAAGAACAACTATTTACGGCATTCGATAAATGGAGGTTGACTGTTTGAGAAGTTGACACTGCATTGCAAAGTTGGTACCAATGGGGAGGGTGAATGCACCAACGAACAGTAGCCCCCAAGCATGGCTTGACACAGTCGGTGGCTTCCAAAGGACAGAACTCTGAATGAGTACATGTAATACGTGTAGGAAGCACTGAGCCACATTGCCAGCCCAAGTAATAGCTAAATTGGTTGTTAATGTAATCTGTAGTACACATGGGATTGTTCAGCATGTTCAATCGAATACAACCATGGCAGGGGATGATGGAGGAGGCAGAGGAGGTGGCGGCGGTGGAGGACTGTGTCAATATGCCTTTTTAAAAAAAATTTAAATGGAAAACTTGTGGGATAAATGTTTCCTGGTATATTCTCCATGGTAACACCTCACCCAGAGTCCACTTGCCAAACAGCACCCTTTCTCTCATGCATAATGAAGTGCTGCTCACTTTGAAATTTGGTATTTTTGTATCTGTCCTGATGCAATCATGATGAAAACTGCCTTTTTTCCAGCAATATTCAATATTTATCCTTCAACCATCTGGTCATTGCAGTTTAAGTTGACTGTTATAGAACATACAACAGTACAGCACAGAACAGGCCCTTCAGCCCACAATGTCGTGCCGACCATTGATCCTCATGTATGCACCTTCAAATTTCTGTGACCATATGCATGTCCAGCAGTCTCTTAAATGACCCCAATGACCTTGCTTCCACAACTGCTGCTGGCAACGCATTCCATGCTCTCACAACTCTCTGCGTAAAGAACCCGCCTCTGACATCCCCTCTATACTTTCATCCAACCAGCTTAAAACTATGACCCCTCGTGTTAGCCTTTTCTGCCCTGGGAAATAGTCTCTGGCTATCAACTCTATCTATGCCTCTCTATCTTGTATACCTCAATTAGGTCTCCTCTCCTCCTCCTTTTCTCCAATGAAAAGAGACCGAGCTCAGTCAACCTCTCTTCATAAGATAAGCCCTCCAGTCCAGGCACCATCCTGGTATACCTTCTTTGAACCCTCTCCAAAGCATCCACATCTTTCCTATAATAGGGCGACCAGAACTGGATGCAATATTCCAAGTGCGGTCTAACCAAAGTTTTACAGAGCTGCAACAAGATCTCACGACTCTTAAACTCAATCCCCCTGCTAATGAAAACCAAAACACCATATGCTTTCTTAACAACCCTGTCCACTTGGGTGGCCATTTTAAGGGATCTATGTATCTGCACACCAAGATCCCTCTGTTCCTCCACACTGCCAAGAATCCTAACTTAATCCTGTACTCAGCTTTCAAATTCAACCTTCCAAAATGCATCACCTCGTATCCACCTGCCACCTCTCAGCCCATCTCTGCATCCTGTCAGTGTCCCGCTGCAGCCTACAACAGCCCTCTATACTGTCAACGACACCTCCAACCTTCGTGTCGTCTGCAAACTTGCTGACCCATCCTTCAATCCCCTCATCCAAGTCATTAATAAAAATTACAAACAGTAGAGGCCCAAGGACAGAGCCCTGTGGAACACCACTCACCACTGACTTCCAGGCAGAATATTTTCCTTCTACTAGCACTCGCTGTCTTCTGTTGGCCAGCCAATTCTGTATCCAGACAGCTAAGTTCCCCTGTATCCCATTCCTCCTGACCTTCTCAATGAGCCTAACATGGGGAACCTTATCAAATGCCTTGCTGAAGTCCATATACACCACATCCACAGCTCGACCCTCATCAACTTTTCTAGTCACATCCTCAAAAAACTCGATAAGGTTTGTGAGGCATGACCTGCCCCTCACAAAGCCGTGTTGACTGCATTTAATCAAGCCATGCTCTTCCAGATGGTCATAAATCCTATCCCTCAGAATCCTTTCTAACACCTTGCAGATGACAGACGTGAGACTTATTGGTCTGTAATTGCCGGGGATTTCCCTATTTCCTTTCTTGAAGGGAGGAATTACATTTGCCTCTCTCCAGTCCTCAGGTACGACTCCAGTGGAGAGCGAGGATGCAAAGATCTTTGCAAGTGGCAAAGCAATTGCATTTCTCGTTTCCCAAAGCAGCAGAGGACAAATCTGGTCCCGGCCTGGCGACTTGTCAATCTTAATGTTTGACAAAATTTTCAGCACATCAGCTTCCTCTATCTCTATCCATTCCAGCATGCACACCTGCTCTTCAAAGGTTTCATTCACTACAAAGTTCATTTCTTTCATAAAGACAGAAGCAAAAAAACTCATTTAGGGCTTCCCCTACCTCCTCAGACTCCACACACAAGTTCCCTATGCTATCCCTGATCGGCCCTACTCTTTCTTTAACCAACCATTCTCTTATTCCTCACATAAGTGTAAAATGCCTTTGTGTTCTCCCTAATCCGTTCTGCCAAGCCTTTCTTGTGCCCCCTCCTGGCTCTCCCCAGACCATTTTTGAGCTCTTTCCTCGCCTGCCTGTAATCCTCTAGAGCTGAGCCCTAGCTTCCTCCACCTTATGTAAGCTACCACCTTCTTTTTGATGAGAAGCTCCACCGCTCTAGTTATCCAAGGTTCCTTTATCTTACCCCTTTCTTGCCTGTCTCAGAGGGACATATTTATTCATCACTCGCAACAACTGTTCCTCATGGAACAACTGCTCTCAGTCCATGTTTCCTAACTCATGTCTAATCGCATCATAGTTTCTTCTTCCCCAATTAAATATCCTCCCCTTCTCCATAGCTATGTAGAATGTGAGGAAGTTATGGTCACTATCACCAAAACGCTCTCCCACCACAAGATCTGATACCTGCCCCGGCTCGTTTCCGAGCACCAAGTCTAGAATGGCCTCTCCCCTCGTCGGCCTGACAACGTACTGAGTTAGGAAACCCTCCTGAACACACCTTACAAAAACAGCTCCATTCAAATCTTCTGCTCGAAGGAGGTTCCAATCAATATTGGAAAAGTTAAAGTCACCCATTACAACAACCTTACTACGTCCACACTTTTCCAAAATCTGCCGGCCTATGCTTTCTTCAATCTCCCTGCTGCTACTGGGGGGCCTGTAGTACACCCCTAATGAGATGACTACTCCCTTGCTGTTCCTAATTTCCACCCACACTGACTCGGTAGGCAGATCTTAATCGACAATGGAAGCTTCTGTAGCTGTGTTACCCTCTCTGATTAGTAGGGCTACACCCCCTCCTCTTTTTCCCCCCTCCCTATTCCCGTAGGAAAGGCAACTGTGACTCTAATTTGTAAAAGTATTTAATTGGTTGTAAAGTGCTTACAGATGTCCTAAGGTCTTAAATGCCCTTATAAAACTGTAAGGTATGCATTTTTTTTTTTACATAAGATTTCTTAAAATTAATCTAATTTCTGCACGCTTCATACAGGTGTTTCAGTTAAGAAACTACCTGGAAACAAAATTTCAAGAATGTGCAAACTGCAAAAATGCTCATAATCTACACATTCAGGAATACAAGAATTATTAGATTAGATTAGATTCAATTTAATTATCTATCTTGAACCACAACACAGTTTGAGGATTCCATTCCAACAAATACAGTACAATTTAGTTGAACTCTGGAGAGTTTGTAAAAATACCTCTTGCAAATAATCTCAAAACTTTTAGGGTGAAAAGGAGATAATAACTCAGCAGGGAAATTAAAGTTTCTGTTCAAGGCTCCTATGCACTATAAAATAAGTGAAATATCAAACAAGATCACGTTTACAACTGCATATGAAGTAAAGCTCTGGGTATTAGGGGACCATTCATATCCATAAGTGGATAAGAAATAATTAGTGAAAGACAGTGTACTGTTTGGATCATGTCATAACTTATCCACAGCTATACAAGTTGAAACTGTTACACCAAAGCTGATAGTTACAACATAATGCCATCTCTAATCAAAGGACTGTGAAATGATCCTGAAAATTTAATGATAAATCAAGTTTTCCAACTTTGTACATTGTTTTGAAACAAGGTTGATGCAATGCATGCTGAACATGTTTGTATGTTTTAGGGCTGAACAGGCTTATAGGTTTTTTGGATTTTCAACCAGTATATATCTAAGATGCTCATTCATAACTTTACCAAAGGCAATTATGACATACTGTGGGATGAAAAAATAAAATCAGTTACATGCTACTTGTAAGTCAGCAGAAAATGATCTCAGTAAAATACCTGCTTGTTTTTATACTTTTTCAAGTAGCGAGGAGACACAAGACATTCTGGATTGATGTCTGTTGAATTCTGGTCTGGAATAACCTGAGGATCAGGGTTTAAATGCTGCATCTTCAAAAACGACAAGATATTCTGCACTTCAAGATTATAAGAGCTGTCAGCCATCGTCTTGCCCTTTGATGCTAATCTGCAGGCTGCCATCCACTGTGCATACTGCTTTTCCTAATGAAAGTAATTAAACGGTTAACTTCAAAAGGAACATATGTTACCCATTATAAAAGTAGTTTTGGCCATTCACTTTTTCTTGGATTACAATATTTACCGAAAAGGAATTCTAATTTAAATCATTTACCATGATCATTGGACATTATAAATGTTGCGTTGTGTTCAGACTTTATATCACAGCTCATGGAGGGAGCCTGTCAGTCAGCTTGACAGTTAATAACGGGAAATAAAAGTACGAGATATTTACAGCAATGTTATATTCATTTTTTCCACAATAAATAGGAAAGCTATAAAAGTCTCCACTGGCAACAGAATCAGTGGAATACAATTTCGGTATCACGTACATGTCCTCACAAATAAGAGATGTGCTTTGAAATGTTTCTCATGGTGACTTTTTTTGCAACATACCATCTTAAAGTTCACGTTTTAAAAAATTATTATATCAATATTCACAGCAGCTGTTACCAAATCAACACAATTGGTAAGTGCATATTTATCTTCCATAACATAATCAACTTCTGACTAACCAAAACAACCAGAATCACTAATTTGAAATCTAAACAGGAAATGAAACAGAAATAAGGGTTAACATGAAACTAGAAATTATTTTCAGAGCCTAAATCAGATTTTAAAAGGATCACAGTAAACATGCATTTTCTTTCCAGATAAATGTTCACATGAAATAAATGTAATTTTTTTTTCTTAGAATTAAGCTCCATTTGGATTCTGAAAAGGTGATAAACGCAGGTCTGATACTTACATTATCACAACGGAGCCAAATTTCATTCATCCCCTCTGCCACTGGTATGAGCAACTTGATATTGAATTTTTGGCCAGATATGTTGACATCAGGAGTCACCTCACAACCTGTTGCATGAAGTTATACCAATGATCACTTAGTTTCATGGTCAAGAGTATAAGGATGATTTACTTTAGAAACATATGACTTGTAGATTCAATATGGGAAGTTGGCAACTGATTCATCCATCAGTTTAGAACAAAATCCAAATGAATGTATTGAAATGCTTGGCACCCAGTTTAGAATCAAATGCAGAAAGTAATTAGGTCTTGCCATTCAGAAAAATTCCTGCAGATTATTTAAATACCATTTATTCTTAATTTGGGACAGTAAATAAAATGATCCCAAGTATTCATGCTCTTCTTTTCCATGCTCTTCCCCAATAAGTTAAATGATGCTAGTTCTGCTCCTAGTGAGCTACACAGTTGGTAAACAGAATAGCTGCTTGTATGGGTGCACTGTGACACAGTAAATAAACAGCAGAATTAGGAATATAACAACTATATAGCGTGCTATCAAAAATGCGTAGCACAGTGGCTCAGTGGTTAGCCCTGCTGCCTCACAGCACAAGGGACCTGGGTTTGATTCCACCCTTGGGCGACCATCTGTGGGGAGCTTGCACACTTTCCCCATGTCTGTGTGGGTTTCTTCTGAGTGCTCTGGTTTCCTCCCACAGTCCAAAAGATGTGGATTGGACATGCTAAATTACCCATAGTGCTCAAGGACGTGTATTTTAGTGTGTTAGCCACAGGAAATGCAGGATTAGGGTAGGGGGATGGGTCTGGGAGTACTGCCCTTCAGAGGGTTGGTATGGACTCGTTAGGCTGACTGGCCTGTTTTCACACTGTAGGGATTCTATAAAATGGCTCAGACGCCAAGACATTTCTTACAGTTACAAGGATAGGAGAAACATAGTTATGAAGCAAATATTGGGAGTGATGCCTAAAACTGAAGTCCAGGAGGGAACCGTCAAAAGCAGTTGAGTGAATTTTGCAACAAATAGCTAGTTATTTGAGAAAGTACGCTTTTGTACTTTCACCAGCAGATACCAAATATCATTGCATTTTGGCACTATATAAAGTAGTTCTTACCTCGCAAGTTCATCTGATGGGCTGGAGGTCCATGGGATTCATCTTTGCTTTTGTAGCACGAAATGGATGTGTCTTTAAATGTGCACCAGTACGGCTTGTAACCCTTGAGTGTTAATTTTTTTGGTCTACAGAAAGCAAGAAAGAATTGTTCATAACATTCCGCTTGTGGGTCAACACAAGTTTAAAAATTCTCAGGATGATCTTGTAACTTCCAGCTGACAACGTACTAACCCATATTTATTGCCTTCAGTTAGTGGTCAGTATTTCTGCAAATAATGTGATGTAACATCAACATAAATTCTTAATCTTCTTTGCTAGGGAAGGAACATACTGTTACCACAACCTTTTTGCTCTGATTAAATGGATTATTTAAAGTGATTTGTTTCTCTTTATGGAAAAGATTTTCATTTTAAAACAAATGAAAAACTTTCCCATGAAGAAAAATAAATGCTAAAACTGCAGTATTCTCTTGTACTTCACAGACATCTGCAAAGGACATCAGGATTGTGAATAATCCAGACAAGGTTTAGATTTCAAATGGAAACACTGAACTCGCTACTCAGCACAGAGAAATTGCCCCCCCTGGGTACTGAGGTTAAGACTGTACTATAATCTCTTCAAAAACAAAAACCAGCTTGCTTTTGGAAACTCATCATACTGAAAATTAAGATTTGCAACAAATTTAACTGTCTAGGACGCAGTATGAGAAACAGAAGCAATAGATTTTAACTCAATATGTGTAGAAGGCACAAAAACAGAAATTGCTGGTACAGCTCAATGGGTCTGGCAGTATCTGCGAGAGAAGTCAGAGTTAAAGTCTTGGGTTGAGTGACCCTTCCTCAGAACTGTTTCTCTGATTTCCATACACAGATGATCCCAAACCTGCAATTTTTGCTTTTTATTCTGATTCACAGCATCTGCACTTCTTTCAGTTTTTATGTGAACAATACATGCCAGGGTGAAGGTTTTGACAATCAACTGGCCATTCCCACTGGTTGTAGATTTTCACTCCAGAGATAATTTATTTGGTTCAGGTATTCACCTGGAGTTCAATCAGTGTCTCAGGAATGGTTGTGAATTAGAATTCTGCGACACAATTACGACCACGCTGCTATTTCACCTTTGCGCTTCAGAAGTTCTAGTCAACAGCCATTAGAGTGGATAAAACCTTGGGAGTTGTGGAGTGTGATATTTGACTGCAAACAACACTAGAAGCACATTCCACTTACGGAAGGGTATGTGAAGTTATGCTTCATGGCCCGAAAGTATTTTTCAGATTGGAGACTGCTTGTATCCTTTTTTTTGCCATACTTATCCTGAGTAAGCTTACATAATGTCACTGTTGTGCTGTTACTTCAGTAAAATGGTTCGGTAAAGCAGAGTACCACCAGTAGCATCTACATACTATTTTCTATGTATTAAACTGTAACATGACAATATTATGATGTTACTCCAGCCACATAAAACAATAGCAGTTCAGATGGTTAACACTTGTTCAAACAGACTGCTTTAAATGAGCACCTCAAAAGTAGAAAGAGGTAGGAAATTTCAGAGGTAGGCACTTCAATAGCTGTAGGCATAATTAAAGTGATTAAAAGTGGGAATGGGAAGGAGAAATTCAGAGATCTCTGATGGTTGTACAAATAGAGAAGTTACAGTAGGGAATTCTAAAATTGAGATGCTGCTCAACAAGGATCCAGTGTAGATCAGTAACCAGCCAGTGAACACAGGCAAATTTGGATAATGCCAATAGTTTTAGATGAGCTTTAGTTCAGAGATTGGAACAAAGCGAATATACAATGTGTGAATCTGAGAGATGACATGTGATGACGACTTTACTAGAGATAACCTTATACAGACGAAAAAGAACCTGTACATTCAGAGTCAGCGTTCTGGATATTAGCAAGGTTATGCTTCATTCAGCAGAATACCACTGAACTCTGCAGCATTCTGCAACAAGACCTGATGATTGCTAGATCAGGTAACTATGCTGTTCCACTTCCTGTTGAAGTTACTAACCAGACGTAATGTATGTGGCTGCCCATTATACATCTCCCAGCATGCAATGCACAGCTACATGCAGCTAGCCACCAATGCGCTAATTTCCACGGTCAATAAGCCGACCACCTTTCCCGTAGATACCAACACTTATACAGACTGTACTAATTTATCCATGAAAGCACCAGCTGCTTTCATCAACAGCAAAAACCCATCATTCAATTAATGTCTAGCCTATGTGCGATCACTGCAAAAAGGTCAAATCAGTGCTAGTTTCAAAAGCAGCTGTCAAGACGCTTTCAATCTGCAACATGCACACATTCCTATTATTTCAACATTCCAGTAATGCAAGGGATGGCTGCAGGGAACAAACACGGCCGATGACAACTCACTGCAATCTAATCATGCCGAAAAATTCAGATAGAAAAATCAGTGCCACAGGGCGGTAAAGATGATAATGGAACATGCTACTGTGTTTTTGAAAAGATTATATGCCACAATAGATCTGAGTGTTCTTACACGATATCAAAGTGATAGGCTGCAGGCTTAACAGCTATGAAACGACAGTGTTGACTGAAGGGCCAAATGAAACAAGGGTGATTACTGCCAAAACAATGATGGCTTTGAATTCATTACTCATCCAGCATCATCCACAATGCCTTTCTTAAAGAGGTTTACTAACTTCAATGCTTCTAAAAAAGATTCTTCTTCAGTGATTTCAACAAAGTTGTTATAAGGCTCTTTCTACTTAAGATATTTGTGAACAGCGATTTTTTGGGGCTTGAATCAGACGAGATACAAAAATATCAGAACAGATTTATTCATAGTTTAAAATTCTGAACAGAACAAATTTCAACTTCAGAATAAAAACCCCTGCAGCACCAGCACAGAATCTTCTGAAACAAAAGGATTAATTTTTTTAAACAACAAAAAAAGTTAACTGATGCAATACACATTTCACTCAGTTCTAGCAAAATCAAAAATAATACATATTTTACTAGCTAATGCTCTGCAAGCTGTTTGCCAGCTCCGGAAAGAGAAAAAAAAATTGTATTTAGTTTTATAAGAAAGGCTCTCAAAAGGGTTACATTGGTCAAAATGAGCAGTTAGGATTTAATTGTAGAAACACTGCTCCTCAGAATGTGAGACAAAAAAAAAGTTACCAGAATAGTGAATAAAGGGAGCAGTTAGCTTGGAAAATGTGAACAAACAAAATCTTACTTGAACACTTTTATATGGTCAGCCAATTCAGGAATAGAAGTGATATCACCCTAGAACAGGAATAAATTCAGTTAATAGTGTAATTTGATAGTACAATAATATCCACTGTTTAGAAATTAAAAAACAAAACAATGCAATTCACTATTCTATTTGCATTGGTTATTAACAGAGTATAACAAATATTTCTGGGTTTAAAAAAACAAAGGACCAAGTATTAACAAGGAAGGATTTGAAGATAGATAAAGTAACAATTCTGTTGCAAGACACATCAGGAACTCTAATAGGAGTACTGCATTTGAGTAAATTCATAATATCCTTTAAAGTTTATTCTGACAATGAGCACAACTGACTCCACTGGCTGAGAGTCTGCTGGATATTTCTAGGTACCAGGCAGCAATCCAGTCATGATGTTTCAGTTACAGATTTGTTCACTGAATCACAAGCTAAAAATTACATATGATTTCACATACCAGAATGGTTGATGTTTTGCCACCTTCCAAAGTAATTTCCAAATCTGATAGGGCTGCATCTACTTCATCCACTTCTTTTTCACTGTTGTTCAGATGGTTCTCAGAAGACATAATGGATAATTTGTTGATATGGTACTGGGAAAATAAAAACACATCTTGGTGTGAATGCTGAAGCCAAGCAACTTATTACTTTAAAAAAAAAACTTGCATCCTATTTCATTAAGCAGAATATAGGCTTTTGGCCAAAATATTTACAGAAAGGACATTTTGGTCATTTATTTCATGAAGAGGCAGGATTTTATATTTTTGTAGCATTTGAAACATCTGATGGAGAATGCTTAACAAAAATAATCATCCTCAACTAGATGAGGGCTTTGACTCGGATGTAGCACTCTTGGCATATTTTGTATTTCTATCTACCGTAAAACTGTGATTAGACTTCAAAATATACTTAACAACAAAGGCTCAAAAATTAGATACGTAGAATGGTTTGGATAATCTATTAAAATGTATAAACAATCTTTAGAAGTAGGACTTGCTAAACACATACAAGTCATGGTCAGATATTTTGATGACAAGTGTACTTGTTATTAATTTATCAGGAGAAATTTAGCAGATCAGGCATTGTGGAGAGTGAAAGAGAGATAATGTTTCAAGTCCAACATGACTTTACTTGAGAATTCACTCAAATAATTCATTAGTTTTGTTAATGAATGCAGAGTTGAAGTTATAATCAGGTCAGCCAGGATCATATTAAATGATAGAACAGGTTGTGGCACCAAATTACCTATTTCTCCTCCTAACTTGTGTTTCTGTACGCATATACGCATGCAAGATCTGGACTACACTGCTTAAGTGTCAACATAGCAAGAAATAAGCAGATGATTGGGGTCAATGATAAATTGGCTGGGCAGTTATAAAAGGGAAACAGTCTGGGCTCTTGAGGTATAGAAGTAGTGTCCCTACCTCTGAGGTAGCAGAGACCAGATTCAAGTCTCACCTGCTGCAGAGGTGTGTAATAATATCTGAGCTGGTTTGTCAGGAAATATGTAATACTGAATGATTAATAAACTATCCATAAGCGAGGATAATTTGGGTTTCCCCAAGGAGCTTGGATCAGAGTTGGAGTTGATAACAGGCAGGTTGCGTAGAGGTGAATACTGGACACTACGTGTTTGTTTCAGACGGGTGTATGCATTCTGAGTTACTTTTGGAAAGAACAGTCGAAACCAATGATGACACGTCTTAATATGATTCCCACCAATGTTCTGAGGGGTTAGGTCTTGCAATCAATGGAAGCATGTTGCAGACATATGGACAAAAGAGATCTTTAATCGAAGGAAAAAAGAAACACAAGATATCTGCACTGTTATTTCTGAAGAAACAGGCTTAGGTATAAAATATTCTGAGCTAGAGGCTCAAAAACTGGATACATAGAATGGTTTGGATGATCTGTTAAAGCGTATAAACAAATATTATAAGTAGGAAGACTTGCTAAATGCATACAAATCATGGTCAGATGTTTTGATAAATATAGAAAGCCAGATGGCTTTTCCAAAAATAAAAATACAACACAACTCAACTGACATTAGAGATAATAGGAACTGCAGATGCTGGAGAATCCAAGATAATAATGTGTGGAGCTGGATGAACACAGCAGGCCAAGCAGCATCAGAGGAGCAGGAAAGCTGAAACGTCAGCTTTCCTGCTCCAAAGATGCTGCTTGGCCTGCTGTGTTCACCCAGCTCCACACATTGTTAAATGACATTACTCAAGTTTGAAAAAGTTCCATTTGGAGACTTCTAACTCAGTGGTTGCCTTTAAATTGTTGAACTGTGTAAGGATATAAACATGGAGTGACGCCAGTTGAAATATTAAAAGCCTTCAGCTCTTCCTCCATTTCTCAAACTTTCCTTTCAAATGCATGTTTTCCCATTTCCTCCATCTCCAGGATCGAAGAGATCAGAAACCTGGTTTTGTTTCTGTGTACTTTTCTTCAGTTTTGCTTTTAATTCAAGTTCAACTTACACCTCCTGCAGTATGGCTTGAAGTTTCTCATTTCAGTCAAGGCCTCTTCACAGTCTGTAATCCTTCCCATTGTCATCCTGCTTTTGTATCTAAGGGACGACAGCCAACTCTCCTGCACGTATGTGACCAAATCTGACGACAAACGGTCACTGTAACTGTCAGCTGATGAGGAATTTATTTGTCTTGAACCCAACTTGTTGATTTGATCATACCAGATGCCTTTCTCACATTCTTTTGCATCATTTTCATTACACTGAGTCCAGTACGACTCTCCAGCAAACCGTCTCTTCCTCCTCTGACTTATTCTCTCGTATTAACAGTTGCCTATCATTACATTTTTGACGGTGTCATTTTTTTTCCCCCCAGAGTTATTACTGCGCTGCATTTCCTTGAAAAAAAACCTTTGACTTTGAGCTGCAAGAGGAGTTAGGTTTTAAGAAAAATGTTTTTGAAATAGACGTCAGAGGTCTTAAAAACAATGCTGGGAAAATATTCATTCCCAGTGGTGTTCGTGACACAAATGGGACATTCAGCAGTAGCACAAAAAAATTACAGGATATAATGATAGCAGCAATGTAAGGCCATCCAAAAGCAGACCTTTCCATACTGCTTTACTACTAAAACTTTTTTTAAAAAAAATGACAAAATGAAGGCTTCAACGTAATCATCAGCTCTTTCAAAACCAAAAACAAGTTACTTGGCTACCTTGTCTGTCAGTACACAAAACTATATCCAATTTCCAACCAGAGCAAATATCTATGAGCACACATGTAGGAGTTACATTTTAAAAATGCATTTATGTTAAACAATTCCAGGACTATAGTCCAGTGTGATATATACAGACCTACACTGTTCACTTTACAAATCTTAGGAAAAGTATACCTTGTTGTCAAAAAAAATGTTAAGCTAATTGTTCCAGGCATTCAGGTTTGTCAATCCTTTGAAAGTGGAAGGCAAGAAGATGGGTCAGCGGAAGTGAGGTTTGTTAAGAGTTGGGAAAACAATATAACTGCATACATTACAACATAAACTAGGTGCATATGTTTAAATGATAATGAAAGATTGAATTCATTTATTTTAGTTCTGCAAGCATTGTCCAGTAATGTACAAACTTTGCAATCATGATTCACACCTCTCAATTGAGGCAGTTTCCACCTTTTAGCAACATGAAAAATGACAGTAGAATTGCTTTATACTCACCTTACTGAAGGTCACAAAGAAACATGAATGATTTTTATTAGTAGTCTTTATTAGTAGTCTGAACCTGTTCCAAAGTGACTGAAAATGACTGACATTTTTGCTCCCCAGTATTATTAAAATCTTCTTTTAATTCCAGGTTTGGATGAAAGCTGTGCACCTGAAGAACGGTCATGTCTTTTCATATTATCATTTTGAATGACCTACCACGGCTTCTGGCATCTTCTGTATCCAGAAGAGAATGGTGGCAGCCTTGCACCATAACTCCAGTGCATTATTAAGTCATTACAACAACAATAAACAGTGTTTTGCATTTCTTTTTGAAAACTGAAATAAAGCTTATTTAAAAGGCTTCAAGGAGTGTAGTTCCATACTTCAGATAGTGGACAACTCTATTTCAAAGCATGTATTTTAGGAGAACTTTAGATGATCAGAGGTTTTCAAATAAACAAATAACTGCATGGCCAATGAACAAGATAATAAGATAATAAAATGTGAGGCTGGATGAACACAGCAGGCTAAGCAGCATCTCAGGAGCACAAAAGCTGACGTTTCGGGCCTAGGCCCTTCATCAGAGAGGGGGATGGGGGGAGGGAACTGGAATAAATAGGGAGAGAGGGGGAGGCGGACCGAAGATGGAGAGTAAAGAAGATAGGTGGAGAGAGTGTAGGTGGGGAGGTAGGGAGGGGATAGGTCAGTCCAGGGAAGACGGACAGGTCAAGGAGGTGGGATGAGGTTAGTAGGTAGCGGGGGGTGCGGCTTGGGGTGGGAGGAAGGGATGGGTGAGAGGAAGAACCGGTTAGGGAGGCAGAGACCGGTTGGACTGGTTTTGGGATGCAGTGGGTGGGGGGGGGGGGAAGAGCTGGGCTGGTTGTGTGGTGCAGTGGGGGGAGGGGACGAACTGGGCTGGTTGAGGGATGCAGTAGGGGAAGGGGAGATTTTGAAACTGGTGAAGTCCACATTGATACCATATGGCTGCAGGGTTCCCAGGCGGAATATGAGTTGCTGTTCCTGCAACCTTCGGGTGGCATCATTGTGGCAGTGCAGGAGGCCCATGATGGACATGTCATCAAGAGAATGGGAGGGGGAGTGGAAATGGTTTGCGACTGGGAGGTGCCCAAGCCGCACCCCCCGCTACCTACTAACCTCATCCCACCTCCTTGACCTGTCCGTCTTCCCTGGACTGACCTATCCCCTCCCTACCTCCCCACCTACACTCTCTCCACCTATCTTCTTTACTCTCCATCTTCGGTCCGCCTCCCCCTCTCTCCCTATTTATTCCAGTTCCCTCCCCCCATCCCCCTCTCTGATGAAGGGTCTAGGCCCGAAACGTCAGCTTTTGTGCTCCTGAGATGCTGCTTGGCCTGCTGTGTTCATCCAGCCTCACATTTTATCATCTTGGAATCTCCAGCATCTGCAGTCCCCATTATCTCATGGCCAATGAACAGTTGAGAGGATGACAAATTTGACCCACCCCAATTCATTTGAGGCTACAACAGAATATATCAAAAATGATTTAAACATCAAGTAGAATTCAATACACTCACAGCGTAATACTGGATAGGAGGATGTGCGGTGAAGATTGCAACACCTTCCAAACTTCCTGCAATTTAGTGCAGGTGGGAAGATCAAGGATGGCCTTCCTGCTTGAAGGCAAATTGAGGCCCTCAAGGGGCCATTGAAAGGTAAGTGGGCCTGTGACCTGTTCAAGGATTGGGGTTCTCTCATTCTATGCTCCAGCAGATCCACCAGGGAGAAAGAAGGGTTTTGCACAATGTCACACTTCTGTCCTTCACAACAAACCCCTCTGCTCAACCCTTCTGAAGCCCCAACATGCCCGCATGATTTATCTATCCTTAACTCCGCCACACCATTTTACCAGGGTGTTCTAGATATTGTCGTTGGTGGGCCTCCTTCAGCAAGGTGAAATCAGATCTATTCCTCAACCGTCTTTTAGACGACGTTGGTTTATTGCTAGTTTTCACTTATTTCACTAACTATTGCTGAAGGACAATTTGCACATGCCAAAGAGGAAGAAGCAGCACAACACCGAAACAATTTCTCCTGATACCCAATGCCTTAATGACAAAGAAACAGACTCATTCAACAGTCATTAGCATCTCCATAAGCATTATCAGAAAACAGGTTTCCTCGTCGAAGGCAACAATCAATTATGTGACAATATAGAAACACCGGAACAGACATCTGTCATTTCATAGCTTAAACATGTTTTGCCATTCTGTGAGACCGTGGCTCATGTGCATTCTAACTCCCATACCCCTTATTCTGGGATTGGTTAGGTCAGATGCCCCAAGACGGGAGGCAGTGGCCTAGTGGTATTATCATTGAACTGTTAATCCTGAGACCCAGGTAATGTTCTGGGATCCAGATTCGAATGGAGTCATGGCAGATGGGTGGAATTTAAATTCAACAGAAATCTGAAATTAATAGTCTAAATGAAGATCACAAATCCATTGCCAATTATTGGAAAAACCCACCTGGTTCACATCTTTTAGTGAAGTCACTGCCATCCTTACCTGGTCTGACCCACAAGTGACTCCATGTGGTTGACTCTTAAATGCCCTCTGTCCAACAAATGCTGGCCCAGCCAGCCATGCCCTCATCTCATGAATGAACAAAAAGGGGGAGAAAGTTCAAGGAAATGACAAATTACCACTGATAAAATCTGCCAAAAAGCACTAGCTCAGGATGAAGCATCAGCAGTAAACAAGCCATCCAAAAACATCAAATTTAAAATTCAAGGCTCTTCAGGGCATGTACAACAATAACAACCATCTGATAAGTTTGGATCTGTAGTCCACCTGACCATAACAGATGACTGTGGTGCCCAAGTTTATCTCATGCTACAGACGTCGATGTGTCATCACCTTCATTGCAATGCAAAGAACAATGCAGGTGTCTGACCACGGCTGAAGGTCCTCGTGCAGTACAGACTTCTGCTGTGATACGTGCCATCTTAATATGGTTCTGTTCTAATCTGTGCAGCCTGTATTTTCTGAGATGGAGGAGCAATTTTTGATGCCACGCATCTTACTTAAATGCTACATCGAACTTTGCATCAAAGATGTAACTCTAGGAGAGATGATCTCCGATTTCAGCAGCTCTGGACGAGCATGCATATGCAGTTATGAGACACAATATGTCCCAGCAGTCTCCCTTCAAAGAAACAAATCCGAACACCTCGCTCAACCATGAGCCCATTGAAAAAAATAAGTCAATAATTCCCCAAATAAAAGCAAATATATTGACGGAGGGATTAAAGACAAGGGAGATACAGTCCTAGAGTCATACACTACAGAAACAGATCCTTTGGTCCAACCACCTCACACTAATCACATTCCCAAGCTAAACTAGTCCCACTTGCCTGTGTTTTGCCCATATCCCTCAAAATCTTTCCTATTCAGGTACCTATCCAAATGTCTTTTAAATGCTGTAACAGTACTTGTATCTACCATTTCCTCTGGCTGTACATCCAAGTTGCCCCTCAGGTCCCTTTTAAATCTTTCTCCTCTCACATAAAAATATGCCCTCTAATTTTGAACTTTGCCATCTATGCTGGAGGTCTGAAATAAAAACAAAATATTGGCTTAACTCAACAGATCCAGCAACATCTGTAGAGAAATAAAGCTGATAACTGCAGTCCAATAGGCCTCTTCTTTGGAAGACAGATGCTGCAAAACCTGCGGAGTTTCTACAACACCTAATGCCAATAATCCTTATTTGCTGTAATTGCTGCTCAAAGATATGGCAAAATTCAGGTTAAAAAAATTCTCTTGGTCACAATATTACCAGCAACAGCAGAAAGATTGTACTTTATATGTTAATAGGAGAATGTAATACTTGAACATTTGGAACTGCAGAAGCTACTGCCTGTCACTGAATTATGAAGAAATGGGTAAGGAACAAATGAATGTATTTGATAATCTGTCAATGCTGACAATAACCAGCAGAAATACTTGCTGCCCAAAAACAGGATGACATGGAATTTTAAGGCCTACGTTACCAGGAAAGGATGCAAAGAGATGTTGATTGATCACTTTATCACATATGTGTCATGACCACGGAAGTATAATTCACAAAAAGGTGTAAAAACACAATCACATTTGATTTGACGAAATACAGCCCAAATTTTACGTTGAAAAATTCAATGCATGTTACTTTATGGAAAAAGACTGCTTTCCTTACACTTTTGCTTTAAACTTGAGTTATTAATTTACTTACCAGAAAGTGATGAATGTGAATATTATATTGAGATCCTTGAGCTTCAGACATTTAGATGCCAAAACTGCTTAGGAAAAATGTATTAGACCATAAGACATAGGAGTGGAAGTAAGGCCATTCGGCCCATCGAGTCCAATCCGCCATTTAAATCATGGATGATGGGCATTTCAACTCCACTTCCCTGCACTCTCCCTGTAGCCCTTGATTCCTTGTGAGATCAAGAATGTGTCGATCTCTGCCTTGAAGGCATCTAATGTACCGGCCTCCACTGCACTCCGTGGCAATGAATTCCACAAACCCACCGCTCTCTGGCTGAAGAAATGTCGTCTCATTTCAGTTTTAAATTTACCCCCTCTAATTTTAAGGCTGTGCCCACGGTTCCTAGTCTCCCCGCCTAACGGAAACAACTTCCCAGCATCCACCCCTTCTAAGCCATACATTATCTTGTAAGTTTCTATTAGATCTCCCCTCAACCTTCTAAACTCTAATGAGTACAATCCCAGGATCCTTAGCCACTCATCATACGTTAAACTGACCATTCCAGGGATCATCCGTGTGAATCTCCACTGGACACTCTCCAGGGCTAGTATGTCCTTCCTGAGGTGTGGGGCCCAAAACTGGACACAGTATTCTGAATGGGACCTAACTAGAGCTTTATAAAGCCTCAGAAGCACATCGTCGCTTTTATATTCCAACCCTCTTGAGATAAACGACAACATTACATTCGCTTTCTTAATCACAGACTCTACCTGCAAGTAAAACTGGAAACATACAGGCATAAACTCTTCCAAGCTTTCCTTTAAATCATAAGTAGTGAATCTTATTAAATGAGTGGAGACTACCTTAATTCCATGCATTTATATCTCACTACTAGCTAGACTCACCTTATTACCAAGCTGTTCACAATTTTGCTCTCCTTCACCGAGAAACAAGACGGTCATGAAAGTCAGAGTGGTAACCTGGTGGAGGCAGCTCACTGCTCACTTCTTCCAGCATGCACATAACTGTCTGCACCACTATGACCCTGCATGCTTCATGGACACCATCATCTTCCCCACGTGCCCTCATCCGTGCCAGTAGCCATCACCAAGCCACCATCATCACGGTGCCTCTGAAAAGGTCCCTCATGGCAGGCTGATACAGGAGTCACACGGAATCAGTGGTGAGCTGGGAAGATAGGTACAGAACTGGCTTGGTCATAGAACACAGTAATGGTAGAAGGTGCTTTTCTGACTGGAAACCTGAGACCAGTGGTGTTCTGCAGTGGTCAATGTTGAGACCTCTGTTGTTTGTAGTATATTGGTGGGAAATAGAGTGGTCTGACTAGCAGGTTTGTGGATGACAAAGATTGGTGGAGCTGTGGATTTTGAGGATGATTTCTGGAGGATACAGAAGGATCTAGATAGGCTGGAGACTCAAGCGGAGAAAAGGCAAATGGAATTTATTCTGGACAAGTGCAAAATGATGATTTTAGAAAGTGTAATGCAGGAGGAAAGTGTACAGTAAATGGCAGAACCCTAAGAAGCATGAACATATGGGGAGATCTGGTATACAGGTCCACAGTCATAAGTGTCAACACAAGCGGATAAGGTGGTCCAAAAGATACATGGTGTACTTGCCTTCAGTGGTCATGGTGAAGAGTAACTGGCAAGTCATTTTGCAGCTACACAGAACTTTAGTTAGGCCACGTTTTGCATACAATATTGTGTACAATTCCAGTTGCCTCTTTAACAGAAAAATATGGAAGCTTTAGTGGGGGAGTACAGAAAAGATTTACCAAGATTTTATCTGATTGGGAGGGTATTAGCTACGACAAGAAATTGGACAAACTTGGTTTGTTTTTATTTGAATGTAGGAGGCTGAAGGGTGACCTTGTCGAAGTCTTCAAAATTATTAGAGGCATGGATATAATCAATAGTTGGAGTCTTTTTCCCAGAATAGAAATGTTAATTACTAGGAGACACAGGTTTTAAAGGTAAAAAGGTGGAAGTTTAAAGGAAATGTGAGAGGCAATTTTGTTTTTTTAAACAAGAGTGGTAAGCACCTGGACTGCACCATCAGGAGGTGGTTGTAGCAGATACAACAGCAATGTTTGAGATGCATCTTGACACACATGAACAGGCAGGGTATTAAATAGAGGGATATGGACTGCTTCAAGGCAAGTTTAAAAAGGCATCAGATATAGGCACAGGCTCGGTGGGCCAAAGGGCCTGTTCCTGTGCTGTACCGTTCTTTGTTCTTTAAAAGGTTATGTAAAATAAAAGAGGAGCAACAGAAAGGCAGGGTGGGCACTGGGGACACAGACAGCAACAGGAGACAAAGAGGGCTAGAAGAGGGGGAGTAATTCTGCATCTCAGGTGGATCTAGCAATCACTCATGAGGACACAAAAAGTTGAAACCTTGCCATCTTTGATCCAAAGTCAATTAAACCATAATGAGACTAAATGGTTGCCAGTCCATGCAGAGTAGGTAGAGTAAGTTGAATCTCTGTTTGGAGTGACATTGGCACCGTTCAAAAATTGTGCCTCAAGTATCGTGCGCAGTACATAGTTTATAATAAGTACTTCAACGTCACACTAAAAAAAATTAACCAAATCAGCAACCAAACCTCTTTAACCAAGTTTGCCAATTCTGAACCACTTAGCATTCCTAATATAGGATAGCAACAGTTTGGAGCTGCCACACTTGCACAATCAACTGTAACTATGCAAGGACATGGTTTTGTGATGTTCAAGGGTTGCCTTGATGGAAAGGCAAGGCTACTATAATCATGGATTAATACTCAACACTTTGGTTCTGCAACGTACATCTGGATAAAATGACATTTCTCAAATTTCCTTATCTGGGCA
Source organism: Stegostoma tigrinum (assembly GCF_030684315.1). NCBI lineage: Eukaryota > Metazoa > Chordata > Chondrichthyes > Orectolobiformes > Stegostomatidae > Stegostoma > Stegostoma tigrinum. The sequence continues at coordinate 46,326,112 of NC_081363.1, forward strand.
TAACAATGGCAGCATTGTAATACGTCCTGACCATGTGCGTGGAGGTAAGTCACTTTGTAGTGACTGATGTGAAGAGTCAGAAAGACTGGCATTGAAATACTGCTCTGTTTCTAATACACCCCACCTCACACATCAGACATGGATATTGTAGTTAGTGAGTTCCTTATGGATTGGTTGCACACAGACAAATACTGAAGAAGAGAACAATTACATCATCAGCAAATCCTGCAATCTCTAGTGGCCGCTATCCAGCCTCTAAAAAAGGAGCAGCAGCAGGAGGTGACGTCCAGACCTCACGTATACCAATCTTAATGATTTTCAATGGCTCTCAGGGCCAGAGTGCAAATATGGACCAAGGATTTCCTATGCCATCATCACCAAACTGCATCTCAGAACACAGAACAGTGCAGGCTCTTTGGCCCATGAATTTTTGAACCATTTAAAATTCTTATAGTTCTGCAAAGACAGGACGAACATTTAAAAATAAAAAGCTATTCTAGTTACATCAAGCTCCAGCACTTTCTAAAAGATTTTAGATTGGCATTTTCCACACACAAATACAACTTCGTTAATTTAAACAAAAACAAATCAGCCTTTAAATACTGAAGAAAATTTTGTTCTGGAAACTGAAGCAAAAAAAAAGGGAATGATCACAGAATAGGGGCATTCTTCAGGCCTTCAAATGAAGAGATGAAGGAACATACCTGCAAGGCAATCAAGGCCAACATGCAACTACTGTTGAATAGCATTTAACACCTTTTAGGTTTAAGGCATGCATTCATAATTCCACCTAGTATACCATGAACCACTTATAAGCTATATACAGAGAACAATAAGGGCCTGATAGGATGCATCCTGGGATATTAAAAGAAATATCTACAAAAATACTGTATACATTGGCAGTAATTGTTCAAAAATCTTTAGATTCTGGAAAAGATGCAGAGGACTAGAAAACTGCCAAAGTATCACCTTTACTTTGAAAAGGGAGGAGACAATAAACAGGTAACTATAGGCCAGTTAGCTTAACATCAGTTACTGGGAAAATTTAAGAGTTTGTTGTAAAGGACGTAATACAGAGCATTTAGAAATGCATGTTAATCGTTATGTAGAATCAGCATGACTTCACAAAAAGGGAAATCATGGCGTGACAAATTTATTAGAATTTTTTGATGAGGTAACAAGTGGGACAGATAAAGGGGACTCGGTGGATACAATATAATTGGATTTTGAGAAGGCTTTTGATAAGAAACCAGAAGTTAGTCTACTTAAGAAGAGCCCAGTGTGTTGGAAGTTGTATATCAGCACTATTAGTCAGCCAATGCTTTATTAAAGGCAGTGTTGGAATAAGATGGGGGCATTTTGAGAATGGCAAACTGTATTTAATGGAGTGCCAAAGGGATCAGTGCTGTGGCCACAATTATTTACAAAATATATTGATGATTTACATGAGCAAAGACAGTGTACTATAACCAAGTTTGCAAATGACACAAAAATAGGAGGGATGGCAAATTACGAGGATGACACAGTTTCTGCAGAGGGATATAGACAGGTTAGGCAACTGGGCAAAAACTTGGCATGTGGGATACAATATTGGGAAATGTAAGGTTATGCATTTTGGCAGGCTGAATAGAGGAGCTAAATATTATTTAAATGCAGAAAGCCACAAAACTGGGGATTTGCGAGTCCTAGTGCATGAATCACAGGAAACAGGCATCCAAATTCATTGGGCAATAGAAAACACAAGTAAACATTGGCCTTTATTTCAAAGGGAATGGAGCATAAAAAAGGGAGGTTTGGCTAAAGATATGCAAAGCACGAATCAGACCACAGCTGAAATATTATGAACAGTCCTGTGGCCTCTTCTATGGAAAAATATAAAGGAAGGATCACTCAGTTGATTCCAGGTATCGAGGGACCCTCTTATGAGATGATGTTGGATTTTAGAAGCACGAGAAGCAACCTTATTGAAATATACAAGATTCTCAGGGGGTTTGGCAGGGTAGCTGTAGAAAGATTATTTCCCCTGCAGGAGAGTTCTTGGCCAAAGGACAGAATAAAGGAGTCACCCACGTAAGACAGGTGTGGAGGAATTTCTTGTCTCGGAGGAAAGTGAATCTGTAACATTCCTTATTGTAGACGGTTGTTGAAGTTGGGTCATTAAGTATATTCAAGGCTGACAGACAAATTTTTAATCACTAAGGAATCAAGGGTTGCAGTGGAAAGGCAGGACAGCGGAGTTACGGATGAGCAAAATCAGTCATGATCTCAGTGAATGGTGGAGCAGCCACACTGAGCTGAACGGCCTACTTCTACTCCTGTATCTTGATGATCTTATGATCTTGTGCAAAAGGCAATATTGTGCTTGTCTCAAATTTGAAATTTCTGTTGGAATTTCCAGAAGATCTGGCAGGATTAGACTGATGACCAAATTGTGCATTAGTGCATATATTAAGGATGCATTTAAGAGCATATCCAGAGATGTGGAATTAATAGGATTTGTGTATTCCAACATTTCCTTCAAAGTCCATTCAGGAAAAGGCTCTCCGCCAGTCACCACCCTCAAATTACCAGCAGCACGACTTGACAGAGTAGATGTGGAAAGGTTGCTTTCTCTTTGGGAGAATCCAGGACCAATAGGCATCATCTCAGAGTAAGGGGTGTCCATTTAAAATAGATGAAGAGGAATTTCTTCTGTCAAAGGGTAATGAATGCGTAGAATTCTTTATTGCAGAAGGCCCACCATTTACATCTATTTCTGAAGGTCACCTCCACATTCAAGCCCTCACCATCAGCCTCAGTAAAATATACACACACTTTGCCTTTCAAAGTCCATATGTCCACTCAGTTTGATGTCAGAGGACAGCACTTTCGGGCAAATGGATGTTCCATTCTAAAAAGTCCCGATGGAAACTAGCAGTTAAGACAGGACGTGGTCTTTCCAAGTAATCAACATAGTCATTCCATTTCTGGCAAAACTATAGCCAAATACAGGGAAATGGGATGAGCTCAGTTTGGGAAAACTGGTCGGCATGGATAAGTTGAACGCTGTATGACTCTACAACTTTATGTTCGGCTGCAGTTAAAGAACTGAAGTCTGAAAATAGTCTCTTTGGAACCATTTATTCAAAAAAGGAAACAAAATAGACTAAACTATGTCAGGTCAAAGGCTTATTACTGAAATGCCATAGAAGTATGTACACTTATGGAGTCTAAAAGAAAAAAGTGAGTATATACTGACAAGACATTATTTCATAAAAAAACTCTGAAGTATGAAGTACTCTTACAAACCAAAGCTTATTATAAATCTGAGTATTAGTTTATAAAACCATTAAATTGTGGGTGCAGCTAATACTTTATAATTATTTTTTATAATTATTTCAACATATGGTAATAATTGACGTATGTAAAGTTTCTTGACATTTGACTGAAAAGAGGAATTTGAGGTGGGGGGAGTGGGAGAAAGTATCAGTTATGAATTTGGTGCATATGGAATACACAGCTGGGAAGTACCATTCTTACTGAGAAAAGTGGCACTCTGTAATCTGGGATAATTTTTTCTTAGAAGTACAGTCACAGTAAAATGGATGCTGTGTGTTCAAAAAGCATTACACATGTAGTTGGTCCAATTACTAACATGCTGAACACAAACTAAAATAGGTAGATAGCAAAAAATTACAGCAGAGAGATCAAAAACTCTTCCGCAAACTCTCAAAATCACAGTCATTAGGTAAAGACAGCAAGTTTCCATTATTTAAGTTGTGTTAACTATCTAAATATTACTATAAGTCATGAAATTTCTTGAGTATTATGATAGCATTAGACAGGCTACATATTTTGCAGTTTCAGTGTTCTGGGTAAAAAAGTTAAAGTCACCATAGTCTCACCAGACTATAGCTCTGTTCTCTTATTGGAAAAAGGCAACTGGTGGAGATTTAACCTGAGGGTTACCGCACCTCAGGTGAGGGCAGAGGTTGAGAAGGAGAATCCTTCCTGGTAACCTCAGCCGGTACAGGAACTGAACTCACACTATTGAAGTTACCCTGCATTGCAAGCTAGTCTTCCTGCCAACTGAACTCATTTCCCAGGAATCAAACTGGAGTACATTTGGTTCATAACAAAAAGGTTAAGAATTAAATCCAGGAGATGCAAACATGAAACATGCAGTGTTCTGATCAGATTCAATGACCTTCTTAGCCCATTGGAAGGTGCTACAATCATTTACGTTACAAAGGAATCTTCCATGTCCCTTATTGCAGATGCTACATTAAATCAAGAATTAACTTACCTGATAATACGTACACAGAAAAAACACCACAATTCAATGATCAGCAGAGTTCTATCCATGCTCCATCATCAACATTCCAGTCTCAATGTGACTAAACTAGATTTAGAACTCACCTCATACCTTTTGTAGATGTTTACACAATTGCTTATATTTTCCTATAAAGTAACTGTATGCTGATGTAATTTTGTTTGGAAGGCAATTTGGAACTTTTAAAAGGTTATAATTGTGACTATGTTCTTACTTACATTAAAGTGAAAGGTCACACTAGATTTTGACCATCCTGTTATACTAAAGATATTAAACTTCCCAATTGTACTGTGTGGTCACATGGGCAAATAATTCATTAGGTTAAAAAGTCAGAAGTTAGTTTGGATGCTTTGTGTACTCTGATTCTACATCTCTCCAAAATATCCCACGCTCGCCTACTCAAGAGGAAGGATACATTTATATTATCTGCTCTAAAGGATATCTTTATTTGAACTGTTCAGGGCAATTGGAGGAAAAAAAAAATCTAACAAATACACACAAAAAAAAGCCTAGTACTGCATCACGACTCAACTGCCAAATGACAGACTGGTAACTCCTGGTGCAATTATCCTCTCCTTGGAGGTGGCGAGTAAGGGGAGAATAATGGCAAACAAGTGAGACAGATGGTCCTAGAGAGATTCTGACCTCTTCTTGCCAACTTAGCAATTAAGTGCTGGGTGAGAAGAGTCCTGATGATTCTCTTGACCCACCACACTTAAGGTTCTTCAGTGGATAATTAATAGTCGCTGAAGGGCTTCACTCACCACTGGTCCTTTTCAGCAGGTAAGAAGCGTGGCTAGAAAACTTGTCAGGTTTGTTGGAGAACTTCATTCAGCTCCAAGCAAAGACAGATAGGGGACAGTCGCTGATGTTCATCTCCAACTTCCTGACAGGCCTCTCCCACAACCATGAACCCATGAGACCAGAAAGTAAAGTGCTTAGCTTCTTGTGTTAGCCCTAAACTCTAGGCTTCCAGTGATAATCTCTAGGAACTTGAAGTTGCTGGTCTCCGATTGTCCAGCTGCTTCTGGTGAAGCAGGGGCTTCAGTATCAAGGTTAGTGATTCACTGAGAAGCTCGCCAGTTGGTTAATAGCTATTATAAGCTTGATCTGGTGGGCTTTCTCACTGATCAGTGTGGAAGGCCAGTTGCCCCTGAAGATGCCTGCCACCATACTAGTGTGGATCACTAAATCTCTGCCTACCTGATCGAATCTAGTTCATGTTGACTTATTCCCATGTGCTCTGGTCCTGGGTACACAGTTGCACTGTCTTCATCAGACAAACAGAAATTATACTGGTCTAGATTGGCTTAGAGGCAAAAATGATGCTTGGTTTCCACGTGTTGGACATCTAGTTGATAAAGTCTGAAATGCTTCTGCTTAATCATAATTAGCTGAAAAAAGTTGGTTTAGTGAATCATATATTATACAATTACTTATGCTGTAAAATACAAAGAAAAATCAGAAATGTGAAATATCTGAACACAAGCTCATTGCCCCAGTACACGAATTCTCCCAGCACTATCAAAAGCACCCTTTTAAAGTAACCCATAATGATCTCTTTTGGTTGAGTATCACGAAGTAGATTTTGGAGAAAATTTCTTCAGTATAGTTTTAGATTTCCACTTGTGCTCAAAAGATCTTGTTTTGAAGTAATCATCTTGGTTCACCATGTTTGATTATCAGTCTGATCTTACATACACGCACACACACGTCATGAGATATGTCTCTTTCCGATAACACAGTCTGATGAGAATCAATTTAGCCTTAGTTCATTATTTTTAATCATTTGGTATGTTATCACAAGTCCGACCTTGCCTCTGTTTATGAAGAAAATAAAAGGAAACTAGGCTAATTCTTTGGTAGTTAGGTTGCTTCCTAAGCACAAGGCGCTGAAGCAGTTAACATGTTTGGAGAATGTACTGAGGGGATTCCCTGGTAGGACCGGAGACGCTAGGAGTAAATGACGTGTGTGTGTGTGTGTGTGTGTGTGTGTGTGTGTGTGTGTGTGTGTGTGTGTGTGTGTGTGTGTGTGTGTGTGTGTGCGCGTGCGCTGGGAAACAAAGGAGCCATATTTAAAAAGGTCAGTGACACAAGGTTCAGTGTGGAAACCAAAATAAGTTTCGTTTATGCAAAATGTTAAAATGTTCATACAAAGCCAATACTCTAACACTAAAAAACAAATGCCTGTGAACTGCACTTGCATATAACTATTTCATGTTGCTTTCAGTCAGGTTAACAAATAACTAACTTTGTTTTTATTGGCTGTGGTGTGTGGGCATCAACACAACTGTACTCTTAGATTTATCTATTATTAATAGGATATTGTTTTCTAAAGTGCAGGATGATGGATAAAATGCTGATGCTCCAAATGCAAGTTACAGTTTCCAGTAAAAATAAGCAAACACCAACAAATCACAAAATATGAACTTCACAAATCATTTTGTGTGGAAATAATGGGCAATAAAAGAACGCATTAAGTGAAAGATACAAGATGAAACATAAGTTCATTCAGCAACTATCTTTTCAGGAATCTTTCATATTTTGCACATGAATAAACAATGATACCAGCTGCTACATTTGTCAAATACAAATTAAAAACAGCAACACAAATCAGGAGCACATCCTTGACTGAGCAGCAAAACAGATCACTGGAACTAGGCCTTTAAATTATGCTCCTAGTCAATGAATCATCTTTTTCGTTTAGCTCATCAGGTTTTCAGTGTTTCACAAGATTTTCGGAATGCAAAGCAGTGACAGAAACTTTGGACAATGAAACATTGTAAGGAGCAGATCCAAAAAAACAGAAGGTGAAACAAATCACATCCTTCTCTACCAGAAGATGTGGCACTACTCCCCACTAGATTTTTGTGACGACTAAGGGGAATAACAGAAAAAAAAAAGAGAAAGAGGAGACAAGGAGATTAACAAAGAGAAGCTAGTTATACTAGGAAACAGGCAGGTGTTGTTAGCTTTGATGACAATACTCCATAATTTCACAAGTCAAATATTTTTAAACCAATCTTGTGATCAGATTTAGAGACATAGAAATCTATAGCACCAAAAAAAGGGCCATTGGTCCATTACATCTACATTGGGCAAAAACAACTACCTAACTATTCTAATCCCATTTTCCAGTACATGGCCCGATGTGTTGCGTACCTTGGCATCACAAGTGCACATCCAAATACTCGTTAAATGTTATGAGGATTTCGGCTTCTACCATCCTTACAGGCAGTGAGTTCCAGACTCTCACCACCTTTTGGGTGAACATATTTTTCCCCTCACACTTATTCCAAACCTGTCCGTTACCTGAAATTTAGACCACTGGTCATTTACACCTCCTATAAAAGGAAAAAGTTCCTTCCTGTCTACCTTATCTATACCCCTCACTTCAATACATCTCAAAACATATTCCCTCTCAATGTCCTTTACTCTAAGGAAAATTACCTGTCTGTCCAATTTCTCTTCATAAATGAAATTCTCCAGCTTATGCAATATCCTGGTGAATCTCTTCCAGAGCTATCACATCCCTCTTATAATGTAGATTCCTGAACTGCACAAAATATCATAGGTGTGGTTTAACTAATGGCTTATACACTTACAAAATAACCTCACTGCTCCTAAACTCTATACTTCTGATGAATAAAGGCAGTACAACATATGCCTTTTTAACCACATTATCTACTTGCTTGAGGGGCTGGGTTACATGTACACCGAGGTCCCACTGATCCTCGCTGTTTCCCTTGGGTCCTACCATTCATAGTGTACTCCCTTTTCTTGTTTGTCCTGACCAAGTGCTTCACCTCACATTTATGAGGATTGAATTCCATTTGCTACCGATCAGCCCATGTTTATGGTACTGTTGTCCAGGACTATCCTCATTATTTACCACCACACCAATTTTTCAATCATCTGCAAATTCACTGATTAACCACCTACATTCAATTCTAGTTCATTTAAATAAGCCACAACTGCAAGGAACACAACACTGACCACATTGCACCCCATGGGACACAGACTTCCAGTCGGCTCCCACAAACTTCCAGCAAATTGTGGATCCAATTACCTAAATTTCCTTGGATATCATTGGCTCCTACCTTTACAAGGCCTTATCAAAACCTTGCTGAAGACTACAGCAAAAACACTGCCATCATCCATACACCTGGTCACCTCTTCAAAACATCTAAATCAAGTTGGTCAGATGTGGCCTTCCCTTGACAAAACTATGATGACTATTTCCTCATTAATCCCTGCCTCTCTAGATGCAGACTGATTCCGTACCCCAGAATGGTTTCCATTAGTTTTGCACCATAAGTTAGACTGAATGGCCTGTAGTTTCATGGTTTATCCTTTGATCCCTTCTTGAATATGGTGTCCATATAGACGGTCCTTCATTTCTTTAGCACTTTTACGCGATCAGAGGGGAATTGAAAATTTTTGCAAGCGTCCTGCTATTTCCTCCCTTGCCTCGCTCAACAACTTGGGTTACATTTCATCTGGCTCTACTTTCAACCCCACCAGACCCTCAGAACTTCTCTCTGACAATACTAATTTGTTTAATTAATCATAGACCTTCTCCCTGATTACCATGCCCATATCGTCTCCCTCGGTAAGCATCACCCAAAATATCCATTTAGAACCCTCTCTACATCCTCTGGCTCCATGCACAAATTACCATTGTGGTCCTTAAAGTGCCCTATTCTTTCTCTGATTATCCTCTTACCCTTAACATACTTGTATAGCAATTTAGGATTTTCTTTATTTTATCCCTCAGTATCCTTTCATATCCCTTTTTAACACTGCTAAGCTCCCCTTAAAGTTTGTTCTGGCACAATCTGTATACCTCTAGATTTTCTGCTGTTTTGTATTTTCCAAATGCCTCCACTTTTCTCTTAATCCAATGCAGTATATCCTTTGATACCCAGAGTTCACAGAGTTCAATATTTTATGGCACCACTCTTTATTTATTGGAACATGCTGACCATGTTCTCTCCAAATTTTCTTCTTGAATGCATCCCACTGTTGAAACAGATTTTCCTGAAAGTATCTGCTCCCAGTCAACTCTTGTCAAGTTATATCTAATCTTATTAAAATCAGCCTTTCCTCACTTGAGAACTTTGACTGCTGTCTACAAAATGCTCTTCCACTGATACTTAACCACTTGTCCAGCTTTGTTACTGAAAACAAAGTCCAAGACTTTACTCTCAAGTTAGAGAACATACAGCAATAAAAATGAAACTCCAGAAGTCCACTGAAGAGAGTTACAGTTCAAGTATCCCAGATATGGATATAGTCAGCCAGTCCTAGAGTCTGAATGAAATGCTGTATGTGGATCCCACCTTAAGTGATAAGCAGTGTAATCAAATAATTATTACCACTTGCATGGTCTAAAAACAATGTCCTACTAGAAATTCATATTCCTGTACATAATGAGATCAAAAAGCTAACAATCACATTAATTGAAGTTAAATCAATTGTTCATTTGAAAATTATGTAAAGTAGCTTTGCTCAAGCACACATTAAAAATAGAAAACTGATCTCATCATTTTGCAGTATGTTTGAGCTCAGAACAGCTTTTATGGAACATGCAGAATTGTCCAATGATATTCTGGGCACTATTTCAGTCTCTATCCATCTCAAATGCTCCAAAGTGTTTACAGCTACTGCAATAAAGGCGTGCAAAGTTTAGGAGAACTGATCCCAGCAGTGAGAATCTTTCTAACGAAACAATTTAGACGAAGTTTGATTGAAATGAATTTTTCTCACTGACATTTGTTGTTACTTACTTGTAAAGCTGCAAACATCATCATTTCCTCCTCTGTGCATTCAATTTCTTCCAGAAGAATACACCATTTAGCTTGTTCAAAAAGTTGGTTGATTCTCACTGCATCATACTGAAATGAGGAAATGTTTAGAATTACGACAACTTTGTAGAAATAGTCTTATAATAGACGGTCACTGCAAATTTTGTTGAGATAAATGTTCAATTAGTAGTTTAACAGCACTTCAGTTAGAAACCATTGTAGTTATTACATTGTAATATACAGCGCAACTGTAAAAATATTGATTGTAATTATGTTAAAATGCTGTCCTATAATTTCAAAGATCTATACTTTAAATAAACTAGGGTTATGCAACAGAAGTGAGTTTCACAGACCAAACATCTTAGTTATAATAGTTAATTGTTGGCCAGTAGAGTAAATAAAATATAATCTGCATATTGATACATAGCTCAATACGGAGTATCAAACAAACAAGCAAAGTTACTACACACGTTTCAGGGCTTTCAACATAAACACTGCAAAATAATTTGACAGAAGCTAGTTATAATTGGTTTTACAATGATACAGAAAAATAAACTTTGCTACATCAGTGCAAAATTTAGAAAACATTTCATGAAGAAAAAAAACTCTTTCAAAATGGTGTCTCTTTGTAAACTCATACCTTTGGGTTTAAATCAAAGAAACTGTAATATTTGAATCGAAGCATTAAAACATCATTGTCTTTAACATCTTGCTCCATCAGGGACCTTGATGAATCTAGCCATCTAAAAGAACAAATATAAGAAGTTAAAAATAAAACACACAAGACAAAACTTCGTACTTAAAATTGCATTTAAAAGAAAGACACAAAAATATATCTCGTTACCCTTTATTCATTTTTGCCTTATCAAGTAGAGACTGTGGTTTGAAAAGTTGCGCCAAAATATCTGGAGAGGTGATTGGCTGGCTCACTGCAAGAACACTAGGATTGCCTTCTGACAACGGACTGTCACCGAACCAAGCTGAGGTTGGGGAAAGTGGACTACCATCTCTTGAATCATATGTTGGTGTCATTGTTTTGCTATATAACCCGGGGCTTGAGTAAATGCTTCCTGAAGGAGAAAGATTGAAAGAAATAAAGTTTTATGGTTAATATCAGTTTGGGTATGAGTAAAGTGCACAACTGCAGAATCAATAACATTAATCTTTATATAAGTGTTTTACTTTGTTTTCCATAACATGAAGCACCTATAGTTATGTATTGTACAGCAATACATTCAACCATGAAGTTTGATAAATTGAAAGCTTACCTTTTGATGGACCAATATAAAGAACATCAGAGCCTACAGAAGAGGAAAACAGGAAATGAGAAGGGTAGGAAGAGCAGAGAACAAGCAAGGCATAGCAGAGTGAACAGGCAGAGCAAAGTGAGTAAGCAAGCAGAGCAAAATAACATGCAAGAGTTTAGCCAGTAATAAGGACAATTATGCAAATTAACTTAACGGTACTATGGATTTATCATGTGTCCTTTACATAGAGCTTTCTTCATTGTCAACACCAGTGAAACAGTTAATAACAGTTCAGATGTCGAAGATAACAACACTTGCTCAAGGAAGTGCACACTGAAATCTCATAAGTGAAACAAAACAGAACAAATTTAATAAGTGAACATGGATTATTCCGTAAAAATCTGTGACTAATACAGTGCAAGAACTAAATCACTACTAGTACACTCGACCCTGTATACCTCAGACGCAATAATCCTCATCGACTCTTATACCTGACATTGGTATACCTTAATTGATCAGTAAGGTCTTTGTCATGTGTATGACCATCATGCTCCCAAAGAGGGGAAACTCAAGATTCCTTTGTTCCTATTTAAGCAGTTTCCCACTCATTAATCTGAATTTTTGATATTACGATTCATCTTTGCAGTAGAAGCAATGGTAGCAGGGCTGACAAAAGACCACAGACATGAAATATCAGTTCTTTTCAAAGATGCTGTCAGAACTCTCTCATGTTTCCAGCAAATGCACTTTACTTTGGTGTTGTTCTGATGCAAGTGCTGCAGAGTGGTCCCCACCAGGTTAATTCTTATTGAAGAATTTCAATAATGTAGTTATTTGTGCAATTAGCTTCATCTCAAATTGTCTGTTGGGCATCCGAGATTCTTAGCCCTTGAGGATCACCTTTGCTTTCACATGAATCATTTTCGATGACACTCCCATCACTCCAAGGTTAATGGGGATAGATTCAGACCCAATTTCTTGAGGTCATTAGGGGGAATATATCAACAATCTGGTGATTTTGGTCAGCAAGATGGGAAGGCAGATAGTACGTTTATTGTAGTAGTAATAATGATGATGATGACAACAACAACAACAAATGTCTGAGTAACTCAGTTATTAAGTCAATTTTTCATGCAAAATCTTGCACTTTTGTAGAGGTTATGGGAGCCTGTTTAATAACTCTATCAGCATTTTCTTTTCACACTACAGTAATCCTGCATCAGGGTTTCTACTGCAGTTCTCTTGCCATAGCTCAACAGCAATGCCTTTGGTGGGCTCATCTTTGACCAATGGTTGCACTGCATGCAAAACTTTTATTCTAATACACTCAACAAATCCTGCACGCTAATTAATCAGAATGCTGTGCTTTGACTGCATTTTATCATTATAGAGGAGCACCAGTACCAGCTTAACATTTGATTTCTTCAGACAAAAAAAGTTCATTCCAGTATCTTTAGTCAGACAAAGTAGAACATTGCACGTTTGCTTAAATAGATACAGAATTTTGATTACCAGTGCCAGTACACCAGCTAAAATTTCCAATATTGAAAAGAACCATTTTTTTAAAAAAATGGTACAAGTAAAAAGCCTGTCTTTGTTCAACTAAATAGTCTAGAGTTGTAATATCAGTACATGAACGGTTAAAGCATCTTTGTGTTATTCCTCAACTCTAATAGGAGGTATTAACTCCATCAAAAACCAAACATCACATGAAGGCTGTGTCCAAATTCTGATCTCTTAACCAGAAGTTTCAATTTAACCCTGAATGCTTAGGAATTCTCACAATTACTGTGTAGAAAGCCCAAGTTGTGCTATAGCACCTCCAAAACTGGTCTAATTTCCCTCACCAAAAATTGATAATCAAGTCGTCACTGCAGTAAATACATTATCCCTAAGAAATGATCTTCTGTAGATCCTGAACCCTAAGCAATAAATACACTTTTTCAACTCTGGCCTTGGATGCACCCCAACTTTAATTGCCTCACCATTGACAACTATGTTCCTTTTATAAAGCTTTGGTCATTGAACCATAAAGGAGTAATGACTGCAATGCTAAAAACTTGTGTAGATCATTCATGCCAGATTTCATGGAAATGGAGTCTGCACATGGAAATTTCTAGAGATGTCCTGCTTAAGCCTCTCTTGTACAGTGTAAGCAGTTAACAAAAACTGCTTTCATCAATATGGTGCTAACTCTTTCTATGAAGATTACCCAGATATCAATACCAATGTTATTACAATCATCTCCCTTAATATCTCCTCCTATTACTTGATGTCAGTGTTTCTGTGAAGTGCTTGGGCCGTTTTGCTTTGAAGCTAATAAAAATGCAAATTATACAACATTGACATTTACCAACTTCAAATGAAACAGTGCGACTATGGAGCTCAGGCAAGCACCAAAATGAGCAATTTATGTGGGCATTTCAGAAAAGCTCCTCCACATGGGAATTTAAATACTAAATAAAAACTGATAGAACTGTGGATGCTGTAAATCAGGGATAAAAACAGAAGTTGCTTGAAAAGCTCAGCAGGTCTGGCAGCACCTGTGACGAAAATCAGTTAATGTATCGGTGACCCTACCTCAGAATTCAATGGAGGAACAATTAGACAAGGTTATTTTGCCTTTGTTGGACATTAATTTAAACCAGGATCAAAATTAAAATAAATACTCCTCTTTAAATTTTTCAGAGGCATATCTACTGTAGCTAAAATGCCAGAATCTGTCAGGAATCAGAAGTCCTAATCATAATTCCAGCATTCCTCACTTTCACAGGTCAGGACTGCGGCTGGGCAATGGTTCACACAGGTGCAGTTCCAGGTAACCGGTTGTTTCCGTACAAACAAGATTTTGGAATTCCTGGAGTATGGAACCCAGAGTGCGGAAATTAGGCCAGGGCAGGGCAAGTATTTATTTTGGATAGTCAGCCAGGTACTCCTTTAGACAGCTGGGGTATCCCAACAGATACAGTCAGAGAACACTTGCAGGGATCTTTCAGCTGGGTGTCCAGTATCCTTGGTGAGAAAAGAATCTGTGTATCAGGAGCCCTTTGGAACAAATAACTGAGATTTAGACACATGTGCATAAATCCTTTGAAACTGACAAACGTGTCAACAGATGTTAACAATAAGTGTCTAGAAGTCTCAAATGTACAGGTAGTCACTGATCAGAAATTGAACTGGGCCCGCTATATAAATGACTCTGGTTACAGCGGCTGGGGCTTCTACAGCAAGTAATTCACTTCCTGATTCCTCGAAAGCTGTCAACCATCAGTACAATTTACGAATGCAATGGAATACTCTCCACAGACCTGGATCAATGCAGCTTGAACAACACAAGAAAGTTTACACTATCCAGGACAAAGCAGCCCACACAATAGGCATCTCATCTAACTTTCAACATTCACTCCCTCCACCACAAATGCACAGTGGCAACAACTTACCAAGATACGATCTTCTAAACCCATGGCCTCTGCCAGTTAGAAGGACAAGAAAGGACATGGAAGCATCACCAGCTACAACAGCCTCTCCAAGTCACTCATCACCCTGACTTGGAACAATATTAGTGGTCCTTCACTGGCACGGAGTAAAAATCTTGGAGCTCTCTCCTTAACCACACCATGGATGCTGTTAAACCAAGGACTGCAGCAATTCTAGAGGGCAGGTCATCGTCTCCTGCTCAAGGCTAATTAGGGATGGACAATAAATGCTGGCCTAGCCAATCTTGCCCAAATGAGAACAAGGAATAAACAAAAATCCACAACAGAAAAAAAAAAGGGTCTCTTACTTAAAATTTCCATAATGCACAGAGAAAACTTCTATAATGCCACTGAGAAAAGTGCTGTTGTTCATCAATTTTTTTTGAAAAGGAGTGAGCTGAGGAAGGAGATTTTGAAGTTAAGGGTTTCTTTTTTTAAAACTTAAATCTTAGAACACAGAGCACAACAGTATAGCACAGTACAGGCCTTTTGGCCCACAATGTTGTGCCAAACTTTTTACCCGAAACCTAAGGTCTACCTGACCTCCAATGCTACCTTATACTATCATCCATACGCCTATTTAATAACCGCTTAAATGCCCCTAACAAGGCCGACTCCACTACCCTCTCCAGCAATGCACTCCAGGTCCCTACCACTCTGAGTAAAGAACCTACCTCTGACGTCTCCCCGATTGCTACCTCCTTTCACTTTAAAACTATGTCCCCTTGTAAAAGCTACCTCCACCCCAGGAGACAGTCTCTGGCTGTCTACTCTATCTATACCTCTGATCATTTTGTACACCTCTATCAAGTCACCTCTCATCCTTCGTCATTCTAAAGAGAAAAGCCCTAGCACTCTCAGCCTTTCCTCGTAAGACCTTCCCTCCATTCCAGGCAACATACTGGTAAATTTCCTCTGCACCTTTTCCAATACTTCCACATCTCTCCTGTACTGAGGTGACCATAACTGGACACAATACTCTAGAAGTGGTTGAACCAGGGTTTTGTACAGCTGGAGCATGACTTCTCAGCTCTTGAACTCAATCCCTCTATTAATGAAAGCTAACACACCATATGCCTTCTTAACAACTCTATCCACCTGGGTGACAGCTTTCAGGGAGCTGTGAACATGAACCCCAAGATTACTCTGCTCCTCCACACTGCCAAAAATCTTTCCGTTAACCTTTCTGCTAACGGTTAACCACATCTTTACTTTTAAATTTAGCATGCTTCCCCAGGCAGACAGACATTCTCCTCAACCCACATCAGGGAAATGAACACTCATGGGGTTTTCTTGCCAAATGGCACAGCTCCCACACTGACCAAAAGCCTGATGTTTTAACAGTGGTTTTTAAAGGTTGTGATTGTGGAGCCAGGACTTCTGACTCAGGGCCACAAGATCTGGTGAAAAGGTTGGATTGACTATACAAATAAAATTAAATTCTATTTTATATTTTGGATAGCGTTCCCAGTGCTAAACTTTAACTTGAAGCCAAAAAATTACTCCCTCCAGTTAGCATTCATCTTTCTCCACAGGCTCTCTTGCAACTTATTCCATAATTAATTACATAATTGTGTGCAAAGTATCTCCAATTTCCTCTTCCCCCTTTCCTTACTTAAACAACAATGGTGGCTGGAGACAGACATCTTTACACAGCTGGGGAAGTGAGCGTAACAGTTTTCTAGCTTTAGCATGTTGCCTGTTAAAAAAGAATAAACATTCATTATCTTCCTTCTCCCTAACTTCAAATCCTGACTTCATTGTGTGAAATGAAAACTGACTTTATTTGAACATTCAAAAATAATCCTAAAAATATTCCCACACTTGCATGCTAACAAACATGGTTTAGAATTCAGAAGATTCAAGCCTGCCCTCCATCTATGTTTAGAGTACATCACCTTATTTAAGAAAATCAAGCATGGATTGAAATTATGCTTTAACGAACAACTTGAGATTTTAGATGCATCAAAGGGAAAGGGCTGATGTGGTGTACACATACATTAAAAGGCCCAGAAGGCATTCTGAAGAAGTGTCATATTATAGGTTTATCAGAAAATTGAGTTCCATGGAGTACAAATAACAGTGGTGACATGGATATAAAGTCAGTCAAGTGACAGGAAACAAAGTAGTAGTAGTAAATGAATGTTTATCAGACTGCACAAAGATTGACAGTGGGTTCTTCAGAGGTCATTAATATAGGTAAAGGAAATCCAGTGTCTTAGTAATGACTTTGACTTGGGTGTACAGAGCACAATTCAAAATTTTAGATGAAGTCTGCCCCTATCCAGTTCAAGATCCTTGCAGCTCAAGAGACACAGTGATGGATTTGGCAGAAGGCTGCAAAATCCAAATGGAAAGAAATGTACAGTGATAAATTTTGATTGAAAGCACCACAAAATAAAAGGTGTGCTGATGCAGACAGACCTGGGAGGTGTATGTGCACAAATTATTGAAGGCAGCAGGGCAGTTCAAAGTGGTTAATAAGATATGATGGATCCGAGGCTTGGGATTGAACTTTCATCAAGGCAGAATAACGAATCAGGCCGGCTCCTGATGATGCTTGCAATGCTAATAAATGGTTTTTTGTTTCTATTAGTTTCTGGGGTGTGGACGACGTTTGCTGGCCAGCATGTCTTGTCCAACCCTAGTTGCCTTTGAGAAGGTGATGGTGAAACTGCCTACTTGAAGCACTGCAGTAGTCCTGCTGTGGGTTGACCCACAATACTATTAGGGAGGGAATTCCAGGATTTTGACCTAGTGACAGTGAAGGAACGGCAATATATTTCCAAGTCAGAATAGTGGGTAGCGTGGAGGGGAACTTGGAGGTAGTGGTGTTGCTATATGTCTGATCCCTTGCCCTTCTAGATGGAAGTGGTTGTGGGTTTGGAAGGTGTTGTCTGAGGAACTTCAGTGATTTTCTACAGTGCATCATGTAGATAGTATACACTGCTGCTACTGAGTGTTGGTGGTGGAGAGAGTGAATCTTGTGGATGTAGCATTAATCTAGCCGGCTGCTTTGTCCTGGACGGTGTCAATCTTCTTGGAGTGTTGTTGGTGCTGCACTCATCCAGGCAGGTGGGGTGTATTCCATCACACTCCTGTCTTGTTGACGATGGATAGGTTTTGAGCTTCTGGCCCGCTCTTGTAGCCACTCTGTTATTGTGGTGAGTGCAGTTGGAGTTTCTGGTCAATGATAACACCCAGGATGTTGTTGATGGGGGATTCGGTGATGGTAACACCATTGAATGTCATGAGGTGGTGGTTAAGTAGCCTCTTATTGGTGATGGTCATAGCTTGGCATTTGTGTGGTGTGAATATCACTTGACACTTGTCAGCCCAAGCCTGAATACTGTCCAGATCTTGTTGAATTTGATCGTGGACTTGCTTCAGTATCTGAGGAGTCACGAATAGTGCTGACCATTGCGCAAACATCCCCACGTGACGTTACGACAGAGGGAAGGTCACTGGGGAGGCAGGTGAACAAGGTTGGACCAAGGACATTACTCTGAGGAGCTCCTGCAGAGATGTCCTGGAGCAGAAATGATTGACCTCCAACAACCATGACCATCTTCCTATGGGTCAGGTATGACTCCACCCACTGGAGAGTTTGCCCCCTGGTATCCATTGATTCCAGTTTTACTAGGGCTCCTTAATGCCACACTTGGTCAAACATAGCCTTGACATCAAGGGCTATCACTCTCACCTCACCTTTTGAATTCAGCTCCGCTGTCCATGTTTGAACCAAGGCTGTAATGAGGTTAGGAGATGCGTGGCCCTGGCAGAACCCAAACTGGGCATCACCAAGCAGGTTATTTCTGAACACCGTCTGCTCATTAGCACTGACGATGACGACATCTTCCATCACTTTACTGGTGATTGAAAGTAGAGTGATGGAACAGTAACTAGCAGAGTTGGATTTGTCCTGCTTTTTGTGTACAGGACATACTTGGGCAACTTTCCACACTGTTGGGTAAGTACCAGTGTTGTAACTACTGGAACAGCTTGGCTAGGGGAGTGTAAAGTTGGAGCAATGTTGTCACAACCCATAGCCTTTACAGCATCCAGTGAATCCAACCATTCTTGATATCATGGAGTGAATGGAATGCTTCAGCCTTATCTTTTGTACTGATGTGCTGGGCTCTACCATCATTGAGGATGGGGATATTTGTGCAGGCTCCTCCTCCAGTGAGTTGTTTAATTGTCCACCATCATTCACAACTGGATGTGGCAGGACTGCAGAGCTTAGATCTGACCTGTTGGTTGTGGGATCACTTAGCTGTCTATCACTTGCTGCTTTTGCTGTTTGGCATGCAAACAGTACCATTTGGTGGCCTCACCACGTTGCTACCTCTTCAGTAATGCCTGGTACAGCTCCTGGTGTGCCCTCCTGCACTCGCCATTGAACCAGGGTTGATCCCCTGGCTTGATGGTAATGGTTGAGTGGGAGATATGCTGGCCATGAGGTTACGGATGGTTCAGGAGTACAATTCTGTTGCTGTTGACGGCCCAAAGCGCCTCACGGACGCCCAGTCTCGAGTTGTTAGATCTGAGCAAAGTCTGTCCATTTAGCACGGTGATGGTGCCACACAACACGATGGAAGTTATTCTCAATGTGAAGGCAGGACTTAGAAGGACTGTACAATGGTCACTCTTACCAATACCATCATGGACAGATGCAACTGCAGCTGGCAGATTAGTAAGAATTGAGGTCAGGTATGTCTTTCCCACTTGTTGGTTCCCTCACCACCTGCCAGAGACCCAGACTAGCAGCTACGTCCTTTAGGACCCGACCAGTTCGAACAGTAGTACTGCTGCCACCAAGCTACTCTTGGTGGTGGACACTGAAATCTCCCACCCAAAGTACATTTTGTGCCCTTGCCAGTTTTGGTACTTCCTCTAAGTTCAACACTGAGGTGTACGGATTCATCAGCCGAGGGAGGACGGTATGAGGTAACCGGCAGGAGGTTTCCTTGCCCATGTTTAACCTGAAGCCATGAGACTTCATGGGGTCTGGAGTCAATGTTGAAGACTCGTAGAGCAACACCCCCTCAACTGTATACCACTGTGCCGCCCCGTCTGCTGGGTCTGTCCTGCCAGTGAGACAAGACATATCCAGGGATACTGATGGTGGTATCTGGGACATAGTCTGTAAGGTATGATTCTGAGAGCATGACTGTGTCAGGCTGTTGCTTAACTAGTCTGTGAGACAGATCTTCCAATTTTGGCACTAAGCCCCAGATGTTAGTGAGGTGAACTCTGCAGGGTCAACAGGGCTGTTTCTGCTGTTGTCTTTTCTGATGCCTAGGTTGATTCCAAGTGATCCATCCAGTTTCATTTCTTTGAGACTTTGTAGTGATTGGTGCAACTGAGTAGATTGCTAGGCCATTTCAGAGGATAACTGAGAGTCAACCACATAGCTGTAGGTTTGGAATCACATGTAGGCCAGATCAGGTGACAGTAACAGATTTCCTTCCCTAAAAGGGATATTAGTGGCTTTTAAAAAGATTATTGAAGTCAAATTCCACCCTCTGCCGTGGTGGGATAACAACTCTGCTCCCCAGAACATCAGCTAGGTTTCTGGATTAATAGCCTAGCGATAATATCAAGAGGCCATTACCTATGCTATGTTGATAGGGTAGGAGATTTTATGGTGACTGAAGGGCTGATCTGAAGTTGGATTGCCACCTCCCAACAGCAGGAAAAGATGGAGGATATAACATTAAATTTTATTGGACTGTCTCTTTTGAGTGGGATGCCAGCTCAGTTCAGTATATGTGTTGGACACCCATGACCTCATCCAATCCCATGTCTATCCAAACAAACACTCATGGTCACCCTGTATCGACTATGGTCAGCTCTCATAAGCCCCGCAAAAACACTGGCAAGTCTTTGAGACGCTTATGAAATTGCTTGCTGCGTTCCTCCCTTTACCATTTGTCTCCCACTCTCAGATTCTTCCTCTTGTTTGCGGTTTCTGTTTTCTGAGCCATTATTGTAAGTGACAGCTTGAGTAAGAGCCAGTGGGTGAAAAAGATGTGGGCTGCGATGTGGAGGTTTGAGAGACAAATGGAGAATGAGGATTAATGAGCAGTCTGCAGGAATGAAAAGTAAGGGGTACCGTGAATACCACTGCTTCAGGCAATAGATAAGCCTGTAGCTATTATCTGCATTATTTCTATTACTTCAATGCCTTGATGATCCGAATTGAGCATTGATTATATGTTGTGACTGGGCCAGTTCTGTTTCTAAAAAATAGTTGTTTGTGGGATGTGGGCATCGCTGGCTGGGAAAGCAATTATTCCACACCCCTAATTTCCTGGAGAAGGCATTTTCTTGAAATGCTACCATCCTTGGGAGGTAGGGACACCTATACTGCTCTTGTTAGGAGAAAGTTCCAAGATTTTGAACCAATGACAGTGAAGGAAAGTTGATACTGTTCCAAGTTAGGAAGGTATGTGGCTTGAGGGAAATCTGCATATAGTGGCCATTTCTACATGACTGCTGCCTTTGTCCTTCCAGGTCATACAGATTGCAGGTTTGGAAGCTACTGACAAAGGAACCTTGGTAAGTTACTGCAGTGCATCTCCTAGATGGTACACACTGCTGCTAGGGTGCATTTGTGGTAAAAGGGAGCAATTGCTGAAGGTGGTGACGTACGAAGACACCAACCAATTGGACTTTGTCCTCAAAGTATCTATCAAAGGAGGCAATGATCAAGCTTTGTTATAAAGTTTGGCTGTGCATGTCAGCATCCCATGAGCTTTAAGTACTCTGTAATGGTTGGAGAAATTTAGTATCATGTACATATTTATCTCTTTTAACTTTGTCTTTTATCATTTCAACACCAATCTAGATATTGCCCGCAGTACAACATTTCTTCCAAAATACTTGCTCAATTTTCCATAATCTATCATTTTGTTGCTGACAATGGGACATTTTTCAATACACTCTGGAACTTCCAACCTGCCTTTACTATTTCTTGCAGTTTTGGTCCCCACGACATCCAATAAACTTCCACAAATTAGAGACCTATTTTTGTTTCCTTACTTTGCCAAAATATTGCTTCAAATATGTAGTTGACAACCTTCTAAGTAGCTGAGCAAGTTTAACATTTCCAACAAACTACATTGGCTGAAACGTCCACTGACTGCAAAACATGTCTTAAAAAGGAAGGCTATACGGACATGTTAATTCACAAGAATTTGCAAAGGAAAAAAAAAGGCTCATGTAGCTCCATTTTGCTGGTCCTTCACTTATTTTTCCATTTGAGGTGCTTCAGATTCTTCAAAATGTTTTCATTTTGAAAGTAGCACTGTTGTATATTTCATCAAGAACAAGGACAAACTGTTTCAACTGACACAAGGGTTGGTGAGCAGAGGACAGGAGTTAGCAGAACTGGAAGATATTTTGTTCATGTAGCTAGTTGTGATGATATGGAATGTACTACCCTAAGCTGAATCCACTGTAATTACAAAAGTTCTTTTCTGAAAAGTTAGCTCCCAAGATGCAAAAAAAAAATCAGCATTGATTGCCCATTCCTGATTGTCCTCAAAGTCTTCTTTTTGAACATTAAGTGAAGATACTCCCACAATACTGTTATGATGTTACATGTCAAATTTGGAGGGTAAATGTACAAAGAGGAGTGGTTTATAGGATAGCCAGATCAAATGGACAATGCAGATACAATCATTCATACAATCCCTACAGTATGGAAACAGGCCCTTTGGCCCAACAAGTCCACACCGACCCTCAGAACATCCCACCCAAATCCATCCCCTATTAACCACCTAATCCACACATCCCTGAACACTACAGGCAATTTAGCATGGCCAATCTACCTAGCCTGCACATCTTTGGACTGTGGGAGGAAACCAGAGCACCTGGAGCAAACCCACGCAGAATGTGCAAACTCCACACAGACAGTCACCAAAGGGCGAAATCAAACCTGGGCCCCTGGCGCTCTGAGGCAGCAGAGCCAACCACTGAGCCACCGTGCTGATGAGCAAAATGATAAGACAAAGGAGAAGCCAGCAATTTGACTTATTGAAGCTGCTCTGCTATTCAATCAAATCACAGCACGATTGAATGTGGTCTTAACTCCTCTTTCCTGCTTGTCCCCACTAATACAGACTCCACTGTAGATCAAAAGATGTGTCGAACACAAAACATCATCTTCATATCTTCAAGGCAATCTATCAATTCAGAATGTCACTGGCAGGACACAAAGATTAATATATTAATCTTGAATTTTTTCTAAAGAGTACTTACTAAAGCCAAGGACACTGGAAAAAGGAAAAAAGTTTCATTTTCAAAGAACACAAAACTGCGTGACTGGAGATGCCAGGTCAGCAACACTTTCTTACTGAAGTCACATAGCCCAGCTTGTGCGTGTAATAAAGCTACTGGTTTTGAACAGAGAGGAAGCAGCAGATAATTTACCTGAGAATCAAGAACGAATGTGGCCACTCTCCGAAACCCCTTTCAAAGTTTGAGAGTTCAAAATGGACTGCAACGGCTCATCACTGCAAGTGAGGTTTGCTAAATGAGAACATGAAAACTCCAGGAGATAATAAGAACTGCCAATGCTGGAGGCCAAAACATCAGCTTTTCCGCTCCTCTGATGCTAGCTGGCCTGCTGTGTTACTCCAACTCCACACTTATTTATGAAAACGCCACACAATCAGCCATAACTATTTCAGGAAGATATCTCAGAGTCAACGAGCTTGCATGCGAAGAGACTTTAGCTAATGGACACCTGGGCATAATCATTTTCTCTAAATTTAATTGTTACTTGGTCAAAGTACCTTTCAGGTAACATTCCGCAGAGCTTTTATATATTTCCCCCAACCATACGTGGGAAATGACAGTGTTAATTTTCAAGAAGGATAGTTGTATATATAGCTGAACAGTTTGAATTCTTTGTCAAAAACTGTACATGGTTGCTTGAATAAGTTCTGTTTGCAATAAACTCATTATTTGTTACTGGTTGACTTGTTTCTGAAACAGATATGTAGTTTGATATAACTAGCAATGTCATCTCCCCTTATAAATTCAACCTTGTTGTGGCCACTTAGCAATGTCATCTCCTTTTATAAGTTCAACTTCGTTGTGGCTATAGGAGGATCCTAACTCAGTAGTGTTGAACATACTTAATAAAATCACTGTCCAAGGTTCACAGTAGAACGGAATAACAAAGACTAACTGCCCTCAAGAGATTTAACGTCAACCCCACCTTAAAATGGGAGGGTCCTTATTTTTAAATTGTGTCCCCTAGTTCTAGATTCTCTAATGAGGGGCAAAATCCTCTCATTAGAGGAAATTTCCTCATTAGAATCTTGCATGTTTCAAAAGGGTTGTTTGCATTCTAAATTCCAAATTCCAACTAGCAAAAAGGCCCAACTTTTCCTCATTAGAAAACTATTTCATCCCAGGAATTGATTACAGAACCTTCTCTGAACTGCTTTCAATGCAAATACATCCCTCCTTAAGCATGGAAGGCAAGATGGCACACAGATAGTGCAAACTGCCTTGTGTACAGTTTTAACAAAAGTTCTCAACTTTTATACTCCATTGTGCTGAGCGTAAAGGCCAACATTTCACTCACCTTCCTAATTTCTTGCCATACCTGCAAAAATTTTGTAGTTTAATCGAAAGGACACCCAGATCTCTCTGCATGGGAGTCTTATAGCGTTTCTCATACCTTCCCACATTCCCAAATTATTGGCCACTCACTCAAGTTATCCACTGCAACTCCTTCAGCTGATTGAGAAAGAAGTCCAGAACAACCTTGTCCGCACTATGGCTGCTACTGCACATGCAACTGTACCTGACACCCCATGGTTGGCAGGCAGTAGAAGCATCAGTGAAAATTTGAAACTCTGAAAATCACAAAAGAACTGTGCTGTATAATACCGTGATCCATTTTTGTTGATTAGAAGGCTCTGGGCAATAAACCAAAACTTTATATAGACAGTATGCACTGTGAAAACTTACAACAAAACATGTGGTAGCTTTTAATTTTATATCACCATGAATCAAATTGAATACTCCTTACTTCTTTCAAGTCATCACAATAAAAAAAGTTTATGCTGTACATTAATTATAAACACGATCTGAAGTAATTACAGATATTGCAGGAATTGCATGTATGAAAAATAATAAACTAATTTTCATTTGAGTTAAAACATTGTTACCTTTGTCAGCGAACTATAATTATAAACAACACATCAAAAATCATTGTGGGTGGGATAACACTTCTGAAAACTAGGACAGCATAAGAAAATTATTTTCATTACAGGAGATCACAATAGTTGTCTACAGGTAGTTTCAGAAAGTTGGTTCAATTCAGATACAGCTTCTAACTAATTAACCTTGTGCCCGTGATAACCATCTTAAAAGGAAAAGCTGGACATTACTGTTTCCACAATTGATCACAATGAAATATATTATAGGAACTCAGACAAGGCCAGAAGCAGCACAAAGATACAGTTCCTAGATATCCCCTTCCACAATTCAATGCAACAATAAATAAATATGGATCAGACAGAAGCTACAGTGAATAGGGACCAGTTGATCCCAATGGAACTTTACTAGAAACTGAACAATAATATTTTTGCTGCAAGCTTCGTGTACTAGCATTTAATAAAGGATACTTTCTAGGCTATTAAACCCAGCAGAGAACTAGACCTTTTTTTGAGGGATAAACCATTATATTGAAGAGTCTTCCAATTAACACTACAGAAATACCCAACCATCTACAATCTGTGGGGGTCTTAAGTATTTTCCACTTATCCATGTTCAGAAGACTTACATGCCTTCAAGTTTGCATCAGCAATAACTGGAACTTTTAAGCAGTGTTTGCAAATTTCTTTCCAGTTTGTATCTCACTAACTTTAAGACATGAATTTTCTTCAGGCAGTTTGTGCACTGACAGGGCTATTCCTTTGGGTCTAAAAGGAGTTAGATTTGTTGGCCAATTTCGAAGTGTTTAGGAGAACTACAGATGTGTTTGGACTTCATTAGCGCAAAGTGTTAATTTGGTCCTGAGCTTTCATTAGTATGCATGGAATTTTAAAAACTCACTTCAATCCCAAACAGACTATTCTTTTTCCACCTGGTAAAACAAAATAGTCAATAAATTGTCTCCAGTCAAATAACTGAGATGGGTTTAAGCTTTCAAATATATAGAATTTCTTATGGTTGAGACAAGATACACTTCACAAAAGGGTACGTGCAAGTGGACTGCCATCATTCTGACGCCAGCCTAGTTATACAATTCGCCAGAAACTCTGGACACTGTTCGGATGTGGGCCATTCTAATGGTACAGTTCCTACTTTCCCCATTACTGGTGCCAGTGTCCTGGGAATCAAAAGGCCTTTGTCTTCATACCAATCTTTAAGCCACACATCCTTGCCTAGGACTGTAACCACTTTCTGTCCCATTTTCTGTTTCATGTGCCAGAACAGAATTGCAAAGCACTCTCAAAAAACTTCCTTAACCATTAAACAGAAAGTTGGAGTCAGGTACACATCCCATGTCCAGCTATCAAACATTTTCTCAAATTCTCTGACAGCAACTTCGATCAGCTATTAGAGACAGATCTGGAAATGAAGACAGCAACATGGACTTCAGTACTACCGCCATATCAATTTCCATGACCCAACTCTCAACATTCTACTATCACTACGCACAGTAAGCAACACAGATTTCTGCTGGTCTTCAATTCTACCCTGTCTATGGAGAAATTCCAAAATCCACCATCAATTTGTATTCATATAGAATCTTCACTAGGAATAGATTAAAAAACCACTTAGGATATGAATTTGAATGAATCCTCAGCAACAGAAACAATGATTAACAAGTTTTTATTGAAAGAAGTGGACTTGATTTGCAATAAATTTCAAGAATTTCACTGGAGTCTTAAAGACACAGAATGTTTAGAAATTAATTAGTGACAAAGTATTTTCAATTCTGAAACATTAACATCTAAACACTTTCAAAATATGCATCTTATATTGTATAACTGAAGGTTCACTGTTGAAGTTTAACAATTAAACTTCTTGTACTTTAAAATAATTCACCCTAATTTAATCAAAAACAAACGTGTCATGCAATTGATGATCAGCAAAAATGGTTAAGGACACTATTCATTCTATAGCACGAACGACAATCGGGTTAAGTTAGCTTGTATTCATTTTTTTCCAGCAAATTCACTTGGTATACTATATATGGAAGAAAAAAACTCCAGAGTCTGGTCCCTAGCAATTACGTAATATCATGTGAGTGTTTTGGATACACAAAGCATTAGTAATGAGATTTGATGTATTTCCTAATGCACCCTATAAAATAACAGTTCTAAAAGTTTGTCAGGGATGACCAAAACTTCCAAACCATGACTGTGGGCCTCCACTTTATGATGGTTATCAAACTTAATTTAAAAAATGCAACTTACGTAAAGTATGCTGCTCTAATACTACAAGAGAGCTTCAGCATCATATAATGTTAGCACTGAGGTACATATTTTATATGTAGTTTTCAAAAGATGATTCAGAGCCACACAGCACAAAAATGGCCCTTCAGCCTCTTGGACAAGTCAGGCCAAAGTTAAAAAGCCCCAACATATACAAGATACATGTCATCATTGGCATGCAGAGAAGACCATTATTCGGTAATAAACCAACTCTTCTGGTTTAAAAATTGATATTTAAAGTTTCTTCTGAAAAACTTAATTACATTAATTTATGCAAGATTTGTCTGTAATAAAGGTCTCTTGAACAAACAGGGTACATCTGCGAGTCATCCATACTGGTTAATTTTGAAGTAAGTTAATGGAAGAAGGCAACTTCTTCCTATTTAAAGTTGCAGCAGTACAAATAAAAGACTGCAAATTTTGCTAACTCCTAACAAGGAACTCAGCCATTTCTCAGCTTAGGCATACAGTCAATTTACAATGGACTAGACAGTACATGCTCCTGCCAGGTATTTTGTTTTGGGGGTAGGGGGCAGCGTCAGCTGAAATAAGTCCTTTCAACCATACCTCAGAGCTCACCACCATAATAGAGGGCAGAGAGGTGCTAGAATCAACAGCTCACTAACGCATGTAAATAAAGCTCGTGACCTTCCTAATATGCTGCCATATGAAAATATGACTGGCGTGGGCAGTTGGAAGGAGTGATCATTCTGTTATGAAATGCCACATGAAGAAGAAAGGCAGGAAGGAAGAGAGGCACCTGATATAAAAGGGGGAGCCCGTTATGTACTGGGATCACCCCACAATATATACCCCACACAATGGCCTGCCCAACAGAACCTAGTCCCTCACCACAATCCAGCTCTAGGTTCCCTCTCACAATAAACACAAGACTCACCTTTCTGTGGCAGCCATGACATCCTTCTGGTCTCTTCCTGCAATGACTGGTCTGATAAGCTCCCAAAAGGCACAGCTGCCTCTTGAGTGAGGCTCAGGAATTCTGCAATTAATTAACTTAGCCTGTCCAATGTGCATTGTGGCTGCAAAGTGAGATTCCAATGGACAAGGCTAGCTTCCAGCTCAATTTTCTTCGGCCCAGTTAACATTTATTTTTCAGTATATTCCTCAGAGCTGGTATCCACTTCCAACAACTTCTGCTCTTATTAAATATTTGTTCACAGATTCTGGCTACAAACATCAATCCTTACAGACACACCCCCACAAACAAATCAACTTAATCCCTTCCTTCTGAGACATCAATCACAGACAGACACATTCTTTAATGATGAGATTTACAAACCAAAATTGCATTTTTAATTGTGAAGCACAGTCACAGTATACCCCCAAGCAATGTGGCCAAGATCAACAGCCTTGATTCTATTATTCTACACAATAATGTTGTGCTTTTAAATATGATGCCCATACTTAACATTTAAAACATATGAAGACAAAGCTCCATTTACAATGCAAAGCGGTCTAAGTTCAAATATAAATTTCAGGCTTTGCAGAAATTTTATATAGTTCAATATTCCTGAAATGTAATAGCTGAAATCAAGAATGAGCTTCGCTCACAACACACGTGGCTCCAACTAGTCAATGACTACCAACAGCTTAATCTACCTCAGAGTCCAATACAAACTTAGTAAGCAGGAATCAACTGGAATATAGAAGGGAAATCAGTGCCACAAAACCTGCTCGATTTTGAGGAAGCAATATCTTACAGCAAGCCCCATGAAACTTTATTAAGAGCTTCTTGGTAAGCCAGTTTCTGGGAATAACTCACCACTTAGCAGTTATCCCAGAATTTACAGGCATCCCTTGCACCCCACTATACCTAAAAGCACCCAGATAAACACAATTAACCAAAACGTTCCTCTGCCCAGTCCTAACTTATGTTCGGACAGAGCAGACACCAAGAAAATCAACAGAGACAGACAGAGACCCAGAGGACATAGAACATAACAGCATAATACAGGCCCTTTGGCTCTTGATGCTGCGCCAACTTGTGAAACCAATCTGAAGCCCATCTAACCTACACTATTCTATTATCATCTATATGTCTATCCTAAGGGCATTTAAATGCCCTTAAAGTTGGCCAATCTACACTGTTGCAGGCAGGGCATTCTACGCCCTTACTACTGAGTAAAGAACCTACCTCTGATATCTGTCCTATATCTATAACCCCTCAATTTAAAGCTATGTCCCCTCGTGGTAGCCATCAAAAGCCGAGCAAAAAGGCTCTTACTGTCCACCCCATCAAATCCTCTGATCATCTTGCATGTCTCTATTAGGTCACGTCTTAACCACCTTGTCTCTAACGAAAACAGCGTTCAGTCCCTCAGCATTTCCTCATTAAGACCTTCCCTCCATACCAGGCAACAACCTGGTGAATCTCCTCTGCACCCTTTCCAATGCTTCCCCATCCTTCCTATAATGCGGCGACCAGAACTGTATGCAACACTCCAAGTGCAGCCACATCAGTTTTGTACAGCTGCAACATGACCTCATGGTCCGAAATTCAATCCCTCTACCAATAAATCCGAACACACCGTATGCCTTCTTAACAACCCTATCAACCTGGGTGGCAACTTTCAGGGATCTACGTAAACGGACACCGAGATCTCTCTGCTCATCCACACTACCAAGAATCTTACCGTAAGCCCTGTATTCTGCATTCCTGTTACTCCTTCCAAAGTGAATCAACTCACACTTTTCCACATTAAACACCATTCGTCACCTCTCAGCCCATCTCTGCAGCTTATCTACGTCCCTCTGTATCCCACTACATCCTTCCGCACGCTCCACAACTCCACCAATTTTAGTGTCATCCGCAAATTTACTAACCTATCCATCTACACCCTCATCCAGGTCATTTAAAAATGACAAACAGCAGTGGCTTCAAAACAGATCCTTGCGGTACACCACTAGTAACTGAACTCCAGGATGAACATTTTCCATCAACCACCACCCTCTGTCTTCTTTCAGCAAGCCAATTTCTGATCCAAACCACTAAACCACCCTCAATACCATGCCTCTATTTTCTGCAATTGCCTACCGTGGGGAACCTTATCAAACACTTTACTGAAATCCATTTACAACACATCAACCGCTTTACCCTCATCCACCTGTTGGTTACCTTCTCAAAGAACTCAAAGGTTTGTGAGGCACGACCTACCCTTCACAAAACTGTATTGACTATCCCTAATCAAATTATTCCTTTCCAGATGATTATAAATCCTCTCTCTTATAATCCTCTCCAACACTTTACCCACAACTGAAGTAAGGCGCACTGGTTTATAATAACCAGGGTTGTCTCTACTCCCCTTCTTGAACTAGGGGACAACATTTGCTATCCCCCAGTCTTCTGGCACTATTCCTGTAGACAATGATGACGTAAAGATCCAAGCCAAAGGCTCTACAATCTCCTCCCTAGCTTCCCAGAGAATCCTAGGATAAATCCCATCCGGCCCAGGTGACTTATCTATTTTCACACTTTCTAGAATTGCTAACACTTCCTCCTTATGAACCTTAATCCCAAATAGTCTAATAGCCTGTATCACAGTATTTTCCTCGACAACACTGTCTGTCTTTTTCCTGTGTGAATAGTGACGAAAAATATTCATTGAGCGCCTCTCCTATCTCTTTGGACTCCACGCACAACTTCCCACTGCTGTCCTTGACTGGCCCTGATCTTACTCTTGTCATTCTTTTGTTCCTGACATACCTATAGAAAGCTTTAGGGTTTTCCTTGATCCTCCCTGCCAAAGACTTCTCATGTCTCCTCCAAACATTTTGGAAGATGGCAGGCAGGACTTCCTCCTTGCCCAGAACCAGCAGTAGAGGCCACAACACTAGATCACGCGAGTCTGCTAAGCAGTTGCTGAAATAACTCCAAAGTTGCCAACCGGGTTAAAGCAGTCTCAGCTGCCTGGGGGAATACCCAGCACTGTAGGAAAAAGGTCCTCTTTCCCTGAAACCTCACTCAATTTCTGCTACTGTACCCACCTCCAAACACAATTCAAACTCTAACTCTCATTACTGCTTACAAGTGAGGCAAGATGTTGTACTCACTTATCACAACCCCAATGCTCCCGAGATGCTGCTTGGCCTGCTGTGTTCATCCAGCCTCACATTTTATTATCTTGGAATTCTCCAGCATCTGCAATACCACTAACCCTGCATTCCCTCTGCACTGCGAATTCACTTGCTCAAAACACCTCTCCACCTGCACCAACAGTAACAGATGTGCCATCAACTTTCATCTTCTGTACCAATGTGGTCTTTTGTCCCAATACGGACTTGTCTCAATACACACAGACAATGAGGGTCATGAGTTCAACTGGCACAAAGTGACTACAACGGTACAAGGGAACACCAGATATACAAGGGAATTTCTGCAAGCCTGGTTCTCAACACAGGACTCCATTAACTAACACACAGAAACAGACCCCCTATGCAGACCGCTGCTGAAACAACAGAACAGGAAGCGACAAGACCATTATACCAGAAGATCATAAAAATCTGGAATGAAGCAGAACAGCAAAGCTTTGAATAGAGGTTGCACTTTTGATCTTGCCAAGAAGAGTAATGAAATATCTGCACACTACAGAACAACCAACTTGGTGAGCTAACAAACAAATGATTTCTCACTCTGGTTTCCACGGTGGGATATTTATTCAATAATTTTGCTAACGAGGCATAAATTAACCCTTCTAAATCTCTACTGAGGAAATGTGGTATAAAACTCCAACTTTGCAGCAAAGATCCATCTGCAATTATCTCAACAAAAAACAAAACTGGTCACCACACTACCAGAAGAATGTGGATGCTCTGGAGACAGTGCAAAGATTTACCAGGATGCTGCTTTATCTGGAGGGTTTTAGTTACAAGGAAAGGTTGGATAAATTCAGATTGTTTTCAGTGGAATGTTGGAGGCTGAAGGGTGACCCAATAAAAATCTACAAAATTATGCGAGGCATAGATAAGTTGATTAGTCAGAGGTTTCCCACCACCAACACCACCCCCACCGCCGACCACCCCAGAGCGGGAAGGTCAACTACAAGAGGGCAAAAGGTTCAAAGTGAGAGAGGGAAAGTTTAGGGCAGAAGTGTGGGGCAAATATTTCACAGTGTGGGGTAGGTGCCTGGAACGCACTGCCAGTGGAGGTGGTGCAAGCAGACACGTTAGCAATGTTTAAGGTATATCTTGACAGACATGAACATGAGGTGAAAAAGTGCTTATGAGCAATAAGTATAGTGGGTCTAAAAGAGGAGTAGGAATTAGCACAGGCTTGATGGGCTGAAAGGCCTATTCATGGGTTATACTGTATTGTATTGCATTGCTTTACTGTATATAAAGATAAAGATAAAATCTGTCAAGTTTGTTAGTGTATTTCTGAACTTTGAAACCCTCAAAATAATTATACCACAAAAATTCTCTCATTTACTCGGAGCATTAGCTGGTGCTGCCATTCAATTACTTCATAAAATTAATTCTTGGGTACTGGTGGCTGGGCTTACATTTCTTGCCTATCCAGTTGTCCTTGAGCCAGTGCATTCCATTTAGGTTACACGGACTCAAAATGTTTTACAGAGGGAATTCCAGGATTTTGACCCATTGATGGTGAAGGATTCATAGAATCCCTAGGGTGCAGATAGAGGCCATTCATCCCATTCAGTCTGCACCAAAGCTCCAAACAGCATTCTTCATAACCCTGTATTTACTACGATTAGCCCACCTAGTGTGCATATCCCTCAATACCATGATCAAATTAGCATAGCCGATCCAATTAACCTGCACATTATTGAACTGTGACAGGAAACCAGAGCACCAGCGAAAATGCATGCAGGCATGGACAGAATGTGCAAACTCCACACAGTGACCAAAGGCTGCAATTGAACCCGGCTGTCAGCCAACAGTGCCAACCACTGCGCTCTCAGGAGCTACAATTTGCAGCTACATATGCTGTTAGTGTCAGTGATGCTATATGGGCTGGGAGTGTGCAATCTTCCTTGAAGTAGAACTTCAGAAGGAGCTTTTAAAAGGTCATTTCCTTTCTGACTTCTCATAACAACTCTGCAGTGCCATGTGTTTGCTGAAACACAGTATCAGGAGAGCAAGTGATCACATAGGTAAGTACTCCGGCATCGTGCTAATCTTCATGCATTGGTGTGGCTCTGAGAGATATTATTAGTATTCAACATTTTTGTGGACACAAATATTGAATAATGTAGAATAATAAAAAAGGACCCAGGAAGCTAGTAGATCCCTCTTTCAATTTTGCAAATTAGAATTTATATTTTAAAGTTGGATTCGTTTGCATTAGAAGCATAATTCAGATTACCTGAAAAACTAAACTGCCTCAAGCACACATTCATGCTTCTTAAAATAAAATTAAGCTAGTTATGCACTTAATCAGAATTCAACCCTCAATCCTTTCTTTTTCTGATTCCCCACACTTCAAAGGTTTCTGTGTGTGCTCTAACACAAATGCTAGTATCATGATTGCAGCTCACACCTAGATTCTCTTTAGTATTGTACTATAGATCTGGTGCGGCCGCACTTGTGTACAGTTCTGGTCACTGCATTGTGAGGATGATGTGGAAGCTTTGGAAAGGGTGCAGAGGAGATTTACTAGGATGTTGCCTGGTATGGAGGGAAGGTCTTATGAGGAAAGGCTGAGGGACTTGAGGCTGTTTTCATTAGAGAGAAGAAGGTTGAGAGGTGACTTAATTGAAACATATAAAATAATCAGAGGGTTAGATAGGGTGGATAGGGAGACTCTTTTTCGTAGGATGGTGACAGTGAGCACAAGGGGGCATAGCTTTAAATTGAGGGGTGAAAGATATATGACCGATGTCAGAGGTAGTTTCTTTACTCAATAGTAAGGGAATGGAACGCTTTGCCTGCAACAGTAGTAGATTCGCCAACTTTAGGTACATTTAAGTCATCATTAGATAAGTGTACGGACGTACATGGAATAGTGTAGGTTAGATGCGCTTGAGATCGGTACAACAGGTCGGCACAACATCGAGGGCCGAAGGGCCTGTACTGTGCTGTAATGTTCTATGTTCTATCTGTGCAATTCATCAGTGGATAAAAGGTTGGCTGTAAATTCTGGAGCATATCTTATAGCTGCAGTCAGTCAATCAGACTGGATGTCAAAAAATGATTGTTTCTTTCTCCAACTGCATATCTTATTTTGTAAACTGCCTGTTTACAGACCTGATCCTGGAGTAATTAAAGGCCCTTCCAACTCTAGTGTCTCATCTTCACCTTGGTCTTTTTCTTCAGTTTTTCGCTTTTTCTTCTTTGTTGGATCTTTAGGTTTTCTCAAGAGAGAGAGTTCTTCAGGATGCCTTATATCTGTTGGAATAGGAAAACAATACATAAAATAATTGGGAGTGGTCAAGACATTATGAAAGTAAATCAGCAACAAATAATGGTCATTAAAAAAAACTCAGAAAATGAAGTTTGTACAGCAAGATATTGAAATCCGAGTAATAAGCCATAAGAATTTCATGATGATACCAAATTGGTTGAACATTTCTAAACACATTTAGGATTTACCAATACTTGAAAACTTTCCCAAGTAACCAGTAAACATTAGGGAATTAATCTGAATTCAGTCCTGAACAAGAGATAGGATACCTTTTAAGTTTTGCTGTATGGGTCCATGCACAGATTCAGTTCAATTCTTAGCAGTTATAACACAAGTTAAACCATAAAGCATACTTAAAGAAACCAATGTAATTGGAATAGAAAACATGCAATTATAACACCACAGCCATGAAAACTGAGTGATTTGGGATTGGATGAATCACATTAGAATACAGCAGAAAACGTAAAATCTGTAGTTGTCATGGCAAATAGACAATAGACATAGGTGCTGGAGTAGGCCATTCAGCCCTTCGAGCCAGCACCACCATTCATTATGATCATGGCTGATCATCCACAATCAGTATCCTGTTCCTGCCTTATCCCCAGAACCCTTGATTCCACTATCTTTAAGAGCTCTGTCTATCTCTTTCTTGAAAGTATCTAGAGAGAGTTGGCCCCCACTGCCATCTGGGGCACGGCATTCCATATATCGAACACTCGCTGGGTGAAGGAGTTTTTCCTCCACTCTGTTCTATATGGCCTACCCCTTATTTTTAAACTGTGTCCTCTGGTTCTGGACTCACCCATCAGCGGAAACATGCTTCCTGCCTCCACAGTGTCCAATCCCTTAATAATGTCATATGTCTCAATCTGATCCCTCATCCTTCTAAACTCAAGAGTATACAAGCCCAGTCACTCCAATCTTTCAACATATGATAGTCCCGCCATTCTGGGAATTGACCTAGTGAACCTACGTTGCATTCCCTCAATAGCAAGAATGTCCTTCCTCAAATTTGGAGACCAAAACTGCACGTAATACTCCAGGTGCGGTCTCACCAGGGCCCTGTACAGCTGCAGAAGGACCTCTTTGCTCCTATACTCAATTCCTCTTGTTATGAAGGCCAGCATGCTATTAGCTTTCTTCACCTGCTGTACCTGCATGCTTGTTCACTGCCTGCTGTACCCACTGCACAAAATTCACTGCAGGAAATAGAGATATTGACAAATTTGACTGAAGTATAAATAAAACATGAAATTAATACCATGAATGCTATGGATAGCTTATTACCAAAAGCAAATAAAATATTTCGCTTCTAACAAAAGAACAAAGAAAATTACAGCACAAGAACGGGCCCTTCGGCTGTCTAAGCCTGCGCCAATTGAGATCCTCTGTCGAAGCCTATCATCTATTTTCTAAGGGTCTGTATCCCATTGCTCCCTGCCCATCCATGTACCTGTCCAGATACATCTTAAAAGGCACTATCGTGTCTGCGTCTACCACCTCCGCTGGCAACGCGTTCCAGGCACCCATCGCCCGCTGCGTAAAGAACTTTCCACGGATATCTCCCTTAAAAGTTCCTTCTCTCACTTTTAACTCATGATCCCATTAATTGAGTCTCCCACTCTGGGGGAAAAAGCTTCTTGCTATCCACCTTGTCTATACCCCTCGTGATTTTGTAGACCTCAAATCAGGTCCCACCTCAAATCTCCATCTTTCTAATGAAAATAATCCTAATCTACTCAACC
This sequence comes from Stegostoma tigrinum, assembly GCF_030684315.1. Classification (NCBI taxonomy): domain Eukaryota; kingdom Metazoa; phylum Chordata; class Chondrichthyes; order Orectolobiformes; family Stegostomatidae; genus Stegostoma; species Stegostoma tigrinum. The sequence goes on from NC_081363.1 coordinate 46,362,550, forward strand.
ATTCTTCATAGTTAGTACCCTCCATACCAGGCAACATCCTAGTGAACCTCCTCTGCACCCTCTCCAACGCATCCACATCTTTCTGGTAATGTGTACACAGTACTCTAAATGTGGCCAAACCAAAGTCTTTTACAACTGTAACATGACCTGCCAACTCTTGTACTCAATACCCCATCCAATGAAGGAAAGCATGCCATATTGCCTTCTTGGCCACCCTATTGACCTGCGTTGTCACCTTCGGGGAACAATGGACCTGAACACCCAGATCTCTCTGTACATTAATTTTCCTCATGACTTTTCCATTTACTGTATAGTTCGCTCTCGAATTAGATCTTCCAAAATGCATCACCTCGCATTTGCCCGGATTGAACTCCATCTGCCATTTATCTGCCCAACTCTCCAATCTATCTATATTCTGCTGTAATCTCTGCCAGTGCCATTCACTATCTGCTTCTCCACCAATCTTAGTGTCATCTGCAAACTTGCTAATCAGACCACCTACACCTGCCTCCAAATCATTTACGTATATCACAAACAAAACACTAAAATCTGATTTCATAGATAACAAAAGGACAAAAACAGATGTTTGAATCCTTTTTCAACTTTCTCAAATCAGGGAAAACCTGTGTCGCCGGTTCGGTGACCATTCAATGCTAGCTAACTGTTGTCAGAACAGAATAGAGCAAGGCAATGGTTTAGTGATGTCATGGCATGACTAGTGATCCAGAGGGCAGCACGGTGGCTCAGTGGTTCCTACTGCTGCCTTCAGTGACTGTCTGCATGGAGTTTGCACATTCTTCCAGTGTCTGTGTGGGTTTCTGCTAGGTGCTCTAGTTTCTTCCCATAGCATGGATTAGCCATGCTAAATTGCCCACAATGTCCAAGGATGAGAGAATAATGGGAACTGCAGATGTTGGAGAATCCAAGATAACAAAGTGTGAAGCTGGATGAACACAGCAGGCCAAGCAGCATCTCAGGAGCACAGTCCGAGGATGTGCAGGTTAGGCGGGTTAGCCATGGTTAATGCAAGGCTAGGGGAATAGAGTGGAGGGTGGGGCTGGATCAGAGTCGCAGTGGGATGCTTTCTGTAAGGTTGATGCAAACCTGATTGGGCCAATGACCTCTTTCCACACTGTAGTAATTCTACGATTCAAAAGACTAGATGATAATGGTCTGGGGATTTGGGCTTGAAATTCACCATGGCAGATCATTGAAACTGAACTTAAAAGAAATCTGGGATTAAAAGTCTAATGATGTCCAAGAAAAATGTTGATTGTCATAACAACCATTTGCTCATTGTTCTTAAGGAAACTGGTTGTCCTTACCTGGTTTGGCTTACAGGTAACTCCAGACCAGCAAAGTGGGCTGACTCTCTGAAATGACCTAGCAAGCCACTCAGTTGTATAACTACTAGGAAGTCTAAAAGATGAATCTTGTCAGACCATGAGGTATCAATCTAGGCATCAGAAACAACAATGGCAAACTCAGCCATATTGACTCTGTAAAGTCTCCTTACCAATATCTGGGGTAGTGCCAAAATTAAGCGCTGAGACACAAACTAGTTAAGCAACGGCCTGAGCGGTACAACTCTGCACATATGACTTTCACGCAAGATCACTGACACATGTCCTGCCTCAGGTAAGATTGGGAACTCTTTGGTCACTCTCGAATTAACTCAATGTTCACCTACCAATCCAGGCCCTCAACTTAAGCAGTGAAGAAGGAAAATCCAATACCTAGGTTGGAAACTGAATGGAATAGGCAAATGTAGCAGAACATTAGTTACAAGGAAGCTTTTCACTGAGGTGGAGAACCTCTTAAGCATGCACAATATTTGTTAAACAAAGAAAAAGACCTGCTGATGCCAGAAAATCTGAAACCAAACCAGAAACTGCTGGAGAAATTCAGCTGCTCTGGCAAAAATCTATGGACAGAAAGTCAAATCAGTGTTTTGGTTTCTGACCATTCTTCAGAGTTCTGCTACGTTTCAGCAAGAAATTTCTGGCTTTGGTGCAGTATTTGTTGTTCTCAAAGAAAAGATTGAAGCTTTGCAAATAATTTTGATACAATATTAAAAGATTTCTTGGCTGTTGTAAGCTTGGAGAAAGCCTACTGTGACCACTTGTGATCATGTTAATTGATTCACATAGCTATGACATGCCTTTCAAAGAGATCACACTTTCAAGAATACTATCTTGGAAACGTTGGGCACTGCCATCAAACTCTCCAAATACACAAGTATGCAAAGCAATAACAAAAAGAAATTTGAGTTATGAGAGCAAATATACAGGGTCAGATATTTGCAGTTTGGAAAACTGTGCAGACCTTTATGAAAATAGTAGACAGAATCTGAATTCAGGTGTCCTATATGTGATTTCTCACAGATCCATTTTTTTGCAAAAAATTGAGAATGAGGTTGGCGCAAGATTCACAAGAAGAGGAAAACTTAACTCAGCAGGGGAATTTAAATCTAGTGTCAGGTTTAAAAACACTCTATTTTGACTATATCAAGGGCTTCAAACTTGAAGATGGATCATTAATTGAAGGAATAGACATATAATGAAAGATATGAATATATCTTGAAGGACATGAAGTTTTCAAAATTTTCAAACAAGCACCAAAGAAAGGCTAAAGCTATCTGTCAGAGATTTAAAAAAAAACTCTGCTGCTTTGATAACAGGCCTTCATTCATTCACAAGATGGAGGCATCACTAGTTAGGCCAGCCGTTATTGCCTATCCCCGAATGCCCTTGAAGAGGTGGTACTTAACTGCCATCTTGAATAGCTGCATTTCCTCGCATGTAGGCACACCCAAAATTCTGCCCTGAAGGACATTTCAGGATTTTGATTCCGTAACTATGAACAGTAATATGCTGTGTGGCTTGGAGGGGAGCCTGTATGTGTTGGTGTACCCTTGCATTTGCTACCCTTGCCCTACTGGATGAGAGGGTTTGTGGACTTGGAATGTGCTGTTGGAGAAGCCTGGGTGTGAGGCATCTTGTCAATGGTACATACACTGTGCATAGGTGGTGAAAAGAATGAATGATGAAGTTGGTACATAGGATGCCAATCTCGAGCACACTGCTTTGCTTTAGAAACCTGAATAATCATTCCAAAAACAGGGTCTTCTTATTTGCACAGTATAAAAAGTGAACTTCCAGTATGGGAGATCGTATTTTTGAAATTAAAGAAAAAATAACAACACTTCTATACACTTTAGATAAATTGGGCTTGGTTTATTAAATTAATTATACAACAATATCTTTAAGCACCAAATGAAAACGCCATGTTACTTTGGCCGTGCAACAATTAGGATCCCATTCTGGATCAGATGTGTTTGTTTCACAATAATCCCTCCCAGACCAATTATTTCCAAACCATCCATTGTAAATGTTACTCTATTTTTTGCATAATCTTAGTTTGTGCACCTACTAACATCCCAATATTAAATAACAAAACTACACAAACATAATGCGGGACACAGTGTGGCAGACTGTATATCAAAGAAGTCAATTCGAGTGTTCCCAACTGTAAAACTATGGATGGACCCATCCACTCTCTACTGAAGATCAGACATTCAGCATCCAAGTCAGGTGACCCAGGCCAATATAGCAAATCCAGATATAACCTCCACAAAGCCATTAGGGAGGCCCAGAGGCAATACCGGAACAAGTTAGAGGCCCAGACTTACCAAACACATTGCCACCACCTATGGCAAGGCCTAAACAACATTACAGGATACAAATCGAAACAGTGCAAGATAGTAGACAATGACACATCCCTGCCTGACATGCCCAATGATTTCTAAATTTGGTTTGAGCAGACTACCACCAGCGTGGTGATGCCTGCCCGAACTGCCCCAGACACACCTGTTCCCTCAGTCACTGCTGCAGGCGTCAGATTAGTCCTTCCTGGGAGTCATCCCAAGGAAAGCGATGGACCTGGACACAGTGTCCCCATTCGAGCCCTCAGATCCCGTTTGGACCAACTGGCAGAGGTATTCACAGACATCTTCAATCCCTCCCTTCTACAAGCCAAAGTCCCCATCTGCTTCAAGAAGACCACCATCATCCCCGTACCTAAGAAAACATATGCAGGGTGCCTTAATGACTACCATCCAGTGGCCCTGACTTCAATAATCATGAAGTGTTTTGAGAGGCTGGTCATGGCACACCAACTCCAGTCCAGCCTGTCTCAATCCCTTGCAGTTTGCCTATTGACCTAACCTATTGCCTAATTGTCCATAGTGGGTGCCATATCCCTAGCCCTGCACTCATTCCTGGAACATGTGGACAAAGATATCCACATTAGACTCCTGCTCATTGAAGGCGGAGCTGTAATCAACACCATTACTCCCTCCAGACTGATCTCAAAATAGTGACTTGGTCTTGGCTCTGCCCTCTGCAAGTGGATCCTCAGCTTTCTGACCAGTTGGCTACAAATCAGTGAGGATACGTAACTGCACCTCCTCCACAGTAACACTCAATGAACACTGGAGAGCCCCCAAGGATGCATTTTCACATGGTGCAATGAAAACAACCTGTTTCTCAATGTCAGCAAAATTAAAGAACTGATCATTGGCATGATTGAATTTACATCAAAAGAACAGAGGTTGAAAGAGTGAAGAGCATCAAATTCCTCGGAGTGACGATAACTGACAACCTTTCCTGGACCTCCCACATAAATGAGACACAGTGTCAGGAAGGCATAATAATGCCTCTTCTTCCTCAGGAAATTTGGCAGTTCATAGTGCCCCTCACCAACTTCTACAGGTACACATTGAAAGCATATCGTCCGGGTACATAATGCCTAATATAGAAACTGCTCTGCCCAGGAGCATAAACTACAGAAGGTGGTGTGCAAAGCCTGGACCATCACAGAAGCCAACCTTCCACCACGGACTCTATTTATACAGCTTGCTGCCGTGGAAAGGCGGCCAACATCAAAAGGCCGAAAGAACTGCGGATGCTGGAAATCAGGAACAAAAACAAAAATTGTGGGAGAAGTTCAGCAGGTTTGGCAGCACCTGTGAAGGCAAAAACAGAGTTAATGTTTCGGGTCCAGTTCTGAGGAAGGGACCTGAAATGTTATCTGTTTTTTCCTTCACAGATGCTGCCAGACTGGATGAACTTCTCCAGCAAATTTGTTTTTGTTTCATCGAAGACCCATTGTACCCTGGTAATGACCTCCTACAACTTCTTCCATCAGGCAGAGGAACAGAAGCCTGCACACATGCACAAATAGGTTCAAGAACAGCTTCTTTCCAGCTTTATCAGACTGATGAATAGACTCTAGCCTCAAATAATGTAACCTGCAATATAAATTGTATGCCTCTAACTATTTTTGATTTGTACATCCTTTGCTTGTTGTGATCTGTTTGTACCACTTGTAAATAAGGCTTGTACCAAAATACAGTGAAAAGTGACAAAACAAAATCAATCTATTTCCGATCTTTGTTCAAGTGTTTTCCCCTTCATCCACCCACCCACCTACTTAATGCAGCACAACAAATGATGGTTGAGACGCATATCCAAACGGTGAACTACAAATCATCAGACACCCCTAGTATAATGCAATAGGAGTATTATTTCTTTGCATGTGCTTCCTTTATTTCACTGGTTATATGGGACCGGAACATGTTCCGCACTAACAAGATGCGTTCTTTACATTACTCATTCATTTTATCTTAACTTTATTCCATCTACATCCAGTCGTCATGGACCCACACAAAATCATATTTGTAAGCTTGATTTTTGGTATATTCTTACACAAAATTGATTGGAACTTTTAATTTCATTCCTTAACCATGCAGGTCAGTACGACTGTGAAGCTAGTTTTTATGTTGTGGTTTTCACTAAAACAGTTGTTGAAACTTTTCACTCTATATCATTGTTTAGCTGCTGGGTGTATCATAATTCACAACCATTTCATTCATATTGCTGATCTGACACAACAGACATTCATTTTTTTCTGCCCATGTCTGAAAATAAATTACTGAAGACAAAGAATTTTTATGTCAAGGTCACTACGGTAGAATCATAGCGTTATTGTTCTTCTGTTGCAATATTAGATACTTTTTCATAAAATAGCTACACCATCTAGATGTCTTTGCAATATTTGCTGGACTTCAGATTTGTTTTGAAATACTTGTATTCATTGCAGTAATTAAGCTTTTGGAAGGATATTTTGCAGCACAGTTATACAACAAATCAACAAATATTACAGTCACAGTTTCAAACTAATTTCATATTTCATTCATTTTGTTGCAGACTTGTACTCCCCCACCGCCACTCCCCATGCAGAGTCTACTGTCATAAACTCATGAGTCTTCTCAACTCAGCCCATATTGTTTCCCAATCCCTTGTACCCAATTAAACCTGGAGTTACATGTGCAGGTTTGATCTCCTTAGCTGAGGAATGATGTTCTAGATAAGGAAGGCATGCAACAATGTTTACTAGACTGATTCCTACGATGATAGGGCTGACGTATGAAAGACAACTGGGCTGGTGTGGGTCATATTCATTGAATGTTAGACAGACAGGTGTGCACGTGCATGTGTGCGCTCATAGGCACCTACGTAACTAACAGGTCTTGCCACAGTAAACACAAAGAGTTTTCCCAATAACTAAGAAGTCCAGAGCTAGGTACCATATTCTAAGGATATAGGATAAACTATTCAGGATTGAGGTGAGAAATGTCTTCACCCAGACAGTGTTAAGTCTGTAGAATTCTGTGCCAAAAAAAGACAGTTAGGTCAAAATATTGAATATTTTTGAGGAGTTTAGATACAGTTCCTAGAGCTAAAGGGATCGAAGGATATGGGAAACAAGCAGGATCTGGGTACTGAGTTGGATGATCAGCCATACCAAGCGGCAGAACAGCCTCTAACAGCCAAATGGCCGACTCCTACTCTTATTTTCATTATCAACTCCAGTTACCAAATATATGCAAGGCATTGAAGAAAGAAAGATGAAATAGCTTACATAAAAACCTTTCAAAAGATTAAGACAAGAGTTAAAGGTATTTCACAAGAGGCCTATCAAATGCAATTTGACCATGAGCCTCATAAGTGGAAATATCAGGAGGAAGTTCGAGCAATAAACTCAGATTCATAATAGAATGGAGAAATAGAATTGGAAAGGTGCAAAGATAGTTGATGTTAAAAAACCCAGTTAGGAACATAGCACATAGGAGATTCTGAACAATATTTAATTGGGTCACAAAGATGTAAGGAATCTAGTTTTTTTCTAACACTGTACTTCTGAAAAATCTATTTGAAGTGTTACGCTTGCCAAAAGATAGACATCTTGCTATTTTGCTTCAAATTCAATCAACCAACCCTACCCACCTTTGGAAGCAGGTCAACAGAGAGGCAATATTAAAATATGGAAACCATCAAGTTAAATAGCCATTAAGTTTCATCACAATATTTAAGAGGACATTAGATTAACATTTCAAGGGAAGTTCATTAAAAAACAAAGGACACACAAAGTGCTACGAAATGCAATTAGATAGCTCTGATGTTGGTAATGTTGCCAACACTGCCTGTGCGCAGATGAGATCATGTGGATATTTGATTAAGAGCTTTAGTAAGTTAGATCTATTTTGGTAGAAGAAATCATAAGCATGACCGTTAAATCACGATTGGTTAAAATGATAGCAAATTCAGGTGATCATTGAAATACAATGTTGACTAAAACAGCAATTAGAAAACAAACTCGACAAAGCCTAAATCACAGATACGTGGATTTAATTTGACCATGTAGGCAGCCTCAATACTCCTGAAATGTAACTTTTAAGAAAAAAGTGCATGACTGTAGTTAAGACATCTGTTGCAAGATGCAGAATGTGCAATGTTAGCAATCACACACTACTAACAAAGTGATCAGTGTTGCATAATTTTCCTCCTCCATATTTCTGATGAACAAGTTACTGTTGTAATTTGTAGTATGTTTTCTTTACACAGAAAAATGAAGTTTAAGTTCCTGTTAAGTCTGATGCTATACAACTGAAAGACAATAGTGCAATTGATTTCAGCAAATCATTGTAAAGATCTAAGGCTGAATCTCACATTCTTTTCATTGTCAGTTCTGTCAGGTTTCACAGAAGTGTCCCTCAGTAAGGGCCAGTGAGTACACAATGTATCTTATCAAACCTCTCATTCACCAACCTGGCCCCTATGACGTACTCCTTACCTGATTCGAGGCCCATTCCACCACCTACCATTCCTGGAAAAACCTGCCACTCACTTGATGGCCCCCGAAAGACCTGCACCCCTGTTGGCTCTACCATCTTGAAAAGGCTGCTATACATGCAAACATGCACCATCTCTCTGATGTACACCTACGCAGTGAAATTCGGACCTCGGCAGCCTGGTCCGAAGGTCAACACTTAGGTCAGTGCTGGTTCCACTCTCTGAAGGAACAGCCAACAATGCTAGAAGACAATCAATGACCTTCCCCATTCTGTCAGGGAACGTTCTGTCACACTCTTCTCTCTCCAACTCACACTCATCTCTTTCTACCTCTGCCACTGCACCCAGCTCCCACCAAAGCTCATGCTTGGTCATCCTCACTACTGAATGCAAAATCTTCCCCTGCTTCCAATGTCCATGCCTTAGCCTCCGCACTGCCTTCCATTCACTGACAACAGCTCCCAAACTTTTGCACACATGCATCAGCAGCTATGCCAGCCACTTTCAACTCACTAAATCCCTTCCTTTCTCCCATTACAGGAGAATGCACCCCCTAACAGGGCAAAAAAGAACCACAATGGGTAGAAGGGTACCCTACATTAGGCTCCACAGCCCATATGTGGGCAGAATTCAAGCCCTTGCAGAAGACCAGGTCTGCTCCAATGAGAATGCAGTGATATCTGTGTCTCAACAGCTGAGTAAGTATCACTCTTCATTTCACTGCAACTCACTTTAACCTTATTGTCATTGCACACCACGCCTAAGCATTAGCTGTGATGTCTTCTCTCATGCCATGCACAAGTCAGTGGGATAGCCATGGTCCCAATGGAGAAATGGACTGCACCCCTTGGAGCTACATCCTTGAGCTCAGAGGAAGAGAACTCACAGAGACCTGAGAGAAGCATTGTTACAGGAGCCAGCCTCAACATCTATCAGCTTAGATACGGATACCATAGTGAGAACATCAGGTTTTGAATGTTTCAGATTTCAAGCTGATGAGCAGCTCACTGCAAGAGCTCCACAGCTGGCTTACGAAGACAGACTCTAGGCTCATGGCACTCAGAAGACTGCCACAGCCCAGGTACCTGCACAGCCTCAAGGAGGAGAGCCCTGTGGAGTCAGCAGTCAGGAAGGAACAGGAGCAACAGACAGGCAAGTGGGAAGCAATGTCTCGCATAGCCCAAAGGATGCAGGAGCACAGCACTGCTACAGGGACCTAGCTGTCTCAACTCAGATTGCCTGGCTGCCGCCAGACAGTTTAGCAACGGCCAGACAGAGCCAGGCCCAATACCCTCATTGTCTGCTAGGTTTGTGCAAAGATCTGCACTCCATCAGCTCAGCCACTAGTCATCAGGACTGAAGGTATGGCAAGAGGGCGATGGCAAATCTGATCAATTCCAGGTGCCCTTTCATTACCAGCGGGCAGGGTAGTGCCAATGGGAATCTGCCAGAGGTGGAACAACACACAGGCTGTACAAAAGTCTCTTTTCAGGACAGCTCAGATGGCCTGGTCCGTACCTCCATTCTATCTACTTTTTCTAACCCCTTGGAAGTTCAAACCATGGAGGATTAAGAGGAAACCCTGAACATGTCTGAGCTGTCCAGAAACAAATGCCTCAGAGTTTAACCAACCAAACTTCCAGGGTCAAAGGGCTCCAATGCTAAGAAAGCTCTCTCCAACCCAAGCGGTGGAGCCAGTAAGTACCATGAAATAGAGTGGAAGGGAAAAGAAAATAAAAACTTTTTTTGAGCACATCAGTGGCATAGGTGTCATTGCACTGTTTATCAATGCTCACATTTTGATAAATATTAAATGGCTTTGCACTACATTTGTTTCAGTATCTGTCTAGACCATCCCACCTTGGCAGATATTTTAGCATCATGCCCATACAGGCTGTAACATGGAGCAATGATTGTGTTGAGAACCTGCCATAGCATGCAAACAAAATCAATAAGGCAACACTACCCTACTCAATTAAACATCACTACTCTTTCCCAGCCTGTGTTTTGTTACTACTCATGAGATCCATCACTAGCTGCCCTCAAGAAGCAAGTGGTGAGCTACCTTCTTGAACTTCTGCAGTCCATGTGTTGTAGGTTGACTCAAAATGCTGTTACGAAGGGAAATGGTCCCTAGCCTGTATGCACAGAAGTGTTGACTTCAAACAACGTAGTCAACGATATCTGGGCACAGAAGCAAACAGCACATAGGGAGCCAATGATTTGGGATGTGAGGGACTTGGACCTGGCAGGTCTATCCCCTACAGCACGTGGGTCAATGTGTAATGTTGTTGCCCTTTGAAGGGCTGAACAGCAAATGGGTTTTGCAGCCCCGTCCCTCACTGGTTGTGACATTAACACTGCTCACTTGGTGCGATCAAAGCCAATGTGCTGTTTCAATTTCAATTATAATTGAGGTCAACAGTGAGTGCTTTTTGGCCAGTGGTTTTCAGACTCAGGGTCAACACAGTGAGCCTCTAGTCATCCACATCCACTTCCCACCCGCCCTTCCCATGAACTTAGTATTTACAGCTCCCCAGGTCACTACTCAAACCATGTATATAGGCCTGTAACAGTCTGCCTCCTCAACCCAGGCTGGGTGCTATTGAGCCACAGGACTTATCAAAGCTTATTCTCCAAATTCCCCCCACCGACCATGAACACCTCAACTGGGTGCCTGACCATGGATCGGCAGAGGTTACCCATGATTTATTGTACCAGGGTCCACCAATTGTTGGGTGGTTCCTTGGAGTTTGAGACGACAGCTTCCAAGACTGAGAAACACCTGCTTGCTTGCTGCACATGTAATGTGTTAGCCACGTAAGCTGTTGACACATGATGCAGGTTTGAGATTCACATAACACTTTGCCATACAGCAAGGTACAAAACCCCCTTGGCTGAGGGCCAATGGCTAGCAAGGCAAGCTGCCTGGTTGTATAACTGTGCTAATAGTCAAGGCTATGAACACAGTTGTAGGCATTAAGCAAGGTCAGTGCTAAGGCAGCAAGCAGGCAGCCCAGAGAGGCAGCCTGGTCCAATGCGTCATTAGCTTGATGCATGTCCCTGAGTGTAATATCTTTGCAGCTGCCTTTCAGTGCTACACCCTGAAATGTAGGTCTCTACTTCCGAAGTGTCCTGCAAGCAGATTGAAGAAATGCCAGGAAGAGTCTGACAGGGTGGTAATTATCTGGTGCCAATGTATATGGATGTGGCCTGCAGGTGGCTGGTGCCCAGGGATCATGCTTGGAGACGCTGTTGCATGGTGACCAACATAGAGGTTCTTTGCAGCAGGAGACAGCTGAAGTTGCTAGGAATCTGCTCTGACTTCAGTGTCTAGTTTACTTATGGCTGATGGTCTGATGGAAAGCAGATAGTATTAATGAGGTAAGATTTGCAGTTAATAAGGTTATCAACAAGCAAAAATCCTCCTTAATAAGCACTTTGCTGCTGCCTAGTGAGCATGTCACCCGATGACTGAAACTTAGTTAAAAAGGTGGAGTGAATTGTTCCAGATGTTGAGATTGACCTCACTGGACTTTGTAAGATTCTGCTATATTTCTTGCCCTCGCTCATTGTTCAGACTTCTGCAAGGATCCACCCCGAATGTTGAAATTGAGATGCAGGTGATACACAAACATATTCTTGATTCAGTTCTGCCAGTTGGAATAAGGGGGTTATCAATACTAAAAAGTTAAACTTGTCCCTGTAGATAAAAAGAATTTTGAATACAGTAAAACAAATATATTTTCAAAATTCATTATGTGTGCTTTGAACCCCAGTGATAGTGTTGTTGTTTTTTAAAATCCACTTTCATCTGGAATTGAACCTGTTTCTAATGGGATGTGACTTCCGTACATGCACTTTGCTGGTTCATTGCTATCTACTGGTTATTTTTCTGTTGAAAGACATCTTGATACTTGGAGTCTTTAAATTGATTACCTGCAGAAGTCAAGGTGACTGCTGCAGTATCAAATTATCAGAGAGATCCCAGACAAAATAAAAAGAACAAAGAACAGTGTCCTGAAGATCCCCATCCAGAGCCGTTCCATATACAGTGCCGCTAATCCTGATAGCTCGAGAAATGTCCCCATTGAGCATGAGACATCAGGTTACACAACTTCTTCACTGGGCACTCTAATGCCTAAAGGTTGGGCTCGCTGCAGTCAAACACTTTTGCATGTAGCTTCAGAGCATCAGATAAATTGTTCTAGGAACTAGGATACCATTGAGTTAGGGAAGAGGGAAAGGCCAACTCCTCCTCTCCGCTCTCTAGTGTCCTTCCAGCTACACTTTACAAGTTTGTGGCTCTCTGAAGTAATATTATCGAACAGGAAGTTTGTTAAACAGCAGCTGGAGTTTTTTTACATAGCATCTGGAGTTAGTCAACAAACCACCATTTCCTGGGATTGAACCCTGCAAATATTTAGTCCTTTGTTCATTAAACATGGTCAATACAAACAGGTTACGTTTTGTTGCATATGAATAAAACAGGAATTTAGTTTCTCCTCTTCTCCTAAATGTGGTCAGTTCTACTATACAGATAATCACTGCGTATCAAAATTATTAATCTGTTTTAAGCACAGTCATTTTGAAACACTGAATTAAATGCTAAATAATTGTAACACTTGCTTTTACACTTCAGCACAAGCTGAATCTGGGCAATTATTAATGGCATACAAGTAAATTATTGTGTAAATAATTAGTTGATTCAATGGCTGTGAATTATTAGTGAGTATATAGTATTTTGAAACAAAGCTCTTCACTTGAAGGCAGTGGTGAGAAGGCTCAGATCATTCTTCTTGCTCCGAAAAAAAGAAAAGCCTAAATTCTCCAAGCATTAAGAAAAGCTTTTCCAATGTTCAATTATTTCAAGTAGGAACAGCACATTTTAGGGCCTCAATAAATTGAATCTGAGATTGAATATTTCTGTTCAATTGAACGACTATGGAATCTGGAGCCATTCCAGTTTTATCTGGTAAGCTGCTTTAAGGCAAGAAACAAAGGAAGTTTAATTCTAGTGGTTTCCATTTGTTGCAATGAAAATTAAATATGGCAAATGGGAAGCAGAGTTATTTTAATGGATTTTGTTAACAAAGTTTCTGAAAATCTTGCTTTAAAGATGCAGATGGGGCAAATTTACCCCAAATGTTGAGAGTCACTTTTCAAATCCACTTCTGCAAAGTGTCTAGATATGACAGCCTGTATTTTGTGGCCAGCAGCAAACAAACAATCAGCACTCGCCATTCATTGCTCATGCATATTTGCCCGGAGATGTGCTGGGTTTTCATGTTGTGGTTTGTGGCAATTACAAGTGCAGAAACAGCATAAAGTTCCTCTGTGGAAACAGAGGCTTGTGTAAAATGGAAAGGAATGGCACATTTTCTCAGAGTGAAGAATCCCAAGATGCATGTTTGAATTAAATATTTTGTGTCAAATCATGTATGGAAAGTGAAATAAAAGGAGGAAAAGAAAAGATGATATGGATGGACAGACTGAAAGAAAAAATTGTACACGTTTTAACAATAATGTCAAGCTTACAGAGAGACTCCACACTTGCATAAAATTAGTAACCAAAGCTGTTTTGGTGTCAGTAAATTAAAACCCTTACCATGCTACTAAAAATCCACAGTTTCTTTCTGATGTGTTTCGTGAACATCACCCTATTCTAAACAACTTAAAGAGAAACAGCAATACATAGGCTTGGTCCCAACCTTGATGAATGCCTAACAGCCAATGTCTCAGCTTTCACTGTGTAACTTCTGCTTCAGGTACAAAGGTCATGAGTGTCAGTGGAAGCATAGACAGCGGCTACAAAATCTCACTTTTCTGTTGTGCACAATTGTGAACACCACTGATCGAGTCTCACTACCATCCATCCTTCAATAATTTAAAGGTTGCAACAGATGAGGTGGCCATGGTTCGTGAAGGACAAACTGATTGCTCCTATCCTGAGATAGGACATTCTTTCTCTCACCACTGCCATTGAGCCAATGCTATTGCTGTTTCTAATCAGCCAACCCCATTAGACCACTGCCATCCATACAGATGCGGCTTCATCCGAAGTTGTGTCTTCTAGGCCCAGAGCTGCTCACCTGACATCCTGCAAGGTTATCTGCAATTCTCCCCTTTGAAAATCTCAAAGTCTGTCCCAGGAATGGCACAAAAAAAAGACACCCAAGCAAGAGTTGTCCTGGATGCTTGTACATACATCGCACATACATGCAAATACCATCTGGAACTGGATGAGTGCTGACAACACCGAAACTCCAGGCAGAATGGAAATTAATTTTGCAGGTGACATTCCATTGACTCCAATTGCTGCAAGCTCTAATAGCCTCACATTTATTCTGTGTGTAAAATCAGGCCAATAAGAGCAAAATGATTGCTGGAATTCTTTTAAGTCCAGTCCATGTTGTTAAGAAGTAAAATATTGCTATTTGCAGCAAAATACTAACATAATTTTACTGTTCAGTCACATTTCCAGAACTGTAGAAAGAATACTCACTGAATGTCTTGGAGATGTCAGAGACCGCTTTGAAGACTCTGTCTGAAAAGTTGACTTTCACCTTCACTGTCTTCATATTAGGCAGCTGAAGACGAAGTACCTTATGCTGAGGTGTGAACATCAGTTTGGCATCAGCTTGCACACCATATTTATCCAAGGTCCAGTGGGTTTTTAGGAGCCAAGTTTTTTTCTTGTCCCACCACAATGCATGATCTGACCAGTCTTTCTTCACATCTGGAGGAAAATAATTTGCTGATTAGATTTAGGACATAATTGTAGGGATACACAGTGCAGTGACAGTGAGAATAATGGATATTTACACCAAATGGTTAAAACAACTGTCCCTCATAAGTACCTTAGGATATCTTAGAAATGCTAAAATGTGCTAACATAAACAAGCAGCTGTAATCTGTATGCAAACAGTAATAAAACATTTACTTGCTACCCTCACTCAAGGACTAATGCTGACAACAAGAAATGCCTGATGAGCAGCTTTCAACATATGTCTGGACAAAGTATTTCAGGGGGCAAATGAAAAATGCTGTCTCTGAAACTATTAGGCAGTCATGGTTTTTTAGCGCAGGCATGCAGGGAATAGCAGAATGACCAAAAATAAACAGGAGGAGGAGAAATTCCAATAAGAGCATCAAAAAGGCAGATCTTTGCCCCACTGCAAAGAAATCAGGCACGTAAGGAAGCACAGATTTCTGAACTGAGGTCCCTATCCCTTTAAACAGTTCTAACGGCAAACAAACATTGCCATTTATTAGCATCTGTTAGCTAGAAAGTATGTGAGGGAAATTAAATAAACAACGCTAACAGAAATAGTAGGAACTGCAGATGGAGAATCTGAGATAACAAGGTGTAGAGCTGGATGAACACAGCAGGCTAAGCAGCATCATAGGAGCAGGAAAGCTGACGTTTCGGGTCGGGGCCCTCTTTCAAAAAACGTCTTCAGAAGGGTCTAGACCCAAAACGTCAGCTTTCCTGCTCCTATGATGCTGCTTGGCCTGCTGTGTTCATCCAGCTCAACACCTTGTTATTCTCAACCAGTGCTCGTATACGCTTTTCATAAGCTACAGCAGGGAGTCTCCAGGAATGAATAAATATTTTTCTGGGAGTTTCACCAAACAGAAAAGTTTGAAATCAAGTTTTTTTTTTTAGAATTTAAGAGGATAAAATTAAAAAGTACGCAAGATCATATTCACACAAGGATAGGAATCAACACAGTTCAATGGTTTCAAACAAACCATTGTGGGCGGCACAGTGGTTAGCACCGCAGCCTCACCGCACCAGGGACCCAGGTTTGATTCCAGCCTCGGGCGACTGTCTGTGTGGAGTTTGCACATTCTCCCAGTGTCTGCATGGGTTTCCTCCAGGTGCTCCGGTTTCCTCCCACAGTCCAAAGATGTGCAAGCTAGGTGGACTGGCCATGCTAAATTGCCCGTAGTGTTCAAGGGTGTGTGGGTTATAGGGGGGTGGGTCTGGGTGGGATGCTTCAAGGGGTGGTGTGGACTTGTTGGGCTGAAGGGCCTAATTCCACACTGTAGGGAATCTAATCAAACTGCTTGCTTCCGGAATTCAATTTATGCCCAAACGCACGTCATCACTTGTTTGTGTTCTCAGCAGACAACACAGAAAAAAACAGAACTTGCACGGTCAGAGATTACTGTACAGGAATATTTCTCACTTGGAATTTCAAAGCTTCCCAAAAGATCATTTGAGTCATATCTCTTTCCAGACAGGGTCTTGCTACACATGTTCATTCTAACGCCCATCTCTTCAAACTCAGGTGTCCTAGGCACTCTTCACCAACATAATAAATTGCTTGAGCCCGGATTTGCAAATTTTTGTATTCCTGCTTTATAAATTCTTCGTTAAAGTATAGGTTTCAGTTGATAGATTATCCCAAAATTCAAAACAATGAATCTGCAAATTAAGACCAGTCAGTCCTACTTCTGTGGTGGGCATATTACTGGAGAGGATTCT
Source organism: Stegostoma tigrinum (assembly GCF_030684315.1). Taxonomy (NCBI): domain Eukaryota; kingdom Metazoa; phylum Chordata; class Chondrichthyes; order Orectolobiformes; family Stegostomatidae; genus Stegostoma; species Stegostoma tigrinum. The sequence goes on from NC_081363.1 coordinate 46,379,239, forward strand.
GAGAAATAGTATTTATGATTATTTGGAAAAGCACAGTTTGGTTAGAAATAGCCAGCATGGCTTTGAGAGGGGCAGGCCATTCCTCACAGGCCTGACTGAATTCTTTGAGGATGTGACAAAACACACTGATGAAGGTGGAGCAGTGGATGTGTAGTAAACTCCTTGCTAAAATCCATTTGATAAGGTTCACCATGATAGGCTCATTCAGAAAGTAAGGAGGCATGGGATTCAGGGAAGTTGGCTGTCCATAAGACGACAGAGGGCGATACCAAAAGGAAAGCATTCAGCCTGGAGCTCAGTGACCAGTGGTATTCAGCAGGCATCTGTTCTGGGAACTCTGCGATTTGTGATCTTTAGAAGTGATTAGGATGAGGAAGTGGAAGGGTGGGTTAGTAAATTTGTTGATGACACGAAGGTTGGTGGAGTTGTGGATAGTGTGGAAGGTTATTGTAGGTTGCAACGGGACACCGACAGGATCCAGGGCTGAGCAAAGTAGTGGCAGGTGGAATTCAACCCAGAAAAGTGTGAAGTAAATCATTTTGGAAAGTCGAATTTGAATGCAGAATACAGGGTTAATGGCAGGATTCTCAGCAGTGTGGAGGAACACAGGGATATTGGGGTTCACATTCATAGATCCCTCAAAGTTGCTATCCAAGTTGATAGGGTTAAGGCGGCATGTGGCGTGCTAGCTTTCATTGGTAGGGGAATTGAGTTTAAGAACCGTGAGGTTACGGCCACAGTTCTATAAAACCCTGGTTAGACTACATTTGGAATATTAGAATATAGAACAATACAGCGCAGAACAGGCCCTTCGGCCCTCGATGTTGCGCCAACCTGTGAACTAATCTAAGCCCATTCCCCTACACTATCCCATCATCATCCATATGCTTATTGAAGGACTGTTTAAATGCCCCTAATGCAGCCAAGTTAACTACATTGGCAGGCAGGGTGTTCCACACCCTCACCACTCTCCGAGTAAAGAACCTGCCTCGAATATCTGTCTTAAATCTATCACCCCTCAATTTGCAGCTATGCCCCCGCATACAAGCTAACGTCATCATCCTAGGAAAAAGACTCTCACTGTCCACCCTATCTAATCTTCTGATCATCTTGTATGTCTCTATTAAATCCCCTCTTAGCCTTCTTCTCTCCAACGAGAACAGACCCAAGTCCCTCAGCCTTTCTTCATAAGACCGTTGCTCCAGACCAGGCAGCATCCTGGTAAATCTCCTCTGCACCTTTTCTAATGCTTCCAATTCCTTCCTGTAATGGGGCGACTAGAACTGTATGCAATATTCCAAGTGAGGCTGCACTAGCGTTTCGTATAGTTGCAGCATAACCTCATGGCTCCGGAACTCAATCCCTTTACCAATAAAACCTAACACACCATAAGCCTTCTTAACAGCACTATCAACCTGGGTGGCAACTTTCAGGGATCTGCATACATGGACACCAACATCCCTCTGCACACCCACACTACCAAGAATCTTTCCATTGACCCAGTATTCTGCCTTCCTATTATTCTTCCCAAAGTGAATCACCTCACTTATCTGCATTGAACTCCATTTGCCACCTTTCAGCTCAATTCTGCAGTTTATCCAAGTCTCCCTGCAACATTCTTCTACACTGTCCACCACTCCACCAACTTCTGTGTCATCTGCAAACTTAGTCACCCGTCCACCTATGCCTGCTTCCAAGTCATTTATGAAAATGACAAACAGTGGTCCCAAAACGGATCCTTGGGGCACACGACTAGTAACCGGATTCGAGGCTGAATATTTTCCAACAAATCGCCACTCGAAGCCTTCTTACAGAAAGCCAGTTTCTAATCCAAACTGCTCTAAATCTCCCTCAATCCCGTGCCTCTGTATTTTCTCTAATAGCCTACCATGTGGAACCTTAACAAAGGCTTTATTGAAGTCAATGTACACCACGTCAACTGCCGTACCCTCATCCACATGCTTGGTCACCTTCTCAAAAAACTCAAATGAGGTTTGTGAGACATGACCTGCCGTTGATGAATCCATGTTGACTGTCTCCAATCAAATTGTTGCTTGCTAAATGATTATAAATGCTATCTCTTATAGTCCTTCCCAAAACTTTTCCTACAACAGATGTAAGGCTCGCTGGTCTATAATTACCTGGGTCATCTCTACTGCCCTTCTTGAACAAGGGCACAACATTTGCAATCCTCCAGTCCTGTGCTACTAAACCTGTAGACAATGATGACTCAAAAGATCAAGGCCAAAGGCTCTGCAATCTCCTCCCTAGCTTCCCAGAGAATCCTCGGAAAAATCCCATCCGGCCCAGGGGATTTATTTACCTTCACACCTCCTGCTTACTAACCTCAATCCTTTCAATTCTAATAACCCATAACTCAGTCGTCTCCTCTACAATATTCTCCTGTTCCTGAGTGAAAAACAGACGAGAAATATTCGTTTAGGACCTTTCCGAGCTCCAGAGTCCACACACAACTTCCCACTTGTGTCTTTGACTGGCCCTCTTATTCCTCACATGCCTATAGAAAGCTTTAGGGTTCGCCTTTATTCTACCTGCTAATGTCTGCTCATGTCCCCTCCTTGCTCTTCTTACCTCTCTTTAAATCCTTCCTAGCTAATCTGTAACTCTCCATCACCTCATTTGAACCATCTCGTCTCAACATCACATACGCCTCACTCTTACGCTTAACAAGAGATACAATTTCTTTAGTAAACCACAGTTCCCTCATCACTTCCTCCCTACCTGACAGGGACATACCTATCAAGGACACACAATATCTGTTCCTTAAACCAGCTCCACATTTCGACTGTCCCCATCCCCTGCGTTTTGCTACCCCATTCTATGCCTCCTAAGTCTTGCCTAATCGCATTATAATTGGTCTTCCCCCATCTATAACTCTTGCCCTGTGGCATGTTCCTATCCCTTTCCATCGCTAAACTAAATGTAGCCAAATTACGGTCACTCTCTCCAAAGTGCTCACTTACCACAAAATCAAACACCTGGCCTGGTTCACTACCAAGTACCAGATCCAGTGTGGCCTCCCCTCTTGTTGGCCCTTCGACATACTATGTCAGGAAACCGTCCTGCACACATTGGACAAAAACTGATCCATCTGATGTTCTAGAGTTATAGCATTTCCAGTCTATGTTGGGGAAGTTAAAGTCTCCCATAATGACCACCTGTTCCTTTCACTCCTACCCAGAATAGTTTTGCCAATCCTCTCCTCTACATTCCTGGAACTTTGCAGAGGTCTATAAAAAACTCCCAAAAGTGTGACCTCTCCTCTCCTGTTTCAAACCTCAGCCCATACCACCTCGGTAGATGAGTCCTCGTCAAAAGTTCTTTCAGCACCGTTATACTGTCCTTGACTAACAAAGCCACACCTCCCCCTCTTTTACCACCTTCCCTGATCTTAAATGAAAGATCTCAACCCTGGAATCTGCAACATCCATTCCTGACCCAGCAATGGCCACAACACAGCTGAGCACCTATTGTGCTCAGTTCTGATTGCCTCATTATAGGGAAGATGTGGAAGCTTTAAAGAGGGTGCGGAGAAGATTTACCAGGATGCTGCTGGAATGGAGGGCAGGTCTTGTGAGGAAAGGTTGAGGGAGCTAGGGATTTTCTCAATGGAGTGAAGAAGGATGAGAGGTGTACAAGATGATGAGAGACATATACAGAGTGGATAGCCAGAGGCTTTTTCCCAGGGTGGAAATGACTATTACAAGGAGGCATAATTTTAAAATGACTGTAGGAACGTAGAAGGGAGATGTCAAAAGTAGGGTTTTTTTTAAAAACACGGTGGTGGATGCATTGAATGCGCTGCTGGTGGGAGATACATTAGCAACTTTAAGCAATTCTTGGATAGGCACATGAATGATAGTAATATGTAGGGTATGCGGGTTAGTTTGATCTTAGAGTAGGATAATAGGTTGGCACAACATCATGGGCCAAAGGGCCGGTACTGTTCTATGTTCAAGGAAACGTTGCTGTTCATGTAGCTCCCATCATTTAGTAGTTACATGTTTTTCAATAACATATTTGCTGTTGTCTTCAGTCACCTACATTCCAGTTTATCATGCAATGAAAAGCCATCCAAGCAACTGTTACTTCTGCGTGGACACTGGGATTCTGAACAACCAGACTTTCAACTACTGACTACTGTAACCCTCTTCCAACCCAACTTGCAGCCTAAAAAGATAGTAGCTGCTTCAGGGCTAGTGTCCAAATGCCACTTTATTTTGGTGTCCTGAATGCTTGACGTGAAAATTACATATTTTCTAAAGTTTTCTTTAATCTCTTGTGGGAGTCACTGGTTGGCCGGCATTAATTGCCTGATTCTGGCTGTCCTTCAAACAGTAAATGGTAAGCTGCCTTTTGAACTGTTGCAGCATGGTGGCTCAGTGGTTAGCAGCGCTGCCTCACAGCACCAGGGACCCGAGGTGACTGTCTGTGTGGAGTTTGCACATTCTTCCCTTGTCTGCGTGGGTTTCCTCTGCGTGCTTCAGTTTCCTCCCACAGTCCAAAGGTGTGCAGGCTAGGTGGATTGGTCATGCTAAACTACCCGTAGTGTTCAGGGATGTGTTGCTTAGCTGGGTTATAGGGAGATGGGTCTGGTTGGGATGTTCCAAGGGTCAGTGTGGGCTTGTTGGGCTGAAGGGCCTGTTTCTACACCGTAGGAATTCTATGATCTATGATCATATGTTGCAGAGAGAGCAACAATAGCATTAGGAAGGAATTCTCAGATTTTGACCCAATATATATTGAAATCAGGATGCTGAGTGACTTGCAGGGGAACTTACCAGGTGGTGGTGTTCCCATGTATCTGCTGCTCTTGTCCTTCGAAATGGAAATGGTCGGGGTTTGGAAGGTGCTGTTTTAAGGATCTTTGGCAAATTTCTACAGTGCATCTTGTAGAAATTACACTAGGTTAGCCAAATGAAACTGCAGATGCTGAAATCCAATGTAGACCAACAGGAGGCTGGAAGAACACAGTAAGCCAAGCAGCCTCTGGAGGAAAGGAGAATTCAATGTTTTGGATATTATACTTCCTGAAGAACTCAAACTGGTTGTCACTGAGCAGGTTACTGCTGAGCAAATGCTACTTAATAGCACTATTAATGACACCTTCCATCACTTTGCTGATGGTTGAGAGTAGACTGATGTAGCAGTAGTTGACTGAGTTGGATTTGTCCTGGTCTCTGTACACAAGACATACTTGGGCAATTTTCCATATTGTCAGGTCGATAGTGGGAAACCAAAAGGACTGGGCAGCTTACAAAGACTAACAAAAAATAAAAAAAAAAAGAAATAAATAAGGAGGGAGAAGATTAAATAGGAGGGTATTATCTTTAGATATATAAAAGGGCAAAAGTGGACATTGAACCACTTGAAAATGACCCTTGAGAGACAGTAGTGTGGAAGGAAATGGCTAAGGAACTCAATAATTAATCAGTTATAGACTGCCCCATTCCCAATGATTTTTCTTATGTATTATATTCAGAATTGCTTGAGTGAATCATTGCTTTCTTTCCTAGATCATTAAAAAAAAAGTTGCTTTTCATCGTTCAAAATAAATGTGACCATTCTTGCTGTACTGACCCTGACCTCCCTTGAATGAAGAGCCAAGATAATGAATAACCTTAAACTATATATATGGAATTGAAGTTTATTCGATGGACAATAAATCCCAACAACCTGGTGACAGGAGACACACCATCAATAATGCATAAACAGTCAAAGTTATGCAAAGTCTTGCTGAACTTACAAAATTTGTCAGAAAAGAAACAACATGTTCATGGCATTGAAAGTTGGAATGGAGTCTGGAATTCACTAAAAAAAAGATACTGCTTCCAGACATGGCAGCAGCAGTCAAATGGTCCAGTCAACTGGACAACGAAAGACCATTGAGAAAGTTACTGAAAATGCAGTCCACCCCCATATCAGAAATTCAGAATTTATGATGTGAACCAAAAGTTATTTTATGATTTTACAGATTTGTCACAGATAGCCCAATTTGAAGATTTTTTTGTATTATACTAAAGTTGCTTTGATTTCTTTTTGATAATTATACATATGTTGCAATAAAGTTTTTATTTTTTCTTAAAGATAGCAAGGACTGCAGATGCTGGAGTCAGAGTCAATACAGTGTGGAGTTGGAGAAACACAATGCTTTGGGCCTAGACCCTTCATCAGGCCTGGGGAAGGGGGAGGGAGCTGGGAAATAAAGAGAGGAAGGAGAGGTGGGGCGGGGGTGGGGAAAGGTAGGTGTAATGGCAATAGGTGGATGCAGGAAGGGGTAGTGGGGATTGGTTCATGGGAAGGGTGGGGCAGATAGGTGGGGAAGAAGATGGACAGGTTGTGTCGGGGGTGGGGAAGCGAGCAAGAGGGGGAGACGGACGGACGGACACACAGGACTAGGCCGGGGCTAGGAAATGTTGAAACTGGTTCATTCTATGTTCAGGCTGTAGGCTTCTGAGGCAGCATATACGAGGTGTTGATCAACCAGGAGTGGGAGGGAGAGTTACAATGGTTGGGGACTGGAAGGTGTTGTTGATTATAGCATACAGAGAGTAGGTGCTCCGCAAATTTGTCACCTGACCCCCTCTACATCAGCGAGACCAAATGTAGACTGACAGATTTGCGGAGCACTTGAGCTCTGTACGCTATTAGATCAACAAAACCAGCCAATGGCCAACTATTTTAACTCCCTGTCCCCGTCCCTTGGTGATGGGTCCATCCTGGGACCTCCTCCAGTACCACACAATGATGCCACAGGCAAACTGAAGGAATAACACCTTATGTGCCACCTCGGGAGCCTACAGCCTGATGCCTAAACATAGAATTCACTAGTTTCAAAATCTCCCCATTTCTGACCAACCCTCTTACTCATCCTGGCCTCCTTGACCTGACAACCTGTCCATCTTCTTCCCTACCTATCCTCCTCACCCTTCCCACTGACCAATTCCCCACTACTCCTACATGCATCTATTGCCATCCTATCTACCTCCCACCAGCCCCACCCCTTTCCCAGCTTCCCTTCACCCTCCCCAGTCCTGAAGGAGGGTCTACACCTGAAACGTCAACTCCTACTCCTCCAATGCTGCCTGTTCTGCTGTGCTCCTCCAGCTCCAAATTGTATCTTTTTATTTCTTTCTAAATTAACATTTCATGAATGATATATTATATAGTTAACAAAATAGCTGTCTTAACTCATTATTTGTTACTGTCACTCATTCCTGTTTCAATCTAAAGTACAACTCCTAAAAATAGTGAGTCTCCAAAGTATCAGGCAATGGCCATCTCTGACAAGAGTCAAACTATCTCTTAACATTCCATGGCACCATCCAACCCTACACAAACTGCCATCTTAAAACTGGAACAAACTATGCATATAAAATAGCAGCTATAAAAGCAGGTCAGAGACTGGGAAATGTGGAGGCATATAAGAACACCATTTTCACAGTTTGTCCACCATATACAAAGTACAAGTCAGGAGTGTGAAGGAACATACTTTCTCCACTTGACTGTTGAAGTTTCACCCATTCAGCCAAGTAATTCAACATTATCCAAGGCAATCAACTGATTGGCACCCCATTGACAAGCTCCAAAAGAATTCACACTTCTCCACTACTGATACACATGGCAAGAGTGAATTAAATCTGTAAGATGCACTGCAGCAACTTGCCAAAGCTCCTTTGACAGGGCTTTCGAAGGCCATAATTTACAAGGACGGCAGATACAAGGCAACATTATCAATTGCAACTTCTCCAAAACATATACCATCCTGACTTGGAACTTTATCACTGTCCTGCCTCTGTCATGTGGGCACATTCCTGGAACACCCGATCTATCAATAATATGGATATACCTATGCCACATAAGCTGTATTTTTGAAATGCTGCAGTCTACTTCCCCTACTCAAGGGCGATCAGTGATGGGCAATAAATGCTGGCCTTGCCAGCAACACTCACATTCCAAAAAGAGAAGTAAAGAAAATGGACTTAGATCTTCTTAGGAAGTGACAGAGTAGAACATGTATTTACTGCTGTATAAAAAACAAATTAATTGAAGTAACAGAAGATGTCCAGATGATTTGTGTCTTTAAAAGGTGAGAAATGAATAGGGTATACATGATTGGATTGTACCTGCCACTCCAACATGGCCACTAGTCTCCATACGTCACATAAATGGGCTGATGGATACGCAAGTTTATAAAATAAATGTATTTGAATAGAGTCGTAAGTAGTATAGCATGGAACCAGGCCCTTCAGCTCAAAACTGGTCCACGGTGACCATGGTGCCCACTCAGCTAGTTCCAACTGTCCACATGTGGTCCCTATCCTTCTGAACGCTTCCCATCCATGTACCTATCCAAATTCTTTTTAAATGTTGCTACTGTACCTGCCTCAACCACTTTTTCCAGCAGCCCAATCTATATATTCACCATCTGAGAGAAGAAATTGCCCCTCAGGTCATTCTTAAATCTATCCCATCTTACCTTAAGCCTATGCCCTCTAGCTTTCAACTCCCCATCACTGGGAAAAAGACAATATGCATTCATCCGATCTATGCCCCTCATGATTTTATACACCTCAATAATGCCACCCCTCATTCTCCTACATTCCAAGGAGTAAAGTCCTATCCTGACCAACCTCTCCCTGTAAGTCAGGCTTACTAGTCCTGGCAACATCTTCAAATCTTCTGTGCACATTTTCCAGTTTAATTATGTCTCTCCTATAACAGAGTGACCAAAACCGTACACAGTACTCCAAGTACAGCCACACTACGACTTATGCAAGTGAGGTAGTAGGCTCTCGCGCCAATCTGGTGTTTGGTTGCGAACGTTTCGTCACCCTGCTAGGTAACATCATCAGTGCGTCTCCAGTGAAGCTTTGGTGTTCTATCCCGCTTGTTATTTGTGTGACTCGGTTTGAGCTGAGGTAGTTGGCATTGCTTCCAGTTTTGTTTCTCAACCAAACACACCGGCTCGATGAGCAAGTCTACAGCCTCATCCACAACCTGAGCTACAAGTCATCAAAAGTTCTGGACCTATGATACAGTTGTACAACATCTCAACTCCTATACTCAATGTCTCAACTGATGAAGGCCAGGGTGCCATATGCCTTCTTCACCACCCTGTCCACCTGCGACGCTGCTTTGTACTCCTATGTCCCTCTGTTCCACAACACTCCTCAGAACGTCACCATTTACTGTCTAAGTCATACCTTGGTTTGACTTTCCAAAATGCAATATGTCACACTTATCTGTATTGAATTGCATTTGCCAATTCTCAACTCACTTCCTCATCTGATCAAGATCCCTGTAATTTCTGGGCCTTCTTTACTGTCAACACTTTCTCCTAATTTTATATCATCTGCAAACTTACTAATCATGCCTTGTACATTCACATCTAGATCATTTATGGAAATAGCAAATAATGAAGGTCCCAGCACCAACTCCTGCGGCACACCACTACTCATAGGCCTCTGGTCTGAGAAACAACCTTCAACCATCACATTCTGCTTCCTAGCAAGGAAATTTGGAATCCAATTGCTAGCACCCCCACATTCCATGTGACCTTACTTTCATGACTAGCCTGCCGTGTGGAACCTTGCCAACAGCCTTACTAAAGTCCATGTAGACAAGATCCAGTGCCCTACCCTCATCCATCCTCTTGGGCACCTCTTTGAAAAACTCTACTAGATTTGCCAGACATGACTTCCCATGCACAAATCCATGCTGATGATCCCTAATCAGACTGTGACTTAACCAATGTTGGTTGATCCAGTCACTCTGTAGCCGCTCCAATAACTTGCCTACCACTGATGTCAGGCTTACTGGCCTGTAGTTCCCTGGCTTGACTTTGTTACCTTTCTTAAACAATAGAACATTCGCCACCAAATCTTCCAGAACTTCACCTGGGGCTAAATATATAGATTCTGCACTTCTGAAGCACCTCCACCTTTTATGAGGGTTTAATGTCAATTTTCTTTTTAAGAAAAGCTGCCCATGTAAAACTTTTGATTGAAATCACATGAATATTAGTGGAAACCACAGAATCACTTCATCCAGACCCTCTCTATCCCCATAACACCTGCCCGCCCCCACCCTATGTAGCATGGTTAATCCACCTAACCTGTACATGTTTAGACTGCGGGAGCAAACCAGAGCATCTGGAGGAAAGCCACAGAGATACGGGCAGAATATGCAAACTCCAGACAGTTGCCAGAGGGTGGCATCAAACCCGGGTCTCTGGTGCTGTGAGGCAGCTGTGCTAACCACTCATCAACCGTACCAAAAAAATGTTAGCATCATGTTGTACTTACCAGCATGTCACCAGGCAGCACTGTGCAATTTTCTAACGTGAGCTTTTCTAATACATTTTGAAATAACTTTAAATGGTATCTAAAAAAGGTATTTGCTACAATGTAAAAGCATTTTCATACATGTTTAATTAAACATGTTCATTTGTGTGTACTTGGTTCTTTCTAAGCATTCTGCTCGTTTTCAGACACTCCACTCATGAGTTGAGGCTGTCTTCCCACTTTAAATTACGCTTTCAGGAAAGAATCTAAATCACATACTGGAATTCAAGTGTGTAATGAAATTAAGACTTAAGATATATTCAGAGAGGCTGTTTTTCGGTGTTAAATAAAACTACAAGTCTAAAAACCTCTCTGGAATTTTTTAATTGTATGTGTTTAAATACAAAAAGCCCGCTTACTCAAAAAAAAACTCAAGCTTCAGAAAATTTCCTCAGACAACACCTGTGTAGCAGATGGAACTGTGCATAATAAACACCAGTTTCATGCATACACATTGCTTGACGTAAAACACATGGTCTCATTTCCACCGTCAACCTAAATTTATTAGCTAGAGATTTAATAGTGCAGCAATGCAACGGCCCATATTTCTCCAGCATCTGTCACACATTGAAAACCTTACAGCAGGAGAGAGAAAATAAACCGCATGTATAGAAAATGGTCCAAAAAGGAATAAAGAAACAAAGGATAGAGCAAGCAGTGGTCCCAACAACAGGCAAGGAAAGCTGGAAACAACTGTGGCATTGGTCATTTCAGACAGCCATGGTTGAAATCTGTGCCAATGTATCAACTTGACAAGTTGCCTTTAAAAGGAGCCTGTTCTTTTAAAGGAACAACAATCTTCTGTCGCAGAGGGGTGCCTATGGCTGGAACTGCACCAGCCCAGGGTAGTAGAATAAGCCCCAGCTCAGAACTAAGGCAAGTCTGGTAGGGGTAACCAGGTCCAGTCTGGCTCAGCCCTGAAAATGGATGGTTATTAAGTGAGCTTTGGCGGGAGAAGGGATGGGTGTGGTGTGAAGGGCATCCCCTATGGACCAGAATGCAAACAATTAGAAGCAAGTCCACCAAGGTTTACAGTGAAGGGCCGAGGCTCTGCTGGTTAACTGCCAGGAGTACAGAAACAGGTCTTAATTTGCCAGTTAAATTGCATAATTGGCCTTGAGCAGAATGACCATCTCCATCTTCCCAGTTACTGCAGGCAGAAATTTTTCAGTAAGGCTCATCCATTCCTCATCTCTAACTCTTCCCGCAAACCTCATTAAATTCAATCCCATGACTGATGCCTAGCAGAACAGCAATCAAATGTGGAGCAGCAAGCAAAACAGTAGCACAGTTGAAGGAATTCTACAAGTTAGTTATGATGGCTGCATGTTTCCTAGGTAATGATTCATGAAACAAATAGGAAAAAAAGCCCCAAACGTATGTGTATCCAAACCTTTGGATAAAATCTCCACAAAAAACTGCAATTAAGGAGAAGCAATGTCACATGCCTTGCCTTTATGCATTTAACATCCATATGATATCGTTTGTAAAATTTACAATTGAGATCCTGTGACCTGGACCAAAATCCCTCCAAAGCAATTTAAATTTTGTAAACTGTATTGATTCCTTAACCTACATGAGAAATAGCAGATGTAATCAATGAGTTTATATAGGTGTAAGGGAAAAAAAGAGCAAGTTTGCAATTCTATGGGAAACATGAAGCTGCATGGTATTGAGTAACTGCTTGGTCATGGGCAGACGGTCAACAGTTTAAGGCTTTCTTTCCTCTTTGTAGGTCTTCCCACATTTTGCAGCGTTATTTGAATCATGGGGAAATGCTGGACAAGTAAAATGTTCAACAATTAATACAGAACCACGCCAACAGTTTGCAAGAATCAGACAGAGCGCTATTCATTCTAATACAAAAATGTCTTAATCTCAAGGTCACACGGCAGCTTGGGTAACTTGATACATCTTTACATAGAAAATCTTTAATAGATTTTCTGCATAAGTGTGGATAGACATCAATTCCAGCCGCAAGGGCAAAAATATGCAGGTGCAGTGTTCAGTTCCACCACTAAATTCTGCTCATAAAACAAGACAATAAAATTGCAACCGTGTACAATTTTTTGTTGGCTTAGGCAAATGAGTATACAAATGATTCACTTGTCATAGGCACAAGTCAAGTGGGCTTCTGTTAAATAACAACCATTGGTTAGAGTCTGGAAAATGATTCATGTCAGTACTAACCAGGCTCAGGCAACAAATAGTCCCAAAACAGCCATACTATTGGGCTTTCCTAAAAGAAGGCTAGTGAGCTAGCCAGTCAACTCAGTGGTAAAGTCAATTGAAGTTTCAATTGGTAAGTTTTGTTTGCAGCACTATTTGTTCTGATCCACAAAGGCAGTAATAGATTTTGATTTCTTTTTCAGAAAAAGAAGGCAAGTCCTTTCTTGTACTGTCACTTGTGTTATGCAGGACAAAATAAAGTCTTCAAACTTTACCCCACCAGTAAGTTAGCTGATCGTTAAACTTTTGAAAACTGAATTCATGCTCAGGACTTCTAATTAGATTTACAGAAAAGCCACCTCCTTTCCGAAATGCATAAATGTCACCCATTATACAACTGATGAATACCAGTAAGTCTCCCATAAGTCTCCAGGCAGCAAGACAACACTAGCACAGTTGTTGCAAAGACAAAATCTAAAATTAGAGAAAATAATCAGCAGCATTAGATTCAGGGCTTTATCCTGCAACAAGTAGTGCATATACAGAATAATATCTAATACAAAGCTGTTCTTATTATATCTCAACAATGTCAAAGCAACTTTTGAAAATCCTGTCCTAAAGAACAGATGTTCAAGATTAAATCCGCATGAAACCACACAAACAATAAAAAGGTAGATATCCACCCACTTCACTTTCAATGGTCAAACATACGAATAGAACAACAGGACACCCATGGGATCAGCTATCTCCGGACTCATAACAGAGGCAGTGATGCAAATATCAGAAAAGACTGCCCTTCCGCTAATCCAACCTAAACTATGGATATGTGGATGACACCTTTGTCATCACTAAATAGACCAAACTAGAGGGGAGACACACAAACTAATAAACATCATCCTCACCGGAATCAAATTCACCAGAGAGAAGAACAAACAGCTCCCATTCCTGGATGTCATGGTAGAGCACAAGACTGAAGCACACAGAAAAACCATATGCACTCACCAGGTACTGGATTTCAAAAAGTAACCACGCTAACACACAAACGAAGCTGTGTGCAAACACAATTTAAACGGGCAACAACACAGTGCAGCAGCACAGAACTATGTCATAAAGAAGAAGAATACCTCTTTCAGGCTTTCAAAGATAATGGATATCTAAAAAAACTGGGTCAGAAGATGCCTACACGAAACACCAGGAAGATACTACATGCACCAACACACTCACTCATCACGCTACCTTACATCAGGAACACATCGGAGCTAACCACAAGACTGCTACGACCGCTAGACATCGCAGTGACGCACAATCCCACATCAAACCTATGACAACTGCTCACCCGAAACAAAGACCCACTTCCCACTATGGACAAGACCAATGTCACCTATAAGATTCCGTGCAGAGGCTGTGACAAACAGTACATCGGACAAACAGGAAGGAAATTAACAACAACAGTACATGAACACCAACTGGCAACAAAAAGACATGATCAATACTCACTCATCCCTATCCCCATGGATAGAGAGAGAACCACCGATTCGACTGGGACAACACCAAGATCCTGGGACAAGCAAAGCAGAGACAGGCATGGAAATTCCTAGAAGTCTGGTACTCCACGAAGAAAGCCATTAATAAACACATAGAACTCGACCCCATACACATGCCACCAGGTAGGAAAACCAGAAGTGTGGTGATTCAGCTCAACAAGCTCCAGAGTTTAAAAACCAGACAGGAAAACACAACAGTGCTTCAAATGGAGGCCACACTGGTGAGATTACCCAGCAGAGTAATGAAACGTCTGCGGAACAATGAACCAGCTCAGCGAGCCAACCAAACACGACACCCCCAACTCAAGACACATGATAATAAAATGTGAGGCTGGATGAACACAGCAGGCCAAGCAGCATCTCAGGACCACAAAAGCTGACGTTTCGGGCCTAGACCCTTCATCAAGATACATATTTCTAATGTTTTAGGAGTAGATATTAAGTTTGTTAAGTCAAGAAAATGCCACTACTGTTATCAAAGGACAGATTCGTTCTTGAAGGTGAACTGTTCTCAATCTCTGCCTCATTCAAATTGAATTGATTTGTATTATAAAAGCCATTAATTTGCACTTTGTTGATTGAAGTTTTCAGGGTTTTTAAACCACGTTATAATTCGTGCTTAACACCTGGTTTGATTTGAAAAGCTAACTTTGTATTTGTTGAATGTCAGATATAACCTTGTCTGCTGTATGAATATTCGTTGAGTGTGGCTTGGCTTCTTAACCAAACAATCACATTGATGAGGACAGATGTAAACTGATGGGGAAGGTAAAAGAAAACTCATTATAGATTACTAAATATTTAGGGGCAGCTCTCTTCAAAGTTTGAGGCAAACACCCTTGCTTCACCGCCGACAGGAAAAATTGGGTCGGCTTGCCTTGAGATCAACTCCTGAGTAAACAGAACTGCATGAGCTCAAGTCCTGGAGTAGAATTTCAACCATTTCATGAAACAGCAATTATTTGGAAGACCTTTGATTCAAATCAGTTTAGATTGGTATGTATTCTCAAAATGAGCAACAGTCTTGGTTCTAGAAAAATTTATGGACACCTTATCTTTTGGACTTGTTTGCAAATCCGATGCTACATTTCCCCTTAACATTCAATGGTGTCAGAGATAATGGGAACTGCAGATGCTGTAGATTCCAAGATAACAAAGTGTGAAACTGGATGAACACAGCAGGCCAAGCAGCTTCACACTTTGTTATCCTACAAGTCCCTAACAGTATTGAAGGTGTACCAACTCAAATGAACCGCAGCAATTCAAGACTACCTCAAGGGCAACAAACGATGGGCAGTGAATGTTGGCCTAACCAACAATGCTTATTTCTCATTACTGACTTTTTTTTAAAAAAAAAATCATGTCCATGGGAGATGTGACTTGAAACCAGAAGATCTGGTACACAAATAGGGATACTACAGCAAGAAAACCAGTCTGCTCAGTGAGCCAACCAGCAACTCCACCCACAACCTGAGCTACCAATTTTGGCTCAAACGTTAAATACTACAGCAATCCCAGTTCTGTCATTATTCCATAAAAATTAAAATCCCTTTTCCTTCACAAGTGTAGCTAACAATTCTTAAATTTTGTCATGGCCTCACCTTTAGTCACTAAACTCCTGAGATACAGGCTATAACCTATCCACTCTCCCCATCTCATCAAGGATTTTTCCTACAGCTCTTTCAGTTAAACTTATATTTTACATGGCTCCTTAGCCTGCTTCCAACCACCTGACACCATCCTTCCATAAATTTTACAGTTCATCAAAATCAAATTCTTTATTCCATTCTCCATCCATTCTTGAGGGGTCTCCACTGTTTATTTCCCAATGCCACTTTGTATCTTTGAATTGATATAATTTACCTAACTTCTCAAATCTTTCCTTTTATAAACACTGCTCACATACTTTTAAACCAATTCTGGATTTACTACCTTCCCATTTCTTGATCTTTTAAGAACTTCAGCTTTTTAGGCCCAAGGGAAACATTTGATTTCCCTCATGTGACTTTTATTACCAGTTTCCAAGCCAGCAGCAGTTAAAAATAGAAACCTTCTTGCAAGAGTCTCTTCAAAAAAATCTTTCAATTTAAGCATACCTCACGAAGAAATCATTTGTTCCCCGATCTACTTTTCAGACTAGTGAATTATCAATCCTTGAAATGTACAATTCAAGTGCAACAGTTGATCTTGCCTTTAACTCAGAAGTTTAAGCTAAAATTCTACTCCAGGACTCGAGCTCATGCAGTTCTGTTTACTCTGAGGAGTTGATCTCAAGGCAAGCTAACCCAATTTTTCCAGTCAGCGGCGAAGCTAGGGAGTTGCCGCAAACTTTGAAGAGAGCTGCCCCTAAATATTTAGTAATCTACAATGTGAGTTTTCTTTTTTCCTTCCCCAGCAGTAAGTTTACATCTGTCCTCAATGTGATTGTTTGGTTAAGAAGTTAAGAAGCCAAGCCACTCAACGAATATTCATACAGCAGACAAGGTTATATCTGACATTCAACAAATACAAAGTTAGCTTTTCAGATCAAACCAGGTGTTAAGCACTAATTATAAAGCAGTTTAATAACCCTGAAAACTTCAAAGTGCAAATTAATGCCTTTTATAGTACAAATCAATTCAATTGATTTTTGTTTGTAGGAAGGGAATCTCAACAGCACGTACTATGTAAAAATAGAATTACTGACAATTCTGGA
Organism: Stegostoma tigrinum; assembly: GCF_030684315.1. NCBI lineage: Eukaryota > Metazoa > Chordata > Chondrichthyes > Orectolobiformes > Stegostomatidae > Stegostoma > Stegostoma tigrinum. Next base: position 46,396,014 of record NC_081363.1, read on the forward strand.
TTGCCAAGTCATTCTGCAGGCAATAGCTTGTTGTTATTACCAACGCAAAATCCAAGTCTTTCTGAAACAGAAGTCACAACAGTTTACATGGACAGTGAACATCTTAACAGCAGGAAGTGCCTTTGGTGCTGTGGTCAAATTGCCTTTCTCAACAACCTCCAATACAGACTAAATGATCAATTATCTGAGTGTTGCCTGCAGGATCTTCAATGCACAAATTTCCTCCTGTATCTTCCCATTAAATAACAGTCGCTATAGTTCAAAAGTAGTGAACTCTGTGTCCAATCCTCAGGAAGGTTTCATAAGATTATATGTAAATCCAAATTTTTAATAACGGATTTTAAAACAAAGAAGTGTGATGTTAAATTGATCAGAAACTCAAACCAAAAAACAAACTGAAAAATGTGCTACATCTATAACTTGCCTTTTCAAGATGTATTGGAATTCACCTTTTATTAATACACTGCATTTGTTGAGTGGCCAGGTCATTGTTTATTACATCTAATGATGCAAAGAAGTGTTGTTGCATGTACAGTGTTCTCAATTAAATCTGGGCTTGTGCTCCTGAAAATCATGACTTCAGGGTTCCCTGGCCTTTCCTTCATGGAGAAAAATAACAGCATTATTCCTTTACCTTTCAAGTTAAACCACAGTACTTTAAATGACATTGGGAAATGAAATAATTGTTAAAATAAAACAAAATTGAAATATCTACATATAAAAAGAAAAACATGATATCTTCCTTACAATATCTTGAGTAGTGGATCTTCTGACTGTGGAGTCAAGTGGGCTAGAACTTGGGATCTGTGGGCATGCGTGCATGTGCGGGGGCCATCCTTGTCCATAGCTGCATCACAGCTGTTGATGGTCTCTTTTCTGAAGGGCTACGGTGGCTACTCTTATTGATTGCAATTGCCTCTGGCATCCACGCTGGCCACTACTGAATGGGGTTGCTCCATGTGGCTGTCTGCATGTCTAGATGGAGTTCATGACTCTCCTGCATTGTGGTCCACAGCTGGCAGACCAATCTGCTATGATGCCTCTCCACCACCTCCCCAGTCTCCTCGAAATATTGCTGCCTCACGGATGGCACAGGTGTGTGCTGATGAACACCAAAGTTACCATGGCAATACAGTGAGGAGCTGCTGAGCTTGATGAGCTAGGAAGAGGTGCTTTTGAAAGATATTGGTGCTGTGCAGGCAGGGGTGGGTGGGGTGGCAGTGGAGAGTTCTGTAATCACTAACGGGCGGGTTCTTGGGTTGGAGCATTCTCAGGTCAGGGGTTTATTGTTGGGCTGGGTCATGGTGACTCCAGCTGATAGTGAGAGAGAGAACTAGGAGGTAGGGGAGGATTCCAGTGAAAATCTTGAGCAGTAATGTGGCACAGGGAGGAGCCTCAAGTTTGAGGGATGAAGAGGCCACACCAACATGATGTTCTTCTGTAAATACGATTACAATGAAACTAATAGCACACAATGACATTTGCAGTCTTATTAATTTACTAAATGTTCAAACGAAACAAACGCACACTCTCTACATTAAACTGTTACCATGGGTTAACTGAATCAATACTGTTTTGCAAGATGCATGACCTATCACGCAAAGCATCATTCTGGGAAAGAAAAGGCAGTGCTGTGCAGGAAGCAGGAGTCCGTGATGACATTTGGATACAAATCTTCACACCATTGTGTCTTGCCAACTTAAGGAGGAGAAAGAAAAGTAAACAAAAAGTAAACTAAACTAAACAAAATACACAAAAATTTTAAATTAATTAATGAAGAGATTCTCGAGTTCAGCCCTTCTGATGTATATTTAGTATAAAGATAATTATACCTCAAGATAACATAGGAATTTTAAAAAATGTACCAAAAAGAAGCATTAACAACTTTTTATCCAAGGCCCAAGCAGAACTGAGCTGAATCTTGCTGAATAAAAGATTCAGCAATGAACATTTTGATGACAAAAATTCACTAATTGGAAAACACTGGACCAGATTTTCCACACAGCAGCAATGGCTGCGGATAGACCTATGCTCACAACTTAACCCAACTAAATGCCACCTCATATTTCTACTGCAGTCTTTTGAGCCAACTTTTCATGGGGCACTTCGATGCAGCGTGGAACTTGAGGGACACAGCAGGTCAGGCAGCATCAGAAGTACTGAGAAGGGAAATGTGGCTTGTTGTAACATGTTCGTTTCAGTATATGGTTGAGGAGCTTCAGGGCAGAGGAGACCACCAGTGGGTTTCAATGGGAGACAGATCCACTGAGGTCTTTCTAGATACAGGATGCACACTGCACACTGGTTTAAAGATTTAGTTTGAATGTGAGTGAATGAGTCGACAAAGTGGGTAAGAGGCTCTGGGTGAGAGTGACTAACCAAGTTTGGTATGCAATCGGTCAACAAGGTAACCAGAATCCAGGCACAGGTATTGGAGTTAGTTGGGGGAGGGATTAATTGTGTAGTTACTCAGGTATCAGACTAGTTTTTAATCTGTTACGTTTCCTGGGCAAATGACTAGGTAAGCACCAGAAGAATTGTCTGAAGTCTTCAACTTTAGTTCAGAACTGGAGATTTTCAGGAGGTCCTGGGAGGCAGAATTGTTTGTTGGAAATTTAAAATTCCCAGAAATCTCTACAGCAATCACACATGAGGACTTCTACACAGAGTCCCCACCTCCATCACCAGTTGTACCTTTGATCTTCAGTGATCCGAGACAGGCACATTAGACCATTAACACTCCCTCTTCACAGAGCCGCTGAATATTTTCAGCATTTTTGGCCTTTGTCAGGTTCCCAGATTGTGTTACATTAGCTTTGCATTACTCATCTTTTAAAGTACAATTAAAATTGAACATTTTATAGAACTTATAAATTTTACAGGAATTTATATTTGTAAATTTACATGTTAAAAATCTCTTGATGGCAGTAAATGTTTTAACCAGAGATAATGGGAACTGCAGATGCTGGAGAATCCAAGATAATAAAATGTGAGGCTGGATGAACACAGCAGGCGAAGCAGCATCTCAGGAGCACAGAAGCTGAAATTTCGGGCCTAGACCCATCAGAGAGGGGGATGGGGTGAGGGTTCTGGAATAAATAGGGAGAGAGGGGGAGGCGGACCGAAGATGGAGAGAAAAGAAGATAGGTGGAGAATATGATTTGCTGTTCCTGCAACCTACGGGTGGCATCATTGTGGCACTGCAGGAGGCCCATGATGGACATGTCATCTAAAGAATGGGAGGGGGAGTGGAAATGGTTTGCGACTGGGAGGTGCAGTTGTTTGTTGAGAACTGAGCGGAGGCGTTCTGCAAAGCGGTCTCCAAGCCTCCGCTTGGTTTCCCCAACGGAGAGGAAGCCACATCGGGTACAGTGGATGCAGTATACCACATTGGCAGATGTGCAGGTGAACCTCTGCTTAATGTGGAATGTCATCTTGGGGCCTGGGATAGGGGTGAGGGAGGTGGTGTGGGGGCAAGTGTAGCCAACCTACTCCCACAGCTACCTAGAATACACCTCCTCCCACCCACCCTCCTGCAAAAATTCCATCCTCTATTCCCAATTCCTCCACCTCCGCCGCATCTGCTCCCACGATAAGACATTCCACTCCCGCACATCCCAGATGTCCAAGTTCTTCAAGGACCGCAACTTTCCCCCCCCACAGTGATTGAGAACGCCCTTAACCGCGTCTCCCGCATTTCCCGCAACACATCCCTCACACCCCGCCCCCGCCACAACCGCCCAAAGAGGATCCCCTCGTTCTCACACACCACCCCACCAACCTCCAGATACAACGCATCATCCTCCGACACTTCCGCCATCTACAGTCCGACCCCACCACCCAAGATATTTTTCCATCCCCACCCCTGTCTGCTTTCCGGAGAGACCACTCTCTCCGTGACTCCCTTGTTCGCTCCACACTGCCCTCCAACCCCACCACACCCAGCACCCTCCCCTGCAACCGCAGGAAATGCTACACTTGCCCCCACACCTCCCCCCTTACCCCTATCCCAGGCCCCAAGATGACATTCCACATTAAGCAGAGGTTCACCAGCACATCTGCCAATGTGGTATACTGCATCCACTGTACCCGGTGTGGCTTCCTCTACATTGGGGAAACCAAGCGGAGGCTTGGAGACCGTTTTGCAGAACACCTCCGCTCAGTTCTCAACAAACAACTGCACCTCCCAGTCGCAAACCATTTCCACTCCCCCTCCCATTCTTTAGATGACATGTCCATCATGGGCCTCCTGCACTGCCACAATGATGCCACCCGTAGGTTGCAGGAACAGCAACTCATATTCCGCCTGGGAATCCTGCAGCCTAATGGTATCAATGTGGACTTCACCAGTTTCAAAATCTCCCCTTCCCCAACTGCATCCCTAAACCAGCCCAGTTCGTCCCCTCCCCCCACTGCACCACACAACCAGCCCAGCTCTTCCCCTCCACCCACTGCATCCCAAAACCAGTCCAACCTGTCTCTGCCTCCCTAACCTGTTCTTCCTCTCACCCATCCCTTCCTCCCACCCCAAGCCGCACCCCCATCTACCTACTAAACCTCATCCCACCTCCTTGACCTGTCCGTCTTCCCTGGACTGACCTATCCCCTCCCTACCTCCCCAACTATACTCTCTCCACCTATCTTCTTTTCTCTCCATCTTCGGTCCGCCTCCCCCTCTCTCCCTACTTATTCCAGAACCCTCACCCCATCCCCCTCTCTGAAGAAGGGTCTAGGCCCGAAACGTCAGCTTTTGTGCTCCTGAGATGCTGCTTGGCCTGCTGTGTTCATCCAATGTTTTAATCAGGTTAGTTTAGGCAGACTCTTTCATTTTACTATTGAAAAGCACATGGAAAGTTGGTTGAATTTGCATTGAACATAGTCACTGAGGGGAAAATTTGGACTTTCACATATCTTAAACGGTGCTTCTGCAAACTGGAACCTCTAAAACAATTGTTCCAATGCCTTTCTTTTAAAAAAGATCTTATTCAACAATTTTGCAACCAAGGCTGAATGGTATTCATCCCTTTCTTTGCTGACAGTCACTCCAAAACTTCGCAACACCTTCAGTTTAGAGTACATATTAAAATCTCTCCCATTAGTGTAACCTGCTCTACCTTATGGTTTGAGCATGTGAAATCCTATGACTCTGGCCTTTCCATAATCATTGGCAGGAACTTTTACATAATAAGTTTTCCTTGTGTACACTTGAGATTTGTACAAGTTACATATAAGAAATGGCACATTCCAGTTCCAAATAAAAAAATTCAGAACAATTACACCCCACCCCCCCCGCAACATCCTCAACGGCACAGTTTGCAGTTGTATTGACGCATTCCATGTTGGCAATAATTAAATCACATAGCACGTTCTCTGCATTAAATATTCTTCCCTTTCTCTCACTGCCTTCAATATTGAATTCACTGTCTCCAGAAGCACTTTCTTTTTTTCTCCCCAACTAAAATCACTCACTTCAAGTCTCTCCCAAACACACCAAATCCCTAGCTTATTCACTGCCGTCTTTTTCCATCCAATGAGCCACCCAGAAAACCTACTCATTTTCAGTGGCATTGAAAACTGCGACAGCAACTTGTGACGCCACAACAATTTTGACAGTGCTGTGATAGGCAAAGCTGCAGCTCCAACAGAAGGCAAAAGCACCTCCCAGAACCATAATCACTACCACTCTAAAAAAGGTGTATGGTCAGCAGAATAATAGAAAAGCTATTTCCAAATTACTGTCAAAGCCACACATCATCCAACCTTTGAAATATTACATATCGTATCACGGAATCAAAATCCAACTCCCAATTCCATCAGCATTGTAGGACACCCTTCACCACACAAAAACAGTGGTTCAAAACAGATTAGCAACTTAAAAGTGTAACTAGGATTAGATAATGAATTCTGGTCTATACAGCGATGCATATAACCCATGCATTATTCTTTTTACAATAGAATGCGTCATATTAAGGGAGGCGATGGCCCAGTGGGTATTATCACTGGACTGTTAATCTGGCAACCCAAGTAATGTTCTGGGATCTGGGTTTGAATCTTGCCACAACAGATGATAGAATGTGAATTTAATAAAAACCGAGAATTAAGAATCTAATTCTTGTTGGAAACACTCATCTGGTAATGTCCTTTAGAGAAGGAAACTGCAATCCTTAGTTGGTCGGGGCTACATGTGATTCCAGATTGACAGCAATGTGGTTGATGCTTTATGGCTGTCTGGGGTGAGCAATAAATGCTGGCCTAGCTAGTGGCACCCTCATCCTGTCACTGAAGAAATAAAATATGAAATGCTCACAGTGTGCATTGTCTAATTTAAAATCTAGAAAAATTGACTCATGATTAGTCACCCCAAAACACCAAAGGTTCTGCATCAAATCCAAAGTTATAATTAGTCTTTAAAACTAAACTGTCCAAATAGGAGATATTTTAGCTTGTTATATTAAATGGCATCAAGAAAGGATTTACAGTAATAATGTAATTCATATATCCTGTACTCAATATAGTAATTATCACCCATTGTAAAGGTTATTTCTCTACATAAGAGGTAGATTCTTTTATTGTATTTAAAGACAACAATTTAGTAGGTTCTCCCTTTCTGATAATTTGCTAGACAGATGTTGATAAAAAAAAAAATCACATCTTTTTAAATCATTTAATATAACAAGCCAAGATATCACTACGAGCTCCATGCAATCCGGGAAGGTTTCATCAAAAGAGCACCACGCTTTGTGGAACACACGTGTACATGAACAAGATGAGAACTTAATACCTGTTGCTTTCACATGATTATGTAACTCTGATCCAAAAGTATAGAGTTTCAAAAGATTAGTCACCTGCTGTTATAACCCATGGGGACAAGGAAACAAAAAGAAAGAAATACAAGTGGAGGCTAGGAAGGAAAACAAATGCAGAATGAGAAAGACAAAAATATAACTGAAGGTCATGACCCAAACTCAAAAACCTGGTACTTAACTTTAAAATGGCAGCATGAACTTAATAAAAGAAAAACAGATTAGTTATTGTAATTTGAGAAAGTTTTACTGTTCCTTTAACAAGGGAGGTGATGACCTAATGGTATTATCGCTAGACTATTAATCCAGAAACTCAGGTAACATTTGAATCCCACCACTGATGGCAGAATTTGAATTCACTTAAAAAAATGCAACTAAGACTCTGATGACCATGACGCCATTGCCAATAGTTGGGAAAATCCATCTGGCTCACAAATATCCTCCATGGAAGGAAATCTTCCATCCTCACCAGATCTGGCTGATATATGACTCCCAAGCCATGGCAATGTGGTGGATTCTAACATCCTCATGAAATAGCCCAGGAAGCCATTCAGTTGTATCAACTGCTACAGAATCTCAGCAAAGAAATGAAACCGGACCACTTGGCACTGACCTAGGCACTGGAAAAGACAACAGGAGAAACAGGTCTGCTGACTATGTGGGGGCTTGTGCCAAAATTAGGAGAGCTGTTTCACAGGTGAGTCAAGCAACAGCTTGACATGAAATCACGAACAAAAACAGAAGAAGTTGTCAGAAAAGCTCAGCAGGTCAGGCAGCATCCGTGAAGAAAAAAGAAAACTGGCTGGCTGACTGAGTTAATGTTTCAAGTCTGGCGACCCTTCTTCAGAAGGAGACCTAAAGTGTTAACTTTTTTCCTTCACAGATGCTGCCAGACTTGCTGAGCTTTTCCAGCAACTTCTGTTTTTGTTCCAGATATACAGCATCTGCAGTTCTTTCGGTTTTTATTGACATGGAATCATACTCATAGTCATACCTTACAGAGAGAGACAGACAATGTACCAGACACAACCACCACCTTTGAAGATGTCCTGTTCCACTGGCAGGACAGATCCAGCACAGGTAGTAGCACAGTGGTATAAAGTCAGGAGGGAGTTGCTCTGGGAGACCTCAACATTGACTCCAGATCCCAGGAAGTCTCACGGCTCAAACCAAACACGGGCAATAAATTACCACATATTGATTCATCAGCTGAGGGAGGAAGGTACTCAGCCTGGTTGAGCAACACTTGGAGGATGCACTGAGGGTGGCAAGAGTACTATATATTCTGGGTGGGGCAGTTCAATGCCCAAGTTGGTCAGGTCCCAAAGGACACAGCCCTTATGGAGATAAGTGCCTGCCTTCACAATGAGAAAACTCTATTGCGTTGTGTGGCACAATCATGCTAAAACAGGGCAGACCTCAAACAAATCTAGCAACTCAACACTGGGCATCCCTGACAGTGTGGACCATAAACAGCAGAATTGTACTCCAACCCCAGAGTTGGTATATTCCCACTCAATTACCATCAAGCTAGGGATCAATCCTAATTCAATGCAGAGCATGCCAGGAGCAGCACTAGAGATACCTAAAAATGAGCGTTAACCTGGTGAAGCTACCAAACAGGACTACTTGATCCAAATCAAGAGCAAACTATGTCATAAAAGGAGAACCCCAGAGGGAAATTCAGGCACAGAGAGATCTGGGTGTTCAGGTCCATTGTACCCTGAGGGTGGCAACACAGGCCAAGAGAGTGGTGAAGGCGGCATATGGCATGCTTTCATTCATCGGACAGGGTATTGAGTACAAGAGTTGGCAGGTCATGTTAGAGTTGTATACGACTTTGGTTCGACCACATTTGGAATACTGCATACAACTCTGGTCGCCACATTACCGAAAGGATGTGGATGATTTAGACAGGGTGCAGAGGAGGTTCACCAGGATGTTGCCTGGTATGGAGGGCGTTAGATATGAAGAGAGGTTGAGTAGATTAGGATGATTTACATTAGAAAGATGAAGGTTGAGGGAGGGACCTGAGGGTGGATGGATGCCTGGAATGCGTTGCCAGTGGAGGTGGTAGAGGCGGGCATGATAGCATCATTTAAGATGTATCTAGACAGATACCTGAATCCTTGCAAAATAGGCGACAGGTTTACATAGAGGATCTGGATCAGCGCAGGCTTGGAGGGCTGAAAGGCCTGTTCCTATGCTGTAATTTTCTTTGTTCTTTGAACTTGTATGCCAAACAGCATAACCAGCAAGTAATAGACACAGCCAAGTGATCCCACATACAACAGATCAGATTTAAGTTCTGCAGTCCTACCACATCTGTTGTGAATGGTGGTGTACAATTAAACAGCTCATTGGAGGAGGCAGCTCCCAAATATCCCCATCCTCTGAGGACATCAATATGGAAGGAAAGGTTGAAGCATGCGCAGCAGTCCTCAGCCAGAAGTGCCGAGTGGATGATCCATCAATGGATCCTCCAGAGGCCCACAGCGTCACAAATGCCAATCTTCAGCAAATTTGATTTACTCCCCATGGATCAAAACACAGTTGCAGGCACTGGATAACACTAAGGTTATGGGTCCTGATAACATTCCAGTAATAGCACTGAAGGCTTGTGCTCCCTTAACCAACCTATTCCAGTATGGTTACAACAATAGCATCTACCTGACAATGTGGTAAACTGCCCAGGTATGTCTTGTACAAAAAATGCAAGATAATTCTAACCCAACCAGACAATTACCACCCCATCGGTCCACTCGCAATCATCAGTGAAGTAATGGAGGGTGTCATCTTCAGTTTATCAATTAGCGCCTGATCAGCAATAACCTGCTCAATGACACCCAGCTTGGGCCACTCAGCACTTGACCTCATTATAACCTTGGTTTAAACATGGGCAAAAGAGCTGAATTTCAGATGTGAGGCAAGAGTGACAGCCCTTGAGGTCAAGGCCACATTCGACCAAGTTCAGCATCAAGGATCCCTAACAAAACTCTCCACTGGGCTGGTTTTGGGGTGCAGTTGGAGGAGGGTAGACTTTGAAGCTTGTGAAATCCACATGGGAACCCTGCAGTCCAATGGTATCAAAGCGCAATATGAGTTGCTGTTCCTGCAACCTTCGGGTGGCATTGTTGTGGCACTGCAGGAGGCCAAGCAACTCATATTGCGCTTGGGAACCCTGCAGTCCAATGGTATCAATGTGGATTTCACAAGCTTCAAAGTCTACCCTCCCCCAACTGCACCCCAAAACCAGCCCAGCTCATCCCCGCCTCCCTAACCTGTTCTTCCTCTCTCCTATCCCCTCCTTCTACCTCAAGCCGCACCCCCATTTCATACCTACTAACCTCATCCGACGCCCTTGACCTGTCTGTCTGTCCTCCCTGGAGTGACCAATCCACCTTGTTCATGAGGCCCACTTCCTGTTTCTGGTAATCCTATTATCACTAAACTGTTGATTACACAACATCCCCTCCTGATCCATATGTTGGTGAATTTTAATGGAAGTGATTCTTTCTTTGCAGTTGTTAACACCGCATTTCCAACCTTGCTTTTTCTCTTCAAACATGCTGTTGCCTCTCATTCCACGTCTGCCCTGGTGCTCTATTTGAATTCCATTTCCACCCTGCCATAATACCAAAATGGCTCAAATCCAAGTTATAATTTCTCACCTCCAAGGCTTTTGTCATTAAATTAGAGTGACTTATCCAACATCCAACACCAAATGAACATAAATTTCCACTAATTTAAATACTGGGAAGATTGAAGGTGTTTATGGTTCCCACTGCAAACTACGTCCCCTGCAAGTGACTTCAGCTGTTCTGAATGAAAACAGTCGAAACTGAGCCAGCTGTTTCATAATCTTTGGTGTCAATTTGTTCCCCAGATGTACTTACTACTTCCTGATGCAAAGAAGATGAAGTATTTCCACCTCATTGACCACAGGCTACTTTAAATTGCAGCTTTGGGCACCCACGGGTAGAAATACTTTTTTTGAAATAAAGATCTACAGCATGCCCAGAGTCAGGTGAAGTTAGGAGAATACCATTAAGTCCAAAAGCTATAGAGGTTTGTTCTACTGGTATTTTAGTCAGAAAAGAGAACAAAGCTGAAAAATCAGTAGACAGTCACTGGTTCAGCAAGCAGATGCAGTCTCTCAAATCACAGCAGAGGTGGCAGGTGTGCAGTAGACTGATCCAAAGATCCAAGCAGAAGCCATATCAACGAGGAATCCTCAGAAGCTGTTCTGAGGCATTCCTCTCCCACTCAGTATTGTAAAGTGGCTATCTGTGCCAGCTGTAATTGCCCAAGAGTACAGCTGGGTTTCAATGTGACATTGGGGTGGCAGAAACCACAGAAGATCCCAGTAGCAGTGACTATTTCTCTGCGTGTTTTTTAAAAAAACAGATTTCTCTCAAGAACAAAGGCTGCATCCCATTAGGCCACGTTGATTATCAACTTCTGGCTCTAATAACCATTTCTGAACTAATTCACTTTCTACAGTTAACTCTCAACAACAGGTTAATTATTGTCCTCTTGCACAACTATATTTTTCTATCACTTAAACAGAAACAAAACTTGAGCATACTATGGTCTTTCACAATTTGTATCACTTCATCCTGAAGTCCCATCCTCATTAACATTTCTTTTCAAGGTTACTACGTGACATTTCTTCAATTCAAGGATGTAGGTGTCGCTGGCTTTGCCAGCCTTTATTGCCCAGCCCTATTTGCCTTTGAGAAGAGAGCTATCTTTTTGAACTGCTGCAATTCATTTCATGTAGTATACTAGCATATTTTCTTTTCGATTCCAGCTCTAAATTCCTTTTCACCTATTTGCTGCACAATTGTTTTTAAGTGTTTTAGTGATTTACTTGTTGCAGATCCATTTACACGATGTTCTTAGTCAGTTAAATTAGTATCTCTTTCCTATTCTTTTCTCAAGCTTAATTTGTGTTGGTTTTACAATATATTCATCTATCCTCGCTTTCGACATTATACTCGTTTTGTTAAACGTTTGGTTTAAAATTTTCTTTCATTACAAAACTTGAGCCTGAACTTGTCATTACCACAATGTAGTTAAGTATGTTACGACAAATATATTACATCTTATATTTATTCACAGGACAAGGGCGTCACTGGCTAGGCAACAACTATTGCCCATCCCCAGTTGCCGAGAGGGGAGCTCAGTGTCAACCACACTGCTATGGGTCTGCAGTCACATGTAGACCAGACCGTAAGGATGGCAGTTTCCTTCCCTAAAAGGGCATTAGTGAACCAGGTGGGTTTTTCCTGACAATTGACAATAGGTTCATAGCCATCATTAGATCCTTAATTCAAGATATTTAGAGTTCAAATTCCACCATCTGCTGCATCAGGATTCGAACCCAGGTCCCCAGAATGTATCTGGGTCTCTGGATTAACAGACCAACGTTAATACCACTAGCCAATTTTAAAAGACACTTAAATCCAAATCACTTGGTTCACTATTTCAATTTTGGGGTGATAAGCAAAATTGCTGCTATAACGTCAAAAGTCCCATCCCAAATCTCAGCTTTCTAAATCAGACATATAATTGCAAACCCTTCAGCATTGCTTAATTAACAATTAAAAAATTTTGGGAACTCTATTAACACAAGCACTGCAGCAGGCCAAACAGAAAGTCCATTGTGACAGTACCATCCAAGGGTTATACAACAAATGTCGCAATGCCATATCTATGTCCTGTAAACAAAATTAAAACAAGTGCTGAAAGACAACACCCAAGTGACTTCAGGAAGACAAAGCAATTGTACCTTCTAATTACACACAAGTATTCTGTAGCAGCAAGACATGTTGTGCATTACCTGCTAAGTTGCTCTTGTCTTTCTAAAACAGCACAAACCAGCGGTGAACATTACAGTAGCATCAGGAGTTTACATACCATGGTAATAAAACAGCATTCATAACTAAAGTGCTATTTACATCATATTTTATTTGTAGATGTGTCAATATTCAATAACGGGGCCTGATTCAGTACATTGTTAAAAAATGATTACACAATAATTTATTAAAAAAGCAAGCAACAGATTTTCCCTATAGAAACAAGGATCCACGTGCAAATTAAATCTCTGCAAAGATAGAATCTTTCCATTTTTTCTTGTTAGTGTGGGAACAACCATTGTTACTGAGAGCAGCAAGTGAAAAACTTGGTCACAATCAAAATTACAACGGAACACAGACTTATAACCGGAAACCACTGGGTTGGGCACAGCTCGCAATTCTGACCAAATTGCTTCCTGCATTCAAGGAGCAATCAGATTGCATTTAAAACAAGGAAAATTTTCAGTTAAAAAAAAAATCACAGCAAAAAAAAAACAAAGTTCTCTCAGATTGAGATTTTGAATCCTCACCCCAGTCCAACTTCATTATGAGATAGGGCTAAGCGAGTCTAATAAGTGAGGGCAATTCAGTAGTTACGACAAACATGCTTTTTACACAAGTTTATACACCTCAGTGTTGGTAATACATAATTGATAATTAAAGTTAACAGATAACATATAAATATTTTTAAAATTGCAATAATTCAGTTATGAATTAGTATTTGCAACAAAACCATGAAACTTACATATCTGTTTATTCTGCAATGAATAAATTAGTCAAGAGAAAACGATAATTGACTTATTGTCAATGAATTAGAAAGTCTACAAACACCTGGAGGGTAGAAAAATAATAAAATGCAACAGGAAAGCGCACAGTCTGAGCGTTGATAAGAAAAGGGCTAAAAAAGAAATAACTATGCCACATGGGTGCAGCACTGGAGTCATTTTACTATATAAACAGACGCTATGTGAAAAAATTTGTTGCAGCAATAATAAACAGGCTAGAAAGATTTAATACAAAGTCAAATTCACAATCATTTTAAATTACAAAATGATAAAGCTCTACATGACAAGGAGAGCTATACTGGGAAGTTTAATTAGAATTGGTCGCATGTTCTAATATTCTTACTTATCGCTAAAACAAATTATCATTTTAATCATTTCAGAACTTAACAGAGTAGTGTCATACATTTCATTAGGACAAAGATGAACAAAGTCAGTAACTGGTAATTAAAAAGATAGAGCATGCATATACATTGCTTATTAGCAATACCAAAACTAGGAATCACTAGAATAGAATCAAAGTTTCAACACGGAGAAAAATATTCACCGCACCTTCTTAAATTTAAAACAACTTCAGAAATATTCAATGCTGTTTTTAAAAGTAGTTGAATAAAAACACAAGAAACTACACCCAGAGCAAAGAAAAATATTTATGAGGCATCGGTGCCTGATAAAACAGCAGGGAGCATAACAATTGCAGTGAGCAATTAAAAGCACAAAATCAGAAGCACTTTTAGACCATAAAAAGTAGTATCAGTTTCTGCAATCAGTAAGTTGGTCCAGAAAACAATTTATCTTTAAATTCCCGACATAAAGCTGCAAGTCATGAACGCCATTCCAATCAACATCAGTACAAACAGGTGTGTGGGACACCAATATTTATTGAATGTAAGAGATTGAAATGGTTTTGCAAACCAACAAACAAACGAGTTCACTGGTGTTAAGAAGCACTGCAGAAACTACATACACAAGAATCAGAAATGGCTCAGCGCAGCAGCAATCTATAAAACTTTCCTGACAGGAAGTGACTTACACTATTTGGCATGTTTTACTGCTCAGCAGCAGCATTCCTGGAGGAAGCAGCAATTTTTAGCTGCAGCAGCTTTTTCCATGTAATGCGCAATCATATCATGTAACAGAAGGAATTATTTTTTCAAAAGTCATTCCACTAAAGTTTAAAATATTTCCAATGTATGGAGAATTCATAATTATAATGGCCTACTTCAGGATTTTCTCCACTACCTGTTTTATTTAGCTGCTAAAAATAAAAGTAGCAAACGAAAATAAAAAACCTTCTCCAGCTTTAGTTACAAAAGATTAAGTAGAAAATATTTTTACTTCCTGCATTTATTAAATTCACAAGACATTATCTTCATGACTGAATGTGAGTGAGTGGGGATGCTAGAGCAAGGAAGAGTGTGGAGTGAGTGGTTAGTAATAGTCTGTTGGAAAGAAATAAAAAGAGATTGATTTATGCAGGATTTTGAATAATCTAACCAAAAGACTGTACAAGGTGGTCAGAAGGAAAATCGCCTGATCTTAAATTTGGCCACAGAATGTGAGCACATGATCTCCAAAAAAATAAACAGAAGAAATTAATCATGAGCCACAACACAATAAATAGACAAGGCGTAGAACAAAAACTCCGAAGCATTAGTGAAAGTCTCAACTTTACACAAGGAAAATATAAATCAGATCTGGAAAAATAAATCACTGACTATTACAAAATATGCTCATAAATATAAAGAGTTATAATTAATCAGGTTCTGCTCCAACTGTGAAGAGGGAATGTTTGACATGATAAATTCTATTCTAACAATTAAACTGCTGTAGCATAAATCACACATACATAGAAAACAGATTTTAAACATCCACAACACTGGTCTTAACTGGCTGGAGAACTGATAGCCTGGGGTGCTCCTGGTATTATGGACGCAGGGTGGAAATCTTGCCAGAGGAAAGCAGCTCTCCATTGCTTATCAGTGCCATTGTGAGCATTGGCAACACCAGTGATCCAGGAGTGCTGGAATCAATGGTCATACTAGTCTGAAGGCACCCAATCTCATCTGATTTCAGAAGGCAAGCAGGCCGGAATCTGCTTAGGTGTCTGGAAAGCTGACGTTCTTGTTATACCAGCTGCGGTAGGTTTTGCAGTCTAGAGGCAGAGTAGAGTAGTGTTCCTACCTGTGGGACGGAAGGTCCAGGTTCAAGCCCCACCTGGCCAGAATTAATGACATAACAGGCCAATTAAAAGTAAAACTCCAAGACTACTATGAGACTCTACATCTGAAGTTGAGCATTGGTTGTGAGGGTTGTTTGGGGCCAGGGGGAGCTTTAGCAGCCCCAAATCATATTTCCAATGCCAGCTGTCTTTTATCTTAAAAAGGACCTTTGAAGAAGGGCACTCCTGGGAACAGAAAAACTTGACTAACTTTGTTTTTTACATTTCTCTTGACAACACCCCATTCCACTTTGGGTAGACAGTGGTCCTTACTGGACATTAAGTGCCCACTTAAGGATCTGAATTGGCAGATGGCAGGAAAGTGTCTAATGTATTTCCAACCTACACTTACAGGAGTCGAGCTGGGAAACCAGCAGGTCAAGCAGCATCTTAGGAGCACAACCCCTCAACTGGTCGTATACCACATTTACATTCCATTCATAGAAACTTGCCCAGAGCCAGGATGCAGCTCCTGCCTATCGTATGACTAGATCATAGCAGTTGATTAAGAATTTAAAACAGGAATACTTAAAAATAGCACACAAAAATTAAGACAGTGATGATTTTTGAAAAAAAAAGAAATAACTTGAAAATTAACAAAATGCACCTGATTCAAATTGTTATGTTTCAGCAATTTTGATTCCTATGAATGGTTATTACTTTTAATATGTTATCAAGCTGGTTATGAGTGAAGTTGAGAACATAATTATTCAGCCAATATTTCTGGATTTCCAGATTAGCTAGAGATAAAGTAGCATGTCTGTTCAAATCTAAAAAGCTATTTTTTGAAATGATTGCAAAGTATCATAGGTTGATTACACTATTATCCAACATTTTATCAATTAATTACTCAGTTGAACATTTTACAATGGCATAGTTGTTGCAATTAAATGAATGCTCAATGATCAATGATTAATCTGATTTAAATGCATTTTTAAAATGGTATTGATAAAAAGACAAAAATTTCTTTCCTATCTAATGTGATTCCAGAAAGCAATTCATATTACTGTCCACACTTCTATTTTTATCACGACTGCAGCTTCACTCTAAAGAGACGTCAAGAGATGGACAACAATTGGCCCTTTAAAATTACATCATATAAAATGAAAAAAATTCTCTGAACTATCTTCATAATCCCTAGTATACAAAGAAATGTTGAGCTCTGGAGTGTCACAGCTTGCAAAGAGAATGCCAGAGATTCATGATCTCTGAGCGAAGAAGTTTTTCCTCAACTATGTATTAAATGACTGACATTTTGTTCAGTAACTAATCTGTGCTCTCGATTCCACAGCCCAAGGAAACATTTTCTCTGCATCTCTCCTTCTGTTTCAATTGAATCACCTCTCATTCTTCTAAACGCCAGGAAATATAGGTGTTTTTAAACTCAGTTTAAAACCTTCTCATTTGGTCTAATGACCTTGCAGTTTGTTGTAAGAAAAGTATTCACTTCCTCAAATGAGACAAACATGGCACAAAGTGCTTCAAGTTTGGCCTCACCATACAAGTTGTATTAAGTCTTCTTTATTCTTACACTCCAATCCCTTTGCAACAAAAGCTAACATACTACTTTCCAACCTAACTGCTTGCTCTATCTGCATACCAACTTTCACTTGGTGCTTTTGAACATAAATATTTGAGTCTCTCACCATTCAAATTTTTTCACTAATGTGGAAAACTTTTTGATCATTTATCCAACTTGTCAATGCCCCTCTGCACCCCAATACTCATTTTCCATTTAATGTTGCATTGTCAGCAAATTTAGATATGTTTGTCTATGCACATAATAAATTTCAAAGTGTTGAGGCCTAAACATTGATCCTTGCAAAACCCAGCAGTTACGTCTTGCCAACCTCACAATGCCCCATTTAGTCCTACTGTTTTCTTTATTCAGCAAGCTGCATTTCATACCAATATATTGTCTAGTAGTCTCAAAAGTTTTAGTTGTGCTCATTTCACACATATCCAGAAACATTTCAAAGATAGCTGTGCATTGGATCAGAAGATGTATTAATCTCAATGTCTGAATTAAGAGAACATGTATATGTGCATTAGAGGATCATTACTTAGGGAATGTAGTTAACTGAAGTCCATGCTCCATCACGTCTCCAGATACTCCCCCAGTGAACAGAGACATTCACAGGCCACTCCTTTTTGCATACTGTAGTAACTCGCATATAACAGTATTTTGTGTGTTGAGGTGAGAAAGAAGACCTTAACTAAAACGTCTCGTTGAGTTTTAAAAATACAGGAAGTGTTTACAGTACATTGTATATTAATTAGTGCTTTGCATAAATACTTGGCAAATATCACAAATGTTTCTTCATTTCACAGCATAGAGTTAACAAGATTCACATGATGAAAAGTTATTAGAATTTCATTGAAACAAAACAACAAAAGAAATTTTCGAACAAGTAAGGAATAAAATGATAAATGTCATGTGGTCCAGGGCAGTTGCTACGCAAGCAACTTATAGGTACAATAAAAGAAAAACAAACTGGTTTCTTCAAGAGAACATTTATATGTTCCCTACTGATGTTTTTTTTAAATCCTGCAAATCATCTGTAACCAAACTAATCATTATCCATAATCGTGACTAATGAAAGGGATTAAGTGCAACAACTAGAATAAAATATTTGTTACATATCCTGGATTTTTAAAGACACTAAAAAGAATCATTGCAAATCTTTTTTGTACTACCAGTACTCAGACAATAGCTTCTATGCTCCCACGTACAGCAGACATTTCAGAGGTCCAGTGTAATCTTATCCACCCACTAACACACATATGAAAGTGTGCCAAATTCACAGCTCAGTGAAATTCAGGAGGAGCTCAACTAGTCATAGCCTGTCCTGACTCGTGGTTCTGTAGGCTCAACACAAGGGACAAGGGACAAGTGTAAAGACATTCAAAACTTGCTTGAGGATGCCATGCACTTAGCGACAAGATTAGTGATGCACAAAGAAGAGATGGAGAGGAGTTATATCTGTTATTTCTTGTGGGATCAGGAAATCTAATCAGGAAACATCTGGCTGATTCCTCAATCCTGGACAGAGTTAATGGTCAATGCATAAAGCTGGAGGACGTTTTCTGCAGTTTTAGACACAATTAGATCAAATAAAACAATTTTAACTTTAAGTTGAAGAAAAAAAAAGCATTTTCCAAAATAAAATGCACTTGATTTGTAAATTAGTACATCACAAAGCTGCTCAAGGTAGATATTATGGAAAATACAAACATTTTACTTTATTCATTTTAGTATTTGCAATTTTACATGCCTCAATGCTAAAGCAAACATGGGAAACATTGGCTAATAACTGCAAAAAAATTACTATTTACATTTCAATACAAGTTACAAGGGGTTCTCAAGGTTAACATGCCCTTGAGATATCATGGCAGAAAGACCTTTTCCCCACGCCTTGGCAGCAGCTGCCCCAAACTTTATGGTGCGTCCCTCAGCACGTAGTCCTGGATCTTGGAATATGCCACACTGCAATACTTAGTCAAGACCAGATCAGAGGCCGCCTTTCACTAGAAATGGTGATCGTATGGTCATCCAGGTGCAATTAACAATTGCCTCAAGGTGCATCCGAGGGAACAACTCATAGAACACTGCATCACAGATGCTCCAGACAAACCTCTGCACAAAAAACCTCTCTCCATGCCATCTTTGCAAAGTCACATTCCACAAGGTGGTGTAATGGTCTCTTAACCACCAGAGCCATCAAGAGCAGCATATGGCAGTGCTGGCAGAGTCCAGGTATGCAAGAAAGATACGATGAATAGTACCCTTCTCATGATCAGCCAAGCTACATCCGAATGCCTATTGGAAACTTTTGGCAATGAGTCATTCTGTCAAAATGACTGACTTTCTCCTCAACACCTCAAGAGTATTACAAGTTAATCACTGCCTGATAGACTTGTAGTCAAAAGGTGTTTCTCTGTGTAACCTGTGTGTGAAGGGGAGGTGATAATTGTACGGTCCAACAATTTGCAGCGTTCTGTGGCAACATGGCCACAGCAATGCTTTCAATCACAAGGGACAGGGAGACCGTCAGGACATAGACTCTTAGTTGGCAAATGTCAAGTGTCACTATGCGTAGCTTGATGAAGCCACATAAAAGGTGTCCATCAAGACGATGGCACCACAGGATGTATTCTTCACTCTATTTAGAGACAGTGTCCCTGGGGGCATGTTCTATCTTTACCTCCAGCTGAAGCAGGTGGCGGCTTAGGTGACTGCTGTGGCACAGGCTTGGCAAAATGGGCTAAACCTGCAGCACGTCCTGCAACATCAACCAGCAGCTTACACTTCTATTTTAACCCAGAAGAGAAGGAGCAGCATTCATGTCCAGCCTTGGTGATATGCTCATTTTGCAGATGCCCTGACCCCTCAACCACATGTCCAGCATATCCAGGTAATATGACCTGACAGTGAAGAGGATAAGAGTCAGCTCAGTTCCCGAAGAATATGACCATGCCTTTGCCTCAATTTATCTTAGCTCCCAAAGCCAGCTCAAACTGGTCAGATGCTCATGTCTCTGCACACCAACAGCATAAGAGGGCAGGAAACTCTGACATCACCCACATACAGGGAGGCCTGAATTTGACACCAAATGAGGAACAAATGTACATGGCTGTAGCTCAAACACCCATAGGTACAGAGATTCTAGGTCTCAATATACAGGCAGCCACTTGGAAGGGTCTATGTTCTTCACATCTAAGCACACATCAGCTCATTGTACGACAATTGTATAGTTGAATGGGTGATCAACGCAAGTGAATCCTACAGAACCATAACAGCAAGGGGAGAAAATGAAACATCACGTAGCATTTTTCCCCTCAATAAAACAATTAAGCAGTCCCAGCCATGTACTGTATGCATTTGGATTTCCATCCAGGTGTTCTCAAAATCATGCTGCCAGCTAGTGCAAAACTAACTATGATTTACAGGGGGTTCTGCTATAACGTAATAGATGTGTTCTTGTGAAACATCACCTTATAGAAAATCGTGTGAAAGAAGTTACACAGGCCCTGTGAAAACGGGAGTGGTTGGGGCAGTCCAACAAAAAAAACACTCAAAAGCAGAATACAAAAAGGATAGCAGAGTTTGAACAAATGTTTAATTCACAGGTAATAATAAAATAACAGTTAATTTATCACCTTATTAAAAAGTCAAGATAGCTTGATGGGGAAGGAGGTTCTGAGGTAGCTCCGTTGTTAGTGCAGGGACTGAGGATCTTAAATCATCTTCAAATACATCAATGCATTGGTAATTGCAGGTTTAGGGTGAAAAATAGTCAATCCAGAAGTGGATGGCCGTGATGGTCTTTTGACTGTTCCATGGGAGTGGGCTTTAAACCAAAAAGACAGACATCCAGTTTTTGCTGCTGTGCCCTTTTTCTTCTTTCATGAAGAAGCTCCTCTCATAGGGTGCCAAATAAGATCTTACTTCATGAACTTCTACCCTGTTGTCCTCGAATCGTTGCAACCGCTTCTCAATTTCCCTCAGACTACTACTGCCACTGCCACTTCATCTCCGGCTTCCATTTCCTCATCACCGAATAGTTGTTGTAGACCAGCTATAGGAAGGTCTTCAGTCAGATTCAAGCAGTTTTTCAATATCCTCCTGCTCCACTTCTTCAAATTCAACTTGCTTTGCAAGATCAGCACAATGTTCTTTCATTCTTGAGAGCTCCCCTGACAGATCAAAGGTTTTAAAATCTTAAACAATCTGGGTGAAGCTTCTGTCAAACTGCATGCAAGCAGTCCTTACTGACATCACCCCAGGCCTCCATGATAATGTCAACTGCATTCTTGGGTGTTAAAGCTCTTCCAAAATTGAAGAATACTATCCTTAACCCCCTCAGTGGTTACAATCAGCCTCTTAAATACGTACCTTTTTAAAAAAAAAAGCTTTAAAAGATGCTACTGCATCCTGTTTCATGAGTTGAAAGAGAGAGATTATGTTGTTTGGGGAAAGAAATAGCACTTCAATATTTTTAGAAAGCTCAGCAACTGAGGATGGCTTAACTCAATATACAGGATGAGGAATATCTTGAAATCTACATTGTTGATATTTTTACAAAATATTGCAGGAGGGGAAAAAAAACACCAAATCAGGTCAGAAAAGAAAATCTGCTGTGAGCCAACATCTTTTGCATCACCTAAACTAGATGCCTAGACTTACAGTAACCTTTCAAGGCTCGTGTGCTGGCAGACTGGTACACCACTACGGGCTTAAGCTTTAAAATTCCACTGGGACTGGCACCCAGCATCATAATCATACAATCCTTTGCCCCTTGAAGCCTGTAGCATGTGCTTCATTCACAGAAACACATGTCCTTGTTGCTCCCAATATAAACCAGTCTCATCCAAATTGAAAATTTGATCCAAGTTGTAGCCTTCTTTGTGAATTAATTTTTTTTACTATGGGAAGAAATGCCACCACATGCTCCTCGTCTGCACTGGCAGCTTCGCCACATAACTTGACATTCTGAAAAGCATAGCAGTTCTAAAAACCAGCAAACCTGCCACTTCTGGCACTTAAGGCAGGCACATCTGCAGGATTTTCATCTTGTTTTGTTAGAACTTCATAAATTGATTGGGCTCTCTCTTATGGTGAGAAGGGTGGTCCCAGATTGCTTCTTCATTTGCTCTTCTATCCACATATTTAGAAGCCGCTCCATCCCCTCAAGCTACTTTGTCCGTGACTACAGATTTGCTTGCATTCAGACTTGTTCCAGCAATACAGCTTGCTGGAATCTTTTCTGCATTGTCTCTAATGGTGCATAAGGAAGACTCCTTCATTCCTGTTGCATAAGCAATATCACAATTTCTCTCATTACGCTCCAAATGCTTTTCAACATCTTGCATCTCTTACAGCTTTGTAGCCGTTTACATACATCACCCACAATTTTAATCACCAGGATGCTTCTTGTTATCATTCTTGCCACTTTATCCATGCATTTTGTGCGTAACAGCAGAATTGTGCAGTACCTCTCACAGAAAGCGTGAGGATCCTAGATGCCAGTCCAGGGACTCTTTCGGCGCATGCTTAGGACAAAGCCCATGAACTGACCATGTGATATTGACATCAGAATTGCATTACAGCCAACACAAAGTTCATGTTTTACAAATACCGTTCTCCTATTTGTCACTCATTTTATAGCCAATTTCTGTTGCCAGAATACGTGTTATAGGAGAACTCCTTGTACTAAGGACTCAAACCTCAAAGTCTGAAGTTTAATCGAAATTTATTTAAAATTAAAGAGTCTAACCCTACAGAGAAAGTTTAAAGTGAATTAAATCTTTTGGCTCTGCAGCGAGGAGGGCAGCATTCAACTCTGTGCTTTACTTTCATTCCTTCATTATGTTTGATTTATTTACACAGTTATACAATCAGAAACAAGGATGCATTATTTGGCCTACAGATCCATAATCATAATCCATGATTTCCAGCCTCAAATCCATCAATCTCCCACAGCTCAGAGTCAAGCAGAGCCATGATAAGTGGCTCAATGCCAAATTTGGTTTCTTCTCTCACACCCGCTCAATTACAAAAACCTCTGCAACATTTGACAATCAAATCTCCAGCTCCCCTCTTCTGCTACCAAATGCTAGCTGGAGTCTCTAACACTCAAGGCTCTAATTTCCTCATTGATGCATGCATCAATTTCCACATCCCCTGTCAGCAGATGCTCTCCCAATATGGATTGCCAGAGTTTTATATATGGCCAAGTTTGAAATTTCTCAGCTTCACATGCTACCTGTGTATCTTGTTTATTATGACTTCAAAAATGAATATATTCATAAAATCCTTGTGTAATTCACTCAACATTATGCTCCTGTCTCCCTTCCTTCAGTGCCCACGCATCACTTTCACTTCTCAATGCTCGTCCAAAAAAAATCCACTTAAAAAGCACATTATTGTTCTGAATATCTGCGGCTCAAATCTGTGAATGAAGGTAAGATCAATAATAAATAGATTGCCAAAGTACTTAAATGCTTCCTTCTTGACTGAATTAAATTAACTGAGCTGTCAGATGCAAATTATTCAAATTGAGTTAACACAAAAGGAACATCTGGAATAAACAAAAACCTTGGTAAGATATATTTATGTATGGCAAAAAAAATGTGCTCCTCCATTTGTTGGAGAGACAAATGTACAAGGTATTCCACTGAACTATAAAAGCTACAAATCTGGCAGGTTTGATCTTTGTTCTACACCAAATTACATTCAATTTTTTAAGCAGGGGGAATTACAAACCTCCCAAAAGGGAGCAAGCTTAGTCTAGCTCCGCTCATTTCCTAGTGATGTCAGGGTTCAGGCTGGACAGTGACTTCCTTCACAAGTCATATCGCCCTTACAGAGTGCACATGAAGGATTATCTGTGAACGTGGAAGCAGCGGGCTCCTTGCATTGATAGAAACATACATCTTAGGATGCAATGAAAACAAAAATACTGGGCATCACTGCAGGTCAGGCAGCATCCACAGAGAGAAGGCAAGCCAATGTTTTAAGTCTAGATGACTTACCCCATGTCCCTCGAAACATTTCTTATTCATGTACTTACTCAAAATAACTTTTAAACGTTATAACTGTACCCACATTGACCAGTTCCTCTGGATGTTCATTCCACACATGAAGATCTTCATTCTCATTACACAAAATGCGTCAGTCTAAAACTTTGGAGACATTATTGTATTCCAACCTATCGTCACAGTAAATTCGTCTTGAAACCACTACATTTTAAGAGCTATCTATCCACACATTTTGCATTCACCAAGTAGTCATTAAAATATATCCATCCCTAATAATTCACCTCAATCTAAAGAAAGAACTGGACACATTTTAGCCACGTAAATATGCTTACACAATCTGCTGACTTGTTGCATTATTGTCCTCAAAGTGCCATTGATATGCTCTCTCCCACACGTCCAACTTAATGCTTTCCTTCTCGCCCTTCTCAAACATTTACCCATCCTTTTCCTCTCATATTTCCCACTGTATCTGTGAGCTCTATCAAGGAAACTGGTACCAAACAGTTAGGCCAGGCAAAGCTCACCATCTAAACTGTTTTCCTTATTCCAAAATGCATTATAAAACTTTGGGGAAATTTACAACATCCTACACATATTCCTGAAGTATTGGTTGACACATCAGTTTTTAAAGTAAGTAATGTTGAGCATCCTATTTAAAAACTGGTTGCACTACTATTAGCATGCTTAAAATGTCAAAACAAACTAACATAATAATACTCCCACAGCAATGACTTGTTAATCTACTTCTCAACTCCTCAAACACTTTTCCACCATTCTTCTCCAAGCTAATGGATCCTACGTGAACCACAGTTTATAAACTGTTCTCCCACCTAAACCCAGGAAACTTTTCACTAGCCCCATGATATTTTTTAGGCTGGTGTTTGAAATATGAAACAAATTATATGTTCTTATCAAATCCTCTACTATACATCATCCATCAGGTGTAGATTGGGTCAACTAAAAGAACACAGGACTTTACAAGAAAATAATGATGGTTGATAAAATGGCATTCTGGAGACACTCAGGAAATTTCCCAATTTCCAAGGTAAGTATTGTCCCAGACGACAAATTAACTTAATACAGCCTTATCGGAGTGTTTTAGTTCCTAATTATCATTCCTGTGTGACAAATGTCAAGAATATTGTACAAACATAGGATCCCTACAGTGTGGAAACAGGCTATTCGGCCCACTGAGTCCACACCAACCCTCAACAGTATGCTGCCCAGACCATCCATCACCCCGACCCCTACCCTACCCCAGTAACTCTGCATTTCACATGTTGATCTACCTAGCCTGCACATCTCTGAACACTATGGGCAATTTAGCATGGCCAATCTGCCTAACCTGCACATCTTTGGGCTGTGGGACGAAAACAGAGCAAACTCACGCAGACATGGGGAGAATGTGCAAACTCTATACAGACAGTTGAACCTGGTGCTGTGAGGCAGCAGTGCTAACCACTGAGCCACCTGTACAAGTCTAGTCCTTTAAACTGTCTTACATCACCATCTAATTTTGCTGTGGTCATCCCCTTTGATCACATTATCTTTGGTCAACTCTCACATTATGAAAATATGCATTACAGAGAAATATCCAAGTGTTGTACATTATCATCAGTCAGATAGACCTCAAACTCAATGACCCTTCTGAATTGCTATATAAACTCACTCGTCTTGGTCACTAGTTCTGGATAGCTCATCATACATGGCACATGACAGACAAACTCTTTAGCCTTCCATTCTTATCATGAGAGATGCATTGGTCATCTTTATATCTTCTAAGATATGCATCTCCAATCCAAATTGTGTCAATTGCTCATTTGTACTGCTAAAACAAGTTAACTATTTCTACACAGATAAAACCTTTTGACATTCCAGTCCTTCACAGAAAGTGATTTGTGCCTGTTCTTTACAAATGCTTATCTATGATCGTTATTTACATAGTACAAGCACTCCTTAAAGATAAATCAAATAGGTTCTAAAGAGAATAGTTTTCACTGATACCTATGAAGTAAATTTGCCTTAAAGATTTAATCTCTGTTATTCACATCCATCTGCTTCTATTCCAAGTTTTGCAAAATAAAATCATTTGCAATCTAGCCTTGGAAAAACCCATTTTACATAAAAAGAGGCAAATGAATGGTGAAGGAAGCCATTGTGTTTGGAATCCACCACAAACTCCATTCATTTCACATGCAACTCTGAGAATGAGCCAGACTGCAGCGTTGTGGTCACATCTAACCCAGAGATGATGTTCCAACCACACATTCTTGGCAGTAGATCTATTTTCATCTCCGTAACACCTCAACTCCTCACCTGCATCAGCTCACTTGCTGCTAAAAACTGATCGATGGCATTATGACATCTAGACAATGACTGCTTCAACTACATGGTGGCTGGCCTCCCACATACCCTCCAGAAAACACAGGCTATACATTTTGCCACGTGCATCTTGACATATGCAGTTCTGTTCACCCATTACTCTTGTCGGCACTGATCTATAACATCCAGGCAAGCAATACTTCTATTTAAAATTGGCATTATTTTAATTCTCTTCCTTGTTTTCAATCTATGGCCTCACCAATCTCCTCCAGCCCTGCAACTTTCCAAAATACCGGTATTCATCTAATTCAGGTCTCTTCAGCATCCAATTTTAAACTGCTCCATCGTTAGTGCCTGGGCATCAGGTGTCAAGGCCCAAGCTGTGGAATTCCCTCCTTATCTCCTTTCTCCCTAAAAATGTACCTATTCAACTAAATCTTTGGCCATCCACCCTATGAGCTCCGAGTCAAATATTCCTTTCTACTACTCTTAAGAACTTAGGGTCACCACATTGTCATGGGCACTACGTAAAGTGTTGATATTTCAAACAAAGCTTCATTAATTAGTCATGATAACTATCTTATGGTTCAGGAACGTAACAGAAAGGCCTGTGGTGAGGAAAAACTGGTTAGAATACTGAAAAGAAACAGAAAACTGTCTGCTTTGAGCTTTAATTGAAGTTAGACCTTGGAACATACACCATAATAGAAAATTAAACACTGAATAATAAAAGCTGTGTCCCTTTCAAACTCCTTGTGATATACCATTAGTTACACAGTTAAGAGTAGAACATATTAATTAAGAATTTAATTTCTCTCTAGCCAGAGTTTTATCTTCCAGTGACGAATGCAGCCTCTGAAAGACATTCACTACTTCAATTCATTGAAGATTAGCGATATTCTTGTGCAAACCTTCATGCTACATCTACTGGTACTTTACAAATTCCTATTCTTTACTTTGGTGGATCGAAGTCTCTGAACCGATTCACGCAACATTGTAGTATCGATCCTGAAACCAATAGACAAAGACGTCTTAAAATAAACATAGGTGTTTATTTGTACGATCAGAAGGAATATCCCAGTGAAGTTCAACATAACTCAGTCCCCACAGCAGTTAGAAAGGAAAACTGGGGTTTGGCATATCATTGCGAAATTCTTTCTCAGCAGAGCCAACGCATCACTCGGTCTAAACTTGAACCCATACATGGCATCGGGT
This sequence comes from Stegostoma tigrinum, assembly GCF_030684315.1. Lineage (NCBI taxonomy): Eukaryota > Metazoa > Chordata > Chondrichthyes > Orectolobiformes > Stegostomatidae > Stegostoma > Stegostoma tigrinum. The sequence goes on from NC_081363.1 coordinate 46,423,759, forward strand.
AATCGCGATGTCGAAGCATCCATGCTTTTTGGGCTGGGGAAGGGCGGGAATTAGCAAAAGTAGGCGACGGCACACCCATTAAAATCAGGACTTTACCCAGTTTCTCCACCAGCTTGAGCATCACTCCTCCTATATGCACCTCTCCGGTCACTCGGAGAGAAACATCGCGGTTTAGGTCGGTCACAAGAACATTTAATTCCCACGTCCCATCAGCGTAACAGCCATCCGGCATCCGAATCCCGTCCAACGCCATCTTTTACCTGGGGGGGGGGGGCAGTGAAAGAGTTAAATGAACCAAACGGCAACATTAAACGTTCGGCTGTTGAAAGAAGCGGACGATGTCATTTACTGATATGGTGACAGCACAGCACGAGGTGCAACTACACAGACCTTGCAGCCAATGCACATTGAAAGCAGTAACAGGAGTCACAGTAGATACAAAGATCAAGTCCAATTGACGGTCTTTGCACGTACGAAGTAAGTGCAAGGAGTGGGCCACGCATTTTCCGTTATAGGGCTTCAAATTACAGTTTGATATTCACAGCAGTATTGCAAACTTGTTGAAATCGGTTTTACACACATTTTTCTTTAAAAGTTGCACATTCTTTAGAACAAAACGAGGCTTCACGATTTCTATTGCTCACAGAGTGCGGCGACAAACTTTACAATGACTGATTTATGACCGCGCAACTCACAATCTGAAACGGATTTTTATATTTTAAAAAAAGTAGGCAGGATAGAGAGCAACACGAGCGAGGGAAAGGGGCTTCGAAGACCATCTGCGAGACAATGCAAACCCCCTGGGCGTCTCTTTCCGTTTCTCTCCCACCCCCACCACCTCAACCATCCTCCATCTGAAGCCCCATCGTGTCAGACCCCTCCCCGTCTGTCACTCGATCTACACGGTAAAGGACAGCGCTTCAATGCAAATTCACCCAACCCTCCTCCTCCTCGACGCACACTTTCCTCCACATAAACCATAAAAAAACGACAAAAAAATACAAATTATCAAAGAAAAACTAACCTCCTCCACAGCCGTGCCGGACCACAGTCCACCAGAACTGAATGCAGGCCGGGTTTCTAAACTGTGGCAGAGATGGCGAGGGGTTTAAACTCGGCAGCAGTTATACCCGGGGTTATAATCCGAAAAACAATATTAACATTAAAGCCAAAATTACCTCCGAAGGATCCACTGAAAGTAAACGTTGGCGACAGCCCAGCAATATCGGCGGGGGAAGGGACGGGGGGGGGGGAAGAAAGAGGTTGGGGGGAAAAATACAGTTTAAACAGCTTTCCCACAGGCGCGGAGAAAGAAGAGGGTCCAAGCTGGCGGCCGTTGGATGGACAGTTAATGGAGTCAATCCTGGGATTTTTTTTTTCCGCCCCCTCTGTCTCAGCGTCTTCTCCGAGTCGCCGTAAAATTCAATCTGTCTACGGCGGTCACAGCCCGCTGTCCATGTCTCTGTGTGTGAGTGGCCGTGGAGGGCGGGCAGGCGGTAGTACTAGTACCGCCCCCTCCCTCCCAACCCCTCGGCGGCCACAACGCCCCTCCCCCCGCACTGGGGATCCAGCTCGAGCCCAAGCCGAGCCTCCGCTGCCTTTTATGGAAATGAGGAGAAGCAGCGCCGCACATCCGGGACTCGGGCTCCACATTGATCCCGGAGACCGCATTCCCGTTAGCACTTACGGCCCGTCGTGCGCGGCGAAGCCCCATCGCCACTGTAGGTGCTCGGGAGCCTCACGCACACTTTCACAGCCTCCACCACGAACGTTTTCCACTCCTGCACTTTTTGGTGAAAAAAAATTCCCCATTTCTCTTTCTTCCCCTCCGGTGTCCGGCTCATTATTTGGCGTTGCCGTACGTAGAGCCAACTTTTTGAGCGCACACATGTAATGCAGATGGAATTAACCTAAGCGGGTGTAATTTTGTTCAGCAGGGAGATGTGATGGCCCATTCGATGATATAAATACAGTTTTATGAGCATACCAACGGAGCAGGACTGGCCATTCAGCCCCTTCACCCTATTCCATCTTCCCATAAGATCATGACTGTTCTGATTGTAAACTCAAATTCGCATTCCTGTCTATCCCTGACACTCTTTTGTTTAACACAAATCTATCCACCTCTGCCTTAAAAATATTGAAAGACACTGCTTTCCATCTCTCCATAAAGAATCATCCCAAAATATCACAATCCTCTGAAAAAAGCACCCAATTTCTGCTTAATTGGGTAAACCTTGAGTATTTGTATGTTTACGGATTTTTATTTGAGTAGCATCTTTCACAGAGTAAAACATCCAAAGGTGAGTGACAGGATCATTATCAAATAGAATTTCAAAACATGTCACATCAGGAGAGAGTAGTACAACCAACCAAAAGCTTTATCATAGAAGAAGGTTTTGAGAGTGTCTTGCAAAAGGGAGAGGCAGAGTTTTAGACCTCAACATTTGATGGTACTGCTACCAGTACTGGGGCAATTAAAATCAGAATGCCCAACTAACCAGAGTTAGAGCAACACAATGATTCCAAAACATTGCAGAGATGCAGTGGTGAGGCCAGTTAGGATAGGAATGAAACAGTCAAGTTTAGAAATAACAAATACTATGTACAAGCATAAGTATTTATTCATTAAATTGTATTTACATTAATTCCAAGTTATTCCCTTTTTCATTTTATTGGTTTTCATTACTATTGTGAGGTTCATTCAAATACATCTTTTGGTTTATAATTTTATTGTATTTTTGAGTTTTTCTTTAAATTTATTGTAAATGAAGGGTGTTGTTTGGCCTGTTCTGCCATCTACTTGATAGTAAATCTGTTCTGAAATGGACTCTAAACATTAACTCTGCTTTATTTCCACAGGTGTTGACACTCCTCTCCAGCAATTTCTGTTTTTGTTGCCTTAAATCTGGATGGTTTGATTGTTGGACATCAATAGAGGAGTCCGATTATTTTACTAGGATGAAGATACAAAATACTTGGGTTCAGAAACAAAAGCATCTTTTACTGTAGTCTCTGTAAGTTATCAAGTTTTATTCAGGAGATGTGAACTTTGCTAACAGGGCCAGCATTTATTGCTCATCCTTAGTTGCTGTTGAGAAGGTGGTTATGAGCTGTCTTCCTGAATCTCTACAGTCTATTTTGGGAACATGGTTGGCATGGATTACTTGGATGAAGAGTCTGTTTCCATGCTGTATGAATCTATGACTCTATTTGGTATAAGTATGTTCTCTACTATTAGGGGGAATTCCAGAATTTTGACCCAGCAACAGTGATAGAACAGGGTAATGTTTCTACGTCAGGTTGGTGAATGGCTGGCAGGGAAATTTGCAGCTGGTGACATTTTTATGCGTCTGCAGCCATGACCTTTCTCGAGCAGGGCAGAAATGGCTAGCACGAGGGGTCATAGTTTTAAGCTGGTTGGAGGAAAGTATAGAGGGGATGTCAGAGGCGGGTTCTTTACACAGACAGTTGTGAGAGCATGGAATGCGTTGCCAGCAGCAGTTGTGGAAGCAAGGTCATTGGGGTCATTTAAGAGACTGCTGGACATGCATATGGTCACAGAAATTTGAGGGTGCATACATGAGGATCAATGGTCGGCACAACAGCATTGGCTGAAGGGCCTGTTCTGTGCTGTACTGTTCTATGTTCTATGTTCTATGGTTTAGGTTTCGAAGGTGCTGTCTGAAGAGCCTTGGTGAATTTCTGCAGTGCATCTTGTAGGTTGTACATACTGCTGCTTTTCTGCATTGGTGGTGGAGGGAGTGAATGTTTGAGGACCTAGTGCTAAACAGGTGGGCTTTGTACTGGATGGAATCAAGCTTTGTCAGTGTTGTTGAAGCTGCACTTATCCAGGTACAGTCAGTTCAGCTATAACGCCTTGTTCCAGCAACACAAATTGGCTATAACACAACTCACAAACTTGTGTCGGCTATAGCACAATTCCATTGGTGCACTGAGGAATTTGTGTCAACATCACATGGTTGTTTCACTGGCTTTATCCTGAGCATGCACAATGTTTGTGCCAGAAGAGTCTCCATGCTGGCATTATGCGATCATTTTGCAACTTTGTTGTGAAGCACTTTTTGTGAGAGGTACAAATTCTCCTCACTCTGGATAATGCACCAAGCCATCCTCCCACCATTGGTGAGTTTTCTGAAACATGAAGTGCCTTTTCTATGCCCAAACTTAACCGCTCTCCTTCAACACATGGACCAGGTTGCAATAGCAGCTTTTAAAGCTTATTATTTAAGGTGCACATTTAAGAGGCTGATTGCAGTTACTCAAGGGGATAAGGACAGTGCTGTTCAATTTTGGAAGAGTTTTGATGTCAAGAATGCAAACCTGTGCTGATGTCAGTTAAAACTGCTTGCATGCAGTTTGGCGGATGCTTCTCGTAGATTTTTTTCAAGATTTTAAAAGCTTTGACCTGTCAGAGGAGCTCCTATGAATCAAAGAACATGGTGCTGATCTTGCAAAGCAAGTTGGATTTAAAGAGGTGGAGAGTGAGGATGTTGAAGAGCTGCTTGAGTCCGACTGTGACTTTCCGACTTTCTACGGCTGATCTGCAACAATTTGTCGCTGAGGTGAGGGGGAAGCTGGAGATGAAGAAGTAGTCCAGGATGCGGCACCATGAGAATTGTCCACTTCTGTTTTGACTTCTATCCTGAGGGAAATTGAGAAGCAGTTGCAACGATTAGAGGACAATGATTAGAATGCAGAACAGTAGGGTAGCAGTTTGTGAAGTAAGATCTTATTTGGCACCCTATGAACAGTTTCTTCATGAAAGAAGAAAAAGGGCAAATCAGCAAAAACTGGATGTCTGTCTTTTTTTTAAGTGAACACTCATGAAACAGTCGGAAGAAAATGAATCACAGCCATCCATTTCTGGATTAACTATTTTTCGCCCTAACCCTGCAACCACAATTGTACCTGACGGTGATGATGATGATGATGACGATGACGACCCTTATCACTTGCATTAACAACAAAGCAACCTCAAAACCTCCTCCCCCCATCAAGTCATCTTACAAAGAAACATAGAAGATAGGAGTAGGAGGAGGCCATTCGGTCCTTTGAGCCTGCTCCACCATTCTTCATGATCATGGCTGATCAACTCAACAGCCTAATCCTGCTTTCTCCCCATAACCTTTGATCCCATTTGCTCCAAGTTCTATATCTAGTAACCCCTTGAATGCATTCAATGTTTTGGCATCAACTACACCCCGTGGTAATGAATTTCACAGGCTCAGCACTCTTTGGGGTGAAGAAATGTCTCCTCATCTCCATCTTAAATGGTCTACCCTGAATCCTCATACTGTGACCCCTGGTTCTGGACACACCCACCATCAGAAACATCCTCCCTGCACCTACTATGTCCAGTCCTGTCAGAATTTTATAAGTTCTTATGAGATCCCCCCTCATTTGTCTGAACTCCAGAGGAAACATTTTCTCAAGGTAAGGTGTTAAATTTGCTTTTATTTCATCATTAGATATGAACCAAACATTTATTCAAACTGTTCTATCCTTTGTGTTAGGCTTTTGAGTTTTTTTGAATGATTTTGAGTAATTTTTTTAGGTGGTCTGCCTATAGAGCTGTTTTACCCATAGGCCCTGTCATTACTACAGCGTGATTTTCTATAGTGAGATGTTGCATAGGAATGCATCTATTGCGTTATAGCAGAACTGACTGTGGGTGGGAACTGTTTCATTATATCCCTGCTTTGTGCCTTGTAGATGGTGGACAGGCTTCAGTCAGTGAGGAGTTGAGTTACTTGCTGCAGGATTTCTAGTCTCTTGACCTGATCTTGCAGCCACAGTATTTATGTGGCTGGTCCTGTTCAGTTTCTCGTCAATGATAACACCCAGGATGTTGATAGTGGGGAATTTGGTAATGGTAATGCCTTTGAATATGTAGGATTGATGATTAGACTGTCTGTTGTTGGACATAATCATTTCCTGGCTGTTGTGTAAAACAGATATTAATTGTCACTTTTGAGTCCAAGCTTGAACATTGTCTGGGTCTTCCTGCACTTGAACATGGTCTATTACAGTTTTGGAAGAGTCAGAAATAATCCTGAACATCATGCAATTACCAGCAAACATTCCTTCTCCTGACCTAATAATAGAAGGAAAGCCATTGATGGAGCAACTGAAGATGATTGAGCCTATAACACTACCCTGAGGAACTCCTGTGCTGATCTTCGACCTGTGATGACTGACCTCCTAGCAACCACAACCATCTTCCTTTGTGCGAGATTTAACTCCACCCAATGGAATATTTTCACCCATCCCCCCCAATTTCCATTACCTTGAGTTTTGCTAGGATTCCTTGATGCCATACTCAGTCAAATAGGGCCTGGATGTCAAAGGCAATCAATCTCTCCCCGGCTCTGGTCTTCAGGTCTTTTGTATATATCTGAACCAAGGCTGTGAACATTGAATGTTATGCATTGCAGACCTAGTAAGAATGGCAGATTTCCTGGGTCTGTAGATGATAGTTCAGTGATAGTACCACTGTGACTCTCTCACTATTCATTTAACATCTACTTTTACTTCCAAAATGAAGAGGAGTTGGGATCAAAGCGAGCTGATTAGCAATTCAATTTGGATATAAACTATTCAGATTGCCATAGGATAAAAGGGCAGAGGAAGCCATTTTCAATATCAGGCTAAGGGCTTCCCTCCTAATACAGGATAATTACAGACAGCAATTTTGTCTGCACCTATCAGAGATGCAGAAAGTGGAGATTGAGGAATTCAGTCCTGATCCTGAAGCAGAGAAAATGCTGGCTATATAGGGTGGCACAGTGGCTCAGTGGTTAGCACTGCTGCCTCGCTGCAGTAGGGACCCAGGTTTGATTCTAACCTCAGGTGACTGTCTATGTGGAGTTTGCATGTTCTACCCATGTCTGCATGGATTTCCTCTAGGTACTCCGGTTTCCTCCCACAGCCCAAACATATGCCAGTTAGATGAATTGGCCATGCTAAATTGCACATAGTGTCCGGGGATATGTAAGCTAAATGGATTAGCCAGGGCAAATGCAGGGTTATGGGGATAGAGTAGGGATATGGGTCAGATTGGGATGCTCTTTGGAGGATCGGTATAGACCCAATGGGCAAAATGGCCTCTTTCCACACTGTAGGGATTCAATATTGTTGACCAGACCAGAAACAGATGTGTGAGATCATATTTAGTTGGAAGAATTTGTGATCATTTAAAGAAGGCTGGAAGAGTGGCTTAGCTTGGGAATAGAGAAAAGGAGGAATGGACATCAAAAGGATTCCCATCTGGGAAAGTGATGAGGAAGCAAGCCTTTGGTAGCGACCACTTCCTGTAGGATGAAGTGCCTAATCAAGGGACAGTGTAACATAGAACAGAAGAGAGAATTTTTTGTTTCAGGTATAAGTTAAACTATGATCTCAGTTTTTGGTAGTTTAAATGATAAATTCTGGTCAAAATGGAAATGGTACTGCCTCAAAAGTGTTTGTTGATCATATGTTGCAGTGTAAGTTTCAAAATGTGAAATCTTGATGCATTATTCTTTCAGCTGCTAACTGGAGGTTTGAATTTCTCTTTAACATTTATCAGTCTCGACAGAGATCATAACAAAGATGGGATACCTGTGGGATTTCAAACCCATAGGCTAAAGCAGGTCCAATGGATTTGGTTAAAGTTAAATCACAATTACTTTTCCTATTAAAAACAGAAAAGTTAAGAATGGCTATGTCTATCACAAACTCACTTTTTAAAGAGAAGACTTGTCTACGAGTTTCAACGGTTAAAGGAATTTACTTTAAAAGGAATGGCAGGAAAGTTGGAAATAGAGTTAACAGCAGGCACTACAAAAGTAGAAATGGTTGTGGTTTTGGCTCATGTGAATCTTGGCAAAGGAAAAGTTAATCCAGATAAAACATAAGCTGAGTTAGCCAGATTTCAGTTGTAAACGCAGCAACGGAAATAACTTCACAGAGGCCGGAATCCCTTCACCAACACATGAACAGTCCTTAACGTTAGCACTACCTCATTCCAAGTCAGCTGTCAGAGTTCTGGCATTTCTGATACCCCTCTCTTCATCTGTTTGCCAGGGATGCCTGATTGGACCAGATTAACAGCCCCAATCAGGGAACTCATATTCTATGTGGTCCAGCTGGCTGACCTCGTTACAATCACTATGGCAACTTAAACTGGAAAGAGCGAGAAGAAAACAAAACGTTAGATGGCTGGCTGATTTGGAATGCAGAGTGACATGAACAGCATGTATTCAATTCCCAGCTGAGACCACTATGAAGGATTCTCCTTCTCAACCTTGCCTGAAGTGTGGTCACACTCAGGTTAAACCACCACCGATCGTCTCTCTCTCTCTCTCTCTCTAATGAGAGAGTATCCCAATGGTCTAGTAAGACTAAGGCAACATTACACCATCAACTCGGTGAAAGATGCTGTTTGGTCTGCCCAAAACTTGCTGGTCTTCCACTTGTAAGATTTGACCCCGACTCAGTGTTGCAGACTGGCATATTCCAAGATCCATGACCACGTGTTGAAAGATGCAGTAAAGCTTGGGGCTACTGCTTCCATGGCGCAGTGGGAAAAGACCGCGGTGTAAGATGTAACAGGGGTCCTTTCAGTAATTGGACCCTGTCAATGCCTCAGCTAAATGCCAGGAGTTTAATTATTAATATAGAGAAAGCCAAATGCTAATGTTTGTTTTCTTCTCTGTATGTAAAGACAGTATAGTTCTGAACAGCTTTATTCACTGTGTATGTACATAAAGATTTCCTTCTATAAATAAAGAATATTTTTGCATTAAAGAAAGGATTATGGTAATGTTACCTTTATCTTTTAGGAATCAAATCTCACCTAGGAAAATGTGAAGTTTCTAATATAAGGGAGGTAGCTCTTTTAGCTGATTGCAATGTTTTTGTTTTAGCAGGCACTTTATGCACAGGCAGTCTCAATAAACTGGCAAAAATTATATACCTGAAATACCAGAAGTTTACTGAATTACTGCAATCTCCACAATGCCTGAGTAGTCAGTTGAGGATGCGAGTGCGAAGGCCCTCTGGGGGTAAATTTTAATTAAAACAAAGTTGTATTATTATTTAATAGTTGCTGTGATTCATACTGTAAGTAAAGTATAGCAGTAATGTGTCTACCCCCCTGCATTATGTTTCTATTATGTAGTTTGTTTTTGTATATTGCTTATGTGGACCTTTTGATCAGCTGGAATATTTGATCAGCTGGCACACTCCTGGTCCTGTAGGTGCTGGTTAATAAAACATTAAATGTATATCTGACAAGCACCTAGGTAGTAGCTTTTTTTGGCATACCAACCTAGTGTTCTGGGAGTGAACATAACCCTAATAAGCTTGAGGAAAGTGGCAGAACTGAAAGAAAATGCTTCCCTGTGTAGCTAAAGAGACTTTGTAGGAAATAAACATGATTCAAGAGACTGATGTTTTTATTGCCACAAGACATGGAAAAGCAAGGTTCTGAAATTTGAAACCAAAGACTGTATTTTTGCCAGTGTGACCAATGTTTCTCCAAAGAATGACATCTGAAAAATCAATACCAATTTACAATGGGTGGAAATTGAAGCATAAATGGTGATGGGATTTTTTGGTTTGAAGGTGAAGTAACAGAATATTTGTATGTTTGTGACCCAAAAAGGTTTGTATCAAGAACAATACACATTTGATTTGATTTATTGCAGCCACATGAACCCAAGTACAGTGGAAAGCTTTGTTTTGCAATTTATGCAGGCAGATCATAGCAAACAAGGACATACAGATCATAGGGTGCTTGGACAGAGTGAGGCATACAAGGTGCAAGCAGCACAGGAGGTTGACGAGGCAAGATCAACATTAGCAAGATCAGCAATTATTTGAAGTTAGATCCATGCAGCAGTCTAATAACAGCAGGGAAGAAGCTGTCCTTGAACCTGTTGGTGCGTGTGTTCAAGCTTCACAGTGGCACAGTGGTTAACCCTTCTGCCTCACAGCGCCAGAGACCCGGATTCAATTCCAGCCTCAGGCGACTGTCTGTGTGGAATTTGTACCTTCTCCCCATATCTGTTTGGGTTTCCTCCAGGTGCTCCAGTTTCCTCCCACAGTCCGAAGTTGTGCAGGTTAGGTGGATTGGCCATGCTAAGTTTCCCATATTGTCCAGGGTTGTGCAGGTTAGGTGAATTAGCCATGGGAAACTCAGGGTTACAGGATTAGGGAGGTGAATCTGGGCGGGATGTTCTTCAGAGACTTGGTGTGAACTTGTTGGGTGAAATGGCCTGTTTCTACACTGGAGGGGTACTATGATTCAATATCTTCCGCTTGACGGAAGAGGTTGAAAGAGAGCATTACAGGAGTGGGAGGGGTCTTTGATGATATTAGCAGTCGTTCCATGGCAATGAGAAGTGTAAATGGAGTCCATGGATGGAAGGTTGGCCTGTCTGATGCTCTGAGTTGTGCACATGGCTTTCTGTAGTATCTTATGGTCCTAGGCAAAACAGTCGTTGTACCAGGCTATTATTAACCCAGATAGAATACTTTCTATAATGTATTGGTAAAAGTTGGTGAAGGTTTTTATGGGCACACTGAATTTCCTGAGCCACTTGAGGAAGAAGAGGTGTTGTTGGGGTTTCTTGACATTGCATCTACATGGGAGATGGCTCAAACTTTGATGCAATAGATGAATACATTTTTTTGGAGACTTCGCTGAAATAAGGATTATTGATACACCGTATTGCTAGAAATTCCTTAACTATTCCATTTTAAAGAGTGAATTTAAAGGGTGCTTTATTTAATGAATTAGTTATTGTTATAGCACCTGAATTGCCTGTAGGTAACTTCAATTTTATGCTAGGAAATTATGTCATGGTGGGGGTGGGGGGGTGTGGTGAGGTGTTTCCATCTCCTGGTCTAGGAAACAGGTCCACTGAACTTAACAATGAACTTAAAGAATCAGAGACTATGTATAATCCTGTTGTAGAAGGAACTATTTCGACTAAAAATACAGGTGTCAGTCCCTACAATGAACTTGAAAGATTATATACTTTCCTTTGAATCTATTGTGCAAGTCAACAGTATGAATTAAAGTTCAAATTTTTAACATGGAGGAGATGACAAGGCCTCAAACTGATGATGATGGTTTAAAGTCAAATGCAAACAAACTGCCATCAGCTGCTTTAAACTTGTTTGCAGGCTCTAAGCCACAGGAGTGCAGAAATACTGCAGCACAGGGCACAGTTACTTTTTTTGAGGACTCTTTTTGAAATTTTCGTTTTGGTCTTCCTTGGGTTTTTGGGGGATCCTTTTTCATTCTTATCAATTTATTAATTGAAGCAGGTGCATAATAACAATATCTTCCCAATTTGTGTGATACATGGGGCATTTGGACTCAAACAGAAGCTGAGCTAGAAGAATTCATCATTACCCTCAGTTGTCAGTTGCCAATGTTCCATTAAATTTAAAGTCACAATATGCATTAATTTCCTAGAAACCATAGTATTTAAATTGCAAGACAGCAGCCATAAGTTAGCAATAACTTTCTTTTCAAAATAACTGATACACATTTCTTTGTGCAGAAGAAGCCAATATCCTAAGCACACCTTTACAAACTAGTAATGTCAGAACTAATGAGGTTTCATCATAAATGCTCAAAGCTGAAAGATTTTAAATAAGCAGTTACTACCCTCATTGCATGACTGATGTCAATCCCTGATTTAAGTTTAACAATTGACACAGTATTGATCATAATAGTAATTATTACATGCTGCCCCAACCCTAAGATAGCTCCACAACATATGCAGTTTTAAATTACAAATTCCACATCCATTTTCAATGAACTCATTATTTCAGTGGGGTCAGTTTTCCTGGCTCTGATTTAGCTAAACATCCCTTTGCTGATAGATTTGAAATTATTCTGTCTTCTTTGCAGCCTTCTTCCCTTCCCCAAAATTTCAACCTTCGTCTCCCCTTTCACTTGAAACCCCCTTACCCCTCCCTGCAGCTTCTTTCCCCTTCTACAGGGACACCCCAAACCCCACAACCCTCCCCCTCCCCATCTGCAGCCTTGTTCATTTCTCATCCTTTGCATCCCCTTCTCAGCTTCTGGGCTCTTTCATGTTTTCTTGCAGCTTCCAACTGGAAGTTTGAATTTCTGTTTAAAAGCTATCATTAGAACCCAGTGACATCCCCAATTTACTCTGGTTTCAGATGGGATACCCCAAATTGTAAAGCTCCTATTTGAGGAACAATTAACTTGGACCAAATGAATTGATATTTAAAAGAAATCAAGTAGCCAAGCTTACCTGAGTTTACAAAGAAGTGAGTTTATTAGTTACTAAGTATGAGAAGAAGTAATAATTCAATGCACATATGCACAGATTAAGAATAAGAGTTGAGTAAAAAAAAATTTTAAAAGATACACAGGTTAGTTTATGGGTCAGTTGTGAAGTACAAGTGGAAAACTGTTTCAGTGATAATGGGAACTGCAGATGCTGGAGAATCTGAGATAATGTGCTCCTAAGATGTTGCTAGGCCTGCTGTGTTCATCCACCTCCATACTTTGTTATCATGGCTGTTTCAGTTGTTGTTTCCAGTAGCATTGATATATGTCATTGCATAGTGGATTTTGAGATATTTGGCATTGCAGATTGATTGGAATTCTTTTATTCTGTTTCCTTTTGATTAATGTGCTGGTTTCTAGCACTCAGAGCAAGTGAGTTATTTTACCTGCAATACACAGATATCTTGTGGTGGTTCATAAACAGTGACCTTCACAGGGCACTAGTGATCGAATCCAGGCTGGGAGACACAAGTACCTCAGCTCACGAGTACACCTCTTCCTCTAACACACAAACTAGGGTTGAATTAGCTTTTAGCCACTCTTATTATGTATTCTTGAAAGAGGAAGAAACAAAAGCATGTCTCTTGCCTTACACCGTGTTTTTTTTCCCCCCTACCATGGTCACTGTCTGAGATAACTCCCAGTAGATTATTGTTGAGTTTACATTGCATTTCTCCATTTTTATGTACATCCCTATAAAGCATTCTTGGCTTATCATCAAGGGGTGATATCCCAGGCTTTCTCCCTCTACAAGGTACCTGTGGAATTTGCATCTGCAGTCATTTGATTGGTTGTAGTAGTCCTCTTTAGAAATGTTGAAATTTAAAGTTCAATCAGTCTGTAAGAGATCCGGTGTTATGATCTGTCATTCTCACACTGTAGAGTGTAACAATTTCTCATTCCCTAATGTGTGGAAATTGAAAGAAGCGTAAAAATGTATGACGAGGGTCTATAGTGGCAGTGCGATTTTTGGATACCTGTTACGCAGAGTAGCAGAGGACAGGATGAGTGAAGCCTCTAACAAACCCAGAAGAAGGAGAGTCTTTTTTAAAATTATGTTTTTAGCTTATGAGCAAAACTGGCAAAATAATAATTTCTGCAAAATCTATGGCCATTAGGAGTCCATCGTATTGATTAGTATTAATCCTATGTAAGTCAAAGTCAGACCATGTGTGGAGATGGGAGACCATAGGGCTTGTGGAGAAAGTGGCACAGAATGTAGTGCTATGGAGAGCTGCTGCCACAGAATACTAGACTTGGGAAATATTAGTTGCGAGGTAATTTAGTGCAGTAAGGAAGAAGTGCTATTTTGATCCGATTCTGAAAACAAAAGGCTAGCATAATAGAGAGCAGGAGACAGAGAAATTAAAGAACTGAAGTCTAGAGGCATTGATTGAAAATTATAGTTTAAACCAGATTGTAAAAGAGGGGATTGAGAATTTTTTATCTTAGATCATGGATAGACAGCTAAGACATTTTGCTTGTAATTTCTACGCCATTTTGGAACTTCAGAAGACATCACGTGTGTCAGAGGTGTCTCAGACTGCTTGAGCTGGAATTCAAGAGTTTCTGAGTTTGAAAAGCAGCTTAAGTCACAGCAGAGAATCAGGGAAGCTAAGAGTTTTGTGTATCATGTGTTCCAGGGGTCTATCACCTCACAGGCAGAGAGAGGGTTCAGGTTAGTAGATGGGTGACCATCTGGGATTGTAGGAAAAGCCAGGGAAATGCAAGTGTCTTTGGTGCAGGCGCCACTCTCAAACTGGAATTCAGTTTGGACACTCCAGGCATTTTATCACCATCATCATGAATCGTACATGGTGTGTTGCCTCCCTGATGCTGGATAAAGGACAAACTATTTTGCGGGGAGGAGGGGGGGTTCCAGAAGCTTTTCAGTACTGATGCTAACACATTACCCCCAAAGGTTTCAATGAGCTCTGGGGCTGAGGGTCACAAACTAAGCATCTACAAACAGTTTCCAGGGAGAAAGAGATTGAGAGTAGAATGAGACAAATTCTGTAAATAGTTTATTGTTCTTCTGAAGCTTTCTAGATCATTCGTATACAGCACAGTTTGCTTCATGCATTTTATAGACTCTGATTTTTTCTTTTCTGAAGAGCCCAGAGGTGGGACACAACCAATGTGCCACAGAGCCCTGCAACAGCAAGTCACAGAATGTAAGGAGCAGATGTAATCCATATAGCTTTTGCAAATCTTTGCCAATTTTGCCTGACTAGCTACACTGCCCCAATTCCTTTTTCTGCCGCACAGGCCTCCAATGTCCATGCATGGCGGTGACTTCTGGAACCAGAGACAACTCTTTGCCACGGGAGTGGCAGGGCCTGGAACCTCCAAGTGGCTGCATGACTGCAGTTGTGCAGCTCAGAGGCAACTCTGCTGACTAGTAATGTGAACTATATTTATTTCTGTCACGCAATCAACCATCTTGTCAACAGGCATGTTACAGAAAAAGGAGAATTGGTGGCATCCTGTGCCACATACTGGAAGAGGTAGCGATTGAAACGTGCAGCAACACTGCACCAAGAGCTACAAACGCACATCTACAGTAGTTATTGTTAGTACTGTAGCTGTGAGTTGTAGTGTGCTAATTCTTACTTAACAATTCCTTAATCCTATCAAAGAATTTCTCTGATTGGCTTTCCAGACTACTGTTGGCCTTGTTTCAACAGCTCTGCCAAAAGTTCTTTGCCTATTAATAGATTAATTCTAAATTATCCTCCTGAGTTAAGGATTCTTAGGAAATATTTGGAGTTCTATGACATTATTGAGGGTTGAAGGAATTCCCTGATCACATTATCTCAGAATCAATCTTCATTCTCATGACTTACACTATGTGCTTAAAAATTTAATCATAGGCTTTGCAAATTCACATTTGTCATTTAACATTTGGCCTGGTTCACGGAATGTTTTCAGAACCTCCCCAACCATATGATCATGCTTCTCTTTTCTTGAACTATGCATCATATTATTCCATTTTTCATTAGGAGTATGTTGAACATTATTGTCTGGAATATTTCAGGCACAGATACTGTTTGAAATCACAGCCTATTGAAGCAGTATCACACAACAGGTGGTGTAAAAGTTGTGAGCTGCCTTGATTTCTGGTCCAACGATACTCATCAGAAACCACTGTTAGTATCTTCTTTTGTGAACATTTCCTTTTTGGCAGTTTATCCAGGCTATCAACAGCTGATGGCTCTGGACGAATTTCACTTTAGACTGATTCGTTTTGTTCGTCAAGTCCATATAGATCCTAATGTTCCTGTTTAGTTTAGGAGCAGTGACCATACCTGAGCACCATTTAGTAGGTACGCTGATTGGTGAAACCACTTCACACAGTTATATACTTACAAGTTCTGTCTTCAGCTTATTCATTATTGGTTGTGGCACCATCCTTGGAGTGAAAAGACTAATTAGTTTTGCATTTGCCTGCAACTAAATATTGTCCTTGATTCAAACTTACCTATCTCTGAGAATAGTTCCAGAAACTCTTCTCTAAATTCTGTATTGCTGTCTTCCCTAGCAAATTTTGATCTCAAGCATGCATTACTTCTGAGAAATGAGGATCCTTGGTTCTATAAAATATAAAGTTTTTCAATTATTTCCACGGTCTTTATGTTGTAATTTTGCCACAATCAGTCTTCTAACTTCTAAACTTGTTCCACCTGGACCTACAGTTTGGTTGAAGAAGGTTTTAATTTGATCTATTTTAACCATCATAATTAATCACACTATTTGAACACCTGCTCCAGTGCCTACTTTAAACTCCGCATATGTCCTTCTACTTCAAGATTTACTGACCAGTATTTATTATCTGGGTTATTGATCTCTCTTACGATGTCGAAATTGTGGTGCTGTCATTCTTCTGTTTTCTGAATCTGGCTGCATTTGATACTCTGTTGCCATTTACTTCCATTACTTGCAGGTTTAGCGTGACAATATTTTTAAAATGACTGCTTTTACCACAATTGTGGCATTCAGCTCCCCCTGCTGGGCAATCATCACACTTATTTTCCTTAATGCTCACTGCATCTGTAACATTTCAAAATGGCAGTTTGCACACTAATACCGTTTTCTGTGAAGGAGATAATGGGAACTGCAGATGCTGGAGAATCCAACATAACAAAGTGTGGAGCTGGATGAACACAGCAGGCCAAGCAGCATCTCAGGAGCACAAAAGCTGACGTCTCGGGCCTAGACCCTTCTGTTTTGGTGTACTTACTGCTTTCAGGCCAACAAATTGCACAGGCACACTGGCTTTTTATGCAGAGTCTTGACATCTCAGCAAACTATCCTGCAAATTTGGTTCTGGATCTTAGACTGCCTCACAAACTGTATCATCATCATCAGCGTTAATCCTCCCTTGATTGCAAAAGTCAGACAAGGCCTCTCATCTATCACACTGACAACTACGTCATCCTGTAATACTTTGATCTCTAGGTCGCTGTGTGCACAATTCCAATTAATCTAGACAAGTCGTGGATGAACAAATCAGTAGACTCCATAATCCTTCACCTCCATTTCATGTATATAGTTCATTCAATGGTCACAGTTTAAAATGTATGCCAGAGGCTTTCAGTTCTTTTGTCATTAAATTATGAAGGCTCATCCACACCTTGTCTGGTTGACAATCATTCATGGTGTTACTGATTGCACAGAGTAGCATGCTGACCCGATTGAGTTGGTCCTTCTTTTCCCCCAACCCTGAGGCTGTTTAATACTTGTCAGAACATTTCCTCTACCATTCCTAGACCTGGGCCCATTTGGGAATGGCACTGGAAGTGGTAAAGATGATTCTGTGATCCTCTGAAGGGTCTGGGCTGATGCCTGCTCAGGCTCTGTGGCATTGCTATTGTTTTATTAAAGGGGACTCTGGCCCTACTCCTGAAGTGAGTTAAAAACATTTTCCTTTTGATCTGCCATTTTACTTTTGATATGCTTTAGGGTTCTCTTTCACTACTGCAAATAGGTAATGTACATTTTAACAATAGACATTATTCACAAACTGGTTACGCAGTCATGAATCTACAAGGCCCTGGGGAATATTGCACAACAAAGAGGCCGAGGGGTGTGGCTGCATAGTTCCTTGAAAGTGGAGTAACATGTTGACAGGATGGTGAATAAGGCATGGGTCAGTGCATTGAGTATAGAACATAGAACACTACATCGCAGTACAGGCCCTTCAGCCCTCAATGCTGCGCTGGACCTGTGAAACCACACTGAAGCCCATCTAACCTACACTATTCCATTATCATCCATATGTTTATCCAATGACCATTTAAATGCCCTTAAACTTCATGTTGCAGTTGTATAGGACTTTGGTTCGGCCACATTTGGAGTACTGTGTACAGTTCTGGTCATCACATTACCAAAAGGATGTGGATGCTTTGGAGAGGGTGCAGAGGATGTTCACCAGGATGTTGCCTGGTATGGAGGGTGCTAGCTATGAAGAGAGGTTGAGTAGATTAGGATTATTTTCATTAGAAAGACAGAGATTGAGGAGGGACCTGATTGAGGTCTGCAAAATCATGAGGGGTATAGACAGGGTGGATAGCAAAAAGCTTTTTCCCAGAGTGGGGTACTGAATTACTAGGGGTCATGAGTTCAAAGTGAGAGATGGAAAGTTTAAGGGAGATATGCGTGGAAAGTTCTTTACGCAGAGGGTGGTGGGCACCTGGAACGTGTTGCCAGCGGAGGTGGTAGACACAGACACTTTAGCGTCTTTGGATATATTTGGACAGGCACATGGATGGGCAGGGAGCAAATGGACACAGACCGTTAGAAAATGGATGACAGGTTAGACAGAGGACCTTGATCGGCGCAGGCTTGGAGGGCCGAAGGGCCTGTCCCTGTGCTGTACGTTTCTTGGTTCTTTGTTCTTTGGCGAGTCTACTACTGTTGCAGGGACAGCATTCCACGCCCTTACTATCCTCTGAGTAAAGAACCTACCTCTGACATTTGTCCTATATCTATCATCCCTCAATTTAAAGCTACGTCCCCTCATGCCAGCCATCTCCATCTGAGGAAAAAGGCTCTCACTGTCCACCCTATCTAATCCTGTGATCATCTTTTATGTCTCTATTAGGTCACGTCTTAACCTTCTTCTCTGTAACAAAAACAGCCTCAATTCCCTCAGCCTTTCCTCATAAGACCGTCCCTCCATACCAGGCAACATCCTGGTAAATCTCCTCTGCACCATTTCCAATGCTTCCACATCCTTCCTATAATGCGGCGACCAGAATTGTATGCAATACTTCAAGTGCGGCCGCACCATGACCTCATGGCTCCGAAACTCAATCCCTCTACCAATAAAACCTAATACACTCTATGCCTTCTTAATAACCCTATCAACCTGGGTGGCAACTTTCAGGGATCTATGTACATGGACACTGAGATCTCTCTGTTCATCCACACTACCAAGAATCTTACCATTAGCCCAGTACTCTGTATTCCTGTTACTCCTTCCAAAGTGAATCGCCTCACACTTTTTGGCATTAAACTCCATAGGAGTTGGGACGTCATGTTGAACTGTACAGGACATCAGTTAGGCCACTTTTAGAATACTGTGATCAGAGATAATGGGAACTGCAGATGCTGGAGAATCCGAGATAACAAAGTGTGAAGCTGCATGAACACAGCAGGCCAAGCAGCACCTTGGGAGCACAAAAGCTGACATTTCGGGCCTAGACCCTTCATCAGAAAAGGGGGATGGGGAGAGGATTCTGAAATAAATAGGGAGAGAGGGGGAGGCGGACCGAAGATGGATAGAGAAGTGGATAGGTGGAGAGGAGAGTATAGTTAGGGAGGTAGGGAGGGGATAGGTCAGTCCGGGGAGGACAGACAGGTCAAGGGAGCAGGATGAGGTTAGTAGGAAGGAAATGGAGGTGTGGCTTGAGGTGGGAGGAGGGGATAGGTGAGAGGAAGAACAGGTTAGGGAGGCGGGTACGAACTAGGCTGGTTTTGGGATGCAGTAGGGGGAGGGGAGATTTTGAAGCCGGTGAAATCCACCCTACCAAACCCGGCACTTTCCCCTGCAACTCCAGGAAGTGCTACACCTGCTCCCACACCTCCTCCCTCAATCCCATCCCAGGCCCCAAGATGACTTTCCACATCAATCTGATGTTCACCTGCACATCTGCCAATGTGGTATACTGCATTTGCTGTACCCGGTGTGGCGTCCTCTACATTGGGAAACCAAGCAGAGGCTTGGGGACCGCTTTGCAGAATACCTCCGCTCGGTTCACATAAACAACTGCACCTCCCAGTCACGAACGATTTCAACTCCTCCTCCCATTCCTTAGACAACATATCCATCCTGGGAGAGATAATGGGAACTGCAGATGCTGGAGAATCCAAGATAATAAAGTGTGAATCTGGATGAACACAGCAGGCCAAGCAGCATCTCAGGAGCACAAAAGCCGACGTTTCGGGCCTAGACCCTTCATCAGAGAGGGGGATGGGGTGAGGGTTCTGGAATAAATAGGGAGAGAGGGGGAGGCGGCCGAAGATGGAGAGAAAAGAAGATAGGTGGAGAGGAGAGTATAGGTGGGGAGGGGATAAGTCAGTCCAGGGAAGTCAAGGCTGAAGAGATTACAAGAGAGTTGCAGTGGGAGAGTGATTCCCTGAGGTTGGTCCGGAGGGAGGAGGGTAACTTCTTCAGGTTAGGCATCCCTGGAAGAGGCTTCGCAGTGAGGTCAAAATTGTATCAGAGACAACGGGAACTGCAGATGCTGGAGAATCCAAGATAATAAAGTGTGAATCTGGATGAACACTGCAGGCCAAGCAGCATCTCAGGAGCACAAAAGCTGACGTTTCGGGCCTAGACCCTTCATCGGAGAGGGGGATGGGGTGAGGGTTCTGAAGTAAATAGGGAGAGAGGGGTAGGCGGACCGAAGATGGATCTTTGGTCTGCCTCCCCCTCTCTCCCTATTTATTCCAGAACCCCTACCCCATCCCCCTTTCTGATGAAGGGTCTAGGCCCGAAACGTCAGCTTTTGTGCTCCTGAGATGCTGCTTGGCCTGCTGTGTTCATCCAGATTCACACGATATCCATCCTGGGCCTCCTGCAGTGCCACAATGATGCCACCCGAAGGTTGCAGGAACAGCAACTCATAGTCCGCTTGGGAACCCTGCAGCCCAATAGTATCAATGTGGATTTCACCAGCTTCAAAATCTCCTCTCCCCCCACTGCATCCCAAACCAGCCCAGCACGTCCCCGCCCCCTGCTAACCTCATCCCACCCCCTTGACTTGTCCATCCTCCCCAGACTGACCCATCCCCTCCCCACCTCTCCACCTATCTTCTCCTCTATCCATCTTCGGTCTGCCTCCCCCTCTCTCCCTAGTTATTTCAGAACCTTCTCCCCATCCCCCTCTCTGATGAAGGGTCTAGGCCCAGAACGTCAGCTTTTGTGGTCCTAAGATGCTGCTTGGCCTGCTGTGTTCATCCAGCTCCACACTTTGTTATTTAGAATACTGTATTCATTTCTGGTCTCCGTGCTATGGGAAGGATGTTGTTAAACTTGAAGTGGTTCAGAAACTATTTAGAAGGATGTTGCTGTGATTGGAGGATTTGAACTTTAGGGAGAGGCCAAATAGGGACTTTTTATTTTCCCCTGGAACATCGGATATTGAGGGCTGACCTTATGGGGGTTTATAAAATCATGAGGGACATGGATAGGCTGAATAGGGTCTTTTGCCTCAGGTAGGGGTGTCCAAAATTAGAGGGCATAGATTTAAGAGGAGAGAGGAAAAGTTTGAAAGGAACCTCAGGGGGGGACAACCTTTTCATACAGAGGATGGTACATATTTTAAACAAGTAGGTGATGAGTACGTGAATAGGAAAAATTTAGAGGGATATGGTTCAAATGCTGGTAAAAGAAACTAGATCAGTTTAGGGCACCCAACTGGCATGGACAAGTTGCACCAAATGGTCTGTTTGCATGATGTATAACTCTATGACTCTTGTTACGATATACAGGAAGAAATAATGTGGGCTTGTAAGAAAGAGAAGTATGGTGGTAATAATGTAAGATTTTAACCTTCACATGGATTGGATGTATTGGTTTAGGAAGGATAGCCTGGAAGATAAGTTTGGAGAATGTTTTCAAAACAGTTTCTCAAAGCAGCACATTCCACAGGCTGAGAGAAGACTACTCTAAGCCTGTAAAAGTATAATGAGACATGGTTAATTAATGACCTCATAGAAAAGGAGGCCCCGAGTAGCAGTAGCAGTGATCATAACATTGAATTTCAGTTTGAAGGGAAAAAGTTTAGAGACTGTAAGACTAGTGCTGAAAACTTAAATAACGGCAAGCATAAGATTGGAGAAGTGGAACTAGCTCAAATTAACTGGCAGATAATATTAAAAAGGTGTGTCAGCAGGGATACAATAGATGACATTTCAAGGGATATTCCAGATCATTCAACAAATATATGTTCTATTGAAAAAAAATTCTAGAAGGATGCATTATTTGAGGCAAACTAATAACATTAAAAATAATATTGAATCTAAATAAGTAGCATACAATTAGACTAAATTAGGTTATATTTTGCATAATCAGACAGGATCTGAAAACAGCAAAGTATGATTAAATAAATGAGGGAAAAATTAGACTGAGAGAAAGCTATAAAAATAAATCAGTAACAGATAGCCAGAATATCAAAATGCAAAACAGCAACTAAAGTGAGTTCTGGACAATTATAACATGAAATGAGAAAATGACAGAACAGTTGAATAGATATGTTGCATGTGTCTTCACTGTAGAATCTACACATAACATCCAGAAAAAAATGTAAAGCAAGAGGTGAAGTGGGGTGTGGGGTGTAAGGGAGAGAAATGCTAAAGAAACACAAGGGTACTGAGTAAGTTCTTGGAAATAAAGGCTGATGATTTCCTAGGTCCTGATGGACCTCATCTAGGGTCTTAAAAAAGTGATTGTTGAGACAGTGGATGCATTGTTTTAAATTTTTCAAAATCCACTAGATTTTGGAAACTTTCCATCAGAGTAACAAACTCCTCTTTCAAGTAAGAAGGGAGACAGAAAACAGGAAACTATAGTCCAGTTAGCTTAACATCTGTCATAAGGAAAATGCTCGTCTTTATTGAGGAGGTCATAATAGCGCCCTTAGGAAATCTTAATGCAATTTGGCAGAATCATACAACTAATTTGAAAGGCAAATGGAATGTTAGTGTTTATTGCATGGAATGGAATATAAAAGCATGGAAAATGTTACTGCAGCTTGATGAGATCACATTTGGTGTACTGAGTATTTTCAGTCTCCTTATTCAAAAAAGGATATAATTGCGTTTGATACTGATGAGAGGATTTCCTTGATTCATTTCTTGGAATGGAGAGCTATTCCTACGAATTCACATTGAAAAAATTGGGCATATATTGATTAGAGTTCAATGGATTATGAGGCAATCTTATTGAAACATACAAAACCCTAAATGGACTTGATAGGACAATACCCAAAGATTATTTACTGGTGTGGGGGGAAACTGGAACTACGGAAAATAGTTTAAAAATAATAGATCTACCTTATAACAAAGAGATGAGTTTTTTTTCTCTCAAGGTGATTGTTAGTCGGGGGAATTTTCTTCCACAGAATGCATTGGAGGCCATGTCATTGAAATTAGTCAAGGCAGAGTTCAATATATTTTTGGGGACAGTAAGTACTACAGATGCTGGAAGCTAGAGTCAATCAATGTGCAGCTGGAAAAGCACAGCAGGTCAAGCAGCATCCAAGGAGCAGGAAAGACAATGTTTCAGCCGGAAACATTGACATTCCTGCTCCTCGGATGCTGTCTAACCATTCGGTATTGTTTTGATAGACAGGTGAGTGAGGTTGTGGTGGTAAACAAAAAAAATTGAATTGAGACTATAATCAAACAATCCATGATCTTGTTGAATGATGGAACAGGCTGTAAGTACTGAATAGCCTACTTCTGGTCTTAAGTCCAATGAATTAACAGTTTTGTGACAAGAAAGTCATGTTTGACTACTTTAGCACAATTTTTTGAGGAGGCAACACAACATTGATAAAGTGAAACCTATTGATGCCACGTACATGAATTTCCAAAAAGCTTTAGGTGAGCTCAATGCTGTGTCTCAACTATTTACAATCTGTATATATGACTTAGATGAAGGGACTAAATGTATTGTTTCTAAATTTTCTGATGATACAATGACAGTAAGGAGTCTGAATGTATTTAGAGAGTTTGAGTGGGCAAAGAAAAAATGACAGATGGAATATAACGAAAATGTGAACTCGTCCACTTTGGCAGGAGGAATAGGAAAGCTGCAAATTATTTAAATGAAGAGAGATTACAGAATTCTGTGGTACAAAGGGAGCCATGTGCCCTGATATAGGGATCACAGAGTTAGTCTGCATGTACAGCAAATAATTAGGAAGGGCATATACCATGTCATTGATTGAAAGGGGAATGTTTTGCCACAGTTGTAAAGTGAAATGCTGAGGCAAAATCTGGTGCACCCTGTACAATTCTGCTCTTAATTAACGTATAAAAATATAAAATTGCATTTTTGAAGCAGTACAGAGATGATTTCCTCAGCTGATTCCTGACATAATATGGAGAAAGATTAGATAGGTTGGGCTTGTATCCATTTGAGTTTAGAGCTTATTGAAACATACAAGGTCCTGAAGGAACTGTAAAAGGCGGATTTTTGCTATTTGGAATCGACTAGAACAAGGAACACAGTTTAAGCCATTTGAGACAGAGATGCCCTTAAGAATTGTTAGTCAGTGGAACTCTTTCCCAGAGACGAGTGAAGGTTGGATTATTTAAAATGTTTTACGACTGAGTTAACTGCCTTAACTGACAATGAAAACATAATGTTTAGGGGTTAGATATGAAAGTAGCAGCCATAATCGGGTCAGCCATGATCTTATCAAATGGCTGAGCAGGCTCATAGGGTTTAAAGGCTTACTCTTGTTTTAAATTTATAGGTTTACAGTGATAAACCATTCTGTTAATTGAAATACACAAATAAACACACCCCCCACAACAAAAATAGAGCTGCATTAAAATCATAAAATCTCTCAATAATCACTGTACCCTTTTTCTGCCAATCCTATACTTACCAAGAATTCCAAATTAGTCTAAGAGTTACAAAAAATTATTCGGCAATATGACAGATTGAAATTAAATCCCTTGTTGTGATTATTAAAATGTCAAAAACAAACCACGAGCATTGAACAGAATTGAAATCCTCATAAAAAATCCTTCCCACCTGATTTTTTTTAGGATGATTGCTTTTGAAATCCTACCCCAGGAATTTCAGGAGGCAAATATATTTCTGAATTATTTATTGAATGGAATTCTGAAGACAATGATAAAGTTCAATTAGAAATCATTTCTGTCGCCATTCACTTCTTCTGAAATGTAGTTAACAATGTGTTTCCATGAAAAACATGAAAATGACAAAGTTATGATCCCATACAGGAAGGAATTGGTCCATTCTGAACTCAGGGGATAGAGCATGGGATCGATTGTTCTACATGGCGGCCTTCGTGGACTTTCTGATTTCATTCTCAAACTCATGTATTGGCTACCAGACAGAATTTTCAATAAAGCAATGAACTAAATCTCAATGATTCAAAACAAAGGAATAATCACATTAATTATATTTCTGACAAACATTTAAAGAGTTGCTTCAAAAACATTTCAAACATCAGATATGCGGATACGTCTACATCTATGCCTTTTAGTGCTAAGTATTTCATTTTGAACATTGACATTGAAATGTACACAACAGCTAGAAATTAGCAATGATTTATTTCAACAATTATATAATCCTAGTGAGTGAATAGATTTGTATCATTTAAGGTTAAATTTTCAATGGGCTCAAAATTGATGATCCACTATTCTGGTTTATGACTTTCACTGAAGAAACGGTTTTAATTTGGTGCACAGAACTCATTTTCTAAAATTATATCTAGCTCACATCAAACATTAAATTGGAGTTTTCAATTAAAAAAACATGTTTTTACCTTTATATTACTTTATATCAAAAAGATGGTTTACTCTAATTGTTGGCATATATATTCATTTGTTCTGATTTTGGAAGAAATGTCCCCATCTTCTGGTAACATTTATAATACGAATTTTCAGTTTGAGAAATAAAGGTTTCTTGGGACACTAAACCACCATCAAATTTTATAGATAGTAGGAACTGCAGATGCTGGAGAATCTGAGATAACAAGGAGTAGAGCTGGATGAACACAGCAGGCCAAGCACCGTCATAGGAGTAGGAAAGCTGATATTTCGGGCCGAGACCCCTCTTCAGAGGTCTAGGTCCGAAACGTCAGCTTTCCTGCTCCTATGATGCTGCTTGGCCTGCTGTGTTCATCCAGCTCTACTCCTTGTTACTATTAAATTTTATGCAGGGTATGTAGATCACCACAATTTACCAATTCAACGGATGAGGTTCTGCCAAGTTTTGACCCACCTGAACTGTTTAGTGGTATTGTGGACATTGCTTTTATTGGTCAAGATTTTAAAAAAGATTCTTGGATTGCGACTTTCCCTGACAAGGTCAGAATTTACTTGTTTCCGCTTGGCCATGAGGTGGTGGTTGACAGCCACCTTGAATGGCTGGAGTTTATCTAATGTTGGTTCACCTTCAGTATTTTTAGGGATAGAGTTCCGGGAGCTTGCCCCAGCCCCCGCGAAGGAATGACAGTATAGTTAGGATGGCATGTGGCTTGGTGGGGAACGTATGAGGTGGTGGTGTTTCCATGTATTAGCTGTCATTATCCTTCAAGGTGACAGAGACCGCAAATGCACAAGGTGCAATCAAAGGAACTTGGTGTATTTTGTTGATGCCACTACTGTTACCAGAGTCTGTGGATGGAGTGAATGTTTAGGGTAGATGTGTGCTTCACTAAAAATACTCATGGCCATCTTACCTCTTACAGGGGACAAAAAAAAACCCCTTTGGCTTGAATTTGCTACTAACGGTGAGACACCGGCACACGTGAATACTTTCAAAGACATGGATGCAAGAGTCATCTGGCAGGGTCCATCCACAAGAATTAGAATCTGATGAATTGTTTAAGAAAATGCACCGTTGCTTGACCAATTAAATTGAAGATTATTAATGAATGCATAATCCAAACCAAGAACGTAAATATTAGGCATTCTCAGTGTCTCTACCTTTGAGCCAAGAGGCCCAAGTTCAAGTCCCATCTGCTCTAGAGGTGCGTAATAACATTTCTGAACAGGTTAATGAGAAAATATCTACAAAACTAAGAAGGTAAATATTTAACTCCAGGCCAAACTATGTATTGAAAGCGACAAGATAGAATTAAGAGGAGTGAAAGATACAAAAAGAATAAGTTACAATATCACAATTCAAAAATAACTCTCCAACAATAATTAAATCTGATGAGGCATTGTGGCATAGTGGGTAATGTCCCTGTTCTGAGCTAGAAGTTCCAGGTCCAAGCTCACTTCAGCACTAGGAAGTCAAGGAGGGTGTATTCATAAAGATGGTCAGACAGGTGAAGTATCTACTTGTAAATCTTCACAGCGTATGCCAATGGCAGGAAATAGGAGCAGGAGATGTTCCTTGCCAGCAATATGATGGAAAGGAAGTTGGAGCTATACAATCACTATTCATAGTTCTGAGAACAACTTGCAGATTGCCACAATAACTTGGACACCTTGAACAGCCAAACTGATTGGGAAGTCAATGAGGATCAGATCGATGCCAGCAGCACTGGGTTTGGTCCTGATTTGGCTTGGATAAATTTGGGACCTGCCTCCATTGATACATGATGGTGGTCACAGCGCTGTGGGTGAGGTCTGTATTTGGAAATGGACTGCTTCAGTATCTGGGGAGTCGCTAATGGTGTTGAACACTTGCACAATTCCTGGCAAAATCCCCACTTCAGACCTATATGAAGGAGGTCATTGATGAAGTGACTGAAGATGGCTGGCTTAGGACACCATCCTGAGGAACTCCTGCAGGAATGTCCTGGAGCGGAGTTGACTGACCTCCACCAACCACAACTGTCTTCCAATATGCCAGGTATGTCTCCAACTAGTGGAGAGTTTTGCTAGGGATCCTTGATGCCAAACTTGGTTGAATGCAGCCTTGACCTCAAGGGCTGTCACTCTCGCCTCACATCTGGAATTCAGCTCTTTTGCCCATGTTTAAACCAAGGTTATAATGAGGTCAGTTGCTGACTGGCCCAAGCTGGGTGTCATTGAGCAGGTTATTGCTGATCAGGTGCTAATTGATAAACTGAAGATGACACCCTCCATCACTTCACTGATGATTGCGAGTGGACCAATGGGGTGGTAATTGTCTGGTTGGGTTAGAATTATCTTGCATTTTGTGTACAAGACATACCTGGGCAGTTTACCACATTATCAGGTAGATGCTATTGTTGTAAGCATACTGGAATAGTTTGGTTAAGGGAGCACAAGCCTTCAGTGCTATTACTGGAATGTTATCAGGACCCATAACCTTAGTGTTATCCAGTACCTGCACCTGTGTTTTGATCCATGGGGAGTAAATCAAATTTGCTGAAGATTGGCATTTGTGATGCTGTGGGCCTCTGGAGGAGCCATTGATGGATCATCCACTCGGCACTTCTGGCTGAGGACTGCCGCGCATGCTTCAGCCTTTCCTTCCATATTGATGTCCTCAGAGGATGGGGATATTTGGGGAGCTGCCTCCTCCAATGAGCTGTTTAATTGTACACCACCGTTCACAACAGATGTGGTAGGACTGCAGAACTTAAATCTGATCTGTTGTATGTGGGATCACTTGGCTGTGTCTATTACTTGCTGGTTATGCTGTTTGGCATACAAGTTCAAAGAACAAAGAAAATTACAGCATAGGAATAAGACCCTTTGGCCCTCCATGCCTGCAAAGATTGAGATCCTCTATCTAAACCTGTTGCCTATTTTCCAAGGATCTCTATCCCTCTGCTTCCTGCCCATTCACGTATCTGTCTAGATACATCTTAAATGATGCTATCATGCCTGCCTCCACCACCTCCGCTGGCAACACCTTCCAGGCATCCATCATCCTCTGCGTAAAGAACTTTTCCCCTCTTACCTTGAAATTGTGACCCCTAGTAATTGAGTCCCCCAATCTGCGAAAAAACTTCTTGCTATCCACCCTGTCTATACCTCATGATTTTGCAGACCTCAATCAGGTCCCCCCTCAACCTCCATCTAATGTAAATAATCGTAATCTACTCAACCTCTCTTCATGGCTAGTGCCCTCCATACCAGGCAACATCCTGGTGAACCTCCTCTGCACCCACTACCAAAAGGATGTGGATGCTTTGGAATGTGGCGACCAGAAGTGTACGCAGTATTCCAAATGTGGTCAAACCGAAGTCCTATACAAGTGTAACATGACGTGCCAACTCTTGTACTCAATACCCCATCCGATGAATGAAAGCATGCCGTATGCCTTCTTGACCACTCCATCGACCTGCATTGCCACCTTCAGGGTACAATGGACCTGTACCTCCAGATCTCTCTGTGTATCAATTTTCCCCAGGGCTTTTCCATTTACTATATAGTTCGCTCTGAAGTTGGATCTTCCAAAATGCATCACCTCGCATTTGCCTGTTTTGAACTCCAAATGCCATTTCTCTGCCCAGCTTTCCAATCTATCTGTATTTTGCTGCATTCTCTGACAGTCCCCTTCACTATCTGCTACTCCACCAATCTTAGTGTCATCTGCAAACTTGCTAATCAGACCATCTATCTTCCTCCAGATCATTTACGTATATTACAAACAACAGTGGTCCCAACACAGATTCCTGGGGAACAGCACTGGTCGCAGTTCTCTATTTTGAAAAAACTCCCTTCCACTACAACTCCCTGTCTCCTTCTGCCCAGCCAGTTCTCTATCCATCTAGCTAGTACACCCTGGGCCCCATGCAACTTCACTTTCTCCATCAGCCTCCCATGGGGAACCTTATCAAACACCTTACTGACAGCCACAGCCCTTCCCTCATTTATAAACTTTGCCACTTCCTCAAAGAATTCTATCAAGTTGGTAAGACATGACCTTCCCCTGCACAAACCATGCTGCCTATACTAATAAGCCCATTTTCTTCCAAATGGGAATAGATCCTATCCCTCAGTATCTTCTCCAGCAGCTTCCCCACCACTGACGTCAGGCTTACCGGTCTGGATAAGAACCAAAAGTTACGATTGGAATGGCTACACAATCAGTACAGAGTCAAGGATTGTGGACACCAGCAACAATCTTCTGAGCTATGTTCAGAATCAAAATAAAATTAAGGACTCTTACAATGTGTTGGAAGATTCCTTATGAAACTAATGTCTCAGACATTTTGATTTGAGTCAAGCAGGAAACTAGTGTTTCTGACCTCTTCAACCAGTCCAATTACAAACTATTGTGAATGTGGCCTATAATCAGCATTTGGACTGTACAAGTTGGGGCATCATATACATATAATTGCTCAAGGCTCACTCATCTATTATGGTTACTAAAAACAACAAATTGGGAGCTTTCCCACATACTTATAGGTAACAAGTTTTACAATTGGTTTTTAGGAGTATGGTGAGCAATTTTCCAAAGGAACAAAGATAGTTTGAAGTTACTTAATTTTAAGATCTGTAGCTCTGAAACAATAATTAATCTTCTTGGAAATATTGCTAGCCTCCTTATACACTTGCACCAAAGATATTTCCATTTAGAATTATAGAGAGCGAGAGACCAGTGGCCACTTAAATGGCCATCATCCATTTTCCCCTTATGGGTTTCTATTTGTGAAATGCTTAAGATGCCTAAAAACGATAGTGTTGCAAACTCAATGCAGATGCATAATTTTCTTCATCAGTTACATCTCGTGGTTTCTTAATTCATGTGTGTAAAAAAAAGGCACCAATTCAGAGCATTTCTTGAGATTATTTGCAAAAGAATTTGCGCTTTATCTTATTTGGAGATTGTTTGAAATCTGATCTATGGCTGTGGACAGATTGAAGGCAGCAAATAATGCACTTACCAGAAAGGCCTGATGCAGACTTTGAAATTAGACCATCCAGATTAAAAGGTTTTAAATTAAAAATTAAGCCAACCAGTTATCAGAGAATAAATTTTGAGCTCAGCAGTCATGTATTCCTTTCATTTGTTAAATAATAATGGCAAATATTTAAAAAAAACTATGAACAAAATATTGAAATGTTTAATCATTTGGTAGGATTAAAAAAAAAGGTATTTATGGCGATTTCTGAACATGCCTGATCACCAGACCAAAAAAAAAACTGTTAAATTACAATGTTTTGAGAATTACACCTTCAAATTTGGAGGTGCAAGTAAATTGAAGGGGTGGGGCTCTTGAATGTTGATAAGTATTAATAAAGGTGGTGTGACATAGACCTCAGCCTGGTCTACACTGTTTTCTGTTGAGATAAAAACGTTTCAGCAGCAACATCTGAAATTATACAATGTCAACCAAATGGTGTTATAAAACCACCAGGGCTTTTATTAACCAAAAGAAAACATAAAGCACCAAGAGAATGACAATGCAATGTCTCCTGCACTATACAATAGCACAGTGAAGCAAAACAGTTGTAGCAAAATTTGAAAAAAATGAACTGAAAAACATTGTATTAACAAAAGTGTAAGCACCAAACCTTTTTTTATACTACAAATGTGTAAACAGTTCATCGTTAGCCACACTGACTAGCTGTAAGATGAGGACAAGACATTGGAGATATAAAGTGCAATCTTCAAGTTAACATTCATAGTAAGTAATACTCCCAGTACAAAACATTGTTAGTGTCTGTATATGGTTTGCACATTTGAAACATAAATAAAAATTAAAGTTTTTAACATTATAAGCTCCAGCCTCAATGTTAGTGTTAACTTCAGTAGCCACAATTGTAAAGAAGTATTTTACATAATATATTATACAATGAATAATGACAAATTGTTAGAGTAGGAAAGGAAAAGGTTTGACTCTAGTCTGAGTAATTTATTTAGAAATAGGTTGTTCGTACTTCCAGTATTCATTGTGGATTTTAGAAAATAAATTTAAAAAAACAAAGTTGTGACTCCCTTTGAGTTCATTGCACTTTAAGCAGCAGTAACAATAGTCTCTCTATACAGTTCTTCCCTTATGTGGAGATTCTCCTGGAATTCTGGTGCTTTCTGCTTGGTCTACACCCACAGGTGGTCTCTGTGTGTACAAAAATGATAGGAGGAAAAGAGCGACGTCTAGAGATGACCAATAAGAAGTGTGTGATGTTACTGCAGACCAATACCTGCTTTCTACAAGGCCCTCCCGCAGTTCAAAATCAAGGCGATGTTCTAACTCCTCTAACGGAGAAAAATAAAACTATTGTCAATGCTTCAGAATGCAAACAACAATTAAATTATGCATACCTAAGTTGTACATTACATGCTTAGCTAGCTCTCAATTATGTTCCTGTACAAAGGATTTGAAATCAACACAGTAAACACTGACAAGATGAAAAATTGCACTGTTCACCTCTTTGAGCTGGCTGAACTGCTCAGTTCACGAGGAGTCAGAAGAGACAATGGCCTCAGCCAACTTTACATTGACCTTGTGCCAATTTTACCATTAGATGTATTACAAAACTCTCCTCTTTCAGTACCTGCAGGCAACTCTCAAACAGCAGAATGAGGTAAACTGAAAAGGATATTAATTGTGTCTCTATTTTAAAAACTTTAGACCGGAAAAGCACATTGTATTATCCAAAATTATGGGTGATTCTTCGCAGGTTTGGTTCCCTAAAGATAGTCAAGGACCCAAGGCTCACCCTCTATTCCTGGAGGGGGACATTCAATTAGATTTGGAGAACACTGTTATAGCCATTGGTTCTTGCCCACTATATTCCAGCATCAAATGTTGGAATCCCAGAAGGAGCAGAAGACCAATATTTCAGAATATTTCTTGGGAATCCTTGAAAATTGTCAAGTGCTTAGAAAAAGAAATGTAGCCATTACATTAGTTCATTTAATCAAATATAGTACAAAGTGACAGCAGGCAAAGTATTTGAAAATATCATGTACACTTGAATTAAAACTTGCATATACTAACCTGTACCATACAAAAGACCAGAATTATTGCGTGACAGCAGCTTTGGACTGTACTGAGCTTCAGTTGTTCGCCTCTCTTCTACAACTGGTTCATCCTTGTATTCCTCAGTGATTGAAGAAGAACGCGTGAATCTTGCAAACAGTATTCCACCAATACCTTTTCCGATGTGTGCAGCTCCTAACAGGAATACAAAACTAAGAATTAAGTAAAAGATGGGAAAATGTCAAAGATACCTAAAAGCCCACACGCAAGCTTTCACTGACCTTGAGAAACCACGCATACTGAAATGATCAGAAATAATGCTGTTTGTAAAATAATGAGTTGTCAGGCTCAAGGCATTGTTTGGAATTTCAGATTAAAAAGGCTTCAAATTTGCAGCAACAGGTGAGATCAACAGTTACCTCGTAATAGTAAATTGAATCATAGGCGTACAAGTTAAAAATAGCATGAAAGGCAAAAATGCATAAACTGACTCCAAGGAGAATCAGTGCAGCCAAAGAGTATGCAAGTATTGTTCAGTAGGCACAGAAATTATGGTGGTAATGGCATGCCTACAGATTTTGTTTCTGGGTAATTTGATATAGTCATTTTGATAAGTATCTTCAGAGAATTATCAGTACACGAGTGTGTTTTTCCTTACTGGAAAAAGGGGAGATATTCTTAAGGATTATTTGGCCACCTGTTGCTTCCACTACTTGTTGCTGGTTTTCAGCCTGGTCATCCTGCTACTCTTGACCCCTTCCCTCTTTCTCATTATTTTTATGCCCAAAGTAGAATTATTTAAAAGGTACTGTTGCAAAGAAAAGCAAAGCACAGTCCTTCATATTCTCACTGGAATATGTTGTAGAAATTCCTCTCCACACTGAGTGCCTCAGAGTGAACATCATTGTCATTTGTCCAGACTAAGATCATTCTACTTTTCATTTTACTGCTTACGATCAAGTTAGGATAGGCGGAATGGTCCCCTTCCCTCTTCCATTTGCTACAACAAAGTTTGAGTTTAAAGGGGAGGTGATATTGCTAATTTATAAATATTAAACTGCACATAACTCAGTATCAGAAACCAGTCAGGCAGATTCCTTAAGTTACGTAAATAAAGAATTAGACTTATTGCAATAAACGTACTCAAGCAAGGCTGCGAACATTATGAACAAAAGTTTTAAAATGTGCAAACTTAGGACTACACTTAGGGAAAAATAATATACACGCCTCCTTCCAAGCCTAACAAAAGCTCTTCTGAGTATTATTTTAAAAGCACTTTAAACCAGAAAGAACAAAATCCACAACAAAAATCATAGATTGTTCAAATTTTGGTCTGCAGCCAAAGTCACCTTTCACTTAAGCTATTTTCTGGATCTGGCTGAATTCTCTTTTCCAAGAGACAGACTTCTACTTTTAAAATCCTTCTCTTGTGGTGATGTGGTTATTCTGAGTTTTCAACTCAACAAATTTGATAAAAGGGATTTCAGAGAAAGATGGGGAAAAGATTGTTACCCGTGGCAGTTCTTCCTCACACTATGTTAAATTCAATATATTTTACACGCACAAACTAGGTCACATGATCTGTTTCTGGAAAAAGTGTCATAGTCTTGGTGCTTTCGTTCAAGCAGTTTCTGTTAGCAACACTAGCAAAAATATTCCATTGGCAGATAAGAGTGTAAGAGTATAGTTCTTTGAGAAGGTGACCAAACAGGTAGATGAGAGTAAACCGGTTGATGTGGTGTATAATGGATTTCAGCAAGGCGTTCGATAAGGTTCCCCACAGTAGGCTATTGTACAAAATGCAGAGGAATGGAATTGTGGGAGATATAGCAGTTTGGATCGGAAATTGGCTTGCTGAAAGAAGACAGAGGGTGGTAGTTGATGGGAAATGTTCATCCTGGAGACCAGTTACTAGCGGTGTACCGCAAGGGTTGGTGTTGGGTCCACTGCTGTTTGTCATTTTTATAAATGACTTGGATGAGGGCATGGAAGGATGGGTTAGTAAATTTGCAGACGACACTAAGGTCGGTGGAGTTGTGGATAGTGACGAAGGATGCTGTAGGTTGCAGAGAGACATAGATAAGCTGCAGAGCTGGGCTGAGAGGTGGCAAATGGAGTTTAATGCAGACAAGTGTGAGGTGATGCACTTTGGTAGGAGTAACCAGAAGGCAAAGTACAGGGCTAATGGTAAGATTCTTAGTAGTATGGATGAGCAGAGAGATCTCGGCGTCCATGTAGACAGATCCTTGAAAGTTGCCACCCAGGTTGACAGGGCTGTTAAGAAGGCATACAGTGTTTTAGCTTTTATTAGTAGAGGGATCGAGTTCCGGAACCAAGAGGTTATGGTGAAGCTGTACAAAACTCTGGTGCGGCCGCACTTGGTGTATTGCGTACAGTTCTGGTCACCGCATTATAAGGAAGATGTGGAAGCTTTGGAAAGGGTGCAGAGGAGATTTACTAGGATGTTGCCTGGTATAGAGGGAAGGTCTTACGAGGAAAGGCTGAGGGACTTGAGGCTGTTTTCGTTAGAGAGAAGAAGGTTGAGAGGTGACTTAATTGAAACATATAAAATAATCAGAGGGTTAGATAGGGTGGATAGGGAGACCCTTTTTCCTAGGACGGTGACGGCGAGCACAAGGGGGCATAGCTTTAAATTGAGGGGTGAAAGATATCGGACAGATGTCAGAGGTAGTTTCTTTACTCAGAGAGTAGTAAGGGAATGGAACGCTTTGCCTGCAACGGTAGTAGATTCGCCAACTTTAGGTACATTTAAGTTGTCGTTGGATAAGCATATGGACGTACATGGAATAGTGTAGGTTAGATGGGCTTGAGATCGGTATGACAGGTCGGCACAACATCGAGGGCCGAAGGGCCTGTACTGTGCTGTAATGTTTTATGTTCTATAACTGGTCTTAAGGAGAAATCTAGTCTGCAAAAGGTTGGCTGCATTAATTGTAGCAACAGGCAGGAAACACTGCTTGTTTTGCAATTAAAATGTGCTTTATATTGGACCTTTTATTACTTCAGGATGTCTCAAACCAGCTTTTGAATGATTATCCATTTTTAGGACAATCAATTTCTGACTTCCAAAATTTCTTTTTACCTACAACGTTTCAGGAATGAAAGCAGTTTTAAGGAAAACACTGACTTCAGAGATGCACAGTGATTGTCTACCAGATTGAGCTAAGCTCATGAAACTATTAATAAAGAAGACACAGTCAAAACTGAAATTAAAATAACAAACTGACTGAAACCAGTTGCTTGGGTCTGCATCTCCTGTTTCATTTTCATATTTTTGAAAGGCTCACCTGCAGATAATCCAGCTTGTGAAAAAAGGAAGCCAGACACAGAAATATACAAATTAACTATATTTCAAACAGCAGCTTTTGGGAAGAGCAGAGAGAAAGGAAATGAGTTTGTAACAGCAGGCATGCAACAGAAGGTATGCTGTCTCTCCCTGCCTCTCAACAGACAGTGCCTGTGATAGACCATATCAGTAAAACATCCATTTACGAGAACTCAGAGATGATTATAAATTTCACTATGATAAGGATACAAGCCATCAATTAAATTAGGGGTCTCTTATTAAGCCTAACACCTTGAGGACTCTAGGGACATTTTAAAGTGCATGTTCCTGATCTTCATTTTCAAGGGAAGACATTCTCCCCTTTTGAAACATTATGCCTGTTTGGCGTTGTGCTTTATTATTTTTCTCAAGGTTAATGAATAAAATTTCTTTTTCTTCCACTAAAGAAAATCTTGTAATTCAAAAACCTTGAACCAGCAAACTGTGTTTTAATTCAAGTGTGCTAAAGCTGCGTGCTGAAATTAATTTTAAAAAAAAGGGTAAATGTTGGCCATCACACCTTGCTCTTTTACTCCCCAAGAATCTTGAATGCCCATCTGAGAAGGCTGATGGAGCTTTGGCTTAACATCTGATCTAAAAGGCAGCACTTTCAAAAGTATAGCATTTCTTAATTCTGCATTAGAATATTAGATTGGATTTTTGTACTCAAACTTCTGAAGTGGGATCTGAGATTTCTTGAGGGTTAGTTATCTGTTGAGCCAGGGCTGGTAGTCAGAAACCAGTTGCTCTTTGAGGGTATTAAATGCTATAACAACAGAAACAACTTCCTTAATTAAATGGATGACTACTTCCAAATTTTTGCACTAAATGATTTCCCTGTAGTTTTGAGAAACCTGCAATTCTATAAAATTGAAATTTACTCTCATGATAGTGCTTAGAGGTTCACTGAGGCTCTGAAGTAAGGGTTAGTTCGAAGGAACATCCATTGTCACTTACAATGCTGAGATTTTAATCATTTTAGAGATAACTAGGTATAGTAAAAAATTAATCAGTCATACAGAAGTCCGATTGTGGTGGTGGTGACCTACAGAAAGGCCTTGTATTGTTCATTAATGAACTTTCTCAATGAGTACAGTGTCTAAAGTCTTTTCTTAAAATTCATTCACGGGAAATAGGTATCATTGGCCAGGTCAACATTTATTCCCAATCCTCAAGTCCACTTGAGGAGGTGGTGAGCTGCCTCCTGGAACTGCTGCAGTCCTTGGGGTGTAGGTGTATCCACGATGTTGTTAGGAAGAAACGGAGTTACGAGATTTAAATCTTGTGACAGTGAAGGAGCAGCAGTTAGGATGGTGCGCAGTTTTTTAAAAAATTGATTTATTACTGATCATGTACTGAGATACAGCAAAAAGCACCGTTTTGCAAGCTAAGCAACATACCATAACTTACATAAGTGCAGCAGACTAAAAGAACAGAATGCAGAATATAGTGTTAGCTTGGACGGCAACTTGCAGGCAGTGACATTTCATGCATCTGCTATGACTGCTCCTCTAGGTGGCAGAGGTGATTTTTGTGAGGTACTGCTAAAGTGTTGGGTAAGTTACTACAATACATTCGGTAGATGGCACAATCTGTGTAGGTAGTGAGGAGAGCGAATGTTGAAGGAGTCAGTTGGCTATCAACAGTGTGGGCAGTTTGGTCCTGGAAAGTGTGGAATCTGTGTGGTGTTGGAGCCGCACCTATCCAGACAATTGGAGAACATTTATTGACTTTCTGATTTGTGCCATATAGATGACGGACAGACATTGGGAAACAGGAAGTGAGTTAATCACTGCAGAATTTCCAGCCTCTGT
This sequence comes from Stegostoma tigrinum, assembly GCF_030684315.1. NCBI lineage: Eukaryota > Metazoa > Chordata > Chondrichthyes > Orectolobiformes > Stegostomatidae > Stegostoma > Stegostoma tigrinum. The sequence continues at coordinate 46,461,352 of NC_081363.1, forward strand.
GACCTGCTCTTGTAGCCACAGCATTTGTACGGAAGGTCGAGTTGAGCTTCCAGTCAATGCTAAGCCCCAGGATGTTGATAGTGGGGAATTCAGCAATAGTAGTATCATTGAATGTCAAGGGCAATGGATAGCCTTTCTTTTGTTGGAGACGTCATTACCTGGCACATAATAGGCACAACTGTTGGTTGCCATATGTCAGCCTTAGCCTGGGTAATGTCCAGGTCTTGCTGTATGTGGACATTGCATTGGCTCCGATAACAAGAGGGGCTACAAATTATGCTGATCATTATAAAAACACCAGTGAATAACCTTAATTCTGAATTTCTGATGGAGGGGAGGCCATTGATAAATCAGCTGAAGACAGGCTTAGGAAACTACCCTGAGGCACTCTTACTGTAATTAAATTATTGACCTCCAACAACCATAACCATCTTTCTTGTTGCGAGTTGTGACTTCAAAACAGTGGAGAGTTATTTCTCCATTCCCATTAAACACGTTTTGTCAGTGCTCCTCGATACCACAGAGGGTCGAGTGCACCTTTGAACGTCAAGGACAGTCACTCTGACCTTGCCTCCGGAATTCAGCTCTTTTGTCTATGATTGGACTAAGACTGTAATGTGCTCAGGAGCCAAGTTACCCTGACAGAACCCAAACTGAACACCTTTGAGCAGGTCTTTCTTTTCCAAGTGCATCTTGACAATGCTGTTGATAATCACTCACATTATTTCACTTACGATTGAGAGTAGACTGCTGGAGTGATAATCAGTCAGGGTGGGTTTGTCCTGCTTTGTGTGGACAGGACATACCGAGGCAATTTTCCACAACGCCAGTGCTGTAGCTGCACTGGAACAACTTGGCTAGGGCCATAGCTCATCTGAAGCACAATTCTTCAGTATTATTGCTGGAACATTGTCAGGGCCCATAGCCTTTGCAGTTTGCAGTGCCAGCAGCCATTTCATAAAAACATATAGAATAAGTTGAATTGGCTGAAGACTGGCACCTGTGATATTGGGGACCTCAGCAAGAGGCTGAGATGGGTCAATCACTGGGCACTTCTGACTGAAGCTAGATGTAAATACCTTGTGTGTTGCACAGATGTGATGTGCTTCCCCAACATGGAGACTGGACTTTTTGTGCTGAAATTTTTGTGCAGCCTCCTCGTTAGTTGTTTCATTGTCCACTGTGATTCATAACTGGACGTAGCAGTGTGTGATCTGTTGGCTGTGGATCACTTGGCCCTTTACCCTGCACTTTGCTTCCACTTTCTGGCATGCTAGTAGTTCTGTGTTGTTGCTTTAGCCAATCTTGCTCCTAGCATGCTCTCCATCAGTTTCTATTCAGCCTACAGACGAGTGAATGTTCAGGAGTATTGGTCTTTATATCATTGTGTGAAGGCATCAGAAAAACGTGCCATAAATACTTCTTGTGTTGTTTGAATAACCTCTCACTTCTATCTTGCTCTTTGCCAACCTCGTCCAAAACAAATATGGAGCTGGATTTTACTTCCCTGCTAGGGACGCAGGTAGCTGGACAGAACAGGGCTGTCTGCCTGTAGGTAGATTAGCCTATTGAAGGCCTTTTAAAGCCCATTAATTAAGGTTGACTGACACTTTTCCAATTGGTCTCCAAGTCCCTGGAACAGTAGATGCCCAGAGGTTGCCAACAGAAGACTGAAGAAAGGAAAAGAAAGAGAGTAGTCTTCAGGCAATCTTAGAAGCTCTCTCTGCATGCCAGATGCAGAAACTATTTTTATCTTCAACTTTGCAAACGAAAAAGTGCACCCTCTTCATCACTTACCTATCGAATGGCAAATACACCCACTGGGCATTAAATACCTGCTCAGGTGAAAATTACAAGCGTGGTTTCTGATTCCAACTACGGCAGGGTTCAGAAGCCTGAAAGGAAAATCCTGTCCGTGGAGCGGTCCCCCAGGGAAAATCCAGTCACAATTCCCTCCATTATTTCACAGGTCAAAACAAACACAAATCTTAATGACAAAACTTCTGCCGTTAGAAATATGGTTCAGCAATGTATTTTTAAAATCAAAATAAAAAACCTTGGTACTTGCAAATAACTTTTAAACAACCTCCACACTGGCACAGAAACATTTTGTGGTCAAGATAAAGGAAAACCATTAGCATTTTGGTCATTTTTATGATACAAATACATTAAGTACTGATAATAAATGCCTTTTAGGAGCCATAAAATAAATCAGATTTGCTCTATTGCCTTCTTGTTATTTAACACATTTAAAAACAGATACATTTTTAAGACCTCACCCATTATACTTGCTTTTCCTAGACTGGTTATTGATTCCCCATAGTTCCGTCGAGGTATAACTGGCGAGGTACTTGGACTTGGCATATTTTCCATTTCTGTATGTGAGGTAGTTACTGAGGGAGGCGTTGAAGGATTCATCGACTCTTTGGCAGGCTTGATGTAGGTTGGCTTTATGTCATCGTACTTTGTTAAGACAGCTGTGTTGTACCAATGGATTTGGAGGGGTGCAATATTACTGTAATGTTTCAAGATCAGAGGTTCTAGTCGATAGGCCTACAAATGAATTAAGATTTCACACTTGTCAAGTTTCTAACTGTTCATTTTTTGTGCTTTGTTTATATTCATTCATGGTATGTGAGCATCGCTGGCTAGGTCAGCATTTATTGCCCATCCCTAATTGCCCAGAGGCAGTTAAGAGTCAACCACATTGTTATGGGTCTGGAGTCACACACAGACCAGACCAGGTAAGAATAACAGATTTCCTTCCCTACAGGACATTAGTGAACCAGATGGGGTTCTCCTTACAATCAGCAATGGTTTCATGGTCATCATTGGAGGCTTAATTCCAAATTTTAATTGAATTCAAATTCCACCAACTGCCATGATGGGATTCGAACCCAGGTCCCCAAAACATTACCCAAGTCTCTGCATTAGTTGTCTAACAATACTACCACTAGGCTATTACCTACCCTATTTTGCCAAATTATTAAGTGGTAAAATATTTCAGAACATCTATTAAACGCTAAACACGAGTTGAGAGACTAATCAAAGCATTAGATATATCACAGAAATCACAAATAAGAGGCTGTACTTTTTTTTAGTACCCTGTGTTAGTGTATGCCTCTGAAAGGATGTGAAATACTGGTTAATGCTGAGGAGCGCCATTAGTAGCACTCACTATGACATCAATGCATGAACGTGCACGTAGAACCGCTTATGTGTCACTCCTTTGACATCCCATCATCTAGTCCTCCTCGATACTTCTGTAATAATAAAAACCCGAAAGAACTGCCGAAGCTGTAAATCAGGAGCAAAAACAGAAGTTGCTGGAAAAGTTCAGCAGATCTAGCAGCATCTGTGGAGAAAAAGACCAGAACGTTCTGAGGGAGGGTCACCTGACCCAAAACGTTAACTCTTTTCTTCACAGAAGCTGCCAGATCTGCTGAGCTTCTCCAGCAACTTCTGTTTTTACTTCAGTAATAATGTCTACCATATTGAAACCTGTAACTAGTTGCTAACAAGCAAAATACTATATCTTGTTAAATACAAGATATTCTCTTAGTTAGGCCAGGAAATAGTTTTCCTTTACTAGACCAAGCAAGTCCTGTCCATTTTCTACGCTTAAAGAGGAAGGTGCCCAAAATCTTTATCAAGAATGGCAGCTCATTAGGCAAACTAAGCTGGTATGCCTATCCAACACAAGGTATTTGAAATATGCATTATGTTTTCACTCATACAATGCCATTATCAATATTCCTAATTCAAATCCTCAGGCATTTTTGTTTATCTTGTATCTTACAGAAAATAGAATGAGAGCTCCTATCATTTCACTCAGAAAACTTACTGGCAACAAAGGCAGTTCAGTTTATAAAGTAACGTCTAAGTCGTTGCGCAATCTGCGAAATGAAAGCTGATGCTTTATTTCTTTTAACTAGTTTTCTTATACTGCCCAATAGAGAAATGAAATATATTGCATTGTAGGCTCTCTTTAATATTGTACATATCCTTGATACAAATATAGTACAGTTTGAACAAAATAAACCTCTCTAGTGTGTTTTCATTCTAAACAGAAAAGTGCCAGTATGATATTCCTTTAGTTCAACTTCATCCATTTCATAGTCCACCACAATTGCATTGGACAAGATTTACATAGACCATGAACTCAATATGAAGCTAGGGTGAAACACCAATGTACAATCTGCAATTGATTGTTTTAGTTTCAAATAGTGTCATACACCCCACAGTTATTCAATTCTTCTCTTATCCCTTTTACCTAATGGTGTGTACGATATTGTGAAAGTCTAAGAGAAAGTTGCTTAAACTTTGGATTGGGAACAAGAACAGAATAAAAAAGTAAAATAAATGCAGTTTTAGAGTTTACAGTTATGAATATTTCATAGTTCAAGAGACCACAAACACTGCCAATGGTCATTACATGTAGAATGAGAACTTACTACAGGGTCTGTCGGGTGAAATATATTGTACAATCGGCCACAGATACTTTTTGGTAGAATGTGGTCCTGATTACCAGTATGCTGCGGACGTATGCCACGCAATGCTAGGAAAACTGCTAGAGGGGATCCCATGCAGAAGAAATTTTCAACCTGAAATAAAATGAATTTAATTTTCACTTCAACAAATATTGTTAAAAATAAATGGCTCAAAACAAAAACGTAGAAACATCTAATCTATTAGGAATTCACAACCAGAAAATAGTGATCACAATGATCACCAACCTTCTGGACTAAATGAAAACTCAGCTAGTTACTTTCAACATTGGAATGGATACTTTTTAAAAAATTGATACTGCATATGCATAAATAAAGTCTCAAATTTAAATAAATACAAGAAGCCAAACGCATTTTTATGAATCTACTATAATGAATGAGTTGCACTGTCCAACAAGTGGAAGGAACTCACGATCTTCTTTGTCATTAAGGTAGAGGTTGCCGGTTCTGTTTCCTTCCCTCACACACCAAGGTAAGCCTTGGCCAAAGCTCCCCCTTAACCTATCCGTAATTATGCGTCTTTGGTTGATGGCTTGAAGCAGGCCAATAACTGGAATCATACCAGTGGCTAAAATGTCGATGTACAAGAAATAATCTGAATTCCATGAATTGCTATGATCTACATAAAGCAACACTGCAGATAGTGCGAACTTTGAGAATAAAAAAAAATTTAGAGTACATGATGTCTATGGCTGTTATCAGATAATGCAAAATTCGCTCTACCAAGTTGCTGCCATCTTATCTGGTAGATGCACTGTTTGGTCCATCCTCATTCACTGGTTGCTTCTAATGATTTGCTACTGGTAGCAGTGTCATCTCAGGTTGGGCAAGGGAACGACCATGTTATAGACAATTTACTCCTATCTACCACCTTCAACTCAACGGAGTTGAAATTATAGCTTGTTTTTGACAACATAAGCTTTCAAAAAGCATGTACTGGTAAAACAAAGACACTGCACCAGCCAAAAGTACAATGTTGTTGAGAACAATATCTCTAAATTCTCAAGTGCATTTAAATAACTTAGTCTTTCTTTTGTTAGCAGGGGACAGGAGTCTTACCTCAACAAATTTCAGTTACATAAAAATTTAAATTGGTAATGAAGCTATATCTAAGCTTACCTTAAATTTCAAAGCAGGTAATCTGAATGGAGCTGATGCCTTCACTTGAAGTAACTGGTGTTCTAATTTTTTTAAACTGCGAAACAAAATTTAAATATCAGTGGACAGCCATATAAAAGAGTGTTGTAATTTTTTTCATAAAAACAGCTCTAATTTTCAACTGCATTTTTACTACTCGTATCACAAGCGATATTCACAGTTCAATGCTTAATTATGTCTCTATCCTAACCAAGGGGATATCCCAGCTGGTTAAGAAAATTGAAATTGATTTGCACATGCCCATAAACTGCTACTCATCATATCCTTATTTTGGATAAAATCTAGACTCATGCATACTGACTGATATGCTCTGCAATGATATGGTAAGTTTGCAATAACAGACCACCCACATGACTTGCAAAGCAAGAAAATAAAAATCCAAAGTGTAGATCACTCTGGAGCACTTCAATCTGTAAATGCACCTTGTAAATGCAGACTCCAGGCCATCGATAAGAAACATCTGAGATCAATTGCCATGAATGGGGTATATGGTATGGAGACCTAAATAATTACAGCAAATGAGGGAAGAACTGTCACTGATCACCTTTCCAGATAAAGTACGACTCGGTGTTGCCTTTTATAGGGTTGTGGCACAGGACTAGATAATTACTTTAATACAAATCTAACTATAACAAATCTAGCTGCAAAGTAAGACTCAGGACGTATATACAGGGAAGGTCAAGTAAGGAAAACGAGTGTGCGAGTGTGGAGGAAGATAAAGTCAGGCGGGGGAAAGGAGACAGAGCGAGTGAGAGACACACACAAAGAGACAGAGAGACAGTCACAGAGAGAGAGAGGGAGAGACAGAGGGGGAGAGAGAGAGAGAGAGAAAGAAAAGAGGAGAGACAGCTGAGGACTGCAACAATTCAGGAAGAGTAGTGCCATGATAACATTACAAAACCTGTTATCTTATTTTGCTTCAAGAGAATCCCCAAAACATAATGAGCCATACACCCTATTGCACCTGAGCCTGCATTCATAAAAACAGTACTTAATCCTATTTTGTAGTTTTTTTCCATATTCTTGCTTTAAAAATCTGTTCATTGTGTCTAAGTGCACAAGGTCATTTTTTGTTATCTATACTTAATTGCCTTTAACTGTGATCCACATTTATGAACCTTATAGTCCACATGGTACAGATACAGAACATCACAGCTTGGGAGTGTGTTCCAGGGATCCGACCTAGTGTTAAGTGACGGAATGGCAATATATTTCCAATTTGAGAACTTGCAGGTGGTTAGGTTCCCATGCATCTGTTGCCATGTCTTTCTACACAGTACAGGCTTATGAAAAGGTGCTGTAAAGGGAGACCTTGGCAGTCACAATTGTGCACCTTGTAAGTGATCCATATCGTTGCCTTGTGCAGCAGATGGGAAGGGAATGAATATTTAAGGTGATGGATACAGCTCTGAACAAGCAGGCTGCTTTAGCCTGGATGGTATTACTCATCATAAGTATTGCTGGGCCTGCACTGAGCTACAGAATTAAAAGTATTTCAACACACTGGCACCTGGCTTGTAATGATGGGAAGTGTTGGGGAAAACCAGGAAAAGACTTATTTGATATAGAATGTCCAGTCTCCAAACCCCAGATATATCACTACAAGCCTCATTCTAGCACCCCCCAAGAACATCCATTCAGCTTTACACATTATTTGCTATTGTAGTGTCTGCAATGACATCAATCAGCTGGATCCATAAAATATGAGTTGCCTGATTGGGGCTGTTAATCCATTCCAATCAGGGACTTCTGACTGATAAAATAAAGAGAGGTGTGTCAGAGATTCTGACACTTTGGGTGCGGACTCTGATGAGGGTGTGCCAGAATGATGGACTTTCCATTGTGAACAAAGGGTGACGGGACACTGGCCTTTGTGGAGTTATTTCACCCAACTCTCAGACAATTTTGTATCCACTTTGCCACTGTTTCTTTTATTCCATGCCCTATAATTTTCTTCAAGTCTATTGTGTGCCAATATAATGGACACCTTCAATCTGCTGTATCTTCAAAAATAACTCCAGCAAGTTACTTAGACATGACTGACCCTTAACAAATCCATGCTGGTTCTTCTGAAATCAATCCATATGAGTAACATTTCTATCCCAAATAGTTCCACAAGTTTCTCCATCACTTAAATTAAACTGACTAGCCTGTAATTATAACCATTTTTGAACGAGGGAGTAATGCTTTGCAAAAAAACCGAAGAACTGTGGATGCTAGAAATCAGGAACAAAAACAAATTTCTGGAAAACTTGGCAGGTCTGGCAGCATCTGCGGAGAGAAATCAGAGTTAACATTTTGCATCCCATGAACCTACTTCAGAACAGACTTTGCAAATCTCCAATCGGTAAGACCATTAGAGTTAGGAGCAGAAATAAGCTATTTGATCCATCGATTCTGCTCTGCCATTCAGTGAGTTTATGGCTGACCTGATAACCTTCAACTCCACTTTCCTGCTTTTGCCTCAGATCCCATGATTCCCTTACTAAAATAAAGGGCCTGTCTCAGCCTTGAATCTACTTAATAACTCACCCTTCACAGCCTCTGCAGTAAAGAATTCCACAAGTTCATTATTCACAGAAAAGACTCCCCTCTTCATCTCCATCTTAAAATGGGTGGCCCCATACTCAAGATTATGTTCTCTGACCTATCATCACCCACAAGGTGAAATAGCCTCTCCATATCCAGCCTGTGAAGTCCAAGAATCTTATTTGCTCCTCCAGCAGCACCCTCAAATCCAGGTAATAGCCAATATCTTTGGACACATCTCCAGTGCCGAATGACCTTTAAATAACAACAGCCTATTCAATACCTATCAATTTTGACACCCTCTAGTGAGAGAGGTTCCTCCTCTGTCACCATGAACTGGGCTGCATCTGAGTTGTAGTTAAAGACAGAGACAAAATATTCATTTAACACCTCAACTATGCCACTTGCCTCCAGTGTAAATACAGTGTTTTAATCTTTGATTGTCTCTAAGCTTCCTCTTCCTGCTCAGACATGAATAGATTGTGCTCGATTGTATCTTTTCCCTTCTGCAGTCTAAATATACACATTCTTTGGAAATCTGCATCTTTACTACATTTCTGTCAAGCCAACTAACAAGAGTCCTTTTTCCACGATGCAACACAAATCAAAAATAAAACAAACTACCACTGCAAAAATATGAACTGACTCAATAGTAATATGATATATGTTCTGTACTTTAAGTCGCTAACATTGAAAACAGCATGGGTTTAGCATATTAATCTTTACCGTTCTTTAGTCTTGAGAATCTCATCCAGAAGCTCACGCTCCTCAAAACTCATGGAATTCTCAGTCAGCTCTTCTTCCTCTTGGACCATTTTGTCATAAAATCGCACTGGATACCAACCAGTCATAATATCATATGTGATGACACAGCCCAACGAATGGGCTACTATCGAAACCTTCCCACCTTGGATTTCAAAATCTGGGTTCCGAGAACAGAAAAGTGCATATAACCGATTTAACTCCTGCTGAAGGCCTTTCACAATCTGAAGAAAGAAAAATTTAAAAACATAATAATCTGCCTAGCTTTCACTACAATACTGTTCATATAGGCTGGAATGGAAAAAAAAAGTTGCCATTTGATGACTGCAACTATAACTCTGAATTGCCATTTTAAACGAGTCAAGGAGAGAGAGATTCAACTGTGGTTTCAAGTGCCTGAAGCAAAAGGTTTTGCAGTGCTACAATAAAAAGCCAGGGGAATGGAATTAGTGGAGTCATTTTGCAGGACTTGTAGGGAAACTGAAATTTCATAATTAGTTTAGTTATAATCAGACAAAGTACACTAACCTAATATTAGATTATTCTGCTTAACTGCAGCTGATGTAGATTTTAGTATTTTAATATCTCATGACCTTGCTCAGCTTTACTTGGCAGAAAACACATTATTGGAATTTGAACAGAATGAAGGTAATGGACTAGCGTGTTTCAAAGTTACAGTCCAAACACCAGAGTTCCCTATTATAGCAAATTTCCATTTTGCACGGCTATATCTTCATGGTTCAATATGTTGAGGTAACACCTTCCCAATGATACTAAAATCTTGGCATGCTATAGCGATAGGCAAGGAAGGAATTACTGCAGGAAGGCATAATATTGAACTAGTTGAGCTCTACACTAGTTTTGTTTTAATTTACAGTATTTCAGAAGAGAAGCAATGCAATCCGACCAAATACAAGTTTTGTATTGGAGCTAATTTGTAACGTTTAGAAGTGTGTAACATGTTTAAGCCTTCAGAACCTTATTCAAGACTACATATTGACTGAATGTACAAGGATATTTCATTACTTCACACTTTATACAGAAACGGTGTAGCAATTTGTTTATTGTAGTTTTGCGTGATCTTCTATATTAATATCATAATGTTTTGAAGGTATAAGCAGCTTTGCCACTATATCCGTTGTCTCAAAAAAGCTCATTCAAAGCATCCATAACCAAACAGTCAAAAACATCAGCTGACAGCCACAAAAGAACAAGCAGCCAGTGATGAATGTTTGAGTTCATGAGTGACTCTTGCCAAATAAGTAAAAATTGAAATAATGAGCTCAGTATCATGGGGACTTGAGAGCTTACATCTCTCTTTACAAAACAAATGGGCTTTTCTTAGCCATAAAGCAAAAACAAATGGGCTTTTCTTAGCGATAAAAGTAACAATATCAGGCCACGAAGAGGAGGAATGGTTCACGGATAACTGGCTCCTTAAGGAAACCTGTCAGGACATAGTAGGAGGAGACACTAACAAATGCACATCACCCTGAAGGGTCAGTGATTAATCTCACACCTCTCAAACTGATTAGAAATCGGCCTAAGCGATTCAGAATGCAAGGAAATAAATGACAATGCCGTGACATTGTCGCCCAAGTACCAGCTTTCAGTGAGTAAGGGGCACATCAAGTTTGTGCAGCTTGCTGTCCAGCTGGAAGTAGAAAGTTCCAAAGAAGATGTGGTGACCCTGTGCCCTAAGTCAAACTGCAAAGCAGAAGCTGCAGCATGTCTGTAGAGTTGCTGCCCTCCTTTGGTCAATATCTCTTTAAGATTTAAGTAATGTCTCCTGAGTTACCTCACCAGGCTTTCTGAAGGAGAGTCTAGGCCCGAAACGTCAGCCTTCCTGCTCCTCTGATGCTGCTTGGCCTGCTGTGTTCATCCAGCTCTACACCTTGTTATCTACCTCCTTTGCCTGAGTGGTGAAAGTCTCAAGGAAAGCACAACTGGTGGGGCAGGAGTTTAAATTATATCCTAACACTTACAAAACCAGTGCAAACATGGGTCTTTTGCTGTTGGAGATTAACTGATGGCTGGACAGGCCCACACAAAACGTCTAGCCTGGCAGCTTTACTTTGGTAAAAACCAAAAGAACTGCGGATGCTGTAAATCAGGAACAAAAACACAGTTGCTGGAAAAGCTCAGCAGGTCTGGCAGCATCTGTGGAGAAGAAAACAGAGTTAATGTTTCAGGTCCAGTGACCCTTCCTCAGAACTGATGGCGTCTGGGGAAAATGTCAGTTTATATGCAGAAAATAGGGAGGTGGGTGGGGTAGGGAGTAAACAGTAGGATAGAGTCCAAGGAGAGAGAAATACAATTGGACAAAGGAGTTGCTAACGATCAGGCTGGGGGGGTGGGGCGCAGGGAGAGCAGGGATGAATAGTTGTTAAATTATACGTTAACTATGTTAAACTATAACAACTATTCACCCACCACCTCCCTTCCTCCCAGCCTGATCGTTAGCAACTCCTTTGTCTGTCCAACTGTCTTTCTCTCTCCTTGGACTCTATCCTACCGTTTACGCCCTACCCCACCCACCTCCCTATTTTCTGCATGTAAACTGACGTTTTCCCAGCCGCCATCAGCTCTGAGGGAGGGTCACTGGACCTGAAACGTTAACTCTGTTTTCTCCTCCACAGATGCTGCCAGGTCTGCTGAGCTTTTCCAGCAACTTTGTTTTTGTTCCAGCTTTACCTTGGTGGTCTGGTGGTAGGTCCCACTTTATCAGGCTGATTGGATCTATCGGACTACTGTCCCTCAAAGTTCAGCCTTGGCCAGGATCTTGACCCCCTAAGCCCGGCCAGCCTGACCCGAACAAAAAAACCCAGATTTAACTCTGATCCCAACTCCAGTGCAGTTAACCTTCCTGCTGCATTACCTGAGAATGGTCATTGCTCCCAGCAGTGCTGCCAGCCTCTAGTTCTCTTGAGCTGGGACATCCTGTTTGAGATGCAAAAGTCTCAATCCATTTACTGGCCAGCCCTGGTGCTTAGTTAAATCCAATGCATATTACAATTAATTGCTATTTACAGCGTACCCAGAATTCCCATCTTATTTTTGGTGAAAATGCGAGACGAAAAAATGAGCAACATAGGGATAAAACGGTCTTTGCTGTGGTACCAAACAGGACAACATTAATGGGGTTAAAGTGGTTACTGAGGTAGTAGGAACTGCAGATGCCGGAGAATCCGAGATTACAAGATGTAGAGCTGGATGAACACAGCAGGCCAAGCAGCAGAGAAGCAGGAAAGCTGATGTTTTGGGTCGAGAATGTCCTTCTGAAGAAGGGTCTCGACCTGAAACACCAGCATTCCTGCTCCTCTGACGCTGCTTAGCCTGCTGTGTTCATCCAGCTCTATACCTTAATATTAAGGGGGTATTTCACTTGACACTTGAATTTTCAACAAGTATGTTAATAATGTCTAATGCAATGCTGTCTGATTTGTGCCATTGCTCAAAAGATAAATTATACCTGAATTTTTTAAAAAAAATCCTTTGTAGACAAAGGAACTAAAGGACTAACTGCTCGGAACGCCCACAAAAAGGATTACATTAAAAATTTGGGTTTTTTTTTCTATAAGATATCTTATAACTTGCGACAGACCTCCACATTCTGCTTTTAATTACACATTAGGTCTGAATGCTATTAGAGTTCTGGCAGAAAAGGAGAAGATGGAATCTTTCAGACTTCATGAACAAACACTCCATCAATCCAATACTAACTTTAGGGGTGGATTTATAAAGTTTCCAGATCAGATCAGTTAATTTCAGATTATGTTTTCACCTTGAATCAAATCAATCTCCTAGTGTAAACCTTATTTAATGTTTTAAATATAAAAATAACTTGCCCTATGTCCTCCTTTTTCCTGAAATCAACAAGCATATCTTAAATCAGAGAGGGTCTGTTGCATGATTATGGAACTGTGAATTTTATTTCTTGTATATCTAGTTTAAATATGCATCCGGGTATTACCTGCTCTTCTTCAAAATCAGAACTATGACATCCTGCCCTGCAAATTCTGACTTATTGCTCTAAACTCAACTGCCCTTCCAGCAGGTGACCTAAATAGTCTTGAATGCTGCTTGCCTTAGTCTTGGTTAAAGCACACACTATAATTTTCTATTTTCCTTCAAATTTGTTTATTAGCTAACTTTATTCAGGCAATTGTGCAGTTCCACTGAAGTTATAGATTACTGGTCTAAGGAACATATAAATGTATGCAGTTCCTTCTCCCTTATGTCTCCTTACTTTCTCAATGCTTTTTCTCAAGTTTGCAGCATTTTCAAAAACTTACTAAAATACTCTACAAGGGATATAAAGAAGATATAACAAACATAAGTTAGCAGCAATTACTGTTGAATTATTGTCTTTCAAGCAGTTACATTATGATCCCCCAAGTCAAGTGCCAAATAATATCCATTTGTAATAACCGAAAGAAGTGCAGGTGCTGTAAATCAAAGAAAAACAAATCAAAGAAAGCTCAGCAGGTAGAGGCCAGGACGCCAGACTCCAACAGCACCACCCTTAATAACAAGGCTTAATAACAAAGTCAGGGTTAGATCTAAGTGCATGGAGTGCAGTCTGTTCGGAGGGAGATAGGTTGGATTGTGTCGGGGGGTGGAAGAGAAATTGAAGTGACCGATGTCTTGTTGACAGCTCTCGACGAACAGACTGAGTGCAGGTAGGTGGCCGAAGGGAGGGGTCCAGGTATCAGCTTGGAGGCAGTGGTGGTGGTGTTGGTGGCAGCAGGGGAATCAATGGTTGACATGAGGTTAGTGATTGTATTTCATAAAATGGCCTGATGGACCATGGTGGGTTCATAGTCCCGGGGAAAATAGTAGATGGTATCTGAGAGCTGCTGCTCAGTGTCTGTATCAGTTCTGAGGAATGTTCACTGGACCCGAAACTTTAACTCTGATTTCTCTTCACAGATGCTGTCAGGCCTGTTGAGCTTATCCATCAACTTCTGTTTTTATTTCTGACTATCAAGATGTAAGCTTTAGTGCAACTTTACAAATTGCTAATAAACATAATATACTAGATTTGACTAGACTTAAGCATATTAAGTGGCATTCTCTATCCTATAATCATTACAAATAACGGATACCTGATCGAAGGAGAGAATGTGTGTTTTTTCTTTGTGAAAACAAGATCTTACACTATGGCTTGATAATCCAATAGCTCAGTGGCTAGGATTGCTGCCCGGGTTCAATTCCGGCCTCAAGCAATAGCATGTGAAGTATGCACTTTCTCCTGACTCTCCTCCAGGTGCTCAGATTTTCTCCACAGTCCAAAAAAGTGCAGGTTAGGTGGATTGACCACACTACAAATTGCCCACTCGCATCCAGGGATGTGCAGGTTAGGTGGGTTAGCCATGGTAAACATCTCATGTAGGGTTATGGGGATAGGTCTTGGTGGGATGTTCTTTGGAGGGTCAGGACAGGCTTGATGGACTGAAAGGCCTCTTTCTGCACTGTAGAATTTGTGATTCTTTTAAACCATTATTGCTTTGCTCAAGTAAAACCATTTATAATAAGAAAACAAGAGACACACCTCATCCCTGTAGAGGGGACTGGTGTAGTACATGATGTCCATAGCACTGCTATTTAACATATCACGAAGTCCACGTACTTTATCTGGGGTAATGGATTCAACAGTATCTAGAAATAAAAATAGAAAAAGGCTCCTTCTTATTAATTAAGCAATACAATATTTGAAAATAAAAACTCTGCAAGGACAATTTACCCAAACTCTGATACCAGAGATTTAAGATTTCAAGTCTGAATCACATTCCCACAGCTGTTACTTGTATTGATTGTTTCTAGCAGTTTGTCTTGTTGATCATTCTTTTGTATGATGCTGGAGTTCAGTGCTAACAAACGGTTTAAACTTAGAGAGAGAGAAGGGGTGAACCACAGAAAACTCAGTATACTTCTCAGAGATAATGGGAACTGCAGATGCTGGAGAATTCGAGATAACAAAGGGTCGAGCTGGATGAACACAGCAGGCCAAGCAGCATCTTTAAGGGGGACACGGTGGCTCAGTGGTTAGCACTGCAGCCTCAGTGTCAGGGACCCGGGTTCGATTCCAGCCTCAGGCAACTGTCTGTGTGCACTTGGCACATTCTCCCCGTGTCTGCGTGGATTTCCTCTGGGTGCTCCGGTTTCCTCCCACAATCCAAAAGATGCGCAGGCTAGGTGGATCGACCATGCTAAATTGCCCATAGTGTTCAGGGGTGTATGGGTTATAGGCGAATGGTCTGGGTGGGATGCTTCAAGGGGCAGTGAGGACTTGTTGGGCCAAACGGCCTGTTTTCACACTGTAGGGAATCTAATCTAATCTTAGGAGCACAAAAGCTGATGTTTCGGGCCTAGGCCCTTCAAACATTTTTTTTTCTGATGAAGGTTCTAGGCCCGAAATGTCAGCTTTTGTGCTCCTAAGATGCTGCTTGGCCTGCTGTGTTCATCCAGCTCCACACTTTGTTATCCCAGTATTCTTCTCATGTGACATTCATACACCCTTCCAACAAATTGACAGCTGGTGTGGAGCTTTCACTATATTTTATCTTGCGCCCAGAGATTTCAATGCTAATTCTAGCTCCCCAAAAATATCCTCATTCATAGATCACCTCACTCTGCACAATGTAAAACAGCTCTTTCTTGGTCTGAAAACCTCAGTACTACAGCAGTTTTTATCATTGTGCTAACTGAGCTTACCATACTTTAAGATGGCCGTTCCCCTTTAAACATTTTCTCTTGTAAGGTTTGAGCAAATATGTAGTCAGTAACTCAATGAAAAACAATTTGATCAATTAAATAATAAAGATACAACTTTAAGGAACGATGTTGCTTACAAAAGAATTGAATGCTCATTAATTTATACTGGCGTTCAATTACCCCCATTTTTTCATTGCTTGAAGATTATTTTTGACTTAAAAATAAGATTGCTTCTAATATCAAAATACATGGGAAATATGGTCCAAAAATCCCAAGCCAAAGACTTCCAAGGTGTTAGTCATAGCAGCATAAAAGCATGTGGTTTTGGGATTGTATGCAATTTAAGTGGGAAAGAGGATGAGTGGAGCATGGGTTGGCTAGAAGAGTTAAACTGAATACAAAGACAAAGACAATTAATAGAAAACTAATAAAATTAAACTTATACAGCAATTTAATGAAAAAGATAATCTTAAGCCAAATGACTAACAATGATTTTGATTGTTCCCATGCAAGTACATTCTGATTGCATTTTCCCTAATTTGGATATACCAGCATCAGTAAAATTTGTGGAAGATGTTGTCAGAAAGGAAAGACAGCTAGAATAACAGTAGAAATTCCTTTTAGTAACAGCAAGTTATTGCAAATACTGGAAATGTGACAAAAAGAGAAAATGCTGGAAACACTGTTGATTTCACAGTATTTGTCCATGAACAATGTTTAAAATTCCAATTCTGATGAAGTTATTGGCCTGAAAAGTTTATGCCAGATGTTCACTATTGAATCTAGTAGCTTGAGTTGGCAAATTTCTTGACTTGTCAGACCCTGAGTAAAGATGGCCCTGACATACAATTTTCACTCTCAAACAGGTAGTGATTACATATTGTCTGACCTGTCCATCCCCAAAGCTGACTGGAGGAGATGGCTATGGGAACAGGTAGGCTGGTTAAGGTGGGCATGTTAGAATGCCAGTCTTGGTTCTCTGTCATGGCTGTTTTAAAAGCTATGATGCCATCTAGCTCTTGTATTCCCACTCACCTACTCCCTATGATTCCTCACTTAGTACAAAGTATCAATCAGATAATTACGATGGCAAGTCTTAAAATGCAAAAGAAATTGTTCCTTCAAACCATAAAAGTGTTCAATAGAGCAATTCGAAGTACCAATAACAGTTTTCCCTCTCTTCACACTTGTCTTTTTAGCAAGGTTGCGACAAAATGGAACAAAAGAAGAATATCATAACCTCTCAACGATGCCAATCAAAGCCAACACTCCATGTGTCAAAGCAGAATTCCTGTCCAGAAATCAGAGAATGGGGAGATTTGGAAAAGGTGTCTGAAACTTTGGGTGCAAAAGTTTCCTGAATCCACACCATGGTTCAGAAGCTGAGCCGACTACACCAATATAATGGGGAGTACCCCTGTATTTGGAGCCTGTTGAGGCAGGTTACTGGGATCCCTACTCAATGCTGGCACCAGGATTGGAGGCAGGAATCCTAGAATCAAGTCCCAACCATCATTTGTCCCACCTGCTTCACAGTTGGCCTGGCTCATTGAAATCTATCTTTCTCCTCTGCCCAAATGATGTCAGATCTGTTCAGCATTTCAAAAACATGTTTTTCTTTTAAAAACAGTGCCAAATAATGTTTAATGATTATTTAAACCCAAGAAGTCAGAGTTATAGAATCAGAGTCATATAGCAAGAAAGCAGACCCCTTCAGTCCAAATCATGCGTGCCAGCCAGACAACCCAATATGACCTAGTCCTCCTTGCCAGCATTTGGCACAAGTTCTTCTAAACGCAGATGCCTTTTAAATGTTGTAATTCTACGCATCTCCACCATTTCCCCTGGATATTCGTCCCATACACACACCACCTTCTGTGTCAAAAAGGTCTCCCGCAGGTCCTTTTTAAAACCCCTCCCCTCACACCTTAAAACCCTTCCCCTCTAGACTCCCTCACCCTAGATAAAAGACCTTGGCTATTCGCCTTAC
The DNA here is from genome assembly GCF_030684315.1 of Stegostoma tigrinum. Classification (NCBI taxonomy): domain Eukaryota; kingdom Metazoa; phylum Chordata; class Chondrichthyes; order Orectolobiformes; family Stegostomatidae; genus Stegostoma; species Stegostoma tigrinum. The sequence continues at coordinate 46,479,016 of NC_081363.1, forward strand.
CCATGGCCCTCATGATTTTATAAACCTTTATAAGGTCACCCCTCCGTCTTTGATGCTGAAGGGAAAATAGCCGCAGCCTATTCAGCCTCTCCCTATAGCTCAAACCATCTTCTTGGCTCAGTTCTCCGCTGAGTCTAAGATTTTTAAATCTGGAAAATGACAGGCTTTGTTTTTTTTTATAAAGAACTTTGTAAACTCTGAACTAATACCATTAGTAGATTTAGATCTCAGTACTATCCAGTTTAATGATCTATGATTGGAGGCAGTAAAATCACATACATGTTCCATGTCAACACACTTTTATAAAATTCCATTATCCAAGTGGTACCCTTGTTTACATTTAATTACCCCCATCCAGGCATAGGTTCGACCTCCACTCCACAGGCAGAAACTCAACATATTCCAAATTTGTGGCATAAGGAAAGTGCTTTTCTTCAACCTTCCTTGCAGCTTCTCTCATCCTATCAAGTAGGAAAGAAATAATCTTATGTGAGGGCATAATCAGTGTCAGGACTAAAACAGATCATGTTGCAATAAATATAAAATAAGACCTGGGGATGCTGGAGGCCTGAAGCACAAATTGCTGGGAGAAACTCATCAGCTCTGGCAGCAGCTGTGGGAAGGAAGCAGTGTTAGCATTTAGAGTACTATGACTCTTCATCAGAGATGTGTCACTGGACTCAATGATAATGATGCTTGCTTCCTTAGATGCTGCCAGACCTGCTGAGTTTATCTAGCAATTTCACATCATGCTGCAACTGCAGTTAACCTTTGTTAGGTTTAAGCAAAAATAAGCTAAATTGCATGGTATTGAATACTATCAAGTTTTGAGAAGATTTGTAGCTCAGGTTGAGTTTCTGGATGCGAGTTTGCTCGCTGAGCTGGAAGGTTAGTTTTCAGACGTTTCGTCACCATTCGAGGTAACATCATCAGTGAGCCTCCGGTGAAAGCGGGACATAATACCAGCGCTTCACCGGAGGCTCACTGATGATGTTACCTCGAATGGTGACGAAGCGTCTGAAAACTGACCTTCCAGCTCAGCGAGCAAACTCACATCCATTGAATACTATTCCTTCAACATTCATATAACAACACCATTAAAAAAAATCAAACTATAAAGAAAATTTCAAATGCAGCATACACGTTATGTTCCATTTGATTATTAATTCTGTGAAAATTTGACTGAATTTCCTTCAGGGTGATTATTTAACAGCCAATAATCTCATTTTACAAAAAAATCTTGAGCAACTGTGTTTGATTTAATTTTGGTTTCCTACAAGCAAAGTTATGATCAAATATTGTTTGCAGAAAATATACACTACAGCATATTAATTCAGATGAATACTTGAATACAGAAACAAACTTATTGCAAACTAAACATTCAGTTACATTCCTTCACAGAGATCCAGTGAGAGAAATAAATTCTCCTTCCATTGTCAATATCCGCCATTATTTTCCCTTAAATACTTTGAACAACTTGAGGTGCCATTCTGTTTGGTTTGGAATGAATGTGTTCCAGGCTATCAAATTTCCAGAAGAAAAAAAATACACAATTTTCTCTTGCAAAAGACAATCCTGAGTGGCTACTAAATCTGAAATCAGAGTAATTGAATCCTGACTGTGTGGAAGCAGGCCGTTCAGACCATCAAGCCCACATCAGCTCTCCAAAGAGCATCACAGACAGAATCACCCACCACCCCATTCCCCGCCAAACCACCCTTTCCCTGTAACCCTGCATTTCCCATGGCAAATCCACCTAACCTGCACATCTTTGGTCTGCGGAAGGAAACCCACGCAGGCACAGGGAGAACATGGGGAAATAGACAGGTGCCCGAGGCCGGAATTGAATCTATGGCTCTGGCACCAATGAGGCAGTTGTGCTAATCACTGAGCCACTGTGCCTCCCCTCTTCAACAAGAAACCTTGAAGTAACCAAGGAAAATGCAGTTTTTAATCACCTGTTTTGGTGTGCTTTGGAAGAAGGTCTGAATGTATTTCTATGAAAGCCCATTTCAGTTTCAAAGCCAACTAGAGAACCACGAGTTTTAAAGCCTGTGATAACTATGGCAGATTTCCTCCCCTAAAAGGAAATTAATGAACCCAATGGGTTTTATCACAATTGATGATCGATGCCATGATCACTGCAACTAGCTTTATCTTCCACATTTATTAGTGGAATTTAAATTCTATCCGTTTTGGTGTCATCTCCAGAATATCAGCTTTCACTTCTTCTAATGTTACCAGACTGGAATTGTATTGTGCCATCACCATGCTCTAAAGTTAGCAAGTACAATGGGCTGGTTTCTGCAAGTACACTGCTGTTTAAAATTTACATTAAGTGAAAAGGGATGCGGCTTATTGTGTCTTTTGTTTGCTCCCCTGTTTCATACAAATAAACTATTTGCTGGTCAAAAGGCAGCATTAAATAATACGACAGTGTATATCCAATTCACCTTTGAATGTGTTCTGGAGTTCCTGAGGTAAATTAAGCTAAGTTTAAAGAAGGGTTCCCTTTCACAATTTCTGGGTCATGCTACAATCCACCTAGATACTGGGCATTATCCAATTGTAGGAACCATACATTTCATTTATATTTTAGTAATTGGTGAGAATAAGACAGAGAAAATGACAAGTATAACCCAAAAGCACAATGTGAATAAACACATCTTTATCTTTGTAACTAATAGTCTGCATTTTACTGATGAGAGTGACCTTATAAATTAAGAACTTTTGTTGGGAGCTCCTGACATGAGCAATGTTCAAGGCAGATCAGACTGTGCTTTCACAGTTGTACAAAGTAGTATGATAGAACCAGAGTGAAAAATGAAATAATTGCAAAGTAACCACAACTTTTTAGCATAACAGCTGATACACTAAATGGATGCCATCAACTTCTCAGAAAAGATGTGTTTCTGAAAACAGGGAGGTACTTTGCAGCATTAAGATTACTTTAATGGGGCCCAATTGGAGATATCCCAGGCTAATTGATCCAAACATTCCAGTCATGGAGAAAAATCTGAGATCGATCACTTACTAAATCTTGCATATTTTCCTCAGAGGCTTTATCAAAAATCAACACAAAATGTCTCTGACAAAACTATGTACCATAATATATATAATGTTCCATAACAATGGCATATTGGCAACATTGATCGCATTAAACAACATGTACAAGGGTTGTTTTAGTAAACTGCTTAACTAGATTACAGTGCTAGGGGACTAATCATTTACTGGGTAAGTCTATAAAATTTGGACCTAAAACCATACTGGTAAAATATTTGATAAAGTGCAAAGATAGCATTACAATGTATAGTGGTATGGACAGGGTTATAGAAACAGATCACTGACCCCTACAAGTACACAGCAACATCTATGCTCCACTCAAACCTTCCCTCATCTATATCTATGACTGAAATCATCTATATTCCCTTCTTGCTCACGTGCTTTCCCCAAAGCTGATCTGTACTACTTGCTTCAACAATGTTCTATGGCAGCAAGTTTCACATTCTTACCACTAGGCTGAAGTTTCTTTTGAATTCTCAATTTCCTATTAGAAGCCTTGGGTGACCCTGGTATCAATGGCCTTCAATGCATCACATTGTCGCTGCATCAACCCTATCAAAGCCTTTCACAATTTTAAACACCTGTATTTAGTCACCCCTCAGTCTTTTTCTTTCAAGGGAAAAGAAATACAGCCAGCCAATCCGTGACCAGAACACAGGAAGAGGGCGTATAGGAGAAATCCTAAAGAAAAGATTTTCTTCTCTTGCAATTGCTTCTATATTTTTGAATTTAAACTGATTCTTAAGTGGCTGAAATTGATCCCATGATCAGAAATGTCTGGAAACATGAACATAGTTTATTGCTTAGACATTTCAGCTAACGCTAACACCAAGCACTTGCAGTCAAGCCTCCAGTAGGCTTTGGTTAAAGGAAAACATCAAATTGCACTACGTTAAAATGGACTGTACTGTTTTTCAGTGACCTCCTCACTATACAATCAATCTTCTGGAGGAAGGCAAAGCTACACTGTTAGCTTAAAGTCCTTCCAATTAGACCACCGAGATGGGCTGTCTGAAAGGCCTTTCTTTGTCACACTGATGGAAATAGGGGCTTGTTGAATTGCTTACAGATACAATTATCTTGGTTCGAATCCCACCTCAGTAAATATTAGAATTTGAATTCAACAAAAAAAATCTCGAATTAGGAATCTACCATCGCCTATGAGACCATTGTCAATTCTTGGAAAAATGCAACTGGTTCCCTCAAGTTTGTTCAGGGAAGAAATCTGGCATCTTCACCTGGTCTGGCCACATGTGACACCAGACCCATAGAAACGTTGTTGACTCTCAACTGTCTTCTATAATGGCCTAACAAACCTCTCAGTGTGCCGATCATTATGAAGTCACAACAAAGAAACAAAAAACTGGACAGACCACCCAGAATCAATGCAATCAATAGAAAAGACAATGGAAGAAACAGCCCCACTGACCCTGCAAAATCCTCCTTATTAACATCTGGGGGCTAGTGCCAAAATTGGGAGAGAGTCATCTCTCAAACTAGTCAAGAAATAGCTTGACATTGTCTGTGTGGTATGATTCTGTGCGTATGACAATGTCCCAGACACCACCATCACCATCCCTGGTTATGTCTCGTCCAACCAGCAGGGCAGATCCGATGGCACAGTGGTGTACGGGAGGGAGGGAGTTGCCCGCTGAGTCCTCAACATTTAATTCAAGTCTCATTGCTTCAGTTCAAACATGGGCGAGAAAACCTCCTGCCGGTTACCACGTATTGCCCTGCCTCTGCTGATGAATCAGTACTCCTCCATGTGGAGCAGCACTTGGAGGAAGCACTGACAAGGGTGCAAAATGTACTCTGGATAGAGGATTTCAATGTCCACCGTAATGAGACTTGGCAGTGGCACTAATGATTGAGCTTAGGTCCTAAGGACATAACTGCTAGATTGGGTCTGCAGCAGGTGGTGAGGGAAATACATATTTTTCCTCATCCTTACCAACTTGCAGGCTGTAATCCATCTATTCAAGACCACTTAACAGTCCTTGTAGAGACAAAGTCCAGTCTTCACAATGGGAATACCCTTCATTGTGTGTGTAGCATTATCACTGTGCTAAATGGGACAGAATTCAGACAGACCTGTAAACTCAAGCCTGGCAATCCATGAGGTGCTGAGGGCAATTAGCAGCAGCACTGTACTCTACTACAATCTGCAACCCATGGATCGGCATTTGCCCCGCCCAACTAATAGCACTAATTAGCTGAAAATGATTGTGGTTGTTGGAGGGCAGTCTTCTCTGCAGGAATTCCTCAGGGCTGTGTCCTAAGTGCAACCATTTTCAGCTACCAATTAACAACCTTCCCTTCACCATAAAGTCAGAAGTGAGGATTTTCACCAGTGATTGGTGCTGAACAGTGTGCATTTGTGATTCCTGACAGACTAAATAAAGCAGACCATGTTCAAATGCAACAAGATCCGGTCAATGTCCAGGCTTAGCCTGAGAAGTGGCAAGTAACATTCATGCCAAGCAATGACTATCTAAGAGACAATGTGACGAGTGGCTCTTGTCATTCAATTGTGCTACCTTCACCAAATTCCCCCAATATCAACATGATTGGGAGTTACCAGTGACCAGGACCAGATCTGGATTGCCACAGTGGCTACAAGAGGAGGTCACAGTCTAGGAATACGGCAGTGAGTAACTCACCTCCTGACTCGCCAAGACCTGCTCCATCTACGAGGCACAAGTCAGGAATGTGATGGAATACTCCCCACTTGCCCGGATTGGTGAAGCACCAACAATACTTCAGAAGCTTGACATCCAGGACAAAGCAGCCCGCTGATTGGCACCTCAGCCAAAAAGCATCCACTCCCTCGACCGCTGATGCTCAATAGCAGCTCTGTGTACAATCTACAAGATGCACTGCAGAAATTCAAATATCTTTAGACAGCACCTTCCAAACACACAACGACATTAATCTGGAATGACAAAGGCAACAAATACATGCAAACACCACCACCTGCAAGTTCCCCTCCAAGCCACTCACCAACCTGACATAGAAATATATCGTTGTTCCTTCACTATCGCTGGGTCAAAATCTCTCCTCTAAGGGCACTGAATGTCAACCCACAGTAGGTGAATTGCAGAGATTCAAAATCAATATATATCCCAAATATATAGGGCCCAGTGAGAGTGAGGCACTGAAGGAAATCAGTATTAATAATGAAGTGGTGCGAAGGAAATTAATGGGATTAAAGGTTGATAAAAAACCCCAGGGCCCGATAATCTACATCCCGTAGTACATCAGGAAGTGATCCTAGAAATAGTGGGCAAGATTCTATAATCTCTGGAACAGTTTCTGTGGATTGGCAGATAGCTAGGATAAAAATATGGAAGTTCAGAGGAATTACAGACCAATTATCCTGACATTGGTAGTGGGGAATATTGACAGCATCCATTATAGATGATATAATAGCAAAGCACTTAGAAAACAGACAGGATTGGACAGTCAGAATGAATTTACGAGAGGGAAATCATGCTTGACAATCTACTTTGAAAGGATGTAATTAGTAGAGTTGGTAAGGGGGCATGTGGTTTACTTGGGCTTTCAATAAGATCGCACATAAAATTTAACCATTTGAGATTTGGGATAGTATACTAACAGAGTACTAGTTGTCAGACAGACTACTACAAATAGATATATGAAGGTTTTTTTTCTTGAGAGGCAGACAGTGACAAGTGATGTACAGCAAGTATCAGTGCTTGGACACCAGTCACTTACAATATGTATTAATGATTTGGATGAGGGAACTAAATGTAATACCTCCAGGTTTCCAGATGACACATTACTGAGTGGGAGGGTAAACTGTGAACAGGATGCTTCAGTGTCATTTGGACAAGCTTAGTGAGTTAGCAAATACATGGTGGATGACAGGTAGGTGGAAAAATGCAAGATTCATTTTGTAAAATTATTCAAATCACATTAATGGACAGGCATTGATTATGATATCGGATGAATTGCCTGTTCCATTTTGAACTGTTGTGTAGTGTTAGTAAAAAGGAGGCAAATTATTGTCCGAATGGCATTAGATTAGGAAAGGGCAAAGTTCTTCAATACCTGGGTGTCCAGGTACACCAGTCACCAAAAATAATCAGGCAGGTGCAGTAGGCGTTGAAGGCAAATGATGAATCCTCTTACTATGAAGAGTGTTGTGAGTCCAGGAGCATCATCCGACTTGCTGCATGAGGCCATACGTGGAGTACTGCATGCAGTCTTGGTTCCCTTATCTGAGAAAGGATACTCCGGCTACAGAGGGAGCACAACAAAAGTTTAGCAGACTGATTCCTGGGATGGCAGGATTGATGTGTGACGAGAGATCAGTTCGGACTATATTCACTGGGTGTTCACTGGGAAAGATGTTGGAGTCAATTATAAAAGATGAAATTATGACTCATTTGGATAGCAGTAACAGAATAGGTCAGAGTCAGCATGGATTTACGAAGGAGAAATCGTGCTCGACTAATCTTCTGAAATTTTTTGAGGATGTATCTATGAAGATGGATAAGGGACAGCCAGTGGATGTAGTGTACCTGGACTTTCAGTAAGCCTTTGATAAAGTCCCGCATAGGAGATTGGTGAACAAAATTAGGGCACATGATATTGGAAGCAAAATGCTGAGTTGGATTGAAAATTGGCTGGCTGACAGGAAGCAAAGAGTAGTGATAAACGGGTCCCTTTCGGAATGGCAGGCAGTGACCAGTGGGGTACCACAAGGTTCAGTGCTGGGACTGCAGCTGTTTACGATATATATTAATGATATAGACAAAGGCATTAGAAGTAATATTAGCAAATTTGCTGATGACACAAAGTTGGGTGGCAGTGTGAAATGTGAGGAGGATGTTATTAGAATACAGGGTGACTTGGACAGGCTAGGTAAGTGGACGGATGCATGGCAGATGCAGTTTAATGTGGATAAATGTGTGGTTATACACTTTGCCGGCAAGAACAGGAAGGCAGATTACTATCTCAATGGAGTCAAGTTAGGTAAAGGGGAAGCACAACGAGATCTAGGTGTTCTTGTACATCAGTCAATGAAAGCAAGCATGCAGGTACAGCAGGTAGTGAAGAAAGCTAATAGCATGCTGGTCTTCATAACAAGAGGAATTGAGTATAGGAGCAAAGGGGTCCTTCTGCAGCTGTACAGGGCCCTGGTGAGACCACACCTGGAGTATTGTGCGCAGTTTTAGTCTCCCAATTTGAGGAAGGACTTTCTTGCTATTGAGGGAGTGCAGCGTAGGTTCACAAGGTCAATTCCCGGAATGGCGGGACTATCATATGTTGAAAGATTGGAGCGACTGGACTTGTATACACTTAAGAGTTTAGAAGGATGAGAGGGGATCTGATTAAGACGTATAAGATTATTAAGGGATTGGACACTCTGGAGGCAGGAAGCATGTTTCCGCTGATGGGTGAGTCCAGGACAAGAGGACACAGTTTAAAAATAAGGGGTAGGCCATTTAGAACAGAGTTGAGGAAAAACTTCTTCAACCAGAGAGTGGTGGATATACGGAATGCTCTGCCCCAAAGGCAGTGGAGGCCAACTCTCTGGATGCTTTCAAGAGATAGACAGAGCTCTTAAAGATAGTGGAATCAAGGGTTATGGGGATAAGGCAGAAACAGGATACTGATTGTGGATGATCAGCCATGATCATAATGAATGGTGGTGCTGGCTCAAAGGGCCGAATGGCCTACCCAGCACCTATTGTCTATTGTTCAGAAGAATGAGAAGGGATCTCACAAAGTATAAAATTCCAACACAATTAGAAAAGGTAAACAGACGAAGGATGTTGCTGATGACTGGGGAGTCTAGAACCAGGTGTCCCAGTTCAGGGATATAGGGTAGGCCTTTTAGGCCTGAAATGAGGAGAAATTTCTTCACCCAGAGAATGATGAGCCGATGAAATTCTCTGCCACAGGCAGCTTTTGAAGCAAAATCATTCAATGTTTAAGGAGTAAGATATAGTTCTTAGGCTTAAAAGGACCACAGAATATAGTTTAGAAAGTGAGAACAGTGTACTGAGTTGGATGATCAGCCACGATCATGTTGAATGGCATGGTTCTATGAAGTGTCAAATGATATACTTCTGCATCCAATTTCTAAGCTTCTATTATTCCCAAATTTTAAAACAGTGTTCACTAGTTCTGGATTCATCTGGAATAGAACACATCCTTTCCACACAGATTAGTCAGGATCTTACATACTCTGATTTAGCAAGTGCTCAGTCTTTTAAGCTCCAGGGAGACCAACCCAGGCCATCTAAGCCTCTCGTTTCAGGTATCAGTCTAGCAAACCTTCTCTGAACCTTCAGCAATTCACACCACTACACCGTACATCAGTACCCCATGCTAGTCTTAAGTGGATAGAAAAACATAGATAAAACAAAAAAGGTAGTTCTCTTCAGAATTTACTCAGGATGTACATGGATAATGTGAACAGAAGCAGAGTACGGAGAATGAAGTCTAAGATACCACCACGACCAATATAAAACATGCCATTCATTTCCTAAAGTAGAACTTTTAGGTTCTTAACTGATCAGCAAATGCATGGGAAGCTCAAGGTCTCCAAGGTTCATGAGGTTCTGCAGATTCTGTACTTCTGCTTTATAAAGAATCCCATCTACACAGAAACAGCAGATTCCAGAAGGTATGACAATACAGAAAGAAGACAGTGAAAGTGAAGCAATAATGCCTAAAGCAGAAATGTAGTCTGGAAAAGGCACTGGTACAAAATATATACTTGGTTAAAAACCTTAAATGTCACTTTCAGAAACTCTCCTTTGCATATGTACAAAATACAGCGGTTCAAGAGACAGTAAATTCTTCCTCCAAAATTCAATGCCAATCCATTAACGTGATGTAGAATAATCTTGCACAATGACAAAACATATAAATTAAGCATGCAAAACACTGAATTGAATAATAAATGAAATATGTTTTGCTATTGTGTTCAAGATTCAGTTGCATATTTAATCCACCATTTTTTAAAAAAAGAAATGCAAAAGTATGTGGAAAGAACAAATACATTGTTTTTTTTTACAGTGGAGGTAGATGGATTCTTTTTAAGAAAGAGAATCAAACGTTGTCGGGGTTGGTAGGAACGTGCGTTTCTGATGGTCTTCCCAGGTACTTTGGGGATAGCAAAAGCTTCAGTATGCCAAATTGTGCTCTTTCCTCCATGAGCCTTGGCAGATGACTTACCATGCTTAACATGATAATATTCAATTCAAAGGCATTTCTTCCTTCTTGTAAATAACTAGCTTTCCATTCCAGTATTCTTCCAGGCACTAAACTGGTAAAATTCAACGGTCACAGAAGATTTAGGAAATTAGAACTGCCCTGTTCTCATTGAACTAAAATGCAGACTTTCATGCCAGAGTCAAGCAGCAATATTGTCTAAATCAAACTAGTAGCTTTGCTTTGGGGGGAAAAAATATCCTAGCAAGCCAGAATTTAGTGATGGGTATCAATAGTAATTTCTGGGCTGTTCCCTGGCATGTTGATGCTCTGGGAAGCACTGGCATAGTGGTAATTAGCGATTCAGGTACCTAGTCAAATATGCTGGAGACATGAATTCAAATTCTACCAAGGAAACTGGCGAAATTTACATTCAATCAATAAATTTGGTTTTGAAAGCTGGTCTCATGAACATAAAACTACCATTGATTATTATAAAGATCCATCTGGTTCACTAATGTCCTTTACTATTTCAGAAAAGAATTTAAGTTACAGTACTGCACACTTTTAGTACTAGCACAATCTAAATTTAACATTTTAACCATGTTATAAAAAATTGTGTATTATTCCACTAGTTTCATGTAACAGTGGATTTTTGTCTGTATTTTTCAAATATAGCTTGAGTTTCAAGTATCTCCAGATTCTCTCACAATATTCCAACATGTTACAACTACTTCACAGCCAGTAAGTAAGGTTAATAAATCAATGTTGCTTTTTTAAAAAAAAAGCTTAAATCTTCATTTTAGAAGCTTTAATCTACTCTAAAGCAAGAATGAATGACTAATTCATCATAACTGCTTCTGGATCGGTTACTAAAATTAGCAATGCACATGCATTTTCACAATTACTATTTTCTGCAGATCACAGGAACAACCAAAGAATTCTTTTCACTGAAGTGGATATTTCTCAAGCCAAATGACGCATAAATATCAAGTGATCAAACTCTTGAGTTTAAAAAAAAAGAGTTCAGTGAAAGTTATAAATATCACTTAATTGCTGGAGTAAAATTGCAACTCTACACCAGAGCAAGATTTAAAAACCTCCAGGAGCCTCAAGTCGGTTATTATGACAAGCAAAGTTCCACATTGATACTGTTTGAGATATATGCATTTGACTCCAGACCCAAAGAAGTGTGGCTGACTCATAACCACTCTCTGGACAATAAAGGATGCACAACGAATGCTGGTCTAGCCAGCAACACCCGCAATCCATGAATGGGAAAAAAGGATTTGGCTGTAACGGTGGGGACACAAACAGAATTAATATCTTGAGACCATTATGACTCTTCATCAGAACTCCAGTTCAAGGTGGGCAGGAAATGGAATTTTATGGAGAGTGAAGCTAGTTGCAGAGGTGTAGGCAATAGGCTTGTGTCTTTCCAATATTACACTAAAGGAAACTGCAACTCCCCTAAGACTGTCAGTCAGAATGCACTCTGAAAGCCTGTCAGTCAAAATGAACACTAATACAGTAAAAGTAATGCAAACTCGAAGAAAAGTAAAACTTGAAGAAACATCAAGAAAAAAAGTGAATCAATCATAAGAAAATAAATGAGGAAGAAATTCAAGCATAAAAAGCATGGAAATAATTAATAAACGTAAGTAATTCTGGTTGCAAATTATCCCTTATCCTATGGTTATAGTTTACCTTTTCATGCTTTCTTATCATGTCTGCCACGAAGCAGTTTCTCATTGATTTCCTTTCAGGGCTAAATGCTTCAAATTTTTCTTTTCACCCCTCAGATGCTCAGAGTCAGTTTTCACTAAGAAAGCTTTAGAGTTTTCCTAGACAGTTAATGAGCAGAAATGGACAAAGGTCTTGTGTAACCATCTTCCCTATTTGCATGCAAGGCTTCAATTCACTTGCACTAAATTGTATTTTCTATTGTTCCATCCACTTAATTACAGAAAATGAGTTTGATAAGCTTCTAAGATAATGGGAACTGCAGATGCTGGAGAACGCAAGATAACAAAGTGTGAAGCTGGATGAACACAGCAGGCCAAGCAGCATCTCAGGAGCACAAAAGCTGACGTTTCGGGCCCAGACCCTTCATCAGAGATGCACGAAACATCAGCTTTTGTGCTCCTGAGATGCTGCTTGGCCTGCTGTGTTCATGCAGCTCCACACTTTGTTATCTTTGATAAGCTTCTGGCAGCTTTCACATTCCACCTTCTATTTTCATGTGTGATCACTGCCTGGATTTTAGTTCCCAGGCTGGATATGCAAATTCTGAAGAATTCACAGCTCAGAGAAGCAAATTGTTAAAAATGGCTGCCAACAGTACCGATGTTCAGTCAGGAGGAGCTCACATCAGATTTTGGGACAAGTGCATGTATAAGAACCATGCAGGCCACTGGGTGGGAGGCAGACTGGTGAAATCAATGCCCATTTATCAATAACAAGCTGCTTATTACTACAAATATCCCACTGGATATTTCACTGCAGTTAAACAGTAAATGTTTATGCAGTGATAAACAGGTACTTTGAAAGGCAATACTTACATGCCTGTATTTTTGATAATTCGACCTTGGTCCATTTTCTGTCCGATTCCATGTACAACAAAGACAATGTGAGTAGGGAGTGGAGGTTTGTCTTCAAGTGAAGACTCTTCTACATATCCTCTATGAAGTCTAGTTCCACTACTTGATGCTGCATTGACAAAAAGAACGACATTATTTGTGCATACACAGACGTATGCATAGTTGCAACATTGAGAAATTTGGCATGTAAATCTTAAAGTAGATACATTTTGCAAGCAACAAAGCTGTATGGTAGCTGTATGTTAAAATTTTAAGTGGTAAAGTTACTCTCAAATCTGTCAAATTAAGCATACTTTTGAAAAAAAGATCGATTCAGTAAAACACATTTTAAAAACTTCTGCTTTATCTAATTTCTAAAATTTCTTCCCTTCCACATTTTCCCAATGTTGTCTGTAGCAGTAGAAAACCTTATGATTTCACTGGAAAACGAGATAATGTGTGTGCCTTCATGAAAGTCAACAATGCATTTCCTCAGTTATGCACTTCAAGATGTTACAGCAATGCCTTTCGGCATTCATGCGACTGAGCTTCAGTGAAATCATGTTAGTCAGAAGGAATCTGAATCTCACCAGAATCCACTGGGATTTTTAATAACTTGTTAATAATGAAACAGCCATTTCAGATTGAGAAGGGATTTTAAAAAATCCTTTTCTAAGCTGCTTTGCCTCATTTTTTCAGTACATTCATTACTCCTGTCAGAAAAGATCAACAGGCATATTACTCCATTATCTCTATCAGTGCCACATTGAATTGTTACAATGTCATATATAACAGTCCATCAAAAAGCCCTTTTTTTTTTCTGGATGGACCAATCATTTAATTCTTTAAGAGTTTAACTTATTTTCCTAAACCAACCTGTTCAAAGATGTTATTGTACACCTCTGGAGAGGGTGAGACTTGAACCCAGGAGTCTCAGTCTAGGGGTAAGGACACTACACTGCACAACAGTATGCAGGAAGAGAGATTGGAATGAGGTTGCAGGTACAGTAATCCACTACCAACTGGATGTCTTAAGTTAGAAACAGCCAAATTGATGAATGCAGCCAGCTTTTAGCTTTATAACTTACATTTGCAAAATGATAATCGCATCAATAGAAAAATTATACCAGAAGTTAAATGTTGTTGTACTTATTCTACTGGTACTGTTTGACTCAAGTTTCTGAGTACGTGGTAAATATATTGACTGTGAACTAGGTATTGAGAAATAGACATTTCAAAAATTTAATTCTTTGCCAAAGAATTAAAAACTTTAAGTCAAAGCAACATGCATTTCAAAGGCCAAGAACATGTTCAACAACAGGTGCCTTTAAAAATATTTTCAATAATGAAATTAGAATATGTCAACATGATCAACTTATTTAAGGGTGCTCAAAAAATTCAGAACTTGAAACTTAAAAGCTAAGAGTGAAGCAAAATGCTTTTGAAAACTGTACCTTTAGAAAATCCCAATTTCTGCGTAACTGTTCTGGCAATTTTGGATGTGGTTGCGTCACTGTACAGGTAAACCTCATCCACACTGTACCAGTCCACATGGTTGCGTCTGAGCTTTAAACTATGTATAGCTATGGCCAATAAACACATATCACATGTTAATGAAACACAGAACACAGATTTGTCTGCTTTCTATAAAGGTAACATGCAGAACACTTAGCTTCTAATACTGAGAAAGGTGTTCAAAATGCATGCAGTGATTAAATGACATCTCCAATCTAGAAGCTTATTAGTAATTAAAGTAGACTAGAAGGAGCACTACATGAACTGTTAAGTTCTTCCAGGTTTCTTGCAAGATAAAATTGCTTTGCTCTTCAGCAGTTCGTGGCTAATGGCAGCGAAGTCAGTTGATAGGACAAGAACAAGAACAATTTGAAAAACATACCATCAGGGCCACATAACGAACCCTCTACACACTGTGCATATACAAAATTGTGGATATAGTTGAAGGTGGTATGGGATCTGAAGCAGCAAAAGTCTTTTTCAGTATAGCACTGTAATCTACCGATAAGTAATGAATACGTTGAAAATCCCAAGTTACTGATGACAACTTGTGCAAAGGAAGTGTGTTTCAGTACATAATGGAGCTAACTGTCAAAGCCTTAATGATAGCATAAAACATCTCTCTGTTCAGTCAGTTTACAAAACGAGCTATAAGTGAATTCCAACTTAATAGCATCAGTAACATTATAAACATTTCTGGATGAACAGTTCATGATGTGCAACTCTTAATTTAAGTAATTCACTTGCTAATTCTACAATACCGTTTGACCTAGCTACCAGATAACCAATTTAAACATGCACTATAAGCCAAACAGCATGCATTAATCTAGTTGGCAACAACAACTCCTTACAGGCTACAAACAAAGGACATAAAATAATGATTTTATACAGCAGGTTTTCTATGGACACTTCTAATGGAAAGGTGGGGAAATAATTCAAATTCGAGAACAATCTTAATTTGGGTAATACTGCAGATTCAGGATGGGAGAGTAAATGCTACTTGAAAAGTTTTTCTAATTAATGCAAAGCTGTTTCAGAGCAATCTATACTATACCTTGGCAATATTTTCTTTTGTTACATGCAGTGTCAGTACTTTCCTTATACTGTCGCCATTTGAACAGAAAGGGAAGGTAGAAGGGAGGGAATTGGTAGAAGACTAACAAAGTAATAAAAGTGAGCTTCATGGATTTTCTGATCACTCAAATGATCTTCATAATAAGGTCTCAAAATCAAAATATAGTCTAAGTTTTCTGATAATTAAAAAGTTCTACTTTCACCACATTGGTGAACCTGTACAGTTTTCCTGATTTAGTTCAAAGCAAGTCATTTGAAAATTAAATACAAATTAAAACTTGTCTACAAATGAAAAGGGACACAATTTGAAATCTACTTCATAATCTACGATATCTGACTTTTTAACATCTATTGTAATAGCATACCAATCTCATCACATTAAGATTTTAATTATGCAATTTCCAGGTCATCAGCAACTGCCCAGACACTTTTTTTGAGAAGTTACACGATTGTTAGTGTCAGAATTCCATTAGTCTCAGCTTTTTGCAATATATTGCAGCCAGATATCAGAATAATCAGCACAGTAATGGCTCAAATTTTTAAAAACCACATCATTCACCGCCATTTTAAATTCTGAAAAGAGAAGTAATTCAACAACTTGTCTACACAAAACCAGAACGATTGAATAAAATTCAAATGCTTTACAAAAAGTACTAACCTATTCAGTTAGATTACTTTACTTCAGGTTATCAATGAGGACAAATGCTCATCACTTTCCTTCAATTTCAACATAGCTTTAGAGTAAAGGGAAGACCTTTTAGAATGGAAATACAGAGCTACGTCTTCAGCCAAAGAGTGGTGAATCTATAGAATTCACTGCCACAGAAGGCTGTGGGGGCCAGGTCATTGAGTACCTTTAAGACTGAGATACATAGGTTCTCAATTAACAAGGGGATCAAGGGTTACGGGGAGAAAGCAGGAAAATGGGGTTGAGGAACTTATCTGCCATCATTGAATGGCAGAGCAGACTCGATGGGCTGAATGGCCTAATTTTTGCTACTATGTCTTATGGACTCTTACCAATTTTTGTAGATGAAGTATAGAAAGCATCCTATCTGGATGCATAACAGTGTGGTATGGCAACTGCTCTTCCGAAGACCACAAGAAACTACACAGAGTCTTGTGCACTGCCTCGTCCATCACGCAAAGCAGCCTTCCATCATTGTCTCCATCCGTACTTCCGGCTGACTTGGGAAAGCAACCAGCCTGATCAACAACTTCTCCAACCCCGGTTACACTCTCTTCCGTCAGGGAAGAGATGTAAAAGTTTGAATACACGTACGAACAGATTTGAGAACAGCTTCTTTCCCGCTGTTATCAGGCTTTAGAATGGACATCTCAAGTGACAATTCTGATCTCGCTCTTTGCCCCTACTCTTGTGGCTGTAACACCGTATTCAGCACTCTGTTCTGTTACCCTGATGCACTTTATAATGGCATGATCTGCTTGTATAGCATGCAAAACAACACTTTTCACTGTATCTCCATTCATTGACAACAATAAATCAAACTTAAACTCAGTAAGTCTATCAAAACCAAATGTACTCATTTACACAAGAAAAGCAAAGGGTAGACAAGTAGCTTGCTTCTCAACTGCAATGATCATAACCAAATTAACACTTTACTTTAGAATACAGAACAGTACAGCACAGTACAAGCCCTTCGGCCCACGATGTTGTGCCGAACTTTTACTCTAAACCCAAGGTCTACCTAACCTCCACTGCTAGCTCATACTATCATCCATATGCCTATCTAATAACTGCTTAGATGCCCCTAATGAGACTGACTCCACTACCCTCTCCAGCAATGCATTTCACACCCCTACCACTCTGAGTAAAGAACCTACCTCTGACGTCTCCCTGATATCTACCTCCACTCACTTTAGAATTATGCCCCCCGTGTAATAGCTACCTCCACCCTAGGAAAAAGTCTCTGGCCGTCTACTCTATCTATACCTCTGATTATTTTGTACACCTCTATCAAGTCACCTCTCATCCTTTGTTGTTCTAATGAGGAAAAACCCTAGCACTCTCAATCTTTCCTTGTAAGATTTTCCCTCCATTCCAGGCAACATCCTGGCAAATCTCTTCTGCACCTTTTCCAATGCTTCCACATCTTTCCTGTAATGAGGCGACCACAACTAGACACAATACTCCAGAAGTGGTCGAACCAGGGTTTTGTATAGCTGGAGCATGACTTCACGGCTCTTCAACTCAATCTATCTATTAATGAAAGCTAACACACCATACGCCTTCTTACCAACTCTATCCACCTGGGCGGCAGCTTTCAGTGAACTGTGGACATGAACCCCAAGATCCCTCTGCTCCTCCACACGGCCAAGAATCTTTCCATTCACCCTGTATTCTGCTTTTGAGTTTGTCCTTCCAAAATGAATCAGATCACACTTTTCAGGGTTAAACTCCTTCTGCCACTTCTCAGCACAGCTCTGCATCCTATCAATATCCCTTTGTAACCTAGAACAGCCCTCCACACTGTCCACAACTCGACCCACCTTTGTATCATCAGCGAACTTACTAATCCACCTTCCATTCCTACATCCAAACCTTACTTTGTAATACATTTTGTTGGCATCCAAAATTCCACGCAAATTTAAAAACCTAAATTGATGATATACATCAAATCATGCACAATTATCCAGAAAATATTTAAAACAAATCAGCATTAACATACCTCCTAGCTACCAATGATAAAAATTGTAACAAGCTGAGCTTCAAACATTGCACAGTAGCAGCAGAACTGGAAAATTAAGCTATTAAAATCTTAAATTCAAGCATCCTTCAACAAGTTAAGTTTATTGCTGTGCTGATCATTTGAAGCTACTTTTATCTTCAAGTTTTTTTTGAGACTTTAACATCAAAAAAGTTGCAAATTGTGGGTATAAGGTTATCGTAAGTTTCTAATTATGGGAAAATCTCCCTATCTTTAAAATATAGTTGATGGTATAGGCCGGCAATGTGCATGCAAACAGCTAGATGAAACAAATGTAGAATTTTTACAGCACAATTTCACCAATCATCATGCATATGGCCGAATGGTCTCCTCCTGCTCCTATCTTCTATGTTCCTTTGTTGACGATTTTTACAAAGCTGATTCATGCTGTGTCCAATTTATATTAAAGTATTTCTATTCACTTATGTAGGGCTCCTACGTAATCCTTACTATGCTTCATATGTATAGCATAACAATTTTTAAAAGAGTCTGCCTACGTGGCAGTATATTTAAATGTACAAGAGGAGAAATTTTTCTGCTTTTAATATTAGAAGTTTCAACGTGCAAATGCCAAACATATCCATGCAAGTGATGAGAGTAAGCTTAATTATCACGCCATTTGAAAGGCAAAGACTATGAAAACTGACTGGCAGGTAGCATTAAAAAGGCAATCCAAAAGATGATATGAGCATCTAAATAGTATACAAGTAACGAGACCACTGGTGGGCTGATTTGGAACCTAAACTGGAAATTTTGCATGGGGAGCGAGGGGATGGCTGCGGTAATAAATGAGCACATTGCATTTGACTTTATCAAAGGGAAGGACATGCTGGCATTGGCATGGTCAAAGAGGAGAAAATTGATAGAGAAGGGGTATTAGAAAAGCTGGTTTTACTTAGTCACCAGCATTGGATGGAATTTTCTAAAGGTGCTGACGGAAGTAAAGATCGAAATTGTGGAGACACTGGCCACAAACTTCCAACGTTCATCACATTTTTAAAAAAAGTGCAAGGACAAAAACCAGTAACAACAGACCAACCAGTTTAATCATGGTACTGAAAACAGCAAGAGGACAAATGTGGTTTAAGGGAGCAAAATTTCATTTGTTAAAAGCAAAGTGTTTGATTAATTTGATTGAACTTTTTGATGAAAGAAGTT
This sequence comes from Stegostoma tigrinum, assembly GCF_030684315.1. Classification (NCBI taxonomy): domain Eukaryota; kingdom Metazoa; phylum Chordata; class Chondrichthyes; order Orectolobiformes; family Stegostomatidae; genus Stegostoma; species Stegostoma tigrinum. Next base: position 46,498,325 of record NC_081363.1, read on the forward strand.
TTGAAATTTTTTGCATTCAGACAAGTGCTTCAGTTTAAAAAAATACTAAAAATTAAAGCAACACAGAACCCAAGTATTGGCATTTGTGACAATCTCAAAATCAGCATTTCAGTGGGTGAGACATGTTATTTATCTACGCAAAGTTGAAAAAGATTTCCCCTCTTGCGAATTTTCTACACACTAAAAGTCCAATAAGAAATTACTTTTGAGAAAAGATATTTAAAATAATGTAGAGGTTAATGATTGAAAAGGCACCCAACCTGCACAAGAAAATACTGCCTGACATTTGTAGAAAACAAGGAAAAAAAAAATTCACTAAATTACGTGAAGAACTTGAGTTGACGTTGAGGATTTAAGCAAAGTGTGAACATTTAGTCCGATGCACAATCAATTTGATTCATAATGTTCCAGCTCACAGAAATAATCCAAAAAAAAAAGTTTCCCAACTTAAAGAAGAGCCAAAACTAATATATGGTGTTGCTGGATCATTTCTGGAGTTGTGAATATAGATCAGGTTGATATAGTTTGACATGAGTCATTTCCAATGTTTGAATGCAACTCAATTAAAACTTACTGAATTTGAAAACTAATTGATTTTTTTTGCAATTTTTAAAAACGTAGTATGAAGCTGAAGTACCTTTATCAGAAGCCGAAGAGCATCAATTTCAAAAAAATTGTCATTCACTCTACAGATGCCACCTAACATGAGTATTTCCAGCATTTTCCTTGTAGGTTCTGTCTACCAAAAACATAAAGCTGCATGCAAAATAAGCCAACATCATATTTAGTGTTCATACAGTCTGCATTTAGAAAAATTGGAGGAACGTGCATGCATAAGTGAGGTAGGGCCAGTCCAGAATGAATGATTGTTACAGTCCCAGATACTGTTACCACACTAGTAGGTGTGGAGCAGTGGGAGTCAAACGTCTATGAGAAGCAGGCAATCAGATTCTTACAGGAATAAATAACAACACTGCACTAGAGAAGATATCTGCAGCAAAACTAAATTCCAAAACCAATTCATAAAAGGATCATAATTATTTGCAATAATATTCCTTTACATTTGGAGTGATTATGGTGAAATTCTAGTAAACCAATAGTGTATTTTTGCTTATTCTGCAAGTTTGAGATTTTCATCTCATTTTCATCAGTTGTACAGTTTTACAATTCTGTTCCAAGCTTGCAAACTTCTACAGTTTTCCAATGATAATGTAGCTTTGTGTTAGTTTAAACTTAAAGATTCCTTAAATAAAAGTTAAGCAGAATTAAATAATATTTTGATGTCAGCTTTCCTGCTCCTCTGATGCTGCCTGGCCTGGCCTGTATTCCTCCAGCTCCACACTGTGTTATCTCCGACTCCAGCAAAGGCAGTTCTTACTATCTCTGAACTGAATTAAATAAGGCCAGTTAATTTATTGGCTAAGCACTGACAAAGATGGCTGAGTGTATGTGAATCCTTGACCCATCTGGTTAGATAGGAAAGAAGTAAGAATAAAATTGGATGCAAAGTTGGGGAATACAAGTTGTAACTTCTTTGTTGATCTCAAAAGACGTTTTTCTGGATAGTTACTGAAGTATAGGATGAAAAAAAATCTTATTTTATCTGTATTAGTTTATTGAAAATATGACTAAAATAAAATAGCCCTGTTTCATTCCTGTTACCAGTTTCCAGACGGCCTTGGAAAACCACACTCTTCAATTTTCCTTCTAAGCCACACACCAACCTGATGGACAATGAATTAAGATTAATATAGTTTCAATGGGTCAAAATTCTGAACACTGGGAGCATTTTTCCCAACTCAACTACAACAGTTCAAGGCCTGTCCACTGTCTTTTTCAGGGTTAATCTGAGATTAATGGTTAAGTTTTAGTCTTGCCAGTGATGCCTAAATCCTATGAACATTCACAATCATGGCCTTTCAATGCCTTACATGAAACATGTCAACCTTCAGGTTCATAGTACATTCAAAAGGTCAGAGTTGTAGTTCTCAAATATAATATTTCTCATTTCATAGTAGCTATTCATTATGTATACTGTCTATTCAAATAGAAAACAAGGCTGAAAAATGCCAGCCTTTATTTCAGAAAGAGCGCATTGTGAAACTGCAGCTGGGATTATAGGCTTTACTTGTCTTACCATCTTTGCTATCCATGGGTTTAGCTACATCCAGTTCAAATGCATCCTGCATCTGTTGACCCCGAAAACGCTTTAGGTGTTCGGCTTCAATGAGATTACTGTCTTCTTCTTCCAAAGGTTGCCACGTACCATCAACAAACCACTGGCCACGCATGACTACAATCTTATCAGGTTCTGCGAAGGACAACATAAGCATAATTAACAGCAGAATGCAAGATCTGGTATGTTGCAAAATCTCTGAACATTTCTTCTTAAATACACTAAGTACAACAAGAATCAAAGTACTGTGATTGTTTCACTCTAAAGATGCTGCCTGACCTGCTGGGTGATTTCAGGATTTTGTTAGTTTCATGTGATCGGAACAATGGAAAACAGAAGAGAGGATGAGGGAGAAAAAGCAGAGTCTGAAACTAAACAGTACTGTACAGAATATTAAAACAATAGGAAGCAATTTTCTATTAATTTTCTCTCATTTTTTTAAAAAATAAATAGACAAATGTTGATTGTTAAGTTGTACTGACTATTCCATAAATGCATTTCATCAAGATCAGTTTATTTTCAAACTACAGAGGAATTCATTCATGGAAGGAGAAGCCTCCTTTAACTGAATAATGTTAAGAAATGTTTTACCAGACAAATGGGGTCACAGGTGCCGGAGTAATAATTTTACCTCAGGCAACTTCATAATTGGCTGCCTGTCGGCCCACCATCCAGTAAAGACGGAAAGGAGGCAAGATCCCCATGCTTCCCTTCAATCATGGAGCTCTGAAAGCTTAGCATCACTGACAGGAGAGAGTTTTCTGAGGAACACAGGGGGCCTCATCTGTTAAGGAGGCAAAAGAAATACTAGGCTTGGGGCTGAACACCTCTTTGGGCGTCACTGGTGCTGCCTTTCTTCCTTGCATATAACCCATTGCCTTGGGGTGACAGCCTGTCCTCTTCCAGTCTGCCATCTGTAATATGCCTCAACAGTGACAATACACACTGGGGAGTCAATCTGACCCAGTTCCGTGATTCCTTGTGCCTCCTGGCCCACCTTCTGGACCCAGTAAAATTCAATCTGCAATTTTGAAATTGTTTACCTTTACTCAGAAAGCTGATCTACTAACATCTTGTCTTTAAAATACCATCAGTGAAGGAGTCTTGTTGGTGCAGTTGTTTATGGTCACTAGGCTTTCACTTCTGTAACTGTTCAAGTTTGACCTAACTGCTGAGGTGAAAGGCTTCTCTATCTGCAAGGTTCAAGGACCCAATAAGAAATGAGATGGCATTTTTCAATTAACATGAAGCTAACTAAAATAAAACCAAAGAACTGCAAAAACAAAACTTGCTTGAAAAACTCAGCAGGTCAGGCATCTTCTCTGGAGAGAAAGCAGAGTTAACATTTCAGGTCCAATGACCCTTCTGCAGAACTGACTGTAGTTAGGAAAAAGTTGTATACATCCTGAAGACGAGGTGGGAGGACAGCGCAGAGAAAACAACCCAAATGGGTTGTTTGTGGTAGCAGTCTATATGATGACAAGGTCTGGTGCGTGAGAGTTGGATTAAGAATATGGGAGAAGGTGCTCCAATGGAAGGCCCTACAATTTGATATAGAGTCCCAAAGGCCACTGGGTCCCCAAGCAGAAATGAGATGCTGTTTCTCCAGCAAGCCTGACATACAGATGTTAGCCAGGGAACATGTTAGTGTGTTGAAGTGACAGATAACATGAAGCTCAGTGTCATTAGGGGCAAAGGTTTAAGATAAGAGGGGGAAAATTTAACAGAGGTACGGGAGGAAAGATTTCTTTGTAGGTAGAGGCTGGTAGGTGCCTGAAACATGTTGCCAGGGAAGGTGACAAAAGCATAAATGTTAGCAAAGTGTAAGAGGCATTTAGACAGACACATGAACAGGAAAAGATTAGAGAGATTCAGACCATATGCAGGAAGATGGCACTGGTTTAAAATATCATGGTTGGCACAGACATGTTGGGCCAAAGGAGCTGTTCCTCTGCTGTACTGTTCTAGGGTATATGTTTTCTTAACTAACTGCTAATCTCAGGCTGAGTTGGCATTCTATCAACCCCCTGGGGTTACCAGTGACTGGAAACTCAACAGGATTCACCATATAAATACAATAGTTACAAGAGCAAGTCAGAGATTAAGAATACACCTGTGAGTAATTCACCTCCTGATTTCCCAAAGCTTGTCCACCATCGACAAGGCACAGGTCAGGAGTGTGACAGAACGCTCCCTACTTGCCTGAATGAGTACAGCTCCAACTACAAATGAGAAGATTGACACAGCCCAGGACAAAACATTTACCACAACCATTCAGTAGCAGCAGCATGTACTAAACTACAAGAAACATTGCACCAAAGATCCTCAGAGAGCACCTTGCAAACCTACTTCCATCAAAAAAGGACCAGGTCAGCAGGTACATGGAAACACCACCTGCAAGTTCCTCTTCAAGTCACTCACCATACTGACTTGGAAATATATTGCTGTTACTTTACTGTTGCTGGTTCAAAATCCTGGAAATCTCTCCCTAAAGGCATTGCAGGTCAACCTACGGCACATGGACAGCAACAATTTAAGAAGGCAGCTCAGCATCAACCTCAGGGGTAACTGGCAATGAGCAATAAATGCTGGGCCAGTCAGCGATGCCCACATTCCACAAGTGGAAACAAAATATGTTACTAACGCAGTTGAGGCTCAGATATTGGTCGTAAAAAAAGAAGAATGGACTTTAATCAACACTTTGCTGGCATCCAAATCTCCCAGTAGTATTCCAATTCTCTGCACTAGAATCTCTCACTATAACGCATACACAAATTCACTGTCATAAATTTGTAACTGTAATGTTAAAATAATAAACAAAGAGCTATTCACACAGTAACTGAAAACAATCAATCTCCTGTACCAGACATTTATATTTCCCACCCACTGCTTGCCATCTGCCTCTGACTTCTTAAAGTGAAGCACTTGGGGGCACCTTCTGTACATCACCAATATTTTAGAAAAGCAAGTTACTCCAGTCAAGAAACTTCTGCTGCTCAGCATTGATATGAAAAGAACTTGCCTAATCAGCAAGTAAAACTCAAAAGATTATGTGCAGAATTTTTTTCTCCCATCTCTCATTTCTGAATGGCAGTTTGGTAGAAACAATGAGGAAAGTTTTTACATTCGTGTTACACTTGTGCACACCATCATTATTTGGGCAATGACGTTCAATTGTTAGTTCATACCTGCCAGATTTCAACTGCCTCCAAATCAGCTCATAGGTGAAGACTTCTTCTCGATGGCAGACAGAAGTTCACACAGTTGACTGAGCTGCTGTGAACCATTATAAATTACAGAATGCTTATAGCATGAATGGAGGCCATCTGGCCCATTGTGTCCATGCCGGCTCTTTGTAAGAGCTAAACAGTCATGTGGCTGTCTTTTCCCTGGAGACCTGCAATTTTGTTTCCACTTCATGCTTGGGTGAAGATTGTGCATGGGGTCCCTGCTCTTGCGGGTTAACATGTACCACCACAGTTCTCAATTGCCAAATTTCTTCCCACTTATTTGACAATACAAGTCAGTCAGCTTCTGGCAGCTAGTACTTTAAAATATAACAAAAACCTCTTGGTCAAAAATGGCTTATGTTGAAATAGCTTTTATTCAGCCTGCTCTATTTATCATAAACCTTGACCACTCCCTTTCACATTGAACACAGAATTATTTCCGGTCAGCAGACCTAATTGACATGGCAACCATGGAGAGAAAGTCACATAACTAAATGAAGTGTTTGTAAGAGTTTAACAAATGTTACCTGTAATGTATTGATACATGTCGGCAGAAACTGAAATTCAAGCAGTACTTTGCCAATATATGTGCTAGTGGATAGAGTATGGAAATGCACAATGAGACTGGTCAGTAATAAACTGCACTGAATTAGGCACTGCAGCACATAGGATAAATGTAGTAAAGTCTGAGACATTCACCGCAAAAACGCACAACAAGCCATCGGTTTTCTGATCGAATTCTTACAATATCTTGTACCTATTGGTATGTTTAATGTTTAAAATGGCTTCTTTATGCAAAGTTTTAAGTGAATTACTTAACTAAATCAAGCCAGGTAAATCAGAAATAAAAGAACAACAAGCATATTGAATACAAAATCCTCCATTCATTCACTTCACACAAATACTGCTTCAAATTTTGCTGAACAACAACTCCTGTTTAAGCTAAAACCACGCATCTGAGCCCTGGGCCTTGAAGATTACTCGTCATTTTCCACATCCCATTGGAGAATCAAAATCAAATTGGTTTCATCTTAAATCAACTAACTAGACTAATTGAACAGGGGTCACATAATCTGGAATGCACTATTAAAATAAAGCACATTGAAGATACCATTCATCAGTGAGAGAGATTGCCATTTTTGTGAACTTAAATTATTCACCAGTAATTTTATACTATAGCAGTGGCCACCCTGAGAGATCATTCAGATAAGATGATTTTCATTCACTAATTAAGACCAAAAATTATTCATCACTGACAGTAAGTAATTCCACATAAATAAAGAGCATGGTGACACCATGGTTAGCTTTGTTGCCTCACAGCAGCAAGAAACCGGAGTTCAATTCTAGCCTTGGGTGACTATGTGGAGTTTGCACATTCTCCCAGTGTCTACATGGGTTTCTGCCAAGTGATTTGGTTTCCTCCTACAGTCCGAAGATGTGAAAGTTAGGTGGAATTGCCACACCAAATTGCCCATAGTGTCCAGGGGTGGGCAGGTTAATAGGGTTAGCCATGGTAAATATGGGGTCATAGGATAGAGAGGGAGGGTCTCAGTTTGGGCAAGATGGTCTTTAGAAGTGCGTGCAGCCTTGATAGGCCGCAAGTCCCCCTTTCCACACTGTAGGGATTCTATGATACTATCAGTGGGATTATTTAACAGATGAAACTATGCATAAACTTAAAGGCATAAATTCTGGCAGTACAGTTGAAACAACTGCACAGAAGCAAGGTATCCCATCACCAAGTCACCCTTTATTTACATGTGCACAGTGCACTGGCTGTGGCCAGCCACCTGAATGGAGGAGATTTCCTGATGGGTTCAGGTTAACAACCAACTAATGACCCTGTAGTCAACAAAGTGAACCTGGTTCCAATCACTACATCCCACCACCATCACCACCGCCGACCCCCTCCCAAGTCCATGGATGTAGGCCTGGTCTTCCTCTTGTAGCTCTTCCTGGGACATTTTCACCCCAAGCCTTGACACTTGTGTCAGAGTCTGAATCAGAAGAACGTGTACAGGATCAAAGCCCACCCCTTGTGTCCAGAGCATCTCAGGAGAGTTTCCTCCTTTTTTTCCCAGCAGTAAAGGTATTGAGGCTGAATCCATCTCAGACTCTGAGGTTCGTTTGACACTAGATGGAAGGGGAGGGCTTACAGTTCCCAGCAGGCCTTCTAGCTGTTCCGAGGGGCCAGGTATATTTTGCTCCTACCCTTTTTGAGGGGTAATAGGTTCCCAATGTTTGTTCAGGACTGTATCATCAACCCGAATATTGTAAGTGGCAGGACCTGATCTCATGTCAACGTCGCCTCATACCCACACAGGACCACTTCAATCGTTCCAGCACCAAACTTCGTCCATCTGAATTAAACTGTCTCTCGCTTAAAAGCGGCACGTGGCCAGCATTGGCATTCCTGCTGCTGTTTCACCCTTCCCACCAGATCCGGAAATATCAGGTTTAATGTGGTGTGGAGTCTATTCCCGATCAGCGACTCTGCTGGAGCTATCCCTGTGGGATGATCCTATAATCAAACAGGAACCAGGACAGTTTGGTATCAAGTGATGCTGTAGGCTGCTTCTTTAACCTGCCTTCAATGTTTGGACCGTTCTTTCCGCTAGATCATTGGACGTCGGATGGCATGGAGCTGCCTTTATGTGCCGAATGCCAAGTGACTTTGGGAAATATCCAAATTCTCTGCAAGTAAATGACGTCCCATTGTCCGTGACTAATACTTCTTGGAGTCTGTGTATCTGGAATGATGCTTGCAGCTTCCTTCTCTATCTGGGCATATTTGCATTTGGCATCAGCTAAAGTTCGGGGAGCATATGTTATTAAGTGTTCCTCGTCATTGGGCCACCGGTGAGCCAGCACTACCCGATCCCAAACAGGGAAGCATCATGGTCAGCACTGCCTCTCACTTTGGGCCAACACCTCAGAGGACGATAGCTGCTTTTTCACTTCCCTAAAGGCTACTTCTTGGCTACGTGACCATTACCAAGGCTGACCCTTTTTCAATAGCAGGCGTAAGGGCACTAAGATGGAGCCCAGGTCATGTATGAATTTTCTGTAATAATTCACTAACCCAAGGAAAGACCTAAGTTCCAGCACAGCTGTGGGAGCCGGGGCTCCTTTGGTCACCCTCTCTTTCCACTCCAAGGGGTAATGCAGTTTTATTGACTCTGTAATCCAAGTAGGTCACTTGGGGCGCCTGGAACACACATTTTCCCTTCTAAGGCGCATGCCTGCTTGGGAGAAATATTTAAGCACTATGTCTAAGTTCTCCAAGTGCCTTAATTGGTCTTCTCTGTTCTTAGTATGTCATCCAGATAAGTAGCAACCTGGGGTAGCCCTTGTAAAATGTTATCCATGGTCTGCTGGAAAAAGGCAGACTGATAATACCCCAAATGGCAGTCTTGTATACTGACATAAACTCTCATGTGCATTAATTTTAGCATAGTTCTGGGACTCATCTAATCACAATTGTAGGAAGGCATGGCTCATGCCTACCATTATAAAGGATAGTCACGCTACTTTTGCATACAAGTCCTCTATGCAAGGGATCGGGTATTTATCGAGCTGCGAGAAGCAATTTACTATTTGTTTAAAATTCCCACAAAGGCAAAGAGCCTCAGGCTTCACAATTGGTACAACCGGTGCTGCCTATTCTGTAAACCGCACTGGTTTGCTGATTCCTTCGCTCACCAGCCTCCTGATCTCTGCCTCTACTACTGTTTGCTAGACAAATGGCACCAAGGTGGGCTTTGCAAAAACTCGGAATTCTTCCTGGTCAACACGTGAAGTGTCTTTGGCCCCTTTGACAGTCCCAAACCCTTCCTGAAGGAGATTCAGGATAGTAGTAGATTCGCCAACTTTAGGTACATTTAAGTCATCATTGGATAAGCATATGGACATACATGGAATAGTGTAGGTTAGATGGGCTCCACATCGGTATGACAGGTTGGCACAACATGGAGGGCCGAAGGGCCTGTACTGTGCTGTAATGTTCTATGTTCTATGTACTCCTAGGTAATTCACAAGGACATCATTTAGACAGCCATTGTCTAATCGAAAAACATTGAGCCAATCCAGGTGAATCTTTCTCAACTAATTCCACTACACTACGCTTGAGACTGAGACTTTTACTACCATCAGTGGTAACTGCACAAACTGCCTCTTGTAGGAGATCAGAACCCTTAATTTGCAATGAGTCTGCAGTGTACATTCTCAGCCTGGCTAAGGTCTTGCGCAAACTTAAGGGTTGGAGTTCAGAGTCAATCTTGATAAAGTCCGATTCTGCAACCAAATATACAGCTGCGCCAGTATTGACCTCTATAGGAACTGGGCGACCATTTAACCAAACATCAAATTTATTCAGCTCCAATTTGGATGTCACTAAGTAATTTAGTTGTTCCAAGCTACAGGTAGGGGGTCTTTGCAGAGTGTGCTTTCTCCTGGGTACCAGGAGAATGCGTTTTCTTACTCGAATCAGGCCTTGTAGGACACCTATGCTGTCTCGAGATCACAATGGCTTGCTGGCCCAGATCCTGAAGAACATTTTAGCCACTTGGTTGAGGCTTGGCTTTGTTGTGGGGTTCTGCTGTAGGCTGACATATGGTCCTTCTGCTCAGGACATGTCCTGCGTGAGGGTCCGTGATAGGGAACACCACCTGAGGTGTAGGCAAAGATCAGTCGGACAGGTGAGCGTGTCCATTTCCACTGGGATGCCCTGTAGTTCCCACGCTTCCCTTGCTGCATTTCTTCATGACAATGCCAGTTATCGTGCCTGTTTGAAGTCCACTTGGGCTTCAGACACTTCTGCATGGTTACATCATTAGTCCCACATACCAAACTGTCTGTCAGCATCTCATTCAGTGTTAAACCAAAATCACATGCCAGTTGTCTCAATTTCATCATTACGGATTCCCATGGTTCTCTAACAGCCGAATAAAACAGATTGCAACTCAGAATGAGGGGGGGTTCGGGGTTGTAATATTCCTTAACCAGTTCCATTAACTCTTGGAAGGTTAAAATGTCTTGAGCCTCTGGGAAGTTAAGCCCCTTATAACCGAGAATACTGATAGCATGCAAGCAGTCAGAGGATTACAGATTGTTTTTCATCTGCCCCAATGTCAGTTGTCTGAAAAAAATATTGCATTCTTTCCACATACTGTGCCCAGTCTTCGACAGAAGGATCAAATGAGTCAAGCTTCCCAAATAAACGCATGATGCCAGAAATGCTTACCCAAACTCCAAGATGACTGCAGGAAGCAAACGTTCTTCCGGCACATCAAGTTTTCTCTCGTCACCACTGAAATAACTGCACAGAGGCCAGTATCCCATCACAAAATCACTCTTTACTTCTCGTGCACAGTACACTGGCTGTGGCCAACCAGCCTCGGAGCCTGTGATATTAGTCAGCGTGGACTTTCCTGATGAGCCTAGTTTAACAACCCCAATCAATGGCCTTGTAGTCAAAAAGAGGTTAACCTGGTTCCAATCACTGCAACAATAAAATGTTGTAACTTTTGTCCTAACAATGTCCTAACATTGTAAAAAAAAATGCAGTAAAAAATGTAAATCTTTCAAACTGCCAAAATATCTCCTGAATCAAGCAAGTAATGTTTAAAAATGTTATGAACTTTCTCATTTTCACTGGTATATGAAACTGAACAATTTAGCACACCAAAAAGCATTTTTTTAAATCCACTGAAATATACTTAAAACCTTGTCTTGGCTTAACTGCCACAAAGCTGTAAATATCTACAGTTAACAATGTTTAAATGTTGCAATACATGTAACTTTCCACTAGATTTTAAATACAAAGGACACAATGTAGTTGAATCTTAACTATGCTCTGAAATATCGCAGCAAGCCACTTAGTTCGAGGGCAGTGGGGATGGGCCATAAAAGCCAGCAACTACCGCATCCCACAAAATAATTTTTACAAGTGTCTTTAAAAGATGTTTCATCCATCAACTGCTGTAAATGGCCCTCTATTCTATGATTTGTCCTTATCCTGGACCTTCGCGTTGGGGCACTTGTTGGCAGTTCTGCAAGCCAGAAACAACGTACCACTTAGGGACTTCGATTTTCCTCCAGATTTCTAGGAAGTTTTCCATGTTTCTCCTGCAATT